>NC_059076.1:66570327-67958141 GCF_020497125.1 Mauremys mutica
TATTTCCAGGTTCAGCTACTGAGCATGACTCTCTGCTCACAGTTACTCCAACTTTCATTGGTGTAAGAGGAAAATGGGGTCAAAGGTGGCTTCATAAATGAAGCCTTATGTGCCTTCGGTCTTGGCTGATATATCATTCTATCCTGATAGTTTTGACATTAAGCTAACACCCTGTGGATTTAACTGTCTGAGAGCTGAAGGCAGGGCATCTTCAGTGAAGGGCCCTATATTTGGAAATCATTCCCAGCATTGGTCTGGGAGCCTTGGTTTGACCTCTTGGGGCATAGTGTGACTCCTTTTTGGAGATAATTTAGAGAGGCTTTACTGAAGTTTTTGCCATCTTTTTGGAAGGATTATATCGAGTTCATTAAACTGACTTTGAGTCAACTTGCTAAATAGGCTTTTTCTAGATCATGAGTTTAAAATGCACTCAGAATGCTTTCGAAGTGTATGTACAAAATGTAACTTACTGAAGTCAATGGAAGTCTTGACTAAATCAACACTTAATTAAGGACTTGGCCTTCAGGGTGAAAGAAAGCTCTGAATACACGAGCTTTCCTCAGTTTATACAGGACTTGCACAGGATTGGCTTCTATCACCCTCTTCTCACTTCCCACAAGTGTAACTTCTGCATTAACAGCCATGGACACTTGGATTATTGTAGTGGTTGAGGTCTGCTACAGTCTATTCCTGACTCTGCCACTGAATTACCTGGTCTTGGGCAAATTTACAGAAATGGCCTCCATAGTGGGACCCACTCAAGTAGGTGTCCAACTTAATAACTTGTGCCTGATTATTTTATTTTATTTTTTTGGATGAGTTGAGCCCCCACAACTTCCAGACCCCTGGTCTTTTTACAAAAGGAGAAATCCTGTGCTCTTTCACAACTGCTGAAGGCCAGAAACATAGGGTGGTAATGGCTGCTGTGTGTGGCAGGGGGACACTGCTGCAGCAAGTTAATGAGGGTTGGCTAGTAGGAACCAGACATGTGGCCAGGGGTTCTGCTAACTAGATAGGTCTTTTGGCCATAGGTGGTGATGGTGCTAGTAGTAATAATACTTTGCATCTCGATAACACTTTTTTTCCCTCATAGAGCTCAGATATTTTCCAAAACTTGATGAATGTTCTTGTGGATTTTTTTTGGTTTTACACAATGGGGCAGTGTGATATATGGGTACAATCAAGACTGAAGAGCAGCTGTCACCCCCTACCCTGCAACCTTGAGTACCTTACAATTCCTTGCTGAAGTAACTACCACCTGGGTTGCTCACAAATGGCCTTCCAGCATGCAAGTCACACCCTGAGTCTCTGTGTAACTGCAGCCTGCCAGCCACATTTGGTTAGACTTCCCACCCCTAATGCACACCCAGTCTTAGATTTTTTTTTCTCCCAGAAATGTATGTCCTGTTCTATCCAGCTCTTCCCTGGACAATACAAGTTATAGTAAGAATTTTATTCCTTTGAGAATAATATGCACACAACTTGTGACCCCCAAATGGAGTTTCCCAGACACTTCAATTTAAACTCATTGGATTAGCTAAGACAATAAAATAAAGTCCTCTTTGACTTTTATGTCTCATTATTTGTACTCCAAATGTTTGTAAGAAAAATAAAGATGAGATGTTTGCTAATCAACTAACTATATCAGACTCAAGCAGAATTTCTCACCACCTGCCTTCAGAAGTCTTACTGACCAAACCCTGTACGTCAGATCAGGACCCCCTTTGGAGTCCCAAAAATACTTCCTTTGTTGCTTCAGGGGCAGTAAAAACAAAGGGCAGAGAGAGAGAAGGGTGCCTTGAGGTGTTTATACTTTTTTTTTTTTAAATGTATACATCTTCAGTCTCTCTCTCTTGAAAAACACTTCTGGCTGGGAACTAGTAGACAATCTATGTGGAAGGATGTTCCCTACTGTTTTTCACTTCACCTGTATGAACTTCCTTTCTTTCCTTCCTGCATGTTGACTCTGTTTACTTAATTCACATTTAAGCAGTAGAGCACACCATTCCACTGTTTACGACAGACCTCTTTTGCCAAATTTCTGTTTGGGCAGAGCTGTAGACGGTAAAGGTTTTTATAACACCATACAGGGAGATCTTGTAACTTTATATACTATGTTGGGACATAGATTGTATCAGGAGAATACTTACCAGCAAATTTACTTTTTTCAAATATTACAAGGCATACTCTGTACAAGATGATTATAGTAGTGTCTGGGGTGGGAATACAGGTGTACGTTCTGTCATGGGATACGTGAGATGAAGTAAATGGGAGGAAGAACTGTAGACACTCAGCACAAGCTCAGGGAAAGTGTAATACACATGTCGTTTTACAGTAGCCATGTCAAATTAGCCTTTTGGAACCACCAGAGTTACATAGGGGGACACTAATCCTAAACATTAATTTGTGGAATCTGAAAATTGCTTTATTAAGTGTTTGTTTCAAGAGTAATCTAGAAGACAGGTGAAGACCTGCAACCCCTAAAAAAAATATAGACTTTTCAGTCAAATCGTCAAAAACAATTTTACAAATAATTCTATGGAAATAGACCAACATATCACATCATAGAGGAAGGGGATGTGACTGAAAGGGTACGGAGGTAAAAATTGATGTGAAGAGTGAAATAATTAATCTTTCTGAATTAAATAGTGAGTGCAGGCTAAGCTTGAATATGAATGAGTGGTAAGCTGGCAGTTTTCCAAAGCTGAAAAATACCAGTAATCTTGTCTTTTAGAAATGATGATCAATCAACTCTTCTGTTAAGAATATACTGATGTGCAAAGAAGGTGTGATATAATTAAAATGTAATTTTGATTTGTGTGATATGACAGTGTCCACTGAGGTCAAAAGCATAAATGTTAGGCTTGTTACTTATCACCAATGAGCTGTTAAATCAGTTAATATTAAAACCACTGCATATCTTTTCCTCAAAGATATGCTAGCACTACAGTGCCTGCAAATGGTTGGCATTGTGCATTTGGGTAAAGGTAGTGTGTCCTTCCCCTTCTCTTTAGAAATTAATAGCTTATTCCCATTAAACATTAATGAAATGCCTTGCACAACACCATACAGGAGGTAAATCAAGTCTGGTTATTGTTAATCACAGTGCATGTTCTGTTTTCTGTCGTTTGTTTGTTTGATGCTCTCAATAAGGAAAAAGCTTTGGCCTGAATAAAGAGTCCTCTAAACCAAATTAGAGAGGTTAAGTAAGGAAAGAATATGAAAGTACCACTTACTCATTTCTTGTCTTCAAGATACTTTTAAATGAAAAGAGATCAAACTGATTTTTTTTTAATCAACTGTTGGCTTTGTTCTAAGAAGACACATTAGTTCTCAACATCTCTTCAAAGATTTTAGCTATCTTGGCTGTTTTTCCTAAACATCTTATTCCTTTTGAAAGCCATCTTGTGACAGAAAATTCCCTTTACCTAATTCGCTGTGCAAAGATAGTTTTTAGTAGAAGTGAATTGACAAGGAAACAAATCTTCCCTCTGACTGGACAGATATGCAACATGATAGCAATCAAATCAAGCAGCTATCAGTTTCAATAACAGGGATGGATGAACTCAAATGGTGCTCAAACTGAGTCTAGGGCTTGGATACATAAAGGAGTTAGGTGTTGCATCACTCAGCAATTCGATGCCTAAACTTCTAGGCATCTTGAAAGAAAATTACTGGACTCCGCCCGCAAGGCCTGGACTAGGCACCTAAGCTCCTCCTACAATACTTGGGAAGCAGTAGGTGCCTGACGCTACCAGCGTATGTACAATATGTCCAGACATTTGATGGCATTGTCATGAGCCAAGGGAGAGCTGATAGCCTGCTGTCAAAATAGGTCAATGGGTACTTGTCAAGGATCTGCAACATAGTCTGAAGTTGACTGCTGCTGCATCATGGGTCATTAGAAGAACCCCATTTACAGAGATTGCTCGCACAGTTGCCCTGCCCTGTTTGAAACTGGTTCAGAGATGACTACAAGTGCCTTCCTGAGAAAAGGATCTACAAAAGAGAGCACATTAGGCATGCAACCATCTAATTTAGCCAATGCTGATGTGAAGGGTGTTTCCTAAACCACCGCCACCCCCACCTTTACAGGAAGTTAGAGGCCTAACTACAAGGTTGCAGGGAGTGCTTATGATCCACAGGGGTCATGGCTTAGGCCTTTTCTTGTAAGAGGTGTATGCTGCTGCTGCCATTAACTCCACACTAAATATAAGTGGGGAGAGGTAACCTCCCTTACAAACTTTACCCCAGTGGTTAGGGTACTCATCTGGCCCAATTACCATTACCTAGTTCATACAAAGTGGAACAGCTTCAAAAAGAGACCTCTGACCACCATAGTGCCGTGGTTAGGGCACCTCTCTTGGGAGATCCCTATTCAAATCCTCTCCTCATATCAAGTGGAGGCAGGAATTGTTCCCCACATCCCAGGTGAGTGCTCTAACCACTGGGATAAAGCTTGTAAGAGAGGCCCCTTCCTCTTGCTCTTCTCCACACCCCCAACTGTTTTGTGTAGTTAGGTATCATCAGAGTGCTCCTCCTGCATCAGGCCCCATAGGTGAGTGAATGAACATCTGTGTTCACCTGCTTGGAGGATTGTGCTGGGTCTTAAGCATAACAGAGGCAGGCATCCAGGCCTGAGGCACCAGTGTGTGTGCCCAAGGGCAGAAATGTAGGCAGTATGGGGACTTTTAAAGCAGAAATTTAGATGCCAAATGAGTTTTGCTGCTAACAGGGTTAGGCAGCACCTATTGAGTTATGGGAGGCAGGTGGTTGCAAGCCCACTCACATGTGAAGGCACCTGCCCTGGTCTAAGGGGAGGGGGAAACTAAACCCTGGGCTCAAATGATTTTGGGGAGCAATTAAGAAGGAAACAAGGACAGGAGTGAGGCCATAAGTAGGGAACTGCAGACAGCACACACTGCTCCTCAAAAGTGTCTAGGGAGCCAACGGATGTAGCCCAGAGGCACTCTGCCTGGATGCATGATTGAAGAGAGGAGTGGAAATAGGTTCCACATTATCTTCCCATCCAGCATCTACCTCCCCATCCAGCATCCTCCTCCCAGTTTTATAGAGGGCCAGTGCCAGGAGGAGACTGAGGAGGAGGTCTCTCAACTTTTGGGGCCACGGACAGGGTGTGCATAGATCAGGAGGTGCAGGGGGAAAGTGCAGCCAGAACCTAAGGGGAAGGTCCTGGAGGAGCTGGAAAAGGGGCTGCAACCTTACATGTCTATCTGGAATGTGCACTGGGGTCTCCCTGATGTCACAGAAGGGGCAGGTGTCAGGGAAAGAGATGAACCCTGAGAAGTAGACGCCTCTGTTTGTGGCTCCACAAAGGAGCCGCCAGCTGATATCCCTAGTGGGCCATGGAACCAAGGTGGAATACAGACTTGCCCACCAGGTTTCCTCATCCTAACAGATGGCAGGAGGTCCCAACACTTTCTATCAGGGCAGGACATGAGGGTGAGGAAATGGACTGTATGGAGCATGAGGATGTGCCCTTGCAGCCAGATGTGCCCTTGCAGCCAGTTCATTTCTGAATTGCAGCCAAATTATGCAACTGGCTCAGGTGTGCAGAAAGGTGGCCAGGGGGTGGGGGTGCATTCACGAGGCAGGGCCCTTTGAAAAGGCCCAGAGGGCTGGGGTAAAGGGCAGGTAGGGAGCACCCTCTTGCAGGACCTGTTCAATATAGCCCTGAGAGGTGGGCAATAAGACTTCCCTCACCTCCTGGAGTACATGATAGCGGTATAAAGTGGGGAGAGCCCCATGCACTGAACAAGCACCAGGGGATCCACCCAGTCCCCCTGGTCATAGTCCAGGAGGTCTCAGATGGACCAACCTCTGGTGCACTGAGGAGGACTCCACCACCTGCACACCAGGCTGGGGGTTGTGTATCAGGGGCCCTGCAAGGAGGTATACCCCCTCTGTGGCTGCCACAGACCTAGTCACTGAAACCAGCTTCCAGGTCCAGAGGAGGTCCCAGTAGGAGACTGGCAGCTCAGAGGGGTCTCAGGGAAGACCCCTCGGATGAAGATAAGAGCTGCTGGCTCCATCGGAAGCAGCAGAGGAAGGTGTACTCCAACATGCCCCATGGTGGACTACCTGCATCATAAAGGAGTATCTGTAGGGCCTGGAGGTGGAAGATATGGACCTGACTGTGAAGGCAGACCAGGCCCTGTCCTCCCTCCTCCAGGAGCAGACTCGGAACCTCCACAGAGATCCAGTACAGTCCCGGCCAAAAGAACTCCAAAGCTAACCTCTGGAGCTGGGCCCGGATACCGAGCGCCAGGCTCAGGGTGTTGAGCCAGTGCCAGAGCATGGACAGGGCCAGCTGGTTGAGCACCAGTGCCCTCCCCTGCAGGGAAAGGCACCACAGCAGTTCTGGACCCTATACAGCCACTTAGCTACCCGGCCCTCTAAATCTTGCCAGTTCTCTGGCGGGGAAGGATGGGTGTTGGAAGGGTAAATGCCCAGATAAAGTAGTGAACCCACACTCCACTGGATGGCCTGAAGTGTGGGTGGGAGGGAGTTCACCTGCCACCCTTCCCCAGCCATCAGGCAAGAGCTCTTGACCCAGTTGACGTGGGCATAGGAGGCTGCCAAGTAGATAGACTGGCAGGCCTTTACCTGCACCAGGTCACCCAGGTCCTGGACCAGAAGGAGTATGTCGTCGGCGTACACAGACATGACCACCTGCAACTCTGGCTCATGGAGCACCAACCCTGTCAACCTCATACGAGGAGCCGGAGGAAGAGCTCGATGTACAGCTGGCCTGACAGCAGACAGCCTTGATACACCCCTCGACCAAAGCCGACAGGTTCAGGCGGGGTCCATTTGAGCTTGACCAAACACTGTGTGGAGGGATATAGCACTTGGAGAAAACCCGCAAACCTGGGCCTAAAACTGACAGCCCACATCCCACCACCACCACTTTGATGATGAAAAAGCGCGCCTCTGCCTTCACCAGGCCAGCCAGAACTCCTGGAAGGATGCCATGAAGCCCACGTTCTCCAGCAAGCTGGCCCCGTCCAGCCCCTCCATGCTGAGAGAGGCCATCACCACCACTAAGTGGTGGTCCGAGAATGGGGCTAGCCAATTGTTGGAGTGGGGCTGTGAAAGGTAGAAACAAGATAAAGGCAGTCCAACTGTGGGAGTGGCACAACTGATCAACCTCCTCCCAAACATAAGTAACCACCCAAATAATGAATCTACCTTTATAGTTGTTGGGTGTGTGTGTGTTTGCTTGGCTTGGTTTTGTTTCCTTGCCAGTACTTCGCACTTGTCTTCTTTGAATTTCATCTTATTTATTTCAGATCAATGCTCCAATTTGTCAAGGTTATTTTGAATTCTAATCCTGTCCTCTAAAATGCTAGTGCAAACATCCCAGCATGGTGTCATGCACAAGCATTATCAGCATACTATCCACTCTACTCTTATCCAAGTCATTAGTGAAAATATTAAATAGTGATAGACCCCTGTCAAAGAAGGAAATTAGGTTTCTTTGGAATGACTTGTTCTTGACAAATCCATTTTGGCTGTTTTTTATAACCCTATTATCCTCTAGGTGCTTACAAATTGACTTTTTAATAATTTTGTTCCAGTATCTTTCCAGGTATCAAGGTTAGGCTCCTTGATCTTCCATGCCTAATTATAGACAGAAAAACTGCTAAGGATTTCTATAAATTTCCCTGCTAAAATTTGGTTAATTTTATAAACACATGAATGTTCATCCATTTAACTTTAAAGAAAACTTGTACAGTTGGGCAATGTGCTGGTTATGTCTAATCTCATGTTTCCTTAAATGCTTAAGATGCCTTAAGATTCTTTTGAGATGAACATTTGCAAATATTTTGTATCTAACTGCAAGTCTCATAACATCAGGAAGTTATTATAAATAGTGAAATGTCATCAATATAGCAAGGTCATTTGATGTTATAACTGACTATTAATGTAAGAAGCCATTTGAATATAGAAGTATGGATATTGGGAAATTAGAAAGTTATCTAGCAATGATTAAACGATTAAAAGACAAAAAGAGGCTTTCCAAAGATTGACACAATGCCTTATTTGATTATTTAAATGTAAAATCTTTTTAATTTTTAAGTGTAAAAATTGACACAAAACCAAAGCTGAGCACTCAAAATAGTTCTCCTGCTTCCCAAACCACAGAAGCCCCTCTACTGGATTTGAGATCCATGGATGGGGAGGTTGTCTGTCTGGGCAGCCAACCTCCACAACATAATTTCTCCCCCCCCCCCCCCACCCAACCATAAAAGTAATTCCTTGTACAAATCAACATTGACTCACATATTGTTAGCTCAGGCATTTTGGAACCTGAAGTGGGTCAGGAGTCCCAGCTAGTAGGGAACTCCCTGTAGTGTGGCTCCAATATAAAGCATGCCACAAAGGTGCTGGGGGGAGGGATGTACAAGACCTGATCATTTGGTCTTGGCTTAAGCAGTTCCTTCTAAATTATCAGACTATTTCTGTTAGCTGCTTTCCAAACATATATATGAAAACACCATTCCTCCTCCAGAGCTCTTACAGCCTAATAGAACCCAAGGGAGATATTTTGGGTTAGGGGCCTAAGTCAGTGGTCATCCTGGATGTTCCAGGCAAAGAATTCTCCATTAAGGAAACAATTAAATGGCAACTCTGTTTCTGATGAATCTCAGAGAACTTGCTGTATTCCTATACCAGTTTTATCCACATAGGAAATGATTACTCCAAAGAATTTAATGGTATCAGGAAATACAGTCCATTCTGAATAGCTACAAGACTGACTGTAATCCTCTGGATTTCCTTAACATCAGTCTGTGCTCCAAGGTACTGATTAGAACTCCAGGTTTGGGGGAATGGACCTCATTAAATCCAGTTCCAACCATAACTGAATGTAATGCATGATACAGCAGCTTGTCACACACTAATTAAATTACCAAAGTGGTTTTTTTTTAACCATTTGAACAAATTATTTCACAGATGGTAGAAAGATATTTCATTGTCTCAATATGCTGCACAGTAAATTTCATTTTTCTACTAATCTTCATATACGTAGCTTGCTTACACAGCCAGTCAACTGATGACAAAAGGCATAACAGTATAAACTAAGTGACCTGAATCTGCCAACATAAATTGGAAACATCACTGTAACAACTTGCATGATCCCTCTCCTCTCTATTGCTTTTTAATAGGAAAAAAGTAGGAAGGGGGAAATAGTCTTTCAAAACCTCCTGATGGAGACTATTAATGTACTTTATCTGTTTCATTTTTAATTAATTTATCTTTACTCTGAAGTTTTTAGTTCTTCGCTGTCTGTAAGAGAAGATGGTTCTTTAGCCCTGCCATGCTATTTGCTATGTAACCACAGTGTTCACTTTGAAGCTCCACATCAGTTGGTCACAAGCCATAATTGCTCATTGATGCTATCTCTGGGGTTATATGTAAGACATAAGCAGTTAGTTAAGTTTAACAATAACTGTTTATGAACATAAATTTAGGACCCGAACCTGCACTCTTTGTTCAAACCAAACTCTGTGGTAGTTATGCCTGAGCAGGGGATGACAGGTCAGGTCTTAATATATTTAAGTGCCCATAATGAGCTAAGTACTGTACAAACATAAAGGTCTATATCTGGATGACTGTACAACTTAAGGCAAAGGGTAGGGGAAAGCAGTGTGATGTATAAGTAAAGTTCTCAAGATGGTATAAATGGTCGCATCTTGATAACACAAAGGCTTATTTGACTTTGGCTTCAGATTAGGCAGTGACAGACACAGGAGCTGAGTTAGGCATTAGTGTGGCTTGTGTGGTCACGGCGTAGTGCTGGGAGAGAGCTCTCCCAGCACTCTAAAAAAACCACCTCCACGAGGGGCGTAGCTCCCAGCACTGGTGCACTGTCTACACTGGCACTTTACAGCGCTGAAACTTGCAGCGCTTGGGGGTGTGGTTTGTTTGGGTTTTTTTTCACATCCCTGAGCGAGAAAGTTGCAGCACTGTGATGTGCCAGTGTAGACAAGCCTTTAATTGGTACAAAGAAATCTGGTAGTGGGTTAGCTAGTGGGAGAGCTCTCAGGATTTTTGTCTGCTCTGTGTAAGCAGATATGGCTCAGAGTCAGGAAATCCTGAGTTTTAATCCTAGCTCTACCATGGGACAAGTCATGTGCATGTCTCTGTCTCTGTCTCTCTCTGTCTCTCTCTCCACTGATAAAATGGGAATAATAATAGTTACCCCATATCCACCACAGAGGAGTGTTATGATAAATAGGTAATAAAAGAAAGCATTTTGAAAATGTCAATGCTACATAAGTTGTCAGCATTACTACTGTAGGATTCTGTAATATACCAATGAATGCCTTGCTAACCACCTATAAACCATTTAATCCACTAAACATTTTTCCAGCTGGCCCAGAAGGCAATTAACTTATTCAAAGCTTGCTCTCTGATGCAAAGCAAATCCATTTGTTGTGTACACTCTGTGACTTTCCAGCCCTATTAGCAGCCCTTATAGTTTGATTTGAACTATAAGAGAAGCAAAATTGCATCAATGTCACTAGCTGGAGAAGAAACTAACCCAAAACATCTAAAAATACACTGTCTGCTTTAATGAAAACTACAGCTTACATTTAAATATTTTATGGTATTTTAAAGTACAATACCACTTATAACAATTTGTCTCTCAGAGGATCCTTCTACCAAGATTTGAGGCCTTGGTTAAAGGATATAAGAAGAGAGTTGAAGACTGTGCGTTAGAAAGGCTATAAGGAAAAATATTAAGTAAACTATATTAATTGGCAGTGAACGTAATTTGAGTCTTGGAGGTTCTTTCTGAGCGAACCAACATGTTCTCTCCTGCTCTTGATCACAGGATGACTATTAGCCACCAATGTGATGTGGCTGTGGAAAAAGGCAAATGTGATCCTACGATGTATCAGGCGAGGCATTTTCAGTAAAGACAGAGATGTATTAATGCCAAGGTACCGGTCAGACCTCATTTGGAATATTGTGTATGGTTCTGGTCCCCCATTTTTGAAGAAAGATGAGTTCAAACTGGAACAAGTGCAAAGAAGAGCTACTGAGATGATCAGGGGAAACTTTTACATAAGGAGACTAGAAGAGCTTGACTTGTTTAATTTATCAAAAAGAAGGCTGAGAGAGGATATGATTGTTCCCTAAATACATTAGGGGAATAAATATCAGGAAGGGTGAAGAGCTATTTAAGCTGAAGGATAATGGTGGCACAACAACAAATGGGTATAAACTGGCCATGAACAAGTTCAGGCTGGAAATTAGGAGAAGGTTTCTAACAGTCAGAGGAGTGAGGTTCTGGAGCAGCCTCCCAATAGGAGTTGTGGGGCAAACAGCTTTATTAGTTTTAAGAGAAAGATGAACAAATTTGAGTGTGATTGTATGATGGGGTTGCTTGGTGATGGTAGGGGGGCAGGGCTCAGCAGTCTTTAGACTTGCTTCTGGTTGGTCCTGTGTTCCTAAAAGCTCATGCTTCAGGGTTTCAGCCAGCCACTTGAGGGACCAGGATGAGATTTTCCCCTCCCCTCTGTGTTGTGTGTGTTCACATACACGTTGTGCCCATCTTCTTCCCCTGAAGCATCAAAGATGGTCATGGCTGGAGATGGGTCAGTGCTCTGAAGTGGCGCTCGGTTGGTTCTTGTGCGTATGTTCAGGGTCCAACTAATCACCACATGTGGGTTTGGGAAGGAATTTTCCCCCGGGTCACATCGGGAGTTACCTGAGGGGGATTTGCCTTCCTCTGCAACATGCAGGTGACTTGCCAGGGTTATCTGGATATGTTTCACTTAACCATTTCCCTGCCATTGCAAGGCCCTGGGCATTGGCCTCCTTCATTCTCTGCCTGTGGCACATAAGTCTAGCCTCCTCTGGGCTATAATACTTGGCCTGGGCGGCGGGTATCATAGGCAAGGGTAGGCTCTGCCTTCCCAATAGCCTAGCACGGCCCCACCCATGCTCCACCCCTAGGCCAGGCCCCCTCCTGCAGTTCCCAGAGTGCTCTTCCTTGGCTGGCCCAGGCTGGCTTGCCTGCCTCCCTCCCGCAGGGACTCAGGGCGGCTGGTGCTGGGGCCTTGCTGCCTGGTGCATGGGGCTGGCCGGGAGCGCTGGGGGCCATGGTGGGGGTGCTCTGGGATTCTGTGGGGGACGGGGTAAAAGGGGGAAGCAGATGGGGGCAGGGCTTTGGGCACAAGGGGAGGAGCCAGGGGCTAGTCTTCCCCAACAGCCGGGTTACTAGCCACCCATGATACTTGGTCTAATTTTGGTTGTTGGGTTTAGGGTGTATGTGATGATCTGATGATCGCTTCTGACTAAAATCCTCACTGCTATGCCACCAGCAAGAAGTTCACTTAATACATGGAACAGACCCATCAATATGTACACCTGCTTAAATCTGAATAACAGGTGATACTATTGTAAACCATGTCCTATTTCCCTGCATGTTTTGCTCCCTTCATGTGTTAGGTCATGTGTAAAGGCCAGAAGGCAAGCTTCTTATGGCAAAGATGTGTCATTTGTGTTCTGTAGACAGGCCAGGACACTTGAGTACAGTAAAATAATGTAATTGATGTCATTGTGAATTTTGCCAAAGTGAAAACTGAGGAAGAACCTCCATGTTTGTCTCCAGGGCAAATACATGTATAGCTTCTGAAGCCCTTAGGTTGAAAGATGGCATATACAGTAAAATATTCCTGTTCTTGTTGTTAGCCAGAAGATAAGAGTATAGGAAGGTCCATTAGTGGAAATGAATAGTGAAACCCTGTTGCTAACATCCAGGTTTCACTTCAAATGTAAATCCATCCCTCTTTTCTTTTTAAAGGGAAGAGGGGAACCTTGTCTGTGCAGGCTGGCATGAAATTGCTCTTTTTCATTGCTAACATCATTTGCATCCCATTGCACACTAACCCTCTTTTTTTTTTTTTCCTCTCCAATGCCCTCTAGTGCTAATTGAAGATTTTGTTGTTAGCTGTGAATGTGCAGGAAATGCCTACTAGGAACCCAGACGTTTTGAAATGAATGAAATTTCTGGCTAGCTTATTAACTTAGTGCCAACATTGGGCTTCATTAGTAAGCAGAAGCCCCCTCAAAGTTAGCTTAAATTAACACCAGTTAGACTTGAAGCTACCATGTCTGATTCATCATTAATTCACACTTCTAGACTCAAATGTCCTGTTGAAGCAAAACTGAATGCCTTTGAAATAAAACTGGTGTAAACCAGGAAGAAAGGAGAACAAAAGTTCTACAAAGAGATGAAATGGAGTGTTCAAAGTCTCCTGTTTGCAAGTTCCCTGCTTTTATATTTTTTTGCAAATTAGATTTTCAGCATTTTTTTACACTTAAAAAATAGGTCTCTAATAGCTGGAAAAATCTTGCATCATATTGAAGAAAGAATTAAATAAAATGTCTACATTTTTAGACACACAGTGTAGCTTTTCATGCATTGATAAGCTGATACTCAGACCCATCTTCTATAGCATTAAAAGCAAATATAATGCATTCTTCTATTAGAGTTTGAAAACAAGGGTTTCACTATTATCATGAAAGAACTGTTCAGCAAAAGCACCAGGAAGCTGGGTGTCTAGTCTAGCAAAGAACATAGCTAGGAATAGGCTTATTTTAATTTCAAAAGTTATTTCTCATTCAAGTGTTGCTTAAAGCTCATGGTTTCAAAATGTCTCTGAAATAGGCAATACCTCAGACAGAAAATATGTGAGTAAAATTGGACAAAACAAATCCAAGGCATTGTATACATGCAGCAGAATATACTACTGGGTGAAAGAGATTCGTAGTGGTTTGTTCAACAAATACTATGGTCAACACTGTAGGTTGGAGGTGTGGCAGGAGAACAATAATGGTATCTTGTATTTCCTATAGCACTTGCCATCCAAATGATCTCCAGCTGTGTGGCAATATACTGATAAACTAAGCCTCACAACACTCCTAGAACAAGCATTGTTATGCCAATATTTTTGGATGGGGAAACCAAGGATCAGAAAAGCTAAGTGACTTGCCCCATTGAGTCTATGGCTGGGAACAGAATCCATATCTCCCAGTCCTCTGACATAGCTACCAGATCACTATATTCAGAACTGTAACCCCTTTTAAAAAACAAGAACTTTTTATTAAAGCTTTTTAGGTACCTCTGGACCTCCATTACCTTAGTATCTGAGCTCTAATGTAGCTATTCTCTGCAGAAGGGAGAGAAATTTCCCCTATTTTACAGATGGGGAACTGAGGCACAGAAATTGACTTTTTCTGAGTGACCTTGGACATCCGTGGAAGGGCAAGGACTTGAACCCAAATCCCTAAGCACTGAACCATCTTTCCTCCCTATGTCTGTTTCTCAACTCTCATAAGCTTCATGGTAGTTTTTTTCCCGTGTAAAAACATCAGATCTGGGTGTGAGTGTTTGTAATAGAACTTAAATTATGGTGTTTTAAAAATGCAATTTTTTTATAGTGATGTTGATTGCAAGACTATGCTTGCAACAGGTTGTGTTATATATTTTCTGGCCTTTCCTAATGTAAAAGAGCCAGTTTTACTACTATCACTTGTGCAATTGCAAGTTAAATTAACTTTCATAATTTAGCTTGTATTACATTAGCAGTTAGAGACCCCAATCAGATTGGAGCACTAGTATACTGAGAACTCTTCAAATACATAGTAAAAGATAGTCCCTACCCTGAAATGTTTCCAATCTAAAATGAGTACATCCAAAAAGCTACATTAAAAGAAGGTAAAAGTTGCAAAGTCAAGCACTCTGAATTTAGGAAATGCCAGAATTCAAGTTGCCTGTGCATTTTATCTTGTCAACTTTGTGCATATAGATTATGATATAGTCTTTTTTTAATTACATCATGTTAATCTTTCTTCAAAATCCCTGCTTCCTTCATAGCACAGGACGAATAGTGCTCGTTGAATGGATAGCTGTTCTCTCTCTCTCTCTCTCGCCTTATTTAAATATATCCTCAAATGCATACATCCAACCCTATGCACAAGCATTGAAGCATTTATTTTCATAATACCCCTGTGAGGTATAATATTATCCCCATTTTACAGAGGAGGAAATGAGGCACTGAGAGGTCAAGGTCAATACTGCCCACTATTACTAGGGGTCTTAAATTGGATATACAATGACTGGTTATTCTGTGTGTGAGAATATATATAATGTATGTATTTTATAGCATTTGATGTGTTTAGAGTAGACCTCCCATTGAGTTCGCTTGCAATTTCCAGTGCTAAGCACTTCTTCAAATCAGAGACTCCAGTCAGACATCCAGAAAATGAGAAACATGCAATTAGTGGCCATCTGTGTAAAGCTGGAGTGACTTGCACAGCACTACACATTAACTCTGTGTCAAAGGCAGGAATAGAATCCAATTTTCTATTTAGAATAGAATCCAACTGAATACCAGCATGGCATTCAACTTTCTTAATTCTAAAATCATCCTTTCTCTTCCTGCTGTCCCCGGCCTCATTTATTACACACCTTCCAACTTCTGCAGCAACTGAGGCAAAGATCCTAATGACAACAGCTTCTTTCACTACATGTTCCTGACTTCCTCTCCAGAACAGCTTCCTCCTCTGCACTGAATGGCAACCTTGCCTATCTCTTCTCTTGCATATCTTGAGTAGGTCCTGCAGGTGGTTGCTCCCTACCCACCCCCAGCCCTCTGGAGCTTGTCATTAGGCCCCTGCCTCATGAGTCCCTCTTCTTCCCCCATCTAGCCACCTCCAATGTACCACCTAAGCAGGGTGTCTGCCATCCAACTGGTCTGTCTCCAGCCCATGTTCCACACCACCCTCATGAAAAACTTCAGCCCAAATTGTTAGTCTGGCAAAATTATAAGGCCATGTTTACAGTTGTTTATACTGGAAAGTATTAGATAATCTTCACCATCAGTGTTGCAATAAGGTACCAAACGTTTCTGTAAAAACAAACTGATGGTGTGAAAGAAGGAGAACAAGGGTAACAGGAACATATAGTCATGGTATCCTAGTCATGGTATCTTGTTTAATGCATAATATCTTGCGTAGTCATAATCGCCACCTGATAAGCATAGACATCACATCAAAAGATGCTCTTGAGAAGAATTTGAAGAAGGGCAGGATTGCTGCTTTACAGATTAGTTCTGGGATTTTCCATGAAGAGGGAGCAACATGTAAGCACGTACAAAGGTATGTTTGTTCTGATTTGTTCCTGTTGCATCTATCTGGACAGTAAGCACATATTGGCTCTGACTCAAAAGATTAATTGCAAACATCACATTCATTGGTCTTGATTGCAGTTTATGAAGAGATTATGCTCATGACCTATTCTGTGTTAGTAATATAAATAGAAAAAACTGGCTGGAATGCAGTGTAGCACTTCTGGGAGGCACAACACAGAAAAAGACATTCTAGGAGGAGGTAGGGGTAAGGTTGTTTTTTAAAGCCACTCCAGGGATTCTAGACTCAGCCAAGGCCTAGTGCACAGTCCAAAGCAGCTCAGACACTATATAGCAGCTTGCCCCACTATAGGGACTCCTTTCCCACACCCTGCCCTGCTTTCAGGCACCTATGCAGTGTATGTGCTGGAGAAATCTCCCTTGGCTAGCTGCAGGGCTCTTGTAGACCTGTAAGCAGATGCAGTGGGGCACAGGGCCTGCAGTGAAGAGAAGAATCCCTCCCGGTGAATTTTTGTTCTCTGACATGAGTGCTATTTGAAAACACCAGATAGGGCTGGTCCTGGTGTGTCACCCAGGGTTGAAAAAGCTTTTGATGTGCCCCACCCCACTCCACCCAAAAGCAAAAATACCCACAGGGATTTGGCACTCCCAAATGAGACAATTTGATGCCCCAAATCTTGGCACCTAGAGTGGCTGTCCTGGTGGCATTGCGCTAGCTAGAGCATCCACTCTTCCAGTCTTTTGGCATCTGCTGAGCAGAGTCAGCCAATCATGTCTATTCTATATAGTATCATGCTCCTCATTGTAGTATCTGAGTGCCTTGCTGTAGTGCATTAAGCAACGTGTCTAACATCTGTCATGTACATGTTATCTCCTCCTGACTTCTGTGGGAGAATAATGTGTGGTCGTGTGTGTCTGTGGGGGCGGGGGGGCATGGTTGTTTGGATTTATTTATACTACATATATATTGAGATGTGAGACCTTGGAAAGTGTGGAAACTTCAAATACTATTATATTGAGACATGTCTGATATGAGTGTGCAGACTATTAGGTCAATAAGTGGTATATGTATCTTTGTTTCTGACTTCCTGTGTGTTTCCTGTGGAATCTGGAATCATTAGTGGGTAACTAATGCAAACCCCTAGATAGATAAACAAGACTGTAAAAATCCCACCCTCCAGGGAAAACTGCTTATACTGGTTCAGACAGTATTCAAGGGGCTCAGCAGACAAAGAACAAGAAATGGTATAAAGAATGAGCCTGAGCTGAAATGCTGTGGAACAAAGAACTGACAAACTTGTGTACAGATCTACCAGGATCACATGTGGATGATGGGCAACACAGTATGCGTTTTAGATTGCTTATTCTGCTTTCTCTGTTACTCTGTAATGCATCCAAGAAAGCTCTGTCTTTCACAGAGACCAGCTTTACGCTTATGATAGAGAGCTCTGTTGTGCCAGAGGAACAAAGCTGTTTACCTAAAACTCCAGGATGACAACTGTGGTTATCTTTTACATACCTTGGGCCCAGGCCATTGAGCACCTTGAAGATAAGGACTGAGATATTGAACTTGATTCAATATTCTGTGTGACATGAGTATAGAGAGCAGAGGACAGGTCTGATGTGTTCACAGTATCCTGTGTTGCTTAGGAGATGCACTGCAGCATCCTGCACTAGTTGGAATTTCCTAAGAGCTAAAGGCTTCATGCCTAGGCACATTGTATTGCAGTATCAATGGGAGGTGACCCAAGAGTGACCTGGCCACAGTGGTACTATCAACTGGGATGGGACAGAGTCCCCTCATAACCAGAGATATGAGAAAGCATTACACAGAGGTTGCTATGTGAGTGCTTAGCAACAGTGAGGAATCCAGGAGCACTCTTAAGCTATAGACTGAATTGACCAATGGTGGGTGTGTAGCTCCATCCAAAGGAGACTGTATCATGGCTGCAAACTCCCCAGAATGATCTCCTCTTGCCCAGCTGCATCACCTCTGTCAAGCTCGGCATCAGCATTGATTGACTATTCATCAATGAGTAGATTTTGCCCAAGCAATGGACCATCTATGGGTAGTGGAGTGGTTGTATGTGCTGATAGGATAGGATAGGTAGAGCTTTCTCTCCTCAAAAAAAACCAGGGAAAGCTCCTAACTATGCAAATCTATGGGTGACTATTTTTGTGCTACCTGATAATTAGACTAATGCTTTGACTATTTAGGGTTTGTTTTTTTTCAGTGCAAGTTCATTCATGCACTTTGTTCTAGATTTTTGTGACCTGTGTTATCCCACAGGTGTATGACTATTAAGGATTGGCAGTGGACTGGAACACAGGCTTAATGTGTAAGTTTATTGATGCAGTTGTGCCCTTAACATCCGTTAAAGTAGGATGTGGTGGAATGTGTAAAATGTATTTTATTTTGCTGTTTGAAAGTTCCTTTTTGAAAAGATATACCTCTGTGCCCTAATTTTTGGAATTTTACAGTTTAGCAAAAAGTTTTTAGTGTAGCATCCTAGCAATTTAACTCAACAGTTTTTTTGACCAAACTACCTTTCTTCTCATTTTACATGTTTGCACATTTTTGTCTTGAACTGATTCTATATCTTCTATACTTAAAATTTGACAGGGTCGTTGATTTTTTTTTAAATGTGCTGCTGACATGTAACACAGCTCCATTTTTATCTCAAATTTTGAGAAACATGGGGTTTATTCTTCTAGGTTCTGGGTTAGAGGTCATACAATTTATCTGCTATTTATGGATGGTGACTCTAGTCTCTTAATGCCCATAAAAACTGCATCTCTGGAAGGACCTCATTGCTAACAATGGACTGATATAATTGAAGAATTCTCTCGTTTTCTCCTCTGAATGACTTTAAAAAACCCTACAACTAACTTCTATAAAGAAATCTGAACATCCGACAGAGGTCAAACTCTTAACCAATTTCTGATCCATGACAGTACAGTTAGGTGGCCTTGTGGCCTCCTTGGTAGTTAGCACAGTAGGCTGAGTCCTGGGAATGATGACACGGGCACGAGCTCAGTAACAAAACATGTATTTATTATTGTACGAGAAGACAAAGGCAGCTCCCCTCTGCTGCTTCTTACTCCACAAACATGAAGGCAGGAAGCACACATCCCGCCCCAACCTTCCTCTCAGGATTATTTCCTTTAGGGTGGGACACTGATGTGACACACACAGACCCAGCCAGCACAGCAACTTGGTTATGGTACTTTACCCGTCACCTTTTAGTGACTTAGGCCCAGATCTTGCATTGTGAGCTGCAATGTAACTGCACACTCCTACCCCAGCACAGACCTACAGAAGTCATTCGGGCTCCACACACACAGGCACCCAGACAGTTCTCCTTGTAGAATTGGGGCTATAATTTCCTTTACAAGCCTCTTGTGGGGTTTATGAAAGTCCTCTCCCCTCTGCACCAAAAAACAAATAAACAAACAAAATTGTCAAACCTGCTCTAAACATTTTTAATAATCTTCTAGGAAAGAAGGCAAGACTCTTCAGGTGTGATTTGTGTAGGTGATAAGCCTGTCATTGCAGACCAAGAGAGACAATCCTGTGGAGGGGGGGGAAAACCTATAAACTCTGGTTAGTTCAGAGTTAAAAGAGGAGAAGTTAAGCCTCAGCTTACTGAGCTGCTGCTAGGCAACAAAGAACCCTTGCTGCATTCAGAACTTTATGGCAGTGTGACTAATTGATTCTTGACACAAGTCCCTGTTGGTTTGCGGAAATTGAGAACTGTTGCTGGAAGTACAGAGAAGCCTCAACATGAATACCTGCTTCAAGAGCAAACTTGTTGAGGGATATTTGCTGTGCATCACTTTTTATAGCGAATGGAATTAACTTCTATAGACAATTAAATCTATTAAAAATAATACTTGATAAATTTATACAATTTTTAAATAAATCTCATATCAGACATTGAAATACGGTGATATTTTGGTGCTTGGAACATATATCCATTAAATAAATCTCTTGTGCTCCAACTTATTTTGAGGTAACATATAAAACCGAATAAACCAAGGAAAAAAATCAACCTTCCTTTCAAGAGTAATATATGGCACACTAGCATACACAGCATTAAGTGCGATATTGAAGTGGCCTCCACTGCATGTAAGGTTTAAAAGCACACAAAGGGGAGTGCTTCAGCTATAAACAGAATGGGATTTATTTGGGCTTTGATATCCTGGGAGAGTCAGGCAAGGAAGAAAAAGGAGGATCTCCTGCAGGAGAAAAAGAAAAGCTAGCAAGTGCCTGAGCATCAAAATCCTCTCTTATAAAAGGTTCACTTCTTAGATAAAGAGAGGATGCATTATGGTGTTGACTGTATGCCAAATCCTGATAGGATCTTACTCTCAGTACTAACTACAAGAATTGTCTAGGGACTGGGCATTATAAGAACTGCCTTATGAATTAAGCTATTGTTCCTCATAAATAAACTCTGATTCCTGTTTCCTCATACATAATTTATTTCCTTCCTCTTTCTTGGACTGCCAAGGAATGTAAAGGCACGGAGGGGAAAAGCTGAATATTTTGAAGATATTATGTGAAACCTATGTAAGCAGTTTGGTGGAAACTGTGGAGACTGCCTATCATGACACTGGCACATGTTACATGTATAGAAAGCATGTGCTAAATATTACATGACATTTTTTGCTTCCCTTTCTTTGTCATGTAAGGGAAACCAGTAAAGTGTGCCCACACTCCTGCAGATGTTTTCTTTTCCGCTTCACAGTATTCTCCTTCACTTCTATTCTCTTGATTGTTGTAATGCAGCAACTCCAGTATTCTCTTGGATAGCAACTAAGTTTCTGCTCAGGTCAGGTATTGTTTCTGTAAGCAGGTCAGAGATTGAGACTCTTTTTTTTATTATTATTATTATTTTTATTTTTATTTAAAAAAAAATTCAACCATTTCAGAAGCAAGATAAGATCATATGCAGCTGCTCGAGTAAATCCTTTGGAAAATGTCTTCCATTTTATGTTGCTTTATGCATAGCTGCAACTAAATCTTTATTATGCTGGTGTGTCTGTCCACCTGTATTTTGATTTATTAAAAGATACATCTGCCCATCACATAAGTCACAATGGTATACCAGAAGCCAGGTGGAAATATTTTTGGGTCTTTTCTATACTGTAGTCTGTTACATCTGTATGTCTACTACAGCCATATGAGCAGGGGTGAGTGTAAACTAGTATCCTTCTTGTAATGTCCTGGATTTTCACTTTTTTTTTTTTTTTTTAAATCTACCTCTTGGTACTTTCCCTCCCCTACACACACTAAAACAGGTCTATTAAAAACAGTCCTTAGCAATAGAATATCAGCTTGTATTCATGAGCCACAGGACATACGTAATAGAATTAGAGGGTACCCTGGGTACATTATCTCACTTTAAAACAAAAAAAGTGTCCCAGAAATTAAGCAGAATTAGAGTCTGACCTTTTGCTATCTAGAATTCCTAATGAAAAAGCTAAAGTGGGAATGTACTACCTAAGAGAGTACAAAAACAAACTGATATACTTATTCATTTTTTATTTTAAAATTATGCCCAGCTCTCTCTTGATGAGTCCTGCAAAGTGATTATGCTAGTTTCACAAAGATTCCAGAGGATAAATGTCCAAACATCTCCTGGTGAACTTTACTTCCTCCCCCACACCCAAGATTTGACCCCTCTTTCTTTTTACAAATTATCTGCAAACAGATTGTAATGGTTAGTTAATCATAAATGTATCTGAGCTACAGATTCAGGGGCGGCTCCAGACCCCAGCACGCCAAGCGTGTGCTTGGGGCGGCATGCCGCAGGGGGCGCTCTGCCGGTCGCCAGGAGGGCAGCAAGCGGCTCCGGTGGACCTTCCGCAGGCGTCCCTGCGGAGGGTCCGGTGGAGCCGCGGGACCAGCGGACCCTCTGCAGGCACGCCTGCGGGAGGTCCACCAGAGCCGCGGGACCAGTGACCGGCAGAGCGCCTCCCGCGGCGTGCCGCCCTGCTTGGGGCGGCGAAATGTCTAGAGCCGCCCCTGTATAGATTACTCAAAGACTGTGAAAAGTTCATGAACATTCAGAATTCATTTTATGATCCTTGAGATTGCTCACCTAAATTGCATGGTAAGGTTTCCCTTGCCTTACTGCATGGCTTACCTTTTTAAATAAGAGTATCTGGCAAAATCAGTGGGGTGTTGAATGTCTTGGGGAGAAATTGGGGAGCACTTTAGGGGGAGAGACAAAAATGGAGATGAGCAAATTTATCCCTCCTGAAATTACACTGACTTCAGAGGGCTCACATCAAGGATAGATTAGGCCTACTGTGTTTACTTTTTGTTAGATTTTTCTCTCTTGCTCATTCTCTTCCCACCACTTCTCCTCTTCTTTTTTTTGTTACTTTTTTCCACAATTTCTCCTGAATACATTGTTTCAAAAAGCAAAGTATGGGTCCATGTTGTGGCTTTCAAAGTTCAAAATTTGGCAGAACAGGTTTATCTTTGCCTGCTCTAGAAGCACGAAGACCCACAATCAAACCCTAAAGTGCAGTAGCACCATTAGACACAATCACTGACTCCAAATTAAAAACCAGAAAAAGAATAGACACAGAATTTAACTGAGCAGGAAACAGTCACGCTTTTCAATTAATTTATTCCTGGATTTAACAGGATAATTACCATACACATTTTCTTGAGTCATTCTGTATTAAATGTTGTTTTTTAAAAAATGTATCATTTGTACATTCTATTGGTGGTTTGTTTTTTTTTTTAAAAATACTGATGCATTGGCAATACAATGTAAAATGCAGACTTAAATGTGTGAAGAAAATTTTGTTTCACATTGTCTTTATTACAGAATCTTAAACAGGAAATAATTGTGGTGATGAATTGAGATAACTTCAGCCTAACAAAGGAATTGTAATTGTCTGTGTTTTGAATTCTAGCAAGGCAATAATATCTGCTGCATTTTAACATCAGCGTGTAAGCACTTGTGATGCTTTATTTATGACTGCTTCTGGCAAGGTTGTTATATTATTCTCCAAGGCAACTCTTAATGAAAATTCTGTCAGCAATCAGATGAAAATCTAAAAATATTTAAGTGGGGGAAGGTTTTTCACCTTCTAGACATTATCAGCAAGAAAAGATGCCTGGAGTTTCATACTGCTTTTTATTAAGCGTTTTACATTTTTGTGTGCTCCGTGAATTGTTGCCACTGTGCAAAAATATACATGCTCCCTGTATTTTAGATTCACAAATATTTTCCATTGTCTGTTTTTTCCATATTGTCTTTTTAGGTGAACATTTTCAAAAAATGATCTCACCTAAACCATTTTAGTTAGTTAGTTTAAAAAGCCAAGTTAGGAAAAGAGTTGGTTCAGTCTATAAAAATGTTTAAACTACAGCATAAAAACAGCTATGATCTAGCTGATTATTTTGAATGTCATGCCAAATTTTCAAGTGTCCATTAATTTTGGAGGCATTCACTTTTTGTGTGCTCAGTTGTCAAGATCTAGGTGTCACTCAGAAAGGCTGAACAACCACAACATTGAATTAATTTGCAGTTGGGAATGCTCAGCACATTCAGAAAATCTGGCCCCAGATGTCTCAAGCTGGGCCACCAAAAGTTGAGAGAGCCAAAATGAATGGACGTTTTATGACCTTTAATTTCTGTGATGTTCTGGTGCTTTATATATAATGTTTATAAAACACTTTAAGATCCTCAGATTGAAGGCACTATAGACAGGGGAAAATATTAGTATAATCTACCCGAAGATCACACTTATTGTATATTTTGCTGCTTCAATAAAATATGCAAAAAAGAATTTTCCTTCATGTTTGACAATGAAGTGCTCCTTTAAAACCAAACCAATAAGATCATTTTTTATTGGATGTTACAGTGAATGATCTTACTGTAATAAAACACAAAGAATCTAATTCCAATGATTGTTATACTGTTGTATATATTATAATCTGATATGTTTTTGGGTCACTCAGTGGTTTCTTTAACCATTTATTTGTCTAGGGAATTACTATGTTAAACTAATGAACTTTCAAGCTTCAGAGATCTCCTCTTCTTCAGGGATGGAGAAGGAAAACTGAGGCCTGGTCTACACTGGGTGGGGGGGGTGTTTCAAACTAAGGTACGCAAGTTCAGCTACGCGAATAGCGTAGCTGAACTCGAAGTACCTTAGTTCGAAGTACTTACCCGTCCTCACCGCGCGGGATTGAAGTCCGCGGCTCCCCCGTCGACTCCGCCACTGCCGTTCGCAGTGGTGGAGTTCCAGAGTCGACGAGAGCACGTTCGGAGTTCGATATATCGCATCTAGATGAGACGCGATATATCGAACTCCGAGAAGTCGATCGCTACCCGCCGACCCGGGCGGGTAGTATGGACGTACCCTGAGTGTCCACGCTAAAAACAAGGTGGGACAGATGGTTAAGCATAAGGGGTTCATATATGTTGTACGAGACCACTTAATCCCCCCCTCATTTTAACACCCCTGCAGTCATAGGAAAATGGAGGGGTAATAGGCAGCAGGGTGTGTTACAAATTGTTGTAATGGGACACAAAACCAGTGCCTCTGTTAAGTCCATGGCTTTTAGTGTCCTGCAGAGTTATGAATTTAAGTTCCGGGCTCGTCTTTTGAAAGTGTTGTGCAGGTTTCCTTTGAGATAGAGGACTGAGGGATCAGATTATAGAAGGATCACTTTTTGAAAATTGTTCACCCATTGATAAAAGGGTAGTCTTTGTTTTTTATCACTTTTTCTGTGCAAGTTCATTCGAGAATGTAGCAGTTGTCTGGTTTTACCTACATAGTTGTTGGGGCATTTGATGCACTGGATGAGGTACACCACATGTTGTGATAGGCGATCTTGAAATATGTGTGGTGGGGAGGAAAGTAGAGAATACAGGCTGAATTTTAAGGCCTCTGCCTCAACCAAAAAAGTCAATCTTGCATGTGCTAATCCTACGTTTGTGTACACAAAGTTAGAAACCCAGCTGAAAATATGACTTTATGTCCTTAAGGCAGGAAGGAAGTTCCCCTAACACATGAGGCTGCATAAGTGAAAGTGACCCCTAAATGTAGAGTAATGGAAAAGAGAGAGAAGACCAAAAGCAGGAACAGCAACGTAGACAGAGATATAAGTAGATATTAGGGATGGGTGAATCCATGAATGACATGTATTTGATGTTAGATTTAGAAAACTTTCTAGTCTAAGTATTGTAAATGTCGTGTTCATAAGTGTGTTTATTATACATTTTAAATTGCAGTTTTATTCTAATCT
This sequence comes from Mauremys mutica, assembly GCF_020497125.1. Classification (NCBI taxonomy): domain Eukaryota; kingdom Metazoa; phylum Chordata; order Testudines; family Geoemydidae; genus Mauremys; species Mauremys mutica. The sequence goes on from NC_059076.1 coordinate 66,595,798, forward strand.
GGGTTAGGATCAGCTAGCTTTAAGTGTGAATATCTGTATCATGAAAATTTATTTTCAACTCCGTAAGAAAGAATGCTTAGTTTTGTACACTAACAATGTACAGGAGGTGAAATATCTTTGCCTGAAATCTACCCATGTAAAGAAAAAATGCTTTCTCCTTACAAATATCTTTCCCACGAATCATCTGCCAAAAATGATTTGCTGTATTGCAAAAATTCAGTTTTCTTGTGGTAGTGCTACTTCTGATATTTTAGCCGTTTGGACTGGATTCTACAAATTTGAGCAACCTCCTGAGTGCCCTCAACTCCCATTGAAGTATACTAGAATTTAGGGTGCTTAGCAGTTAGGGTGGGTTGGAAGAATGCAGTAAAGTACTAGTATTAAGTCATCAGAAGCATTAACTTTATAAAATACTTCTATAAAATATAGCCAAAAGTCCTTGTATATTGTAGAAAGTAAATAGAAAAAATGAAGTTGCAAACAAAATCAGAGATGGTAGAGGTATTTCCATAAAGATGTAGCATTGTAATTATAGCTGGTCCAAAAAAAGTGTGGGGGGAAATCACATGGGGGGGAGGAAATTCTGGCAGTTTTAAAAAGATCAAAGTTCAAAATTTTAGATGTTTTGAGACGATCATTCGTTGAAAAGCAAGGGGGGAAATGTGAAATTTAATCAAATTTTCCTTTTATTTTTCAATGTCTAGTTTTCAAAATTAGAAATATAATCAATTTTGTGTTTTTGTTTTTTGTTTTTTCTTTCCAAATGTCAACCAACCAACCAACCAACTAGTTCTATTGGTAACCATTGACATACCTCTCACCTCTGACATCTTGACACTTGCATCTCTGTAATTATAACTGGTGATTAGGGGTTAGGTTAGAAGGTGCTAAAAGGACTTTTGGAGGTTCTTAAGTGGGAGGGGATTGGGTTGAGGTGATAGGTAAGAATGAAGGGGTATGAAGGAAATGGTGATGTATATGGTTTGTGGGAGAAATGGTGGGGTAAGAGTTTCATTGGAGGGGACAGATTGTAGTTAGGGGAGAACACTGAAACGATCAGAAATAAAGACTGTCTTTTTACCATTATGAATCTTACCCTAAAGTGTCCCAGTTTTTTCATTCAGAAAGGCAGAGAACTGGATAAAGCATGAGGGCACTTCTTTTTCTTCTCACTTTCCCACCAACATTCATTATCCCTCAACAAAAGCTTCCCAGTGACACTCTTGACCTCTGAATCACAGCTTTTAACTTTGAAAAGTTTGCCACATGCAGCTTCACCACTTATTTGGGACACCAACCACTGCTGTATTTAGTACTTCAAGTAAATGATATCTGACATGGTGAGGAGAGAAACAGATACATTGTTAGTTCTTTAAAGGCTCCAAATCTACTGGTAAATCGCTTTAAGTAGGGAAGTGCACACATTAACTCACTGCCATATCCCATGATAAATTACATTTATACCTTATGGGGCAGAACAAGTAAGTCTACTGGGATTTAGGAAACTTGTAAAAATATCATCAGTGATGTGATGAGAAGAAGAGGGGAAATTCTAGAATGACCTTCTCAAACTGAAGCTGAGGGCCATTGGTTAAAAGAGCTGCTCAGCTACCAGTGTGTTTCAAAAGCTGAACTTTATTTCAGGGGTAATACAATAGAAATCATTAGAATTGTACTAGAGATTTTTTCCTGAATGGTTTCCTGTGAGTCATAAAGTGAGATTAAGCTAACATATACCAAATATTTACCAAATACCAGCTGTGCTTCTTAAAATGCATACAACAGCATTTTAAAAAGCAGGTTACCTTTTAGCAATAGCTGACAACTTAATATAATTCACAGGCTCTCATCCTGGGAGTGAGAACTACCCTCCATTTCTTTATGACTAAATGGGATTGGAGTCCTGCTTTCTTCTGCTTGTAAAATGGGGCCACAGCATAGAAAAGGTTGAGAACCCTTGTTCCATATAACAGCTGTAAATGGTTTTTGTACAAGTAATTATTCCACATATCACAGATATCTGCCTTCCATGCATCTTGATGGATTATAATCTGATATTGTACAAACAGGGCCACGCAAGAGTGCAATGAGTAGCTGTAGGATATGCTGAGTAGAATGCACTTCTGATACCAACATAGCAGATCCCATCTATTGGTCTGCATCCTGCATTTTGGGGTTACACCTGGGTTGCAAAAGTGGAGGGGGGAATAGTTGCCATGCACCTGCAGGTCATGCTTGTGTCACATTTCTTGGATTCACTTACAGCCATGTTCATGCAATGCTGCACATCTTGGCCTATATGTAGAGTCTAGGGAACCCAGCTCCACATTCTGTAGATGGCGCCTCATTAAGTGGAAACCCTGTTTATGAAGGTTCACTGAGATAATTCTACACCATGATCTCAATTACTCTATTGTGTGCTGGATGTGGCTTATGGGCTGGAAGGCAGACTTTTAGATCAAGTCCCCACTCTTCTTTTTGTAAGTTTGAATGTAATTATGTAAATTTGTATAAACTATTTTTAAAAAAAATCTGTTCCTTATGATGCCCCTATAACAAGGCGCTCTATACTGCACAATGCGGTGGACCCTCTGCATGGGCTCCCCAAATCTTGTTCCTCTCTCTGTAACAAAACATTGCTATGGTATCATTTCTATCCTACCCACTCACACTATTTTTCAAACTTTGAAACAAATGTCTGCATTTGGGCAGGCTGCATTAGCCCCCACAAGATGAATGTTTTGGAAAATTGAGTGTGTGGAAGTTGAAATTTTGTTTTGAAATATTTGTAACCATTCACTTTAATATATTGATAGTGAAATAAGAGGTAATTACAATTAGAAATCTAGTTAAAAAGATGCTAAATTGTTCTTTGAATTCTTAAGATCAACAAACCGAAACAAAAGCAGTGAGTTTTTTCCAAACATGCATAATCTTCAGGAACAACCCATTTCGCACCCCCCCAACCCAAAAAAATAAAAAAAACCAAAACCACAACAATTCTACATTTCAGTATCAATTATTTATTGTAAATGTTGCTCAATTTCTTGTTTTGTCTTTTATGTTCTACATTTCTTCCTTTTGAACATTTCCTCTAACCATCTTCTGCTGAAATACAGAAAGAACAGGCAAAATGAAAATTTGACAAAAGGTATCCAGCCTCTTCATATGCTGGAACAGAATTGGAATCTATTGGCAAAAAGAATCACTTTTAATGAGATCATATAAATTAATATTTGAGAGAAATGAGATGATGATATAGCGGTTCCTATTTAAGTTTGTTTAATATTTCTCATCTGAGCTATTCATTTTCAAACATATTAATTATTTTTAAAAGAATCTAATTAACCACATTAATTATTACTACACTATCTTCAGGGATATTTACTAACCTAGGCGATTCTCAAAAACCCAACATTCATTCTTTTCTCTTGGCAAAGTACCATGTTTAATATGAATTTTAGATTGAAGGACATCCTCCCAGTATGAAAATTAATCTCAAATGATTAAAAAAACATATTGAGATAATATAACATAGTAATCATGGGTACTTTGGAGACTACAGACCCAGCTTTGAGAGCTTTATTAATACTCAGTTAAGCATAATATGATCTTGGTCCTAGAATAAGAACAAGAAGATTTAGGGGCAATTAGTACTCAGGGAATATGAAGATGTGTTAGTTTTGCACCCATCATAACAACACATCATCTATTTGTGTATATATATTTTTATATATATAAAAAATGCGCGCATGCGCACTCTCTCTCACTCACACACACACACACACACACACACACACACACACACACACACACACACACACACACACACACACAAAAGCATGTTCCACTGTACCTTTCTCTAGAATAATCTTCTTTATTCAAAAATCTACTGCCTCTTTGAATGCATAAATGAAGAGTTCCTACTATATATTCTTAGGTCTAATGAGCTATACACTGACAGAGTGAAACTGGGGAAGTGATGTTCCTTCCCATTATCCTGACTATTCACAGCATCAGTTGCAGGGAAAGAGGAAACACTGCATGATTTGTTTAAATAGGCATGAGTTATCAGGGTTCAATGCAGTACTGTATGAAGAATACTGATGCCTTATGAGGGAGTCAGTAGGACTAGGATCGTTTGGCAAAAGTGATTTCAGATGTTTGTCATGGAGCATTTGGATTCTGACAGGTCAGGCGCCCAGGGAAATAATTAGCATTATTTCTTTATGACCATACTCAGAATGAGAGATGGAGGATAGGCATATTTATCCCATGTATCTTCCAGGAAACACTCAAATGTGTGTGTATGTAGCACTCTGTGGGGGGTGACTAGATAAAATACTGAATAGGTGTATGTCTTCTGTAAAACATGGGGGAGTTGGCCGGGCATGCCCTTATGCACGTACGTGTGTGTATGTGTGGGGGGGTAAGTAGCTGCTCAAATAGTATGAGCAACAATTGTAGAAAACGTCTTTCTCTTGCAGAGCTGTTGAATAGACAGCTGATCAAAACATGTCAGCTCCATGCAAAAATCTTCACTTCCCACTACATAAAAAATTCAAACCACAGCAAACCATAGGAGGCTGATCTATAGCAGTACATGCTGCATCTGACTAAGTGCTTTGATAAGCTAGCTGTGGGAGGTACATTTGTGAGCCTCTATTGCATGGTTGCTAAGAGCCTAAATGAAGACAGCTGTGATGACTTAGTGCTAGCATCAGCAGGAGCTAAAATTCTGTCTGCTACATCAAAGCTGTTGTTGACATCTGAAACTGAAATATCACCAAGATACCTAAAGTAGATCTGCATTCCTTTTTCATTTTCACCAAGACAAAAAATGTTGTTTTCCAAGACACTGTGTGTGGGGGCAGGAGGTGGGTATATATATATATATATAATAATCTCTCTCTCTCTCTCTCAGAAAATAACACCTAGAATATAGAAAAAGCAAGTGAGATCAAGACTATGACAGGGTTCATGAACTTATCTAGTGCTTTTTTGGAGGATAGGTCCATCAATGGCTATTAGCCAGGATGGGCAGGGATGGTGTCCCTAGCCTCTGTTTGCCAGAAGCTGGGAATGAGCGACAGGGAAGGATCACTTGATTACCTGTTCTGTTCATTCCTTCTGGGGCACCTGGCACTGGCCACTGTTGCAAGACACAGGATATTGGGCTAGATGGACCTTTGGTCTGACCCAGTATGGCCGTTCTTATGTTCTTATGAGATAATGAGAATGTACTGGAATCAGAAATACAGTAAAATGGGGGTTGCGGGGAGCATACTATTGAATTGGCATAGCATATGTGCAATTATCAAAATTCCATGGGATGCAATAATCTGACTTTTTCCTAATATGATATATGGGGCCAAATCTTCAAAAAATCTCTCATTTTGTGTGTGCACTGAGTGAGTGTGCAAATGTATCAATAAGGTACTTCTCTACAAAGTAGTTGGTGTACAGCCTTCTGGGGGTGGATAAGGGCTTATTCAGTCTTTACTGTAGCTTATAGAAGCTCTGACAGATGCTCTGAATTGCCCCCCAGCTGCAACAGACCCCAATAGACCATTCACTAACCAGGGATTGCTAGAGCACAATATGCTTTGTCCAAACTTCTCATATCTGGCATGTTCCCCATGCCAGGGGCTGAGTAGGAAGCTGAATAGGGGTTGTGACTGGAGTTGCCAGCTAGCTTTTTAGCTAGTCAGTTATATACAGGAGCTATGATGGGGGGCCAAGGATATATATCTAAATAATGGATGACTATCTGTGTGCATGTGAATACCTATTATAAACCATGCATCCTGGGTGTTGGGGATATGTCTATGCTGCAGTTGGGAGGTGTGATTCCCAAACAGGTAGATAGACTGATCCTAGCTCTGCTCACACTTGCATGCTAAAAATATCAGGGTAGCTCTTGCAGCACAGGGTAGCCTCTTGATCTCGGACCAGGAGGGAGGCAGGATCATACTAAGGCAGCAAGCCTGAGCTCTCCTCCCTGCAGCAGTGTCTGCACTACTATTTTTCGTGTACAGACTCTCACTAGCTCTGCTCAAGCGATCTACCTGCTCTGGGAATGCCACCTCCCAGCTGCAGTGTATTAGGCTCTGTTTACCCTACAAACTAGGGGTGAGATTCCCCCTGCTCATATACACATTCGCACTCTAGCTCTCATTGAGTTAGAGCAAATATAAATAGCAGTGTCGCTGCAGTAATACTAGTAGCAGCAGTGGAAACACAGCTCAGCCATGCCTCCACTGGCACTATCTTTTCTACTGCAACTATGCTGCTATTTATACTCTCAAGTATGTGCACATGAGCTGGGAAATCATTAATCCCTTTATTTATAACGTAGCCCTAGTCTTAGAGGCAAACTGTACTATCATAGAATCATAGAATCTCAGGGTTGGAAGGGACCTCAGGAGGTCATCTAGTCCAACCCCCTGCTCAAAGCAGGACCAAACCCAACTAAATCATCCCAGCCAGGGCTTTGTCAAGCCTGACCTTAAAAACCTCTAAGGAAGGAGATTCCACTACCTCCCTAGGTAACCCATTCCAGTTCTTCACCACCCTACTAGTGAAAAAGTTTTTCCTAATATCCAACCTAAACCTCCCTCTCTGCAACTTGAGACCATTACTCCTTGTTCTGTCATCTTCTACCACTGAGAACAGTCTAGATCCATCCTCTTTGGAACCCCCTTTCAGGTAATTGAAAGCAGCTATCAAATCCCCCCTCATTCTTCTCTTCTGCAGACTAAACAATCCCAGTTCCCTCAGCCTCTCCTCATAAGTCATGTGCTCCAGCCCCCTAATCATTTTTGTTGCCCTCCGCTGGACTCTCTCCAATTTATCCACATCCTTCTTGTAGTGTGGGGCCCAAAACTGGCCACAGTACTCCAAAATGAGGCCTCACCAGTGCTGAGTAGAGGGGAATGATCACATCCCTTGATCTGCTGGAAATGCCCCTACTTATACAAGCCAAAATGCCATTAGCCTTCTTGGCAACAAGGGCACACTGTTGACTCATATTCAGCTTTTCGTCCACCGTAACCCCTAGGTCCTTTTCTGCAGAACTGCTGCCCAGCCATTCAGTCCCTAGTCTGGAGCAGTGCATGGGATTCTTCCGTCCTAAGTGCAGGACTCTGCACTTGTCCTTGTTGAACCTCATCATATTTCTTTTGGCCCAATCCTCTAATTTGTCTAGGTCCCTCTGTATCCTAGCCCTACCCTCCAGCGTATCAACCACTCCTCCCAGTTTAGTGTCATCTGCAAACTTGCTAAGGGTGCAGTCCACACCATCCTCCAGATCGTTAATGAAGATATTGAATAAAACCGGCCCCAGCACCGACCCTTGGGGCACTCCACTTGATACCGGCTGCCAACTAGACATGGAACCATTGATCACTACCCGTTGAGCCTGACCATCTAGCCAGTTTTCTATCCACCTTACCGTCCATTCATCCAGCCCATACTTCTTTAACTTGCTGGCAAGAATACTGTGGGAGGTTATATAGCAAAGCCTTCAAAATAGTGGAAAGAGAAAAGCCTGGCCTATAACAAATACCCTGAGTCTCTTCGATGCATAGTTCAGTAATTAGGCCCCATACTTCTGATGGGTTTTTTGGGTATTGCATCCAAAGTATAGCAGAGCAATACAGAATACATAAAAAGCATACACTTGAACAATGTAAATGTCCCACCTGTTAAAACAATTAGTTGAAATTATTATATACAAATGTTTTATGGGTTTTTAATCAGTCATAAGCCAAATGAAAGCCCAAATTATTTTAGTTAATGTGTCATTCATGAAAGAGTCAGAAATTTAATGAAATCCTTTCTAGCTACATGAGAGAGGCCCATCACAGGCATACGACCACCAATTCATTTAATGAGTTAATAAACCATTTATGTTCACTTCCACTATGAGCAGGATTCAAATCTGCATTCTAAGGATGAAATCCCTTTTATAGTTCCTGAGCCATTTAGGATGCATATAGAGGCAGAATCTTACTAATCGTTGATTTGTCAGAATTCTCTGTTATTGCTATAAAATGCCCTTTTAGGTTAGGAATTCAATAAGTAAAGTTAACATTGCAGTGTCTTTTCCCTTCCCCACTCTCCATCTTTATATGAAACTCAGATTATAATCACAGTCCTGAAGAAGGAATATAAATCTTAATTGTGATACTATGATAGGGAATGTTGTATTTATACAGTTTTTATTATACTGTTCTTACTCTGGTCTTTGGACATTAATATAGTACATGTTCAAATTAACAGAACTTTGTCTATAAAGTGGCACAAATCCAATGAAAATCTGAGCCCCATTTCTGTCCAAATCCTCTGAAATAACTTTTAAATCCAACTTCATTAATTAATTACTCCCATTTAGGCTTCAAGATGTCCTCAGGAAAGGCACTAGTTTATCACTGTAAAACTATAAGGAAAGATTTTATTGTAGCATTTATGTAATAACAATCAAGGGAATATGCTTTTCACAGTATCTGGTTTCAATGATATTTTGAATGGGATTATCTTGAGGGGGAACAATGTTTTAGTATTTTCAAGGGGATAAAAGGAATAAACATGGCTTAGTGGCAAAAAGAGAGAGAGAGAGATCCCTCCAGTGAATTCTTCGGGTCACAGCCTGCTGGTAATTTCACTTCGTTACATAACACTTTAATCATAGCCTTATCACAGTTCCTTATTGTAACAACAAGGAGACTGTGAAAGATTCTCCAGATCCGGAGAAAACATTTTCTTTTTACAAGAAGTGGCATTTTTTTTGTTTGTTTTTGAAAATGGCTTCAGGAAAGCACTTTCCAACTGACATTTTATGAAATTACAAATCCTGGTGACAATGGGAAAGGAATGCAGTGCCAAAGATGAGAATATTGCTGGAAACGCAAGCACTGACAGTGGCAATGTCGAAGATAAAGCCAGTAGTAATTTTCTCAAATCAAATATAAACATTTGGAGACACAAGCTCTAAATCAAGACCAGCAGGATGTAGTTTCATTTTCTGTCTGCCTAATCTAATATTAATCTTATATAAAACATGTTCATCACTTTAGTATCTGAGAGCCTCAGAAAAATGATCCCAATAACAAAATTAGTTCCACAAAGGGTATAGTTTAATCTAGTTTCCTCCCTACTTCACTTATCTGCTTCCTCCTTCCCATTGAAGAGACTCGGGGATAATAATGTTATGGGCTAATACAAGCAATTCTAGATTTTTATTCCAAAAAGAGGGTTTTCTGTTCCCATTGTTATCCAGGATAAATATTGAAATATATACCCTTAACTTAAATTGCTCTGTTTCATTTAGCAGTGAAGTAGTGCATACACTTTCATATGCAGAGCTTCTAATCTTCAGATCCATATTTTTCACAGTTCTGCCTGAATTTCCCTTCCTCTTTGAGTCAACGGTAAAAACCCATTTATTTGCCTGGTACAGGATGAGGCTATACAGCCTAGTATTCTATGTTGTGATATTATACCAGTGGGTGTATAAATGTTGTAAATAGGGCTGTCAATTAATTGTAGCTAACTCATGCAATTAACTGCGATTAAAAAAATTAACCGCGATTAATCGCACTGTTAATAAATTTCAATTGGTATTCTATTGTTTAACTATTTTGGATGTTTTGTACACTTTCAAATATACTGATTTCTATTGCAACACAAAATATAAAGTGTACAGTGCTCACTTTGTAATAAAAATAATATAAATATTTGCACTGTAAAAATAAAGACAGTATTTTTCAATTGACGTCATACAAGAACTGTTGTGCAATCTTTGTCGTGAAAGCGTAACTTTAGAGCCTACAAGTCCACTCAGTTCAGCCAATTGCAAAGACAAACAAGTTTGTTTACATTTACGGGAGATACTGCTGACTGCTTCTTATTTACATCACCTGAAAGTGAGATGAGGCATTCATGTGGCACTTTTGTAGCCGGCATTGCAAGGAATTTATGTGCCAGATATGCTAAACATTAATATGCCCCTTCATGCTTCAGCCACCATTCCAGAAGACATACTTCCATGCTGATGATGCAAGTTTTTTTTTTAAATCCTTAAATTTGTGATTGAACTCCTTGTGAGACAATTGTATGTCTCCTGTTCTGTTTTACCCACATTCTGCCATATATTTCATGTTATAGCAGTCTCAGATGATGACCCAGCACATATTTGTTTTAAGAACACTTTCACAGCAGATTTGACAAAATGCAAAGGAGGTACTAAGGTGAGATGTCTAAGGATAGATTCAGCACTCGACACAAGGTTTAAGACTCTAGAGTGCCTTCCAAAATCTGAGAGGGATGCGGTGTGGAGTATGCTTTCAGATGTCTTAAAAGAGCCACACTCTGATGCAGATACTACAGAACCCAAACCACCAAAAAAGAAAATCAACCTTCCTCTGGTGGCATCTGACTCAGATGATGAAAATGAACATATGTTGGTCAGCTCTGCTTTGGATCGTTATCGAGCAGAACCTGTCATCAGCATAGACGCATGTCTTCTGGAATGGTGGCTGAAGCATGAAGGGGTATATGAATCTTTAGTGCATCTGGCACATAAATATCTTATAATGCTAGCTACAATAGTGCCATGTGAATGCCTGTTTTCACTTTGAGTTGACACTGTAAACAAGACGTGGGCAGCATTATCTCCTGCAAATTGTAACCAAACTTGTTTGTCTGAGCAATTGGCTGAAGTAGGACTGAGTGGATTTATAGGTTCTAAAGTTTTTTACATTGTTTTATTTTCAATGCAGTTATTTTTTGTACACAATTCTACATTTATAAGTTCAACTTTCATGATAAAGAGATTGCACTACAGTACTATTTCTTTTGTTTTTTACAGTGCAAATATTTGTAATAAAAAATAAATATAAAGTGAGCACTGTACACTTTGTATTCTGTGTTGTAATTGAAATCAATATATTTGAAAATGTAGAAAACATCCAAAAATATTTAAATAAATGGTATTCTATTATTTAACAGTGCGATTAATTGCAATTAATGTTTTTAATCGCATGACAGCCCTAGTTTTAAATCAACCTAACTGATGCATAGTTTAAGTTTTTAAGATGGTTTGAAAGGATCTCCTCTCAAAATGATTGGTTAAATCCTGGAGACAAATCTGTTGATAATTTAAGTTAACTATAATACTGAATAAAACTTCTTTACTCTATAGTGGGTCAGAGAGTCATAACTGCCTTGCCTTATGTGATTTATAATTTTAATTCATTAATGACCTTGAGAATAATAAAATTAAATAATGTAAACATACAGAAGTTAAATTGAGATGCTCCATATAAGAATATTCAACACTTTAACTTTAGAAACTGTAATATAATTCTTCCTAGTATAGTAGTACTATAAAGGTATCAGGCATTTATAGAAAAACATACTTAGGGAATTGTATATAAATGCCATCAGTTTACAAGCCGATGTTTATGGCTCACAGAGCTGATCCTATAAGTTGATGAGTGAGAAGCAGGCAGGCAGTTAAGACTCAGGCTGAGCACCAGGAATTCTTAAACTCTAAACCTGGCTCTAACACCTATTCCCTTTGTAGCCTGCTGCAAGTTGCCTAACATCTCTGCCTACATTTTCCCTTTCTAATATGGAGATAATAATACTTAACAACTCCCAAAAAGTAGGAGAGGTAGTTTATGTAGGTAACTAGTGTGTGTAAGAGCTCTGAAAATGCAAATGTCTATACAAATGCTGACTAGTATCATTATGGCGGCTCCATAGGTAAAGCTTGTAAATATATTTGAATGATCTAAACATGTTGTGTATCTAATATTAAAAACAGAGACCAAATTGCTTTTGGGAATAGTTGCTCTTTTAAGATTCTACAAATATTATTGTGGAAAATAATTTCATTCAATTTGTACTCTTTGTAGAGATTAAAGAGCAATGTTGGCCATCAGAATTTTTCAATGTTTGATGGCTTATTACAGCACTGAGTCTCTACTTTCCCAGGCAGAGATCATACAGGTACATGCTTGTTAGTTTGTTGGTGAACTAAATAAAATAATTAAGACTGAAAAAGTACTTTTAAAAGTATTAGATACAACTTCTACAGTAATTTAATGTTGTTGCATTCAACTGTAACTTCTGTATTTGCCTGCTTGTATGCTTAATTTCTAAATTTAAGAAGGCACTGATGTGTTTTTGGTTTTTTTCCATCTGACTATACTTAGTGGAAATGCAACATTAGAATATCCAATAGTGCAGCAACATTTAAAAATACATTATAATGTAAATTTGTTAATCCTCAATTTTCTGGGTTAGATTATTAGTGGATTTTAAGATACAAATCACCCAGATGTGGAGGAGTCATGTTGCATAAAGAGTCCCAGGAGAAATTCCAGCTGACTCAGTCCAGTGTGTCCACATAATGAAATAGCCATAATATTGCACACCCATGTAAACTTACTTTTAGCCCATTTCCATGGCTTAACACAAATAAATACTCAGCATGCAAATGATCATGCAGACTTGTGATTTGCCACGAAGTCTCATGGTGATTCCACTGTGCTCAGTTTACTTAATGGAACAAAATAGTATTCTAATGAGATTTCACAGTTAAACTTGCATGGTAATTATGAAGTCTATTTACTTCATCACGGCATGTTTGAAATTGTATTTATAGGTTCATGAGGCATTTATTGGGTTCCAGCAACAATCCAAAAATCAATCTTCTATAGACAGCAATACTGTCTTATCTTACTGATATTTACCAATACTTACCAGTGATACTGGTAAAGTAATACCCCTTGTGGACCATTCCCAGTCCATCAGCAAAGCATGTGAAAGTTTGGATGGTTACCTGAATCTCTGATTTCTGCTTGTTTCAACAAGCAAACTGGAAAGTGCATTTAATAAAATAACTAAGTTTTTTATTTTATTTCTTGTGCAATGTTTACAATCCTACCACTGCATTTTGTTCAGATTGAACGCATTTGTTGGCAACATCAGGTAAGGAATATTGGTAGTGATATAATTCAAGCTGTGGCAGGAATATAGGTATTTGGCTTGTAAGTAAAGCCAAATAGATTAGATAGATAGATAGATCTAAATAGGATAGATTTGTACTCTGGGACATGAAACATTGACAAGCATAGGAAGCCCACCAGGTATATGGATTTGAGCAGGCTGATTTCTGTTGGCTGTGTAGAAGTTTTAGGGAAATGTGCTGTGTGTGGCAGGTCTGATGTAATAGTTGTTTAGGGTTTAGGTTTACACTGGGAAATAAAGCAAGTTTATTTTTCTGTATTAACTTTCCTGCTATACATAAAATGAGGAAATTGCAAGCTTCTGTATCATTATTAGCTATTGATAATGGCTAATCTATAAAATATGGGATGGTAGAAAGTCTCTCTGGTGCATATTAGTTAACTTACATTGGTTGGGGTTAGATTCTACAAGGGATTCATTACGTGTATGCACCACTTACATAGAACTCTCTTGCATTCACTATTGAATAAAACGTCTACCATTAAATGCAAATGAACAAGAATGTACTTTTTTTTTAGATTTTTAAGCCCCTTTTCCATTCATTTAAACTTAACTCCACTTATTTCTTCTGAAAAATCTTCGCATCATTGGTGACAAAAGAATATACCATGATGTCAAAAGATGGGTTTTTACTAATGTTTGTGCACTTATACTTTCCTTGCTACTAGTAATAGTATAGAAGGTTTCTTTGGGCATAAGGCTAGAACCATTGTGAGTACATGCCTGAACCAAAGCCCATTGACATGTACTGCACTCTTTCCATTGAAAGCAGCAAAGAGTCCTGTGGCACCTTATAGACTAACAGACGTATTGGAGCATGAGCTTTCGTGGGTGAATACCCACTTCGTCCCATGCGTCCGATGAAGTGGGCATTCACCCACGAAAGCACATGCTCCAAAACATCTGTTAGTCTATAAGGTGCCACAGAACTCTTTCCTGCTTTTACAGATCCAGACTAACATGGCTACCCCTCTGATACTCTTTCCATTGAATATCTCTGAACATAATATCTGCCCTCCCAAAGTTAGAGCAGATAAGTGACTGCAACCCTCATTGCACTGAGTCTGCCAGTCAAGATTTACCACACTGATTCATGGCATCCCTTTTTTATGAGAAGTGATCTCTATAGATAAGAAAGGTTCATCATGGATGTAAGGTGAATGAGTACATTATTTCAGCAATATGAGTGGCAGTTATTAAATTCCCTTATATCTCTATCCTGGGCCACTCTGCTAGAGTATGGTTACCTTCAGACAGTTTACTCTTATTCAAGAAGAATTTACCTAAATGAAATATTCAGTAATAACTGGTAATTATGTAAACATTTTGCACTTACGGTTTTCTTGTATGTAACCTGTAAACATTGCTATGAATTAACCTGTTCTCCTATTTACAATTAAAGTATTTGGTTTACTGAATTACCCCGGATGATATTATCTTTCTTTTGAGGAATGTTAAATTTAGAGTTAACAGAAGAGCAAGAAGTAATAAGACACACAATTGCAGTTGGTGGTTGTTATAATACATTATTTGTATTACAATAATGCCAAAGATACCAATCCAGATTCAGGCCCTGCTTGCTAGGATTCGTATAAACATGTAGTTAAAAATCAGTCCTTGCCTCAAGGAATTTAAATCTTGGTTAATAGCAAGCTATAAGTAGATGAAACAAGCATGTGATGGGGATTGGTGAGAGGAAAGATGAGGTAACAAGAATATGAATGTGTTTTCTCCTTTATACACCAGCTTTGCACATAATGTTAGTTTAAAAGAAATAATCCCTCATAATGGGAGCAAGTTGTGGATATCGGATTAGAAGTTGTAGAGAAGAACATAATCGTAGATATTTGTGGTCTAGATATTCATTATATGTGACTTTTACCTCTATCTTCATCTTTAATTTAGCCAGTTGACTGGACTAACTATATTCAGCTTCATATTATCTCAGTGCAAACCCTAATGGTAAATGCTGCTGGCAAGGTGATAACCCAATGACACACACTTTCGTGTAGGCATTGGCCACTCTCATTAATGACCCAATAATGCATGGCAAGGGTAAATTCTTTTTTAGTATTTACTATTACAGCAAATGAAGACTGGTATGGGGAATCAGAAATAAGAGTGTATCTAATGGCTCAATGCTGCTCCCATTTAAGTTAACAGCAAAACTTCCATTGTCTTCAGCTTGAAGGGATCTGGCTCTGAGAGCAGTGATGAGAGGAATATTTCTTAATTTTATTGTAAATGTTCCTTCTCGGTGTTTGTCATAGGTCTCACCCCCACTTGGAACTGTTGGGCTCCAATGTGGGGACCCGCATATATTCCCCCACCCTAAAATCCTAGGGTAGGTCTCCTTTAGGCTGCCACCACTCGGTCGATTACGTGGGCCGAGACACCCCTGTATTCCCCCTCCCCCTCCCTTTCCAGAGATGTTCCCTGGGGAAATACAGATCCACTCACAGGAGGGAAACCTCCCCCCTCCCTCTCTCCTAGCCACTGGAAAGAGATACCTGATTCAAACTGCTTGAATCAAACCCAGGAGGAATTCTCTCTTCCCCCTCCCTTCTCTGCCCGGAGATAAGCCGTCTCACCACCGAGAGAGAGTTTCCTAGCCCACCCCCTGTATTCACAGTAGAGGGATTTAATCAAATCTTTATAGAAAGAATTTATTAAAAGAAAAACAAGAAAAATACAAAAATGAGCCCAAGCTGGACACTCATAGGGTATAACCTTGCTAAGTTCTGGAGAGAATCCTCTCTCCTTCTCAGTACAAACAATACAGGCAGAATTAAGAATAATCAATAACAAACACACAGAATTGCAAACATAGGATTATTAGATGGAGACACAAAGTATCTTTCTAATACTCACTATCTCGACTAGAAGAAATTAGCTCAGAAAGGTGGAATCTTGTAGAGACTTGATTAAATCGTCTGGACTCTTGCAACTCCAAACGGCTAAGAACAATACACACACACACAGAGGGAAAAAGTTCCCTCCTAGGAATTTCAAATTCTCTTCCCTGATTGGTCCTCAGGTCAGGTGCCCACCAGGTACCATGTTAACCCTTTACAGGTGGAAACTTAACCCTTAACTAACTATTTATGACAGTGTTCTGGTCACCATTCCAGCTGATTCCAGGCAAAGCAAATGATGTACTACAGATAGGCCTGTAGTATACTCCTATTCCTACAACACTACTACCTAAAGAAGTTATAGGACTCATGGGTTCTGAGAGACCTCTGATTGCAAGAATTTGGATTCTCCATGGACATGTAGATGCCTTAAAATCTTCTTCATTTCTGTTTTAAAAAAATATTCTTTTAAACACAATCCTGAATTATTTCAGCCATTCCCAGACCTAGATCCCCTCGTCGTAGTTTGCAATGCTGTTCTCAAGCCACTTGACTTGTCCTCTCTGCATTTTTAAGGAAACATTATTCTTGAGATACCTGTGGGTTCTTCAAGTTTAGAAATTAAATAAAAATGTAATCTTTCAAGTTTTAACTCAATAAAACTTTAACAGTGCTCAAGTGAAAAGCAGATTTCAATGACTAAGGGGAAGATCTAAATTACTGAAATATGGTTATATTTGGATTTACATTTTTGTCAGTGGATGTAGGTTGATGTGAAAAATGTTACCAGCATGAGTAAGAGATCAATCACAGCATGTAGAATTTTATCACCTAAAGAGGGGGAAAAAATTGGCATTGTAAATGATTTATACTTCAAATCATGAAGTGGATTTCATGAAGTCACGCCTAAGCTTACCAGTGATTTGGAAATCATCCTATTGTTAAATTCAGGAGATGACATTACAAAATAATATGTTGTAGTAATTTTTTTTCTCTAAATCAATTAACATTCATGTTTTCGATGGCAAGCCTTTTATTTATGAAAACCAAACACTCAGCTCTCTCATGATTAACAAACTCATTTGAACTGGGAAATCACTTGTGTGTAACATGTTGTCCATTTCTTTACAAGACTAACAGGGTTGTAAGATGTTGTTCCGCTATGTGGCTTGAGTAGGTCTCCCATCCTGGTAGACACAAGCAATTCTGTTTTGCTGGTCTGAATAAGAATGTTGTGGCAAGTATGGAATTCTAGCACAATGGGTTAGATCCACAAAGGGATTTATGCACCTAACTGACCCTTTTGTGCCTAAATAAAAAATTTAGATTTTTTTTTAAACTCCTGCTCAACTGCCACCTAACCCTGTAGGCACCTAAAACCTAGGCACCTATATTTCAGCTGCAAAAGTCCCTTAGGTGCCTAAACATCTACTGCTCGGCATGTGCACAGCCACCTCAGTCCTGATACCTTAGCCCTGGTCTTCTCCCATGTATTGGGCTGCAGGGCCCAATCCAGCAGGGGGTCTCAGGGCCTGCCTAATGAATTGGGAACTGCACAAAGGGAGGGTGATGGTGCTGCCACTCTTATAACCTTTATTCAAGTGGTTAGAGCACTCACCCGGAATATGGGAAACCCACATGCAGTTAGAATCATAGACTTTTAGCTCAGAAGGGACCATTATGATCATCTAGTTTGACCTCCTGCACAATGCAGGCTACAGAATCTCACCCACCCACTCCTGTATCAAACCTGTGTCTGAGCCATTGAAGTCCTCAAATCATGATTTAAAGACTTTAAGGTGCAGAGAGTCTTCCAGCAACTGACCAGTGCCCCACGCTGCAGAGGAAGGCGAAAACCCTCCAGGGCCTCTGCCAATCTGCCCTGGAGGAGAATTCCTTCCTGACCCCAAATATGGTGATCAGCTAAACCCTGAGCAAGACTCACCAGCCAGACACCCAGGAAAGAATTCTCTCTAGTAATTCAGATCCCACCCCATCTAACATCCTGTCACAAGCCATTGAGCATATTTACTGCTAATAGTCAAAGACCAATCTCATTATACCATCCCCTCCATAAGCTTATCAAGCTTAGGCCTGGTCTACACTGGGGGCGAGGGGGGGGAAGAAACGATCTAAGAGACGCGACTTCAGCTACGAGAATAACGTAGATGAAGTTGACATATCTTAGATCAACTTAGATTGACTGACTTCGCGTCCTCGCAGCACGGGATCAACGGCCGCCACTCCCACATTGACTCCGCTTCCGCCTCTCACCCTAGTGGAGGAGTTCTGGAGTCGACGGAGAGCGCGTTTGGGGATCAATGTATCGCGTCTTGTCTAGATCGATTACTACCCACTTATCCAGCAGGTAGTGTAGACATACCCTAGTCTTGAAGCCAGATATGTCTTTTGCCCTCACTATTCCCCATGGAAGTCTTTTCCAGAACTTCACTCCTCTAATGGTTAGAAATCTTCATCTAATTTCAAGTCTAAACTTCCTGATGGCCAGTTTATATCCATTTGTTCTTGTGTCCACATTGTTACTGAGCTTAAATAATTCCTCTCCTTCACTGGTATTTATTCCTCTGATATATTTGTAGAGAGCAATCATATCTCCCCTCAGCTGCCTTTTGGTTAGGCTAAACAAGCCAAGCTCTTTCAGTCTCCTTTCATAAGACAGGTTTTCCATTCCTCAGATCATCCTAGTAGCCCTTCTCTGCACTTGTTCCAGTTTGAATTCATCCTTCTTAAACATGGGAGACTAGAACTGCACACAGTATTCCAGATGAGGTCTCACTGGCGCCTTGTATAATGGTACTAACACCTCCTTATCTCTACTGGAAATACCTCACCTGATGCATCCCAAAACCACATTCGCTTTTTTCACGGTCATATCACATTGGTGGCTCATAGTCATTCTGTGATCAACCAATACTCCAAGGTCCTTCTCCTCCTCTGTTACTTTCAATTGATTCGTCCCCATCTTATAACAATAATTCTTATTAATCCCTAAATGCATGACTTTGCACTTTTCACTATTAAATTTCATTCTATTAGTATTACTCCAGTTTACGAGGCCATCCAGATCTTCCTGTATGATATCCCAGTCCTTCTCTGTATTGGCAATACCTCTTGGTTTTGTGTCATCCATAAACTTTATTAGCACATTCCCACTTTTTGTGCCAATAAAAAGATTGGTCCCAAAACAGATCTATGAGGAACTCCACTAGTAACCTCACCCCAGCCTGGCAGTTCACCTTTCAGTATGATCCGTTGTAGTCTCCCCTTTACCCAGTTCCTTATTCACCTTTCAATTTTCATTTTGATGGCCATCTTTTCCAATTTGGCTAATTCCCCATGGGGAACCGTCTCGAATGCCTTAATGAAATTGAAGTAAACTAGATCCACTGTGTTTCCTTTGTCTAAAAAATCTGTTACCTTCTCAAAAAAGGAGATCAGGTAGGTTTGGCACAATCTACCTTTTGTAAAGCCATGTTGTAATTTGTCCCAATTACCGTTGACCTCAATGTCCTTAACTGCTTTCTCCTTCAAAATTTTTTCCAAGACCTTGCATACTATAGATGTCAAACTAACAGGCTTGTAGTTACCCGGATCACTTTTTTCCAGTAATTTGGTACAACCCCTGAGTTTACAGAGTCATTAAATTCTTGCTAATGGGCTTGCAATTTCATGTGACAGTTCCTTTAATATTTTTGGATGAAGATTATCTGGGCCCCCCGATTTAGTCCCATTAAGCTGTTTGAGTTAGAAGCCAAACTCAGATGTGGTAATATCTACCTCCATATCCTCATTCCCATTTGTCATCCTACCATTATCCCTAAGCTCCTCATTAGCCTCATTAAAGACTGAAGCAAAGTATTTGTTTAGTTCCCTGGTCCAATGAATATTTAATTATTCATACAAAATGGGACATCTTCAACAGTAGAAATTGGAAAGCCCCACCCTTATATATATACTGCAATAGCCCATAGCCTGGTAGTTAGGGTATGCTCCCAAGAGGTGGTTGACATGGGTCTGAATCCCTGCTCCAAATCAAGCAGAGGGGCTACTGGAAATCTCTCACTCTGTATAAGTGTTCTAACCGCTACGCTAAAGGTCATGGCAGGAGGGGCAGTGTTCTCCTCTTTTGAGAGAAAGGGATTAGGCACATAACTGCAGGAGAAGGTGAATCCTGAGCAGAAAGAGACATCTAAGTCCTCTTGAGGGGCTGAGCTTAATGAGGGGCCATCCTTCAGCATTTCCTACTGGCTAGCTCAGGCAGCTGCCTGTTCAGCTTGCTGACTTTTGTGGATCACATTCTTAGGCATCTATCTTTCCCCATGCATTATGTACAGATCCTGTGTTAGGCAGCAGGGCACCTAAAGTTATGCATTGCAACACAGAACTTAAATCCACGTTATGGACCTAGTCCAGTGACTTCTTTCATCTGGGAAGAGAGAACTGTATAAAACTCTTCAAGTGACTGTCTAATGCTTTTTGTGGCATCCAAGTGGAAAAACTTTTAATTTTAATTACAGGTTGATATGCAAAGCACTTGTGGCTTATTCTTTCCCCACTGTGGTCTTTGGCAAGAAGCAGCTCTGACTTAAGGTGAATTGCCCTGACCATGCTGGGATGTTTGCATGGTCCTTGTCTACAAACAGGAGTAATATGAATGATGCCTCACTCTCATGACCACTAAACGTTTCACAAATTCACCTTTTATATTCCAGCACCTTGCCAGTTTTTTAGGACAGCAAGGAAAAAGGGAAAACAAAAAATAACTCCTGTAGCCCAGTGGGCTAGCTTGCCTTTATTATATTCTGCTTTGCATTATATTCAGCAGCAATGCAAGAAACCTACGGGCCCATATCCTGTAAGACATTAGTTTCAGCAAGTTAGCATAAGGCTTGAGGCCTATGAACTTTGCACAGATAAATGGTCCAAAAGAAAACCCCAGATATTTGGGGAGCTGAAAATAGAGTTTAAGGGGAAGTTCTGATCACAGGTACATGATTCAACTACAGAAGTGCCTGCCAAAAAACTGTACATAACAGGTACATGAGATACATCTAAGGCTAACCTGCTTGCTTGCATATATGTATTATTTTCCTTATCGGTTTACTTGTTTTATTATATCAGGTTTATATTAGAGTATATGTTGGCTGTAACGCAAGGGACCTACAGGACACATCCTGTATGTTGAGCTAAGGCAAAGTTAGCATACATATGTTTGACCTTTCACCTGGATAGATGGTGATGAGCTAAAGCATAAGATCCATAATATGGCTTCAACCTTTAACATAGAGGATGTGTTGAAGTAGGTTGGCATAGGGGCCTTCCTAGGTTCATACCCTTCTAAATTTAATAGGTACACCACACTTACACCACAACTGGGAACTTGGAAAGAACCAAAATAACCAGTTAGGACAGAAATAACAAATGTGATACCTCACCACAAAAGGGCTATGGTAATGAATGGACATTATGATAATAAGTTCAGATCATTGATATACTAACGTATAGAAAAAAAGACAGTCCAGCATTAGTAAGGTGAGGAAATACAAATAAGGAAAAGAGGAAAATCCTCTACTGAATATGCATCGAACATAGTGGCATCAGCGTAACATATTATAGAAGTGGCATCCCAGCCTACCGGTGGTAGGAGAGAGAGATGTAGCCCTTGGGAGGTGCCAGAATGATGGCCACTGGTGATGATGGTTATGAGGAAAATGATAGCTAACATTTCAGGTTGTTCTACAAGGGAGGTGAGTGTATATGGATGTGGAGATGTACGTTCTGTAGTATCTCTACCTACCTTACGGAATTGGGGTGTTTGTGATTGTGCTAAATGTATTCATAAACTATATTTGAAAATATAAGAGTTCCTATAGTGTGAGTGTTGCAACTATGCACATTGGGGTCAGGGCTGGCTCCAGGTTTTTTTGCAGCCCCAAGCAAAAAAAAAATAAAAAATAAAAAATAAATTTAAAAAAGGGGGACTGGAGTGCCGCTGCCAAAGCAAACAAACAAAGAAGCCGGAGTGCCGCCCCTTGAAAAGTGCCGCCCCAAGCACACGCTTGGAACACTGGTGCCTAGAGCTGGCCCTGATTGGGGTTCCCAACTATATGATAATTTAAATGACACTGGGCCTGATCTTGGGACAAGACCCTGTCAACCCTCTAAGTAATAACTGGGGATTCTTAAGTAATCAATCTAAAGATCAGGCAACACTTCTCCAGGGCTGGAAGGAGAAAAAGCATGATTTATGTAAATGTTTCTTTCCTCAGCTGCTTAGAAACATGACTCAGCCTTCCCAGAATAGCAATACATTCTTTCTTGGAACTGAAGAATAACTAGCAGCATATAAAACAGTCAGCAAAAACTGCATACCATGTCAAAAACATCAGAGATGGAACTTTTTGTTATATCATCAGAGGGAAAAAAAGTATTTATCTCATCTGGAAACTATCGTGTTTATTCCCATACCAGTTTTGATTCAGCTAAAATGATAATCACAGCTTATTTTATTAGTTTGCAATTATACATTTTAGGTTTTCCTTTGTAAATAGACACTATATTCCAAAAGAACCCTAAAAATAATTTTGAAAAGTTGTAAGATGGCTATGAGGATGTTGCCTACAACTTGAAAATGCTTCTGAAAATAATTTATATTCCAAACTGCTTAAAAATCAACAACATTTTAGCCTTAAAGTTGAACTTTTGGGGCAGGGAACTACTCCCAACACTAAAAATGCTGTTTTGTATATTAATCAGACAATAATATTTCCCTATCTAAAGTATTTCCACAGATCATATTTACAGCAATGTATGGCATGGGCCATAATCTTCTAATTACTCAGCCAATACAACTTATTCACTTTACCCCCTTCTGTATTAAAACTTTCAGGAGCTTATTAAACTGGTAGAAATCTCAGCAGGGTTCACCTTGAGGAGTTGCTCCCTGGTCATTCTTGCAGATGCAAGATTTTCCCCCACCCCTACTTTCTTCATGGACTGAGTTGCAGGGCCTTCCCCCAAACATGTTGAATCCCCAGGGATCTACATGGATTCTATGTGATCAACAGTAAACTGAAGCCATCCACATAGAGACCCACGCCAGCCTGTGCCTCTGATGGCTCCTACCCTGCTCTTTGGCTGTGCAACTCCAATGGTACCCAGGATCCCACTGGCAATGGCTGATTAGGAAGCCCCCTTAAAAGGGATCTTTGCTGGGATGGGGACTTTGTGAGAAAGACAACACAGACCACTTTGCTTCCTCCCAGTGGGTCTGAGGAAGGGGTGTCTCCTCATGACATGGAGTCAGCTAGTTTCCCATTCTGCATGGGAGGGGTGAGATCCACCTATGCTGAGTCTTCTCCAAGCATGGATAGAAGTAGGCATGCTTTAGCTCTTTTCCTGTAATCTCTTCAGGAAGAAACAGAAGAGATTCTTATTTAAATGAAGCACAATGATGCTGGAACAAAAACACAAAATACAGTTATAAGAACAGCCATACTGGGTCAGACCTATGATCCATCTAGTATCCTGTCTTCTGACAGTGGCCAATGCCAAGTGCTTTGGAGGGAATGAACAGAACAGGACACGATCCATCCCCTGACATCCACTCCCAGCTTTTGTCAGTCAGAGGCCAGTGACACCCAGAGCATGGATGTTGCATCCCTGACCATTTAGGCTAATAGCCATTGATGGACCTATCCCCCATGAATTATCTAATTCTATTTTGCACCTCATTATAGTTTTACGCGTCATAACATCCCTGAAAATATATTGCACAGGTTGACTCTGCATTGTGTGAGGAAATGCTTTCTTTTGCTGGTGTTAAACCTGCTGCTTATTAATTTCGTTGGGTGATCTCTAATTCATGTTATGTGAAAGAATAAATAACTTCTTCATTTAGCCACACAATTTGCTATTTTATAGACTTCTATCATATCCCCTCTTAGTTGTCTTTTCCAAGGTGAAAGGCCCCAGTCGTTTTAATCTCTGCTCATATGGAAGCTGTTCCCTACCCTTAATCATCTTTGTTCCCTTCTCTGTACTTTTTTCAATTCTAAAATCTTTTTTGAGATGTGGTGACCAGAACTTCAGACAGTATTCAAGTGTGGGTTTACTATAGATATCTATAATGGTGGTATGATATTTTCTGTTTTATACATATCCCCTCCCTAATGTTTCCTAACATTGTCCGGGTTTTTGTCTGTCACCAAACATTGAGCACATGTTTTCAGAGAATTATCCATAATGACTCAAGATCTTTGAGTATTAACAGCTCATTTAGATCCCATTTTTATGTTTAGGCGGGATTATGTTTTCCAGTGTTCATTACTTTATATTTAACATTGAATTTAATCTGCTATTTTGTTGCTCAGTCACCCAGTTTTGTGAAATCCTTCTGTAACTCTTCACAGTCTGCTTTGTTCTTAACTATCTTAAGGAATTTTGTATCACCTGCAAATTTTGCCACCTCACTATTTCCAGATCATTTATGATTTTGTGATTCTCATTAATACACAATTGCTTTTTTTTTCTTTTTTTTTCAGATTAGTGTGAGTAAATTCCAGAAGCTGTGGTTCCCTGCAACTGCAGTTCCCAGCTAGACTGCATCCTTACGTGGGACACCACACTTAAATAATAATTATTCATTTATTGAAGAGTAAGGGGTGTTAAACAATAGATATCATAGGTAGAATATGCTTGAAGACAAGGTTGCTTGATAGCATAAATGTTATGCTACTGTTAGTGGGTTATTAATCATTGCATTGTACCAGAGCTCTGTTATTACCCAAGAACCACTCAATACCCACTGGTCAGGGGGTTCCAGAAATATGTTGATTCTGGTATGTACATTCTGGTTCACCAAAGAATGTTATGAGGTCTTAAATGGAAGCTGAAGGGATACTGATCATCAATAGCATTGTGAAATGTAGTCACAGATGCTGCAGAAGGAGCTATTTACACATACTAAAAATGTTTTTAAAGTCTGAATCAAGACAATCACCAGTAGAGGTGAAAAAACAGGTTTTTCTTCCAGACAGGAGGTCTGAAATGTGTATCTCACTGCTGGAGACTCAAATTAAGCATTGTAAGTTAACATAGTGCATGCTCATTTACATGTGAAATCTAAACATTAACAAAGATGTGAAGTCAATACAGAAGCAGCATACAGGAAAAACAAGCCACAGGTGGTAATCCTGTCTCTGAGGACCAACAAACTATGAAGATATATGCAGAAGTCAAAGATAATACCCCCTCATCCTGCACCTGTGTATTTACCTTCATGAAAATAGGATCTCAACCAATCTTGGCTGAAAATGCCATAGAAGACTTTGGTTGAAAAACTTTACATAGGTTAAGATTACATATAAAACAAAATCATAACAGGCTTTTCAGAGACTAAACTTATGTTTCCAGTATTCTTACTCATTATCTCCAAATCTCTAGTCTTTGCTAATAAACTCATTTATAGTGGTGGTGGGTGGGTGGGGGGGGGGGGGGTTGATGTTAAACCAAGTTCTGGTCCTGAGCTAAATCTAACAGTCTGGTGTGCACACTGTTCCTTTGGAGACCAGAGACCAGGTATTTCTGTGAGTAGCTAGTGTCGGATTCACGGGTGAATGTTTCAAAGGACTGGAGTGAATCTATTGTTAATCTACAAGGGAAGGGCTAGTAGAGCCCAGAGGAGAGTGCTTGAGTGGCTAACAAGCTTGTGGCATTAAGGAGCTCACATCCATCTAAACCAGGGGTCAGCAACCTCTAGCACGCAGCTCACTAGGGTAAGCACCCTGGCGGGCCGGGCCAGTTTGTTTACCTGCCGCATCGGCAGGTTCGGCCAATCGCGGATCCTACTGGCTGCAGTTAACTGTCCCAGGCCAATCGGGGTGGCGGGACGCTGCGGCCAGCACATCCTTCGCCTGCGCCACTACTCTGATCTAAACCCAAGCAAGATTCTCATGCTGGAGGCAGGGGTAACAAGGTGGCTCACAGTCCTGGATATCCTGAGAACCATCATATATGTAGCTGGCATTTTTTTACTAAGAATGTTTATGAACTTGATGATATACTTTCCACCATTTATACTGGCTTTGTTTTTTGCATTTCACTTATGTTGGGTTATGAAACTAGTAATGTTCCTATTCTTTTTATATTTAGTTTCACTCTTTGGTTTCTGTCACACTTCAGGGCAGCTGCGTGCCCATCCTACACCTTTCTTGAGTGCTAAATTCAACTAAAATGTATCCAGTTAAGGACATCTTAATAATTGGAGCCCATGGAAACACTTTGTTTCCCTAAAGATGCTCTGTTAGAAGCGTCTAGGAATCGCTGATATAAGAACTGTTATGAATTCCCTGGCTGGTGAGGTATCCCAAACACATACTCCTCTCAGAGAGCTTGTGTGTTGAAGAGTTCAACATGAGAGCTCTCCAGGACATTTGCTGTTCATCCTGACCTGAATTCAACTATTTGGCCCGCAGTGAAGCCTAAACTTGAAGGAAGTGCTTATATTCAACTAGCAATGCAAGTAAATCAGAATAAAATTGCTGTGCAATGGTATCCTCCTCAAGGGGACCTTATTTGTGGGTGGGTGGGGATGTGATATTGAATTTTGAGTGGTGACAGCAGCTCTGTGTTTTGCAGCTGCCCATCTTGAACCCATTATTGCTTGGCACTTTATCATAGTGTGATTGATTTGTGCTTATTCAATAGCTAGCCAGATACTCCAAGCAAGCATGGATGTAGGTGTTTCCATGACTCTCTTGGGGAATGGTAGGCTATGTAGCTAGCAATATCCAAAAGGCTATATGTCTTGACTCTTGCACCTGTTGCATGCTGTTTCTATTTAGCTCTGAGTTTAAGTCATTATTTTTAGAGATTTCTGTGACTGCACCTGGAGCTGTGTGGTCTTATCTGAATCACTTGATGTGCAGGTGCAGATGGAGGCATTCAAAGGGCTGATGGCTCATTTTGCTCCCACACAGGAAAACTCTAATAAGTGCAAATGAGGGTTTAATGGATTGGCAGGATGCGAAAAACTGTTCTGAAGCAGTTACACAGGCAAGTGTGTCATGACAGGAAGAACTATATTCACTCCCACTGACATTGCAGTTTTTGCCACCAGGGCACACAATCCTGGTGTGCCTTCTTCTCCCTCGGTGAATTTAGCCTTATTCTGGAGAGAACTTTAGTCACTGAACTACTTTAGGTGTGTTCAGGGCTCTGTTTTTGGCAGAACATCCAATTACTGGCCCTGTCTACTTTTTCAGGATTATGAAAATGAAGAGAGAAATAAATAGCTGAAAGTGCATTAAAACACATCCTGCCAGGTGCATTGTTTACATAAGCAAGATATTTTTCTGCTTACTAGTATAATCCTAGCAGTAGCATCTTTAAAACCTACTTCACTTGTTAAATATAGATATGTGGTAGTAACCTAAATAAATAGAGATGCATAGACAGTATAAGAAAGCATTTTAGCAAAGTGTAAGCAGGTCACTATTCCTACTTGTTGATAATATAGTCATGGATTGTAATGTACTTGAGCCAGAGCACTGTAAGTGCCTCATAATTCTGTCTTTACTTTTTGCATGGCTTTATTGCTTACTAAACGTGAACATTGTGCAGTGAGTGGGTGAAGAGTAAAGGAAATTCACGTGCTAAATACAAGTTTGGCTTTAAACTTGATATTTTATTAAGGAATAACACTTTGTAGGGCTTCCTTTTGAGGTGATGCATCTTTCTACTACCTTTGGGCCACTAGTTCAGGTTTTATCTTGATGAGAAAAAATTGGTCCCTTTCTCTAGTGTTGAGTCAGGATAACATCTCTAGCTTGAGTTCCATATTTTATAGTTTCCATATCCTATCACCAACCCTCTCACCATCTACACTCATGGTTCAGGAAGCTAGGCTAAAATATAACCCTGTTTTAAAAAAAAAAAAAAAAAAAAGCTAAAGGTGTTATCCTGCGTCTATGCCAGGAAAAATCTATTAAAGAAACCCAACTTTTTGTATTCAAAACACATCTTTAAAGGCATAACATTAGATACTATACTAATGACTAATCTTAGTTTTTCACTGATGTAAATAAGTCTTCATTGACTTTAGTGGATTTCAGCTAGATTACATCAGCATATGAGAGCAGAATTTTTGGTTCTTCATCAGATATGGAAGCAGATGATGTGCTTCACTTGAAAACAAGCTGGTGTTTAGTATCATGCCGAGTCAGTACAACCAACATGTGTGCTTTATTTCTGAATATACACCGCATCCAATGGAGGGAGGAACCCCAAATCCATACTTTAGTCACTATCTGTAGAATTAATTCTTCATAGATGTACCAAGACATTTAAAAAACTTTCTACAGGTTCTCTTCTTGCTGTTTAGTTCAAATTAATTCTAGGTAAACTACTCACAACAAATATTTTTACTAGCACATTTAGCTTTTTTTTTAGGATTTGTTAATATTTACATATTTGCTTTTAAAAATTAACTAATGGTTTATTGAAATATTTCACTGGATAGATTGCTTCAATAGCCGCTACTGTTTTGAGCATTCGCTATTTATATTTTGGTATGGGACTGGTAACCTAATTTGCACAGAATTCTTCTGCTTCCAAGATTGACACACAGATTTCTGGTATAAATACTATTTCACAGGAATATATAGTATGCTGCCATGAACAGGGGCATAAATGCATGCAGAAAGTGAACATTGGTGAAAGAAATTGTTTAATTTAAAAAAGTTTCTTTTTTTCAGCAAGTCTTGCCCACTATTGCCCAAGTTTGATGTTAATAGGTGTTGCCCACTCTGCGCATAGCCAGCTTTTCTCATACACACACGCAGGGCTGGGCAACAATAAACCTATCCATTCTCATTTGTGCTCAAGTGATTTACATGCAGTCACAAAAGACAGTTCAGCTGAGGCCCTGTAAAAATTTAATCTGAGAACTCAGCATTTCTGTAATAGGGATTTTCCCCAATTCTCTTGCCCAAAACTTCCCCTCCCACAAAGGATTGTTCAGTGTGGTGTGTGCCAGACTGCTACCCTTCACCCTAGAGATTATTATAAATGAGCTTCTCTTAATAGAAAGTAAATTGCAGTGCTAAAATAGATACTGTGTGCATTTTCATTAAACATGGGACAGGTCTAGAATAAAATTATAAGAGGTTTTGAAAGTGCAGCAGTGTTCAGGAGCAGAAGCAAACTATCTAGATATTTATAGATACAGGTGCAAACTATTTCAGACATGAGAGATCCATGCCCTGCTTCTGATCCTAAATAATACTGACAAATCCTGGTTGCTGGCAGGCAGACTCAAACTGGGGACCTCTGGAGCTTAATGCATGAGCATCTACAGCATGAGCTAAAAGCCAACTTGCTGTTTAGCTAAGGCTGTAGAGCAGACTCACTTTATTTTTCTCTCTAAATGGTCTCCGTGCTACTAGGTGGGATAGAACACCACACCCAGAAGGTGGGTGGGTTTCATACACACACATGTAATTTCAGAGTGCTGAGTTCTGCTCTTGCAGAGCTTGATCTTTTGCTTTTAATTTCCCCCCCTTATTCTTTTCTGTCCTCTTACTGATACTAAACACTGTAGCTGAAGTCCTACTCCACGGAACAACCTTTGCTTGAACACCTCTACCCCGATATAACATGAATTCAGATATAACGCAGTAAAGCAGTGCTCCGGGGGGGGGGGGGGGCTGCACACTGGCAGATCAAAGCAAGTTCGATACAATGCGGTTCCACCTATAATGTGGTAAGATTTTTTGGCTTCTGAGGACAGCGTAGAGGTGTATTTTATTATTTTCCCTTTAGTAGCCCTTTGGGCTGGATCACTACCCTTCCATGGTAAAACCAAGCAAGGGAGTTTAAGTGGGAGGTAATTGCCACAAGAACTCCCTTAGAGGGTTCCTCCCTGATTAATCTGTTGAGAAGCAGTTTTGTGATCCCTATACCCCAAAAAAACACAATATAAAAGGACAGCGTCCTGCCTCAAACCTGGAAGATCCTCAGAGAGCCATGTGGCTCTTGAAAGATCTGCAGGAACCCACTATTATCCAGAGAGGACCCAAACCTCTGTGACCCACTGGTCGCTCTTATTTTCTGGTAATGGAGCTGCAATACAAGGGATTTCTCTTGGACAGTTACTTTAGAAAGCCCCTTAAGGAGCCCTTTCCATGTATTAGCTTTTCCGGGTAAGCTCTACAGCAGTGCATCTCTGTTCTCTCGCCCAACACAGTCCTTGACATTAGATAGAGCTGTTTGTAGCATCTTAAGAAAAAGCGTAGTGTCAGAAATAAGACTGCACTCCCCTTCCCTGGGTATACTTGTGGGTACAATCTAGCCTTTGGTTCCTTAATGAAAGCAACTCTGGAAAAATAGGAATATTGCAATGAGAATTCTGTTCAACCATGATTGCTTAAACCCATGCTTTTTTGGCACTTCAGCTACCACTTTTCCAACAGACATAGGAGTTGAATGTTTTACTATTACTGAGATGTGGCATTTAGAAACATCAGAAAACCATTCTAAAAAGACCATAAACCTTGTTCATAGCTGCATGAAGTACTGTAAATTCAAGCTTTTAAATTGTTTTTTGCAACATACCTTAAACTCTTTTTGAAATTTCTTTTCATGTTAGAAGTACGTAGCATCCAAAGTTTTTTTTATGAAAGCAAACAGTGAGGCTCAAGATATGTTTTCTGTACTCTACACTAACCTGTGGAGGAAGTGGACATAAACATTGTGTGATCTATTGATAGGCTTTGTTGTGTATATTTTAACATTCAAATACACAAGTGAAGTTGTAATAGCGTACAGCGTCTCACACTTAAAAAAACAAAAACAGTATTTTTGCCTTAATTAGTCCAATATTTTATTAAACTAATAAAATAATTTGCAAAATCAGCTTTGTTTGAGGTTATTATGAATGGGCCTAACTGCACTCCTGGAATCTGCAATGGGGATTTATCTACCCCCAGTAGCATCCACTGTTTTCAATGGTACTTAGATTAAGTGCCTGAGTCACTTTTGAGAATGGGAATTAGGTGCTTTTTAAAAATTGTATCCTAATTTAAATAAGCAGGGTGCTTGTATCAGGTCATGTCATCAGTTAATTTTGTGCCCACAGGCATACTTGAACAAATAGTAAAGCTGATTGAGAATACAAGAGTTTTTTCATTGAATGGTTTCCACCTTTTTTTTTGTACAAACTTTTCAAGGAGCTCTACCAGTTTGGATAAGGTCCATGTCCAACATTGATCAGCATCTACAACTTAGACTTGATCAATCAAATGAAAGTAAGAACAAAACATGAGGAGCATGCATTGCTGCCCACTTATATAAACACAATGATTGAGTTAGTATTCCAGTCTCAGTGAACAATTTATTTTTTTAATTGCGCTCAAGAGGTATCAAAAAGGATTCAAACACTTGTATAGATAATGAGAACATCTGCTGTTTTATATTAAGTGGATATCAAGGCATAATTCAACCACTAAGGGCCCACTCCAACTCCTACAGGAGCCAATGAGTTTTTTTCCTATAGGAATTGGATTGGGCCCTAGTTGCCAGGTTTAGGAATAAACTTCCCCCTCTAGGCAACTTATTCTGTAATTGTACACTCTGGGGTTTCATGCACCTTCCTCTGAAGCAGTGGGTATTGATACAAGTGCAGTCAGACTGGATACTGAACTAGACAGAAACAATGGAAGTATCAAACCCATTGTCTTTCTATACAAGACAGTAAAGAAAGTAAATAAATTTGTGGGCCTAAAATGTGCCTCTTTACATAGATCTAAGTCCATTGAATTCAGTAGAATTTTGCCCATTTAAGACTTGATCCAATTTTCATTAAAGTCAATGGAAATTTTTCCATTGATTTTAGTGTGACCTGGATCCAAGCCTTTCAGTACAATTAAAGTTGCCTTCATTGTCTCATAACATATGCAGGCAAACTTGGTTTGTTACGATGTTTTGTCTTATGTATATTATAAACAAATCTCCCCTAAATCATCCCTAAAGAAAACAGACTAGCTTTATTTCCATCTTGGTTAAGAGAGTGCCATCAATTTCCAAAACGATTTTCTTTTTCATCCTGTTCAGCATGGTGCCTGGTATATCCAATTTCAGCAATGTGATCGGATTCAGTAGTGCTGTTACCACTTATTCCAGGGGCAAACCTACAAAAAAGCAATAGCTAGTGAGGATATTGTTGTAATTGGAACCCTGAGGCTATGGGCTCAGAGTCAGAGCCAGACCCATAAGTTTTTGGCCATGAATCTAGAGTGAGTGGATGAGATGCTACTATTACTGCCATTTAATTTTTTGCACTTGCCTATACTGCTTTTACACACAATTTGGATCTAAACCTGTCCTCAGATATGACCACACAGCTCCTGCTGACTTAAATTGGAGCAGCACATGTCTGAGGGAAGGACTGTGTCCTTTCTCATTACTGCCTCTCTTTCCAGTGCCCTGTCTGTCCCCTTCATCTGGACTTTGATTTTTTTTCCCTTATGCTTTGAATAGCAGTTGCTTCTCAGTGCTGCCAAAAATCAGCTTTTTACAAATCCTCTTCTGCTCTTACACCCATTGGTTTGCTTTTGATTATTACCTGTTTGACATACGAGTTTAACAGAGACCAGACAGGGCCCTTTCCCACCCTATTGAATTCAAATTTACCTCTATTTACTAGGCATTGTGCTATCTGCACACAAATTACATGGAGCTCACCATCAGCCATGGCTACTGTGCAGTATTGAGGAAAGGTCAATTTACGATATAACTAGAATATTTCAAAATCTGCTAAATTTTAAAATTTTGAAGGTTTTTGATTGGAAAGGCACCTAAACTGTGTTCAAGCATCTATAAAATTGAGGGGAGTTTAGCTCAGTGGTTTGAGCATTGGCCTGCTAAACCCAGTCAAAGCTGCAGAAACTTTCAGAAGCCTGCATCCCAAGAAAGGGGGAAAAAAATCATAGGCAGGAGTTGTAGACCAAGCTGGATGAGCAAGCATCTCAGAGGTAATTAAGAAAAAGCAGAAAGCCTACAAGGAGTGGAAGATGGGCAGGCTTAGCAAGGAAAGCTACCTTATTGAGGTCAGAACATGTAGGGATGAAGTGAGAAAGGCTAAAAGCCATGTAGAGTTGGACCTTGCAAAGGGAATTAAAACCAATAGTAAAAAGGTTCTATAGCCATATAAATAAGAAGAAAACAAAGAAAGAAGAAGTGGGACCGCTAAACACTGAGGATGGAATGGAGGTTAAGAATAATCGAGGCATGGCCCAATATCTAAATAAATACTTTGCCTCAGTCTTTAATAAGGCTAATGAGGAGCTTAGGGATAATGGTAGGATGAGAAATGGGAATGAGGATATGGAGGTAGATATTACCACATCCGAGGTAGAAGCCAAACTCGAACAGCTTAATGGGACAAAATCGGAAGGCCCAGATAATCTTCACATGAAATTGCAAGCCCATTAGCAAGAATTTTTAATGAGTCAGTAAATTCAGGGGTTGTACCGTACGACTGGAGAATTGCTAATATAGTTCCTATTTTTAAGAAAGGGAAAAAATGTGATCCGAGTAACTATAGGCCTGTTAGTTTGACATCTGTAGTATGTAAGGTCTTGGAAAAAATTTTGAAGGAGAAAGTAGTTAAGGACATTGAGGTCAATGGTAATTGGGACAAAATACAACATGGTTTTACAAAAGGTAGATAGTGCCAAACCAACCTGATCTCCTTCTTTGAGAAGGTAACAGACTTTTTAGACAAAGGAAACACAGTGGATCTAATTTACCTCGATTTCAGCAAGGCATATGACACGGTTCCACATGGGGAATTATTAGTTAAATTGGAAAAGATGAGGATCAATATGAAAATTGAAAGGTGGATAAGGAACTGGTTAAAGGGGAGACTACAACGGATCGTACTGAAAGGTGGACTGTCAGGCTGGAAGGAGGTTACTAGTGAAGTTCCTCAGGGATCAGTTTTGGGACCAATCTTATTTAACCTTTTTATTACTGACTTTGGCACAAAAAGCAGGAATGTGCTAATAAAGTTTGCAGATGACACAAATCTGGGAGGTATTGCTAACACAGAGAAGGACTGGGATATCATACAAGATGACCTTGTAAACTGGAGTAGGATGAAATTTAATAGTGAAAAGTGCAAGGTCATGCATTTAGGGATTAATAACAAGAATTTTAGTTATAAATTGGGGACACATCAGTTGGAAGTAACAGAGGAGGAGAAGGACCTCGGAGTATTGGTTGATCACAGGATGACTATGAGCCGCCAATGTGATATGGCCGTTAAAAAAGCTAATGCAGTTTTAGGATGCATCAGGCGAGGTATTTCCAGCAAAGATAAGGAGGTGTTAGTACCATTATACAAGGCACTGGTGAGGCCTCATCTGGAATACCGTGTGCAGTTCTGGTCTCCCATGTTTAAGAAGGATGAATTCAAACTGGAACAGGTTCAGAGACGGCCTACTAGGATGATCCGAGGAATGGAAAACCTGTCTTATGAAAGGAGACTGAAAGAGCTTGGCTTGTTTAGCCTACCCAAAAGAAGGTTGAGGGGGGATATGATGGCTTTTTATAAATATATCAGAGGGATTAATATTAGGGAGGGAGAGGAATTATTTAAGCTTAGTACCAATGTGGACACAAGAACAAAATGGATATAAACTGGACGCTAGGAAGTTTAGACTTGAAATTAGACGAAGGTTTCTAACCATTAGAGGAGTGAAGTTCTGGAAAAGCCTTCCAAGGGGAGTAGTGGGGGCAAAAGACATATTTGGCTTTAAGACTAAGCTTGATAAGTTTATGGAGGGGATGGTATGATGGGATAGCCTAATTTTGGCAATTAATCAAAGATCAATTGCCAAATTATCAGCAGGTAAGTATGCCCAGTGGTCTGGGATGGGATGTTAGATGGGATGGGATCTGAGTTACTACAGAGAATTCTTTCCTGAGTGCTGGCTGGTGAGTCTTGCCCACATGCTCAGGGTTTAACTGATCGCCATATTTGGGGTCGGGAAGGAATTTTCCTCCAGGGCAGATTGGCAGAGGCCCTGGAGGTTTTTTGCCTTCCTCTGCAGCATGGGGCATGGGTCACTTGCTGCAGGATTCTCTGTAGCTTGAGGTCTTCAAACCACAATTTGAGGACTTCAATAACTCAGACATAGGTTAGGAGTTTGTTATAGAAGTAGATGGGTGAGATTGTATGGCCTGCATTGTGCAGGAGGTCAGACTAGCTGATCATAATGGTCCCTTTTGACCTTAAAGTCTATGAGTCTATGAGTTCAATCCTTGAGGGGGCCACTTAGGAATCTGGGACAAAAATCAGTACTTGGTTCTGCTAGTGAAAGTGGGGGGCTGGACTCAATGACCTTTCAAGGTCCCTTCCAGTTCTAGGAGATATACCTATCTCCAATTACTATTTATTAGTTTTTCAACTTTTAAATATGACTTTTTGCTCAAAAATTGTTTAACACCCACATGCCCCCCCCCCAGCCTCACCCCAAATTTCAGGAAATGCTATTCAATAAATAATGTTGACTGAACAATCTGGCCAGTCACACTGCTTTTTTTGTGTGTTGTTTTTAAGTTTTTTTACTATAAAGTAGCCACTGGAAATAGAGATCGGAAACTACTATAGAGATACCACTTTGTAAAGCTCACCTGTATCATATGACTGGGCCCAGAATACAAAGAGCAATCACAGAATCACAGAATATCAGGTGTGGAAGGGACCTCAGGAGGTCATCTAGTCCAACTCCCTGCTCAAAGCAGGACCAACCCCGAGACAGATTTTTGACCAATCTTTGACCATCACCCTTATTACCACTACACTTCGATCATTCCAGATTACTATCCTGTGCACTGATTCTGCCAACAAACCAAGGTATGGAGCTACAAGAACTGTGGTAGGGTGACCAGCTAGCAAGTGTGAAAAATCGGGATGGGGTGGGGGGTGAATATCAGGACTGTCATAAAACTGGGACATCTGGTCACTCTAAACTGTGGGGACTCTGTGCTTCCTCCATGGATAAGTCCTGGTACATGCCATCTGGCAGCGTTCAAAAGACTTGCAATTGGCAGTAGTATCAGCTGGTGTGGGGATAGAGAGGAGAGCTGGCTGGAAAAAGGGAATCCTTTTCCATGGGATTTGTTTTTAATTAATCCCAAATCAGGATGAAATGCTGAAGCCACAAACCTTTTCACTGAATGGATTTAAAATCCATTTTTGGAGAACTGAGATCAGCTCCCTGGCTAGCTCCTCCCTGCCTTCCCCCCACAAGATTCCTATCAGTTTCACTTATGTAATTCACAAGAGCTTCCAGCTTTGCTGCTGGAGAGGCAGAGATTCTGGACACTCAGTCTGATCTTGCAACTCCAGGAGGTAGGGTGCCAAGACTCTCTGTCCCCAGAGCTAACCCTGCAGGCAAACTTTTGTCAGTTTCACTGAGAACACACTGTATAAGTAAAATAATTTAGGCCAGGGGCAGCACAGCAAACTTATTTTTACAAACAGTTGCATGGGCTCTTTAATGTGCAGTGAAGGCCACTTCAATGGAATCTTGGGCCTCCAGTGAAACCATTAGATTGGATAATGCTAACACTACCCTTCTCCCAAACTCGCCAGCCATGCCAAGGTGGAGGTACAGCAGAAAACAATACATACACAACTGGCATGTACATAGGTGAAAATACATTTACAATAGTGAATGGAGTTTCCCTATTAAACAGGATTGGGGAATCTGTGATATACACCAGCCAGAAAGACAATAAAATGGATGAGCTGATTCTCCAGGGGCTCAAATTTGTCACCATGGAGCTCTCAGCTAGCATGAAATAGCTTATGCTCCTCATCACATGGCACTGGAAAACAGCCAGCAGACATCACTCCATAACCTGGTGAGCCGCTATGGCTTGATACCACTGTCTGACCAGTGCACTATCCATACAGCGCTGACAAAACCTAATAAGTGTAAAGTCTCTGATTTACTGCAGAGCCTATCAGACCCCTTTGCTATGAGAGAGCTCACTCATGCGCGCCTTCATCAATGCCCATTACTAATCAAGATCCACTTTGTTAGCGAATCATTAAAATAAAAAAAAGCATTAGGAAGGTATTACTAGTGAATCCCCATAGTGAAGCAGAAATCTCCTCATTATCCTATTATTTCCACAATTAAGTATTCATTCTGTGACTCTGGACATTTTACTACCTGCTCTTCTAAAAGTTCAAGATGTTTTAAGTGTCATGAATAGAAAAGCAAAACTATTTTTCTGCATAAAAGGAAGAGCATTCCCACTACAACTACAGACTTCACCTAGTGCTAGGGGACCATTATTATGATGTTGAACCAGTAAATCACAATGGTAAATCAAAATATTTGAATAGCCTGAACATCATGTAAAGAGTGCTTCCTTCCTTTGCAAGAAGTACATAAACTCCATAGCATACTTTTAGTTGCCTATGGTCTCTGAACAGTAGCCAATAAAAATAGTTATATTTTTTTAAAAAATCTATTTTCTTTTCATAGGTAATCTTCAATCTTATTTCATAAAAATAATGAGGCAGGTTATATATTGCAAGGAATCTGTTAAGATTTCTTAAGTACTAAATGTGACTTTCAATCATGTTCAGGTATTGTAATGTATCCTACCAAGTTAAAAATGAAGCCACCATAAACCATTTATATCAATAATGCACATATAAATTTACCCCAGTGCTTAAAGCATAGCATAGTTGTCCAGAATAACTGTGCATTGAAAAGTTGTGCAAAATTAATGAATACAAGTTTCCACTTGAATATTTTTATTATGTTCCGTTATCCTTTGGGTAAAGCCATCAAAGGGAGCGGATAATGATGGTCCTTCTCCCCTCTCTCCTGCCTCTTCCCAAAGGCCAGATTCTGCCATCCTTATTCACTTTGGCCCTGATCCAACAGAGACAATCCCATGGGCAGACTCGTGCCTCCACATGGGGCAAAATCTGACCCTAAAACATTATTTTGCTTTTTTAATTGAGTGTAGGTTTTCAACAGGTTATGATCATAATACTTTTTATGTTCACTTCAGCAAAACCTTATTTCTCAGAAGTTAGTTATGCAGAGTTTTGCTGAGCTACTGAAAAAAGTCTATTTTTATTTTAAAAAATGCAAACAGCCAGTATTAGAGCTGAAATATGTGGCAATGCTTAAGCAAACAAAGCCAGGATATTTTCCCAGGCTACAACAATTTTATTCTCTTAATTTAGGCTTTTACCCCAGAAAAACAAAGAACCAGTTGTTGATAGCATTGTGATGGTGGGCCTTTTCCCCTAGACCCCTATCCCAAAATCTATATTTTATTAATGTGCTCAGAGCCACTGTTTAGCAGAAGAGCTGCTGGAAGCTGTTAGAAAAGCAGGAAACAGTAGGAGAGTGGTAATGGGTGGTAACTCTGTTTCATAATCACAGTTTGGAGCATCATCATCAATACTTTTCAGTGCCTCTATTTTCCACACTCTGGCACCTTTAGAAAGTGAGGCATAGGTGTTTATAAAACCTTCAATCACATGATAGCTAATATGTACCAAGCAACACTTACGTGTTGGGAATCCTCATGTCAGTGTTGCCTTCGGCACTTGACAGCAGAAGTAGCGTCATCAGTTTCAGAATGTTGCCTAAAGATCTTAAGTGTGTTTCTCAGGAGACACAGGAGTGAAATATTTGGTCCATACCTGTTTTGTCGCCTGAAATTGCACATCACCTTCCAAAGGTGGCAAAATCTGATGTAAAACACTATTAGCAGAAAGTTGAGAAATTCATTCTCTTGTGCCCATTGTAACAAGTTCCCCTCTGTACTCTATAGGTGAGTGGAAATTTGTGTTATCAGCTTTGTTAATATAAAAACAGAGTTTAAGCTGAAGTTTTGATCTAGTTTCCCCACTCATAACTTTTGATCATCTTTAGCTGGTCTTCTTTCATCTCTCCATGTCAGAATCCCCTCTCCTGTCAACCTAACTTTTTTGGCCATAACTGATTTTTTCCTCTTAATCTATTACTCGTGCATTCTGTGACTAGCCAGTGAAATCAATAAGCTATACCTGAATAAGGAGTAAAGAGGGCTAGCCAGCAGCCCACACATACACACCATCATTGCTGTATTACCATTTGTTTGCTTTTTTATCTTTGGGATTTAGATGTTCACTTGTTCATTAAGATAAGGGAAAACTTGTGTGACAATGTGGGAAGTGTCTGTACAGTTTATGAATTCTGGTTTATATTATGAGTTCTTGCTAGATCACTGAATCATCTTCTTCTTCTTCTTCTTCACTCCCTGTGGAGCATAAGGCGCCAACCACTCTCCTCCATTCATTTTGTTCTTGAGCGAGACAGCAGATTTCATCCCACTTCATTCCCATACCTTTCATTTCCTCTTCAATGGTCCTTCGCCACGTCCCCAATGGTCTACCTCTCCTCCTTCTTCCTTGTGGTGTCCATCGTAGGGAAATACGAGGGTGTCTGTCAGCATCCATTCTCAACACATGCCCCAGCCACCTCCATCTTCGTTGTTTGGCTTCATCCACTATATTGTTGATGCCCGTTAATCGGCTCACTTCAACATTGGTGATACGCTGCGGCCAATGTATGTTAAGAATTCGCCTAAGACACCTTCCTTCAAAGCCCCGAAGCCGACTTTCTATCTTCTTGTTGGTCCTCCATGTTTCCGCCGCATAGAGCAACACAGAGCGGACGTTCGACCTGTAGATCTCTACCTTGGTTTTCATTTGCAAGATGGTTGACCTCCAAATATTCTGAAGTCTATAGAATGCATATATGGATTCCCTTAGAAAGTGATTAACATCTTCAAAGATATGTATGCCGGCAATAAGTGTTGTGTTCGCCATGAAGGACAGCAGAGCGAGTGGTTCTATGTGAGAACGGGAGTTAGACAAGGGTGTGTTATTTCGCCCATTCTATTTCTTGTGGTCACAGATTGGGTGATGCAGAAAGCCACTGAAGATAGGCCAAGAGGGATTGCATGGGGACCCTCTAGTCATATTGAAGACTGTGACTTTGCGGATGACATCGTCCTGATTTCAAGCTCTCAGACGGACCTCCAAGAGAAGACTGATAGAGTAGGTAGAGTAGCAAGGTGCATAGGACATAATATCCAGGCCGGTGAGAGCAAAATAATGAAAGTAAAAACAGCCAGCTCGACGAAGACAGTGTTATGTGATGTAGAATTGGAGGAGGTGAACGACTTCAAATATCTTGGTAGTTACATATCGGCTGATGGCAATATTCAGAAGGAGATCACTGAATGGCCCTATGTAAATGTGGAATCCACCATTGCTGGCAGGACCTACAACAAGGCTGCACCACACTAAGGACAATGGGTAATACTTAACTTCAATGACTGTGCTTTGACTGGACTATAGATATATTTGGAGGGTGAAAAATTGTTCTTAATGTCAGCGGATAGTACAAGAAGCAATGGGCTTAAATTGCACCAAGAGAGGTTTAAGTTGGACATTAGGGAAAAACTTCCTGTCAGGGAAGTAAAGCACTGAAACAAATTGTCAAAGGAAGTTGTGAAATCTCAATTACTGGATGTTTAAGAACAGGTTATACAAACACCTGTCAGGCAGGGTCTAGTTTATTGTTTAGTCCTACTGTGAGTAAAGTAGACTAGATTAGATAACCTCTTGAGGTGCCTTCCAGTCCTACACTTCTGACTGTATGTGCTAAGGGTATTAGCGTCTCCAAGCTGGAACAACTTCCTTCTCTTGTCTGGAAAGATTAAGTGGACAGAGTGAATATTCCCTGACCAGGACAGAAGGTTATAGAAGGACTCCTGGGAAAGATGGGTGGGAGGATACAGAAAGTTTGGGCAGGAGAGGAGAAGGGGACAGACCAGCCAAGCTGGGGAAGAGGGATCCACGTTAGCACAGAAGTTGGACACTACTGCACCTGAAGGATGTCGGATAGCTGCAGACAACCATGGCCCCAGCCAAAGAATGCTCTGGAGTGGTGAGGAAAGAAGCAGGGAAATGCATGTAGGGTTTAAAATTTGTAGTAGGTTTGTATTTCTCCTGTGACTAAGTAATAAGCAATAGCGTGTTTGTGTTACACCTCATCACATGCCCCTTGCAGAGGTAACCCAGAAGGCTCATGCCTTTGGGTGGATTTCTAGAAGTGGGTGGGGTTGAGTCAAAGGAATCAGCAGTGGTACTAGGGACTGGGCAGTTGGACCGCATGGCTGAAAAATCACAGGATGGGGAGATAGAAGGGGCATGTGTGCTTAGAGGCCCTAAAAGTAGGGAACATGTCTGTGCTCTGTTCAGCCTCTGGAGGCTTAAAACTTTTGGGATCCAGTAGCTGGTTCCCCTCACATCAGTCAGGTGCGTGGCCCAGAGAGGTGATGGTCATGCCTTTGGCTCACACATCAACACTATGTTTAGGTAAATGTTATAATTATGGATGGGAAAGAGAACTTCCATTCTCCGGTCCTGATCCTGGAAACATGCCTATGCTTCACTTTATACCTCTGAGTATTCCCATTGGAAGTGTTTCAATCCCATTTTTGAACCGCAATAAGTTTTTCTGACTGAGTGATCTCATTGTCATTACTCCTGTGATATTGTTCCCTCAGCTTCGATATGCTTTTGTATTTGGAGCAGCTTGAACTTTCAGTGAAGCTTCATTAGTATGATTTGTAAAAGTTTATCCAATTTCTGACAATCAGCAGTTTACATTAAGGGCTTAATCCTGCTCCCACTAAAGTCAATGATAAATTCCTTTAGGGCTTCATTATAAACTACTGTCCACGTAGAGCAAGATTGGGCTCTAGGGACTAGATTCACAAAAGGACAAAGGTGCCTGAATCCCAGACCCCAACAACCCCCCTGCTCAGCTGCCGCCATGTCCTGTAGGTGCTCCACACCTAAATTTTTGAAGTAAAAATTCCCTAGGTGCCCACACTTGTCTCTGAGTATGTGCACTGCTGCCTCACTCGAAGTATCTGGATACCTCAGCCCCATCTCATTTGTCCACCCAAATTGCCTACGAGTCCCAATCCATTGAGCATGCTCAGACCTTACCATGCAGATTGGGCCAGTGGAAGGCAGGAAGAGGACTTCCCTTATAACTTTTAGCCTGGTGGGGATGGGGGAGGGAAAGAGAGAACAAGACCTTTAGTGTTTAGGGCACTTACCTGGGATAGCAGAACCCTGGTCATTGGGTGAGAGAGAGAAAGGGTGTATGCATATAAGCATGAGGAGCAGTCTGCAGCCTGGTGGTTAGAGCACTCACCTGGGAGGTAGGCAACCCAGGATCATCGACTCCTGTTCTAATGACTTTAAAATTATTTATCCACAGTGGAACAGTGTCAGCAGGACAGATTGAGGGAGCGACATCAGGATAGCCCAGTGGGCAGGGCACTCAGCTGAGAAGTGCCAGATCACTATTCAACTCCCTTCTTCTCCTCAGGTGGAAGAGGAATTGGAACCAGGGGGGTCTCACATTCCAGGTAAGTACCTGGGTCAGGGCCGGTGCAACCATTTAGGTGACCTAGGCGGTCGCCTAGGGCACTAGGATTTGGGAGGTGGCATTTTCTTCAGCAGCGACCGCAGCGGCCAGATCTTCGCCCACTCGTGTCACCACCGGCATTTAGGCGGAGGAAGCTGGGGCAGGGGAGCGCGAGGATGGCCGCCTGCAGCAAGTAAGGGGGGTGGGGCAGCACGCAGGGGAACTCCCCGCCCCTAAGCTGATTGGCGCCGCAAGCCTGGGAGGTGGGAGAAGTGAAGCAGCGACGGCATGTTCGGGGAGGAGGCGGAGCAGGGGTGAGCTGCTTCACTTCTCCCACCTCCAAGGCTTGCGGCGCCAATCAGCTTAGGCGCCACAAGCCTGGGAGGCGGGAGAAGTGAAGCAGTGACGGCGTGCTCGGGATGGAGGCGGAACAGGGGTGAACTGGGGTTGGGGGGTGCCACAGGGCGGAGGGATAGCTCAGAGGGGGGAGGGATAGCTCAGTGGTTTGGGCATTGGCCTGCTAAACCCAGGGTTGTGAGTTCAATCCTTGAGGAGGCCACTTAGGGATCTGGCGCAAAAATTGGTCCTGCTAGTGAAGGCAGGAGGCTGGACTCAATGACCTTTCGAGGTCCCTTCCAGTTCTAGGAGATTGGTATATCTCCAATTATTACCTTTAGGGTGGGGAGCTGCCCCAGGGGGGCACCTCAGGGCAGAGCTGCCGTGGGGGGTGCTTCAGGGCAGAGGCTCGGGGATGGGGGAGGGCACAAGGTGGAAGTTTCGTCTAGAGCACAAAACACCCTTGCACAGGCCCTGACCTGGGTTAAAAGTTTGAGGACAGAGGGTTGTTGGGTTTGTCCTCTTGGCATTATGTGCCTATACCATTTTGCTACAGGCCAAAGGAAAGGTTTGCACAGGGCCGCCCAGAGGATTCAGGGGGCCTGTGGCAAAGTGGGGGAGCTGCGGCACTGGTACTCAGCTGGCGGTGGTCTGGGTCTGCAGTGGCATTTCAGCAGCGGGGGGCCCTTCAGTCGCTCCGCGTCTTCGGCAGAACTGAAGGGCCCCCTGCCGCCAAAATGCCACTGAAGACCCGGAAATTGCTCCACTTGCCCCCACCTCTGGACGGCCCTGGGTTTGCAGCAGAGAATCACAAGCTGAGGATTCACCTAGTTGCAGCATGAACTTAAGTGCTGAATTCTCTGAGAGAAGCGGAGCTTAGGTTATACTTATTACCATGGGATATCCCACTAGTTAGCTTAGGCAGGGAGATGCCAACATACTGGGTTTTCTAAATAACATTCTGAGGTGTCTCTCTCCCCCCACCCCATTCATTGTACTGGGAGCATTTGTGACTAACTCAGGCGTCATGAATCCCAGTGATTTTCTAGGACTCTACAAGAAAGGTGTAGTGACACTCAGCATTGCCATGCTTAAGATCCT
Organism: Mauremys mutica; assembly: GCF_020497125.1. Classification (NCBI taxonomy): domain Eukaryota; kingdom Metazoa; phylum Chordata; order Testudines; family Geoemydidae; genus Mauremys; species Mauremys mutica. The sequence continues at coordinate 66,639,686 of NC_059076.1, forward strand.
TTGTGAATCTAACCCTCTATTTCTCACCTTGCTTTTATTTTGCTTAAGATACTGGTATGAGAAATGACAGGATAACAGATTTACATACACTTGTTCAGTAACTACTATTTATATTCTGGAATACATTTATCTACTGGTGTGGCTAGACAAAGTTGTAAGCAGAATATTTTGAACTGTGAGACTGTCTCAAAAATATTATGGAACACCTTAAAGCAAATGTAATTTATCCAGAATATGGAGACTAAATTTTTTTTTAAATTCCTCTTTTAAAAACAAGAGATTTCCTGGATTTGTGGCTATTAATTTTTTTCCCAAAAGTTGGGGATTTTTCACACCCCTAACCCGCATAAGTATGTCAATTACTCTAACTTAAGTATTGACCAGGAAAAGATCTATTTACTGAGAGTCCAAATTCCTACCGGACGAGGAGGTAGAGGAACATCAGACAGTTGCACACCACCTGTGTGTACAACACAGGCCCTGAAAGCCCTGAATTTGACTTCCTGTCTGACTTTGCCTACCAGATGATTTTGTCCTACCCTTAAATGCCCAAAGGATGGCATTTTTTCCCCCAAAATGTATCCTCCACATACTGTGTGTGCAAGGCATGATCTTGTATACAAATCTAGAATTGCGTGACTTACCACAAATGTCGTGGCACACTACTGGCCTCAGACCAGTGTAATTTATTTTATGTATTTTTTTTATTTTGAATGGATGGGATTTCACAATTGGTGGAAAAATATTTTATTGATATACATTTTAATCCATGTAAATTGTGGCTGTTTGAAGTTGCTCCATCAGAGGTTTTGAATGTTAAAACTAATCATGGGGTGATGGATTGGCAGGCAGAAAGCAAGTGAAGCAATCAAAGGTGCAGGAGGAATGCAATCACATGGCTCTAATTTATCACATACAAGCTGACAGATAAATAGATATTTTTTTTAAAAAGGTACCTTTTGCTATTTTTGAAGTTTCCTCCGTTTCTAGCTGCATTCTCCATTAGAGAGAGAAAGAAGAATGATGGAAATAGTAAACTTTTTCAAAGTCGTACTGATTTTTAAGTGTGTCTATCATGACAGTTGTGTTCTTTAAAACTTTATCAGTAACATGGTAAAAGGATTCATGGTAATATCAATTTTCTATAGTTAAAGTGAGGCATTAGCGTAACTATTGGTACATGGCAGTTTTTAAAGGGCGCACAATGCTTAGAGTATGGAATGGGAACTCAGAACTGTGTCCTGTTCCCCACTTTGTCATAAATTTGCTGGGGAACACTGAGCTAATTATTTAACCTTTCTGTGTCTCTTTATATCTTTTATACCTCTAAAATAAGAAAGATAATACTTGCTTACCTTCTAGAGTTACACTGTACTAATGATCTATTTGAGATCCTTGAATGTAAGTGGAAAAAGTAAAGGAAAAATAAGTTGTAGCCATTTTTATACTCATTTACAATCATAATTAATTTCCTGTGTTTGACACATTCAAATTTTATGGCTGACTCTATATTACTCAGATATGCAGGTACTAAAGTGATAAACATTTTGAATTTAATCATATTTCACAACTGTCTTTTAATAATCCTCACTTTACAGAACATACAATTTCTGCACGATCTATCAGGCATAAACTGTGTAATACAGGAGGTCATTAAGGCTTATGTGCTCCATGAGATCCCCTATACCAGTGGTTCCCAAACTGGGGTTCACGAAATGTTACAGAGGGTTCTCGGGGGGAAAAAATTCCCTAATGCTGGCCAGAGCTGTCCCTAGGGACCCCAGGCAGCCTGGGGCCTGCAACCCAGAGTCCCTGGACTTCCAAAAGCTAAGCAGATCAAAGCAAGCATATCTACCACACTGAGGAGATTTAAACTTCAAGACTCCTTATAAGAAATGGAAAGGGAGGTGGATATTTTTTGCTGTTTTTAAAATTAAATAAGCAGCTAGAACTGTTTTTAAAATTATTATGAACAACAAGTTTAAACTTTGTTGTAACGTGCGTTGTTTGCTTGGACTGCTCAAGACCTGAATGCTTGTGTAGGAGGAATTCTTTGCTTCTTAAATACCTTCATGCTGTTTCACATATGATACTCCTTGGTGAAACATAGGAGCCTTGATACAAGCTACGAAAGTGAGATCTTGGAAGAGTGTTGCCATTTTCATAATGTAATAAAAATACTGCAATGATAAATAGTGTATAATAAGCATGTCATAAAAACTTTTCTATTTCCACGATCACTGCTTTTATAATTTATACTCAGGTAAAGGATAAAAATCTCTGGAAATATTAACTTTTAGGAGGGGGTTCATGAGACTTGACATTTTAGTGAAAGGGATTCACAGGTTGTTAAAATTTGGGAACCACTGTCCTATACCAACAGTGACTGCTTACTCAAGAATTCACTGCAGTATTCTATACCTTTGTGCAATCCTCCATTTCTTGACAAGAATTACAAAAGGAGGAAAGTAATATTGAAGAGATCAAAGAGAAGCTGCCTTTAATGAGCACACATGGAGGTCTGTCATAACAAATTACCCTGTGATGCTTATGATTAATTGTGCTGCCACTTGTTGTATGGCAGTACAGTAATAAGCCAAGCAAGTATAATACAAGACTGTCTGTAAAATTTAGTAAATTTCTTTAATTTTATATTTATCACTGTTTGCCAGATGTGACAACACTTCATCATATATGCTCTTGCCTGTAGTGTCCTGAATTATAATGGATCCTATATAGCCTTCGTTCAGTTCAGGGCTAATGAACCTATACAAGCTGACAAGCCATAAGGTGTACAAATTAGAATGAATTTGTGCCAATCTGCAAAATAATGATCTTGCAACCAGCTTTAAAGAGTCTCTCTTTTTTGGATATAAAACTTATCAATGAATTACACCAGTGTGTTTTTCATTATGCCCATGACGAGGACCTGTACTATTTTTTGAGGTATTTTGCCCTTGTTGTATAGGAGTATTTCAATTATGTCCCTATTTACCATTAGTGAGGAATGATATCAGACTCCTAAAGATTGGATTATAATTGAGATAGGCCTGACCAGCAAAGTTCAGATCTCACTCCAAACTTTAAGGTTCAGGGAATGTTGAAGATGGACCCAGGATTTTGGGTCAGGTTAATTTAGGAATTATAGTATTTAAACCAGGATTAAAATTCAGGAATCCCTGCTCCTAGCCCTATGCTCAGACCTCAAATGAAAGTTTTATGTAATGATGTGGTTTAGACTATACAGTATATAGTTTCAAATATTTACTTAAGATGCCAATATAAACAGTTTAAAGAAAAATGCTAAAACATTGGATTGTGATGTTTTGATTTACTTGCTGCTCACCTTCTGATGGGATGACTACACTGCATCTGATCATCTTTCAAGTTGGAGGAAATAAATCTAGGTAACCAGTCAAATGATACATTTAAGAATTGCTAATTCTATCTCCATAATGATTATATTTATAGGATGGGATTTTCAAAAGCACTCAGAGGTTACCTACCTCCGACTTCAGCAAGAGTTTTACCATTGCTGAATGGGAGAAGTGCCAGGTCAAGAAAGTGCTTTGGAAAATCCTACACCTAGGGGCTAATGAGCCTGAATACATTGGTTTTGTAAGCTGGTAGTTTCTCTCCCCTCCATGATTTTGCAGTTAATCAGAATAATGAATGCTAGAGATCCTAAGGGGCCTATTCTGATCCCTAGAAGAAGAAAGGCAATAATTTGGAAGAGTGCTCCAGAGGTATCTCTGCACGCAAGAGTTACAAAACTACACTGGCTCTTTTTGCATACCTGCATTTACAGATCTGGTTTTTGATAGGGTTTTCATACATTTTCTTTTGACAAAGTTTATTTCATACTGTTATACCTGGGTCTCCACTGATGGGTTTGTGTGAGAGACTTAAATCTACCCTACGCTAATCAGTGTGGAGTGAGATTCCGCATTATTTCTTTATTGGAGCAATAAATATCAGAGGGGTAGCTGTGTTAGTCTGGATCTGTAAAAAGCAACAACCAGTCCTGTGGCACCTTATAGGCTAACAGAAATATTGGAGCATAAGCTTTCATGTGTCTGATGAAGTGGGTATTCACCCACGAAAGCTTATGCTCCAATATTTCTGTTAGTCTATAAGGTGCCACAGGACTCTGTCGCTTCTTAGGGTAATAAAATAATCCCTATTGTGTCTATTACAAAGCTATAGTAAATCAAAGTCTATATTGTATGTTACTTCATCCATATGTAACTTTTTCAGAGTAGTTTGCAGCCTTATGGGATATAGCATGTTTGTTTGGAATGGGGTATATGAACCCCAGTCTATATCTGGCTAAGAGAGGATTAACACACTCACCTTGGACAGGGTGGTGAAAATGGTATCTCCCCTCATTGCAGAGACTGTTTAAGAAATAGCCATGAGAGAGGGAGGTTAGTTCCCATCTGAGCCTATTTTTCCCTTCAAGAGTATGGAGAAGGAGAGGGTTATAAGACTTACTCTGGCTTTGGGAGTTCCTCTGAAAAGGGTCAGCTACTCCTTGGGAAAACAGACTGCAGGAATCTTGCTTCTGGAAGAAAATGCACCATTAAGATGCATAAGAGGGTATAACTAAGCACAGTGGATAAAATTAAGAAAAAAGAAAACTCAGGATGAATATCCTGGAAAAACAGAACATAATCTCCATATGCATTTAAAAAGCAAATTGTAGCAAACACTAGTAAGCATTAGGGGACAATCCTGCATTAGCAGATGGATACACTAGGTTTTTAATAGTCTTTTCATGCTTCCATTACTCTTGGCTTCTTTGATACTTTGCATGGAAAGACTCCACCCCAGGAAGTAGTCATTTTAGTGTTTATTTGATTTCTTGGTTCAAGAAGCTCTTTAAAGTGTGAGCTTAGCCCCAAGAAGTTTGGTTTACATCTAGACAGTGTCACTTAGCTAGAATCTCTGTGCCTCAGTTCCCCATGGGTAATCAGTAGATAATGAGAATAAATCCACTAATGTTACATGGTGTGCTTAGATATTACGGTAATGAGCACCAGAGAAAAGTCCATAAACAAACAATAGCTATCCTAGCATAACTCCAAATTAATATAGAAGCTGCTGCTAAAAGGGCTGGCTCCAGCTTTTTTGCCGCCCCAAGTGGTGAAGAGAGAAAAAAAAGCCGCGATCGGCGGCTGCTTTACCGCGCTGCTTCATTCTTCGGTGGCAGTTCAGTGGCTGGTCCTTCCCTTTGTTGCGCTGGTTCCTGGAGCTGGCCCTGGCTGCTAAGCCCTCAAATGAATATGGTCCTTTTTTGGGTACTATTTGTACACAGATCAGTGTCAATCTTGATTCTGCTGTCATCACCATATTCCACTGAATTGAATGGATTCGCTCCATTTTTACATCAGTGAGAGCAAGAAGAAGTTCTGAGACCAAATTTTTTATGCTTATAGTTAGTAAAAATCCATATTTAGATGCCTAAACTAGGACCTGACTTTCAGTGAGCAATCTTGATTCCCATGAAGTCAAGGGGATCTGTGAGTGCTCTGCACCTCCAGAAGCCAGGCCACTTTTATTTAGATATGGCTTTAGTTGCCTACCAAATTTGACCAAAATATATAAATTCTGCTATAGAAAAGATACAAGTGTTTAGTTTTATAATCAAAGAGAAGCTAAATGCCATATAAAATAAAAATGTAAAGAAAAAAGGTTTGATTACTGTGTTTAACAATATCATGCCTCATACCTGATCTGCTGCAATTAGAAATTAAGGGTGTGTACTTCCTTCCTTCCCTGATTTATTTAACCCCCATTTCTTCTGAGTATATGGATTTCTTACCTGTAGCTGAAGTGTATTTGTTTATGAGGTTTAACTTTACCTGGTTATTTCACTGTGCAGTTGGCATGTTTGGTTACAAGGAAGAAAAAGAGTAAGTTCTATTACAACAGACAATTATCTAAAGAGATAGGATAAAACGTCTCCTCAGTATGGTCCTGACACCATTGTCTGCTATCTCTCTGCAGGCATGATATAGCGCTGTATTTTGTGAATGAAGTTTGATTATTTTTCAAGAAAAGCTACAGCAATTTGTGTGTGTGTGTGTGTACACAAATTTATTTTATGGGAAAGTTTGATTTGAATGGAGCAAATAGCTGATGGTTGCCTACAGTATCCTTACCATGATGATTTAATCACATATTAGATGAGTATAGATCAACTAGGGGAAGAGATGGCACAGGGACCCCTTTCCCTATGGAACTGTTATGCAAGAGGCAGCCATGATTTGGCTACTTTCAGTTTGGGAGCACAACAAAGGGAAGCCTGTAGCCATAGTGACAATGTACCTGGGTTTTTCCATGGCTTTCTGGTAAGCATGAGCTGAACTGAGAAACTGAAGACAATGCACATTTCACAAGTATCCTGGGGCTTCTAGCACAAGAGCTTCTGGAAGAGCCTTTACAGGCATTACACCCGTTCCTGGCCGCTACAGGCCTAATGGCTGCTGAAAGCTCCCTTCATGAACTCCAGTAAAGCTACATTCTGTTTTGCCAGTCAGACCTCACTTTTAAGCCTTAGCCACACCTGTCAAATATTTTGTTCCATTTACTAACATTAAATCCAAATCAAATAAATATAGTAAATTTTAGTAATTCTAGCTCTTTGTTTAGTTCTTTCGGTTGTTGACCTAGATACAATATCTCATGGGTTCACAACCTCTGAGATGGATTATTGCAGATCTCTCTAGCTCAGCCTAAGCAAGAGACTCACAAAAAAGCTGCAACTGATACACAAGCCTGCAGTCCACCTCATTAGTGGAAAAGAACACAACAGACTGCACTGGCTCCTCAAGCACTAGTGCATCCAGTTTAAGGTCCTAGTACTTCTTTACAGAGCACTCAGTAGGCTAGGTCCAAATTGTTTCTCAGACTACCTCTTCCCCAGAAACTCTACAACAGCCATAATCCAGCATGCTACATTTAACAGAACTCAGCGACAAACTCATGAGAGCAATAAGTTGAGTGTTCTAGGAGGAACCCCACAGAAGCTGTGACCAAAAGGAGTCTCTGAAGACTGCCAGAGTCTCAGAGCAATTTAAAAAAACAAAACAAAAAAAGGAACAGGGCCTCCTGCTGATTCCCAGGATTTTTATGGAAGAGTTCCTTGGCCTCTAAAATGGAAGGCAAACACTGCCTCCCAATCATTGATCAGGTAATGACTGTGAGGGGGCCTTCATGAAGATTTCCTAAACTGTGCCTTCTCCTATGAGCTTTACAAAGGGTGTAATTGGGCTCAGGCTTCCAAGAAAAAGGCCCGTACAATTCTCTCGAAACTTTAAAGCTTAATCCTGGCTATTAATCATCTCCATGCCTTCTTCCTCATTTCCTCAGAAATAGAGGAAAAGGAAGGGAACTGAAATAGCTAGAAAAACTATTTGTAAAATTTCAACACCCACTTTAAACCATAAATTGAGATGGGGGAAAAGCTTTGAAACAATGTACATCCTCCTTTCATTGTTATTTCTTTGTCTGCATGTAGGACTTAATAGAAACCAACAGAAGTTACATGCGTGGAACAAGTGCAGAATGTGCACTGGAGATCTGCATTGAAGTAGAGAACTTCAGTGTTGGACAGAATGGAGACTAGTGCCTATAGACCGGAAGTGCCATTTGATGGCAAAGATTTATACAGTGGTGAAGTTTCTGCTTAACTCAAAGCCTACTTTTTGCCTTTGAAGCACTTCTTGATTTTATTTTATTTTGTGTCCTGCCTGTAGCTATGTTGTTTTTTCTTTGACTGACACCAGATAAATCACATCTGTGTTATCAAGTCAAATAGTAAACAGAAAAAAGGCAACAAGCACTTTGGAAATGTTAAAAACAGGGTTTTTTTTCAATTCTCTTAAGAAAAACAGGAATACTTGTGGCACCTTAGACTAATAAATTTATTAGAGCATAAGCTTTCGTGTTCTAGAGCCCACTTAATCGGATGCATAGCATGGAACATAAAATAAGGAGATATATATACACATACAGAGAACATGAAAAGGTGTGTGTGTGTATTATTTTTATATATATATATATATATATATATATATAAAAATCAATCAGAGGGGTAACCATGTTAGTCTGGATCTGTAAAAGCAGCAAAGAGTCCTGTTCTTTGCCTTATTCAGGTTTTAGATACTGAGGTTTTGGTTTTTTTTAAATTACATATAAGGAATGTTTACAAAGGAGAGGGAAGGAGGACATACTTTCTATAGACTACATTCAGACCCCTTTACTTATATTGCATCCTCTTTCCAGAAACAATCATATCACTTTTCTTCTATTTGTTGTGAGCAGCAGAATACAGATTTTTGTTTGGTTTTTAAACTTTAGTACAATACAAATTGGAATATCAGATTCCTTTCCCACTCCACACCCATTATCCTCCAATCTTGCTGCTGACCTGTCACCCTCTGACAGGTCAGCAGCAAGATGTGCTCTGTTTTCCTCTGACATTCTTACAGCTTCCTGACTTAGTACAGGACAAAGTTATGTACAGGTGAGTTATGGTTCCATTGTTCATAGTAGAAGTGGTATGGTGTAAAATGAAGTGTTGGAGTCTTATCACTGGTCAGTCATTTCAGGTTCAGCCTTCTCAGATTACATAGGTTACATTTTCATGCAGTGTGCTATAACTTTGAAATTAGAACTCCTATTATTAAAGAACTAGAAACTAATTCCCTGTAAAAATACACTAAAATGTACACTCTACATTCTCTTTTTCAGTTAAACTCATTTTCTACTGGCATATTTGTATTAACTTCAATAGAATTATTCCTGATTTACATCAGTGAAAGAGGTTATATTGTATTAAATCTGGGCTATCAGTATCATTTTGGCCAAAGGGCAGTCAGTGAGAATATTGTGCCGAGGCTATTTTTAGATAGGTCTTGTACCTTATTTTTGGGCAAACTTAGTCTTTTGCTGAGATTGGTGCCAGAAAAATGTTGTCTGTTTTAATAATGCAAAGTTCCATACATTAAAATAACCTGGATATTGATTTTACTAAGAAGGTAATGTTCTGCTTTGCTCAGGTCAATAGGGCTCAGCATTGAATTTTTGGCAATGTTTGATAATTTTTTATACTTTCATTGGGCCCCCCTTCCACTCTAAGCTGCTGTGCAATGACTGAATTAACATTGGTTTCATTTTAGGATAACATATCAAATGAGTGGTGTATTATCTCCTCAACCACCTCTACCATGCCATTTTAATAGGCTACTGTGATTTATTATTGCCTTTCTGCACCAAAAAAGGCTCTTGTTCATCAATGGCAGCAAATGTACAGCATTAAACTCATGAGTAAAATGGCACACTGCTGCTCCAAGAAAAAAACCAAAGATCATATGAACTATGGCATAACAGAGAGGGTTATATTCTCTGTAAGTCAGAAGCCTCTTCCAACATCATAGGTATGTTGATAGCTGCCATTGTTTTATAGCAAAGATCATTCTCATGGAGGTGCAGCACATTTTGTTAGGAAAAACAGAACCTAAGAAAGATGGCATTCTGTTATGGTAAATATTTAACTTGGCTGCTATAATGGAATTTGTGAAATCAGGCTTTACAAACTTTGGGCCAACTTGAGCTCAATAGGCACTAGTTTAAATATGAACTGCACTCAGGTATGCTCCAGCAGGGAATGCGCTCAAGAAGGTCCAGTGTATCTGAGTTCCACAGTGCATGGAGAATAGGGGAAACTGCATTCTTTCATTGTAATGGATAGTGCACGGGGAGGCAACATTATGTTCTTCTCTATGGCATTTTGCTCCCCAATGAGCAAATATAGGGAATAGCAGAGATTGCAATTGTACCTGACGGTGGTATAGCCTGTACAAGGAGGGAGGGAGGGAAAGATTTTTGCACCATCTTACAACTTGCCTCCTGTCCACACACCCACCTATGAGCGAGGCATAATCTGGCCCTGCATGCATAACCTGTAACTTTAATCACTACAACTCAGACTTTAGATAAAGCTGCAGATTATTATTTTATAAGTGGAAAGGAGACAAACTGGCTTAAAACTTCAGCCATTCCTTTGAACATACAGCGATTGCCACTAATTACTGACAGTTACCATTTGAAAGTGATGTAGTGATATTGTGGTAGGATTCCCTATACTATTACAATTAAGATGTTAAAATTATTTGAAAGTAATTAGCATAACCTGGATACTTCACGTATTCCCAATATAATTACCATTAAAATATTGACATTTACCTATTAAAAGCAATTGATGTCACTGTAGAGTTAACAAATAGTAACTACTGAAGCTATGTATTTTGGAGCTAAACATTTATTTGTAAGTAGGGCTATATCTTAACCCTAAATATTCCATTTTAGGCTTACATGCCCATATTTCAGATTCTGCTATCTTCATGATAGCTAAAATCAATACATTCAAGCTTAAAGGTTAGTCTACCATTGTGATGGAATAAAAGAAGCGCATCACCTTCCTGATATGTAACATTGTGGGATGGACGTATATCCCACCCATATCTTCCAACGTAAAAGGTCACAAAGAAAACATTAGCATTCAGAAGGGTGGCTTTGGATGTTCCCTGAGGGATATGTTTGGCAGCTTGTGACTTAAAATCCTTTCTCCATCTGTCTTCCAAAGCACAAGAAAATGTACTGGTATTCCTCAGAAGCAGCGAGAGTTACTTCCCAGCATGAATAAATGCAGAACCACTATGGAAAACAAATTGACTTCCTGGAATAATTTTCTGGTTTATTTTTTGTGACCAAAATCTTGCACCTCTAGCATAAATATGGATTAGATTAAGCTAGACATTTTAGAGAATAACTAAAGAGACTGTTTGGCAGTCTGTACAAGAGGTTTGATCAGCAACATGCACTTAACTCTAGCTCCCCATACCGTCTTGGTTGAAAACTAATCATTTGCTTTAGTGCTATACACCTTCCAAAGTGTACCTAGGTTGCCTGATGTTCTCAGACAGTGTATCAGGGGCTGAATACTTTTCTGATTGTTGCAAGAGTAACTGGATTCTAGGAAGCCTCTGAATGCCTGAAGGACACTTTTCCCATCTCTGATTGGCCAAGAGACATACAGGGGGAAAAGGCAGTGTAGACAGAGGAGCAGAATAGACACAGATGTTGCTGAGTCACAAAGCTAAGGACACTAATGGGGAGTGGGAACTGGACTTTAAGTCACCTGTACATTTTCAGCATAGGCCTGTGATGGCCAGCTTCTCCCACGTCCTTTGCTTTTGTAGAACCTATCAGCATGTAACTGTAGCCACTGGAATCAACCCCCTACAATGTGATATTTTATAACCCTGACCCAAGTCACCAGTGTAGTACCAGAGTTCTCATGTGCTACAATAATCTTCCCTGTAGTGTGAAGAGACCGCTACCAGGACAGAGACAGCCATGCATAGGGTAAAATGTACCTCTTTCTATTTCAAGGGCTGGAGAGTTTGGCAGATATGGAAAGCTCTGCCATAGTCACTTGTGCACAGAAAGGTATATTCTATTCTGAATGAGTTAAGCAAGCAGGAAGAAGGGTTGCACCAAATCCTTTTTTTCAAGCAGACATACTTAACAGTGACTGTAACCATTTTACTCCCTTCTTTTCTGACTGTTCTTCTCTCTATATAACCTCTTGTGCTCCAAACCATATACAGATATTTACACTTGGATTAACATTAGATACGGTATGTCTATTTTGAAAATGGGGAAATAGATTGGAGATCTCTAAATCAGTGCAAGTCAATCTGAAGTTCTGTCCATTAATCTGCTCACCATAGAATTTCTCTCTTATATGGGATGCATGTAGGTAATTACCACATACTCACATGTGGAATCTGTAGTAAAATACCCAGATGGAGACAAATGTGCTAGCATTGTTCCTGCCTTGTCATCAAATCAACCTCAGTTATGCATGCAGAATCAGGAGTCTCATCCTTAAGAAGACACTGATACATTTATTAGCCGCTAGTCTTGCATTAAACAGTATGAAGAAAAGAACTGATCATAGACAGACATTTTCAAAAGAAAAAAATCAATGCAAATGAGACTAAATCTCTCAGTCTTGGTTTATGCCAAGTAATGTGCACTTTTGCTTTGCCCCATCTCCTCCTGCCCACTACTTCAAGGACGGAGCACTCGAGCCCCAACAACCAGTCCTTTGCAGGTCCTCCGTATCTCCATTAAATAGCCAGCAGCATTTTCAACCGTTTTGCATACCTTAAGGTAATAAAATATTGAAGCTAGCTTCCCAAATAAGAACCTTCCCTAGGTCAAGCCAGAGACCACCTGAAAAAAAATATTTCTATTCTCCAAAGGACTACCAAATTCCCTTCTACAAACCTTTCCTTTGACCCCCTGGATCTCACAATACCACAGATAATTTGTAACATCAAAGGATGTTAATTAACACCCCAGCCAATAAGATTTGTGTGCATTTCAACATACCCGTATTTGTTTCCATTGTCCTCTCAATGAAGATGCAGTGACAATATTTTGCTTGAGACTGATGCTGAGCCTGGAAAAATTCAGCTCAAAGGTCTTCCAAAAAGTTATGAACATATGAAAACTGGAGAGAAAAAGTGACTGAGGTAATAGCTTTTATTGGACCAACTTCTATTGGTGAGAGAGACAAACTTTCAAGCTACACAGAGCTGATTACGGAAACTATTTTGCAATCTTATAGCAGTTCTCAGTAGGGGGCCACGCTAAAAAAATGGATTTTATGCTATCTGGCTGAGGGAAGACATGGGAAATAATTGTGTACACAAGCAAGATTGTACAGTAGGACATATAAAAGTATGTCTTAATCAGTCTCAATGATTTAGAAAAAGAATTGATCCCAGCCAAGTCTTCCTTCTTGTCTTTTAAACTGTAGAAAACCTTTTTCAGAGGCCAATTGGGCATTCTGCTTAAAATATAAGGACACAATATAGCTCCAAGCATGCTTACTTCCTCAGCCTCTAGGTAGCATGCTGCTCTATCACTATTATTTTTTAATTCAGTGGGTGAAATCCTACTCCTATGGCAAAAAACTCCTATTGTCATTGGGGGTAGAATTTCACAAATATTGTTTGTTTGTTTTTTAATTGTTTCCTCTTTATCGCCCTCTCTTCTTGAGCTATCCAGAAGTTCTGACTGCTGGGTGCTGTATTGTCATTCTCAGAAGGAAAGCCTAGGGCAGGGTTTAGACAGGACTGTTCTACACTACAAAGTTAGGTCAACTTAACTACATCATGCAGGTCTGAGAAGTTTCATGCCCTGTATGATGTAAGCAAGCTGACCTAAACCCTGGGACAGACAACACTAGGTCAATGGAAAAATAATTCTTCCTAGCCTCAGAGAGGTGGATTTACTACAGCGATGAAAAAAACACTTTTGTCTGTAGTAAGTGTCTGCATTGCAGTGGCACAGTTGCCATGTTGCAGTTGTGCCCTGTTGTGTTTCTACTGGAGACACCCACACTAGCTTCAGGAATAATGGCAACTTGTCAGGTACTAGTAATAAAATGCCTCATCTTTAATTCATTTTGTCTCTCTTATATTCCTTGCATAACGTAACACCAATGGGATGAGGGAAAGAGGTATGAGAAGAGGCAGGTAGCTACCAGCATCAAGAATGACTATCGAGTGATTTCTTTAATCCTATTGTCCCACCCCCTCCTCATTTCACACTGTATACAATATATTGCTAGATTAAGTGCCCACTAAAACCACTTTCATGTTTAGAAACCTATTGTCTTATTCCATTGTTATCTGTGCACAAAAATATGTGCATTCATCATAATGACAGCTGAATATTTTATTAACATCCAGCAGAAAGCTATGCTTTTGTCAAAATATTAGTTCACCTAATTAGTGTGTGTGTGTACTGTGACACAGTCCCTCCTCTGCCTTGGTGGGTCCTGTGCTTATAGGCGGGTTTGCTTGCCTCAGAGATTCACAGCAGCCCTCAGTTTGGCCACTTTTGCTAGTGGCTCAAACCTACCATTCACTCAGCTAACCTCATCACTGGCCAGCATGGGGAAAAGGAAGGAGAACAACCCCCTCAGTCTCTGCTGATCCATCTAGTGGGTTGGGAGATGGGCCAGGGACCTTCCCCTCTAGTGAGACCCACAGCCCAGGTCAATTCCTCTTATATCCAATAGGGGGGAAGAGGTATGGGGGGGAACCCAGGCCCGTCCTCTACTCTAGGCCTAGGTTCCTGTGGATCACAGCTGTCTACAGTGTTTCTTGTGACAGCTACAACTCCCTGGCCTCCTCCCAACACCCTCTTTAACCTCACCACAGGACCTTCCTCCTGATGCAAGATAGTGTGTATACCCCGCAGTCCTCCAACAGCACACTTCTCACTCCTTGCATACCCCTCACTGACTGAAGTGAGGTCCTTTTTAAACCAGGTGCTCTGATTATCCTTTCTGCCTTAATTGGTTCCAGTAAGTTCCTGATTGTTCTGGAACCGCCCTTGCTACCATACCCAGAGAAAAGGGACCTGGGGCTAATGTATCTGCCTTCTATCACTCTCCTGTAGCCATCTGGCCTGACCCTGTCACAGTATATATGGGCTCTTAAGCCCCCCATGGGGAAGGGTACTGTGAAAGTAGAATGAATTATATTGTAAAAATAAGAATGGATTAAAGAAATGTTGTATGTACCTTTAAGCAGAAATACGAAATGTTGAAATACAGGTGCCAGGAAAAGAAACATTAGGCATAAACAATGGTGCTAATGGCGAAACATTAACAGAAGATGGGTAATAGTTAGTATATGCATGCCTAGCCCAGGTAAACTTATCTGATTCTGCTTCCTTTGTTATCTTGTTAAGTTCTCACCCTTTTATCTGTATAAATAAGATAGTTTGTGTCTTGCATGGTGCTCACATTATCTGGGTGTTATTAGCAGAGCGCTGTGCTAATAAAACAGAGTGGTCTGACAAACTGTGAGTCCTGAGTCTAACTTTGACAATTTGGAGGTTCCACCGAGATGGCAACCGTCTTCACTGGGGCTGTGTGATTCCTGACTGTTTTTGTAGGATGACCGTGGCAGCCGGCACCTGGGCATTTGGCCCGAGCGGTCCTCCACCAGAACGGAAAGGTGCACGACCACAGTGAAGTCTACGCCATTGAACCTGTTGGTTCCCACTCTGTTCTGGTAGGGATCCCGGGATCTGACATCAGGAATCTGGTCAGGTAATTATTTCTGTGTTTTGTCCGGACTGAGGACTGTCCTGTCTCTGTGTCTATCTGTCTTCCTGTGGAGTGTTTGAGTCTGGGTGCCATTTCTGTCCGGGGATCGGCCGACCAAGGGGTTCCTGTCCCTGCGGTCTGAGTGAGTGGAATCTGCACAATTGCAGCCGCACCACACTTTGGGTAAAACCCCTGGTGTGAAAGCAAGGGCAATTGAGGCAGTAGCCTGTGGGCTCCTTTTGTGTGTTGCTCTGACGAACCCGAATTTCCTTCTTGTGCGATTGGTGTGTGAAGTCCTCCTGTATGGGTAACCAGACGTCTAAGTCAGGACAGTTCCCTAAACGAACGCTGGCTCATTTTATATATTTTGGATGGGTCCAGACTCCTGTAAGAAGGGTCCGGACTCCTGTAAATTTCTGGAAAAATGGTCTAGGCTAACTCAGGGGGATCCCAAAACTCAGTGGCCACTGTTAATATCTTGGAATAAAGACCGAGTGGACATCTTAAAGGACAAACTCGGCCAACCTAAAACTAAATTGGCTAAAGAAGAGGTTAATTGTTTCATTCAGTGGTGGGAAGAGGCAAATCGTAGCTAGACAAAATCAAAACTCGCCTCTCTCAAATATTCAAATAATAAGTTAAAAGCTTTATTAAAAGCCTCCTCTCCCACCACCAGACCGAGCGCTCCCCTTTACCCCGTTCTCAAAAACCCACCCCGGATCGATCCAACCCCCTTAATTCTCCTATCTCATTGTAAAAAGGACAAAAAGCCCCTTGTTCTGTTCCCCTTTGTTGTCTGCCTCAAAAACTGATTCTTTAGTGTTCCACTAACAATTCAGCAAGGGGAGGGGCTCCTTTCCTTGAACATTTATTTCAAAATTGTGAAGTGACCACAATATCACTCAAACAGTTCATTCAAGAAAAAAAAAAAAAAAAAAAAAAGCAGGATCGGGCCCAGAAAAGCAGGCAAGCAACAGATAAAGAAACTGAAAAACAGGTTGGAAGCCCTAAGGGCATAGTGTAAGGAGTAAGAAAAGCAGTAAGTGCAGGCATGAACCCCTGGAACAATACTTAAAATGGTGAAATCTGAGGGGATAAAGGTGTTATTTTGGGAGAAAAACAAGTGATTTAAGGAAAGAGAGTGAAAAGTTAACTCTACAAAGGCTGGAGAGAATTAAGCAGTTAAATTTTGTGAAAATGTGTATGTATCTATTTGTGAAAATATGTAAAGTTCTAAGAATCTAAACCAGCACATCTGGTTTGTAAAACTCCTGTTTTGTAGGTGTAAGATAAATTAGTTTTGTTTTTGTTTTTAATGCCACTAAAAAAATTCATTTGACTCTTAATTCAAAGTTGCAAAACTGACAGACCTTTTTGCAAGACACAGGTAATTAGTGATGTTTGGCTTTGGGATTTAGCATTTAACCCTTAAGGGGTAACTTGATTATTTATAAAATTTAAAATGTTTTTTTAAATAAAAACCAAGTCATGGCTGCAATATGGCAGTCAAAATCAGGAGAATAGGGAGAGATTCTGGAGTCTTTTTGTTTGTTTGGTTTTGTTTTGTTTTTTTGGTAACAATAGCAGATAAGAGCTGTAGTGAAAAAAAAAAAAAAAAATTTTTTTAACAGTGCCCCTCTGAAGCAACAGCAGAGGTGAGGTGCACAAAACAAAAAGAAGCAATGTTAAAAACACTGAGCCTTAAAATTGCTCTGTGTAATCAGACTGTCACTTTTGATAAGGGTACATGAAAACTCTGTAAGAAAAAAAGAAACAGTTACATCGTATGTAAAAATTCATATGGCTAATGTTTAAAAAAAAAAAAAAAAGTTGTAATATAGAAGGAATGTGCTTTTTCCCTAGGACATGTGCAGTGTATATTGTAAAAAGGGGTAAAAAAAATACAAATGAAATATGCTACTGAATTAAAATCCTATTAGGGCTCCAAAAAGAGCCGCAATAGACTGTTTTCTTTTTCAGATCTCTGTGTGTTTTGTAAGCAGGAGTTGAAAGTGGAAAGAAATCAAAACTCTGGTGGAAGTTGATTGTGTCCCTTTTAAAACAGAGTCTCTGAGCTCTGCTGATGGCTTTGAATCCAAAAGCCAAGCCTGTGTTGATGCAAATTACCTAACTAATAAAGGAAGGTGAAAACTGCCAGCACAAAATAAATTGCCTAAATAAAAAGACATGGTATAACAAGATCCCTTTAAGAGATTTGATGCTAAATGTTATTGTTAATATTAAACATTGAAATAAATTTAATGTTAGTAAGTACCCCTGTAACAAGGTATAGTGTGTATGATTTTTGGAAAAATCCTTGAAGGTAATATGGTAATGATGCTTCTCAGCTATCACCTGTGAATAAACTTAAAACACACACACAGGAAAATATGGGGGTAATTCCTCTGTTTTGCCTGCAATCAGCAAGGGTATTTGTAAAAGAAAGGAATCTTTTAAGCAACAATCAATGCCACCCTGAAAGAGGTAGAAAAATGTTATTTTTGTCTTTCAGAAAATCAGAAAAAGCTAATACCAGCTACAGAACAACCTATTAAAAAAACAAAAGTTTAAAAAAAAAACATACTGCAATAGCTATGGAATGTACTAAAATGCAGATATTTAGAACATAAGATGTTTTGGGTAATATCAGAGAATATTAAGGTTTTAATACATCTGTTAAAGCAAAGAAAAAGATAATTGTTTAATACCTATCAATATAACTGGATGCAGTATGACTCCAGTACGGTAACACAAAATTTGTTAAGTGAAGAAATTGTTGTTAAAATTGCACACCCCAACAGGCTCTGGAAGCAAAGATATGGAAAGCTAGCCCACTCCACAGATTGCGCCTGGGATCCTTCTGGCTACCTCAAACCTCAAGCCAGTGGGCTGGGAGGAAGGGAAACTATTGGACACTAGAGGTTGTACCAAGTGGACTCCTCAAAAGTGGGTATGCTTATCCATGCCTGTTGCTCCAAAGCCCTGTAGTAAAGACATCTCACTAGGATCCTGTATGTGGGATAAAATTAATAATTAGACCAAAGTATTGTATAACGGGCAATGTGTGTGTTAATTCTTGGAAAGAAGTGTTTTAAAAGGATAGAAGTTTTAGCAACCCATCAGTAGACAAATGTACATGTAATGTAAGTACTGTGTTTACCAATAATCACATTTACTATTTGCCACAACCAAAAAGTCTCAGCTTACTGTAAGCACTGATTTAGCTGAGTTCTCTATCAGTCTTGGCATTGAATGGCAAACAGTTACCAATTATCTGTTTAAAAAGGTAACATAGTTCCTAAAAACAAACAAACAAAACACTATGGGAAACAGAACCATTCATATTATCTGGATGGTCTCCCACAACTACTGGCATACTAATGTTACTACCCCTAATTGTTTTTGGTTTTAAATTGTATGTGTTTAATTGAAATGTTTAAAATATGCTGGTGGATAAAACAAATGTATGCAAAGCTAGAGCCACAGGCCCAAATCACCTCCCAGTATTTTACTACATAATAGTGACACTGGCGATTGATAATCTTAGTGTCAAAAGGGGGATATGTAGAAGCTGGACTTTATAATGTATAATTTGATTTCATCCTGCCAGCCACCCTTTTTGAATAGCAGAAAGAAATGACCCTCTGGAACTGTAAGATTCTGTTTTCCCATATGCATTACAAATTGGGCCCTCTCTAACTCTTTGTTTTAAGATTTAGGTAGTAAGAGACAGGATTCTCTATTGTGTCTATGTTAAGTAAATTAAAGAAACATTGAAGGCCTGGGTCTCAGTGTAAATTGTCTTGGTTATTAATTGTAAAACTTAGCAAGGTTTAATTTGCAATGCCTTTTTGCTCGATATAAAATACTACTGTTTGTATTCTCAATCTGTTTGTGTGAATGAGGAATGAATGCATCAGGAAAAGATAAGGTGTGAAGGCCATTGTTATAGCCAGAGTCAAGGAAAGAAGCAAAAAGACTTAAAGAGTATCAAAGAATCATCAGGCACTGCTTACTACCCAGACGGCTGTTAAACTGTCTGGAATCCCCCCAGCAAACCAATCATCACCTCAGGACCATGCAGAGTCAATTTTGACTCCAGAAGATGACGTAGAGGAACAGCCTGCAATACCTTACAATCTATGTTCTCGTAAGGGTTGCCAGAAGCAGACGACTACCTAAAGCAAGGCCCAAGAAAAAGCAGTAGTGAGCCTAGCGCCTGCTGCCTGGTGGACATAAAACTGTGACTACAGTTCCCTCAGTTGAGGTTGTCAGAACCAGAAGGGCCCTGCCTCCAACATGCACCTCTGGTTGTTCCTCGGCTGTTGGTGTCTGAAGGTCTGGGGCCACAATGACAATTCTTTTATCCAGCAGCAAGTGTGGATAGCTCAGACCCTTAATATTTCTAAATGCTGGGTCTGCAGCCACATCCCAGCCCACTCTCAAACTGATGTTCCTGTCCTGGCTATCCCACTCAATTCCCCAGACCTCACTGGAGGACCTTGTCCGTTTAACACAATATGGAACAGTAATGACACCTGGGAAGAGACTATTGGCAGTTCCTTTAACCCACTTGGGGAGTAATACACCAGGCAAAAAGGCTCCTGAGGTTAAAAGAAGTAGTTAAAATAATGGCAAATAAAACTGAAGAAAGTTTAAGAGCCCTGGCCAAAGAAACAGGGGCGATCCGACAGGTGGTCCTCCAAAACCGTCAGGCATTGTACATAGTGCTGGCGGCCAAAGGAGGGACCTGTGCTCTCATTGGAAAACAATGTTGTGTGTTTATACCTGACGATACCAATAGATCACGCTAGCCACTTAGAACAAATTGCATATCTTCCCCATGAAGAGCCAAGTTCTTTATGGAAGTGGCTAAGTATTCTCTGGCATAGGAAACTGGTTGTTTCAGGGAGCCCTGACTATCCTGTTTGGAATCCTAATAATTTTTGTATGTTTTCAGTTAGTCTCCTGTTGTACCCAAAATTGTGTAAGGCATGCCACTCAGGTGACTGCCCCAGAACAGAGTGCTAATATGATGATTTTGAATATTGCTGATGAACAAAGAGATAAAGAACGGTTAATATGTGGAACCCAGTAAAATTTTGGTCATGGCGTGAGCTTGACCAAAAGGAGGGATTGTGAAAGTAGAATGAATTATATTGTAAAAATAAGAATGGATTAAAGAAATGTTGTATGTACCTTTAAGCAGAAATACGAAATGTTGAAATACAGGTGCCAGGAAAAGAAACATTAGGCATAAACAATGGTGCTAATGGCGAAACATTAACAGAAGATGGGTAATAGTTAGTATATGCATGCCTAGCCCAGGTAAACTTATCTGATTCTGCTTCCTTTGTTATCTTGTTAAGTTCTCACCCTTTTATCTGTATAAATAAGATAGTTTGTGTCTTGCATGGTGCTCACATTATCTGGGTGTTATTAGCAGAGCGCTGTGCTAATAAAACAGAGTGGTCTGACAAACTGTGAGTCCTGAGTCTAACTTTGACAGTACTCATCTCTGCAAAAG
The DNA here is from genome assembly GCF_020497125.1 of Mauremys mutica. Taxonomy (NCBI): domain Eukaryota; kingdom Metazoa; phylum Chordata; order Testudines; family Geoemydidae; genus Mauremys; species Mauremys mutica. The sequence goes on from NC_059076.1 coordinate 66,660,418, forward strand.
CTTGACATGGAAGACTAACAAAAACTATTTTTGCTTCTGGCTTTCTGAAACTAGAGATATCTAAATAAGAACATTAGAGAGATGGCTGAAAATGCTGGGTTTTCTGTTTTACATGGAGTCTGATCGCATGCTCATCACCATGCCTTCCATGCTCTAAAATGGCCTCTGAGCATGCTTAACCGATCAGGCCCCACAGGCAAGATAAGCAGAGGAGCACCTATTTTGAGAGTCCCACTGGGTAAGGGCAGAAATTAGATGGCAAACAACTCAGTGGTGTCTGAGGTGAGGTGGCTTTGAGCAGTGCCTACTGGCAGAAATTTAGGCAGCAGCTGAGCTGCTGCTTTGAGAAAATAAAGTTAGGATTTAGGTATCTAAAGTGGTGGCTAGGCACCTGAGTCATCCTTGTAAATCCCATCCTGGTTTTCCCAAGAGTCACACAACTGAAATTTCAGAATAGCAATCTGGATAAAAAGAAGTTAAGTGGCTAATGTCACAGAGCACTCCATTAACTGCAAAGGGCCACAATCCTTATGGCCATATCTGCGGATTACCTTTACTCAGGTCTGATGCCCCCTTCTGCTGCTTGCTGCACATGCTGCCATCTCTCTCACTCCCAGTGTACTCAGTCAGAGGGCCAACTCTGGAAGACCAGCCAGGTCACTGCAGTCTTCTCCTTCCAGGGTATCAAACTCTTTTCATACCAGCGGCATAGGTGGTCTTCTAATGCACTGCCCTGATGATGCTACTTTCCAAGTGGCTGGTAGGGGGACCCAGGCCTGCCCCCTAATCTGGGTTCCAGTCCAGGGATTCTCTGCCTAGCAACTGTGGTCTGCTTTCCCTCAGACTGTTACCCTTTCCTTGGACTCCTTCCTTCAGCTTCTGGTTCCCCAATCTGGGTGTACCAACTCAAATTCCCTCCTCAACTGTAGACTACTGAGCTCCATTGCCTCAAAACACACCTCCCTACTCCCAAGGAGTGACTGTGGATTATTTCCTTGCAGTCCCTTTCTGTTGCCAGCTTCCTGGCTTTATCCCAGCCCCACCTGTTCTTTCTCAGCTGGGCTCCATCATCATTCAGGGGATTGCTTAGGCCACCTAAATCCCATCAGCTATGGCCTATCTGGTTAATTGGCTTGTTCTCAGCCTCATTAACCCCTTACAGTCTGATGTATTTTGAACACCTCATCACAGATAGATAAATAAAAGGAACTACAGAACCATCAAACCCAAGATCCCTTGATATTGATACATTGGAGAACTGGGCTATAGACAGCAAACTGAAATTCAACAAAGACAAAGCAAGATGCTACACTTAGGGAAGAAAAACCAAATGGTGAGAATACAGCACTGCTGAGGAGTATTTGGGAGCTTTGGTTGATCACAACCTCAGAAAGTCAATGTGATGCTGTTGCAAAAAAAGCAATTGCCATTTTAAGTTGCATTAACAGAGCATTGCTTAGTACTGCACTAATAGTAACGCACTACTCTGCACTGGTTAGGCCTCAGCTGGAAGACCATGTCCAAATTTGGTCACCAATTTATAGAAAGGATCCAGAGAAACTGGAAAGGATCCAGAGGTGAGTGACAAAGATGATCAAAAGGGTTGGAATGCAAGCCATAGAGCAAAGGCTGAAGGAACTGGGTATGTTTAGTTTGGAAAAGAGGATATTGAGGGAGGGACATGATAGCAGTCTTCAAATACTTGAAAGGTTACCATAAAAAACATGGAGAAAAATTGCTGTCTTGCCACTGCTTGGGGACAAAAACACAGGGACTGCCACCCCTCGTAGATTGCTGCCCCAAGCACCTGCTTGGGATGCTGGTGCCTGGAGCCGGCTCTGGTGTTGGTTCTTCGGTGAAGTCATCCAATGCAGACTGGGTGTTGGCATAATCTCCTCTTGATGCATAAGCAGGTGCAAGATAAGAAGCATTCCATACCCACCCATCAGAAAGTTGATAGGTGTAAGGTCCCTTCTTCTCTATAATTTTAAGAGGAGCTGTGAATTTATGGTCCCCTTTGTGTAAAATTCCAGGTTTTCATATTCTAACGAAGGAACCATACTCAAACTTTGGTTCCTTAGCACCCCGCCGCTTGTCTGTGAAAGCCTTAGACTTTGCTTGGTTCTGTTCAACTGTTTTTCTCACATCATCCTCGTTTGGGGCATCAGGTCGTGCCTTTAACAATCCAGCAATGTTCAGTTTAGTATTCATCTGTTTCCCATGCAGTAACTCCGTGGGTGATCTTTGCATTGTGGCATGTCGTGTAGCCCGGTATGCTTGCAAGAAATCAGTAGTGAAGGGTATCCACAATCGCCCTTCCAGTTTAGCTGTTTGCAAACTCTCTTTCAAACTTCTGTTAAACCGTTTGATTTCCCCATTAGCTTGAGGGTAATATAAGGATGACCTTCTCTGCTAGAAAGGTTTCAAACTCCAGGGAAGTACATTGACTACCATTATCGGAAACCAGTTCTTTGGGGTTACCTTACCTGCTAAAAACTGAAGAGAGGAACTTAATTACTGTAGCAGAAGAGATTTGCAATATAAACACTACCTCAGGCCATTTACTGAAATAGTCCATTAAAGTGATGGCATAACGACAGTCAATTGGAGCAGTATCAAAGGGTCGTACAATGTCAGTCGCCACTTTTTCCCATGCAGATTCAGAAAGAGGAACAGGCTGTAATGGAGGGGTATATGTCACTGCTGTCTTACCATGCATTTGGCAAGTGACACAGGATTTTATGAGTGCTTCAGTTTGAGAGTCCATCCCTGGCCACCAATACAGATCCCATAGTTGTCGTTTGGTTCTGACAATTCCTTGATGGGTATTGTGTGCCAGGTGTATGAATTTTGACTGAAATTCTTCTGAAACAAGTAGCCGGTATGTACCTTGTAGCACACAGCCATCGAGCAAAGAAAGTTCATCCCAAACTCTAAAATAAGGCAGCAAAACTGGGTCAAGGCTTTTAGGGTCACTAGGCCATCTGTTTGTCAGAAATTCCCATAGTTTTTGTTGAATTGGACATGCTGAACAAGCAGCTTGAAATTGTTCTCTTGTAACTGCAGTAAGAGTGTTTGTAATAAGCGCAACTACTACATCTTCATCCTCCAGTGGACCATCTGGTGAAGGCAAAGGCAGGCAAGAAAGGCAATCAGCTACCACATTTTTGTTTCCAGGCTTATATTCCAGTTCATAATTAAAAGAGAGTAGTCTTGCAGACCATCTAGCAATACGATATCCTGCTCTTCCCAGTCTTTTTGTGGTGAGCAACATCAAAGGGCTGTGGTCTGTGTGCAACCCCACAGGTAAGTTCTCCATTTTTCAGTAGCCCAGACACAAGCAAGTGTCTTTTTCAACTGTAGAATATTTTCTCTCAGCATTACTCAGTGTCCCTGAAGCAAATGCAACAGTCCTCTCTGTGTTGTCCTCATGAAGTTGTGTGAGGACAACCTCAAGTCCATAATCAGAAGCATCAGTAGTCACAATTGTGGACAATGCGGTACTGAATAGTGCAAGTACTGGACTATGTACAATCAAGTCTTTCACCATTTTGAAACTAGCTTGTACATCCATTGTCCACACTAAGGTTGAACTTCTCCGTACTAATTCTCATAATGGTTCAATGACAGAAGCATAATTGGGAATGAATTTTGCATACCAGGAGGTAAGACTCAAGAATGAATGTAAGGTTTGCAACTCTGTTGGAGGAGGAGCATTTGAAATTGCCAGGATATGATCTGGATCAGGTTTTACTCCAGCCTGTGAAATTGTATGCCCCAGAAAGGAGAGTTCAGTTTGTCTAAATTGAGCTTGAGTCCAGTGCTCCCAATTCTAATAATCACAAGCAGCATCTAAACACCACAAAGAGTCAATGAGTTCAAACTACAGCATAGTAGATTTAGATTAAATCTCAAGAAAAACGTTTTAACTGTAACAATGGAACAGACTGCCTAGGGAGGTTGTGGAAGTGCCTTCACAGGAGGTTTTCAAAGGGAGGCTGGATAGTCATCTGTCTTTGATGACTTAGACACAACAAAGCCTGCATCTTCACAAGGGGGTTTAGAGTAGATGACCCTTGTGGTCCCTTCTAACCCTATGGTTCTCTGGTCCCCTCCCCTCCTTATCCATTAATCCCTGAAGCAGAGAACATGGGTGATGGCAGTTAAAACTCAAAGATTCTGCAGTAGAAAATAAAGATATTTTATATCTAATGTTATGCTTTTACATATCAAGACTCCTAAATAAAATGGACTACATTTCAGAGCTTTTGAAGCCGAGTGTGGTCACCACTTACAAAAATAATGTTGCTTTTATTTAGATTTTTAGTTACAAATTTTTTTCATCCAGTTTTCTATTCTGTAATTTGTAGGTGCCTGTCTCAACCCACTTTTTAGTTCTTGAGACCAAGGATGGTTGAGGCAAGACTCAGTTCAAGACTTCCAATTATCCCATTGCTTCAAAACTTATGCACGTGCTTAGCTGTATGTACATAAGCAGTACCTGGGAAGTAAACAGAGCAATTCAGACACACAAAATTAAACAGATGCATAAGCAGTTGGCAAGATTAGATGGATACAAAAACTGACTCCAATAAGAAAAATGCACATTATCACACAAAATATTTGACCTAGAAGCAAGTTCCTTCAACTGGAGTAAAATGTTCATTTTAAAACTGCTGACATTTACAAAATATTTATTTAGTTTCTTATTTACACACATAATTGATGACCTAGAACTTGATTGAACTGAATAAATAAGTAATGAACATTATATTTTTATAGTTTAAGTATTTTTAATTAGGACAGACCGTAAGAAATGAAATATGATTTAAATGATCATAGTTTGCTCTTTTAGATTACATATGGGTGCCATTATAAACAGAGCTGTCCCTAGTGGGGTGCAGGGGCTGCGACAAATCAGCCTCCCCACTCTCCTCCTCCCCGTCCACTCACCTGCCACTCACCTCCTCACTCACCTACCTGCCACTCACCTCCCCACTAGTCTCCTCACCGTCCATCCGGTGCACGCCCACCCCACCCCCCGCCACTCTCCTCCTCACCACCCACCCTGCCTGCCTGCCCTCCTCCTTGCCTACCTCTTGCCTCCCCGTTCACCTCCTCACTCACTTGTCCACTGCCCGCTTCCCTGCTAGTCTCCCCGCCATCCATCCGGTGCATGCCCCCCCCCGCCACTCTCTTCCTCACCATCCGCCCGCCTGCCTCTTGTCTCCCCATTCACCTCCTCACGTGAATATCGGGATAAATGGTGTCCTGGTTGTACATTGGTTGGGATGCGGGAGAAAGGACTAACTATTGGGACAGTCTCGGTTTTGTTGACGCGCAGGGTCCCCCAAAGCACAGGGCCCAACGTGATCACCCCATTTGCCCTACCCAAGGGACAGCTCTGATTATAAATGTAGTTTACGCAGCCAGTGTAAAGATGAAGACAGGACAGTAGGTCAGTAAAAAGTAGGTAAATCCACTATAAGTGTTTTCTTAAAATAATAAACTGTTCCTTAAAGATACTGCAGATAGACTACCCTGTTGCTCTAATATCTCTTCAATAATTATTTCAGTAATATCAATGATAGGTGTTAGCAGGGGTCCAGCTCCCTCCTCCCTCTCAGTTCCCAGACACAGTTTACCGGAAAATAACAGTCCAGAGTCTAGTCTATAGGCAATTTGAGGGGTTTATTGGGGCTAAACAAGCAAGCATATTCCAAAGCCCTTCACACCAGTCGGGCTCTCTCTATATGCCAATAGAACCCCCTTCTTCTGACCCCTAGCTCCACATGCCGATGGAGCTCCCTCTTCCCCCTCCCTCTTCTTGGAAAACTTAATTATACTTGTAGTGCCCCTCCCCTGGTACCACCCCTTCCCATATATGGTCATGTTCCATTCTGTGGGGTCTTGAGTCTGGGGTCGATAAGATCACTTCTTTTGTACTTGATGGGAGGGATAGGGAGCGGGGTTACTTGTGGCCATGGACACTTTCTTGCAGACTGTGTCTCCCCTCCTTACACCTACCCGGTGCTCGATTAGCCCCTTATCTTGTTACTAAACAGCAAGGCTACCAGCTGGAGAGGTGGGGAGAAGAGGGGTGCCGCCTTGTACTTTCACTTACATTCTCTTGCTTGCTTAAACTAAAAGCAAGGCCAGAAGCAAGATTATTATTATTTAGTCTCTACCCTATTTACTTCATATTCTCCTAACAATAGATATTAATACATGCCCAGAGGTTGGCCTATTTGAGTGGTGGGTATTCGACAATTTGGCTGAAGCACTGTGACATTAAACAGAACTGTATTCTTGAATGAATGATCACAAGATGTCAGCAGATAGAACCCAAACAGAAGGTCAGCACCCAAAATACTCAGCACTCATAATAGAAAGCCCTCAGCAATTCCAGGATACTGATAGGCTCTGCAGTCAAGGATTCAGCTGTAGATGAGGACAGCAATCCAGTCCCTCCTTCCAAGACATCCACATAACATTGTGACTCCCAAACTCCTCCTCCTCCTCACCAGATACAAAGCCTATAACTGCCCAGGATGACTACTGTATGTGGCAATCAGGCACTGAAAATAAAAAGGTCAATGTTTCCCCAGCCTCCATCTGAGTACATTGGTTTCTTCCCCAACTGATTGACAGCCAGGGAAACTGAATTGGACTGTGGTTTAGGCTGACAACTCTGAAATAGCTCCCTGTTATTATGCAGCAACTTGGACATGTTTGTCACATGAATTCAGAAAGGACAGAAAATTCTCAAAGCAATCGTTGGAGAATTTTTAAAGTGGTGTTCTACTTTGAAAAGTGGCTGTGTCAAAATGGCACCCCCTTAGTCAGAGTTTGAACTCAGAGGAAAAAAAATAAGCTGAGTTGCTTTTTACTCCTATTAGCTCTGAAGAGGCAATGCAGCTAAGAGAGACTGACCTGCATTTTTGTTCTTTCTTGTACATCAGAGGAGTTGTTTGCAAAGTTCCAATCAGTTACCTCCGTCACTGAGAGCATAACAGAGTTGCACACCTGCTACTGAGGAACAAATTCACAAGATGGAGAGAATCCAGCTTGACTCTGAGCCCTGATGTATTAGTAAGGATGCAAGTTAGAAGATGTGCCTCTAAAGGCCCAGATCCAGCAAAGTGATTAAGCACATGCTTATTTTTAAGCATGTAAGAAACCCCAGTCACTACAAGCTGGGAATCAATGTATATTTGATATACAAATCATTCAGAATGAAAAAAACAGAGGCCTCCCACACACCCCAAATACTATTGCACAGTTCCATTTTTCAAAACAGAAAAAGAGCATTTTAAATAAATTAGCCAACTGATATGTTAAGTTGTCTCCTTTAAGATCATCTCACTGTTCAAATACAGGCTTTGAGTTTTGACTTTAAATTAAATATAAACAGTAGTATGAAAAGTAGATCTTCTTTAAGACCATCATATTAATTAAGCATAGACACAAGTTCATGGTGGAGCACACCCTAACCATTATTTTACATTTCCCACAATCATAACTGTGTTTCAGGAATCTAAAATTGAATAAGGTAAAACAATTGCAATTTTACTGCCTTAGAGAACTTCACTTGTGTATAACATATGCATTTGTCATATAAAAATGTCATTGATAAATTGTGTAAGAAACATTAATTCTTTAAAGCCAGAGCTATAATGACAGCTTAAATTATAACAGCTCTCAAGCTACATTTTAAATGAAGACTTTCATCTAATAAGAAAAATGTATACTTTCACATTTGTGAGAGCAAAGTATGTAAACATGCTGAGTATGTTGATTTCACTAGGGCGCTGTGATTAAAAATCAGCCAGACAATATGGCCTATCATTATCCCAGCAATATTCATATTGTGGGTTTTGGCATATGGTTCTCTTATTTGAGCCAAGGAAGATCAATGTATCTGAGTAAAATCCTGATTTTAACACATTTTTTTGTTTCCTCTCATGCCTGAGTTTCAATGAAAACTTTAAGAAACAAATTTCAGTTCCAAAACAAAAAAAACTTACATTTTGGATGATTTTATGGGTATTGTAATAGGGTTGCCATTGCGGGGCATTGATGCCCTCATCTGGGGTGAAAGTCCGAATAGAAAGAGCTGAAATGCCATATAGCAGTGATATTCAGACTGAAGCTCGCTGGACACAAGCGGCTCTTTAATATGTCTCCTGTGGCTCTTTGCAGCACTTGGTATCAAAACACTGTCATTTAATTATTAACCAATCAGGATGCTTTTACTATGTTGTTAACCAATTGTAGATGATAAAATAATAATATTTGGTCTGTCATTCTGTTGTGAGAAAAGTAGAGAGAGAGTGTGTGTGTAAATGAAACAATGAATTCACACTATGGCTTTTTTGGGTAATGTTGTTCACTAATTTAGCTCTTGACCACTGAGGTCTCTGTATCACTGCCACACAATAACCTCAACCAGAGAGTCATTAGGAGGTTGATTAAGTTAACTCATTCTCCTGTGGTCGCGCACTTAAAGCATGGAGAAAAACAGATGCACAAAGGGAGGGCTGACTTCAGGTTCATCATTCCAGACTTTGTGCTCTGAAGGGAGCTTGGGGTTAGAGAGGTTACTGAGCTGTAAAACTCAAGGACTGGGTCAGGAAAAGGGAAACTCTTTTGTTAAGAGCAACAGAGTCCTATGGCACCTTATAGACTAAGGGATGTGTTGGAGTATAAGCTTTCATGGGTGAATACCCACTTCCTCAGATGCATGCAAAAAAACAGAGCTTATACCCATGAAAGCTTATACTCCAACACGTCTGTTAGTCTGTAAGGTGCCACAGGACTCTGTTGCTTTTTATAGATCCAGACTAACACGGCTACCCCTCTGATCTTTTGTTAAGGTGTCAGGTTTGGCTGTCAGTCATATGTAAGTCCTTGAAGGGAGGCAGAGGCAAGAGAGTTACTGTTTTGGGACATGGCAGAGATGCTTTCATCAAGGTTTCTGCCAAAGGGAGTTTCCTGTGTGATGTTCATTACTAACCCTGCTTCAGAATACAGGACTATGTACATATTATAATAAAAAAGCTATACTAGGAAAATACTTGACTTGGCGTCACCAATTTCTTCTCCAAATAATACCACCTAGCTCTTAGATAGGACTGTTCCTCTTTAGAACTCATAGCACTTTACAAAGGAGGTCAGTATCATCACCTTCATTTTACAGATGGGCAAAGAGACACAGGGAGGGAAGTGATGTGCCCAAGGTCATTCAGCAGACTAGTAGCAGAGCCAGGAATAGAACCAGTTCTTTGGAGTCCTAGTCTGATGAGCTACCTACTAGGCTACATGGCCTTCAAGGCAACTGATCTGCTTGGCAGAGGGGTGACTTTCTCCCCCCCACCCCCCCAGGATCACAAGTATCATTTTCAAAGAAAAAATGAACTTTTAATCAAACTACTGCCGTATAACTGATATAAATCCTTTGCTAAACAAAAAGCTTTACAACTGAAAATGCATCAAATAACCAATAACCATTACCTGCTTCTACCTGCAGGCAACAACAGTATGCCCACTCCTAAAAATAGTCAGAATGACAAATATATTGCTATTCAGCCCACATACAGTATGATTGGAGCCATCCATTTGTGGCCATGCAGATGAGGGAAATGGATCCAAGGGAGGTTGGTTAGGGCTGGTTAGGAGTGATTGACTCTGATTAGGAGAGGAAGTCTTTTTTTGGTGGGGGGAGAAGAATGGTTATGAATGTTGGATTGAAATTCCCCACTCAGCAGATTGGATTAACAAACCCTTATTAGTAAGGCAAAACACTAGTAAGTATCTGATCATTGCTTGCAAGTGGTAACCTCTTTGGGACAACACCACCCATGCCCTCCTGACCAGTCAGTTCCCAGCATCTCTGATCTTTTTGTTAGGCTGACTAAATTTAATTTTTTGTTACCTTTTCTTATACATATGTATTAGTTTCTCATTTCCCTGTTAGTACTCCTGTACTGACAGTACAGGTTTTGTGTTAGCTCAAGCTGGGTTTTTTTCAAATTTTGTAGTCAGGGCCGGCTCCAGACCCCAGCGCGCCAAGCAGGCGCGTGGGGCGGCATTGTCGGGGCAGGGCGGCATTTGGCTCCAGCGGACCTTCCGCAGTCATGCCTGCGGGAGGTCCACCAGAGCCCGGGACGAGCGGACCTGCCGCAGGCATGACTGCGGAAGGTCACCTCTTCCCGCGGCTCCGCTTGAGCTCCCGCAGCCATGACTGCGGCGGGTGCGCTGGTCCCGCAGCTCGGACGGAGCTCCCGCAGGCATGCCTGCGGATGCTCCACCGGAGCCGCGAACCAGCGCACCCACCGCAGACATTTCTGCCCCGGCCGCGGGACTGGGGAAGGGCGGCGTACCGCGCCACCCTGCTTGGGGCGCCATAATTTATAGAGCCGCCCCTGTTTGTAGTTACTTTATCTTCCGTTTTCTTCACACACGTGTGCAATTTTACTTGTGCTACGATGTTAGACTTATCAGAGCAGGCTCTGTCTGGTTTGAATATGCCTTCACTCCCAACAGTAAATAGAACATCCAAAAGATAATGTATAAAGCTCTAATTCAAGAAAGCACTTAAGCACATGTATTGAAGTCAATCTGTCAAAGATACTTAAGAACATATTTAAAGTGAAGCATGTACTAAAATGTTCTTCCTGAATAGGGATGCGGTCCTGAAACAGGACCTAGTAACACAAACTTTTGGAGTTTCTCTCTGTATCTTTTGACAAGTCTTCTCACTGGTTACTTTGCATGCAATTTCATTTATGTTTTGAAAAAAGCACACGAGGGCAGAAAGAAAAATCAGTTGAAAATGGGTCAGCTATTTTATTACAGGGCCTTTCACCCTGTTTCAATCCATGTGTGACAGGATCCAAAGGGAGGCACACTGAGGTTATTTAATTAAGGTAAACTGCAAAGAATGGGACAGACAATCCCCAAAGCTGGTGGTCATTCCAGTACTTAGATGCACCAAGCTAGCCTCAAAACAGCTTCTGTAATACCTGACTGGTTACCCAGAAGACAAAACACAGTTCCCTTATAGCAACCCAGCCTTGGGCTTCCACCCAGTCACCCAAATCAAATATGAAAGTTCTACCAATCTCAAAGGATTGGACATATCACCTCCCAAGTTAATAAGTATTTCAGATCTTACCCAAATACATGCTTACAGCCAATGCTTATTAACTAAACTAAAATCTATTAAAGAAAAGAGTATTGGTTAAAAGATCAGTATACATACAGACGTGTATAGTTTGAGATCTGTTTCATAGTAGAGACAGTAAGCTTTATAGTTGCAAAGAGTTCTCTCAGAATTAGTCTATAGGTTATTGCCTTATTTTAATCCATGTAGCTAACTACCAGTGAGGCTTAGGAAATAGGTCTGCTTCAAAGTTTCCATGATTGCCTATTGTTCTCCTAAGAACTCTGTGCTGTCAAGAGAAGGCCTGAAACTGTATAAAGGTCTCTTGGGTCTCCTTTTCATCTCAGATCTGTTTGGTGCTTTTATCCAGGGTAATCCAGGTGGGACTGGCGAGGTCAATTTTACAACTCAAGCTTCCCCTGCATAAAGCACCAAACAGATCTAAGATGAAAAGGAGACCCAAGAGACCTTTATACAGTTTCAGGCCTTCTCTTGACAGCACAGAGTTCTTAGGAGAACAATAGGCAATCATGGAAACTTTGAAGCAGACCTATTTCCTAAGCCTCACTGGTAGTTAGCTACATGGATTAAAATAAGGCAATTGCCTGTTTTCTACCATTCACGGGTGATTTGATATATACTTCAAAGAGAGATCAATACAGTGACATCACTATATATTCAGTTTATTTAAATAAGATCTCCTTTTGATCTCTGAATTAACAGAATACAGAGTAGACAGGAACTGTTTGATTACATTGTTAACCTCTAACAATATATATGAAAACACACAGAAACTCAAACATTATCAATATGTCCCTAAAGGCTGAATTTGGCTCATTTATTCTGCAGGATGCTTAACCCTTTCTGGCCTCTTTTCAACCCATGATTCTTTTTTCCTCTTTAAAATTTTGCCAGTGACATTGAATGGACCTCAGACAAACTTAAATATCATTGACAGATTTTGATGAAAATTTAGTTTGTGCATTTTAAACAAGTGAACAATAATTGTCACATTTTTATAACTATAGTCCTCTCCCACCCCCCACATTTATTACAGTAACCTTTAGTACCAGAGGGAAAAAAGGGGGGGTTGCAGCTTAATTAAATCCAAACCTTGCATGCTAACACTGCCCCCACCCCCCCACCATTAAGTTAAAAGTTAATATGTAAACTTTACTGACCGTCTCAGAACAAGCAGAACAGACAATGTAACTATGTGCAGTGATCCCTACTGGGTGGCTTATATAAGCTTGGCTGCTGGTGGTGTGGGGTGAGAGGAGAGCTAATAGTAACAGCACATCTCTGGAGCCAGTCATGCTTGCAGTGCTGGGAGAGGAAAAGAGAGCTTTGAGAGAGCATGGGTGAAATCCTGGCCCAATTGAAGTTAATGGGAGTTTTGCCATTGACTTCAACACAATCAGGATTTAACTCCATATTAGTAATATGCACAAGGCAAGATGTCTGCCTGGTTCAGACAATCTAAACCCACACATCCTCAGCCTATATGTATTTTGCTATCTATGTCTTCCCCTCTTTTCCATTGCAACTAGCCTCATATCAGCAAGGGATACTGCTGCACAGCTTTGGGAGGTCAAAAGCAAGGGATATTTTCTTCTAAGCATTCCTCTTCTCTGCTTTTTTTGCTGGAAGGGATATGCCTGACCTTTAGATTTCATATTCGTTTGCAGGGTTGTTGTAGCTGTGTTGGCCAGGATATTAGAGAGACAATGTGGGTGAGGTAATATTGTTTACTGGACCAGAAGTTGGTCCAATAAAAGCTATTGCATTACCCACCGTCTCTTTAGTTTTCATAGGCATTTGTATTTTAAGTCTGACTTTTTCCATCTAGTTACTCTTTCCAAAAGGTGTTCTGTGCCAGAGAAGGTTTGTGGGGAAAGAGAAACAGAATAAACTGAAGTCGAATTTTTTTTTCAGATTTTCAACTCTGTGACCCGCAGTCTCATCAACTATGTATTCTCTGCTTTATGTAGGATGGTAGTAATCACAATGAGAAAACAATGTGCGCTGATTTACTGTCTGTTATTCATACTCTCCAATGTCACTTGGTAAAAATCATTTGCTTCCTGAAAAATACCAATAGAAATCTATAACCAGTTGCATTTTTTGCTATGTTTTGGTCCTCAGAGGTAGATCACAGGCTCTTGTGTTTGCAAATGACCTGCAAGTTAAGTGACCGTTGGTGCACATTTTTGTCCACTTTATGGCAAAAAGAGCTCTAACCTTTCAAACATTTGGCTCAGAATCTGAACTTCAAGGCTGATGTTAGCCAAATCTAGTGGAAATGGACTTGAGGAGGAAGAAATGACTGAAGAGAAGAATCAGTTGCTCTGCAGCCTGCTCCAGTCTTCCGCTATTCACAGAGAAGCCACATTCAGGCTCTGCATGACTGCAGTGGCCATGCTAGGGGCAGGACAGATGGGGATGCGAAAGCCACTCTTCTGTTTCACATGGGGGAAATTTCCTTCTAGAGGATAATGATCTGACCATCTCAGCATTATGGTTCCAAGCTGCTCCCCCTCCCTACACTAGATGCTCTCTAAGGGAAGGGTCTCAGGCATGACCAGGGACATGGTAGTGGGGCAGCAGTAAGCAGTGCAGTGGCATTAACTTCCACACCACAACTCTGGTCCTTCCATAGTTATGTTGAAATCCACAGGATTTCACCACAGAACTTTGGTCAGTTTGATGCCTTTTGACCCTTCCCCTTCCATGAGAGGAGGAAAGTCACATACCCCTCTCCTTGAAGGAAGGACTTGATGGAAATGCTACAAGTTGAAACTCAATTTTCTCATCTTTATGTAGCTTTTACCAAATAGGGAATAATCTTGTACTAAATGGACATATGGACTTTTCTCAGAGGTCTTCCTACTTTGTTGTTGCATGGCAAAATACTAGCCTATCCAAATTGATTGGATACTGCTTTTCATTTTGAAAGAAAACTTTTGGAAGATATATTTTAATAATCAATCTGCATTTGCTTGGAATTGTAATACATCCCCAAAGTCTAAAAGTAACTCCAAGAGCATAACAAAATCTTTCAAAGTAATAAAAAAGTTACCAATATATAGCTTTATAAGTGCAATTAGAAATGAGCTCTCCCCACCTCCAAAAAGTATTATTTTTAATCACAACATAAAATCCTACATATAAGTGCCATAAATACATGGCACCCTGTGCATGAGTGCAATAAACAGTGAAAGCCTGTGCAGTCTACTTGCTTATTAAACAACATATAATAAATATTGGAAAGAACAATCTGCCCTCTCTTCCATTATCTAGTGTTAACAGCAGCACACCTAGTTGATGGCAAACCAAACCTTTTGCATCCTTTTTATGAGCACATTTTTAAACAGACTGCATGGACAGGTGGTGCTCTGCAGCCTCCTCCTTCTTTACTGAATTTTCACTAAGCGCTCACTAACATCCTTTGCATTTAAATGACATAACTGTGGGTCTCTCCCTCATGACTGAATACTTAACCTACTTTCCTCCTCAACCTTTTCAGCAGTCCATGCACTGGCAGCATAAAAGAAAATCAGAAATCTCAAAGACCATTTTGTTTCTTCATTTACATAATTCCTGTTTATTCAGTGTAATCAATGTGCTGCAGTTTAAGTGGATGGATAAACAAGAATGGCCCACAGCGACACATAATAAAACACAGAGCTACAAATAAAAACCAAGATATTTTTCATTATTTCTGATTTGATACCACTAGCATGGTAAAGATATGAAAGGTTATTTTATCTGCTCAGTACTGTGTATTCTGTATTGCATTTTTTCATTGAAGTATTTGATATTCAGCTTCAGCAACTGTATGCATTTATCACTGACAGATTTTTTTTGGAGAGGTGACTTATTGATCTGTTAAAGAGTGAGCAATGATTGCTCAATTATCTCACGTGTTCTGCAATTACAACTGCTTTTCCTTTGTCACCTGAAATTCTGGTTGGGAGATTTCAGACTGTGAATGAAAACCTGAATCTGTAAAAGCCGTGGTTAAAGCAAGCATAAATCAAATGCCTGAATGCCCTTAAACAGAAGATTCACTCATTATATAAGCAAACTATGCTCAAACTACAGGCAAACTAGGCAGCTGCCTAGGGCAGCAGATTCCTGGGAGAAGCAATGAAACTGAGAGGAGAAGGAAATGATAGTTGATAGTGAGTGCTGGGAAATGTAGTCTCAGAAATCAGTGGATGCACGGCTACAGCTGTTCCCTGTCCCTACACACTGCAATCTGTGCATGTCCAACATGAAGCACAGGGTGCCCAATAAAGTTTTGCCTCAGGTAGAAGATTGTCTTGAGTTGCATCTGCCTAGAAGTGTTACCCAAGCAAGTTCTTGAAGGATGAAATTCACCCCACTGCAGAAGGCCAATTTGGGGACTTAAGTGATTACTGGCCTTGTGCTAGTCTTCTGTACAAGGTCAAAATTAAGGGCTAGTCCAGACAATTTCCAGTTTTCAATTCAGCTTCCCTCTTTTACCCATTTGAGAGCATGTTACTAAGATGACTAATCACAAATAACTACAGGCCTGATCCAAAGTCCACTAAGTTAATGGAAAGATTATCAGAGTTCACAGAGAGAAAAAATGGGTTAATTTTGTCAAATATATTGTTCAAAGTAAACCACTGGAGCAGCTCCTATCTTCATACGTAGTCAGACAGACTGACAACAAGGTTTTCAAATGTGTTCTACACATCTGTCTAGTAATAGCATGATTACCAGCTTATTTAATGCAAACCACTAAAGAGCACTCAGAACTTTTGATAACTACCAACTTGACTGTACTTAAGCAGAGATATACTGTTGCAATAAATCATCTAGCGCCTCTTGTAATGAAAATACGTTCCTTCCACAAAAATCAACCAATCTGCTATTCTTCTGACAAATTCTTCTCCCTTTGATGTGTGCTGCTGAATTTTATGTCAAGTAGGAGTTTCATGATATGTGGAGAAAAGGTTTTGGTTTTTTTATAATGATTGAAAATAAAGAATAATGCAGTAAGTGGCTCTCTTTTTTCTTTTGTAAATCCCAGAATCGTAGATGTTTTTGTTTTATTAATAAGGTCCTTTATTTTGGGTATCCTTCATGCTAACACCTAATAAGAGTATAGATTTATATTTCTTGACAAGAGTCTGAATGATAACATTATGTAGAGTGTTCAGGGCATACGTGTAGTCTCAGATACAACAGCGGCACATACTCAGTCCTAATCTTCTAAAAATCAGGTAGGGAGAGTGTACCCACATCCAGGGGAACTGGTTTTACAAGACAAGCGGCAAAGTGATCCCAAATGTCTAGAGCTAGGATCAAGCCTATAGAATTTTACCAGTTATAGAAATCACTTCATTACGGCTTTGGAGATGACAAGCACAATATGTTCCAGGAGTAAGTTTTGATTAGAAATCTACAACAGACAATTCAAAAGTGAAATAGGCAATGGACAGAATGTAACTAAAACCAAAGTTATTTAAAAAAAATCAAATATGGTCTGTTTATTTCAGGGAAATATTTTTTCTGGAGCACCACAGAAGACTTGCAGTAATGAGTCACTCCAGATGGCAAATATTACATTCCTAATTAAAGAGCACAACCAGTACTTCATGTTTTTAGTGCTTTTAAACAACCTCAATAGTCATAAAATTATGCTAATGTGTCTGTTAGGGAGGTGAAGAAAGAAGGACTCCTGACAGCTACAGTATGCATGTGGGTGAACAGCAGAAGCACCACTACATGTAAATTTGCTTTCCCAGCTATAGCAGTCCTTGTTTCTAGAGAAATCCAAAAACTCTGACATTACAGTGAACCTAAAAGTAACAGAGATAGTGAAATGGAGAATGCAATTCACAAACAATTAGTGTAGTGAAATTTGAGTATTATTTCATTAATTCAAAATTTGAATTATATATATTAGTATTTATGGAGAACTGCTACCCTGCTCCTTGGTTGTAGTTAAGAGAATCTTTGTACCTCAATGTCTGTGTGAAGTTGGGGCTCGTTGAGCCTATGTCCTTTTAATTGAGTCTGGAAGGTAGATTTTAAACAGACTGAAATGCAACTTGCTATTTACTATCATTTTCTATCTGAGTCACTACAGCACAATCACTTCTGTTGGTGCACCTATATTTATATTAAGTGGAAGGTCTGTGTCAAGTTGTCCCAAAAAAAGAGCAGATCTAGGTGGATTTGTTCCACTTGTGTCCTTTTGAGGCGCTATTAGGCTTTCAAGTGCCTATTAGCTACCATTACTGCAATCAGAGCTAAAGCAGCCACAAACCTATAATAGCTTAGAAGTAGCAAGAAGGCATCTGTGTATACAGTTCTTTGTAAATCAGGCCTTTTTTTGATAGCCTTCGCCTTATACATAGAGGTCCAGTTCCTGCAAACCCTCTGATGCCCTGATACAGCAAAGCACACAAGCATGTACTTGACTTTGAGCTCATGAGTTGTTCCACTTACTTCAGTGGAATTACCCATGTGCTTAAAGTGAAGCGAAGCACATGCACATTTCAATGGGTCTTCCCCACTTAGGGAAAGTTAGATCTGCCAGACATACATGTCAGGATTTGTCAAACACTTCAAGCCCAGAAATTATACTTTTCCTACCTACACATGCTTTTACTTAGCATAAAGACTGCTACTTTTTATTCTACATAAAGAATCTAGATTCTAAGCCAAGTTTTTAGAAAACAGGACCCTAAAATAATCCCTATTTAGGCCAGGGCCAGGTCCAGGCATCTGCGAAGGAAGCAGGTGCTTGAGGTGGCCAATGGAAAGGGGCGGCACATCCGGGTCTTCGGTGGCGGGTCCCTCAGTCCCTCTCTTCCTTTTTGAGCTGCCGCCAAAGTGCCGCCAAAAAGGAAGAGAGGAGGCGAAAGACCCGCCACTGAATTGCCACTGGAGAATGAACCGGCATTTTTCCTCACTTCGCCGGTTGGGGTGGCAAAAAAACTGGAGCCGGCCCTGATTTAGGCACATGTATAAGTAACCTGATTTTCAAAGTGCTGTTTGTGACAAATTGGCCACAATCTGTCTGTACCACTTCTGAATTGTGGTTAATTATGAAATTATTATATAATGGAAAACCTGTATGGATCTGCCCTGAGTTAGCAGAGCTAGGTCATGTCTCTGCCAGGTTAAAAACAATGGGAAGTGATCAACACTCAATTATCTATTCAAAGTAAAACACCTTGGGACAATGGCTTTGTTGAAGCTGGGAGAAGACCCCACTTCTACTTGTCTGAAGGGAAGGAGGTTTGAGAGCAGTGGAAAAACAGCAAAAGGCAGAACAATAGAAGCAGGTTACCCCATCAGGAGTCTATAAAGAGAGACTCTCAGGGGTGAGGAGGGGGATCTAGGAGAGAAAACATTAAAATAAAAAAAATCTATACACATGCTAAAAAGTTTACCGGGGTCATGCTGAATTCCAACTTAGGGCTCTGGTAGGTTTTAGTCCCTCAAAACCCACAACTTGGTTTTCCTCATAGTTACAAGTTCATCCATCTTAGATCCAGAACTAGAACAAAGGTTGTACAGATCAGCTATTGCTTTATACAGCTTGGACCTTGGTCTGCTGACTCCCTGTTACAAAAGGTGAGGCTTCAAAAGGCTGGGGTTTTGCATAATTGGAGATGGGGAATTTGCATTTTCTTCCTAGAAGTTCCCCAGGAAATCCATTTAACATTTATTATCCCCAAGTCCATTCTTGCCTAGCACATTTTCAATACAGTCTTTTGAACTACCAGGCCTTACATCTGTCACATCTCCTGCCCCTTCCCTAGAGAGACAAGATGGGTGAGGTAATATCTTATTTGGTGAGAGAGAAGTGTTTGAGCTACACAGAGCTCGTCTTCAGGTCTGGGAAAGGTACTCCCGTATCACAGCAAAATGCAAGGTGGAACAGGTTGTTTTGCTGTGATGCTGGGAGTACCTTTCCCAGACCTGAAGAAGAGCTCTGTGTGGCTCAAAAGCTCATCTCTCTCACTTTCTTCTTAGCATATGTGCAACGTGCCTCAGGTGGCACGTGACCAGGATTCATCACCAAATTTGGTCAGCAGGTAGGATTGGGCTGGGTACTGACGTGGAGCGCAGTATGAACACTGAAATTGGTCCAAAAAAAGATATTACCTCATCCACTTTGTGTCTCTACCATCCTGGGACCAACACAGCTACACCTACACTGCATACGTCTTCCCCCTAGAAAGGTTACATACAATCACGGTTCACAATAATACATAAAATAAAGTTTTTCAAGGATATTGCAAAAACATGCCATATCTATCTCACTTGCAGCATCTCAAATAGACCTCAATGGGAGCTGATGGGTGCTCTGAACTTTGGAAAAATCAGACCACTCATTTATTGCCCCAGTTCACGAAAACATTTATAATCATGCTTGACTTTAAATTGTCTGATTTTAAATCAATGGGATTTAGACATCCATGTACTTTTGACAATCCCGCTAGGTGCCTACCAGTATCCTTAAATGCCTAAATAACTTTAAAAGTCTGGCTATAGGAACCTAATGTTAAGCACCCATGTTTTTAAAAATGGACCTAAAGTTAAGTGATGATGCAGTACTCACCATGTTTGACTGTTTTACTGTATGCTGTTTTCATATGCACTCATCAAATGTAAGAAAGAATACATCATGCCTTAAATTCATAAAAGTAATGAGCATTTTTTTAAGTTTTAGAGACATTTAGAAAGACAGGCTCATTTCTGAATACTATTTCTGGAATATCGTTTTTGTCATGCAAATCTGAAAATAAGCAGACTTAAGGTCAGGTTTGAATAATTTTGTTCAGTATAAATAAGTCATGAAGAACAATCTGAGGCAATGGATGCCCATTTTCAGATTTATATTTAGCATTCTCAATGAACCACAGTCTATAAAAATCCATCTTTCATGTCAGGAAAGAATTTGATAAAAAAATCACTTAAAAAAAATTAGAAAGTTGCTCCTTCATCCCCCCCTTCTTTCTTCCTACTGTTCCATTTCCTTCTTGTTTTTAATTTATTTTATCTTTTCTGATCTCAATACCTTCTTATGTGTTTAATCATCAAAAGGAAGGCACATAAAGTTCCAATAAGTTGTCATTAGAAAAACTATATCATGTGATTTGAGAGACTAGATAACACACGTTTCAAACATTAATTACTAAATGCTCACAGTGAACTTCTGGCAATGTATGGCATTGAAAATCTCCCACAAAAATTATTGAATAAATCTGAAGAAACTGCAATCAGCCTACAGATAATCCACATGCAAAAGGAAAGGATAAACTCAGTCAATTCATTACAAATTATTCATTCAACTCTGAATTTAATCAAACTCTTCAGCTAAAATGCATTTTAGAAATTCTCAGTGGTCTTTCACACTTCAAAATCTAACAGGCAACAAGCAGTTATCTAATAAATGAACCTTTGAAATAGATGGAGAGTGGGGAAATACAGAATACATGGATCAAGGCACTTCTGAATCCAAAAGTATATCATACTGTAGATCAGGGGTCTCAAACTCAAATGACCCCGAGGGCCGCATGAGGACTAGTGCATTGGCCCGAGGGCCGCATCACTGACACGCCCCCTTGCTGCCCCTGGCCCCACCCCCAATCCACCCCTTCCATGAGGCCCCGCCCCTGCCCTGTCTCTTCTCCACCTCCTCCCCTAAGCGCACGGCTCCCCGCTCCTCCCCCCTCCCTCCTGGAAAGTGCTAAGCGCCACCAACAGCTGTTTGGTGGCTTGGCGGCGGGGCACTTAGGCGGCGGGTCCCGGAACAGAAGGGGCCCCCCACCGCCGAAGACTGGGCTGCGCTTCGGCGGCGGCGGGTCCCTCTTTTCCCCACCCCGGCCGGTCCCGCTTCCCACCCCGGCCCCGGCCGGTCCCGCTTCCCTCCCCCCGCCCCCGGCCCAGCCCGGCCCCGGCGGGTCTCGCGTCCCTTCCCCCACCCCCACCCCCGGCCCGGCCCCGGCGGGTCTCACTTCCCTCCCCCACCCCCCGGCCCGGCCCGGCCCCGGTGGGTCTCGCTTCCCTCCCCCACCCCCCGGCCCGGCGGGTCTCGCTTCCCTTCCCCCCCCCCGGCCCGGCCCCGGCGGGTCTCGCTTCCCTCGCCCGGCCCGGCCCCGGCGGGTCTCGCGTCCCTTCCCCCCACCACCCCGGCCCGGCCCCGGCGGCTCCCGCTTCCCCCCCCCCCTTACCCGAGCGCGTCTCCGGCGAGGCCTGAACTTCGTCCCGCTCAGAGCCGCGTGGTGAGGGGGCGGGGCTGTGAGCTCCACGCCGAGCGCAGCGCTCAGCCCAGAGCTCCCAGCCCCGCCCCCTCCCCACGCGGCTCGGATCAGGGCGGAGCTCAGGCGCTCGGATGGAGACTCGGCGCTCTATGCGCCGAGGCTCCAGGAGAGGGGCGGAGGCGGGAGCCTCCGCTTTTCTCTTGGGGGCCCCTGCGGAGCCCGGGGCCCGGGGCAAATTGCCCCCTTTGCCCCCCCCCTCTGGGCGGCCCTGGGGAGCTCCGCGGCCCGCGGGCCGCATGTTTGAGACCCCTGCTGTAGATAATTTATGTGCAATATAACACATGCTATTGGATTGTGTTTTTTAGTATGGTTTGTATATTTATACCAGCCTCTGTTACAGCTGCATCTTTGCCAAGAATGCCTCAAGTGCTACTGGCTACAAACCGCGCCACATCCCACCTCAGCAGGTCCCCATGCTACAGTTTGTGAGGCCCAGCATGAGATGAAAGAATTTTCCCTCCACTTGATTAGGGTTACCAGAGAGCAACTGTGAAAAAACAGGACAGGGGGTGGAGGGTAATAGGTGCCTATACAAGAAAAAGTCCCAAAAAGCAGGACTGTCAGTTTAAAAACGGGACATCTGGTCACCCTACATTTGATGCATCTTTTGGGCTAGAATCTCATTGCAGGCAGTGAGTAGTGCAAGACTATCTATATAAGAAGATTCCAGGTTTGTCACTCTGAAACCTAGAAGGTCTGTTGAGTCATTGTTAAGTGATGGAAACAGCTACAAGCAACAAGCATGGCCGAGAGCTCTTTTTGTTTAGAATATCACCAGGTTCAGTCATCACTGGGATCTGTGGTCTGTTATTGTCCAGTTTTTACGTGCCCAAGCAATTTTGACTTTACAAACTACAACTGACTGACAACACCGGCTTCCAGCTACAGTAAGGCATGCACACATGCCATGCAAGAGTCCTAGACCATTTAGATTTTAGTGGTAATTCAACCAACTCCCACCCTTACTCTCCAGCTAATTTGCATGCAGTAATTTTGTTGATTGTATGAAAAAGACTGCACAGATTATTTGACCCAACTGCCACGGTTCTTACAGTAAAAAGAACAGGAGTACTTGTGGCACCTTAGAGACTAACAAATGTATTTGAGCATAAGCTTTCGTGGCTACAGCCCACTTCTTCAGTACAAGCTTTCACCCAGTAGTTTCATAAAGGACAGAGATAAAACTATATCTTATTTTTTCTTCACCTTGTGTGTAATACAAGGTCGAAAAACAGCTACCCTGACTACCCTCAAAGCCATCCACCAACCATCATAAATATAAATTCCTACAAAAATAGTTAACATACCAAAATCTCCTTAGAACACTTGATTTTGCTGCTTGAAATAGAACTCCCAATAGAATTAGTTTGGCAGATGTGTTCTTTTACAGAATCTCTCAAGGTACAAAGGGAACCACAATGTGGGAAAGGAATGAAGTGTATCAAGGACCTATGGAAACATTAATCTGAGGAAGTCAGAGGTAGTACACTGGAAGGAGCATATGGACTAGCAGCCCTCTTCTCAGGAGTAGCACATACTCCTTTGTAGAGCTCTACATCTGCTAGATGGCATGTAGGGCAATGGCCAGGCCCTGGCCTAGGCCTACCTCTGTGGGCAGTGTGTGCCTTCAGCAGCATTGGTCAGCTGCACCCGTGCTCCACGGCCCAAGCACCCAAGTTATGGTTGCATCCTGCATGGGTGCATTAAACAGGGAAAGGTACTCTTATCTTTCCTCACAGTGCACCTCTGTTAGAGTTGCCACAAATGGTCTTGAATCTAACCACGAAGTCTTGAATACATAAAATTCTGTTATCCATGAATTCACCACTTCTGAAGTGCTCTGACATTCCCTGTATCTACTCAGAGGAGCAAAGCATAGTTAGAATTTTCAACTAAGTTACAAGGGAATGGGATGTATTCATGAAACAGAAAGGTGGAACAAGTGGTTAAGTAACTAGACCAGCACAGACCCTCCTGGAATTTCCCTGGTCAACTGGATTCATGGGTGGAAAGCCTTGTGCTATGTATTTTACATTATCTCAAGATTGCATGCTGGAATTATCCATGACTCTAACCTGTCAGCACTGATTGCTCCAAGAAACCAAAACTATAATGCAAAACTGAGAGCACTGAGCTTTATACCTACTCCTAGAACTGACAGGGACCCCAAAGGGTCATCGAGTCCAGCCCCCTGCCTTCACTAGCAGGTTGAAGAGAACAAAAGCAGCAATTAGTTCTACCTTTTCAGGGTTCCCCAGTATTTGTTAAATTAAGAAGCATAGGGGAAAAAAATCCTACTCTCACTATTTATTCTTCTCAGTATCCTAGAATAGATCACAAGAGACATTTTATGCCAACTTTCTGACAATCACTTGTTAACACCGTTGGTTTCTGAATAAACCACAAGACCATACTGTAGCTGTTAAGCTTTCCACATTATGCAGCGTGCTTCAAATTTAATGTAAAAATTTTAAATGCGCTCTACTGCTTTGCTAAGGCTTTAGTTAGTTCAGCATTAGCAATTAAAAAAAAATCTGTCAGAGCTGGCACCAAGCTAAGCTCCTTCTCCCCCCATTCTTAAGAGGCCTGTTGGAAAACACTTTTCACAAATAAATCACTGTGAAGAGCCAAATCAGGCCTTGGAAAGCAGGGTGGGTGCCCCTGCGGTGACGTTACAGAACAAGAGCAATGTGAGAGGAGAAGGAAAGAGCAGCAGATAGCAAAGGATGAGGTGGAAAGAACGAGCAGCACTGGGCAGAGATGGAAGATGGGAAGAAAACTAAGAAGAGGGATTGAAAGAAAAAAATTATTATATTTTAAATGTGTCCATAGAGACTATGAACAGTATCCAAATATCCAGCCACAACATTCAAGTTTTAGAAGAGACTCACAAGCTCAGCTTTATAACAAAAACAATTTATTTGTTTGACATTTATGCTAACTATATAACAGGGCATCCATCCCAGGCTCTAGACTCCCCTGACAACCACACAGAAATACAATTAATATATAACAGATCTTAACAATGGGCCCACTGAGAAGGCTACCCTATCAGCAACATGGATGTAACAAACACTACCAACCAAACCATCAGAGTCGCCTATTCACCCATCTACTAATTCCCAATCGTCCAGGAAGAAAAGATTGGATTTGTAATGTGCCCTGAAACTCATGCTGCTCCAGATCCAGGGGGAAGTTCCAAAAGCTTAGATTCCTAATGGAGAATACCCTGGTAGATACCTTTTCTCTTTCACAGATGGAACTTCATCTCAGAGGCCTCCACTGACTGCAAATGTGGCAGCATCTCATGAAGAGAGAAATGGTCTCTGAGACAGGTATGTCTCAAGCTATTGAGAGCTTTATGGCCCAAAACCATCATTTAAAAAAAAAAAGCAATAAAATGAAGAAAAACAGTGATCTCTTGGTGACTGATGAAAATCAGATATCCACACGGATATTGTGATGGGTTGGATCACAGAAAACCCCTTGGGAACTGCCAACTGATGTGCTGAGACTACTTCTAACTCATTTTCCCTGCAAGCTTAGGACTTCAGTGCCCTGCCTGGTTTGAGCCAGACATGCTTGCCTGCTGCAAACCCAGACCCAGGTCTGAACCACATCCCCCAACAGCTGCAGGCTAAACTGAAAACAGCTTAAGAAGTGTTCCTGTCTCTAACACTCAGATGCCCAGCTCCCAATGGAGTCTAAACCCCAAATAAATCCATTTTACCCTGTATAAAGCTTATACAGGATAAACTCATAAATTGTTCACCTTCTATAACACTGTTAGACAGAGATGCACAGCTGTTCCCCCCCACCAAAGTATTAATACATACTCTGGGTTAATTAATAAGTAAAAAGTGATTTTATTAAATATAAAAAGTAGGATTTAAGTGGTTCCAGGTGATAACAGACAGAACAAAGTGAATTACCAAGCAAAATAAAACAAAACATGCAAGTCTAAACCTAATCGCTTTCTTACTGTATTACAGATGAAATCTCACCCTCAGAGATGTTCCAGTAAGCTTCTATCACAGAATGGACGCCTTCCTAGTCTGGTCACAGTCCTTTCCCTGGTACAGCCCTTGTTCCAGCTCAGATGGTAGCTAGGGGAGTTCTCATGATTGCAGCCCCCTTTGTTCTGGTCCACCCACTTATATATCTTTTGCATAGGGCGGGAATCCTGTGTCCCTCTCTAGGTTCCCACCCCTCCTTCTAAATAGAAAAGCACCAGGTTAAAGATGGATTCCAGTTCAGGTGACATGATCACATCATTGTAAGACTCCAAGCCCTTATTCCTCCAGCCTGACTCACAGGAAGGCCTGCAAGCAAACAGAGCCATCCACAGTTAATTGTCCTGGTTGATGGGAGCCATCAAGATTCCAAACCACCATTAATGGCCCACACTTTGCATAATTACAGTAAGCTCTCAGAGTTATATTTCATATTTCTAGTTTCAGATACGAGAGTGATACATTTATACAAATAGGATGACCACACTCAGTAGATTATAAGCTTTGTAATGATACCTTACAAGAGACCTTTTGCATGAAGTATATTCCAGTTACATTATATTCACACTCATTAGCATATTTTCATAAAATCATATAGAGTGCAACATCACAGATATTATTAGCTCTGATTTCTACCTTTGATACCATTGGCCATGAGGTGTTGACGACTCATTTGGGAACCACTGTGGGCAACGTTGGGATTACTCGAGTTACTTTTGTGCACTTTGCAGGGTGTTCTTTTTTTAATGCTTTTCATCAAAGGATCCAAACCCACTTCAAACATTAATGAATGAAGCTTCACAAGACTCACATGAGGTAGACAACTTGTATTTCCATTTTACTGAAGGGAAAACTGGGATATAAGTTCAAATGGCTTGTCTGGCTCACATAGCAAAGCTCTGGAAGAGCCAGAAGCAGACCCCAAAATTCCTGGCTCCCATCCCTGCACTTAAATCATTAGCCCATGTATCCTTTCAACCTGGCACTATCATCTTGTATAATAGTATTAGTATTCATGAAAAAGAACTGTGGTTATAATTTTTACTACAAGTTTTTGAGGTCACAAATACATCGCTCTTGGCTGGGAAATTCATAGCCTTGGGTTCTTCAATTCAACATAAATTCTAATGATTCAACCCCCTGAGAAGTGAAAAGATTCCAAGCATGATCAATATTGCATTTCAGTTCTATTTTTTGTTTTAATAAGAAAATCCCAAGGGATCTTATATAGTCTGTTCTCTCCTGCTTTTTAGACAAATACACAGGAAGAACAAATACACTCTTACTTTGATCTGAACTTCACTGTAACTGGATGCTACTAATGGAACTAGTGAAAATTATAGAGTGGATTGACATCTTCGGTAAATTCATCCTATGCTGACTCAAAGCATTGAGGAAACAGGATGCACCACATTCAATACATTCTAAAATAGGATTTTTTTTTAAACACTTAGGTGCTGGACTCCAGCTAGCCAATCTCAAGCGTCTTTCTACCTCCCTCCTTAAATTGAAATGCCTCCATGATAAGCTTCTTGTTCATATTTGGTTTTAACAAAGCCATAATTGGTCATATTTTAGGTAAGTATATCATAGTGCAATATGAGGTGATCCAACCCAATCTAAAGTGTAAAAACTAAGGCCTACTCAGGGGGAGGGGGAATCTTACTTTATGCCTCTACTTTTATTTCCCATAGAATACAATGACTATCAAAATACTTTGAGACATTTTCAAGTTATAGGACCCAATTCTCATTTACACTAAGATCCCTTTAAACCATTCTGTCAATGTAAAACAGATGTAATGTATATCCACTTTAGGACCCTTTTACGATACCAGGGTGGTGTAAATAACCCTTAGTGTAAATGTGAATTAGATACATCATAGCATTTGTGTATAATAGTCTTGAAGTGGCCAGTTAAAATCATATTTGGAACGAGGACAAAATAAATAAGCTGTCATACAGGTATCTGACAGGAATGCATCTTAAGTGACTTTAACATGTTCAATATTTAGCTCTCTCATGAGAATTTAAAAATCATACCCTCTTTCCTCCATCAGGTTAGGAGTTATAAAAATGACTGACAATGATCGGTCTCTAAATAAGATCCTTTCTTTCAAGGGGCATGGACCTCTAAAACTCATAAGGGATGTTAGTAATATGTTTGCTTTTCCCTCAGGTGAAATTCCCAAGGAGGAACTTTAATCCTGTTTGTGGGAGGGTGGAGTGAATGAACAACACTTGTTAGAACAAGAGCATACAAAAGGCACCTAGACATTGGCGATAAAATGGAAAGGACAGAAGCTGGGAAATGTCTCTTGGAAGGAATGTAATGAAGGTACAGACAGACAGCACCATCCTTCTTACCAGCATGCTGGTCCCTGCAGACAACACAACAGTCCATTTCAGAAGCCCAAAGCAACACAAAATGATCTAATTAGAACCAAGGTGACAGCCCTGAAAGACTCGCAACAAATTAAGAGAGAGAGAGAAGTACAACAGTTTTTAAATAGTATATAAAACCTATATTCAGCTGTATATGCAGGCCCAGTGGAATGGTTTGAATATTAGCTATGGGAAAAGTTAATTCCCCTCACTCCTGTCCTCCACAACTCATTAACTAGAACAGCAGCAGCTGCCATTCTGTATCTTTGTTTTCTGCAGGATCTCTGCAGCATCACCCTCTACCCCTCAAGCCTGCTCTCAAATCCCCCTTATGCACTGGCCTGTTTGAGGCCAGCAGGTAGACTTCCTCTGCAGTGTACAGAAAGTGCAGAACCTTCTTCCCATGCCTGTGCTTCCACAGTTACTGCATGACCCAGTGCAAGATCACTGCATGGTTTGAATGCACCAGAAATCCCATGTAAGGCCCTCCAAGGCCCTGGTGAATTTCACCCTCTGTTAGTTAGCATCTTGTGGAATCAAAAGTCTTCTCAGAATTATGGAAGTCTGTGTTGTTAACATAGGAAAGCAAAGGTTCCAGTACTAAGAAAGCAGCATTAGTTCAGTCACAGTGCACATAGTGAGCTAGATTCTTTTCCCACTTTCTTCTGGTCTATGTTTGAAGCAAGTGAAATGAAGCCAATGGAATTACACTAGTGTAAAACAAGCTTAAATGAGAGGAGATCAAGCCCAGTGTATATAATCCTTTGCACTTCTATATCACCTCAATTAAGTATAACTATCTAACCTGGAAATTAAACACTGCATACATACAACATAGCTGAGTTCATATTGCTAAGCTGCTGCACCCATAGTCATTAATGGCCCTTGCCAACAATACCAGGTTCCTAGGTGTGGATAGTTTTGTTATAGTCATCCAAACCAATAAAATAAACCGGGGAAGAAGGAAGTAATAAGCAACCCAAATGCAGGCAACCTCCTTAAATACTTCCTATCCTGTTGTGCTGCGATTGCAAGAATTTATAACTAGAGCTGGGCAAAAGTTTTTGTGCAATTTTTTTTTCTTTCAGATAAAAACGCAGATTCAGCAACACCGAAACATTTGTAAGTTTGTATCTATTTCACCAAACTGTTCTTTAAAAAAAAACAAAAAACAAACAAAAAAACCCAGTCTTTCAATTTGGCATATTCAAAATGAAGTGTTTTGAATTTTATTTGAAGTGTTTTTGGTTGTGTCAAAGTTTCCTTTCATTTTATTAAGAACCAATAAAAGGCTGGTTTAAACTTGTCAAAATCAAAACTGAATATTTCAATTTTATCAAAACAAAAATGTTTTGCCGTACCTGAAATGTATTAATTTTTTTTTGGAATTGCCAGTGAACTGAAACTCATTCACCAAGCTCTGTGTATAATGCTGTTAATATCACAGTACTTTAATATAGTTATATCAGATTTGACACTATTAACATCGAAAGTGTTATATTATGATAACCCCAATAACTCAATCTTGCTCCCACTCATTTCAATATAAGTTTTCATTGACTTCACTGAAAGCTGGACCAGGCCTAATGTTAATTTGCTTATATAAGCCCTCCTGTTGACCCTGAACTTCTATGAAGGAGCTTTTAGAGCTGAAATGCAATGAAAGAAACACTGTCGCACGAGGTAATTTAGTGACAATAAAGGCAGAAATAATTTTAAGTAAAAAGAAACTTGTCAGTAATGAAATGGGCCTGAAGAAAACAAACAGATAAAGTAAAATGGGTTAAAAAAATTCCAGACATGAACAAAATAGACCTATGATGAAGTAATAGGTAATTACTGGCAGTGACTCAGATGCTAATGATAGAGACTGGTAGACATCTAGGACAGAAAGTAACTTTCAACTCCCTCTAAACACATCAAGTTAGCAGTAAAATCTGTACCCTAGTGATTATTTTGTTTTGTTTTCTTTTTTTTTTAAACTAAAGGAGCAAGAGAGTTGCCTGTGAATTTTAGATTAAAATAAGACCTTCTTAAATGGAGCAAAGTGGAGCTTGGGCAGGATGTATAAACAGGGTCAAACTCAAAACAAGCTTTTTAAAAAAGAAACACACACACACACACACACACACACACAAAACTCGGAATATTGCAAAAGGAGATAAAAGTCAAAACGTTACTGGTTTCAGACTTCAGATGCATTCTTTGGATGGGGTTCTTTATTGTCTTGGTAGACTTGGGTGTATCTGATTAAAAAACATTTTTTTTTAAAAGCAAAAACAATTGAAAAATCTACCTAGGTAGCCAGATGGTCAGGATCAGGATAAAACAAAATTGTTTCTGCCTTGTTCTTGATAGCAAATATGAACAAACAGCTCAACACCCTATATGAAATGACTCCAGATAGTTCTGCCTGACAATCAGAAAGCTGAAACCATCACTCTCCCACAAAACGTGTACCCAATGTCTTGTAGCTGATTACATAATGGGATACCTTACAAGTGTTTGCAGATGGCTTGAGATAAACAATTAGTTCAGCTGCTAGGTATCACAGGTTGATCTGAGCTGAACAAGTTACCTCTATTTGCTTTCAAAAGCAACTACTTTGCCTTCATTTTGTTTTTTGCAAGGACTAGGGCCCCAGAGCAACTGGTTTACTTTCATCCATGTCTTCCCTGAGGCACTGAGTCAGGATTGTCAATTTGTCTAAGCAGAAATTGTAGAACATTCGTTCCCCATGTCGTAATGTGATGCTGTTTTTTCCTCTTATGATTCTAAAGTCTCTTATCAGCAGCATTGACCCTAAGATCAGGAGAGCAGCTATAATATCAGAGGCTGTCACTCTCAGTAGCTGTCAATATCAGCAGGCTGTAACTCATTATCACTCTGTAGATCATTAATATGAACATCAAAGCTGCAAAGACAGTGCAATCTGCTTGACTCTTTTCTCTAGAGAGATAAGAAATGGATTAAAAAAAGTAGGATCTTACAAACAATATTCAATCTTTGCCAAACCTTGCATCACCTTAGTCATGGAGGCCCAGCCTTTTAGAAGGATTTAGGTGGTGTTCAGCTGAGTGCAGCAATGCCTAACCCATTGGCCACCCACTGTCTAGTGGAATTTTCAGTCCTAAATTGGGCAGCTCCATGACCTTCAGCTCTCCATGGAATGCATGGGGAGTGTTAATCACCTAAGAAAGATTTTCAGAAACTGGCCAGCTGAGTGAGGAGCCACCTAAGCAAACCAGGAGTGAGGTGCCAAGGAGAGGAGCTTAGGTGTTCAAACATCTGATCTGGCCAATCTGTTTGAGGAGCCATGGATAGAAAACTGCTATGCATAATGCAAGAGCACCTCATGAATGGAAAGCTTCCAAGGGCTTTTAATTGATGCCAATTTATAGAGCTCAAGGATAACATCATAATTACAGTCTTTGGAGCGCAATGAGATTTAGTTAAATATTGTAACAATTGTAATACAGAGATGGATTTTTGACATGCCGTTTTCTTTTTTCATTATACACTTTGTTAGAAGAATGAGCTGCCAGAATTTCTTGCACTTGATAGAACACTTCATATAGGTGATAAAACATATACAGTACCACAATAGTATGTCCATAACTTCTGAAACATGATTGGAAAGAGAGTTCACAATCACCATATAGAAAAGAAAAACTGTAATCAGGAAGAACTGACTGGTTAACTGATCAAATTAATATATAGTGCTTTTTACCATTTTTTTTTAACAGACTAGAAAAAAGATTTAGAATTTGGTCTTCTCATTTTCAAAAGACTGAAGAAAAAAATCTTAGAGCCCATATTCTTTCTTCAGACTCATGGACACATCCCAGCTTGCAAAGATCCAAATACAGACTGAAGATCCAAGATGAAGGACAAAAGAAAACTAATGACTGATGATTATTTTAAAGAATAAAACAAGTAATAAAATCATACATTCATGATTTTGCATTTTAATGTAAATACTTTATAAAAGCAGAAAATATTTCAATCAGATGTAAATTTGATTCTAAAATGGACATTAGAAAGGGCTGACCCATGAATATTTTTACTTAGTTTAAACGAAGATTTTTATGCAGTCATCTCATCAACAACACATGTGAAAGCAGTATGTTGCTATACTGAAAAGGATTCACATCTTCGCAATTAGAAGCTCGCTGTGAATTGTTCAACTCAAGCCACAAAAGTACTACCAAGAGTCTGGGTTCAATACTTAGCTCTGGCATGGATTTCCTGAAGGACCTTGGGCAAATCATCTAATATCTCTGTACTTCTATTTCCCATCTGTAAAACTGAGATACCTCCTTTATCTGTTTTGTATATGTAGTTTATAGGTTCTTATTTAGATTACAAGATCCTTGAGTTGGGACCATGTTTTGTTGTGTGAGTGTACAATGAGGCCCTGATCTTTCTTGATGCCTCTAGACACTATTGAAATACAAATACTGGGGAGGTGGGGAAATCTCCTTGGTTTGATTAATATAGTCACAGGGTGAAATTATGGCCCATTATCAATAGGAATTCTGTCATTGACTTCAATGGAGCAGGATTTCACCCTTTTGACCTTAAAATCCATAGAGATCACTGATCATATAGTCTGACTTCCTGCATTGCACCAAGAATTGCACCAAGTGCATGAAGGTTATGTCTGTCTGAAAGAGATGTTCAATCTCAGTAAGAGCCTGAACTGCATCCAACCATGTTTATTGATAAAATTGTATATACCCCAGACTGACTTATGCTTTGTACTAACTGGATAGCAACAAGATTTTTCAAGGTCACCTGGTAAGACACATGGTGGGAAGTCTACCCCCAAGTGATTGGAGGGGTATCATGTGATCAAGAGTTTTAGCTTATGTCATAAACAGATAGTTAAGGGTTAAAGTCTCTTTTACCTGTAAAGGGTTAACAAGCTCAGTAACCTGAGGAACACCTGACCAGAGGACCAATCAAGGGACAGGATAATTTCAAATTTCTGTGGAGGGAAGGCTTTGTCTGTGTTCCTTGTTTGCTCTGTGTGCTCTCTTTGGATCTAAGAGAGGCCAGACATGTCTCCAAGTTCTCCTGGAGTATTTCCTACTATCCAGTATAGTGAGTATTAGTTAAAAAGGCGGATTAGTCTTTTGAGTTGCTTTCTATATTTGCAATTGTGTGTTTGCTGGAAGAATTCTTTATTTCTGTTGCTGTTACTGATTATTCTGAGGAGGAGGGAGGGGGAAGTCTCTCCAGTTTTTACAAGTTAGACCAGGGGTCTCAAACATGCGGCCCTCGGAGCTCTTGTTAGACCCTGTATTTTTGCATCCTGGTAATACAGAGAGAGTGTACTTTTTTTTCTTTTAATAAAATCTTTTCTTTTTAGAACTTGATTGATTTCTTCCCTTGTTTGGATTTTCAGGGGAAGGGGAGGGGGAAACATGAATCCCTCTTTGGTTGATTCAAGGAGTTTGAATCAGGTATCTCTCCTAAGCACTAGGAGAGGAGAGGGGGGAAATGGTTTGTTTCCCTTTGTGTTGAGATTCAGGTTTGAATCTGTGTTCCCCAGGGAAAGTTTTGGGGGAACAGGGAGTGTGTCAGACACTTAAAAACTGACTGGTGGCAGCGAGAACCAGATCTAAACTAGGATTTTAGTATAGAGGAGTCCATGCAGGTCCCCATCTTGTGAACGCTAAAGTTCAAAGTGGGGAATAAACCTATGTCAGCTTACCTGAAAAAATCTATTTCTGTGAGGTTATTTCCATCTCTTTCCTTGAGAAATTAAGGCTCCACTTTAGCTGAGATCACTGATGCAGCTGGAAAAAAAAATTCCAGAAAAACCGTTTTTTTAATTATAAGCAACAGTTCTACGAATACCTGAATCTATCCATTTCTGTGGGCTGCTTTGCCTCCAGTTCCTTACCTGTCCTCCTCCCTCTTCCTAACATATTCTTCAAATTAAAAATGATTAGGGGGCTGGGCTTATGAGACTGGTAATGGAAACCTTCATCACGATCTAATCATTCCTTGATGGCTCAGAGCATGTGAAATATGATTTGGTGGTCCCAGTTCAGTCCCTGAGTGTTAGTTGTAATGGTTGTCCATTAATTGGTCCTGTAAGCCACCACCATAATTGACACTAATTGGCCTTTATTGCCAGCAAAAATGCTAATTTACATGCAGATTGAGCTATCCTCTCATTTTATGGAATTATTTCTTCCAAGTCAGGGATGAGGCCAGTTTCAGGCATCATGGAGAAACTTACAATGCAGTGCCCTCTGCTGTACCTGTTAAGTGGTTAAATAGAAGACTGTAGTCTGCAGAGCAATAAATCCAGCACATTCACATTAAATTCATTTTTTAAACAATTAAACTAAGTTATTTTCAAATTGTATGCTTTAAAAAGAATTCAATGCTGGCCTGAGACCTTGCAAACCAAAGTTTAGCTCCAAACACATTTTATGGTTGAGCTGTTATAAACCCTTGATATTAAGGATTTATAATGCAAATGCTGACACAACCTTAACTCTGGCCATCTGAGTGGCACCACTATAATTAGATTTAATGATTTCAGCTGCAGCCGAATTGAGCAAGTAGTGTAAGAAAACAGAAACTGCAGCATTTATATAAGCTATGGGTGAGACAAACTAGTAGCAAAACAAGGTGCATGCACGTATAAAACCTGACAGAAATTGTGTTAGGAGGAAAAAAAAAATCTATTCAAGAATCATTGACTCAAGAAGAACTTAAGAAATAAATATATGGCACCCATCTTTGCTTTTGGTATGGAATAGAATAAAACAAAGTCATAATGCAGTTAGATAGTTCTTTTATTCTTCTTCATATGAGAAGGATTTGAGGCCATTCTGAGCAACACAGGATGTGTTAAACTAGAGACCAGTGACTGACTCATCATTAGATAAAAATAGATTTAAACTGAGAAACAAAAGCTGAGAAAAATGGGTTTGGTAGTGGGTAGCAGATGAAAGATAAATCAAGCCACGTGAGGAAAGTTAAAGAAAGTCATGACAGAAGGAGCTGTTTCAGAACATGCCTCTCCCTCCAATGTATTCTACACCCAAAGTTAAATAGAATATTATATATAATGCTACTAATTATGTATAACAGGGGTAGGCAACCTATGGCACAGGTGCCGAAGGCGGCACACGAGCCCATTTTCAGTGACACTCACACTGCCTGAGTCCTGGCCACCGGTCTGGGGGGGCTCTGCATTTTAAATGTTGAAGCTTTATTTAAAATTAAGTTTAGCTTCAACATTTTGAAACCTTATTTACTTTACATACAACAGTTTAGTTATATATTATAGACTTCTAGAAAGAGACTTTCTAAAAAAGGTTAAAATGTATTACTGGCACGCGAAACCTTAAGTTAGAATAAATGAAGACTCTACTTCTGAAAGGTTGCCGATCCCTGATGTATAATATTGTTCATCAGCACTTGAATTGGAGGGAGGATATTTATTATGAAATAATTAGAAGCCCAAATCTTATATTGTTTCCTGGACCATCTCTATGCAATAATATCTATGCAAAACTACCACGGGCCACCCTGACGGAGATGAAGTTGAAGCTGCCTTAAAAACCATCAATGGGACTATAGGCATGAGCATAACAGATTAAATTGATGATGAACAATAAATTGAAAGGGTAAAAACATATATTGCTGTAAGTGGCAAATCATCACCATTAAGTTATGATCACTTCAAGGCTAACAGGTACATAATTGGAGAGAGCAGTCAGTCAGCATGGATTCACCAGTAGCAGAATGAACAGCAAGCCAGAGGGGGAAAAAATGTTTGTGTGGAGTACTGAATAAGCTGTCAGAAAAGCCAGCAGTACACGTTGTACAGTTCAACCTGCTCCTCAAGTCAGAAAGGAAAAAAGAAAAGAGGAACAAATATACAATGGCACAACATGAGCACTCAAGTGTTATGCGCACACTTTCCCATCCCTCCTTCCATTACTCTTCGAACCTCTCTGACACCCAGGCTCAAACCTAACGTCTCTTGCATCTATGCTGCAATTGCAATAATCCAGGACTCTGAAACAGTATCCCAGGACCTTGCAGGGCAGAGCGTCCAAGCGCAAGTCAAGCCAAAACCCAGAGTCTGAGCCCTATGGTTTTGCACTGTAGTCACAGCTCTGCTTGACTCAGGTCCCAGGAGTCAGCCAGAAGTACCCCACAATTCCATAGGACAGCTTCCTTAGTCCTCTCTATTCCAACAATCTGCACTCCATTTGGCAAATGGCAGCAGCTCAGGTCAGCATTAACCCATTCTCTTCCAATCACCAATCTGCAAGCACGCTATCAGAGAGCCTCACATGGGTTTACCACGTAGAGTAAACTGATCAAGCCTTTTTGCGAAGTGACCTGCTTCATGGTCATGGAAGCACAGCCAGATTTTTATGCTTTTTTTGCAACAGTATCATACTGTTGACTCATATTTAGCTTGTGGTCCACTATAACCCCTAGATCCCTTTCTGCCGTACTCCTTCCTAAACAGTCTCTTCCCATTCTGTATGTGTGAAACTGATTGTTCCTTCCTAAATGGAACACTTTGCACTTGTCTTTGTTAAACTATCAGATTGGTTTGACATGATTTGTTCTTTACAAATCCATGCTGGCTATTCCCTATCACCTTACCACTTTCCAAGTGTTTGCAGATTATTTCCTTAATTACTTGCTCCATTATCTTCCCTGGCACAGAAGTTAAATTAATTGGTCTGTAGTTTCCTGAGTTGTTTTTATTTCCCTTTTTATAGATGGGCACTATATTTGCCCCTTTCCACTCTTCTGGAATCTCTCCTGTCTCCCATGATTTTCCAAAGATTATAGCTAGAGGCACAGATAACTCCTCTGTTAGATCCTTGAGTATTCTAGGATGCATTTCATCAGGCCCTGGTGACTTGCAGGCATCTAACTTTTCTAAGTGATTTTTAACTTGTTCTTTTTTTATTTTATCTTCTAAACCTACTCCCTTCCCATAAGCATTCACTATATTAGGCATTTCTTCCGACGTCTCGGTGAAGACTGAAACAAAGAAGTCATTAGAAGCAGCAAAGAATCCTGTGGCACCTTATAGACTAACAGACGTTTTGCAGCATGAGCTTTCGTGGGTGAATACCCACTTCTTCGGATGCAAGCAGTGGAAATTTCCAGGGGCAGATGTATATATAAGCAAGCAAGAAGCAAGCTAGAGATAACGAGGTTAGATCAATCAGGGAGGATGAGACCCTGTTCCAGCAGCTGAGGTGTGAAAACCAAGGGAGGAGAAACTGGTTCTGTAATTGGCAAGCCATTCACAGTCTTTGTTCAGTCCTGAGCTGATGGTGTTAAATTTACAGATGAACTGGAGCTCAGCAGTTTCTCTTTGAAGTCTGGTCCTAAAGTTTTTTTGCTGTAGGATGGCCACCTTAAAATCTGCTATTGTGTGGCCAGGGAGGTTGAAGTGTTCTCCTACAGGTTTTTGTATATTGCCATTCCTAATGTCTGATTTGTGTCCATTTATCCTTTTCCTTAGAGACTGTCCAGTTTGGCCGATGTACATAGCAGAGGGGCATTGCTGGCATATGATGGCATATATTACATTGGTGGACGTGCAGGTGAATGAACCGGTGATGGTGTGGCTGATCTGGTTAGGTCCTGTGATGGTGTTGCTGGTGTAGATATGTGGGCAGAGTTGGCATCGAGGTTTGTTGCATGGGTTGGTTCCTGAGCTAGAGTTCCTATGGTGCGGTGTGCAGTTGCTGGTGAGAATATGCTTCAGGTTGGCAGGTTGTCTATGGGCGAGGACTGGCCTGCCACCCAAGGCCTGTGAAAGTGTGGGATCATTGTCCAGGATGGGTTGTAGATCCCTGATGATGCATTGGAGGGGTTTGAGCTGGGGACTGTATGTGATGGCCAGTGGAGTCCTGTTGGTTTCTTTCTTGGGTTTGTCTTGCAGTAGGAGGCTTCTGGGTACACATCTGGCTCTGTTGATCTGTTTCCTTATTTCCTCGTGTGGGTACTGTAGTCTTGAGAATGCTTGGTGGAGATTTTCTAGGTGTTGGTCTCTGTCTGCGGGATTAGAGCAGATACGGTTGTACCTCAGTGCTTGGCTGTAGACAATGGATCTTGTGGTGTGCCCGGGATGGAAGCTGGAGGCATGAAGGTAGGCATAGCAGTCGGTAGGTTTTCGGTATA
The DNA here is from genome assembly GCF_020497125.1 of Mauremys mutica. NCBI lineage: Eukaryota > Metazoa > Chordata > Testudines > Geoemydidae > Mauremys > Mauremys mutica. Next base: position 66,698,486 of record NC_059076.1, read on the forward strand.
GGGTGGTGTTAATGTGACCACCACTTATTTGCACCGTGGTGTCTAGGAAGTGGACCTCCCGTGTAGATAGGTCCAGGCTGAGGTTGATGGAGGGGTGGAAGCTGTTGAAATCATGGTGGATTTTTTCCAGAGTCTCCTTCCCATGGGTCCAGATGATGAAGATGTCATCAATGTAGCGTAGGTAGAGAAGGGGTGTGAGTGGACGGGAGCTGAGGAAGCGTTGTTCCAGGTCGGCCATAAAAATATTGGCATATTGTGGGGCCATGCGGGTGCCCATAGCGGTGCCACTGATCTGGAGATATATATTGTCATTAAATTTGAAATAGTTGTGTGTGAGGATAAAGGCACAGAGCTCAGCAACCAGTTGTGCTGTGGCATCATCAGGGATACTGTTCCTGACAGCTTGTATTCCATCAGTGTGTGGGATGTTTGTGTAGAGAGCCTCTACATTCATGGTGGCTAGGATGGTGTTTTCTGGAAGGTCACCAATGCATTGTAGTTTCCTCAGGAAATCAGTGGTGTCACAGAGATAGCTGGGAGTGCTGGTAACATAGGGTCTGAGTAGAGAGTCCACATATCCAGACAGTCCTTCAGTGAGAGTTCCAATGCCAGGGATGAAGGGGCGTCCAGGATTTCCAGGTTTGTGGATCTTGGGTAGTAGATAGAATAACCCTGGTCGGGGTTCTAAGGGTATGTTGATTTGTTCCGGTGTTAGTGTAGGGAGTGTCCTGAGTAGATGGTGCAGTTTCTTAGTGTATTCCTCAGTGGGATCTGAGGGAAGTAGCCTGTAAAATTTGGTATTGGAAGTCATTGAGCATTTCTGCCATTTCCAAGTTTCCTGTTACTGTTTCTCCTTCCTCACTGAGCAGTGGGCCTACCCTGTCCTTGGTCTTCCTCTTGCTTGTAATGTATTGATAAAAAGTCTTCTTGTTTCCCTTTATTCCTGTAGCTAGTTTGAGCTCATTTTGTGCCTTTGCCTTTCTAATCTTGCCTCTGCATTCCTGTGTTGTTTGCCTATATTCATCTTTTGCAATTTGTCCTAGTTTCCATTTTTTTATATGACTCCTTTTTATTTTTTAGATCATGCAAGATCTCGCGGTTAAGCCTAGGTGGTCTTTTGCCACATTTTCTATCTTTCCTATAAGGGGCATCACCAGCTACGCTGATTATTCTGAGAAACATCTCCCAGTGAGAGTCTGCAATACCAGGGTACTTTTTCTCCTCCTCTAGTTCCGCCTCCTCCTGCTGCTTCATCATGAAATCCATCAGGTAGGACAGAAAAGCCACCAAAAATGTCCACCAGATCCTTGCAAATGCTCTGCCAGTTTCCTGACACAGGAGTGAAAGCGAAAGCAAGAGAAGTTTGTCAAAAGGCACCTCCTCCATGTTGCTGGCTCCAGCCGCTGGGAGGGCACAGACCAAAGTGACTGCTCAGCAGGCTGTCTTGGTGCTCAAATTTCCTGTAACATGCACGCTGGGCAGTAAAGTTTTTCCACAATGCACCATGGTCCTACGGATAGAGTGGCCATCATTCGTGAGGGGCCACTAGGGACTCTGGGATATGGTTACTTTGACTCAGGTCTGTGCACTGCAGTGTGGACATTAGAGCTATAGGTTTGAACACGCATTAGAAAAGTCTTAACGTAGTGTTAAGATACAACGTAGACTCAAGCTCAAGGTTCCCTAACACAAGCCAGCTGCTTCCCTGGGTTTACATTGTAGTGTAGTCATATCCACCGCCATCAGTGCTGCCCGAGGTTCATCTAACATACAATAAAACAAAACCCCTTTCAGGGTGGCATTATCTTGCAATGGTTTACATATGCAAGTTCTGTTTTAAGAGTTCCATTAGTCCTCTGTTTAAAAATGTGTTTCCTTTTTCTCTCAAACTGATTTTCCAAGGATTCTCTTAGAATGAATCAGACAAATAAAAAAAAAAGTAAGCATAATCTAACCGCTAAAAACAGAGGACTGAGATCTAGGACTCTTGGGTTTGATTCCTGGCTCTATATTTAACTTGCTGTGTTATTTTAAGTAAGTCCCTATTTCAGTTTACCTATCTACAATGAGAACACTACTACTTACTTATCTTAAAAGCATGTCATAAAGCTTAACTAAAAGTTTGTCAAATGCTTTGAGATTTCTCAGATAAAAGATGCTATATAGATGTAAAATATAACAGCAGGCTTTGAGTGACTTGATCTCAAGTTAAGAATCCAGAGAAAAGTATTTCACCTACAGAAATTAATACCTCGGTATATAATTTGCACTCATAGTATATTATATTCAGAAATTTCTAATGATTCTTTTCCTCAGTGCAAACTCAGAGTTATTAGAGCTAAAATTAATAGCCACATACTTATCTTCTTGCCTTTAGCTTGATCTTATGGTTGTGTATACAAATCTCCTAGGGACTCTCATGGGAATTTTGAGTGGACTTTGGACCAGGATGGGGTTCATAGTGCAAAATGTAGCAATAATTATCTAGTTAATATTTTGTCAAAACCCAGAAGCTACTCACATAGATTTCATAATAAAAGTGACATTTTCTTATCAATCTTGTAAGTCCACCAATTTTGTCCATAGTATAAACTGCACAAATTCATAAAACAAATATACACAAGGAGATTGATTTTCAGAGAGACAACTGGCACTTAACTCACCTAAATGCCATTTGTACCTTTTAAACAGTGGGAGAATTTCAATTTAATAGGCATAGTCAAAGATTTGCTTTGTATATATTTCCATTCACAGATATGATCATTTAGTCCCTCGTTTAAACATTTTTTCAACTCAAACTCTACAATGACTATCTACTTAAATGCATTTTTAATTAGTAATACCAATTTACAATAGTTTATTATTTCTTACTGGTGGAAATGAAAAAAACCACCTCATTTCATTTGATAAAAAGTGTAACTAGGATATTAAATTTCTTGCAATAATTTGATAGGCTTGAGCTGACATGGTTTTCTTAATAGCCTTCCTAATTATCCCTTCTTGATGTAAATGAAGATGAATCCCACTGTTTTTTACCCTGGTATTGGTCATATTGAGAACATGATTTTTCATTCTTCTATGATTGCTACTGATACGCTGCAGATCTTCCTAATTAAAATGCACATATCTTAATATCTTAGGTTAGCATCTTTGTCAAAATTGTCAATTGGCAGACTTAAGACTAAGTTTTAAGTATATACGTTCTCGCATTTTAAGGAAGAAAATACCATGAAGAATTAAAAAGTCGTATGATTGAGCTGGTAAATATTTTTTTTTAAATATCATGAAATGACATGGATAAACATTTTCTGAACAGCTCTACTTGATCTTAGAGGCAACAATTTCATTCACCATTTTCTTTTACTAGTCTAAGACCCAGACCTTCAGCCAGATTCTGTTATTCCATCCCTGTACTTGTACTTAGGGACCAAATATTTAAGCCTCCTTTCAGTTCTTCATATTCTAGAACCCCCTACTTCCTGTGGCCCCTAGGAAGTGGAGACTAGCCATAGTGTAGTATACTGTGGTCACACCCAAAATACATCTCCACACAAGAGGCCTTTCACTGCTTTTACAGTAGGTAGGGAGGCTATACATGAGGGGTGTCCATAGAGAGCCACTTCCATCCACCTTGAGACCCTTTCATGCTGCCAAAATAGTGTACAAAGGACTTCTGCATAAATGAAAGTAAGACCCACTGTCCACAAAAGGATTTATAAGCTAAAGTTTCCCAACCACTGCTTAGCCCTCATGCAATTCAGTCAGTGCCACCCACCTGCCTCAACAGGTAGAAAACTCAATGAGGCCCACTGCAATTGGGACAACTCCAATTGAACACATGCTGAGGGGTTCCCCTCCCCTTCAGAGTCTCTAGCAACTCATTGGCAAGCTTGAGGATGAAGGTAGCTGATTGTTCCCCTGCCCTCTGCCTTCATTAACTTAAATCCTGCCCAGGCCATGTGGAGGCTCCCACCCCCTCCTCCATTACAGCAGCAGCAAGATTTGGCTTTGGTTGGATTCTTTTCAGGTTTCCAGAATCAGGATATCAGGACAAAGAAGTTGAGGTGCGCTCTGCCCCTAGGAGAAGCAATGCCAAGAGAGTACACAGGAGCTCTGGGACTCCCCCTCCCATGTGTGTGGGGTGCATTCCAGTGAAGGAGTCTCTGGCCTACTGAAGTCTCAGCCAAGGTAACTTTGGTAAACATCCTTTTAGGATTGAGGCCGTGACATTGGCAGAAGCAGAGGGTTTTGACTCTTGAAAGGTTTAGGCGATAAGGCAGTGGCAATCTAATTGTTACAGGGTTTATGTCCGTCCCAAGGGAAAGGTTACTGGAAATGAAAATAAGTAACTAATCCAGTCTGTGTCTGACTCCAGGGGATGTCCAAAGCATACTCAAAGTTTGGATTACCAGATGCTCCATAGTGCACTGGGCTCCCAAGAAGGTGGCCAGTCTGCAGATGGATCACAACTGAGCTTCAGTGTATGTGTTCAGTGGCTTGGCAGAAGAGGCATGCTGTGGGATCAGCTCTGCGGCTCCTGCACTCATTGATGAGCAGCTCACTAAAGTCCTGGTTATTCATCCTGGGAAGACCTGCGTGGGAGTCAAGTTGAGGTACGAAACTCAGGGGTATGTTGGACTGATTAAGCAACCATGGCCAGAAATGTTCACAATGCATGTTTGTCTGGGAGTTGCAAAGTCAGCCTGTGTAGATAAGACTCAGAAGAGGCTCCACAATCTTTTCAGCTAATTCCTTCAGTCATTGAGAGAATTTTCTAGTTTTGACCAGACTTTCTCTGCCCTCTGCTGATTGGCTGTTTGCTCAAACCCTGCTCTGCCTTCAGTCTCCTCACTTCAGATTCTCTCCACACATACCTCATGTCCCCCCACCCTCAACCCACTTCCCTTTCCATTTAGCAGTTCCCCTCTTAACTAAACCAACCCCTAAATAAGTAAAGCCATCGAACTAATATGATATTTGCTGCCATCACAGTGTTCACTCTGCTTGTGTGTTCTACCCCTTCTACCACCCTGTGTCCTTTTTTAGGCTGTGAGCTCTTCAGGTTAAGGACTGTCTGCTATTCTGTGTCTGCCCAGTGCTTTGCATAATGGGGCCCCATTCTTGGTTGGTCCTGAAGCACTTCTATAATAAAAATGATTAGCAAACTAAGTTTTACTTTAAATCTATGGGCCAGATTCATCCCTCATATAACTGACTTCTGTAGCGTAACATCAGGAATGAATTTGTCTCAATAACTTTTTGCTGCTTGGTTTACTGAATAACACAAGACTACTCAGTTGGCAAGAAATGCAATCAATAAGAAAACCCTAAACCCAATTTAATTATGAAAAAGCTGACATATAAATGGAAGATGAACAATGAAGGTTAAACAGTTTGGCAAAGTCCCAACAGCCTGAAATGCACCATGAAAATGCTTCACAGGTTCTATTTAGATAGATAATTGGGCTACGGCTAAGCCAAAGTTCCTATTAATATTTTTAAACACGGGTAACACTTCTGGCAGAGAAGCAGGGCTAGCTTTCTGCTTTACATCTTTTTTAAAGCCATTTTGAACTACTGTTAAGATATTTCTTATTTTAGAGTTAGTTACTGGTATATACACATGCACCTATATCCTATCCTCCATTACTAACAAATAAAATAGCCTTTATGGAGGCCAACAATTTTCTATTTTATTTAAGTATGCACAAGAAATACTCAATACATACCCACTCAAAGCATTATTGGTCAAGATAATAAACATGACTCTAATTGGTCTGGTTTTTACAAGGTACAACCTGTGAAAGTTTCTTGCATTTGGAACTCACTTCCCTTCCCATGTTTGTTAACCTGCTGGACATGTTGCTAACAATGTGATGGTAACATACTATATGTAAAGAACAGACTCTCTTATTCTTATTGGGAGCAGGATTGGGGCTGAAGATTCTATTAATATATTGCAAGGTAACCTAAGACAGTTGAAAGGCCTCCATTGTAGCAAACAAACAATTGCAGATTCTGAAAACTACAATACAATTAGCATACTTCATTTAATGTCATGTTATGAACAGCCATTCTCCTTCTACTATATGCAGAAGTCCTCTCTGAAACTACTCCTCTCCATTATGTTTAAGGCCAAGTATATCTCCATATTGATTTTAATCAACACAACGGAACCTTTCAAGGACGGTCACCATTTTTTTTCCTTTTTTGCTACTAATCCATTCATTATGAAAATGTCTTGAGTCAATCACCTGAGCAGAGTTGGTAAATAAGATTCCTGGTGAATGTAGCCCTTTTTCCTGTTCACAAATAGCTCCTGTTTTCTCAGAGCATATTGTGTGTGTGTGTAAATATTTGCCAAATACAGCATGTGACATTTCATTCTATGGGCAGATCACAAACTATTCCTTTGGACTATCCGCTATTTAGTGGTATCTGACTGGTCACTTAAAATCACATGATATAGTTTCTGCATACTCATTGGATGACCAAAACAGAAAACAAATAGTAAATGATGCACTTCCAGTCTACATTTTTAAAATAGTTAATTCATAAATTAACTTCAGGCCATTTAATAGTCAGTCATTCTACCTAAATCAACTCATTACCTCTATCAGACAGTCCATCCCGTTAGAGAAAGCTTAAGAAGCTAGGTATATAGACTGCTATAATAGGGCAAAAAAGCCTCCAACTATCAGTGACCAAGACATGGGTGGTTGTGCCTATGGGTCAAAACCAGAGTTAATACACAGAAATGGGAACTCAAGGTCACAGCTGGAGTCAGAGTGCAGGTAACAGAGCCAAGGGTCAGAGCCAGGTTACCTGGAGTGCGACAAGATAGGGGCAGGACTGGGTCCAAGACTGGGAACAACCAGGAGCTATCACAGCAATGGATGACTGCTTTGAGCAGCTGCTAGACTACTGCTGCAGGGCTTAAGAGCCAGTCTGATGATTCTTCCAACCAATCAGGCAGTCTAGCCAACCAGGCAGCCTACTACAGGCCAGCTGTGCTCATTAGATTGCCTGGACACTAGCTTTTCTGCAGGCTCTGAGTCCTGACACTGCACAAGGCAGGAAGGGATTGATGGGCTACTGAACATCCAATTAGCCCAAAGTAAGACACAGGAGGCTTCCATGGGGGGGTTAAAAAGAAGAGCCCTGCTCAGAAAGCAGACAAAAAAAAAAGGCTACATGCCTCACTGTAGGAGAGCAGTCTTGTGCCCACCCACTTCCTGGAACCCCATACAAGATCTCATGGAGCAGAGAGAAGAGTTATGTTGATTCAGACTTGTTTGGGACTTTGAGTACCTTGAAAAGGGTAGAACTGTAGGTGGCCCAGCTGGAGGGATAAGTCTCTGCAACCCAGAAGGAATTGGAGACTGGGTGGAGCAGTGGAAGAGCAGCTGAGAAACTGATGCTGAATAGCTGCAGAACCCCCACAATGCCACAAGGGGGTACTCTGATAAGGATGCTGTATTAGAACTAGGCTTGTTATTAGAGCTTTCCGGAAGACAACCCCATTTCACAACAACTTTTGAGGTTTTGATATTTCAATTTGTTTTGAAGGGCAATGAAAACAAAACCCTTTGAATATTTTCATGGAACAGAAGGGTGTTGAAACATACACAAAAACCTGGGCTCTTCAGTTCAGCTCTCTCTCTCTCTCTCTCATATATCAGATGTAACCAGAGAGCCCTAGACCAAAAACTCCTTCCTGGCAAAAAATGCATTGAAATAAATACATCTCTGTAAGCTGGTGGTCGGGGCTCAACCCTCCAGCTGGCGGGAGGGGAGCCACACCGACTCGCTCCTTGTCCCCTCTAACTGGTGGGTGGCAAGAAGTCAGGGTTAGCACCGTCTCAGGAATCAGGCCCTCTGGGTTAGGGGGGCTGAACAACAATCAGTCTCAGCGCCTTCAGGCCCCCTAGATCAGGGGGGCTGAACAACAATCAGTCTCAGATTCTCACAGCGATCAGTCTCATGAAGGTTCACAGGTTCAGACCCTCAGGCAGGGGCTGAACACAAGGCACACAGTCAATTAGTGTAAGCCCAGGCCCTCAATCAGGGCGGGGCAACAGCAGTTCAATATAAACCCCGGCCCTCTGGAGCAGGGGCGGGGCAACAGCAGTTCAATAGAAGCCCAGGCCCTCTGGAGCAGGGGCGGGGCAACAGCAGTTCAATAGAAGCCCAGGCCCTCTGGAGCAGGGGCTGGGTAACAGCAATCAGTCTCAAGAAGGTTCACAGGTTCAGATCCTCAGGCAGGGGCTGAACACCAGGCACACAGTCAATCAGTGTAAGCCCAGGCCCTCAATCAGGGCGGGGCAGCACAATAGCAGTTCTACATAAGCCCAGGCCCTCTGGAGCAGGGGGCTGGGCAACAGCAGTTTATCACAGCAGTCCAGTTTAGGGCTCAGGTCCTTGCCTCAGGAGCTGAGCAACTACAAAGTCAGTAAGCCCAGACCCTCTGGTCAGGGTGGGGCAACAAACCATAGTCCACAGGACTCAGGTCCTGGTGTCAGGAGCTGGGCAATGACAGCAACACAGCTTAGTGCAGGCATCTCTGTCTGCGCTGGGGTGAGGGGGGAGACTGCCACCCGTGAGTGGGGTGGCAGGGGGGACACAGGCCCACCCACTCCACTGTGTCCCAGCCCGGGGCCCTATTAGCGGCTAGCACTGCCGCTGGTCAGTGGGGTCCTGACCGAAACACACCAACATGGGCACCTCGGTGCCTATAGCCTGACAGGGGTCGGCTATCCCCGGGCTACATTCCATTTCCCCCTCTATGGGTACCTGCTCCTCGGTTGCCATGAGTTCGGACCAGTCCATCGGCATGGGGTCTGCAGGACCAGGGCTTGGGGGCAGGTCCGGCAACTCCTGCGGGAAGTCCGGCCCGGCTGCCTCCGATGGCTCCTCAGGATAACAGCAGGGCGGAAGCGGCGGCGGCAGCTCCTCCTCGTACCGGGCGGGAGGAAGTCCTAGCGGCTGCTCCGGGTTCCGATCCCGGGGAAGTTCTGCGGGTTCCTCATCGTACCGGGCGCGGGGCAATGGGGGCCAGTCCTGATCGCCGCCTCGGGTCCTGGAGGGTTCCCAGTCTGGAGCTCCCGCCGGCACGTCTGCTCGCGGCGGTGGCTAGCTCCTGACTGAGCTTTGGCGTTCTCCTTTTCTACTTCCTGTCCCGCCCCTTGACTTCCGGGGGGCGGGAACAGGAAGTGGTGACTCAGCCCACTTGGGCTTCTGGGAGGGAGCTCCCTCTGCTGGGCAGGAGGGGAGCCACACCGACTCGCTACAATCTCTGTGAAACATTTTGGCTTTGATAAAATGACATACTTTGATGGAAATTCATTTAGTCAAAAATTTGCTGACTTGTTACCATATTAGTTAGTTTCAGTTAACTGATTTAACAGCATGTTCTGGAGATCAACAAATCTGGGCTCCGTTTGACTAAAATGCTTCATCCATGCTTCAACCTGCTACAGGTTAGTTTCTGTGAAGATTGTGTTGCTCTTTACAGTAAACTGGACTCAAATCATTTAGGGCCCTGAAGATCAAAACCAAGACCTCAAACTTTATCCACCAGGTAACTGGAAACCAGTGTGCATTACAAAGCTTGAGTGTTCTCACTTGATTTCAACACAGTTTAACAATTAACTTCTGCTTTTAAAAAGGTGAAATTTTCTATTCATCTTTTGATACATCGTCATGTTGAACACATTTTTGTAATCCATTTTTGAGCTGACAAAAACATAAGTAGTTGTGATATGATTCACATCATAGACAACATTGCAATCTTATTGCCAAATGCAAATGAAAAATAAAGTTATTGGTTACTGCTACAATTTGGATATTCAGAAATCACTGAGGATCCAACGTGATTAATAGATTGCAAAGCTGAGTAACAAACAGAGGGTATGCGCCTTCAGTTGAAGAATATTTGTGGTTGCTTCCCTAAATCTCAGTTTTATCCAGAATGAGTCCCATCCAATTAGATCTCATTCAAGCTCCAATCTCAGATAGACACCTACTAAAGTATTGAATGTACTTTCTGTGTCAGATGTCATAGAAATAAAGAGATTTATAATTGCTGGGCACTGTGCTAAAAAAAAAAAAAAAGAATGGACATGAATGGACTTGAAGACCTAACTTGGCTTTTCAATACTTTTGAGAACTAGAGACTTGCCTTCCTCTGAAGCAATGAACAGGGAACACTGTTACCTAGGATTGGGTGATTATTTTTCCATTAAATCCTTTTCCTCCAATTGCTGAGGTTGGATTCTAGAAGGCGCTATTCTTTTCTGACTTCATCTACTCTCTTAATAATCTTATAGATTCTTCTACTAAAGTTCTGAAGACAACTGCTAATTCAAATTAGGATTGACATTTTATATCTGCTTCTATGTTTTTCTTAGGTATTCAGTCTGTATGACATTATTTCACTGACTAGGGTAAAAACATATATATTTCACTGATCTTTCTACTGTTGCACTAAAACCATAATATGTCTGTTTTCTACTGCCAATTTCCAAAGTGAGATTGCAATAAGACACTATTTTCCAGCTAAGCATATTTAAATATTGCATGAACCTAGCTCCTTTCCAGTGCACATTTTATTAAAACTAGCTGTGAGGTAATTATTGAACATGCTAAAAATGGCTTTTGAGAGCACAATGATGAGTTTTGTCCATTTTCAATTCACAGGCTGAGCTTTGACTACATTTCATATTCCAGGAATTCACTTGCTGCTCACAGCAGATCAGCTTTATAGACTGAAGTCTCCGAACGACTTCAGAAACATCATTTCTGAGAACTGCAGGAAATCTAGGTCAAGGTCTGATTGTAACAGAATTTACTTACATGAGGAGTATGCTCTTTGTGAAATAATAAATAATATTAATACAAGTCTCAGTGAAGTCAGATAGCGGAATAAAAGCTACATAATGTAATTATGTTTGAAAATAAAATTAGACAAATAGGCAAACTAATTTATATACAAAAATTGTCTGATGTTCTGAAAGTAAAACATCTGTTGGGATTTGTAGCCTAGTCATATACTCAAATGGATTTCCTCCATTCCTGATGGATTGACCACCTGTTATATTTTACGAAGAAATTTTAATTCCTCTCCCTACATCATATAAAGTTCTAGGAGGCAATTTCATCAGCATCTCCAAAATATTTAATTTTATGTATATCAGATAAAGTATTTTCTCTGGCGACAATTTTGAATTCTTTATGATTACTCATTTGCAAAAAAAATAATATGAATATTCTAACAAGGTTACATTCGGGTCCACATTTGCATACTAATAGAGTAAAAATTGAAATATTGATGTCCATCTTACTGGTTGGATACAGCCATCTCTTCAATGTCAAATATGTTGATTAAAAATAAATATTACTATTTTATGCATTCGCAGCGTGAGATCAGTAATATATGGATAAACATCATTCCTAAAAGAAGCATGTTTGTGAATACTGTATTTAATTAGTGTTCATGGGGGACAATGTAAGAAGAAAAAAATACCGCAGCTGAACTCACTTTGCAATTGTGCTGATGTTAAATACTGAAAGATCTAATATGTATTCTTCTAGCCAGCAGAATCTGTGACCTGGCAATAATGGTTCACAGAGAAGACCTGGGATCTGGAATAAACTTGAGATCCTCCGACAGGGTTCTGTTCAGTTCTATCTATTGTCTTATGCTTTGCCTATCACCATAATATCTTAGCCCCTTCAAATATTTAGATAATCTTTGTACTATATAGTGGCCTTTAGTATATAGTAAAGGCCACTATATACTATATAATGCATCTAATCCCAAAGAGAGGCTTGCGCCAGCATTCCCATAGAGAAACCATATTGGGTAACTTTATGTTGACATTGGTATTCCTCTATGTTCCGAACTAATATAAAATTTGGAGCTAGAGATTACATACCAAAGCTAGAAGAACAAATGTGTGATACAGATTTAAATAAAAAGGATGAACCTCTAAATGCAAAGCTATTATCTAAATTCTCTAAATTCAAAACTATTATCTCATCTGTATTCCATTCCTCCTGGGCATCCACAGGGAGAAGGCTTGTTGGTGACAAAGGGGTCATATCTAGAGCATCATGTGTTTCAGGCACCCCTGGCCTCAGTAAAGGCACCCCAAAGAATCAGGGGAGCATAGAGCATCTTAGAGATACCTTTGTCCCCTTCTTTAATGACACCAAGCAGAGCTCTGATTTGGGTCCAGACATCTTTAAAAAACTTCAGTCTATAGCTCTGAACAACTGGTCATCCATGAGCATAAATGTCATCTAGTGAATGAGATCTCATGGGGACACTAATCAGAAAGGTCATTTTTGTCTTCTCTGAATTCCTGAGAGAAGGACTTATTTTTCCCTGAAAATGCAAATTACAATTCTGCAAAAATATCAGAAAGGATTCAGCACAATTGTAGAGCTCATTCTTTCCCTCCCTCTCCTTCCGCTCCCCCACCCCATGAAGTCAGCATGAGTTTTGAGTGAAGAGTATAGGTCCTACATTAGTGAATACAGAAATAGTTTCTCAATATTTAAAAACTAAAGAGACATATGATAACACAAACTGAACAAAAAATGAACAATGGACAAAAAAAATGTTTAGGCTGCCATTTAGAGAGAAGGAGTGGATAGTTAGGTCCAAAGTCATGGTGGCAGGGATAATGAGTATAGGAAAGATCCTTTTGTGGTCACATTAATCTTGTGCTGTATTAGTTTACTAATATAAAACTGGTAACTTTCTCAGCAGAAAAACAAGTCTTTAAAAATGTAGAAGAATGAAGAAGGGAGTGGGTTTTTTTCTATACACAAATACCTTCCCCATTGCTTACTCAGATATGTACCATCCTTATCTGGAACATTCTAAATCCACTAATGGGAACTTTTTAAGTTCCGTCATTTTCTGTTCTTCACCCCATCACCAGAAAAGGGAAGTAAAAAGTGCTTTGTCCAAAAAGGAAAAGAAAATTGTCAATAAAATAATTTTCTACTATAAATTTGTTAGAAAAAAAAGGCATCTGCATTATAATAATTTGGATTGAAAATTTCATCCATTTCTAATGGTTAAGAGATAAGAACACTCAGGCAAAACGGAGTCTCTTTGGCCTGAGGAACCTGTTTATTTTTAATCTGCCAGTCACCGTGCTCTCGAGACACCAATGGAAACAAGAAAATTGACTAAGGGTATGGCTACACTTGCAAGTTGCAGCGCTGGTAGTTTGCCGCGCTGGTCGTCCAGCTGTGCAGGGCCAGCACTGGAGTGTGGCCACACTGACAGCTACCAGCGCTGCAGTGTGGCCACATTTGCAGCATTTGCAGCACTGTACTGAGAGGTGCATTGTGGGCAGCTATCCCAGCATTCAAGTGGCAGTAACGTGCTTTTCAAAAGAGGGGGTTGGGGGGCAGTGTGACAGGGACGGGGGGGGGAGAGAGTGGATTTTTGGAACTGACACTGCAAAATCAGAAAATTTTCCCGCCCCCTTACTGTTAACTGCAAACAGCCTGCATCCAACATACTCTCTTTCCCCCCTCTGCCCCCTCCCCCTGTTTCTCTCAAGCAAAGCAAACACTCAACCCCTGTGAATGAGACAGGCAGGGGGTTATCTCATTTCATTGTTGACAGTAGTTACAGACTGATGACAGCAAACAGGAGCTGTTTGAAGCAGCTCCCGGTGCACAGAGCCCAGCCGAGTTAACAACAAAACCCAACCCCTTATTCTTTAACTGCAAAAGCCTGCAGACCAGATAAGCAGCTGCCGACTCCTTTTCTCGCTGCTGGTCAAGCAAAAAGCAAACACTCAACCCCTGTGAATCACACAGGGAGGAGGAGATCTCATTTGATTGTTCACAGATTGATCACAGCAAACAGCTCCGGTAGAGCAGCTCCGGTAGCAACGGAGCTCCGGAGGTTCACAACAAAACAAAGAGAGGCTGCATAACAAAACAAAGGGAGTAATTTAGTTAAAAGCATTCTGGGATACATCCTTATACCCTGGAGGCCAATAACAGCGCTGGTGTGTGGCCACACTTGATGACCAGCGCTGCAGCACCAGCGCTGCAATCCTTATTCCCCATGCTGAGCCAGGTGTACGGCCAGCGCTGCAGCCAGGGAGTTACAGCGCTGGAAGTGCCCTGCAGGTGTGGCCACTTACTAATTGCAGCGCTGGAAAGCCTCCACCAGTGCTGCAACTTGCAAGTGTAGCCATACCCAACACTGATAGACTGTGAGCAAGGAGGAAAGCCACTTTAGCTCTCTGTCTCAATACCCTTATTAGTAAAGCTAAGCTAGTAATATTTACTTATAGGGGAGCTATAATGAGAATTAATTAGGTCATGTTTGTACAGTGCTTTGTACATTACTCCGGTGGGAATTCTGTGCCACTGCATGTGCACAGAATTCATGTCCCCCAGAGATTTCTTTGCTTCCCTGCAGAAAAATGACTTTCTGACAGGGAAGCTGCAAGAGCAGTCACATACCACTCCCTAGCAGCACAGGTACATCATTTCAGGCACCAGAGCAGCTAGTGAAGAGGTAAATAACAGCAGGGCTCAGCCAGTGGGCTCTTACCCTGAGCCATCAGCTGCTAGTCCTGGCTGGGCTGGAGGCAGGAGAGGATGGGATTTCCTCTTCCCCTGTAAGGAATGGCTGGGGCAGTGTCAGACCCACCCCTGGGAACCTCTCCCAGCTGCAAGAAGCTCAGCATCCTCCCCTGCTTCCTGCCCACATCATTCCTCAGCTGCAGGGGGGAGATGACACTGTGCAGGAAGCAGCTCCTCTGTCTGCCCAACCCCCATGCATCTGGACCTTCCATACCCAGACACCCCTTCCAACCCTCACCCTGTACACCCAGAAGACCCCTAACCCTCCATACCCAAACCCCACCCCACTGAACCTCAATCCCTGCATCTGGAGCCCCCTGCATCCAGACCCCCTACCTCCAGACCCTCACCTCTGCACCCAGACCACCCTCCACTGAAATCCCTACACTCAAACCTCCACCCTGATGAGCTCCAACCCCTGGCATCATCTGAGCCCCCACATCCAGATCCCCACATCACTGACCCACAACTAGATGCACCTAAACTCCCGCCCCACCAAACCCCTCTCCTCCCCCAGCATCCAGGCCCCTGTGCTGAGCCCCAACCACCTTCACCTGGAAATTCCCACAGGAACCCTCCCAATGAGCCTCTGTGCATCCAGATCCCCCCCACACCTACACCCCACACTGAGCTGCCTGCACCCAGACTGTCTCTCACAGAATCCTCTCAGCCCACACCTGGATTCCCCCCCACACACACACACACATGGCTCTTGCCTGGTTGAACCTGCCTGCCCCACACCTGGTGCAGCTAGTGCAGAGGGGCAGAGCCCCAGGGTGTTTCTAGGGCAGGCCCAAGCCTTCTGCTGTGTCAGGGTTCGATGCAACCTCACTGCTGAGTCCATGGCCCAGGGGTGAGGGGGACTGCATGATGATCTCTCACCTTCATGCAGCCACTGGCCTGTGCTCCCCAACGCCATGCTGGAGCCTCTGCATTTTATTTATTGACAAATAAAATGTGCACAGTATTTTAAAGCTCTGCACAACATTTTTAATTTTTTGGTGCAGAATGCCCTCAGGAGTAGTGCACGTAAGAGTAGTGCACGTAAAGTGCCATATAAATATTAAGTACTATAAATCATCATCATGTTTAGAAATGACTTTATAATGATTGTCAGTCATATGTATAGTTCTTTTTCCTTTCCTTGGATTGTTTTGAGGATGTAATGTTTCTTGATTGGTCAGAGACTTTCAGGACAAAATGGATAGTAATCTGACACGCAATTAGTCCCACGGTACTACTCTTTTTTTTTTTCTTTTTTTTTTGTTGCTCCGCCAGCAAACCCCCCGCCCCCCAAAATGTGTCCCGGTATTTTCCTCCTCTCACCTGGTCACCGTAGGTTTGAATGCTACAGATAATACATTAAGATGCAAAAACACAATCAATTTATAAGTAAAAGTAACTAAATATGTACCTTAAATAATAAAAGGGCTTTTCCTGCCCTCACATTCACTTTTAATTAGACAGCACTGTCTCATCACAACTAATTGCTGAGCTTCTCAAATAAGAGGTGGCAGGTATTGATTTAACTGGCAGTTGAGTTCATCTGCAACCAAGAAACATGCCATTTTTGTTAGAAGTCATCCCAAAATGGGGAGGTTAACATGCACTACTGAGACTAAACACATTTCATGAACTGTGGCAGTACCAACTACATGCCTAGACTTTCATATCTTATTAAGATCTGTTTTGGGAGAAGCATATCATAAGCCCTTTTTTTAATTTTTGGCCCATAGCCAGCCCAAAAGGGTTGTTTAAGGCAGTGAGCAAAACAAAACCAAGTTTCCATATTTTTGGACACACTACATTAGAAGATAGAATAGGAAGTGTCCTTTGCAAACCAGAAGCTCACAGTTTGGGAAAGACAATTTAACAGAGTTGTGGCTGGTTTTTATTAAGCTTTCTTTTCTCTTGCTCTTTTTAAAACACAAAAATGGCTATGTGGCTGGGGTTTTTTTTTTGTTTGTTTTGTTTAACAAGGGGCAATTTGACTGATTAAACTAGGCTGCTGCACATATAATATGCAGCCAGTTACTATGGCAACAGCTTTACTTTGACACACAGCTTAGCTTGTTTTAAAGAGTGTACCCTATTATGTCAATTTGGAACACCAGCATTTCCCCCACCCCCAAGATAAGAACAAAAACTAAGCTGGATCCAGTATGATATTGAATCACAGAAATTAGAGCTGGGAAAGCCAACTAGGCCATCTATTTAATCGCCTTGCCTGCCCAATAGCACAATTCCATTATCATTTTATTTCTTAAATGCAACTCCATCAGTATCAATACCATGTAATGGATGTACATAGTAAGTCAGGTAGCTCAAAGTTATGATTCCCTCAGCAATTGTAACTCAGCCCCTTGTATATTTAAAGGGTTTTGTATTACTGTTCCTTGCCGAAATATGTACAATATGACACAGGTACATTTGTCTGGAAATCAGAAGTTTTTGAATTTCTTGATGCGTGTCTCATCTATAGCTTACATTAATGTAGTTCACTACATTCAACAAATAAAACTTGATTGAGACAGATATCAGAACCCAGGTTCACGATGAAACAAGAATGAAAGATTGATTTTGATTCCACTCAAAAGGCAAAAGATAAATTTGCTTTCTAACAGATAAAGTTTCAATATTTAATCCAGGTTTTTTAGAACTATGAAGAAACACATTACTGAATAAGCAATTGGGGCGGTGGGGAAGCAAAGCTTATGGTGATAGAGGAAGCAATTAATCCTTAAATCTAAGAATTATTACCACACAGATGAACATTCTAACTAGTTTTATGTTGAGCAATGGAGAACCATCAGCCTTGATCTCTGAAATACACCAGATTGGAAAGGAAATGTAGCTGTACTAGCTATTTTAGAATCCTGAAATTTATATTTTAGTCTTCTCCATGTTAATATTCACAAAATCACTTATACATGGCCTCAGGAGGGATGAACAAGCCAGCGTGCATGAAATAAGAATTGATGCTAATCTCTCTGTTGCAGACAAACTGAACCAAACCCCAAACTCTGAGCTTTGAAAAAGTTCATAAGACATTTGTTCCACAGTGAAGCTGGGGCAGCAGTAGTTAATAAAGACTCTGGATGTACCCACTTCTGAGATTTCTCCTAGCCCTATTCTCCAGCCATGCTCTCCACTCATGAATTCCTGACTTTGAGGATGGCCTTCTGCAGGGTCTGGGGGAGGGGATACTCAGTGCTAAGGAGATGGTTGACTATTTTAGTGCAGGATGGGAGATATCTGTAAGTAAAGGGTTAATACCATTGCTGCATGGATGTCACCCAACTGAGGCCTGGTCTATACTATGAGTTTAGGTCGAATTTAGCAGTGTTAAATCGAATTAACCCTGCACCCGTCCACACAACAAAGCCATTTTTGTCGACATAAAGGGCTCTTAAAATCGATTTCTGTACTCCTCTCCAAAGAGGGGCTTAGAGCTGAAATTGACAGTGCTGGTTCGCATTAGGGTTAGTGTGGACGCAATTCAACAGTATTGGCCTCTAGGAGCTATCCCACAGTGCATCATTGTGACCGCTCTGGACAGCAATCTGAACTCGGATGCACTGGCCAGGTAGACAGGAAAAGCCCCGCGAACTTTTGAATTTCATTTCCTGTTTGCCCAGCGTGGAGAGGTGATCAGCACAGGTGACCATGCAGTCCCAGAATCGAAAAAGAGCTCCAGCATGGACCGTACGACAGGTACTGGATCTGATCGCTGTATGGGGAGACTAATCCATGCTATCAGAACTCTGTTCCAAAAGACTGAATGCCAAAACATTTGAAAAAAAATCTCCAAGACCATGATGGACAGAGGCCACAAACAGGGACTCAACACAGTGCTGCGTGAAACTTAAGGAGCTGAGACAAGTGTACCAGAAAGCCAAAAAAAAAATCAAACAGATGCTCCAGGACAGAGCCGCAGACATGCTGATTCTAGCTGAGCTGCAGGCAATTCTAGGGGGAGCCACCACCACTACCCCACCCCTGTCCATGGACTCTGATGATGGGGTACTCTCAGTTGCCATGCCTGAGGATTTTGCGGACGGGGAAGATGATGAGGAGGAGGAGGACAAGGTTGAGGAGAGCACACATCACACCGTTCTCCCCGACAGCCAGGATCTTTTTCTCACACTGACTGAAATACCCTCCCAAGGTGGTATCCAAGACCATGAAACCATGGAAGGGACATCTGGTGAGTGTACCTTTGTAAATATAAAACATGGTTTAAAAGCAAGTGTTTTTAAATGATTAAGAAAAGGATCAGAACTGGTGTCTTATTTTTACTTATGCCTGGCTTTTAAGATATCCATAATTGATGTCCAAGTTTCATTTGTAGCTGATCATTATCACATTCTCAAGCATTTCTGACAGCACTAATCTCTCTGGTAGGGCTGGATATCCCATAGCAATTACACTGAATAAAATCCAATTGCAAGAGAAGAAAAATGGTTCAGATGTTGGTGAGTATGATGTAAAGTTACAGTAAATTGAAATGCCATTTTGAATTTTTTCAGGATTCCTCCTACTCAGGCCAGCAAAGTCATTTAGTTTGTTCTCATTACCTCCTTTGATACTCAGATTTGATAGTTAACCACTGTGCATATCACCCCACTGCATTGGCAATACTTTGCAGTTGTTTTTATTGAGGAATCATTTAAAAGTATTTTACAACATTTCATAAGAAAATAAAATAATCTGTGAAAGCTAAAAAGGGACACAGCAGGAGCTCTGTCTCCAATCTCACTTTTGCAATTCAATCTACGAGCAAGGAAAAGCAAAACTGTCAAAATTATAAAACTATTAGGTTTCTGTGTCACTGAGTACAGTTATTACTGTTACTGCAAATGTACTATGCTCCAGTGGCAATTCATTGGTAGCAAACAATGAGACAAGAGCTCAACTTTGATCAATATTCATGACCAGACTACATTTCATATGTTGATTAAGCACACTGCAGAATCTTAGAAGAGGATATTAAACCATGAGCTATTGGAACCACCACATAATATATGGGATGGAGCAAGCAAGTAAATAAAACTGGAGCTACTTTGAACTACAGCGAAGCTCAGCAGCATCACCTACATGTGATGCAGAATTCCTTGGCACAACAAACGTACATCAACCTGTCTGCTCCTACATACTGTGAAACAGATGGATTCTCTAGTGGCACCAAGCCTGGTTCAGCCTTAAGCACATTGGTACCCCAGGCCAAGATGGGATTCAATGCCCCTTTCTGCATGATTACTTCACCCACTGTTGTGAGGGGATGCTATAGTTGCACTACAATGACACATTTTCTATACATATACATGCAAACATTCATAAACATCATCTATATACATATCTCCTACTGATCATTACGTTTATAATGTTACAAGATTTCATAAGAGACCTTGACATATTTATACTATTAAAGCTACGAAAAGACTGTATACAACTAGTTGATTCAATTGCTTATTCTCTAGGGTTCTATTCTGTTCTCCCCTGGGGGTTGTTTGGATGATGATTATCACACCTAGTATCGGTACTGGTGGAGGAGGTGAACAGGTCCTGTGAAGGAAACAGTTTTCCATGTAACATTTCAAAAGAGATACATGAAACATCGGATGAATCTGTAGAGAGTGGGGTTGCTGAAATTCAAAAGTAACTGGATTAACCTGTTGCAGGATCTTAAGAGGGCCAAGGAACTGAAAGTCCAACTTGTAAGCCAGTCTGTCTGTGCAGAGATGCTCCCTGGAAAACTATATCTTTTGCCCCACTGAATATGTGTGGCCTTGCTGTTGAGGCTGGTCCGTATACTGTTTATAATCTGCTCTTGTTTTTTCCATGTGATCCTTCACTTCCTTCTGTGACTGATGAATCTGCTCCACTAGGTCTGAGGTGGCTAGTTTGGGAGATGATGCAGGTAATTGCGAGTGGAATCAGGAGTGGTACTCAGTTGGTAAAAAAAAGGTGCTTTGACCCCGCCCCCACCCCTGACACACACACACACACACACACACACACACACACACACACACACTTACACTTTGTCCTCTCTCAGGAGGTACTTGACCCATGCTCTGCCCCAGACCTCACCCCCACTCCACCTCCACCCCAATCCTTCCAATCCCCTCCCCTGAGCGTGCTCCGCCCTCGCTCCTCCCCCTCACTCCCTGCACCTCCTGCATGCTGCTAAATGGCTGATCTGCACCAGGTGGGAGGCTCTGGGGGGGGGATGGGAAGACACTGATGGGGGGAGCTGCTGGTGGGTTCTCAGCACCCACCATTTTTTCCCCATAGGTGCTCCAGCCCCAGAGCACCCACAGAGTTGGTGCCTATACACACACGGTCTGTATCGTATACAAACTCGGTAAGAGAGAAGTGAGGACCAATCATCCTTGTAATCACTGATATAACATCGCAGATATTCCTTGAAAATTTGGTTGGCAATTTTCCATTAGGCCATTGGACTTGGGATGGCAAGCAGAGGAGAGATACACACAAACCCCCAAGCAGGAGCACGGCCTTACAACCAGAATTGTGCTGTGAACTGAGACCCCCACCACACAAAATCAGAGGTGATGTGCTCAGGAAGGCTGTGAAGGTGGACTACATGGCTAAGCCATAGCTGGGCAATCCCTAGCTGAGCTCTCTCTTCAGAGGAGGGGAGATCTGTGCAGGGGATGAAGTGAGCCATTTTTGCAAAGTTGTCCACTACATCAAAACTGTGGTAAATTTGTTGGACTCCAGTAAGTCTACAGAAAAAAGTATATGGTGATGGCTGACCAGGGGTCAGATGGGGTGTCCATGGACTGGAGGAGGAGATCACATGGCTTTTGGCATCATGTCTTTTTGCAGGCACAGACATTGCAGGAGGCAATGAAGGATTATCATGGGGCATATCCAGGACCACCAAAAAGAGTGGCATATTAATATTGGATCTTAAAGGACCCCAGGTGTCTTGCTCGAGGAAAATTAGGTCATAGTTGCAGCCCTGCAACTTTTGCAGGTCATTTTGGGTAGGTAGAGACAGAGGCGTGGTCCCTTAAGTACACAATTCCCTTTCTAGGAGTCATGCAGTTGCTTGTTGATAATATCTTGTTCCTCTGATAGACAGATCTCCTGAGGCAGAATGTATGTCATTATATCCTGGAGATGAGCTGTGCTGAGAAAGTTACAGGATCTGAGAATGAGGATTGGTTCATGGCTGGGACCTTGTGAGTTAATATTGTATCTTAGGGACGGCCTTGCCATTTTTGGATCCAGGCAAATATATATGGTGATGAAATCCAATGATGAGAAAAATAGGGTTCACCAAAGCTGCTGTTGGTTTAAGGCTTTCACCCTACATAGGTATTCCAGACTTTTATGATCAGTGAATGCCTGGAACCAGGTGGTGAGCTCCTTCCAGGTAAAAACTCTGCAAAGGCAATTTTTAAATTGCCAGGAGCTCCTTATCAAATATTTCATAGTTTAGCTCTGCAAGGTGAGTTTCCTTGAGTAATAAATACATGGGTGTAACACTTGTTGGGAATCAAGTCATTGGGAGGGAACAGCCACAATCAATGAATTGGAGGAGTCAGCATCTACAATGAAGGCATGCATAACATCTAGATGAGCCAATATGGGTGTGGTAGTGAAGGCAAGTTTGAGTGGTTTTAATGCATTCTGGGCCTTGGGAGACCAATGGAACTAGGCATTTTCTGGAGGAGACTAGTGAGGGGCTTCACTTGTTTTGAAAAATTCAGGATAAAATAGTTGATAAAAAAAAACTAGTGAACCCCAGGTAGCTTTACAGGTTGCATACCAAATGGTGAGTCAGACAATCTTGCATGGCTTGGACCTTGCAGGTGCCCATCTAGATCCCTTCTCAGAAAAAGATTAAGCCCAAGAACTCCGCATAGAAGTGATCACAGGCACACTGAGGTTGGTGTAAAAGACCATGCTGCTCTAACCATTCCAGAATCATTCGGATGTGAACAGTATGCTGTTCAGGGTAGTTGGAGAACAATTCATCCAGGTAGACTACTACATACTGGTCCAATAGGTCTTATAACATCATTTATAAAATACTGGAAGATAGCCAGGGCATTGGTCAACCCAAAGGGCATAATGAGCTATCCATTGTGGTCATTTCAGGTTTGGAAGGAAGTCTTCCACTTTTTTCCCCTCCCTGATTCACATGGGGTTGTACGCCCCATGGAAGTCCAACTTAGTGAACATAGGGGCAGCCCCACACATCATCCAGCAATTTAGGAATCAGGGTAGTGGGTAATGATTCCCAGTAGTTACTCAGTTCAGGTAGCAGATTCAGAGACTGCTGTCTTTTTTCTCAACAAAAAAGGACTATTGTGCCACCTCAAGAGATTGACCCTTGGGTCTGGTTCTCCTGGAGGTATTCTCAGAGCATTGTCAGCTCGGGTTCTGACATGGCATAAATTTATCCAAAACGGTATTTTTGCTCCTGGCTGCAGTTCTAGTGGGCAGTCATAATCCTGGTGTGGAGGCAGGCTTTCTGCATTCCTTGTCTCAAAAACATTGGTGTAGACTTGGTATTTTGAGGGGAATTCAGGTGTAGCTTCAAGAGAAGGTTCTGCCTGGATAGCCACCCCAACCTGCGTTTTTGAGGTTTGGATGCTAGACCAGGATATACCAGTTTCCAACAGTGCTGCCAACAAAACTCCAATGGAAAACAATCTTGTGCTTTCCACCAAATGAGTGGATTGTGGAGGGCGGGCCAGGAGGTACTGAGGATCAGGGGAAATGGAAAATTGTAACATTTCTTCGGTGCCCATGAATCACAACCTCCACGGCAGTTGTTTCCTCTATTACTGGACCAGAAAACAAAAAGGAACCATCAGTAGTCTCTATGATGTTAGGAGTGGCCTTGCATTGCATGGGAATCTGCAAAATCTGGGCTCTCACTATGTCTATGAAGCAGTCAACTGTGCCTGAAATCAAGGACAGCCAGTAGGATGGCAGTTTGCAGAAGAACCCCAGGTATATGCAGCGGGCCTGGCATGCAAGTGGGAAGCCTTCAGTTGGAGCTCAAGATGTGTTCCAGTCAAGACCAAAGTGCGGGGGAGTTCTTTTCCCTGATTCCTTGGCATTCATACAGGGCAGGCAGAGATGGACTGACCTGATTCTCTGCAGTAGAAGCAGAGATGGTGCTGGCATTGTCACTTCTTTTCTCTGGGGATGAGCCATTGACAGCCCATCCACCTGCATCAGCTTGGCAGGAGGCATGGATACAGAGGTAACAGTACATGGTTAGAGTTGCAAGACTTCCCCTTTTTCCTCTCTTCATTCTTGTCTACACAGATGGTGAGACACATGAGGGCATCCAGGCTCACAAGCATCTTTAATTTCTTCTCACAGGCCCCATCAGAACTGGTACAGCTGCGCTCCTCATTCTAATTCAAATCAGCCATGAGGTGATAGAATTGTGCTCTAGGAGACTAGGCGTGCTCTGTCCCGTCGCAACTTTGTTCAGGAAGCCTCCGCTGTTTGAACTTGGTGCAGATCATCAAATAGCACCAACATGGCTCCCAGTTCAATCGTATCAAGCTGTCACACTCCAAGAAGAGGGAGGCCCAGTCTAGTGCTTCCCAAGACAGCAGGCTAATAATCAGGCTCACCTTTGCATGATCAGTAGCACTCTCAGTCCTACGCCTCTTGACCAGAGGCAGCATTGGTTTATAAAACCCCAGAATCACTTGCAATCAAACCATTCCAGCAGATGTATTGGAGAACAGGGCTCCAAGAGGTATGTCTGGACTGTAGCATTTTTGGCAAGCAGTTGTCTGACTTGCTTGTGCAATAGCTGGTTCCCCAAGGTTAGCTGGATGACCTGGGCCTGCAGGGCTTGGTTGTACTCCTAAAGATGGGCAGCCAACTCAAGTGTGTCCAATGCTCCCAAAAGGTTAGACAGCTCCATTCTGCCAGCATCAGGCCCAGTCCTGTGGTCTAAGTGGTCCATGCAAGCTGCCATGACTGGGATGTGAGCGATATGTCCTACTGGTTGGAGCAGGAGTTGGGAGCAGGGCCAGATCAGATACCAGGTCAGAGTAGGAGACAGACCAGAAGGCAAAGCAGGAGTCAGGAAGCAGGCAAGGTCAAGTTACCAGGCGGTCAGAGTCTGCAAGGGAATCTGCCTAAGCAGGGGAAACCCAGTTGCATAGACAACTTCCTGTTCCTTTGCTCAGTTGTAATACAAGCAGGGAACCAATCACTACCCCCAGCATTCTGCCAGTCAGATCCCAGGATGAGTCTTCTGTCAGAGTTCAGCTTCTAGTTCTAGCAACTGTTGGCAACTCAGAATTTAATGGCTCCTAAAAGAGTGCTGTAGACCAGGGATTGAGACCCATAGTCCCTGAAACCACCTTAGTATCCAGTTTAACATATGAAAAAAGTTAAGATTTTTATAAAGCAATTATTTAAATAGGAAAAAAAACACCTCTGCCCTGTCTTAACCTCTGTTCACCACCTTGCTAATCCCCATCAGTAAAATGCTGTCACCCATTTCCTTGGTTTCATTTCTCCTCATCTCCTTGGAAACAGAGCTTTGCCTCCACAATACCTTTATCTAACAAGAAGCTGAAGGGTCCAAAGATCTGATGTCACTTCTGTACCTAGATCAATGTATCTCACTTTTTACTATTCATTAGGCTACTGAATCAGTCTGGACATATTAGCATGAAATATGACTTGATTTTTAGCATGAAAGCAATGCCTCTATCAAAATGAAAGGTTCCCACCTCCCAGACATTCGTGAGTTGAAATGACAGAACACATTGTTGTGGGATGTTCTTAAATCTTAACAGAGAACAGTAACAGCCTCATACAATAATAAAAAAAAAAGTTAACGTATCCAGGATTAAAAACCGCTTAGTAATTATTCCATTTATTCCCCATGTACTCCCTGTTAATCAAGTGGTATAAGATTACAGCTCTTACAGTCTGAACCCACAGACAGGACATGAATATCAGAACAGGGAAAAAGCCTCTTCCTTGCAAAAGGGCATCAATTCCCAACAATTTTGCTGGCACATGTTCCAAATGCTGAGTAATGAGGACCCCCACTGGAGTCTAGAGAATACCTTTTAAACATATTTTAGCTTCCTTTTAATGGTCAACACAGTAACCACAATACTGAAAGCAACCCAGAAGGAAACTAGAAATTAACATACAAGCAGTGATTCAAAGATGTTGCATCTCCTATCTTTTGCCTACACTTTTAAAAGAATGTTTTAAGTTAATTTCTGTATAACCAGTACTTTTGGGGGGGGGGGGAGGAGGGGGAGAGAGCAACACTTCCCATAGATCCATGGATCCTATACACGCCTATTACATTACCCAGTGCACTAAATGCACCAACAGCAACTATGTGGGTGAAACCAGACAATCTCTATGCTCTGGAATGAATTCACACAGGAAAATGATAAGACAGAAAACACCACATCACCTGTGAGTGAACACTTTTCACAAAGCAATCACTCTGTATTTGACCTATCAGTACTCATCCTCAAAGAAAACCTGCACATATCTTCAAAGGACAAGCCTTGGAGCTTAAATTCATAACTATGCTAGACACTAAGGCCTGGGCTACATTGGCGGTAGTGAAGACATACCCTAAAAGCCATGGACTGACCAGAGATGCCGGATTTATGGCTTATTACAACAATCTATAATCCACTAACTGCCCCCATCCCAATCCCACCCCCAGATTTTTCTCATCTTCCCTCCCCCCATGTGATTGGAGATATGTTAATGGGCCATTTCACCTTGAATGGTCTCTTGAAATGTGTTAACTACTTAGGCTAAACAATCTGCTGCACCTTGTATTTAGCTGTGACAAGGAGTACATTTCCCAGACCTGAAGAAGAGTTCTGTGTAGCTTGAAAGCTTGTCTCTCACTGACAGAAGTTGGTCCAATAAAAGGTATTAGCTCACCCACCTTGTCTCTCTAATATCCTGGGACCATCATGGCTCTGACACTGCATACAATCTGAGAAATGTCAGTTCTACAGTAGGTTTAGATTTAAAGCAACTCTATGTAGAAATTCTGATGCTCATTTTTACAATTATTAGAAATACCTGTTTTAGTAAGACAATGTCCAGAACATGGACATACTGGTTGCATGTTGTTTTTTCTGCTCTTACATAACCTTTACAAGAGAGTTTTCAAACACTGCAGTATCCTCCTCAGCAGAGACCACTCAGTATTTGATAGTAATGAATATACAGTAAAGGGTCTTTACTCAGGCTGCTGGTTTCAAACAGACAGTAGTTCTTCATGGCTCGCTAGCTCTCATTATAATGATATACAGCCTATTCTGCCAACTATCACCACATGGGATCTTCCTAAATTCTCCCCCACTCTGCCTTCTCCCCCACAAACTACAGAGAAGTAGAAAAAGCAGCAGCCTGTATCTTCTGATCTAAAAAGTACAGAGAAAAGACAAGAGGAGGTTTTGTGCTTCAATATAATTTACTGCCTTGGAACAGGGAGGACAAAGGTGGCTCTAAGCTACCCTTACACCTTTCCAATTCCAGCATAAACAAGTTCAGGAGGCTGTTCTAGATACTGCTTCCACCTTCAATTTCCTAGGGGGTGGCAGTTCTGCTCAGAATGCCTGTAGCTCTCTGGGCCCACTTCTGACATGCCCCCTCCCACTCACCCCTGGGGGCACGAGGACTTGAAAGGGGATCTGTGTTGGGCTACTTAAAGTGGCCTTACACAATGCCTGTGGCAGAGGAAACCCCCACTGAGTGTTTTTACAGCTCCTATACATGGGTTGTAGCAAGGTGACATCCACAGTATGCAGTTTACCCTACTACAATTAGATTGGAAATCTCTGAAGTGTAAGTAGATGACTTGATTCTGGTGAGATCAGAATCAGGTACAGAGTTTGTTACTATAGATATAACTGTTTCTATATGTAAACTCTGTCTGTGTGTGTGTGTGTATGTACACTGTGGATAACCAAAAGTGGGACAATAAAATAAATCAAAACCTGAAGATAAGATTTGGCCTAACCTAATCATTAGCTATGGCTAATGAACTAGCCTGGCTGGGAACAATGATTGTATAGCATTAGTAGCGTGAATGAACAAAGTGTATGTATTAGTAGAAAAAAAATAGAATTATTTAAGCCAGCCCACCAATTGAAATACTGTTACTATTAAAAGCAGATTAATTATTCCTATTCTTTAATATATTATTTATATGCCAAATGTCCCAGGAAAACCCAATTACTTGGCAGGGGAGGGGTTTTGCCCCTTTTTGGATGCATGGCCAGTCTCAAGAAAATGAAGTGAAATCAGATTCTGTATTCTCAAGATAAAACAGATCTGTCCAGCATGTGCAGCATACAGACAACAGATCAATATGCTTTCAGATTCAGAGCTGACAACACTTAATGGCTGTAGAAGATAATATCAATGCTTTGAAGCAATTCTATGGCAGTTTGAAGGAGTCCCTGTCAAGTCTCTATTTTAGAATAAAATTCCCTACCTTTTGAGAAATACCGGCAATCAGATAGTCCTCAGATATAATCTTTTATTAGCCCCAGAATCCAAATACCTTAAATGCATTTGTCAGGCTATTCTTTCAGAAACAACCAGAGAGAATGAAATGGATTGCTAATGAACTATAGACCTACATTTTTTTAAATGATCTTAATAAAAAAAGTCACAATATGGTATTTTAAAAGTACAAATGATAAAATTCTGTAGATAACAAGAAGAGATAGTGGGTAACATTTTCTAAAGGAATATAAGTCATTTGGTTGTAAGTCTTAAGGGCACAATTTTAAAGTTATTTAGGACCTAAAGATGCAGCGAGGCAACTGGTGGAATTTTCAAAAGGCCCTAAAATTGATGGCAGGTAGGGACCTATGTACTTTTGAAAAGCCAACCTGGTGCCGATCTATAACTTTTAAAATCTGGCACTACTCACACTGAAAGTCATGTCAATGGGATTTGGGACAGGTCTACACAACAAACAGCACGGCTGCAGCTGTAGCACCATAGTGTAGACATGTCCTACATAGACTGAAGGATTTTTTCCCTTCAGTGTAGTTAATCCAGTTCTCTGAGAGGCAATAGCTAGGTTCTTTTCCCATCAACCTAGCTGCATCTATACTGGGATTAGGTCAACCTAACTGGTGTTCAGGGTGTAAAATTTTACATAGTCCTAAGCAACACAGACCAGGTTTGAGACTCCTAATCACTCAGGGAGCACTCATGCAGCAGCTGGGAGCATGCCTCCCCGCCCAGTTAGACAGACTCATGCTAGCTCTGCTCAAGTTAGCGTGGATAAAAATAGCAGTGTGGACATTATGGCAAGAGTGGCAGCCTGGGTTACCCACCCAGACTTGGACCCAGGGAGTCAAGCAGACTTGAATTTGGGCAACTGGCCCAAGGTGCAATGTTTAGTGCAGTGATTCTTAACCTTTGCAGATGACTGTACCTCTTTCAGAATTCTGATTTGCTTGCGTACCCCAAGTTTCATCTCACTTAAAAATTACTTGCTTACAAATCAGTCACAGAAATACAGAAGTGTCAAAGCACACTATTACTGAAAAATTGCTTACCTTCTCATTTTGTCTGCATGAAATTTTAGTTTGTACTGACTTTGCTAATGCTATTTGTGTAGACTGTTATAAAATTAGCCAAATATTTAGAGGAATTGGTGTACCCCCAGGGATATGTATACCCCTAGTTGAGAACCACTTTAGCGCACTGGCTTGAGTAGAGCTAGAATGAGTCTGTTTATGGCATTTTACTCATTATATTAGACACAAGAACTTTCAGACCTATACTATTGGAATGCAAAGCGGCCCTTATTTTCCTTCCACTACGCTGAGGAACTATACTGTGGCCCCCTACCCTCTGGCTTAGGAAAAATAAATGGGACTCTCTTTAAAGTCTATTAGTGCTGTTTGGTAGCCATACATGTTTTTCCTCAAGCAATGCAAGGAATACCCTACCTTCCTGAAGGAAGGGGTCTAGGCCTCAGATATTTCCATGCAAAACACTTCCATTAGGTCTCCATAAATAATACTTTATAAATGAAGTGCAAATACTTAAACACCTCCAATGTGACCAGATCATTAATGATGTTGGTCATTATTGGGCTTTCATTTATATTGACGTTTTTCCTGTCTTACAGATTTAAAGCTGGTTGTTTTATTAGCTTTTTTTGACATTCAGCCTGGCATTACTAAAACATCTTAAGTGCCTTTTGCCACCGATTTCTTTTGAAATGTATCTAAAATGATTTAAAACCGTGTTACTCAAAATGTTTTACTGATCTCCCTGGGATGGCTCCAGCTTGCAGGAAAACCATAAAAGCCCAGTCCTGCTTCCATCAAAATCAATAGGAATTTTGTTGTTGGTTTTAATAGGAGCAGGAACAAGCCCTAGGCTAGACAAGCGCCCACACCTACACAAACTTATAAGGAAAATAAGCAGCATTTATGTCCAGGGTTTTGATGTACAAAATTCAAATGCATTCTTCATATGGACCGTCTGATATCTAAGAAATGAAATAAACATTGCTGCATTTATTTCCATATTTACCATTCCAAATACATGCACATATATCCAGAGCTCTGCAGTTAAGAATGTATTGGAGTGACACGTGCAGGGGAGGCTCTATGTTTTTTGCCGCCCCAAGCACGGCAGTCAGGCAGCCTTCGGTGGCATTTCTGCGGATGATCTACTGGTCCTGCGTCTTCAGCATACCCGCTGCCAAATTGCTGCTGAAGCTGCGGGACCGGCGGACCTCCCGCAGAAACGCCGCTGAAGGCTCCCTGACTGCCACCCTCACGACAACTGGCAGGCCGCCCCCGCCAGCTTGCCGCCCCAGGTATGCGCTTGCTGCGCTGGTGCCTGGAGCCGCCCCTGAGTCACAGACACTATATGTCCATGCGCTAACCTGCTTTACAGAAGTTTTAAACTTTGGTTTACAAAGAATATATCTTTCAGCCGCTCCTGCTGCATTGCATTATTTGAAGCACCCAATGTGAAAAACATCATAACTTAAACGTAATTTTACCAAGACATTTACCTTAAACTTAACAAGCAGAAAACATTTCAACCCGAAGTGTAATTTGTTTAAGTGCTTGAAGTCAGGGCATGAAAGAAAGTGCCGGTTCAACTATAAACTATTGCACTGATGTAATTAGTGCATCTTATAGTACATGTAAGGGATTTTCAAAGGCAATTCGATTCCATATAAAATGAAAGTGATTCTTGTGACTTGTTTCCCTCAGTTTTGAACAGTTTGCCAGCTGTTTAATTCTAACATTCTGTATTGCATTTAAAATGGATCCAATTAGGTTAGATTATTAACATTTTTATATACACAATACAAAGCAACTTGTTATTAAAAAGGCACGTTATTAAATATGTACCAGTTTCTGCATTGTTTAAGATCAACTTGTTTTTATAAGAAACAGGAAAGATATGGATACATACAGCAAGATTCTTTCTACAAGAGACAAAATACTATAGCTAATCCAAAATCATATATGAAAAAGGTGGGTGTATATGATATAGATATATATAGTAACCATAAAAGAATAAAGTGAAAATGCTTAAATGGAAGCACTGAAAATGAAGGATTCTTATAAACATATAATAAGGTTATTGTGTGATCTCATTTTGGAATTTATATGACAGACTGAATTTCCTGAACAAACCTTAAGGAATTAAGATAAAGGTTACTGAATTAAATTAAACCTTATTGAATTAGCGTTGATACCTTTGGTGTCCATTGTATTAATTGTGCAATTGTGTATGTGTTACTCTATGTATTTTCATGGGAAGATTAAATCAGAGAGCAGCAGGGAGTGATTAGGTGATTGTGACATCTCCAGAGAAGCCAATCCCCTGGAAAGGTATGCATATACTGGTTCCAATGGGATTCTTGAAGGATCACTGACAGAAAACAAAAAGAAACTCAAAAAAAAAAAAAAGGATTTTGGGATAAATAGCTTGGTTTTCAATTTCCTCAAGGCCTTATCCTGATCTAGCAAATGGACAGGACCCTTGGTCCTTGGAGGGCCCCAATCCTTAGAGAAGGGTTGGAAGGACTGGGCCTTCTGAGATCTCATAAGTCTGGATGCTTGTTCTGAGCTGAACCTGTGATGAGCTTGTAGCCATAAGGACTTCCCCTTGGGTGGGGCATTGAAGAACTGCTCCTGCCAGAATACATGTTAGGGTTGGGTGGT
Organism: Mauremys mutica; assembly: GCF_020497125.1. Lineage (NCBI taxonomy): Eukaryota > Metazoa > Chordata > Testudines > Geoemydidae > Mauremys > Mauremys mutica. The sequence goes on from NC_059076.1 coordinate 66,730,348, forward strand.
ATCTAGTAGTGTCTAGGTTCTTTTAATGTTTTTAATATGTTTTCTCTGTAATGCTTTTTTACTTTAAGAATAAAGCAGGCTTGCATAGGAAGTGCTGTGTGGTACCTTATAACTAGCAATTACACCTGTTTACCAGCTCTGAAGAGAAAGCAAGCAGGGGGCCTTGGGCAGCCCATCTGTGCTGGGAATTAAACTGAAGGCAGGGAATTGTACAGCTTGGAAAATCAGAAGAGAGAGAAATGCAAGTCCCCACCCAGAAAAGCAATGGCTGGGCAACTGGAAGCCTGACTGTGGGTATTCTTGGTGGATACTGAAGGGAAACCTAGGTGAAGTTGCCTTGAACTATGACAAACAGAACAAATTAAATCCCATGGTTTTAAAATTCTGAAGCGTCTACTACAGCTGGCATTGGCAGGATACTGAGCAGACCAGCCATTTGCCCTTTACTGGACTCTAAAACAAGAAATTAATAATCAAGAAACAGTTGCTCCAGCTACCAGGATGACATGCCAGCTTAATCAAATCTTGTTTCAAGGGCTCAATCTTGTAAACATTTATGCCCATGAGTAACTTTACTCAAATAAGTAGTCTCATGTGCATCTTTGCACGATTGGGTCCTTGGTCTTTGCAAATAAGCTTTTTTTGGGGGGGTGTAGCGGGCCGGTGTGGCTCCCCTCCTCCCCGGAGAGGGTTGAGCCCCGGACACAGGAAGGGGCGGGGCTACAGCATGGTGAGCCCGCCCCTCAGAGGGTCAGGCGGTGACCCGGAAGAATAAAAGCCGGGCTTCCCAGCTCAGTCAGCTCTCAGCCACCGGAGAGAGCAGACCTGCCTGAGGGAGCTCCTACTGAAGGAACCACGGGAGCCCCGAGCGACTGCCTGAACTGGACGGAGAGCACCCTACCTCGCTCCTGGGAAGACCAGCCGGAGCTCCCCCGCGCCACCTACGACGAGGAGCCCGGGGGAGCGGCCCAGCTGTCGTGCTGTTACCCCGAGGAGCCCCCGGTTTGGCCGGACTTTCCTACGAGCCTACCAGACCTACCTCCCAGCCCGGGCGGGGACGAGCCCATGCAGTGGGACTTCCCGGGGCCAGACGCCGTGGACCAGGTAGGGCAAGAGGGGGATAGTGGAAGTGGCCCGGGGGCAGCTGACCTCAGTCAGGCTGCTGACCAGACTGAACCCATGTCAGTGTGTTGCGGTCAGGATCCCCACTGACCGTCAGCGGTGACGACCGCTGCCTAGGGCCCCGGGCCGGGACACAGTGGAGTGGGTGGGCCTGTGTCCCCCCTGCCACCCCACTCACGGGTGGCAGCCGTCCCCCTCTACCTACTGGCTCGGCCTGCCACAAGAGGCCTGAGCCCCTGTACTGTTTGCTACTGGCTCGGCCTGCCACAAGAGGCCTGAGCCCCTGTACTGTTTACTACTGGCTCGGCCTGCTACAAGAGGCCTGAGCCCCTATACTGTTTGTCGCCCAGCCCCTGAGCCAGAGGGCCTGGGCCTTTGCCAGACCGTTAGTACTGCTTATAGCTCAGCCTGACAGCAAAAGGACTGAGCCCCAACTGACTCTGTCTTCATTTACCTCGCCTTAAAGGGACAGGACAGAGCACCCCCTGTGAGACCAGCAGGCCGGTGTGGCTCCCCTCCTCCCCTCAGAGGGTTGAGCCCCGGACCCGCCTGTTATAGGGGTGGTGGGGGGAGATTTTATTTTTATAATCATAGAATATCAGGGTTGGAAGGGACCTCGGGAGGTCATCTAGTCCAACCCCCTGCTCAAAGCAGGACCAATTCCCAATTAAATTATCCCAGCCAGGGCTTTGTCAAGCCTGATCATAAAAACCGCTAAGGAAGGAGATTCCACCACTTCCCTAGGTAACACATTCCAGTGCTTCACCACCCGCCTAGTGAAAAAGTTTTTCCTAATATCCAACCTAAGCCTCCCCCACTGCAACTTGAGACCATTGCTCCTTATTCTGTCATCTGGTACCACTGAGAACAGTCTAGATCCATCCTCTTTGGAACCCCCTTTCAGGTAGTTGAAAGCAGCTATCAAATCCCCCCTCATTCTTCTCTTCTGCAGACTACACAATCCCAGTTCCCTCAGCTGCTCCTCATAAGTCATGTCCTTCAGCCCTCTAATCATTTTTGTTGTCCTCCACTGGACTCTTTCCAATTTTTCCACATCCTTCTTGTAGTGTGGGGCCCAAAACTGGACACAGTACTCCAGATGAGGCCTCACCAAGGTCGAATAGAGGAGAATGATCGTGTCCCTCGTTCTGCTGGCAATGCCCCTACTTATACAGCCCAAAATGCCAGTATCCTTCTTGGCAACAAGGGCACACTGTTGCCTCATACCCAGCTTCTCATCCACTATAACCCCTAGGTCCTTTTCTGCAGAACTGCTGCCTAGCTTTTTGGTCCCTACTCTATAGCAGTGCCTTTTAAAAGGTACAGTTTGAAAAGCACAAATAGATGGCATAAGACTAGGAAGTTATTGAACATAAAAATACAGAAAGTAAGTTCTCGCAACAGAGTGGGGGGGAAAACCAAGGTAACTGGCAGCATGCTGAAGCATTTATTATTGTTATTTATTTATTATACAGCAGCACCTAGTGACCCAAAACAGAATAAGGGTCACATTGTGATGAGCTGTGCAAAAACAGAGGATGAGATTATGCACCAAAGAATCCATAGTTACCAGCCACAAACACTTATGTATATGTTTAAATTTCAAGCAAAAACATTGATCTCAACCCAATTGACCTAACCTAGTTTCTCAGCCTCATATTACACCATTTATCAAAATCAGTTTTGTAACCTGTAGTTTCTGACCTAAATATCTCCAGAGAGTATCACCATGTTCCTTTTCTTATTCTGTTTCTATAATATTAATCAGAACTAAATTAATTTGAAGTAATACAGATATCAGACTACATCTCCTATCGTAATTCCACTATAATCCATCATTAATTAATGCACTATTATAGTGCTATCTGATCACATCTCTAGTCTTGTATAAGTGACATTTTTTATCTTTGATGAAGATGGTATAGTGATAATGTTGTGCCTCAGAGAAAAACATTTTTCTACTTCCCAATGTACTGTATTATGACAGCGCTTTGTATTTTGAAAAAAAAAAATCAAGAAGATCTGTGTAATTTCAAAAGCTTGTCTGCTTCACCCACAGAAATTGGTCTAATAAAAGATATCACTTCACTCACCTTGTCTCTCTAAGATCATCAAAAGAAATTGTATAGCTTTCATTCCACAGCAAGACTTGAGTGATAGTGCAAGATCCTGAGGATTAGCATGGTGTCAAGCTTTCTTCCTGCTTGAAGTGCAGACAACTAACATCTGTATTGCAGCAAAGGATACTGCTGAGCAAAGTCTCCAGTTGCTTCTAACTCAATCAAATGCATTTGTCACTAGATGTTGTGAAAGAAGTTCAATAATCATGCTGTAGATGCGTCCTAGAATGAATGGGTCAAAGTGCTTCTAGGTTACTAGAGAGAGAGACAGAGACAGAGACACACTACTGCTGTAATTACAAGTAGAGGTAGATGGGGATTCAAGCATAAAAGACCTGGAAACTTTTCTGAAGTTTAGTCAATTTGTCTACCCATAATATAGCATACATTTTCACATGCATACACCTCTTGAAATCACCACCCTCAGCAAACCACCTGCTTAACTGACTCTCTATTTCATATGTTATTCTGTCTCAGTAACGTTGCTGCTGTTGTTTAGGAAATTAGTTTAAATAACTCTATTCCTCCTTCTCTCCTTGTTTTCTGTTAATTTGATAAGCGCTTTCAACTATGAACATTTCAATCCCTCTTTACCTAGACCTGAGGCACACTTGAAAACATGAAGTATATTTATCCATGACAACTACTTTGCAGTCACACTGAAGGTACAGAATAGGTAGAAAAATGACATTGTATACATAATACAATATATTATTGAGAGTCCTAATAAGGATTCATTTTAACTGTGCTCCTTCTCTGGCTTTTATGCTACACTGCAGTCTGGTCTCCAGGATGTAGGAGGATACTTTACATATATTACTACTGCTTATTGTTATTGCAGCTTTTTGCTAGGACTGGGTTGCTATAATTAGTTGCAGCATTTCATTTTCTCTGCTTGATGATGGTTAGAGTATGCATAATTTTGTTGTGAGCAAAGGAAGTTTCAGGCTGAATATTGAAGGGGTAAGGGGTGGAAGTTTCTTATGATTAAGTCTGTTAAGCCTCCCTGGGGAGCAAAGAAAATCCCATCACTTGAGTCATTTAACATTAAAATGGGGAGAGTATTCAAGAATATACTGTAGAGAGCAATTCTGCATTGGCAGTGTGGCAGCATCCAAAAGGCAGTATGAAAATAAACCAGGTTGCATAAAAGAATTTGCTCACATTCTTCCTGTGAGTGCATCTCACCTTCTATTCTGTGTCCTAAGACACCTAGCACCTCTTTCTATCATTTTATCTTGAGAGAGAAAAGAAACACTTATGTCAAAGGCTGGGAGACGGGTATTATCATACAGACAGCAATTGGGGAGTGAAACTTGTTTTAAATTTTTCCAGTCACACTAAATCACCAGGTAAACCTCATGGAGCTGGTCTGCTGCCTGGGGCTGTGAGAAGTGGGAACAAGCTGTTGGGAGTGGAAGAAGAGGTAAGCTGGATCAGCTCATTAGATGGGATATGGCAAAATGCTTCTCCTTTTATTAGCTCAGATTTATTTTTTTGTATGGCAAGGCCTGAATTTTAAAAACAAGCCATATGCAGTTGTACTGAAACTCTCACTGTGAATTCAGTACATTTGTAAAGGTTTGGGGGACAATCACTGAAGAGAAGTGATAGCCCTTTAAAAGAAGGTGCACAACCTTCTGGCCTCAGCCCTTCCTAATTGAGGGCTGTGCACCTCAGCCCTGTAATGAGATCCAGGAGCCTGCAGTTAGCCCAACTGAAACAAAACAAGCTGCCAGGCTTAGGGTCTGATTGCTGAATTCGAGAATTTGTGGGGCTAGAGCCAGTAATAACTACTATTTTTAAAGTACCAAGAGTGTGTGGTAGGCACTAGTAGAAACCCTGCAACAAGTATAAGAGTTGAAATATCCTGGGGTAGTATCAACAGCCTGGACTAAGCAACTTTCTGGAATCTCGAAGGTGCTGTTCTGGGAGAGGGACAGAGAGCTCTCTATTTAAAGGGTCATTTACCTTGAAGCATACATAAATCATACAAATAGAATATTTTGTGTTATTGGGATGAAAAGAAAGGAGGGGTTAATTCACTCTATAAGCACATTAAACCTTTTATTTCTACCTGGGGGAAAAAAAAATCAGTGACTGACTTTGTCTCATGCCTACAGTACAACTTCAGTCCTTGGGAGGTATATGTTATATTATAGATTATCCCCTTTAATTTTGTTTTATTCAAAGCATAAATTAGATATGATCTGAATGTCTACAGACTTGCTAATTTATTGATTGTACCCAAACTATATATTACTGTATTTTGCATTAAGCTAATGGAAAATATTAAGGAAATACCCAGTTGGCTGACCTTGGACACAAGCTGATATGGTTCATGCATGAACAAAAAATCCACTCTAATCCTCAAATCAGAAGCATTACCACCATGGGATCTGGTTGCATTTTACATAGCTTAATTTAGGCTAATAATATTCCATATGGACAAAGCAAAAGTCCTGTAGTCTACAACTATAAAAACTGAGACCACAGAGAAAGACCTGGCCAGTCAGTCCAACATCTAGTATTCATAGTCCCTCAGAGATCCTAAATAAGGAGATGTGAATATATACAAGAAAATGATTTATGGATACAAAATCATTAAAATGCAGTTCTACTCTAGAAAGTGACTGTCAGTGGCACCAGATGCCCTTACTGCCTGTGCATTGAGAGCCATATATGCTCAATTCAGTGTAAAGTTTTATACTGCCTGCTAACTTTGTAAAACCAACACAGCAAAGACTGAATGAGCTGCAAATTCTATTCCATCTCCTATATTAAGATAATTTTGCAGTTGGTTTAATCACACCTATGCCAAATCCATTGAAGGCAACAGAGCTCCACAGGTCTAACAAAAGGGTATAATTTGCCTTGCAGAGCTTTTTATTACTGGTGTTAATGTGCAAGATGGAAAGAACCCAAACTGGTTCTTGGAGTCCAGGCTGAATTTGCTGAGCTGCATTTTTTGTGGGAGCAAGAGATCTGTACTTGTAAATTGAATACATGTTGGTACATTGAGAAATAAACAAGCAGCCTGTGATGTCTTGGTGGTTCCCCCTGACCAATAAAGGGTTCTGTAATTGCCTGCCCTAGAACCATGGGTGCCTCTGTGCTATGCAACTTTGGATCAGAGCCCTGACAGCCCAGAAACATGCTCACAACACAGTGGTCTCACCTTGGTTTCCACCAGTCCAATTGCTCCTTGCAGGGTGATCCCCAACAACCCAGCCCTGAGTTTCCCCAAAACCATATACCCTGCAGCATCCTGATCCTCTGACTGGGCATTGACAGAGGTAACACCAGGTTCGGTCTTCAAAGAGCCAGTACACACAACAGCTTGTTGGCTTGTATTAAGGGAGAGTGTATAACCCCACATGAGCTCTCTCAGTACTGCACAGTACAACTAAGAACAAACATAAAATTAAGTGATTTTTAAGCCCAAGTGAAAGAGATATGAAAGGGTTGCAAACAAAAAAATTACACGCTTTCTAGTGTCCAAAACTTAATTATAGCAAGATATGGTTTTGCCTAACACAGCCACCAAGTCTAAACAAAACAATTAGGATTTTGCCAGCAGGCAGACAAGGCACAACTAAAACAGTTAGAGACCAAGGGCCAGATCCCCAGCTCATATAAGTTAGCACAGCCCTAATTAAGGCAATAAAGCTATTGTAGTTTACACCACCTGAGGATGTGGACCCAACTTTCCTAAATATGTCTTGCTTGGTGAAACCATGCACAAAATGTCCACAGTGCTAACACTTGTCCCTTGAATTCAGGTCTTCAAAATGTATCTCCTACCCCCACTGGAAAGAGACAGAGGATCAAATGCTCCAAAAAGCCTATCACATTTGTAAGAAGTACAAGATGCAAAAGCCCTCATCAAGAGTATCTCACTTGACTTTAATGAGCATTGATTCAATCCCTAAATATACTTTCCCAGGCCATGCATTCTAAGGGCACCCTGGGTTCAAGGCTGAAAACCAGCTGCATTAACTAATTCACTTTTGCAATGTGGAATTACGTCACACAGGATTCCCAGCTGAGGCTTTTATAGCTTGCTCCTGGTTATAGGGCAGGACTAAACCTTCACACAAAGGAATCAGCCTTGTCAGTCTGCCCAGCCCTTCACTTAGAAGTGACAGGGGACATGCACTAAACACCTGTCTCAATGGAATTATGCAGCCACTGGAGAATCACATACTGTGCCCTCTACCCCTTTAACTTGAGAATGGCTACTCAGTAACTTCCTTATGTAAAACATTTGACTAATTGTTTACAGATTACATCGATTTCTTACGTACATCTTCAATTGTCAGCAAACTCTTCTGCTGTTCAGAATATTGAAAAATACTTTTCAAACACCCACACCTCTTTCCCATTCTGAAATTTAGGGTAATTCATTATTCTTAACACAGCATCTCTGGCTAACAAAATGATTGATCTAACTGTTCTGTTCAGATAATGCAATGCCCTTTTACTAAATTCCCTTATCAGCTAAATTAATCTATTGTGTTCAACAATGTACATAGATTTTACAGTCATTTGCAAGATAGCAGGAGATAAGATATGAAAAGGCAGTCTGAATGGTTGATTTAACAACTTATCTTTGATAAACCTTGACAATATTCTGAGTTAAGATCCTCTTCAAGGCTACTTTTTTAAATTACTTAAAAATAGTACCTTGGATTTTTTTTTAATGTGGCTTCAAAAAAGGAGTAATGGTGGCATTCAAGTTTTCAAAGAGAAGGGAAATCATCATCATCAGTGGCCTGAAGTATAGATGTAGTCTATAGTCTTCATTTGTGTCTGCTTTTGCTAGTTACATTACCATAATGATCCAGTGTATCTTTCCTGATTTGTAGCCAATTGTGGTCCCCAGGCTAGGGTTTGGGCTGTGGTTGGTACTGCTCACCAGGCTAGGCTTACAGTTACAAAGGGAAGTGATCCCAGGACTATGGGTGGGGCTGAGTTCAACAAGGTTCCCCAGCTGATAGTCAGTATTACAAAAGGTAGTGTTGCCCATGCTAAGGTTGTGGCTGGGGTCATTCAGATTCCCTGATCTAGGGTTAGAGTAACAAAGGGTAGGACTCCCTGTGCTAGGCATTGTTCAGTTTGCTGGCAGAGAGTTAGGGCTGATAGGGCTCCCTGAGGTTGGGTTTGGGCTGGGGCCAGTATGGCTACACAGGCTAGGATTACAAAAAGTGTAATTTTCTTCAGTCTATGGGTTAGTGCTGGCACCAGTTGAGCTTCCCAAGCTATGTTTTGGGTTGAAAAGGATAGAGATAGAACCAGGTGGGCTCTTCTGACTAACATTACAAAGGCTGAGGTTCCCCTTGTGACAGTTAGAGTTACAAATGAGAAGGTCAGTAGGTTGGGTTAAGGCTGGGACCTATGTGGCTACTTGGGCTAAGGTTGGGACTTGATCCAGACAGGCTCCCTTGGTTAGGGTTAAAAGAGGAGAGCTCTCCAGGCTAGGGCTAGGATTACAAAAAGGAGAACATCAGGCTAGAGGTAGAGCTGGGAATGGTTGGTTTCCTCAGGCTCAGGTTACAATTGGAGCTGGTTGGGCTCAGGTAAGGGCTACAAAAGGGAGAGCTCCCTAAGCTAGCTTTAGGGCCAGGATTTGCTGGTCTCCCCCAGCTAGTGTGAAGCCTGGGGCTGGTTGAGCTCTACAGGCAAAAGTTTGATTTATAAAGGGGAGAGCTCCTTGGGCTAGGATTGGTTTCAGAGTAGCAGCCGCATTAGTCTGTATCCGTAAAAAAAAACAGGAGTACTTGTGGCACCTTAGAGACTAACAAATTTATTTGAGCATAAGCTTTTGTGGGCTACAGCCCACTTCATCAGATGCATAGAATGGAACATATAAGTAGCGTGTGTGTGTGTGTATATATATATATATATATATACACACACACACACACACCGCGGGACCAGCGGACCCTCCGCAGGCACGCCTATGAGAGGTTCACCGGAGCCGCCTGCCGCCCTCCCGGCGACCAGCAGAGCGCCCCCCGCGGCATGCCGCCCCAAGCACGCGCTTGGCGTGCTGGGGCCTGGAGCCGCCCCTGAGTAGATGCATATCCAGACAGTCAGTTTCGAAAACAAACTATTTTCTGTGCCTCTTGTGTAGTTCATCTGCAAGTCAAAGTGTAAATATTTTTATAACTCCTTTGGCTTCCCTAATGACTCCCATATCCATTCAGTACTTTCACTGCTATTGTGTCGGACTGAAACTCCCTGATGTTTAACTCTTTGGAATAAGTAGGGATAATTGACTGACAAGTACAGTCAGCCCACTTTCGCTATGTGGAGACTTCAAGCCAGAGCTGTAAATCCAGCTGAAGACATACCCTGTACTAGCTCTGAAAAAGAGCAGTGCTGTGGTGACAAGTGGCAGTGGGGGCTAACCACACTGAATACATACCCATCTAAGACCGCAAGTCTGTTCTTGGGGTGGCGAGTCCTGCCCCATGTTCACTGGCTACACTGTTTTTAGTATGCTAGCCTGATCAGAGCTACATCTCCAGCCTGAAGCACAGACATACCCTCAGTCTGTTCTAAGCAACTTAAACATCACTGAGAATACAAAAAAGAATGGCTTTCCTGATACAATGTCAGCACTATCAGTCTCCATTACAGAGACAGTTATTTTAAGTTTTGGAATCTATGAACTAATCAACTATCATTAGACAATAGATTATATAGTGGTTCCTAACATTAGCACTCGAGTACTACATTTTCAGCATGAGGCTTTCAGTAGCATACTTTCTGTTAAAATTAATGGAAATCCCCAAGCACAATGAAAATTTACCTGTGAAATTATTTTAAATCATTGACATAGAGCCCAGGGTTGCAGAAGGCTGAGCACCCTCAACTTCTGCTAACTTCAGCAGGAACTGAGGGTGCTTGGCAACTACTAGAAGGAACCCAGTGCCTCTAATTCAGTATATTTCTCCTTTAGAAACTTCACTTGCATATAGGAGCAAATACCTAGAAAGTGTGGCAGAGTTTAGCTACTGCAAAATATTTAGTGTGAGATGGGTAACTTGAAAGGGATGGAAATTTTAGTCTAATAAAAGTACAATTCAGTTAAAAACATTTAAGTGTAAACACTTGTTATCGAGGCGGTTTCATAAAAAGCTTGCCCTGAAGTGCAATTTAAATGTAAAACTCTGTTTAGCAGTCTCTTGACTTTGGAACTCAGCCAGACTCACTGGAGGTGAAAATGTTAATTTGTTGTTATTTCTTCAGTAATTTCATTGTTCTGGACTACCACTAGTTTAGTGTAGGTGCAGATTATCAAATATTAAATAATAGTGCCATTGTTTGTCTTGATGTAATGTGCCAAAACATTTCAAGAACAGAAATGCCAATGATATTACTCGCTAGGCAACATTTTGACTGTAATTAGTTCTTAATGTAAAGTCTTTGGATGAGATTTGGTCCTTTGTCCATGTAATTTGTATAGAGACCTTGTTTGGCAAAGTGTTAAGTGCCCACAATTTCCACTGAGTTCTATCTAGGTATTTATTCTGGGTTCATCACTGCTTCATTAGCAATAGGAGATACGGCAGGCAAATTTATACAAAAGATCTTCATTGAGCGTATTACATGCTGAGAGGACAATGTTGTCCCATTGCAGCCTGGCCAGAAGCTGGCAATCCTGATGTCCGGATGTTACTCCAAACCAGTTTCTTCCTGAAACCTGACCCTCTTTCTCCAGTTCTACTCATAATTATGCTATCTGAGCAACTTACCAGATTATTTCTTTTATAAAATACTTAAAATTTAAACAAACAGTGACTTTGAAGAAATTTAGCAAGGGCCACCAGTGGTGTTCAGTGACCATTCAGTACTTAAGGTGCTTGCAAGAGCTCCGCCTTATTGTCTAGTTCCACATGGCTGTCCATAAAACAACAAGAGCTTCACAATCCCCTACCTATAGGGTCTGTCTGGGAAGCTCAGGTCTTAAAGATGCCCAATACCATACTACCTAGGGTGCATAAATTTTAGAGGCAGCTCTTATTCAACCACCCACCCCAATCAGGTAGGGCAGCTTTAGGGTTCTCCCCCCACCCTGCACCACCAGGAACTGTTGTACCAGCACAATTCCAACCTATCCAACCTCTCCCAAATCAGGACTCTCTTTTAAAGGTGACCCTGATCAGTTCCCTGAGCTCTTGACCAGCAGCAGTCTAGTGCACGAGGGTCTAGGTGCTAAGCACCTCTTACAAAGTGCTGGCACTAATGAGATCAGGCCCAAATTTAAGGCCACGTCCCTCCTGACCCCTCCCCCCCAAAAAAGACTGCCACTTTCCAAACCCCAGAGGCTCCCATTGAGTTCAGCAGGAGGGGCACCACCATTCAGAATTTGACCCTTTGTCATTAAATATTTGTAATGTTTTTACACAGCATGTACACTCCCTGAAATACCAGCTGTTCTGACCTTGCCATTCCTGCCCTGTACAGTTTCCCCAGGAAAGGACCACTGCATCTTGGTTAGGGGAGAGACAGACAAGTTATTTTTGTCTTGCTTTGTACAAGAGAGTTGCATTTAACACACACTTTTTTGACCCACATAAAAAAATAAGAGTCATTAACTGAGTTTGTCAGACTTTATGACCACCAAAATTCTGTACTCATTTGCTCCAGGGGTTATTATTAACAGCTATTAAGATATTAACAGCTGTCTTGCAATATCCTTTTCAGAGTTTCAGGAAGTTGAAACCGTTCTCAGCATCCATTGTGTGTTACTATCAGGTAAAACTTAAATGACTCAAAAGGGGTATTTGGTGCAACTCACAAGCTTGTCTGAAAATCCTCAAAGAGGCACCAAGCCTCCATGGGAGCCTGTAACAGACCACTTGTATCAGACACTTTTCAAAAGTTTGTGCAGCAATAACAAGCAAGGCCTACCCCTGCTCCTTTGAAGTCAATGGGAGCAGGACTGGAATATCATTTAGCACAGAGATGCCCCCTTCTTGTCCAAACCATATTATGAGAAAAATTTCCCATAAAGGGGTATCCCTGAAGCTTTGCATTTCCTTTCAAGTAAGGATATTCTCTAAAGCAGTGATTCCCAAAGCACGTGCTGGGGAACCATGGACAGCTGGTTGGTCACAATATTATTTGTACTACAGTAGCTTTTAGGATACCTTGTCATCAATTAGGACCCCATTGTACTAGGCATTATACAAACACTTCTTCTTGTTTCCAAGCTAAAAGGCATTAAGAGAAGCTAAATATACATAAGCTATCATATAGAAGAAAGGATCAGGAGGGAAGTAAGCAATTGCTGAAAGTTCCTACAGGGATGTTATGTGACCATGAATGGATAGGAAAGCCACTTCAAAAACAAACCAAGGTTTGTGCTATGCTGGGTAAGCATTTGAGAATCACTGCTACCGATCCAGCACAGGCTAAAGACCCTATTATTCACTTGCACATAATTGTGAAAAAGATAATGAAGTCCCCACCCAAATTGTCCGTAGTCTCTAAAAAGTCACAAGTGGATAAAATACAATACAAGAAGCAAAAGAGAATTGGGCAATATAGCTGGACAGCTTTGAATGGAGATTTGGTTTTGGATATGGAAAAAAAATTTTCTGTTACACTTTTCTCCTCAAGTTTCTCCACTGGTGTTGCCACTTGTGCCCTCCCACTAGCAAGGCCCCAGATGGGAACTCCATTGCTGACAAAACACTAGTGGTTACCAGTGTTAACACGATAGTTTTATCTAATCCCATTGTAATGGCCTGGTGGAGAACACTCATTCCCACTGTTGCTGTGACCTTTTTGCCAGGTATTGTCAGCAGCAAGAAGGGCCAGGTTCAATTATCTAGGGGTTCATTCAGGAAACTTTACAGACACCACTGGTTCAAGCCCCTACCCAGAAAGTCTGCCAACCTAAGTACCCTTCACAGGCAATACTTGCCCCATCACAGCCACTAAGTCTGCTGTACAAACAAATAAGACTTGGGAAAACCAATAACCAACCAACCAACAGCACCTCCGCTCTGTGCAACAGCCTTAAACGGAGTCCTGCATTCTCATATTTAAGCATACAACAAAGCAATCTGTTCCTACAATAGCTGCTTCCCTCCTCCACTCTGCCCACCCCCATTTGTTGTCCAGGTTTCAGACATGTCTATCTCCAGCCCATGAGGGAAGAGCTGCCTGTTCAGCTCTGGGCGCTCCTCTACTTAGCACAGTGGAAGTGATTATAGCTCTGATTGCTGGCCCCGGGGAGGAGGGACTGGAGTTCCTGAAATAAGCTGCTGCCCTGTGGCTTCAGCAAAAACTGCCTCAGAACCACCTCTGCACTGTCCAGATGCCTCAAAGCTACCGAAGAGTCATGGCCCATCTCTAGGCCACATGCAACACCAGCTCTTGTTTGCAGAAGCTGCCTTTGCATCACTTGTTGCAAAGTCTTTAGAAAAAGACTGGTGCTGTTAGACCCTGAACAGAATCACCACCAGGGACACATTCCCTTCAAAATATAGGAACCCCTTTCCTTTTTAGTTTTGTCCAGGCTCTGCTACCCAGCCATGCTAGACTACAGTTTTGGTCAGTGACCCCTTCCCCCAGGCACATTTGGTGCTGTTCTCTTGACCTTTGTTATCCATCAGGGTAATAGCATTTGATTACACAAAACTCAACAACTAACCAAAATGCCCTAAGCAGTCTCATAACTGAAATGCAAATGAGGTTATTTGGTTATTTTCCCTTGCTCACCAACACATGCTGGCAAGAAGCTCTCTCCCGCCATGCAGCCTCTGCCAGCTGGAATTATCAAGCAGCTTCGAGCTACTCTTTTCCCTGTGCACCTACAGCTCTCTGTGGAAAGCTCCCTACTCTCTAGGCCATAGGGCTAATCCACAAAAGGTTTTAGGCATCTCATAGCAACTTTAGGCACTTAAGTGCCACTGAGATCCTCAAAACCCCTGCTCATCTGCCAGCTAACCATGACAATGCCTAAATTCCTTTAATAAAGTCCCATAAGTGCTTAAGTTTCTGCTAGTGAGCATGCACAGTACCACCTATTTTATATTGAAGCCCCAACAGGATCCTCAAACTAGGCATTCCCTGGTCTACCATGCCTGTGGGGCTTGATCCAGTAAGTATGGTCTCAGCATGCCAAATCCCTCACAACAGCAGTGATGGGTGAGGGGCAAAGGTGACAGCTCTCTCCCTTCAACTAGTGGCTAGGGCACTCTTCCAGAACATCATGGCAGCGAGAGGGGCTGACTTTATATCCTAGTGGTCAGAGCACTCACCTATTAGGTAGGGAAACCCAATTTCAAATCCCTTCTTTACAGAATACTGAGGTGGGAACTGAATGCAGATCCTTGTGATGGGACACTTCACTTACTACAAGTATAACACCTCCTCCTGGACCTGATGAGCTATTCCCCAGAGTGACAACACATCTTCCTGCAGTTGCACACCATCTCTTTGCCTCTCTCTCCACATTTGCAGCCCCTCTCTTGCGCCACAAGCTGCTTTTGCCTCTTCATGACTCTATCCTCAAGTCATGTCACTCTCTGGATTGTCCCCTTCCAGGAACTAAAGTCTTCCTTTAGCAATCCTGGGTAGTATTCCCATTCACTGCCACATAGTTCAACTCCCTCAGTGACTAGCAGGAGAACCTAGGCCTGCTCTCTACTCCAGTTTCTGGCTCAGGGACCCCCTACCCAGCAGTCAAGGCCTGTTTTCTCTGAGACCTTACTACCTATCCCTGTCCTACCTTCCTCCCCACTCTGTGTTTGCAAGCCCAAATATACCTCCCTTCTCCCAATAAAAGACTGCAAAAATTTCCCACAGCCCCCTTTCAGCTTCCAATTTTATGTCTTTGTAAATCCCAACCAGGCTTATTCTTCCCCAGCTGCACTTCCTCACTAAATCTTGGGAACACTTAGCCCCTTGATTCATCTCACCTCTGGCTTATTGTGTTAATTGGCCCCCTTCTTAGCCTTCGTTAACCCTTCACCAAGCATGGGGTGGGCAGCACACCACAGTCCCCTATGTACTAAGAGAATGCTCTAACAACTGAACTAGAAATATAAGGAAGGCTGATAGTGGAAACAGCTAATTCCAGGAGAGGATTCACTGCTGAGACTCCTGAGCAAAGACTCATGCATAATTCCTTTCGAGGGATGGTGTTTAGGACTCATCCCTCTCCTCTGTATTTTCAACTGGTTAACTTAAGTGGCTCAGTTTGCTGGTTTCTTTGGATTTCAGCCTAGATTCACAAAGGAACTTAGGCACCTAGAACCTCAGATTTAAGTGCTATGGAGATCCACAAAAACCCAATTCAGTTGCTACCTGAACCTGTAGACAGGCTAAACTCATTTGGCACCTAAATTTTTACTGTAAATGTTCTCTATGTGCCTAAGTTTCTGCTTCTAGGCATGCATACTGCTACATCAGGCAGTTACCTCAGATTCCTCTTTGACATCTAAGCCCCTGCTTGATCCTCAGATCAAAGAGAGGTGCATCCCCTCTATCTTACCTGCAGGGCCTGATCAGATGGGCATGCTAAAAGCATACACAACTCCACACAGAATAGCTGGTAGGTGAGAAAGAATTGCCCTTGCAGTGGAGATTTCCAATATAAACCTGAAGGTACCAAACTGCCTTTTCCTCCTCATTTATGCTGGTCTGAGAATTTTCTTAGAACAATTTTATTCAAACAGGTTCAGAAGAAGGCTCTGATGGAGACAAACATACATTTCAAAAGGTATGTTGCCTTTCCAAGAGCTTGAAGATTATAATCACTTGTGCTACCATTATGAGAAAAGCCCTGACTATCTTATTGATCATAAAGGGCAAAAGATTTATAAGACTGGGCCCTAAAATAGGGGCTGTACAAGAATTAGGAGGTAGGTAGATTTCTGAATTCAAACCTTTCCATGATTTTTCTAGGTTCTGGTTTTAATATTTATTATATAGCAGAATAATCCATTTTAAAAAAAAATACATTTAATCCCTAGAGAATCTAAATAATATTTGAATATATAAACCATCTTTAGAAAAATATTTATAAACAAACCCTATTTGATTGAGAGTAGCCAATTTCCATATTTTAGATTATATTCATCTAAAATATAATTGGGATTAGATTTAAATCAACTCAGATTAAGTGAAAAGAAACAAAGTGATAGAAAGCATTTAGCAATTAGCACCTTCTCACTGACACAGGCTGTCTTGTGAATCAAGGCAATGTATTCTGCATACCAAAAAAATAGCATGCTAGTTTCTGCTGAGACATTGGAGTGTAGAGCTGTGCAAGTAGCTATTTTTTTTTCCTTCAGTTTCAGGTTTACGCAACGGTAGGTTTAAAAAAAAATCTTAAATTTAAACAAACGAACAGACACCACACACATTTGGGTTAAATGAAATGTTTTTGTTCAATTCAGAACTGTATTTAAAAAAAAATTAACAACATTAAAGGAAGTTCCAAAACAAAGCATCTTGAAGAAATGAAAAGTAAAGTGTTTCTTTTCCTTCCTCCTCTCCCCAACCAAAAGATTCATTGAAGTCAATCCAAATCTGCACTTTTCAGCAAAACTAAATAAATAAATAGAAAAAAAGTATTCTCATGACAAGTGTTGCCCAGCTCTACTGGGAAGTTCCTCACCATGGGAACCCAAGACACAAAGGCCCAAATTTGTAAGGTGGTGATCACCTCCTGAAGGTAGTGAGCACCTTAACCATGTGAAGTCAGTTTCACAATGTTATCCTGTTTTTTTCTTGTCCAGTGACCCCAATGGGAGGTGGTGCTGAGTGGAATTTGGCCCTGATTAGGAATTTAATTAACATCAATTAAGGCAGTCAGCCAAATATACTTCTTGTAGTGGTAGTAGTAGTATCTCAAGGCTCCAACCTGGATTAGGGTTTCATTGGGCTAACCATGCTAAAGACAGATCTGGCCTTGTCTACACATTAAATTGCTACAATTTTTATGATACGGGTATAGTTAAAGCAAGACAGTCCAGCCCCTTGCATGGATGCAGTTATATCAGTATAGAGGTGCCTGATACTGGTATTAGCTATTCCTGGCTGGAAAAAGGAATAAATTATAGTGGTTTTACGTACTTGTGTGACCCCCACATGTCACTCCATCTCAAGCTATTTTTGTTTTAGGCAGTTTCCCAAGATTAGTCAGCACTATTTATAGCATTATAGAAAGCTAAACAGTAAAATGCTTCCTTGTCATTGTTAGCTGTAGACTCTCAAACCACAGATAACTCAGAGAAATGCAGATCCCTAGAAACAGAAAAGTTGCCAGACCAGAGATTGTCATTTTCCTTCACTTGAAAGTATCCTTGTTAGCCAAAGGGTATTTTCAGTAAGCAACTGATAAATTAGATTACCCACTTGAGTGCATCATTACAGTAGAAGTATCCTTTCAGTTTAAACACAACAACATTTTTCATTATTCAGTATTGTCCTGTAAAGGCAATAAATATACATTGCAGCTTCCACTAAAGAGAGAGACACTCAGTCACTGACTAGACTATAGTACATACAGGTAAATGATTGTTGGTATCACATAACATAGCAGCACTCAATTTAGTTTGCCATTAGAGAAAATAAGACGTATTCTAAAGTAATCATCCAAAGCATCACAGTAAAGTTATTGTGAACTGTGGGGCCAGAACCTTGGCTATCACAAAGGAGCACCCGTAAATAGGATGGGGGATGCAAGCATAGTGCACTGCAAAGCTTTCCTTTGCTCTCCCTTCCCCAATCCTGGGGCTGCTGTGTGCAAGGTTGATCTCTGGCATGATTTGTAGCATCCTGGAGTCTACTCAGCCCCGAAACAGCAGCTGGGAATTGCTGGGGCATAGGAAAGTTTAGGCCATGTCTCCTTATGCTCAAACCATAGGTGGGGTGGATAGCACAGGACTTTCTATGCCTGCTGTTTGCCTCCAGAGTAATACTCTACTCTATGGGATCTTCCCATGATACACAAAGCACCATGTTCAGTGAATTAGCCTTCTGGTTCAGAAGGAACCACACTAGGATTTAAATCTGGGTTCAGTTCTTGGCTCTGCCATAATGACCCTGAGTGTGCTACTTAAGGGAAAAAACACAACTGGTGGGGTGACTGATAAAAAGGCATGTGATATGATACGATATGTGATCTTGTTCCTCTGAAGTCAAAGGGAAAAGCAGCAGAACATCATTTAACATACTTTTTTCTGTTCTTTTTCAAACAAGAAAGTGAAAAGTTTTAGTACAGATGTCTGTATTAAGGCTTCAGGTGTCTAATCAAGGAGGACAGATGTTTTGTCTTATATCAGTAATATTGGTATAGTTATTAAGATAAAGGGGTTCCCCATGTAAACAAGCTCTTAATCGATTCGGTTTATAAAAATACAAAGCCATTTCTCAAAATAACTTCACTTGGGGTTTTTGATCTGTTCTTAGCACCCCTAATTATTTCCTGGTTTCTGATATTATGACAGTTTTTGGCAAGTGTCCCACTGCTGCATATTCAGATACTTCCACCAATTACTCCCTCCATTGATCTTTCCTATATTGTATTTCTTGCCCTCATGGCATTTTATATGATATATGCAATCTCCATGCCAAATCACTTATGATGCCAATTTAACCTTAGGTTTTTTTCTGCTAAAGCTGCCACAAAAAGATGTCATTTGCGATGGTGCTCATTGCAATGGGCATACCTATCCTAAGAAACTCATTTCATCTCAGGTCACAAATCAAAGAAAATACGTACCAGAAAGAAACAGATTTTGTATTTCAATTTCAGATTAATGAGGTACCCAACCATTCTAGTGTAAGCCTGCTTCCCTCCCTAGGCTTCAGAGCCTGAGCTGCAACTTCAAAGCCCTGTCTACCCAGCTGTTTTTAGAGTACTAGCACAAGTCCTGCTAGCCCAAGTCTGTCAGACTTGAATGGGAGGCTCGCTGTGTAGACATACCTCCTGCCTCTACATTTACACTCTAATTGCTTGTACAGTGCTGAACAAGGAAAAAGCTCCAGGAATCGCAAAGGTGACAGTATTTTCTCTCTCTACCAATGGCCAGTAGCAAATGCTTCAGAGAAGATGAAAAAATAAATAAAAAATATTTCAGCACTAGGCAGTTATAGAATAATCTACCCAAACATCAAATTTTCTTCCTGGTGCCTGCCATGCTCCCCACCCCCTCCCATTAGTTTAAATCATGATGCATGAGAGTTTTTGGAAGAGCATTTAGAGTTGCATCCAAATTTTGGTTTTTGTGGATTTATCGGTAATTTATTTTTAAACCTTAATACTACAGTTGACAGTGTTTTCCTTATCATTAAATGTTCAGTTCTTTTTTAAGCTCAATACTTGGACTCAGTGATATCCTCTGGAACTCACTGTCCCAAGGTAAAAGGAAATAACTGTACAACATGTGAAAAAGTATCCGTTTTAAATGTGCTACCTTGCAATTTTATTTAGTGTCCCCTTTGTTCTTGAATTATGAGCCAGGGTGAATAAAAATGCTCAATCTGTCTTCTCTATCCAATTCACTACTTATTACAATTACTATCGTCATCATCTTTATTTTTCTCCTCTCTAAACAACCCTGTCTCTTCATTTTTAAACATGAATTAATCAATCAATCTTCATTACATCCTGTGAAAAAATGAAGCATTTTTCCTCTTTTACTGAAGGATAAGCACAGAGGTTAAATGACTTGCCCAAGGTACATACAGAGTCAGTGGCAGAACCAGGAACAGACTCAAGGAATCCTAGCTCTTTGACTTCCATTCTGATAACTTTTGAACAATCTCTTTCCTTGGAAAAGTACAAGTTTAGATGAGGTGAAAAATAATTAATCTGTTCAGTAACATAAAACAGCTGTCATGTCATGATCTAATTTCTATATTAAAAAGCGGGTCATAGTGCTGCTTCTAAAAAGGGCATAATTCAGGGCATGATGGCGACTGAAACTGTATGTTCATGTTTCCATTACTACCATAAGCAGGTTACAGTTTTATAACAAGATTAATTCATTTTAGACACCGGTTCTGAATTCCTTACCATCCAATCCCGTCTCCCCAATTTCACTAGTTGTTTTGTCCATAATACTGCATAATAGGAGTTTCCTATTTTCACTAAGGACACCAAGCACCTTCACATATATGGCCAGATTGCTATAAAACAGGGTCAAGTTTTCCACACTATGTGATAACTATACAAATAAATGCCAGGCTAGATAGACCATTTGTGTGTGCAATTACATGACTACACATATGATAACACTAACTGTATGTTCACACACTTTTCTAAACAATCTGGGCCATGGCATTGGAAAATTAAACACAGTTTATCACAAAAAGTTGGAATTATCCAAATAATTCCAAGACCCAAATCAAATGTATGAACACAAATAAGCAATCCAACAAACAACAACATCAGGAGGGGAAGAGACACCAAAACTAAAAGGCCTTGAGTTTTCACCTGCAGGATGCTATTGTCAATTGAGTACCCTAGTGAAAACTGTATGGAAGAAAATTCCAGCATTATGAGCCACATGCATTTAGTGCCAGATTGTGAAAAGCTGTTACCCATGAGTGGTGGAAGCTACAAACAAAGGCCTAGATTCCCAAAGAGGACTTAAGCTGCCTAGTAGAATTCGCAAGCCCAGGGTAGGCACTCAGGCTCCCTATACAATGCATGGAGGAGTTAAGCACCTAACACAGAGACAGCTCCTTGCTAAGTTAGCCAATATGAAATGACTATGGGAGCAGAGTGGCCTAACCCCCATCCTGCTGAGCCAGTTAGGTGCCTAACTCTAGGTTGGAGGGAGATGCCTATCTCCACTTGGGATTCACAGCTGTGAACCCTCTTCTGGGGTTGGGTACCTAAGCCGCCAGGCTCACACTTTCTCAAGTTAAAAGGTTGGGGGCTGCTGCCCCACTAATTAATAGCCCAGTGGTTAGAACACTCACCCAGTATATGGGGAATGCAAGTTCACATGTGATTCAGAGCAGGAACGTTAAACCCAAGTTTCCCAGGTGAAGTCCCCTAACTGCTGGACTAGAGGAGGGCATTGTGTGGTGGGTCTTTCAATATCTCCTGTTGAAGCTATACAGTTTTGTACAAAATACTTAAATCATTGAACCAGAGAGACCAGCACTTACAATACTCACCCAGGAGAGTGGGGTTCAAGTCCATACTCCAAATCAACCAGGAAGATTTGAACTTGGGTCTTTTACCTCCTGGGCAACTATGCTAACCATTAAGCTATTGGGAATATTGTCACCTATTTCTCCTGGCTCTCTCTTGTGCAGGTTTAGGGGTGCTTCAAGCATACTTTCTGGATCAGGCCCCACAAATAAAATAGGCTGAGGAATGCCTACTTTCTGTATCCTGCTGGGGCTTAGGCAGGATTTAAGCGCCATGCTCCTTGGCAGTGTCATGACTTAGGTGGCTTTGTGCATGCCCACTAGTAGAAATGCAGGGGACATTAGCAGCAGAAACATAGGAGCCTAGGGACTTTGGGCATCCACAGGGCTAAATGGCAGCTGAGAGGTGATTGATTCATACCAGTAGCACCTAAATGTTGGACTTGGGAACCTAAGGCCCACTTGTGAAACTAACCCAGAGAGCCTTTCCCTTGGGCAACCTTCATAAGAGCCTGTCACAATTGCAGTGCCCTTTGCTTAAGGGAGCAGTGAAATCCAAGAGGGGACAGGAAGAATGGGTAGTTCTTACCACTGGGAGCAGGCTGTACCAACTGTGCAATCCCATTGCTCACCAGGCTACTCAGTAAGGAATCATGCCGGAAGATCATAGGGTGTCCTATTCCACAAATCCCCTCTATATGAGCAAGGGCTGAATGCCATGATTTAGCCTTTAATATACTTATAATATTCTGACAACATTCTGCTTTTCCCAATCCCATTACAAGCAATATAACTCTGCCTTCACAAGTGTTACATTATGTTATACATTAAATAGCTTTGTTGCCCTACAGGACAGTTTGCTTTCATCCATCCAATATGTACATTGCGTGTCTGATCCTCAGGGGCGGCTCTAGCTTTTTGGCCGCCCCAAGCACAGCAGGCAGGCTGACTGCCGCCCTCCCAGTGACCGGCAGGGTGCCCCCCCGCAGCTTGCTGCCCCAGATACGTGCTTGAGTGCTGGTGCTGGAGCCGCCGCTGCTGATCCTGTCTTCATTTTAATCGATATATTTTAAAAAAACTGTCAGGAGGACTTTAGTTAAGCCTTCAATAGTCTAGACAGACTACTGTGCAAACTGAATGAAATGTGAATACAAAGTTACAAAAGTACTTATTTTGTAAGTATATTGGGTCCTAAAAGTCATCCATCGACACAATTACCATGTTACATACCCTAACATGGCAATGTAACGTTCAATCACCTTTTATATCCTAAACTTCCCATACTGAACAGTATTTTTTTATTATTAAGCAAGATGACCGACCACATATTTAACCTGAAAAATAAGGAATTATATGGGCCAACTGATTACTAATTGATGAATCTTCCACATAGGGCAGCAGTTTAACTGAGAGACTGTTGATATTATAAGCTATGAGAACTTGAACTCCAACATACCACCAAGATTGACTAACAGCCTTGCTATTTAGTGGAGGGCTCTATATTAGCATTTATAATGTGCAAGATGCTTTTCAGGTCATGAAAAATGAAAACAAGCAAACTGAGGCAACTATCCAACTGGTTTTTAAAAACTATTTAGGATGACAGAAGATGTTCTTGTGAAACTAAACAGGGAAAACTGAGAAGGGCTGGTGAAGAAAGGGTGGAGGGACATTGTTAGTGTGGTGTTTTTCCAAAAAATAAAATAAAATCAGAGCAAAACAAAACATTTTCATGTGCAATATATTAGCAGTTGTTTCAGGGTAAAATTTTCAAAAGCACTTGTGGCTCAGGAGCATATGATCCATGTTCAAAAGCAATGAGATTTTGGCTCCTAAGTCATTGGAGTTTTTGAAAAAAATTATCCTTAGCCTTTCATGGTACATTTTGCCCCTGTCTATGCCACAAAGTGAAGGTGAGCAAATACATACAATTCCTAGCCCAGTTTTGTAATGTGTCATTTTCTGTGAATGGAAACACAGCTTTTATTTTAGTTCTCCCATTTCTCTACACAGAATATGATAACATGGCATTTAACAATTTGTTGGTGTTTGCACCATACACTGGTTATAAAAAACACACCTCACTAACTGTGGTAGGGTGACCAGATGTCCTGATTTTATAGGGACAGTCCCAAGATTTGGGGCTGTCTTATATAGGCACCTATTACCCCACATCCTCTGTCCCGATTTTTCACACTTGCTATCTGGTCACCCTAAAAAGTGGGTACAAGGGGATTCAGCTGTGTAAGTCTCATTAACTTTAATGGGAACGGTCTGCAGAATCCCCTCTACACTGTGCTATAAACTTACCCTAGTTCTTGCCTCTCACTTGTAATGACCTCAGTGTTGACTTTCTATGACCTGGATATGATCATTTTCTGAAAACACTATCTCTGCACCACATTATGCACTTTGATGTCTACTCACTACATGCCTTTTTTTAAAAAAAATCTAAGTGAATTACAAATTGGTATCTAGTTAAAGCCAGGTCTGACTATTACATGGGCTTTGAACATCTGAATCAAATTAGCACCACATTTAACCACATCTGACTATAATATAATATAAAAACATTACAGTGCACATCAGAGTGATGTAACTGCCACAGAGCATCCTGCAATCTTGGGATATACATTTAGTTCATTTCCTTCTTTCTCCAAATTGACACGTCCTCAGTTTCAAGTTCTATAACTGAAAGAGTTTAATCTATGGGTAGCCTCTCATAAATGAGAACACTGTTTAAGAGAATATGTCTGCTGCTTCCCACAAGGGGGAAGCCTGCCTCAATTATTATAGGGCACAATTTTGTCTGAGCTTTTCAAGGTCTGTATTTAAACACGCTAGGCACAAATGTAAACTTCTGTTTCTATGAGAACCAACCACACTTAAGCTGTATGCACTTAAGAAGAATTCTTGCCAACAAGTAGATATTCACCCATGGAAATTTCTTACAGATTCATTAGATCAAGAAATTGGCTGGATTCTTGTTTCAGCATGGCTGAATTCAGAAACCACTTCTTTTTTCTAGAATTTTTTCCTCTCCCCACCCCCAGCTATAGTTAACTCGAATGGCAGAGTGGGGGGGGAGAGTAATTTTGGGGGTTTATTTGCCTTAGGTTTATGCAGAGTTAAGAGTATCTTTAGGTCATGTTTTCCAGTTTCTCTTTGCAACCATAGGGGCTAAAAATGGACTTTTGTTTTTTAATGAAAGCTGGGATTTGTCATGCAATCCCATGACCCCAGGAGCTGGAGCTTTGAGGAAAACTCCAAATATCACAGAACTCAGCCATACTGGATATGCTGAAATGAATCCTCCTCGACTCCCTAGAATAGGCAATTGGGTACAGTGAGGGTGAGAGCTCGGGAAGGCTCAGGTAGACCCACAGTTCTCTCTGGAATCTCAGTTTTTGTTATTTAAAAAAGCATGTCTCTAGCTGATATGACTGGGGGCTGAAAGGAGGAGAATCTTTGAAATGTGAAGCAAGTGTAACTGATACAGAAATCTCTACCTGAGTTTGCAGAGAGTTTGGAACAATGGCTTTGAGGTGTGAATAAAGGTCTGTCTACATTTGAACTGGGAGGTGTGGTTCCCAGTTTGTGTAGATAAATGCATGCTAGCTTTGTTCAAGCTTGTGCACTGAAAATAGTATTGTAGCTGGGGTAGCATGGGTCGTGTCTCAGGCTAGCTTAGCAAGTACATACCAACCCAGACCCCTGCTATTTCTAGTATGTACCTCCCCAGACCTACATATGAATGCAAGCAAAGCTATTGTGGGTATGTCTACAGAAGCTGGGAATCACACCTCCCTGCTCAAATGTAAATGTACCCTTTAGTTGCTAACTCAGGTGCCAACAAGGTCAACATTGTTAATTATTTCACTACTCCTCAAAGCAGGTATGAAAGGAGAGGATGAATCATGTTACTAAGAGCTACATCACTGTTTGGCATGAAGGGTTAGCTGAGGCAAGAAAGCATGCAGATTTTATAAATGAAGATGTATAGGCCTTTAACACATGGCAGGGTTGGGAAAGGGGCATGATTGGTTTCATTTTCCTGAAGGAGGCTTGATTTTGTGAAAAACACTGCCCAAGAGAATTCTTGAATTTTGCTTTTCATCTTCAACCCACTGTCTTCCTTGGATATGGAGAGGGAGTCATAAGATCAGTCAGAACATAGCAAAAGGATAGAGCTATTGTAACCAGCTTTGATTTGTTTCAGAGTAGCAGCCGTGTTAGTCTGTATCCGCAAAAAGAACAGGAGTACTTGTGGCACCTTAAAGACTAACAAATTTATTTTAGCATGAGCTTTCGTGAGCTACAGCTCACTTCTTCGGATGCATAGAATGGAACACACAGACAGGAGACATTTATACATACAGAGAACATGAAAAGGTGGAAGTATGCATAACAACAGGAAAAGTCTAATCAATTGAGATGAGCTATCATCAGCAGGAGGAAAAAAAACTTTTTGAAGTGATAATTAAGATGACCCATAGAAGGTGTGAGGAGAACTTAACATAGGGAAATAGATTCAATTAGTGTAATGACCCAACCGTTCCCAGTCTCTGTTTAGGCCAGAGTTAATTGAATCTAATTTGCATATTAATTCGAGTTCAGCAGTTTCTCTTTGGAGTCTGTTTTTGAAGTTTTTTTGTTGCAAAATTGCCACCTTCAAGTCTGTCACTGAGTGGTTAGAGAGGTTGAAGTGTTCTCCCACTGGTTTTTGAATGCTATGATTCCTGATGTCAGATTTGTGTCCATTTATTCTTTTGCGTAGAGACTGTCCGGTTTGGCCAGTGTACATGGCAGAGGGGCATTGCTGGCACATGATGGCATATATCACGTTGGTAGATGTGCAGGTGTACGAGCCCCTGATGGCGTGTCTGATGTGATTAGGTCCTATGATGGTGTCACTTGAATAGATATGTGGACAGAGCTGGCATCGGGCTTTGTTGCAAGGATAGGTTCCTGGGTTAGTGTTTATGTTGTATGGTGTGCGGTTGCTGGTGAGTATTTGCTTCAGGTTGGGAGGCTGTCTATAAGCGAGGACTGGCCTGTCTCCCAAGATCTGTGAGAGTGAGGGATCATCTTTAAGGATAGGTTGTAGATCTTTGATGATGCGCTGGAGAGGTTTTAGTTGGGGGCTGTAGGTGATGGCTAGTGGCGTTCTGTTATTTTCTTTTTTAGGCCTGTCCTGTAGTAGGTGGCTTCTGGGTACTCTTCTGGCTCTGTCAATCTGTTTTTTCACTTCAGCAGGTGGGTATTGTAGTTTTAAGAATGCTTGATAGAGATCTTGTAGGTGTTTATCTCTGTCTGAGGGATTGGAGCAAATACGGTTGTATCTTAGAGCTTGGCTGTAGACAATGGATCGTGTGGTGTGTCCGGGATGGAAGCTGGAGGCATGTAAGTAAGTATAGCGGTCAGTGGGTTTCCGGTATAGGGTGGTATTTATGTGACCATCGCTTATTAGCACAGTAGTGTCTAGGAAATGGACCGCTTGTGTGGATTGGTCTAGGCTGAGGTTGATGGTGGGATGGAAATTGTTAAAATCACGGTGGAATTCCTCGAGGGCTTCTTTTCCATGAATCCAGATGATGAAGATGTCATCAATGTAGCGCAAGTAGAGTAGGGGCGTTAGGGAACGAGACCTAAGGAAGCGTTGTTCTAAGTCAGCCATAAAGATGTTGGCATACTGAGGGGCCATGCGGGTACCCATAGCAGTGCCACTGACTTGAAGATATATATTGTCCCCAAATGTGAAATAGTTGTGGGTGAGGACAAAGTCACAAAGTTCAGCCACCAGGTTAGCCGTGATATTATCGGGGATACTGTTCCTGATGGCTTGTAGTCCATCTTTGTGTGGAATGTTGGTGTAGAGGGCTTCCACATCCATAGTGGCTAGAATGGTGTTTTCTGGAAGATCACCGATGGATTGTAGTTTCCTCAGGAAGTCAGTGGTGTCTCGAAGATAGCTGGGAGTGCTGGTAGCATAGGGCCTGAGGAGAGAGTCCACATAGCCAGACAATCATGCTGTTAAGGTGCCAATGCTTGAGATGATGGGGCGTCCAGGATTTCCAGGTTTATGGATCTTGGGTAGCAAATAGAATATACCTGGTCGGGGTTCTAGGCATGTGTCTGTACAGATCTGTTCCTGTGCTTTCTCAGGGAGTTTTTTGAGCAGATGGTGTGGTTTCTTTTGGTAATCATCAGTGGGATCAGAGGGTAATGGCTTGTAGAATGTGGAGTTAGAGAGCTGCCTAGCAGCCTCTTGTTCATATTCCGACCTATTCATGATGACGACAGCACCTCCTTTGTCAGCCTGTTTGATTATGATGTCAGAGTTGTTCTTGAGGCTGTAAATGTTTGATTTGTAAATGTTTGTGAAGCAAAATAAAGCAATTATTGAGTGTCACAGTTTCCAAGGTAACTGTATCTTGGACCCCTTTGTGGTCTCCTTTAGGGTACTCCACTTAGGTGATGGTGAGAAGCCTGAGAGCTCTCTCAAGGAGAGATCACATTGGGGGTGGGATTCACCCTGCAGACTCCTGCAGTTCACTGTGACTATCTCGGGTCTGACTTTAGTTCAGCAACTTCCATCCTGTTTTCTCAGGGCAATGAGAGGGTCAACCAGTGAGCAACAAGCCTTCACAAAGCAAAGTATTACTTATTCAGAACAAAAGCATTACAGAGAAAATATATCTTAAAAAAAAACCAAAAAAACATGTTTCTATGCATGCCTAGCTTACAAAGGGTCACCATTTTCCACATGAAAACCCTGGCAGATTTCAAAGTACATCAGACCCTTTCCACAGGGTCTGTCACTCTTGGTCACAAGTTCATATCTGTTGTTTCTTGGAAAATGTGGGTGACCCTTTTCTCAGATCAAGGTAATCACTTTATATACTTTACAGTTCTTTGTTTTCCAGGCCTCCTAAACTAAGTGAAACCCATATATGCTTTTTCCCCCAGGGAGTGAACCTTCACTAATGCTTTGCATTAATTAGCCCTTAGTGACCTTAGTCAGTAATACAACCACTAGCCAGCCCATAAAGATAAATAAAACACCTAAAAAGTTGATATAATAGGCTTAGACTATTCCATGTGTCCAAGCATCACATCTGTCACACTGACTACAAAATTCCACTTTAGCAACAAAAGAGTAAATAACAGTTCTTATGGGAAGTATTTTAGTTTCCCTTTCATCTTTGATATTTGGAGACTAACATTTGGCAGGCAAAGTGTAAACACTGTGATACAGTATAACTGTGAAAGAACACCAGAAACCTGTATTCATTTTTAAAAGTCCACCTATTTAAGCCAAAAAAGTCAATGAGTGATGCTGATCACAATTACGGTGTAGCTCATACTGATTTTACTGCTGGGACCAGATTCACCATGAAGGAGCAACTGAAGCTTTGGCAGGGGCAGCTACAGTAAGAGAAAGAATCCTGAAGAGTAAAGAAAGAAATTAAAATATATACAAAAAGAACCACACGTGTTTGTATGTGTGTGTGTGTGTGTGTATATATACACACACACACACACAGTTAGTAGATTGAAGACCAAAAGAGTAATGGGAGAGTGAGAATGGAAAGGATACCTAATGAATTTCCTCTTCTACACCTGTACTCTTGCAGAGTCTGCATTTGCTCTGTTGCTCCCATAGAAGAAGAGAAGGAATGGATCCTGCTTGGACACATTTATAAATGTCCTTTTCTTGGTTGCTCTTTTCCTTTCTTGATACTGGGCCACTTACTCTCTGTTGCTCCAAATATGAGCTAGATGCAGCACAGAGTAAGGGTACGTCTACACTACGGGATTATTCCGAATTTACATAAACCGGTTTAACAAAACAGATTGTATAAAATCGAGTGTGCGCGGCCACACTAAACACATTAAATCGGTGGTGTGCGTCCACGGTCCGAGGCTAGCGTCGATTTCTGGAGCATTGCACTGTGGGTAGCTATTCCGTAGCTATCCCATAGTTCCCGCAGCCTCCCCCGCCCCTTTGAATTTCCGGGTTGAGATCCTAGTGCCTGATGCGGCAAAAATCATTGTCGCGGGTGGTTCTGGGTAAATGTCGTCAGTCACTCCTTCCGCTGGGAAAGCAACGGCAGACAAGCATTTCATGCCTTTTTTCCCTGGATTGCCCTGGAAGATGCCATAGCATGGCAATCATGGAGCCTGTTTCGCCTTTGTGACTGTCACCGTATGTGTACTAGATGCCGCTCACAGAGGCGATTCAGCAGCGCTACACAGCAGCATGCTTTTGCTTTTGCATGATAGCAGAGATGGTTATCAGCCATATTGTACCATCTACCATACCATAAATTGGTAATAAGATGATCATGGCTACCAGTCCTTTTGCACTGTTCCATTTGCTGCTGTCATAAGTGCCCCTGGCTGCTCTTAGCCAGGGGCGCAAAAGCCAAAATTGGGAATGACTCCCTGAGTCAATCCCTCCTTTTTGGTATCTAAAAATAGAATCAGTCCTGCCTAGAATATGGGCAAGTGTACTAGAGAACCACTGTATCAGAGAACCAGAGAGCACAGCTGCTCTGTGTCAGATCCTGCAGAAATTATGAGCTGTATGCTATTCACAGGGGGTGCTCCTGCAACAACCCCACCTGTTGATTCCGTTCTTCCCTCAGCCTTCCTGGGCTACCGTAGCATTGTCCCCCCACTTGTGTGATGAAGTAATAAAGAATGCAGGAATAAGACACAGTGACTTGTTAGTGAGATATGAGTGGAAGGCAGCCTCCAGCTGCTATGATAGTCCAGACAGGACAGTAAGGAGTGTGTAGGAGAGGAGCCCAGCATCCCTCTGCTAGTTCAGGGGCAATTGAATCTTTTCTTTACACATGAAGGGTGGGGGCTGATGGAGCTCAGCCCCCTGTTGCTATGATGACGATGGTTATCAGCCATACTGTACCATCTACCAGGAAAAATTAGGACCAGGCGCCCTTGATCGACCTAACAGATGCTAGTCAGCATGGTTACCAGTCCTTTTGCACTGCCCCATGTGCCAATAGGCTGATGATGAGGACGGATACCAGTCATTTTGTACCATCAGCCATCCATAGCGTGGGGGGAGCAAGGATGTTGGTGTTGAGTGCTGCACCATCGCGTCTATCTGCAGCATTCAGTAAAGATAGGGTGACATGTAAAAGAGTCAAGAGAGGATTGTTTTCCCTTTCACTTCTGGGGGTGGGGGGGTGCGTAAATTGCCTAGCTATGCCCTGACCCACCGCGGACACTGTTTTTGACCCTAGAAGCATTTGGAGCTCAGCCAAGAATGCAAATGCTTTTCAGAGACTGCAGGAACTGTGGGATAGCTTGAGTCCTCCAGTCCATGAGCGTCCATTTGATTCTTTGGCTTTCCGTTACGCTTGTCACGCAGCAGTGCGCTGAGTCCCTGCTATGGCATCTGTCGGGAGATATTTAAAAAATGATTTTGAATTTCGTCTTCTGTAACGGAGTGCTGATAGAACAGATTTGCCTGCCCTTACAGCGATCACGTCCGCATCGTCCATGCGGGAGCTCTTTCTTTCTTTTGATTTTTAACTGCATCACCACCCGTGCTGATCGGAGCTCCACGCTGGGCAAACAGGAAATATTCAAAAGTTCGCGGGGCTTTTCCTGTCTACCTGGCCACTGCATCCGAGTTCAGATTGCTGTCCAGAGTGGTCAGTGGTGCACTGTGGGATACCACCCGGAGGCCAATACCGTCGATCTGCGGCCACACTAACCCCAATCCGATATGGTAATACCAATATTAGCGCTACTCCTCTCGTTAGGGAGGAGTACAGAAACCGGTTTAAAGAGCCCTTTATACCGATATAAAGGGCCTCTTAGTGTGGACGGGTGTGGCATTAAATCAGTTTTACGCTCCTAAAACCGGTTTAAACGCGTAGTGTAGACCAGGCTTAAGATGCTGTCATGAGGCCAGTTGCAGATCACTGATTCTCAGCCACGCTGCAGTTTAGAGCAACTTGAATGCTGCTCTGAACTGTGCCAGCTGGCTATGGTCACCTAGGGCTGCTCTAAACCACACCCAGGCTGAGACTCTGGCTCTATGACAGCCTGTAAAACCTTAAGCTTATGCCAATAGGGGAAGATGGAGTAAGCCTCTTGCTGCTTGCCTAACTTCTGCTAGGGATAGGAGTGAAGGACAAGAAAGCCAGAACTGGCTCCCTGGGCCTGTCACTGTTCACTGCACTTGAGCTCAAGGCTTGGTCCAGTTATGTTTTTTATCTCATGCGTCTCCAATCCTGATGGTTTGAAGCAGATGCTTACTGTTTCTTTACCTTTCATTCCTTATCATTACCCAAAGAATCACACTTCGTTCTCAGATAGTCTGTCACTGGTACTACACATACTTTTGAAAAACAGCATCAGCCTGACACCTCTTCTTCTCCTTCTATACAGAAGGATGTTATATTTATTTATAACTGTCAATTGCTTAAAATGTGGTTTTCTAAAAGAAGTGTCGACATCTTCCTTTCTGTAGATTAGTGCTTCATCAGCACTGATTGTGTTTAAATGTCTAATGTGTTTTAAAGCTAATGCACTATTAAGATGTTACTTCACTTTCTCTTTTTTAGACTACAGGAAGAAACAGACATTTTAACCATGCATAACAAATTCATTACAGTAAGTTGCTTCCATCTGACTAAAAAATTTATGAAACATAAGGGCTGAACTGAAAGGCTGTCTGGCTCTTTAGGTTTAGAGCTGGATTTTGGATGGGGTGATGCAAAAATGCAGTCTACTCCATATTCTTATTAGAATGATCTGTAAACATCTGTGTATCAAGTTTTTCTTAGAATGAAAGCTCATGTATTCACTTAGAA
Source organism: Mauremys mutica (assembly GCF_020497125.1). NCBI lineage: Eukaryota > Metazoa > Chordata > Testudines > Geoemydidae > Mauremys > Mauremys mutica. The sequence continues at coordinate 66,762,581 of NC_059076.1, forward strand.
ATCTCATTTTCAATTTTAGCTACTGTGTATTAAGGTGTTTTGGTTGTCTCTAGGATTTTAACAGAGAGTATTACTTTCTAAAAATCTATTATTTCAGAGAAGTAATCTCCAGCCATCAGTCCATATTTGCCAGATACAATTAGTTACCATTAAAAATATTAAAGACATCAGTGACAATCACAATAGCAGGACATTCAAAAATTTTACTTTTAGATCAAGATTCAGGTCTGTTTAAAAAAAAATAGGTCAGTCTCTCCTCATTAATAAGCATGAGGCACATTAGTGCTAGAAAATGTTGCAAGTCCTGCTAGGAGCCTACATGGCTCATTAGCTTCTCATAAGTCATTTTATTTTAAGGGGAGTATATAAGACAACTCTAGCAAGACAATGTTCTGCTAAAAAATTTGCATAGAAAGACATTTAATATATTTTTAAATATTGCATTTCATTTGTTTAGCTGAGTAGATGGTTGTCAAAAATCTCACAAGATTAAACACGAGCCATGTATTCTATTGTCTTTTGAAGCTCACTCATGCCTGCAGCTGCGACAAGGTGGGTGAGGAAATGTCTTTATTGGACCAACTTCTGTTGACGAGAAAGAGACAGAAGAAGAGCTCTGTTATGTCAAAAGCTTGTCTCTTTCACCATCAAAAGATGGTCCAATAAGAGATATTACCTTACCCACCTTCTCTCTCTAATATCCTGGGACAAACATGGCTACAACACTTCTGCATGCAGTATGTATAGTCAGTGAGGCATATGAAAGATGGCTTGTGCATCTCATTAGGATCAACTTTACATGTCTTCAGAATTAAATATTAGTCTTGTCACATCGGCCAGTTTGCAACCTCCCATAAATGCAATTGCCTGTACTGCTTCCTAAACAGTTCTTGTATGGCACATTCTCAGTTGGATACATTTCAAACAGAGTAATATGATTGCTGAGAGTTAGATTAATAAAACTAATGTTTAGAGACTTGCTGAAATAAAAAGAACTCAATGATTTCAGCTCTTTGAACATTAATATTTCAGATAAATGTACCTCAATGATAGGGAAAAGGGTATTGAGACAGCATGGGGGTCCATCTATGTCAAACTGTGAACTCCATGTTTGATGAAGCTCATTTTGTTTCAGGGGCTCTACTTTGTACTGTAACCTTCATTTTGGAGTGTGTCCTTTGTGCTGTATTGCAACCTCCTTTGTGGATTCTTTAGAGCATCCATTTTGTAGCAGGGGCTTGCCACCTACTAGAAACACTATGTCTGAGAAGCTGACAGAGCCATCAATGTTGAATGACTCCCGTTCTGGAAAATGAGTTTTCTATGGGGAGGGCTATAAGATCATATGGACAGCCATCTTGGGTCAGACCAATGGTCCATCTAGTCCAGTATCCTGTCTTCTGACAGTGACCAGTGCCAGGTGCTTCAGAGGGAATGAACAGAAAATCATCCAGTATGCCATCCCCTGTCATCCACTCTCAGCTTATGGCAATCAGAGGCGAGAGATACCCAGAGCATGGAGTTGCATCCCTGACCATCTTGACTAATAGCCATTGATTGACCTATCCTCTATAAACCGATCTAATTCTTTCTTGGACCACGTTATAGTTTTGCCCTTCACAACATTCCCTGGCAACGAGTTCCACACACTGTGTGTTGTGTGAAGAAGTACTTCCTTTTGTTTGTTTTAAGCCTGCTGCCTATTAATTTCATTGTGTGATCCCTTGTTCTTGTATTATGTGAAGCAGTATTCACTTTCTCCACACCAATCACAATATGATAGAGGTCTATAAAAATCACCTTTTAGTCATCTCTTTTCCAAGCTGAAAAGTCCCAGCCTCTTTAATCTCTCCTCACACAGCAGCTATTCACTGACTTTGAATAACTCTTTACACAGAAACAGATTCAGATAGGGAGACTAGAACCTGAAATTCCTCCAGCTGAAGCACATGGGCACAAAGAGGCCAAAATCTGTTTTTAAAAGAGAGGTTTTCTAAGCAAGGAGCCAGACCATCAACACAGGCAAAAAGACCAGGCTACAGAAGGCTGCCTAGCCTAAGGATACTGACCAAATGCAGGACTCCTAGGAGGGGTGAAATCAGATTTGAGGCATTGAGGAAAAGACTGTTTGTTATTTTCCTAATAACTGTAGCTCTCGAGATTGCTTTAAACACAGTGTCTCTATAGTTAACAAAATACCTTTGCTAAGCCTTTGTTTATTGCTTGCCTTCCATATTGTCCCTGAAGGTGTTAACTGAGAAGCTCAAAGAGCCCACAGTGAGGGTGATGGCGTATGCATAAGCAACTGGGGCCTTGGAGGGGCTGGGGCACTGGTTTTGAAGTCTAAGGAGCCTAGACTGAAAGTCCCGCTGCCCAAGAAAGGGGCATCAGACAGGGTCCACATCTAGGAGTATGCTTGAGAGACTCAGAGCTAGAACCAGTAATGTCTAGTCACCACCCAGACCCAGTAGAACTTAGAAGCACATGATCCAGAGATGAAGTCCACTCGCAGACAGGGGCCTATCCAGAGGGTAGATTGGGCCAGGCTCTGACAAATATTACTTCAGACTTTGTTGGAGAATTAACAAGTGTCTCAGCTAAATGAAAGCTTGCAATACTTTTTCTGCTTTCCTTCTGGGTTAAAAATCCAGCTGCTCTCTACCAATGTTTCCATGGGATAAAATGGATAAACTTTCATTATGGATGTTGAGTGCTAGCTCTGAAGGGCATATTGTGAAATGGCAGTGGTAGATTGCTGAGCTGTGCGAAAGTACAACAGCCACTGGAGTTAGTGAGCATGCACCACACCCAAAGAGCTCCGGTGGAAGTTTTGGCTTGAGGGAGGGATAAGACAAGTAAAGAGATGGAATTACTTTCATATGTAGAAAAAATAGCCTGCTTTCAGGTCACCGACTTGGCAGCATAGGAAAAGCTACATACACACACACACTCACTTGCTCTCATTGAGCTAACACGCTAAAAATGGCAGTGTAGCTATAGTCATTTGTAGTGGTGGCACAGGCTAGGCACCCCAAGTACAAATTGGCTGGACCCCATGAGTAGGTTCTTAGGGCAGCTAGCCTGTGCCACCAATAACTGCTGCCCATGTCACTGTGTCTACACTATTATTTTTAGCATGCTAGTTCCATAACAGATAGCATGAGCATGTCTATGAGTGCTGGGAATTTACACCCCTAGCTCCAAGTGTAGATATAACCTTAATATCCCTTCTAATACCCTCTGCGGAGGAAAAAACAAACACCACCACTCATTACAAAAAAACAGATGGGTCATTTCTAGTACTGATGTCTACACTGCAATTAAAACCCCATAGCTGACCCATACCAGCTGACATGGGCTCTAGAGCTCTTTAATTGCAATGTAGATGTTCAGGCTCTGTCTGGACCCCACACTCTGAGACCCCACAAAGGGAGGGTCCCAGATCTCAGGCTCCAGCCAGAACCCAAACATCTGCACAGCAATTAAACAGCTCCTTAGCCCAAGTCAGCTGACAGGGACCAGCTGTGGGTTTTTAATTACAATGTAGATATACCCCGAGAATCTCACCATCAGAGATACACCACCTTCTCTCTGGATATCAAGCATAAGGGGGATGGCGGGATAACTGCTGGAGAGATTCTAAAGAACAACTTCTGGATATGAAATAGGTCTGAGCTGCAACGTTCAGATCTAGATCTGGGCCTAGACTTCAAGGGTCTGAGTTCAGTTTATTATAAATATCAGCTGTAAAAGTCATTCTAACTTCAGAAGAGTTTGGATCCAGGTATTTTGGTCCAACTATTCTGTGCTGCGAGGCTTGAGGGAAGAAGCAGGACACAGTTTTTCTCCTTCATGTTCCCATTCAGTAATTTGTATGCTCATACCTTATGTTTTACTATGCCTAAAAGAGGACAGTGTCCGCCTTGTATTATATTTTGTTGTTGATCTTTGATTTTCCTCTGAAGAGGAAAATAAATGGGAGATATTTTAAATTACATTTGGCTGAACTCATTTACATGAAATAAGACTCAAATTTTCACCCAAAACTTTAAACAAGTTATTTCTGAGATTCAGAAAGTTGAAGTAGTTCCCCCACTCCCTATGTATATGTATGTACAAATCTACAAAGCCAAGAGGTTCAGATAAACAACTAGTGCTGAATAGAAAATAATCAAACCATGGAGTCTTTTGAAGTTTATTAATTTAAAATCAGATTATGAAAAAAACCACTTGAAAACATGTCTCTTCTTTAGAATTGTGGTTAAACTTAGAGGTATATCATGTATAATATAATACAAACCATCAGAATTACTTTGCATGAAATTTAAGGATCCTTTCTTTTTTCTGAGATTGTGTTGAAAGCCAAGTTTCAGAAGTTGCCCTACTTAAACCCACTTCACATAAGGGTAGCCTACTTGCATCTGATTACTTCTCCAAACTAGCACACACAACACAAGAATCTTAAAGGAAAAAGCACTGAATAGGAAAATGGAGAATCATTTGCTTGGAAAATTATACCTGTGGCTTGCACAGTATTAGAGCAGCAATTTTACCATCTGACATTGAACACAAAATGAGTGTAAAAGCCTTCGTTACTATATTATATATATATTAAAGGGACTTTGTCGATTTTTGGAGAGGCGCAGCTCTCTTTTCTTCTTCGCTCCCATCACTGCAATTTAACTGTGCTGGGTTCCTGGAGAAAAAAGAAACATGAAGGTCCAGATCCTCAGTCAGTGTAAATTGGAACTTAGGAAAGTTCAACTAGATACAATACACTGTCACTAGAACACACTTCATTATTACAAACTTCTGCCTATAATGAACCCTGCGGATGTTGGAAAAAGAGCAGACATTTTAGTCTTTCAGGAAGAGCAAGAGTCAGGCTAACTCTAACAGCTAATAACGCAAGACTTCCAAGCCAGACCTGGGCAAGTGGAAACGAACTGTAAGAGATGCTGTTTTTTGACCTTGTGTTAGATAATAATAGTATGCAGACTCTAGCAGAAATTGCTGCAAAAAGTAAGATATCAGAAAGGAATATGTATAAACAAAATGCAGTTGTTGATCATTACTGTATGTCACAAAAGGTATAAATCAGGCCTGCACAACATGCGGCCCCCAGCCCGCGTGGGCTCATAGTGCAGCCTGCGGGCAAGCAGCGGGGTGGGGCTGCTGGGTTCGCCCCCTGCCGGGGGGGCGGCAAAAAGGTGCCTCACAGCCCCACGTGCTGCGCTCCAAATGCCCTAATGGCCAGAACCACACGTGTCTCCATCTCCTGCTCCCCCCGCCTGGCATACAGCAGGTGCGTCACTTCCGGGGCCCGCTGAGGCGGGAAGCGCTGGGCACGAGGCAGAGCCGGTAAGTGCCGAGCGATGGGAGGGGTACCTGATCTGGGTTGGAGCCGCAGCTTGGGGGGCAGGGGGGGGAGACCTGGCTTCAGTTGGGGGCAGGGCGACTACTGCACTGGTTAGTCCCAGGGTGGCCTCCATAGTGATGGGGGTGGGGGTGTTGAACTGTCTGTGGGCAGTCAGGAAATCCCCAGGGGAGACGTCTGTGTCTGTGTCGCACCTGCCCTGCCCGGACTGCTGCCCCTTCCCTGCTCCAGGACCTTCCCCCTCCCTGGCCCCTATCACACTGCCGCCTCCCCTCCCCCCCCCCCCCCGGGCTCCCTGCGGCCCCTGTGTTTGTGTGTTGGACAGTCACATCCAATCCCTTCACACTGCCCCCCTTTCCCCTCCCCTTAGTTCATAGCCCCAGAAAAATCCCTTCAAACTGTTCCCCTTTTCCCCTCCCCTTATTTCATGGGGGGATGATTCATAAAAAAAATTAAAATAATTTAAAAAACAAATATTGTTTGCTTTAATTGAAAAATTCTTAATAAAGTATCACCCTTCCCCCCTCACACCTTCCTTTTCGGCCCACAGCTGTTTTGGCAGGGCGGCGCTGGGGAAGGAGGGTTTGTTTCCACGGGGCAGGCAGCGCTGGGGCAGAGGATGTGTTTTTGGGGGGCTGGGTTGCATTGGGGAGGGGTTCGGTGGGGCCGGGAGGTTTCAGCCCTCAGCTGTTTTCTTTGGAGTAATATGGCCCTCGCCGTTTACGAATTGTGCAGGCCTGGTATAAATGCTTGCCTTGATTGCTTATCCAGCAGAGACCTACCTCGGGAGGGGAAACTCTGCCCGTGTGTACTCTCCCAACTAACTGCAGTTGCTTGAAATAAACTGCCTCTGGCTTGTTGCTTTAACCCCAGAGAGTGAGAACTTGTTTTCCTCCCACAACCCAGTCCCTGGATCCCAACAACAGTTAAAAAGGGGGGAAAAAGGATGTTGCACATGTGTGCACACATTTTATCCACTGAAGCTGGAAGCCTGCCACTGCAGGGGCTGACAGTGCAGAGGTCACCTAAAATCACCCTCTGTGATCAACTTGTAGCCTTAGTTATTATAAATAATTATTAATTAAGTTAACACCTTTATCCAAAGCCACCTCATTAACTTACTTCAGCAGTTTATGGTCCATTTTGATTGCCCTTTTGCTATAACAAACCCCTGGCAATAAAAGAAAAATGGCTTGGATCCCAACAGGTTCATTATAGCAAAGGTGTACTGTACAAAGAAACTTGCAGAGGCAGAAACTCTAAAAATTAGCCCATGCTTTATGAAACACTTCACCCTGATGGGGTTTGCCCCATCACAGCCATTGCAACTCAAGAAGCCCTTAAAAATATTGAAATAATCTCCTGTAAAAGAGATCTGCACTTTCTGGGCTAGTGAAAGTACAAATAGGAGGCCTCCACATTCTGCAGATTGGTGCAAAGACTCAGGGTCCTATGCACCTCATCATTAACCTCATAATGATCAGGTAGCATTACTGGCAAAGATGGTTTCATCTGCAGCTAATGAAATTTTGCCCTTTCCTTGTGGATGAAGATTTGCCCACAGCGATCTACTCATTTGTCACCACCACGCTACTTTATTGCAATTCACTGCACCTAGGACTGGAGCTAAATGCAATGCAAAGGCTCCAGCTGGTGCAGCGTGAAGTTGTTTGCTTTCTCAATGGGACAAGCCATGAACATGTCATCCATATGCTCCAATTCCTCCATTGGCTCTCAGCCCACTTCCATTATCAGTTCAAGGTCTGAGTCCTCTTCACCTAAGCTACCAATGAATCAGGACCAAGCAAAATCAATGCCCATGGCTCCAACCATGACCCAGCAAGGTCAGAAAATACTGGGGGGATGGTTAAACCAAATAACCACAAACTTTTCAGCTCAAAGCCAAAACAAAGAGTTCAATATTTTACTTACCACAAAAAAAAACCAACCCACCAAAATGTTGCTTCCTAACAAAAAGAAAGCAATTGTTTCCCTAGGAAAGCAGATACTTAACATGAACATTTTTACATTTGCTTAGTTTTGATGAAAATTTTTTTACCAGCACTAATAAATACAGCTTGCAAAGCCCATGGGGGAAAACATTCCGGACAAGGCATTCAGAGGAACATCCAGAGACCAACAGACTAGGCCAGAATCTGACCACCTTCAAAATAACCTGGAAGTTCCTTCTCTTTTACAAAGCATTTTCACCATAATAGAATGGTGGGTTTAAAAACAAAATTAAATGTATTCCCCAAGAAGTCTCTTGTAAAGAGGAATGAGAGAGAAGGAGAGGACATTCTGTGAAGTCTTCTAGGCCCTCACCATGAAGATTTAATTTACCTGTTAAAAGAGACCCCCAAAAATTCAATACCACAGTGATGATTGATATAGAAAACTTTTAGATAGATTTCCTATCAGTATTTCTGACCATTACAAGTGCCTTTCTATTTCTTATGAGTCCTTGATGTTCAGGAAAAAACCCTATTCCCAAAATCTCTTACAAAGCTGATAATAAATTAATAAAATTACCGTGGTGTATTTCTGTTTCAGACTACATAGGAGGCTAGATTTGGTCCCCATTTAGTAAAGTGTCAACCCAGAGTAACTGGACCCAAATCTGATCTCATTTATACCAGTGTAATTCCTCCATGGCTGTATCCTGATTTACACATGAGATCAGAATCTGGGTGCTAATGTATAATAGTATGATATATCCAGGCTTTCCAAAGAAAGAATAAAGGAACAAAGAAAGGAGTAGATAGTAGTATTCCAAAAGGGATTTTGTTGTTGTTGACTGATAAAGCAAGGTGTATTCTTGTTAGGTAATTGGCTGCAGTGAGTATAGACCCAACTAAATTGTAATGCTTGACAGAGTGCCTGTAATAAATAGGATATAACAAACACCATAGACCAGTGCACAGGAACAAGAGCTTTTGTCCAAAGCAAAAGTACATTATAGCAAGCATTCAACTTTAGAGAAGAGACCAAATATCTTATATAAACATCCATATTCAGTCACTGGGCTGCTGTGTGATTAATCACATCAAACTAAAAACTAGAGAAATGCACCTCAGTATTAACACAGTTTAGCCAAATCAATCTCCACTGTCACTGAAAACTCTGACCAAGTCACTTAGGGCCAGATTTTTTAAAGCTTGTTAGGTACATAGGTGCTTTTCAAAGTCCCACTGGAAACCTATTTGCATCTTTAGGTACCTAATGAGCTTTGAAAAGGTGGCACCCTTATCTGGTTCCCATGTATAATTATGGTTCTTTAATGTAAATATCTGACTAAAAAGTAAAGGATTGTTCCGATTTCCCTGCAGGGGGTGCTCTGAGAGGCGAGGCCACAAGATGTGCCTTCACCAGGTAGAGCACCTTGCAAAATGAAGCCCTATCTCCAGACCAGTAAGACACAGAAGCACACGCTCAACTTTAAGCACTTGAATATTTCCACTGAAGTGGGATGAGACAGATCCTTCGAGTTAACCAGGTGGTTCATGACCAGAATGCTGAGCACCTTGCAAGATCAAGCCCCAGTACACTTGTGCAGGAGGCAACCAAGATTTGGTGGCTTGAGACCCCAGAATGCTATTGCCTTTACTACTCTAGACACCCCAAAGGGGGCGGGGTTTCTAGATGAAAGCTCAGACTTAAAGACCAGAAGGCCAAAACACAGACTTAAAGGCCATAATACAGGTCATACAATTTCACCCAATGATTCCTTCACTAAATTTAGTCTGGTGCTGGCCCTTGCTCACATTGCACACCAGCTGGCCTTAAGATGAAGCACCAGTTCTGCCTGTTAAAAATTGTTCCCACTCCTCTGTGCTTCGGAATAAACTAAGCCAAACTCTGTTCTCAGTTATATATCTCAGCATGCACCAGGGGAACTCTAGTGAAGTCAGGAAGTTATTTCAGATGGAATTGCAGAGTTAACAGAGCAGAATTTGGTCCGATTCCTATAGCTACTACCACTTTCCAGCACAACTCAAGCTTCTTGAGCAACAGAGTCTAAAATGTTTACATGACGGACGTTAGGTCATGCCAACTACAAATCAGCAAAATAGGCTATTCACACGTTTATTTGTTTCTTTCTTTTTTTTTTAAACTTGCTCTCTCTCTCTCTCATTCTCCAGCACTGTATCACATTGAAATTGAATGGTTCCAGCCAATCAAATTGCAGAGGCATAGTCCAATATCTGACTCACAATATGTGAGAGGTTTTGGTAACCAGGCAGTATTCAGATTCCTACACTCTGATTGGTTTTAGCACTCTGATTTCAGCATTTGTGCTATTCCCAACTGCCTCAGTTTAGCCCCCAGTTAGAACAAGCAAACACTTTAGAGTCAATTATAGTAGGGCTGATGAAGTAATTGAGACTGACTGTATGCAACTGCTGTATTGTAAAAGATTATACTATTGTTCTTTTCTCAAAGTATGTTTACATATGCATTTGGAAAAAAATATAAAAAAAGCAAAGAAAACCCTATTTCTCACATATTTAGGTATTAAGGCTGCCATTTTCAAAACTGCCTAAAGGATAAAAGAAGAATGAGGTGTCCAAGTGTTGCATGTGGCTTTGAAAATCTGATTCTAGGAGCTTTAATCATCAGTGTTGTCCTGGTAGGACTATATTTTCTGATCTGTGTTTGGTGGAGTCATATTCCATAAATTGAGACAAATTTTGTTTCAGCCAAGCCGTTTCACTAGCCCAGGACACAATTTTTACCAAGTGGCCTATTGCCCAGCCTGCAGAGTCAGCTGGCTTGACTAGGGGTTATAAGTGGCACCTCACAAACTTGTGTGGCTTTGTGTGGGGAGAGGAGTCTGTCCACTGTACCCCCGGAACAATCATGTCCAAATATGAGCAGATAAAGATGTAACTTCTTTATCTGAAAAAAGAGTTGTTTAAGATGAATCAAGAGAAAAATAAATCTGGAAGCCATTTTTTAAGCAGAAAGCAAATATGTATGAAACTGGCATAACTCCAATATGGCCAGGTGGATTTTTTTCACATATTCCACATAAACACTACATTCAATTTTAAGGTTAAGACCAAGCAAGAGAAGTGTCAGCCAACAAGCCTCATCGAGAAGTTCATCCCAGTGTCTCACAGCACACACATCCCAAATGTGGATCCTTCTAGTCTGCCCGCTACTTTCTCTATGGTAGGAGCAAATGGCTGTGGTAATTCACTTCATCAATCCTTTCTGGGTCAGCTTTGTCAGTTCTCTAGGCCCCTTTCTAAAACAGGCTTCAACTCATATTTTCTGATCCTACATCATCACTCTGGGAAAAAGTTTGATCATTCTCTGCAGATTTCACTTCCCTCTTGCACTTGCCAGGCAAAAGACAAAGGGCCCAATCTTCAATTGAGGTAAATTGGCTTAACTTCATTGATTATAATGACCAGTTTACACACTGCCTTTAGCAGGCATATTTGTGTAGTGTTCTTGTGCTTCATCTCTACAATTCTCCTTTTCTGGCTGCTGAATCTTGCTAAAGCTGGTTACATGTTTTAATCTTTTACTAATCAATTAAAGCAATATACAGTATTGACACTATGTTTGCCTCACTCCCAAACCCTGTCTCTCTCTCATTATCTAACAATGTCTTCTGAAGTCTGAACTGCTTGGAGTGTGACACTTCTACTTCTGTGTTGCACTGCTTCTCACTGGTTTCACCATTCTTTCACACTAGGCCTCACTGTGTAATGTAGGTTGTTTTTTTTTTTTTTAAATCTACCTTAGGCTGTTCCCCCCTCCCTTCTTACTTCTGCTCACAAAGCTTCTCAAATGTCTCTGCTCTAGAAACTTCAAACTATCTGTAAATAAGGCTGGTAACCTAGCAACATCAAGTGAACATGTTTTCCCTGTTGAATTACACTGGGCACAATCAGTTCAGCTTGTTCTATTTTCTGAAGCTTTAAACACTGTCTCCCTGGTACAGGTACATATGTTTCACATATGTTAGCTTCACTCTTAATTTGAAACACTTTTAGCTCCTTGTGGGTGAAGTGGGGCTGTCCCATGAGCCCAGAGCAAAAATGTAAAGAGCAGCCCAGGATGCAGATTTTTACTCCTGGGTTCCCCTTGCTCCAAGGGGAAGTGCACTGAGTCACATCTATACGTAGTGTAGCATAAATGCCCTGGAGCATTGACGCGACTATGTGGCCAGTGCATTTCGACGGTGGATAAAAACAAGGCTCCACCCATTTCCTGCCCCATCCCACCCACAGGCATGAAGCAGGTATGGCAGCTCTGAGAAGACTGCATCTCCCCCAGGGTGCCACCCACATTATTAGGTAGCCTATGGAGGGATGCAAAGGCGTGTGTGAAAGGGTCCACTCCCCACCTCTGCCATCTAGTGGTCAGGCAAAGGAGCAGATGGCACTCTTCTATCTTGGCACCACCTGTTGACAAATTGTCCCTGCCCTACAGTGGTCTGCCCCATTCTGTGACTCAACCCTCCAGATGGGTCACAAGTTGTTTCCACCCTTTCTGGAATTTGAGAGCAAGCCTCCCAGCCTGAGTGGACAGATTCAGGCTAGCAGGGCTTACACTAGTCCTCCTTGGTGTTCAGAACCTGAGCTCCAGCTCAAGCCATGACTTCAAAATGCTGCATAGATAGCTATATTTAGAGCTCTGGCATGAGCCCTGCTAGCCTGACTCTGTTGGTCCAGGCTGGGAGACTCAAGCCAAAATATTGCATAGACATATCCAAAGCATTGCACAAAGGCTAGTTAAAATTCACCAAGCCAAATTCTCAGAATCAGGACTCCCTGATCAGGGTCTTGCTACTCCTGGCTGTCTAGTAGCAAGTATAGGCTTTTCACCACCATCCTGGGTGGGTGGAGGATACCTAGCACATCCTCTCCAACAGATTCTAATCCACATCCCAGGGGTACATAGCTGAGTCCTGCACCCTGGGTCACTTCCTACCAGCCTCTCCACACAACAGGAAACAGCAAAGACATAACGAAATAAAGCAAATAATAAGTCTCCAACTTTTCAAATTCCTAGCATCCTTTGCCCTCAGCAGGTTGGGTAGACCAACAAGAGGCAGAAGTCCCAGTAATTAGACCTCTCATAGTACTCTTTTTGCAGAGCTTCAGAGTATAGATCCATTCACCTCCACTAGCTAATTGCAAGTGAGCTACTCTGGTCACCTTAAAGCTCCTCCTCCAGCTTGTGCATGCATTTCAGGTGTGCTGGGGTGGAGCTACCTAGACCGAGAGGCTCCTTAGCCCCTTCCTCTCCAGTGTGGGGGTTTGTACACCTCATCCCAGGGTGCCTTATATCTATTCATTCCTCTGTGTAGCAATCCAAACAGAGCCACAGACGTTTTCTTTGCAGATCACCTCTTTCATACCAGAATGATATCTAAGCAAAGTTCTCCATCTGTACCATACTATATGCAGCCTATTGGCTTGCCATCCTTTGAATGGTTTTATTTTGTGTGGGAACAGAAACTTTACTAAACTTTCCAGCTGCCGAATCACTACCTCACAAAGGGAACTCTTTGTCCTGCATTTTTAATTAACCTTTTTAGATTGAACAAGTTTAACTGGGTGATAAATGAGTTATTCCCAGCATGATGTTTTCACAAGACAGAGTCTGTGATTCCAAACACAAAAATAGCTCTGGCATCTTTCTCCCCTCTCACTGATTAGTCGGTACGCAGCAAGAAATCAGCTTTTGTTTAGTCTTTGCAAGCCTGAGCAATTTTTATTTAGGGAAGTGGTATGTCTTTTTTTCAGTTTAATCCAGCAACAAAAATTAAGAGATTAGTCAGGAGGGTGAACCTGGGAAAACCCACTTGATATCCAGTAAGATTTAAATGAATGGAGAAGTTGATTGTAGACATTTTGAAACAGCTCTATCTTTAGTTGTATATTAATATAACTTTTTCACACAATTTTAAGAAAGCCCAAATTCTACTGTCAGTTTTCACCGCTAGAAACACTGATCCATGACCGAAGTCAGGGAACTATGTTTAAACTTGTACACTCAATTCTGGCTGACCAATTTGGACAGGTCAGACCTAGGACAGAGAATGATTTATAGTCCCAACTATACCATTGTTTTGCCTTGTCTGCACTGTTTAAAGCAAATCTGAGTCAGCTTCCTTAACCTGGTGCACAGACTGGTATGGATGAGAATCGCGACCATAGATTATAGAAATGAAAGATGAATGCTTTCATTCTCTAGGTTCTAATTCCCAGGTTCTGGGAACTAAAAATGTTTGTGTCATAAATAATTGTATTTGTTTGTCACTCTTTGCTGTCCAAAGCTAGCAAAGCTTTCTGTTCAGTTAAATCATTGCTTGCCACGCTGGAACAAAGACCTGAGCAACAGAATGATGGGACATCCCTGTTTACTGGGGTTGTTCCAATTTGGAGTCACTGTGGTATCCTTCTTGTGGTATCCTTCTTTGTGGATACCAAGGTTTTGATCTAGTTTCAGTGAAACCATAGGATAGCTGGCCACCCATCCACCTCTTTCCTCCCTCAGTTTTGCAAAGCATTATTACCATTGGCCAGCTCTCCTCCCAGCAGCTACTTTTCATGCTGTCAGCCACCATCCAGCTGCTAACTGGAAGTCATGCCTGCTTCCAGCTACAGCTGAGAGAAGCTAAGATGAGAGCTATGATAGGATGGCTATAGCAATGGTAGCTCCTTGCCCAGGGGGAAGGGGATTTGGGGGCCTGTGAAAAGCTTCATGCCAAGGGAAGACAAGGGAAGGGAGAGTGGAGAGGTGGAATAGGATGAATGCTGAAGCCTAGAGAGGGTTAATGAGGGAAAAATACAAGACCTGGCAAGGGATTGGGGTGGAAGGAGGTCTCTGGTGGAAAGTGAAGCACAGGAGACTAGACCTTAGGAAGTGACTGTAAAGACAGACGAAAGGACTGGAAATACAAGCAGGCAGAGACAGAGAACACAGACGGAAAGAGAGGAACGAGAAATAATTTGCAGCTAGGCAAGAGTGGGAAATGGAGATAGATAAAGCACAAAAATGGAGCAGGGCCTGTAGGCATGGGCGGCACATGAACTGCCATCTGGGGGAGGCTAGCCCTGAAGCCCTCCCCTTCTGTTCACACACACACCCCACTGAAGCCCAGAGCCCCCCCACCATGGCCACCAGCTCTCACCCTAGGCTAGCGCACCCAGCCCAGGAGCACAGGGAGGGTGGGTGGTGCAACCTCAGCCCTGCCCCCAGCCCTGAAGCGCCAAGAGGTTGGGATGGCGCAGCCCCACATCCGCAGCCCCAGAACGCCGGGAGGATGGGTGGCATGGCCCCAGCACCAGTCTCAGCCTGAGCCCTTTCTAGGACCACAACACAGGGACAGGGGAACTGGCAGGAGAGAGTCTGGGGGCAGAGCATGGTTAGGGCCACACCTGGCTGCTTAGGGAGGCACAGCCTCCCCCAGCCTATGATACCCATCGCCCAGGCCTGTAGGTCAGCAGAGTAAAAATATATTAAAAAGTGGAAGAAAAGCAGCGGCAGGGAGGAAGTGGACGTGTAAAGAAACTAAAATGTAATGAACGGTGTGGTGCGGGGGAAGGAAAACAGGACCAGGAGAAAGTGATAACATAGCCAGTTGTTCTGCCTCTGCAAATGCAGGGAACTGCAATCATATCTGTTGCCCTCTCCTTTTAAAATCAGTCTTTCCAATTCCAAACATTGAATATGTTCACTGCCCTGAAGTCATGGGGGAGCTGTATCTTCTAAAATCCACTGAGCATCCTCCTTAAAACCAGCCTCCTTAAGAGCTATCTGTTCTGCAGAGGAGTAATTCCTTTAGAAACAGGGAAGTGTCACGACATCTAATGAGGGCTGTTATTTTCTTTCTGTAACTGCAGAGAGCTGGCTATCATTTCCATATAAACTCAGAAAGATATGGTTGGGAATATAGAGTGGGGAAGGCATAAAGACAATGAAACCTGTTTGCGCTTTTACAAAAAATTCCATGTGCTAAACAAAGAATGACCTAAATTAGGTTCACATTGTGGATGCAGAGGCTAAGTGATGTGCTGAGGCTGAAAATCCAAGTTCCATAGGATTCCAGTTTTAGGAGTGGGTGTAACTCAGTGGGTGTTTTGTTCAATAGTATGTTAAGCCTACCCTATTAATAGTTATAATGAAAAGTATTCAAGGAAAATGCAAACATCTGACAAGGAAAAATCACATAGATTCAGTTTGGGGACTAAAGAGCATGCCTAAACATATGTTTATTCAGATGTTCTCAGGGCTATATAAACTTTAATGCTCAAGATAAAGGAGGATTCAGAAGCACGATAATGAATTGCCATTGTTCTGCCATCTTCTGCTCCCCCGCATCCCTTTTTCATACCAGGAAACATTCATTATTTTCTGGAATGTCGGTTACAAAGCACCTTCCTTCTTCAATACTCCAGTGCCCTCTAGTGCACCAAAGGAGATGTTCTGGCTTCCATCATCTGTACTATAATCAAAAGAGAAAGACACCATTTTACATTGCACAGTAAGACAATAGTGTCTGAAATCTTCACAGCACTTCTCTCTCTTTTAAACGAAAGCCCCCACGCTCTGTGTTTCAGCGCATTCAAATGAGTATGTTAGCTAGATGTAGGAAATCCCTTACCAATTCCTGCCCAGAACATTGTTACAACCAAAGAGACAGTCCTGAGAGACCAATCCTGGTTGGAGACTTAGCACAGTGACTCCTGGGACAGGACCCTGAAAGGTCAGTCATTGCAATGTGAATCCTCATACCCCATACACGACTGATAAAGTTCACAGTTCTGTACCTCACTGACTGTTAACGTCTTGATTTAACAGCTTCCCCACTAACATGGGATAACATCACTGTAGCATTGCCGGTGCCCTCTGCTTGTAACAGCCTCTTTTCTCAGACACCACCTCCTTGTACATACTTCCCACAAGATTAAAAAAAATGTAGTTGGGTCATTCCTCAGTCACGCTCATACTTGCAAAAAACAAGTGACAAAACCTGAATCCTATTGCAAATGGTTGCACAGACACTATGGCCAGGGAGAATCGTTTGTCGTGATTCTGGATGATTTTAAGGAGAAATCATGATGAAGGGCCTGCCTCTCTGTCATCTTCTCCAAGCTCAGGTCCCCCTTGTTGTACTTCAAGCTCCCTGAATTCCTGCCTCCACTGTATTTCCAGTACTGGACACCAGCAACCAGCTTTTATTCCATCCTCACAGGAGTTCCATGAGCACTTGCCAGTCAACACAAACGCTGGCCTGAGTACAATGGAAAAAGAAGCTCTCTGCAGGGGGCAGAAACTATAGGAACCCAGGAAGCCTGGTCTACAATTAGATTCAAATGTTATGAGTAGTATTTTTAAAGGATACTAAGGGAATTAGGTGTCGAACTGCCATTGAAATTCAATAGTAATTGTGCACCTGACTCCCTTAGGATATTATTGTAAATTAATATTATATAAAACAATAACTCCGCACTTTCACTCTTTATGGTGTCCTCAATATTTCCCCACTGGGGAAGGTGCCAGACAAGTTCCAGGGTGGAGACAAGGGCCAGGGAAAGATAGAAGAGCAGAGGGGACAGAGAAAGCTGCATGAGTCTGGATCCACTCTGACTTCACACTGCAAACATGCTGCTGTAGTTAAAGTGTTGGGCAGTTCCTTGAAACCCACCTTGCCACCCTTCTTCTGTGGTTAGGGTGACCAGATGTTAAGGGGAAAATATCGGAACTGCCGCAGGGGGGGCTTTTTTTTTTTTTACACCCATCCGGGAGTTCAGCGGCAACTCGGCGGAGAGCCCTTCAGTCGCGGACGGTCAGCGGCGGTATTTCGGTGGCAGGTAATAAACCCTGCCGCCAAAGACAGAGGCACCCACCTCCGAAATACCGCCAAAGACCATCCACAACTGAAGGGCTCTCCACCGAATTGCCGCTGAAGACCTGGAAACAAAATATTGGGACAAATGGCGTCCCGACCATACTCTGGTCGGGACATGGGACAAACTCCTCAAAATCGGGACAGTCCCAATTTTATTGGGATGTCTGGTCACCCTATCTGTGGTGGCCCCTAATGTGGGTGACCACAGAAACAGCTCATGTGCAGAAGGTTACAGGCTCAGGATGCAACTCCCTGGACAACGCTTCATACCTCTGCTCTAATAGCAAACAGTTCAGCTGTACTCATGCATGCCCTGGCCCCACAAAGCTGACAATGGATGTTCCTCCACACTCTCAGCCTGAGCAGCAGGTCGCACTCTGGGGAGCGAGTGAACAATTCAGGGCAGCAAAAACAAGAAAAAGGGGGAAAGGGAAAAGAAAAGAGAAAAGCATAAGATTAGATAGATATTAAAAAAAAACCACGATACCTGAGGTGTGAAGGGACACAGGAGGAGAAATAGTAAGAAGGGCCCAGCTGCCAATCAATTATCCATTGTAAAATTTTAACATTCAGTATTCCTCCATATACCACTGCCAGACTCATGATAGGTCTAGTGATGGCACAGCGGATTACACTGTAAGAAACACAGGAACAGACTGGGGAATTGGAAGAGATTAACATAGAGCTAGGTATGATAACTGCTACTAGTAGGTTGGAAGAAAGAACCAGAAGAAATGACAGAAATTATCTCTACCCCCACAATTGAGGGAATTCAGTATTTCTTGGCAACTCAAGTGTTGGGGGTCTGGCTAAACCAAACACTGCATTTAGATCAGGTAGAAGCAGTAGTCAGGAAGGAATATTATTATCCCCCTAGACAGGTGCAGTGCAACCTTATCCTTAGGAGATGGATCTTACTTCCATCATTTGCGCCATTGGCACTTTATGGTTAGATACTGCAATGTGCTCTACAAGTGGCTGAATCATAACTAAATTCAGAAGCTGGAAGTGTTGGAGAAAGCATCTGCTTTGGTTAGCAGGGCATCTATAAAGAGCTTCGGACACTGCACTGGGTACCTGTGAGCTTCCAGGTGGATTTTAAGGCATTGACATGGACATATAAAGCCCAAAATGACCTGGGAAGAGCCTATTTCTCTCCTCTGGATTGCCTCTGGAGTGGCAATCAGCAGAAGCACTGATGCTAGAGCTTCTCTGGATGACAGAGGGAATTGCTAGCAGTGCATTCTCCATCCAGGTAGCCCAGCTTTATTAACTTTCAGGACATGCTGCAGGGCACATTTGGTTCACCTGACCTTTGAAGAAGGCTAGGGGAAAATTGAAGATGAGTGAAGGTTTTACATTTTCATTATAGGCAGCTGGTAGGGAAATGGGGTGAGCTGATTAAACTGTATTTTGTTTGCAATTTTAAACAACTGGCAAGGTGCTCAAAACCTGTGCATTTTTTTCTGTTTATAAATCAAAAGCAAATATATAAAATAAAATTAAATTAAATTAAAATAAACACAGCTAAATCTTTGAAGTAAACAGATGGAACAGAAACATAATATTCACAATATACATGTGTCAAACAGGAATGCATAATTGTTTAATGTGCTTGGATTCCTATATAATAATTATAACTAAGTTCTACTTCCTCTCAGTATGTTCTAGCTCAATTGGAAGCAAGGATCCAGCACAGAACCAAAACACAGCATTCAAACACTTCTCAATTATGCACTGGATTCAGCTTCAGAATTTGCACGATCCCAATTTTTTCGTTCAAAATTATATTACAGGTACATTTGCAGGTAAAATATCCTGCCTGTGATTAGCCAAGTTTATACATGTTATGTTTATCTTCAAGCTTTTTTAATAATTTAAAAGAATTAATGTTAATAGTCCTTGTATGTTACAAAAGAGAACTTCACTGGTATTCACAAATGGTATTCACAAACTAATATGATCCCTATTTTGTATTTAAATGGTGTATTATTATATATTATTAATCTACAAAAGCTTTATCTGATTTGCAGAAATGAAGATCCATATTAACAGCAATTAATGTCTAACCATAAACAGACAGTGTACTATAACCTTGAATAAAGTGTTAAGTGCATTAATACCACAGTGTAATCAGGATAAATTGGATTTTACTTAAATTACTTTTTACTTAGTGAGATTAGATACCTTAGCGGCAGCCACTCTGCCCTAGCTGCATAACCATCATTTTTTATGATTCCCATTATTTTTCCTCCATCTAGGACATGAGTTACAACATTATTATACAAATTTCACCATCATGCAAAGTTGTTTTGTATTATGGATTCATTGAACACTTAACAGCCAGGGCAGAGCTGCCCTAGTAGGAAGTTGGAACATGCTAGGGCTATGAATTTTCAGGGGTGCAGTATCTTCTGCTAGCTGGTGCAGAGGCAGGGTGTGGGCCAGCCAGCCACTTCATCTTAGGGCCCCAGGGTGCCCTTTGAGGGATCTGTCTTGCTTTCTTAGGAGCAGAGGAATTACAATTGTGCCTAGCTGTTTGCACAGGTACAAGGGTGGGGGATGTCCTTTTTCTGGGAAAAATCTGACTTTAGGGTATGTCTGCACTGCAAAAAAAAAAAACCATTAGTGGCAGTGAGTCTCAGAACCTGAGTCCACCGACTCAGGCTAATGGGACTCACATAACGGCTCTAAAAATAATAGTGCAGATGTTTCTGCTCAGGCTCTGAAACCTGGGAAGGAGGAGGAACATTTACACTGCTATTTTTAGAGCCGTAGCCCAAACCCACATCTGGGCTCTGAAACTGCCACAGGGCTTTTTTTCTTTGCAATATAGACAAACCCACCATAGACACCCTTAAGAAAACCTTCCCCATGATACTTCTTTTACATTGAGATTAGCAATTATTTTTGAGTGCCCAAAAGTGTGAGTCACTTCACAGGAAGGTTCTTGTCCCAAATTGTTTATGATCTAAACCCACTGATGTGATGTGACATATGTGCTGTCCCAGTATATTTATAAATGACAGTCCTCAGGGCCTAGTCGGAAATTACTCAAAATCAACAGAAGTGTTTTGCACGGGACTGCTCTGTTAGAAGAATTCTGAAGATCTTGGAAAGGTTAAGGGAATATAGTTTCCATTTCAAAATTAGAGAATGTGGGAGTCTGACTGTACGGCCTTGTTTTCTAGTATTACGCACACCATAGAAATCATTTCTGGGGCTGATGGAAATGTTGCATCATTGATTTTTTTAGATGCTCCAGCAAAACTGTTTAGCAAATACTGCTTTGCTCATGTTAAAATAATTGCTACAACTATGTAATTGAGCAATGCTAACACCTCTATGCTTTGGAGCAGGGACTTGAAATTTGGCAGGGAATTTTCCCTGGTGTCAAGGATGTTTTTTGCTCTTTCTATGAGAAACTGCCCAAATTTGGTTAAGTTATAAGTCTAGAAAATTTCAGTTCACACATGCTCAATAGAGACAAGTTATAGTATGGCAGCTAAATTCTCCAAAGATTCCTTCTGCACTAAGTATGCTCCATCTCCTCACAGAGTGTATATATGTTCCCACAGAGTGACCGAGTATACTCCATCCTGGGGATGCAGGAGCTGAGCAGCACTTTCCCAGCAATTCCTACTCCTAGTTGCCAGGATTTACTGTGGCCCCAGAACTGAGAGCGGGGAGACTGTCTCCTGTGCTCTCAGCCCCTGATGGAGCCCAGGCAGCATGGAGGAAAAGGAGCAAATGGTGTGACTGGAATCTGGAGGGGTGATGTATGCAGAAAGGAGGAAAGGGGAAAAGAAGCAGAGCAGGGAGATGAGTAGGTGCTTGGGGAGACTAGAAACCAGGGACAGGAGAAGTTAGGAGCAGGAACAGAGCCAGGAAACTGAGGCCAGGAATGGAAGGGGGCAGAAAATGGGAGATAGGAACAAGAGGGGGAGAGGCGCAGGAAGTGAAGATGAGCAGAGGGACGGGTAGGACCTGGGAATAATGGGGATGGGGGAATGGGCCAGGAGATAGGAAGGGGGAGATAGGAGCAGCAGGGGACACAAAGAGGCTGGCAGAGAGCAGGGGCTGTTAGGTCTATAACCATGAGAGTGCACTCGCTTACAGAACCTGAAACAGAACTCATTTTTGACTTTCAATAAAATTTGAGCTCCTACGTGCCTATGTCATTTTGAAAGTGGGACTTAGGCATTTTCAAAAATGCTAGTGTAGATCTTATAACTAGATTGATTGTCCTGAGGTTGGGCTGTGAAAAACAGATATCAGGAACACTAATATTCATGGGATTTACAAAGGAGATGCACAGAAATTTTGAAACATATTCCTTTAAAAAATATAAAGTACCTGAAATTAGGGAAATGAAAGCTGACAAATATGCACTGAGTCAATCGATGGTATTGTTCTGTATTTATTTATATTTATTTAAGCTTTTTAAAGAAGTAGTTAAAAATTGCTGCTGTGTGATTTTCAGGTAAGTTCTTACTTGTGGAGTGAGCATCAATTGTATTTTTAGCACTAAAGTTAGCCATAATTATAAATATTTTTGTGAATTTTAATCTTTTCGTATTTCATATTTTATTTTAGGCAACAGGACTATTTAGATGTTCCCTAATCTTATTTACACTCAGTTATCATTTAAGCCTTTTTCCAGTATTTACATTTGAATTTTGTATTCAGCAAATATCCTGTTTATACTAAAAAAAGTGCTTCTCGTTCTTATTGCTTTGCAATAAATCAAAAACACCAGCCAGGATCTGCAGATTTCCTGAGATTTCACTCTATGAAGAACAAAGCAGCCTACCCCTGATCTGGAAACAAGCAAACCCCTGAGTTTACATGGAGATCCATTCAGTTTATTGTCCACCCATGCAGCGTCAGCTGCAGGACTGTGTTCTGATCTGTCCCTAATCATCTTTCACTAGTGATCTAGTTCAGCAAGCTGATGAAACTCACATTTATAAAGATGGAAACAAACGGTAAAACATTTAGACGTTAGATGGCAGCAAACATCTGAAAACTGAGCTCTGCTTGCAGTCTGATCCAAATCTGTTATGGGAATCTACAGAATCCTCCAACTGTGGAGTCTCTTTGGTTCAGCTGTTGGAGAACTATCTTGCCCAAAGAGCTAATTTTCTCTCAGACTGTTCCTACAAAGCTTAGAATCTCAGTTTTGCCAACACGGCTAAATAACTCAAAATGACAGCATCCCCTCCTCCAGTGTTCCCCTCTCATAGTTAGTCCCTGTACTAATAACACACAGTAGAACAGAACATAACTTGAAGGATTTTTTTAATCGCTTTTACTTGTAAGTCCATGCAGACATTTTTTATACTATTTGTCTATAATTTTAGGAACAGACTTTTACAGTTACTGGTTCAATATCATTATGTTTATTTAGTAACCTCTTTTCCTAATGAGGTCTGAGTAAACAACAGGTATATTTTTCACTTGACAAAATGTAAATATTATCTTTAAATATAATTTTCCTAATAATGTTTATTGCTTTATTAACATACAACATTTATTTCAAGCTAACAGATTCTTCTGAAGTCATGCAGAGTGAGTTAACCAAGAGCTTCCTGGAAATTCTGGAAAGCCAGATGTTTCCTGAAGATTTGTATGTCCTTTAATTAGATAAAATGGAGAAGACAAGTTTTGTACTCTAATCTTACAGATTGCTCTTTCACTATTTAGAAGTATTGGGCTCAGTTGTCAAAGGCCACTTTTGGATACATACAGTTATGAATTAGGTAGTCATTGTGTATGCACAAGGCATATGGTCAAATGAGCCCAGGGCCTGATCCAAGAGCCAGAGAAATGAATGTGAACCTTTTCATTTGCTTCACTGGGAGTTGAATCAGTGCCTTAGTGTGTAAGCAGTTGCACTGAAAATTGGGCTCATAGAGTGCATGCACACAAGCTGCCAAGTTCCCTGGGAAGCTTTTGAGTTCTTTGTGCACACAAATTAACTGCAGGGGAGGGAGTTGCATAGACCTGGTGGACCTTCTGCAGCCTGCTGTAAATTATGTCAAAGTATGTTTGTAGACACAGCTCTGGCCCATCTTGCCCAGATCTCATTGATGAACATGAATGAAGAGAGGAAACTGTCAATTGGTCAGTCAGCAGACCTCTCTCGCGGTAGCCCTCATTAAGTCCACATTATATCCCATCCATTCTAGAGAGGTGAAGAACTTCAAGCATAGATGCAAAGACCTGAAAAATGGCCAGCTGCAGTATCTCTACCATCTCCAGGAACAGTTCATGGAAAGAAAACCTTCAGTGTCCCTTAGCATAACCTTAGATGGTTTTAGGAGGGTGGACAACACACATGCAGCAAACTGAGGCCTTGTGTGCAAATAATAAAATTCAGATGTTCACCCAGAACAGTGGTGACAGACTATGGCTGAGTAAAAGTGGCAAGAGTAGTAGCCACCGAGCCAGGAGGCTAGATAAATACAATGGCAAACTTGATTTTCCCTCTGCACAAGAAAAAGCTCACTGTCTGCTGACAACTCCAGTGCATCGGAGTCCAGGCTCAGAGAGCATGTGCTGGGATTGACAGATCAGAATGTGCCTTCCACAGACCTCAGCATTCAGACAAGCACTCATTTAGTCATCTATAAATAGAAGCAGAGTAACTCTAGCAAATCTATGGAGGGGCTTTACAAAGGCAGCCTTTGTCAGAACATGCAGATAGTCCATGCCTAACATGAGACATCCAGACATTGTACAACAGTAGTAATCATTGTAAGTTTTCTTTTGCAGACCTGCATCCCTCCCCTACCTACTCCATCTTTCAGGAAAGTGTGAGCTTTAGACATTGCAGAAACTTCAGTGGAGACACCTTTAAATGACAACAGTGACAACCCAGAGAACAAAGAGGACCATTCCTTACCCTTTACCAGCCAGGAGCAGATCTTCCGATTCCATCCTGCTTCATGGCCCAGCCTCTGTTCCTGGATCTGCCCCTCTTTGTCCCCTTTGGTACTTGCCTTTTCTACTTCGGAATTCCTCTGTCCTTCTACTATTGCTCTGCCACCACCTGGACTCAGAGTCTGCTATTTACATGCAGAACACAAGGAAGCAGCAACAATTAACATCAGGGAAGACAGAGAGGGTTTGGGAGACTCCATAAGGGTCTGTCAGTGTTCTCAAACTTTTTTATTGGTGACCCCTTTCACACAGCAAGCCTCTGAGTGTGACCCCATTTATAAATTAAAACACATGTTTTATATTTAACGCTATTATAAATGCTGGAAGTAAAGTGGGGTTTGGGGTGGAGGCTGACAGCTCACAACCCCCCATATAATAATCTTGCAACCCCCTGAGGGGTCATGATCCCCAGTTTGAGAACCCCTGGTCTACATGAAGAACAAACTAGGAAATCAGGTGCTTTTTAAATTAGATTTCTTTCTGGGTTACAATACGACTAGCTAATATGATTGTAATATGTTAACCACATCATTAGATGCTAAGGGGGTTTCATATCATGTTAGGTAACTTGAGGTAGCTAACTTGATTTTTAAAAGTACCATTTCCCTAGCTTATTCCTTGTGCAGACAGACTTCTACAGGGAATAATGGGTTTAGCAACTGGTAAATAAGTACTTATTTCACAGTCTAGATTCAGAAGTGATATTGATCGGTATGATTATTAGTCTTCCAAATCTTTTTGTTTTTCCAAGGTTTAAGAGTGGTGTTGTGAGTCATTTCTGGAAGAATCACCCACCTTAAGGAGCAATTGGAAGAGTTTTATTTGACAGATTTTTGAATTCAGTTCAAATCCATTGGAGCCCAGCATGTTTCTAGAGTAATGACCATCAATTACTTGTATAATTTCTCCTTGGTCACCATCAAAGTGACAATTTCTCCTGTCACTTCAGCCCTGAGCTTTTTTTCTGTGGGGTGAGTTAAGGAAAAAGTTGTATTAAGACGAGTTTGGTTCTTTGTGGCGTTAAATAAATAAAGAATTACATAAAACTTTTTAAAAAAATGCTATTTCTTCTTTATTGATTCTTTATACCATGGATTTGGTTTTTAGCCAACAGAGAGCTCTGCACGGGAGCAGAGTACTCAGTCTGGCCACCATTGCCAAACTCACAAAGAAGTTAGCAATACTGATTTTTGCCATAAGGACAGTGGTAGATTTAAAAAATCTAACCTACTTCATTTTATGTATTTCATAAATACATCTTAAAATCAATCCATGTTCTGAATTTAGTTTATTGGCAAATACTGGTTGGCACAATCGAAAAGACCGTTAACCCTATTCCCTTATGAGGAAATAAGGCAAAGGCCACAAAGAGGACTCTAGACTTTTCTCTAGAGTGGTGACAAAAAAAATAATTGCAGGCATAATGTGGTCACAAATGAGCAAAATGACCTGACAGTAACAGGCACTGTCATAGGTTCCCCACACGTCATGAGAGCTATGGGCTGATCATGTGTTCTGCTAAAATGCCTCCTCCTTCCTCCTATTCAGCTATAGAACAAGAAGAGGAGACAGCCTAATTCCCTCTTTCCAATAATTCAGGTCCAGCAAATTTTAAGGCCAATTTAAGTTCTTCTTTCTGTCATATTGACTTGGCATGTTGAAATTGTTCTTACTGGCAAAAAATTATGTTACCGAATATGAAACTGGAAGTACATACGAAAGGAGTTTTGTTATTCCACTGAAAAACAATTTATTATAGCTGGTTTTCTTTTTTTCCATTAAAACATTTTTTTTAGTGAAAATGACTTTTCAAACAAAACAAATTTTTACAGAAAGTTTGCATTTGGTCAAAAAAAGTTCAGTTTTTCAGTTAAAAACCTGGAAGCTAAAAACTAAACATTTTTTTTACTGAAAAATGCTATTTAACATTCATTCCACACTTTTTCCCTGACAGCTAAAAAATACTAATGTCTCCTATTTAGAAGGGTCATTTATAACTCCATCACCTTGCTGTACCATCTTGATTTACAGTGAGATCTATCTGACATACGATCATGATATAATAATATTGGGACAGATGGCAAAACTGTACTGGCTTCTGGATATCACTACTATATCATTCAATTTCTTGAACAGCCCTCAAGAGACACTATCATCTCTAAAGTGCCTTCTTGTGTATTCAAGACAGAATATGGAGGCTGTCACTTTCAAATGTCCAACTCACTCTACATGGGAAGAATACTCACTGATGCCAAGGAGAGTTCTATGTGTGGAGGATGAGATGATTTTAGAATCACAGACAAGTTTGCAGAGCTGAGGAGATAACATTGCTTTCCAATATGTCATGTCATGTGGCCAAGCAAAATTATCCTTTCCTAACTAAACATTCTATACGGTGGCTCGTTGCATAGTTAACTGTCAAACTCAAAATGCAATGCAGGCTATTATAAATGAGCCACATCATTATCGGTATACACGACATGGGAACTGTTAACAGACATCTGATCCTTTTAGAATGGGAATTTCATATTAGCCATAAAAAGAGTTTAAAAGCATGAACAGGAAGATTTTTTTTTACACTAAATATTTCATAGGAGAAGTGGCTTTTTTACTTATTTCTTACTAGTTCTGCCATAGAGTCCCTACAGATTTTCTTCTCTATTAATCCACATTCAAGTGTAGATGTGAGCTAGCCAAGACAAAAGCTTTGCCAACGGCAAAGAAAACAAGAATAGATGAAAGCTCACTGCACTCCAATGCCAAAGTTTACATTTTAAATGCCTTACTTTATGTGGCAAACACTCAAGGGGAAAAAGTGACACTGATGCAGACTTTAATTGTCCAAGCTATTTTGGGCATAACACTGTTATGACCCACGCTGATGGCAAAGTTTCCTTAGGAGGGATGTGACTCAAGATAGCACTGCTTCCTTTTCCTTAGATTTTGCAGGTTCCATACGAGTGTGGTGCAAGCTGTTTACCATGTTAATAGCATAATAATAACTGTTTTCATTAGGAAATGGCCTGCTGGATCAGTGCCTAGTCATTGTGTCACTACACTCCTCCCTCTTCTCCCTCCGCAAGCTGGATCAGAACTGCAGACTGAGAGCCTCACATTTCCTCATTAACTCTGGAAAATTCCCATAATGAATTCCATAATTTGGGCCTTTTCTTGTTGCTTAACAATTACTGGAAGAATTTCAGTTTTTTACAGCATTACAAGGATTTCCAAATTAAGGCACAAATAGTGTTTGTTTTGGAAACCATGCATAAAACTAGATAAACCACAAAGGATAACTATTATCTTGAGAAAAGCATAATATAAAGGACATGGATGTCCACCTTTGATTCTCACTCCGACATTTTAGTTGCACCATAAATCCTCATATTTTGTGACCTTGTGAGTGAACCTCAAAAAAAGTGTGGTGTTTCCCTTCAGTTCAGACCTTCAAATACAATTATACCATGAAAATGACTCTACAAGAGGCATCATGGGGTCCAAATGGTTTATTTCCTCTCAATTATTTCCACTGTAAATCTGCTTAGTTTACAAGTAAAAAGATGTCCTTTTCTTTATAACTGACAGGTCTGCAGACTCAGCTTAGCTTCGGAAGGTGAGATAAAGGTTCTGAAGTCCAAATTATATCCTTATATCCTCCTGTGCAACCCCATTGTCTTCAAATTACATCCTCAATGATACCTATCTCTCTTAACTATCCAAATAAGCAAACTTGGGCTGGAAATCTTGTGAGAATAGTCCTGCTTAGAAAATAGTGTTTCTGTCTGGGCCAGAAATATCACAAGAACACTCTTCGTTAGGGTATATTAAGCATGTCATTCTATACTCTCAGCTGCAACTAGGACATGCAGACATGCAAAAGTCATATCCCAATATGGTAACGACTTTAGAGATGAAGCAAATGTATTATGACGGTCATTCAATGGCCATCCAACACTTCAGTCCATCTTTACTTTAGGCTATATGTACATTTGGTATTACACAGTTACACATTCCAATTGTAATCTAGAGTTCTCCTCAAAGGGTAACAATTTGAAGCACTCTATTACCATATACACCTCTACCTCGATATAATGTGACCCGATATAACACGAATTCAGATATAACGTGGTAAAGCAGTGCTCCGGGGGGGCGGGGCTGTGCATTCCACTGGATCAAAGCAAGTTCAATATAACGCGGTTTCACCTATAACGCGGTCAGATTTTTTTGGCTCCCGAGGACAGCATTATATTAAGGTAGAGGTGTACTCCTAAATCAATCACCTGTCTACAGTATCTTAGACTTTTATGTGGTATCTAACATTGTACTGTGTAAGCATAGGACAAAATGAAGAACCTGAAAATGTTATTAACATACTGAGATATTACTGTTGGAAGGACAGTACTGTATTTTCAACAGCAAATTAACATTTCAAGATCTGTCTGCTTATGGGAGGTACCTTCATCCATTTCCAACAATTAAATAAATGATATGACAACAATACATAGCATTCAGTGAGTAATATAGGCAAATGACAATTTTGAGACATTGCTAACATAAATTTTCTCTCACCTGTGCATGCCTTCAGAAGCTTCCTCAGCCCATTGGGCTAGACAGGTGCAGAGGTTGTGCCCCGTGTTATGACTGTGCTTCCCCCCTGGATTTGGCTGAAAAGAATACCATGCAGCTGGCAGCCATCCTAACCTATCTGTGTCCAAGGGGTGGGGATACATTAAAGCCCAATAAAACTAACGTGTTGAGTTCACAAAAGGAAGATGTTTTTATCTGTTAGTCTTTAATATTTAGATAACTGATAATATTGTTACTCAGTTAAATAGATTAGTATTACACGTAAGGCTACTACCTCTCCGAAAGACATTTTGAGAAAGTTTATTTTAAGGTAATTGTTGGGGCAGAAGGTATCAAATCCTATTCTCACTTAAAACTATAAGAATATTTTCCACTGATTATTCTTAGCATGTTTGTTACTAGAGAAGTACTGAAACCCACATTAATTTACTTTTTCAAAATAATTATCTTGAGGGTAGATCAGGGATGCTTCCACACTGGGGAATTTATCCATCATTTTTCAAGTAGCAAAGTTTGGGAACACTTTTAGATTTTGGTGTGGTCTTCAAATATCAGATGGTATTTTTGGCCCAGGTTTCCTTTCATCTACTTCAGGTAAAGCATTTTTTTACTATTTTTCACTGATTTGGATGTTTCTACAGTTATCCAAACCTTTGTGACCTGTAGACTAGATTATTGCTAGAATCTGATCATGAAGAAAACTCACATGAACCTGTCAGTTAGTCACAATGAGCATCTTACACCAGTTCTTAGACAACTGCACTGAATCCCTATTCATTTCCAGGTAGATGCAATTCAAGCTGTTGACTTTCATTGATGGTATAAAGCCCTACATCAGTGATGGCAAAACTTTATTATACCGCATAAAAGTTACAAAAGAAGTATTCAGAAGGCCAAGATGCGACACTCACTAGGACTTCTGTTCTTCAGGGTTGTTTTTTTGGGGGAAGGGGACTTTTAATTCTAGTCTAGTATTTTGGAGTTTACATTCTACTCTCATCAGCTGATGTCAGACTTGAGTAAGTTTAGTGTTTAAAACAGTTATTTACATGGGAACATTGGGGCAAGGGGAATCAACTCAGATCCCCAGCAGAAAGAGGCTACATTGTTTTTTATGCCGTCTTTACACCTACTATATTATGGGCTGCTGCAGATGGAGTAGCCTCTCACCTAAAGCAGAAGGCTCTGAGAGATCATCTAATTTATGGAACCCCCTACAGGTTGCTAATGGACTTCCCCACAGCTTCAGCAAATGAGAATCACTGTAGCTGGCATAAATATTAGGATTATCCTCTGGAGTCAGCCACCTCCCACATTTGCTTTCCCTCCCTTCTGCCTGCAACATGCTCCTACACCTACACCTGGACTTCTGAGGGGGTTTCTAAGTGCTACTGCAATATAACAGATCAATATTAATAATAACAAAATACACTACTTGATTAATGATACCTGATGTGTAACACCCTTGGTTTTCACTTCCTATTTTGGAATTTATCAGTTTAACTACAAAAATTTTAAAACAGGTGAAAAATCAGTGCAAAAATTAATTTCTCACTTTTCTGTATAAATATCACCACCTTCTTGTGTTTTTTATAAAACTTGTAAAAGAGCACGTATATTCTGAAACACGGTCAGATACAGTTTTTCATTTAGCTCACTCTCTTTTATTTTCTTTGAATGGTGCTCATTAATGCTGTTATCTGTAAAGGTTACAGAACCACCATTTCTTCTTCTGGAGCTGGCCCAGAAGCAGAAGAGGTGGAGGAGGGAACATGATGAGATAGCACCCTCACATCCTCCACCTTGTCCAAAATTTGTGTGAAAAAAAAATCGTGCCCATCATCGCTGCTCAGATGATGGGTGGGAATCAAAGAGAATCTCCGAAGACTGATGGTCTTCAAGATATCCTACAGGGAAGGGTTGTTTTTTCACATGACTTTTCATTGCTTACCTGTCAACTATAATTAGTATTATACTCTCCTAGCTCACTTTCTGTTTATTAGGTCCTGCCTTCCTGCAAAGCTTTCCATCGCTCACTAATCCATCAGTATATCTCCCAGTAGTTGAAGGAGCCATCCTTACAAAATGTAAATCAAAGCTGCTCAGCATCTCAGAATATCATGCTGATCTTGGCAGTCTTACAGGAAGAAAGTCTCCTGAGGCTCATCCATGCTATGGAAGGAAAAATACATTTTGTTCAGTTTAGATTCTTTTCATAACAAGTACTGTAGAAAGATTCTAAAAATAACTTTTTCATTTTAAGGCTTCCAAGTAATTTCCCTTTGATTACAGAATCTAAAAAATTATATTTTAGAAGGTTTAGATGGGTGGGGGGAATTACTTCTGATCCAAGTAATTCTGATTCTAGGTCTCTTTATTTTTATTTAAGTTTTGAAAATACTTTCATAGTGTTTTCCCAGTTCATGGTAGAGTGAATGCTAATCTTTCTGTACATCCAAAATAGGCAGTGGTAGCCTATTTGGAAAAGTCTAGTTTTCCAAATAATCATATCACTTTCTCTATAAGCAGCAGTCAATATTCACATGCACAATGGCCTTGATATTGACATCAGTCATAGTCACAGAGTGTGTTTCCTGCCTCATGAACCTCAATGGGTAGATAAGCTTAAGAAATATTACTATGGTGCTGGGAATTAGTACAGTGATTTTTCACACAGAGAAAAGAAAAGTGTTATTCATCAGATTTGTTGGCTGGTAGAGAGTGAGCCCCAACCCAGATTTCTAGGTATAAGTTATTTGCATGTTTATTAATTATATTACAACATATTTTATCTGTCTGTCTTTTTTTTTCTGTCCAACCGGGATTCCTAATTTCTAGTTAATTTTATATTAAATTAATAAAAATGCTTCTACTGAGTTTTTTCTGTCAATAAAGAATGAGGAGTGACTGATATATATTAATTTAAAGACTCCATCAGATTCATTTTAGTGCCCAGTTTTACTGCAATATAGTAAATTATGTAAAGACTCATGACAAAAATGATCAGCAAGATTTCAACCCATGGCTTTCAGGGCCACAGAAGAACCCTCCATCACTTAAACTAAATGTGTTAGCTGGTAAGCCTGAAAGCCTGTGTTGCTATTACTTTCTTGCCAGGCATAAGCACACCTAATAAGTGAAGTTGTTAGAAGTTAAGCTATGGGTTCAACTTGAAGGATTCCATTAAAAGTATGTGAAAACCAACAAAAAGGGTAAAATTTTTGAAAGCACCTAAATGAAACAGGCACTTCAGTCCCATTTAAAAAATTGACCTGGGCACTTATGAGACTATTTATTTTCACTCAGACCCTCTTTTCTTCATCCCTTCTCTATCACTATTGGCACTACCCCAATCCTCCCTTTCCTACAACCTTGTTGTCATTTTCTATACCAACTCCAAGCCTTCTGAGGACTCCCTGACATCAGAAGCATTCCCCAGGGGGTAGTCATGTTTCCTTTACAATGAATCAAGTCCTTAGTCTTCAAACTTGTTGGTAAACCATCTTGCACACTTTGGGCACAACGTAAGAAATAAACTATAAACAGAAGCCACATACCATGTGCACATTTCCTGCTCTTCTGTTTTGACCACAGAGGTTTATTGTCATAATTCAGGGCAACCACACCTGTGCTCCCCCTCTATGGTATAGAAAGGGCACTAAGCCTCAAGCTGTTGGTTCCCTTGTTTGTTGCCTTTCTTGGGTGGAGGCATGGATCTCTCTCGTTTTTGACCAGGATATTTCCATGTTCAACAGGTCTCTGACTTCACTGTGTTATTCCTGTCTTACCTTCTCTGAAGAGACTAATAACAGAGTGATTGCTCACCATTATAAGGTAACACACAGCACTTCCTATAAGCCTATTTTATTCTTAAGGTAAAAGCACTACAGAGAAAACATATTAAAAACAATAAAAGCACCTACATGCATGCTAATAAGCTTAGCAGAGATCATCCCAACCCTAACATGGGCTCTGGTAGAAGCAGCCCTTCAAAATCACACCCAAGGTTTTCCTTATGGGTTCAAGTTCATCATAGCTTCTGCTCAGAACAAGCCTCAATAGGCCCAGTCCTTCCAACCCTTCCCTAAGGATTGGGGGCCCCCCATGGACCAGAGGTCCTGTCCATTTGCTGAAAAGACCCTGAGCCTGTTTAACACCAGGCTATTTACATGAAAATCTTTTTTGTCTGATGATCCCTGAGAACTCCGTTTGAACTAGTAAATGGGAACCTCTCCACGGGGTGGCTTCAAAGAGCTGATAACTGGAGGAATTATATTAGCAAACCCAAAGTTACATACAATCTCACAAGAACACAAACAATTGCATTTTTCATACAATGGACCCCAGATGTATTAAGCCTAGTTTAATAAGGTTTAGCTTAACTTATTAAAGTTTATCTTAATTCCATAAGGTTTGTTCAAGATATTGTCAGTCTGTCATAGTTATTAAAGGCATAATATTCAAAAACATTCTCTAATTTTGGGTGTCCAACTTTAGACACCTACTGTATAGTTTGGTTTTCAAAGTTGCTGAACTCAGACTTAAGATAGTCTCAGCAATGGGATCTGCCTAAACATATCCCCATCTTAAACTTAAACTGTCTTAAACCTAAGATTGTCTATTGACTTCACTATGAAGAGACCCTGCAGGGTTTGCTTGGTCCAGTGCCAGCACCTAGAAATGCATGATGCAGAGGCTGGTCCATGTAGCCCATATGAAGCAAACCTTGCAGGATTTAAGAAAGCTCAGTCCAACAAAAAATAAGTTGGTCCTGTGCCCTTGTTTATGATGTTTTAAGAAGGATTGGATGTTTAGGGGAGGAGGCTCTTCCGTTAAAAAAAAAACCCACTAGAAATGCCAGTGTTAGGTACCTTGTTAAAGGTAGAGGTTGGAGTTTAAGCAAGTGGAGGAAGACATTTAGGGGAGTTTAAGAGCAATAGAACTTGATGAGAGCCTGGGGATGTGAAGGAAGAAGGTAAGAGAAAAGTAAAAATAACCCAAGATTGCAAGGTTGGATGACAGGGAGGCTCATAGAGTTGTCAAAAAAGATGGAGGAAGCAGGGAGAAAAGACACAATGAGCTAGAAGATGAGAAGCTCATTTTTAGATCCAATTACTTTGAGAAAGTGAACTATGAGGAAATTGGAGATTTATCATTACTAATGCCAAATCCTGGCTGTAGCGCGAAGTCTGTGTGGCATTGGCAGCAGTACATTCATAGATACTCTGGCAGATGTCTTATGTAAGGGCAATTTTACCTCCGTAGACCAGAATGCTATGCTTCAGACCAGCTCTGTGCATGGGCTGGAAGACTGCATATTTCCACTCCTTTTAGAGACCCTGATCCAAAGCTCACTACATCAGTGGGCATCTTTCTATTATCATTGACTGATGGCCTTTGGCTCAAGTTCAAAAGAAGCAGCATGTGATGTCATCTAGTGCTTGTTGCTGATATTTGATTTAATGCCTGCTCCATTTGACCATGCAGTTTGCTTTGTCACACTAGAAGGCTGTAGTTGTCAGTGCATGATACGCAACGTGGCAAGAATCTGTTTGCCAGCCACATCATGCGTAACACTGCTTGCATACTACAGAATGACTTCTTATTCCTTTCTTTCTTTATCACCACCTGTGCTAGCAGGGGTAGTGTTTACCCTTAAATTTTACTGACTGGCTTAATATTGTCTGCTCTGCTCCACGTTAATATATATTCAATGTTATTGTAGTCTTGCAGATCCCAGGATATTATAGAGACAAGGTGCGGTAATATCTTTTATTGCACCAACTTCAGTTGGTGAGATAGACAAGCTTTCAAGCTTAAATATGAATAGTTAGACACCAGAAATAATAACTACAAAAATGTGCTTGAGAAAAGATCGTACAAGTACTCTCTGAACCTAGAAGAATAAAATAAAGATTTTTTGTAGATTTACCTCCGAAACCATCTGGTCAAGTTTCTGCTACGCACACTCTGTCCCTCACTTCTTTACATAGCAGAGCAAAAAAAAAATATTGCTCTAATAAACAAATGTCAAATACACACTGTTTTCACTATCCAGCTATATTCTTCCAAACATTATTCTTGATAAAAAGAAAAGTGGAAGCAGATAACCATTACAGTAATTTGCCTATTACAAAAAATACTCTGCTGCATTCTCATTTTCAGATCTTCCTGTTTAACATTAACATATGAAAATAACTTCTGCTCTCAATTATTCTGATTGATGTTTTAATAAAATGTGAGTAGCTGTTGTGAGATAGGAAAGTGACTGCACCCAACAAAATACCTCTGTAGGTCTCAGCCTCCCTGCAACATGGATCGCTGCACATGCTGTGACCCTGAGTTTGGGAAATTTACATTTTTCAGAGTATCAAAAGAATATATGTATCTTGTGTGAGATCTAGGAATGCTCATTTTTCTGTCTCTTTGCAGATTTATGAGCCCTTGTTACATGTAACAGATGTCTCCAGTTACATCAGGGAAAATAATGTTGGATAATTTATGGGGAAAAAAGCATTTTTACATGGATTTTTTTTTAAATGCTCCACACTTTTTTCATATACGGAATGTGACCTCTGTGTGAAAACAGCCCATTTTTTTTTTATAAATACAGCCCTCTGACTGGAACTGTCAGCAACATGAACATTACACATATTTCAGTGGAAAACAAGAACAAAAGAATTTCTGAATTTGACACAGACATTTCAATGCGAAAAAATCCTCCATTAAAAAAAGGGGAATCAGAGGTGAAGTCACAAATGTTACATTGTTTTCTGTTCTGCCATGTCAGCTATTTGCCCTGTTGACCCAACTGCAGCTTTTTGCCCTCTGACGTTTAGCAAAGGGTTGCAAAGTTAACACAATCTCTGGAAGGACTCCAATTAGCCATCTTCATGAGATTCTCAGTACTGTTAAGGAATGAGCTACACTCGGGAAATATGACTCCCCCAAAGTAGAAATAAAATGATTTATAGACAATTTGATTATCAAAACTTTAAAAACCTCATAAATCCAGGAACATATATCTGAACATTTATTTGTTGACATTCAAACACTGTGCCTTTATATAGATATATACTTTATTTAACACTTATTTTAAGGTTCAGTCTTGCTCTCCTATATGTGGTCTTATATTTCTGTGTAACCCTTATAATATTCATGATAGTACAAGATACATGGTACTATGCATGTAAATGTCCTCACACAAAAAGTAATGGCCCCACTGTGCCTGTAAGTTTACCACAGGACTGTAGAATCACTGATACATGTGCATACTTCAAATATAGAGCCCATTTTTCCTCTCAGTTATTTCAGAGCAACTTCAGAATTGACCCTTGTTATCTTCTTAGTTCATACATGATATTTGTATTCCATATCTGAAACTAAGTGTAAATCCCTCTGCAATTGTGCATACCAGTATTACACTAACAAGGTTACCATACAATATATAGATATGAACTGAATTTCAACATTTTTTAGTCATTTTTCTTGAACTTGGCAGTTTGTCATGTCTATCCAGCAGGAAAAAAATACAGCATTTTTTTCAGTTGCACTGAAATAACAGCCAAAAATAGGTTCTCATTTCTATATTGTAGCATAAAGGAAGTGGAGACTTTGGTAAACTACTAATTTTTGCTGGGATAACCAGTAGCAATATGTGGTATAGAATTATTCTACATTCCAATTCTGCTCTTGATGGAAATTGGTTCTGTGTGTGATCAACACTGGGAGAAATATTTTACATACAGGCCCAAGTCCTTTCATCCAGTACATAGCCCAAATACTGTATCTCCAGTCAGGGCAAGGTGGAAAGGGATTCTCATCCTTTGCTCTGTAGTCCTGAGACGCTAATACTCCCCATGAGGATCTTCATAGCAACTAGAAGTGGTAAAAGTTTTTTAAATGAAAAATATTTCTCGATGAAACATTGTCTTTTTTCAAAATTTGAAATTGTTGCAATTATTCTTCTGATATTTTTTATTTTTCACTGAAATGTGAAAATAAAAATTGTTGCAATTTTCTCAGTTTCCATTTTTGGTTTTCCTTTCTCCCAAAATGTGACCCTCCCCAAAATAGTCACTATCTTCTTGGATAATCAAGTCTCGATTTCTGTCCCATGGGCTCACTTTAGAAATGTACCCCCACCATCGAGCTCTCCTGCATGTGTCCTAAATGTGCTGAAGACTCTATTTCAGGTCACAGGTTTTGTGCTGACCGTACCTCAGGTAATGGTTAACTGAAAAATCAATTGATCGAATAGGATGGCAAAAGTACAACTCTATTTTTTGTCATGTGACCCTGCCTAAACTGAATTTGTGCATCTGGTCATGAATTTCCTCACTGTAGTACATTTCCTCAATGGGGGTCACCCAAAGTGTAACAGCCCCATTGTAGCAGTAGGTTTACCACAGCCTCCTAGAACTAGTAATAGAGTTACATACTTTGTGGTCCCATATTAATACTCATTTGTAGCAGAATACAATGTAATAATAATTTGTGGTGGTTTCTTTTAAAGAGTCTGCTAGCATAAGTCACAAGGGAATAACTCAGATTGTTTATCAAACAGTGGCAGAGCTTCAAACATTCATATAGCCCTGTATTTGCCATGAGGCATATACTCGTACAGTAATTATAAGTAGATTTTTTTAATGTTTTTCTTTAAACATACCATAGCTACTGCAGCACAACACAATGTCACATGACACTGGAAGGGCAGCTGACACAGGTCATCTCTATACAGTTAAGTCCTAATAATTTCTACAGCTTTTTCTTTAAACTCAGTTCATTTTTATACATGAATTAGTATTGCGTAATGATGCTAAAAATCACAGGCAGCACTGTCATGGAAACAGTGCTCAGGATCCCCACCCATCAGGGTAGGTTTAGAAGTGAATTGATGTGGGAAAATAACACAAGTCCTGTAGAGAATTAAGTTACAAGTTGAAGGCTGATGGTCATCGAGTCCAGCCCCCTGCCTTCACTAGCAGGACCAAGTTTTGCCCCAGATCCCTAAGTGGCCGCCTCAAGGATTGAACTCACAATCCTGATTGGCGCCGCAAGCCTGGGAGGTGGGAGAAGTGAAGCAGCGACGGTGTGCTCGGGGAGGAGGCAGAGCAGGGGTGAGCTGGGGTGGGGGGGGTGCCTCAGGGAGGAGGGGGGGTGGGGAGCTGCCGCGGGGGGGGGCACACCTCAGGGTGGAGGCTCAGGTATGGGAGAGGGCGCAAGGTGGAAGTTTCACCTAGGGCGTGAAACATCCTTGCACGGGCCCTGTATAGGCCACACATTTAATCAACAAGCACAATCCAAACATGCAGGGAGAACAGACGATCAAATCAAAGAACTACCTCAGAGATTAATTTTACCTCAAGGATTTAATTTTTTAGGAAATATGTTTTCAGTTCAAATACCTTCAAAACCATGTTCAGGAGCTAAAAGATGAAAAACATTTAAACTGGGCTGGTTTTACATTCCACTGCACTTAAGTCACAACACTAGCTGCAACAATGAGGAGCAATATGTCAGGATGATATCAGCTTTTAAAAACAAGGCCACTTGTACAATGCCTTCTAAAATAATGGTCTTTAGCATTTGAGTTCCTTTTCAATGATATTCTAAGGGCTCCTACCTTTAACTGATAGCTGCAAGGACTCAACAAAAAATGGAAGGAAAAAAAATCACTTTATTTACCAAGCTTGATAGAGATTCTAAAGATTCTCATGGACTCAATAAAAATAGATCAAAGAATTTAGCATTTGTACAGACAAATGTTAAACAAAAAAATCAAAAGCAGCAACACAGGTAATCTGATGGACACACTCAAAGGAATGAGAAAGTCAGAGATCAGAGCGGATTGGCAGATGTTGTTTCTTTGATCTTTACTTTCAAGCGATGGTGTAACACATGCTACAGGTTTGAAAACTTTCTTTTTCACCCTAATTAAGGCTGACACTGACACTTGTGCTCACAATTTGCAAATGTAGTTGTGTTTTTCTATCCCAAAAATTACTTTTACAGAGGAAAAATGTCTACAAAAAATACTAGGTGGTAGAAAATCAGGTCCCAACATTGCCTATTAACACATAGATAGTGACAAAGTGAAATAAAGAAACATGTTAAAAGAAAAAATACTATTGGCTCTAACTAGTGTAATGAGTGAAGTATCAGTACTTTCCTTCTATATAACAAGTCACTGTTGGCTAGCTAATCAGCGAGAGAGGGAGAGAAAAAGAGAGACTTTTTAATATTGTGCTAAATTCTACCTTCACTTAAACCCATACAAATCTATTGCTACCCATTGCAGCCAGTGAGGTTTACACAGGCATAAGGGAAAAATTTCACCCATATTTTTTATTTCTGTAACTTCCAGAAGTGAAGCGATATAGAATATAACCTAATGTCTGTTTTGTGTATAAATCATTGACTTCATACATTGCACCCAGTGCACTTTTTATATAAATACACTTCCTATTATTTTAGCTAGAAAAAGTCAGTGGTGAGTGACATTCAATCTCCTTCTGAAAGCATCATGAATTTTGATCTCACTAGTCCCAACTTTGTGTCCTCAGAAAACCCCCAAGAGCAACAGCCAGGCTTGTTCTCAAACTGAAATTGGAGAAATGATTTGGGAACGCTAAAGTACCATCAAAAGGTATTCATACTGCTGTTCTTGGAGACTAACCAGCAATAGCTTCATGACAATGATAACAGAAATAGCTAATTGATAGTAAAGTGTACAAGAAGAATAGGAATCACATGGTAAGAATAATATTAGATTCGGAGTATTGGGTTGCTCTAAAAATATTTGTTAACATAAAAAAGCCTCCTCACCACAGCCACCTGATGCCACCTCACACACTACTCTCCACTCTGCTATAG
Organism: Mauremys mutica; assembly: GCF_020497125.1. Lineage (NCBI taxonomy): Eukaryota > Metazoa > Chordata > Testudines > Geoemydidae > Mauremys > Mauremys mutica. The sequence continues at coordinate 66,802,243 of NC_059076.1, forward strand.
CAGATTTCATCAATGCAAAATGTGATGATGGGACAGTCTACAATACAGTTGCGTAAATCTGGAGTAATTCCCTTGAAATTAATGGATTTATGGCAGACCTACCACATTTGTAATTTAGAGTAGTCCTACCCTAAACGCTGTACCTCTTCAGTGTAGATACTACCTATGCCAGCAGGAAGAGTTTACCCTTACTGCTGGAAGATAATCATCCAGTGATAATTGGACATCTAATCAGAGTTCTTGGTGTGAACATGCATAACACATGGTGGAAATACATCATCAATTGGTGGAGTAGACATAATCTTTTCCCTAGCTCACAGTTGCTTCCCCCAACCTACCAGTATCAGTCCTATCTTTCCTGGGTTGAGCTTCAGTTACTTCACTGTTTCTCATGCACCAATCTCCACCAGACTCTGGAAAAGGAACTCAGTTGTACTTCCTGTATCAAAAGAGAGAGAAACATACAATTGGATGTCATCAGCATATTGAAGACATCACAAGCCAAATGTAGTGTGTATGTATGTTAGAATCTATACACATATGCCAACTGTATAAAATTCTAGCAGTCAGAGTATTTATTCATTCCTATTACCAAGGTGAATAACTTCAAAAATAAGTATCTCAACGTCTCAAAAATCTTTGCACTAGAGCTCTTCAAGGGCTTTTGAGTTAAGCAAATTTGACTTTTCCAGGCTAATCCATTTATATGAGATATACAATCGATCAGTGCTAGAATTCTTTTCAAAAAGTGAAATGCATCTATTACCTTAAGACTGTTTACTCAGTAATAGTTCTATGATTCACCTCAGATTAAGCCAAAAATTATCCCTTAGGCATAGACCACACATGCAAAGTTCAAAGTACATAGAATCTGTTTAAAAGAATGTAGAGGGTGTGCCAAAAATCAGCCTAATAATGATAACCTAGTTACAACTTTAACTATAGTGACACTGCTACATTCACAAAACAATGGTTCTGATGAATGGAGGGGGGTTATGATAGTTTTGGAAATTCTTCAAAATAGATTGACCAGGCCACTTGATCTCTGGAGAGGAGAAAGTGAGGGTAGAGTGTGTAAATGATTGTTTTAGGTTGAGAAAGGTGGGTGGAAAGGTTGACTGAGTCAGAGGAAGACTGCATGTATATGGGAATTGGAATCCACCCAAGCAATTGCTAATTATCTCAAAATTTGTAGGACTGGCTTCTGCTTTGCTTTCTGCCATCTTGACATCACAGCTATTGAAAGTGATGTCATCAGGCTGTAGCAGTGGGAGTTGTCAAAACCTATTAGCTTGCAACAAACCAAAAGTTGTGCTCATGAAAACACAAATATAGGATTTTGTGTTCACGAATGTACAAACCGTTATGAATTATGGCTTGTGATTTGCACACAAGCCAGACTGGATTTACAGGAAGGTTTGCTGGATGCTGTGTGACCCAAATTCTGGAGGAGTAGCAACCACTGCCAGCTAGTGACAAACTATTCCCACTACATTTATCAACAAGGTCTCATCCTTTATTCATCTTTTTTAGGGCTGTGACATGTTGTAAGATTCTCATTTTCTGCCTCATAAAGGTTTAAAAATCTAAACCTTTCCACTGTCATAAGGGAGCCCTGTGAACAATAGCACTGTTGTTTCTGAGTTAATTGACAATTTCTTGTGGCTTAGCAGGGATTTCAAGCCTGTCCAATCACTGGAAGGAAGACAGCACCTTCCACTTATTAGAAAGGTCTGTATCAAAATGTAATTTAACTATTTCTGTGTTCAGCTCTGTCTTTTCACTTTTATCAAAGGCAAACACGTAGTCAAGCACTCCAATCAGCTCTGCACAGTTCAAACAGAGATTTGCTGTTTTTTAAGACCTGATTTGTATTCACTAATACCTAATTCCTTCAGCTATCAGTCCCTCTATTCTTGTCACCTGCCATTATACCCCACGCCCATATTTTCTTTGAGGAAACAACATAGCATACCAAAAATAAAATGTAGGTCACTGCCCATTGGTGGGTGAGGTGTATGTGAAAGAATAATGTTTGTTTCTTCATTTTCCTGATCATCAGGTTTTATCTTTTGATGTTAGTATGTCTTGGAGCAATCCTGCAACATGCAAATGTTCTGGTAAAATTGATGTTTTAAAGCCATTGTATCTTTATTCTAGAATGATAGCAGCTAGTGACAGCTAATACTAGGATCATTCATCCCATCTGTGATGGAGTTCAAGCTGCCCTGTTATCATTTATGAACACTGTATGTTGCCCTATTATTGGTGTGTTTTCTGTATGACTATATTTGTTTAACTCAACAAATGTCTGTCTGGAAAAAAAACAAGTGGGAAGGAGAAGAATGGCTCAAGATAGCCACCTCTCTGCAAACACTTAACGGTTAAGGAATAATGCCAGAACTATCCGTTTCTGTAGGTTGTCTCCAGTCAACCTACAAAACTGGTTTGAACCAGGATACGAAAAGGCCAGCAAACACAGGAGATCAAAAGAACTCTGATTAAAAGGGGGCAATAATTGTTCGGAAAAAACACGCTGAGGCATAGGTACCAGAATGGAGGCATCTGAAGAACTTAGCCCTTCCTAGGTTACCATCGGGGGATGGCAAAACTTTAGGTATGACAGACATGCATGTAAAATGCTGATTGTAAAATCATTTTTCTCTAACTGCTTTGTTCCTATGCCAAAATAAACAACATCTTGGTTTTCAGAAAGCTGCTTTGTCACTGTATTCCACTGGTCACAGATTCTTGAAGGGAAGAACTACACGTGCCCAAACTCAGCCAGATCTGATTAGTAAGAACGGTGGATATACAGGGTAATATCACCCAGATTAATTTTGTACAAATAGTAATTGTAACTTTTTCTAGGTTGGCTTGAATCATTACTGTGACTAACATAGTGTAAAGTGAAATTGGATGTTCAGTAAGGTCAGCAGCTAGCATGGGGATGAGCCACAGAAAGGAAGATTTTTATTTTACGCATCGTCTCTCCAAATGAATATTGGCACGAGGAAATGAGGAGGGAGTAGATTAGAGTTCTTGTTTATTGTGTCTTCTGGTTCAAAGTGGACGCAGAGAGTGGGAAAATGCAGCTGGGAAAGAAGCAAAAAGGAGAATGGTATATTTACAGTTGACATTGCTCTCCAACCCAGCAACAGGATGGCAAAACATAATCAAGGTTGAAGTGAGCACACTGTAAAGTACTGGAAATTATTTTAAATGGAGGTTTTTAAGTAAGCTTTGACAGCTTTTCTTTTAATTAAAACAGGGAGAGAACTGGCTACCCAAGCCAAGTTTTTCATTACTTAAATAGAGAGGTTCCCAAACAATAACTCTAAGTCATGTTAATAGATTAAACATAAATAACAGCAGCTGCTTTTTCATCATGTTGCAACTAATGTCAATGTTTCTCCCTGCCTCTGTTTTTTTAATGTCAACAATGTCTGAACAAATGGAACATTAAAGTAAACAGTAACCTCTGGCCTTGTCTATGTTTTTCAGTATAACCAATATAGTTATACCAGCATAACCTCCTCTAATTCTGGTATAAAAGCACCTTTTTTTTCGTTTGGCTTATGTCACTTGGGAAGGGTTTTTGCCTGTATAACTGTATTGATATAACTGACAAAATATTCCCATGTAGACAAAATCTTAGATTTCCTGTGTTGTTTTTTGCACATGCAGTAGCTATGGCATCAAGAATGTAGTGAATAAAGTGATCACTGACAAAAGTTGCCCAGATAACATTTTAAGTTTTCTGCAGAGACATCTTAAGTTGTCATTTGGATGCACACTTTAATCAAAACACAATAAAGACAGTTAATTAAAGTAATTAAATTATTAATATTGGCATACTCCCCTCTCAACATGCCAGAATCACTGCTGATGCCGACAGCTATAACTCCATGGACTCCAAAGGAATATAGCACCTGCTTAGCCAACAGTGAATTTGTGCCAGTGAGAGGGAGCCATCAGTATGCTAATAAATCCCTGTGAGCTGAGTACAGTATAAACTAGTCTCCCAATACTTTAGTAAATTAACTTCTCTATAGTCCATTTTTTAATTGAATGTATTCCCAGTTTGCTCAAAATTAGGCTTCTTTTTAGGAAAGCTTCCCCTCCCACCCCCCACCCCCCACTTGTCTAGGTGCAATGGGATTTTCCAGTGTGATATATAATACCAGGATAGCTTTCCAGTATGAACAAATTCTGATCATAAAGGAATTCATGAGTCTTAATTTCCTTACATTTTCCATCCTTGTGAGCAAGCCATTACAGTGTTTCTATACATTAGAAATAAGGAACAAACATTTCCTTTCTGTAAGTACAGGAAATGTTTGGAGAAGAATCAAATCAATTCTCCATGGAAAAAAGCAGTAGGAAAAAGACTTGTACTTTTTCCAGTTACTATAAAACCTCTTCGCCCTCCCCTCAACCCTTTACACAGGAGAAAAATGAAGTTACCTCCTCTGGCTTCTTTTCTAAAAATTTATTCAGTCATACAGTACATTGTGTAAATGAAATGAAACCAAAGCACCAGAGGCTTTGGAATAAAACACTTTACTGTCTTATTGTGAAGTTCTTTTTTTTAAGTTTGTCTGGCATCATAAAACTAGGTTTTCATCTGAGCATGAAAAAACACAGCATATCCTATGAGAGGCCAGTCCCCATGCTGTACATACACACTTAGCCAGAGAAGGGCTGATCACTGCCACCTGCTCACAGCTGTAATTTTATGGGGAACTTAGTTGGAAAATAGCCTTAGCAGCATCAAAATGACACTTCCCACCATAGCCCAGCTGTACCTTCCAGACATCAACATTTCTGTCCTCTTCTTCCTTGGTTATTATTGTTGTTTGTTTCACACTGTATAACAAGACAGAAATGCTGTGTTAGTAGAGGATTGATTGATATATTGTTTTGTTTCTCTTCATGTGCCACAATTGGAAGCTGCATGCATGTAGATATATTATTGTAGCAACGCGACAACTCACTGGCATGGCGCCTCCTGCTGGTCGTCCTGGGAATTAGCTTTTCCAGCCTTGGAGCACTCTCTGCCAGCCGGTATCCCACATGCCTCAGGCCCCCATGTCCCTCCCAGACCCCAGTGCCCCTTTACCTTGGGTGCTGCCCCCTGGCAGTACCCCCACTCTCTGGGTTTCCCCACCCAGGGGAACCCCCAACCCTCTATCCCAACCTTGCCTCAGTGGCTACTGCCAGTCACCATCTAGCCCCCACTCAGACTGCAGTCTATCAACCACTCATCATCGGCAAGGGGTGGGGTTGGACCTGCTGCCTTTGCCTACCATAGGCTGCACCTCTTCAACCCCAGTACCCTTTCCAGCCTTGGCCTGCAGCCTGGGGTTTTTCCAGGCTGGCGCTCCCCAGCTCCACTGGCTTTTCCCCAGCCCTCTCTAGAGAGAGACTGCCTGAGCTTCTGGCCCACAGTCTTTTATAGGGCCAGCTGTGGCCTGATTGGGGTGTGTGGCCCCGGTTGTGGCTCCCTTCCCCATCAGCCGAATCTTTGGCTCACAGCCCCAGCCCTCTCCCAGGGCCAGACTGTTCACAATTTGGTTGCTGGTTTCCTACTTGCTCTAAGGGAGACATAATCTGCGCCAGACTTTATTCGGTGCACAATATTAATACTTCCCTTTCTTTGCCAGCTCAGCCATGTGGCCTGTGCATTGGATGGGTGGAGACAAGGCTACACATACTTCTCATCTTTGTGCACCTACTCCCTGACCACTTGTATGGAGGAGAAGCCCTGTGGAGGTTCCTATCCTCCCTGCACTGTACCTCATGATATTGGGATCTCCTGTTGCCCTTAACTTCCATTAAAATCAGTGGGTCATATCTTCTTCTTCTGGGTAAGAGGAAGTGAAAAGAGAGTACTCACATCTCAACACACTCAGCTTCTGATGAAACAGTTCTAACTGCATCATCTTTTTGAATGTGTACTCCCAGCAGTGGTTCACAGCAGGTATAGGGTGTGATATCTCCAGTCCATGTGTGGGTCTCTATGAAAATACATTAGCAACTCTGCACACTTCCAGCCATCTGCAGCTCCTCCACAAAGCTCCCAGACTCTCTCCTCACCTAATATGGGCAGCATGGCTGGTATGAAGTATCAGAGGGGTAGCCGTGTTAGTCTGGTTCTGTAGAAGCAGCAAAGAATCCTGTGGCACCTTATAGACTAACAGACGTTTTGCAGTATGAGCTTTCGTGGGTGCATCCGAAGAAGTGGGTATTCACCCACGAAAGCTCATGCTGCAAAACGTCTGTTAGTCTATAAGGTGCCACAGGATTCATGGCTGGTATGGTCATCCCACCCACAAAACAATTAGTAGAAATAGAAAAGGTCCAGGGAAGGGCAACAAGAATGGACTTCATAGAAAGAGGAATTGAAACCATTAGAACTTTAGTTTAGGGTGAAGAAGAAAAAGGGACATTATAGAAGAAGCATATCTGAGATAATGGGTGGTGTCGTGAAGGTCAGTTGCTATTTACCCTTTCACATAATACAAGAATAAGGAAACTCTAAATTAAGTTAAAAGACAACAAATTTAAAAATGGTTAAAAGTAATGTTTTATAAGGCCTGATCCTGAAAATATTTAAGCAGGTGAAAAACTTGAACCCCTGAATAATTTGATTTTAAAGTGTGTGGAGGACTAGGCCATTACACAGCATATAGTTAACCTAGGAAACTCACAGTCATGAAATTGAGGCAAACAGCTTAATGTTATTCAAAAAAAGGGATTAGACACTCCTACTCAGCGGCGGCTCCAGGCACCAGCGCTCCAAGCGCGTGCCTGGGGTGGCAAGCTGCGGGGGGTGGCCTGCCGGTCCCTGTGAGGGCGGCAATTCAGCGGCAGGTATGCCGAAGCCACGGGACTGGCAGACCTCCCTCAGGCAAGCCGCCGAATCCGCGGGACTGGGGACCTCTCACAGGCGCACTGCCGAAGGCAGCCTGCCTGCTGTGCTTGGGGCAGCAAAAAAGCTGGAGCCGCCCCTGCTCATACTGAATATTAACACTATCACCTCCAATAAAAAAAGATAAAAATATATAGGTGATATGGCCCATGAATTTGGCACAGTACATTTGAAAACACAAAATCAATACCATCATTAGGTAAAGGTTACTTTTATTCTCAGGAGATACAGTACTGTAGTTGCTTGCGAAAACACATGACCTTCATCAAGAGTCAAGGCAAGATCTGGCCGGTTAACATGTGTAAAATATATATTAATGTGTGTCAAATGTTACAAAATTTGTGTTTTATTAATTATTTAGCATCTGTAGCTTTTTTGGTTTGGTTTGTTTTTTTTCATACAGCTATAGAGCTGGGTAGAATATCTGTCAAAAGAATGCAACAATAATTGAATTGGTGAATGCCAAAGACTATTTTTTTTATTACTTCTCTGGCTCTAGTCAAGACTATGCCATATGGATGCTGTTGACTGCATTTGCAAATCCTCCTACACACACATTAAGGGTAAGATGTATCAAGCCATCGTCAGAATAAGTTAATTTAAAAAATACTCCCCAGTTTCAAACAATGTTGCAATTGTATTATTGCCAAATTCTTCCCAGACCACATTGCTCTATAAAAATTACATTTTAATGATGATTTATCAGATTTGTTACCCTGCAAATCTAAATTTTACAGTTTGCTTTTGACATAATTGCACTTCTGGCAATCAAGCTTAACAAGCATGTCCCAGGATGTTTTATTTGTCAAGAAAGCAACCAATAAAAAACACAAATTGTGTCCTCAGTTACACTGGTGTAAATCAGTTACAGTTCTTTCCCCTTTTTTTAAATGAATCGTGTTTGCACCACTTCAGCATTCTCTATCTCTGAGTACTCTAGCAAACAAATTTTCTAGCATGAACATATACGGCCTTTTTCTATAAAGAATTAATATAGATTAACCACGTAGATTGCTCAACTTCTCTTTTTCCATTCCATCCAACTTTTAATACACAGCACACATGCATCATAGAATGGACTCTGTGTGCCCTTGTGGGTGTTTTCTGTTTTATCTTCTTCTATTTGCATGGTTATACTTAAAAAATAAAGCACAAATTGGCACTTGTGCTCTCTTCACAGTATACATAATTGTGTAACTGTACCAAGGAAATTACATACTACCAAAAAGGTTAGCTCGCTTTTCCACTGGAAAAACATTTCTAACTTTTCCTTAGAGGAAAAAAATATCACCAAGTTCATTCTATCGCACAGTGTGAAGATTTACCACTGGATGGTCTAATCCTTGCTAATACAGTAGGATACTGAATCCAGTTATTAATCACTTTTTCAATATGCTGCACTGTTGAATAGAATTAATTATTTTTTCTTTTGTATATAGCGTATAATTACAGTTATAGGTACCCCTCTATATTATTCAACATGGGTGAAATCCTGGCCCCACTGAGGTCTATAGCAAAAAGACTATTGACTTCAGTGGAGTCTGAATTTCACCCCATAGATTCTCTCTTATAAAAATAAGAAGCTAAACTAAAAAGAGTCAGTTCTTTCGAGATTTACTGTAGCATGTAGGAACTGGTAAACAGTTTCATTGTTAAGGATATTGTGGTTTGCTATTATGATGATTAAATCCCTTTTATTATGTATGCAAATAATGTTTATCATCACCAAATTCTTTTTTGGAAGATACAAGTAAATCTGTCAGTAGTTTAGGCCTTAGCAGTTTAAACTGACTCCCTCAAAACTTAAGCCTAGCTTTGTCCACTCTCGCAGCCCTCCCATCCCTTTAGTTAACAAATGGTTTGGTTTAACAGGTTGGGTTGAAAAAAATCTTATACATAGGCTCTGAGATACAAGCTACATTTAATAATGAGAGAGATATTAGCATTATTCATAATAAGTGTTTGTTTATTTTGCTAAGGGAAGCCAACAGATGATTCATTAAACCAGCTGAATTATATAGTGACGTAATAGCATTTCACTGCCTGAACTATAAACTAGACCCCTGATCCCCAACCAGAGTCTCTCTCTTTCTCTGGCTCATCATACCCTAGGTAACTCCCTCTCATTAGGCTTCAGCCAACCTGCACTCAGGGTATGTCTACACTACGGGATTATTCCGATTTTATATAAACCGTTTTTTTTTTTAAACAGATTGTATAAAGTCGAGTGCACGCGGCCACACTAAGCACATTAATTCAGCGATGTGCATCCATGTACCGAGACTAGCGTTGATTTCCGGAGCGTTGCACTGTGGGTAGCTATCCCGTAGCTATCCCATAGTTCCCGCAGTCTCCCCCGCCCATTGGAATTCTGGGTTGAGATCCTAATGCAAAAACAGTGTCGCGAGTGATTCTGGGTAAATGGGGTCACTCAATCCTTCCCCCGTGAAAGCAACGGCAGACAATCATTTCATGCCCTTTTTCCCTGGATTGGGAGCTCAGCCAAGAATGCAAATGCTTTTCAGAGATTGCGGGGACTGTGGGATAGCTGGAGTCCTCAGTATCCCCTCCCAACCTCCATGAGCATCCATTTGATTCTTTGGCATTCCGTTACGCTTGTCACACAGCACTGTGCTGTGGCCTCTGTCTATCATAGCCTGGAGATTTTTTCAAATGCTTTGTCATTTCTTCTTCTGTAACGGAGCTCTGATACAACAGATTTGTCTCCCCATACAGCGATCAGATCCATATCTCCCATACAGTCCATGCTGGAGCTCTTTTTGGATTTGGGACTGCATCGCCACCCGTGCTGATCAGAGCTCCACGCTGGGCAAACAGGAAATGAAATTCAAAGGTTCGCGGGGCTTTTCCTGTCAACCTGGCCAGTGCATCTGAGTTCAGATTGCTTTCCAGAGCGGTCACAATGGTGCACTGTGGGATATCACCCGGAGGCCAATACCATCGATTTGTGGCCACACTAACCCTAATCCGACATGGCAATACCGATTTCATCGCTACTCCCCTCGTCAGGGAGGAGTACAGAAATCAGTTTAAAGAGCCTTTTATATCGATATAAAGGGCTTCGTTGTGTGGACGGGTGCAGGGTTAAATCGGTTTAACGCTGCTAAATTCGGTTTAAACGTGTAGTGTAGACCAGGCCTCAGTGTGTCCCCATCACCCTAGTCTTGCCTGAAAGCCCTAGGGACCTGAGAGGGAAGACAACAGCAGCACCTCCCTGCACACCCTGTCCCCACATCTCCTGATGATATGCTAAGGTCTGCACCAAAGCAGCACCTCTGTGGAAAGATCTTTGAAAGCATAACTGCCCTATTGGAGGGAGAAGGGGAGAGAGAAAGAAAGGGAGAGACACACACACATGCAAAAAAAACCCAAACAAAACACTTGGGTACCTTAGGTTATCATGGTAAAGTATATTTTCCATCAACACCACCACCAAAATTAAAGACAATTAGGAATTAAGGTGATTCCACTCTTTACCCTAGTCCCTTACTTATTCAAAATATTGTACATACCATTACATAAATTGCCAGAACAAACCTAGATACATTTTCTTTCTGCCCTGTTAATCTTATTAGAAGTGAGTAGAGCTGGTTGGGAACTTTTGGACAAAATGTTTTTTCATCAGAAAATGCCAGTTTCTCAAAACTGAAACATTTCCCAGAAACATTTTGGTGTCAGTGAAGCTTTTTGGGGGCAGGTTTCTCAGGTCCAAGGTGGAATTTCTAGTCAAAATCATTGAGAGAGAAAGAAATACAGGAAAGACTTGAATGTAGAGAGCCATCTCTCTCTCTCTCTCTCTCTCTCTCTCTCTCTCTCTCAAAAAAACAAAAAAAAAGGGATGTTCTTTTTATACCAGTGCAGAACAAAAATAAATGTTGAACTTGCTAAATATTTTGCAAAAATGAATTTTTTTCAGCCAGCCCTATAAGTGAGTGTATTGATATATTTTATTTACAGGTGTCAATGAAATGAAATGAAAATTTGATTTACATAATATAAGATCATTTATATACACATTTTTTCCTTGGCCTTAGTGTGATGGGTTATTACAGCACTAAAAGTGGTGTTTTACTGGAAGGAAGGAACATACATAGCTTTATACTTTTCTGCATATATTGTACAATGCTTTTCAACTTTCCAAGAAGCACCAACTCTGGAGATGGGGGTTTGACTTGTCATTGGGTTCCTCCAATTTTACCACAGCATAACTCCACTGAAATCTCAGTGCTTTCACATAGCTTCTGTAGAATTTTGTGGGCAAAAAATGTAGGGGAGGGATGACAGCATGTAATACGAATTTTCAGCTTTTCAAGCAGACCAGTTCATGTCTTGCTCAGTTCTGTCTGTCACAGGTCTCACTTAGCTACTGACAGACACTTTTAAACTCACACTAAAAAATCTCCACTAAAAAAAAAAAAGAATTGATGCATTTCAGTGAAGTCTAGCTAATGCCTCTCCCTTGCAAAGTGAACGCCCACTCTGACAAAAATTCTACAGATTTAACACACATACACATAATAAAAAGCCTTGAATGGAACAGTTGGGGCATCCATTCAGGTTCCCACGTCTACATAATCTGTCATTGCTCTTTATTGTCCAACTCAGCTCCCAACCTGGATCTTTGTCTCCATTTCACATGCCTCCTGCACCCCCTTCATCTTTCTCTTCTTGACTTACCAATGTATTGTCCCTTTCCATGAACTCCCTCTTGCAGTCTCTTCAAAGCCCTCCATTCTGAGATGGGGGAGTACAGATCCACATACTCCCCAGACATCTATCCCCAGTCCAAGTCCCCCTTGGCTCCCATCCCACTGTTCTATTTCCCCAAAGACCCCCAGCCAAAGGATTCCCACTTGTAGTCCTTCGGTAATTCACCCCAGTCTCAAATCTCCCCATCTGCACTCCCCACACATCTACAATACACACAAACCCATTGGCTTGTCTCATCAGCCCCCTGGACTGGAGGAAAACCTGGAAGCAGGAGTAGGGTGATACTGTATTATAAATATTTATCTATATGAACACATTTATATTATCTATATTTTAAACTTTGCCCTGTATACATACAACCAGCTCTTTATATCCTTCTCAGCAAGCCAAAACAAACAGTAAATGTGGTGCCTGATGAGCTTAAAATGGCAGGAATACTTTAAAAACCTGAACAATGAGAAAAATTTTGAAACCCCATATCTTCCTCTCTGATTTTTGCCAAACTTCCCAGAAAAACTCTTATGGTGACACATTGCATATAAAATATTTGAGTGTCTTTTTGCATGACTTAGAGTGGTTGAAATTTGCTTATATCTGACATTATTTTCAAAATTAACCATGGATTGGCTACAGCCTATCCACTAAAAAAAAACAAAAAAACCCCACAATGGGAGTTTGTATTATATAGATGTTCTGCTTTACCCTAGTTAGTTGTCAGACCCCAAAGAGCATAGAAGGCCTTCCTCCTCTACATAAAAGGTACAACTAGTAAATCTTGACCTTCATTATTATTATTACTATGTCCCCTCTGTGGTATGATGATACTAAAGATAGTGTGAGCATCCTTCTCCTTCTCTACAAGACTTTTGTTTAGTTAATACTGAAGATATTTTTTATTCTGCAGCATAACTGATGATAGAACTATATACATCTCCTGTATTTATACAAAATTGTTCAGTGCCATGGACAGTTTTCTCGCTGCTTTTACAAGATCTCACAATCTTAGTTGACTGTGGGCGCCTGCCTATAATGTTTGTTGAATAGAATCTTTGCTGATCAATTCTGATAAAGCAAGAACCAAGATTGCAAGGAGGTTCTTTATTGGATTCATTTTGCAGTTGCTGATTTGACTCACCATACACCATTACAAGAGCTCTGTGTCCTAAGCAAGCTTGAGAAATGGAAAATGAAGTCTTACAGTTATTTAGACAAATAGTTAATTCCTACAGGACATGCATTGGCACAGCTCCAAACAGCTGGGTTTGCACAAAGACGTCTCTTTTTCTGTAAGAGATTCTGGTGTAATTTTGTCTCACTCCATAAAAATTGCTGCTTTTTTTTTAAACAAAAAGAAAAGTTCATTGGCTGAGCTTTGCATGAGCTGATTCAGAAAAAAGATAAAAAATAATTTTGTGTTAAAAACTTTATTAATTTAATTAGTTCTAAAAATTCAATGGACTAAGACTGATTTACAATTGTTTAGGAAGGCAAAGGACATAGATATGCACCATAAACTTGTTCTATTACTTACCCTGGATCTTGTATTTATTGCACATTCAGAATTTCTATGGAGGCCTATGGGAATTTTCAGTGTGCAAAAATTGCAGAATAGTGCCCCACATATACACAGGTTTTCCAAACAGCATCCCATGTTATGTAAGTAGAAGTACCAAGAGGAACAATTTAGACAGACTTTTTGGGGCTGCCGGGCTTGGGTCACTGCATCACAACAGTGTTTTAATTGTCTGTGAAACAGAAGCTGCACCACTCCATGAAATCAACAAGAGAAGTAGAATGGTTTTGTTTAGCAGAATGACTTAGTTACACTTTTTTTCTTTTGCTAGGACTAAGGGTCTCACTAAGGTTTTCCTTAACAAAATAATTCCCCTTCTACTAAGAAATCAAACAATTCCGATGCATTATTTAATTTTAGTTAAGGCCTGATCTTTGTTTCATTGAAATCAGTGACAAAGTTTTCCTTGACTTTAGTGGGACCAAAAACCAGACCTACACACACACTCACACACTCACTGCAGGGATGAATTTGGCCAGTATTTTCTAGTGGTTGATCTGGATGTATTTTAGGAATTTGGTCACTCATAGAATCATAGATAATTAGGGTTGGAAGAGACCTCAGAGGTCCACCCCAACTAAATACTCCCAGCCAGGGCTTTGTCATTCCAGCCCTTAAATACTCTAGGGATGGAGATTCTACCACCTCCCTAGGAACCCATTCCAGTACTTCACCGCCCTCCTAGTGAAATAGCTTTTCCTAATATCCAACCTGAACCTCTCCCACTGCAACTTGAGACCATTGCTCCTTGTTCTGTTATCTGTCACCACTGAGAACAGCCTAGCTCCATCCTTTTTGGAACCCCACTTCAGGTAGTTGAAGGCTGCTATCAAATCCCCCCCTCACTCTTCTCTTCTGCCGACTAAATAAGCCCATTTGCCTCAGCCTCTCCTCATAAGTCAGGTGCCCCAGCCCTCCAATCATTTTAATTGCCCTCTGCTGGATTCTCTCCAATTTATCCACATCCGTTCTGTAGTGGGGGATCCAAGATTGGACGCAATACTCCAGATGTGGCCTCACCAGTGCCGAATACAGGGGAATAATCACTTCCCTCTATCTGATGGCAATGCTCCTACTATATGCCATTAGCCTTCTTGGCAACAAGGGCACACTGTTGACTCATATCCAGCTTCTCATCCACTGTAATCCCCAGGTCCGATTCTGCAGAACTGCCATTTAGCCAGTCAGTCCCCAGCCTGTAGCAGTGCATGGGATTCTTCCTTCCTAAGTGCAGGATTCTATACTTGTCCTTGTTGAACCTCATCAGATTTCTTTTAGTCCAATCCTCCAATTTGTCTAGGTCACTCTGGACCCTATCCCTACCCTCCAGCATATCTACCTTTCCCTCCTGCTTAATGTCATCCATGAACTTGCTGAGGGTGCAATCCATCCCATCATCCAGATTACTAATGCACTCCTCAAAGTATTTTGTCACACTCATGTTTGGCAGTATTAGATTTCATCCCAATTTGCATAATAGTTGAGAGTGAATATATATTTACTACTGTAGTTGATTGCTGTCCTCCACTTTAAAGTATTTAAAATTAGCCAAGAAAGGACACACAAATTACTGAGGGGTCAAATTAAAAAAACCTCCTGTCTAATCTAATGTGAAAGCTACATACCTGTCTTCAGTTTTCTACGGTGCCTATCACTACTTGGATTTTACCTGCCTCTTTTGGAGCAAAATTGATTGCACTTTTCGAAACCAACTTTAAAGCATATGTGTCAAAGTTTCTTCATGTCTAAGCATATCATTCATTTTATTCTCAAAGTTATCTAAGAACCACACGTGTTCCCTCACTTGCTGAAATGTATTCACATCAGGAATAATGAATCATGAAACAGGCATACTGAAGGCAGAAACCTACTGATATGCCCCCCATTGCCATAGTATCTGAGCACCACACAACTTTTAATGTATTTATCCTCATTACAACCCTTGTGAGGTAGGGAAGTGCTATTAATCACATTTTACAGATGGTGAACTGGAGAGACTATGTGACTTGTCCAAAGTCACACTGGAAGCATGTAATGGAGCAGGGAACAATCTGGGTGTCCCAAGTCCCTGGTTAGTGCCCTAACCACTGACTCATCCTTCCCCCAGTCCTGCAGCATTTTAAATTCCATCCATAATTACTTTTTTGGGGGGGTTGGGATTATTTTTACACCCTGTGCCTCACATTTAGGCTTTAGCAGGTTGAGAGGTCTTAGGTAAAGCAAAAATAAATTTAATGAAACAACCATGTAATAATTGGATATAGATCCCAGTTAAAGTCCAGATTCAAATCCAACTTGAATTCAAAAACCTCAAAGTTTTTGGGGGTTCAGATCAGTGATATTAGTTTGGTCAATTTTGAAGATGGGGACAATCGGCAAAAATTCGGATCCAAATCTAGGTACACTAAGATTTTGGAATGATCAGATTGGAGGTTTTGTTTCAGATCTGTCTCAGGTCTAACCTTGAAAAATCCTCTAATTTCATTAATACCCCTTTATTTTGTGAAGCCTCCAGTAGTGCTTGAGAAATTGCATAAAAATTTACAGTTTATGACTGTGTCAAAACCTCAAGAAACTATCCCAGGAAAGAGATTAGATCTGGTGTATAACTTAGCAAACCCACCAGACAAACAAAATGTGCACAGCTCTGACCTTTGGGCAGAAGCCTGGGCATCACTGACTACTAATGCAGATGTTTTTCCACCCTTTTAGCTACAATGAAAAAACACTATGGGAAGCAGGTGCCCAAAGAGATATAACAAAAGAAGAAAGCCTTCAGAGAAGCAGGAGATGAAAAGAAAATTTTTATTTGCAAGAGCCAACAGTCTTGCACATGTTTCCCTTGTAAACATTTTGGGCCAGTGTAGGCCTTCACTTACACAATCCAACCCACTGAAGACAATGAGTTTGTATGGATGTAACTGTGCCCAGAATTTAGCTCCCTATTTATCAAAAATGGTCAGATTAAAGATTAACTTTCTTTGTTGAATATTTATGAGAGTTTCACTTCACTTGAAATATGAACTGCAAGTCCTTTCATAAATAAATTAAAGCTGTCTAGTTTAAATATGGTGTCAGTAAATCTTTGAAGCTTGTTATAAGTCTGATCCAAAGCCTGTTGTAGTCAGCGGGAGTTTTTCCACTGATTTCAAGGACTTTGGATAAGGTCCTAAGTGCAGTGAGCTGGTATAATAAGTTAGAAATAAAATTTTAGCAGGTCTCTTTGCTATCGCAACAATACTGCTGGAGTGTACTTTTCTCAACCATGTGACAGAACAAGTGTCACCATATTCGAGCTGAAAGGGGGTCTGAGCACACTCATTTCAGTATGTCATGCAGTTAAAACAATGCAGACCTAAAATGGTGATGTTCCTAATGCTTATATTAATGACCTGACCTTTTTCATTGTTGTTCTTTTCAAACTTATGTCATTTGATGGTACATATAAGACTGCCATGTCTCTAGGAAAACAATACACGTAGACTCTATACCACAGTCCCCAAAAGTGACTTTACCAGGAAACAGTAAGTCAGGGTCAGTGGTCATCCCCCACCACCCCACCCTACCCCTGCAATATATTTGCTTTTCATTGTGTCAAGCCAAAATAATTGATGTATTTTATTAACAACAGTAATTCAGCACTAGAGGTGGGCTGCCCAGCTAATGGTCATGTCTACTTCAGTAATCATGTGGGGCTCACTACTGCTCTCTGTGTGAAAAAAGTGAACTGATAAAAGTTGCTAAATTTGGTATATTGTATAAGAAGCTCAGCTGTGGGAATTGTCTCTGTGCTTTCTTCTGCAAAATCTAGTTCTCTCACTCCTATATACTATTATTATATCTAGGCTTATTTTGCTGCATATATTATTTTAAACCTCCCTATGTGCCTTTTTCTGGCAACTTAACTGCAATGAGATTCCTATAGTCCCATTTTTATCATTTTACCTGACTGTAATTATTAACTAAATAATGGTGATCAGTATTAGGAACCTGATCCAAAGCCCAGGAAATCATTCGGAGGCTTTCCATTGACTTCAGTGGGCTTTGGAACAGGCCCTGAATGAAGAATAACCTTTGGCTGAAATGGCAGCAGCCAAACAGTTTAGGCGACATATGTTTGAGCAGGAAGGAAAACAAACAGAGCCAAATTCCCTCCAGGATACATATAACTTTTTCCAGGCATAGATGTAAATTTATAAAGATTTTAATGGTGAGCATATATCTGAGCCATATGCATTTGTCTTTTGGTTTGTAGCATTTGGTAACTTATGACCAGGGCCGGCTCCAGACCCCAGCGCGCCAAGTGCGTGCTTGGGGCGGCATTTTGCCGGCAGGGCGGCAGGCGACTCCGGCGGACCTTCCGCAGTCATGCCTGCGGGAGGTCCACCGGAGCCGCAGAGCAGCGGACCTCCCGCAGGCATGACTGCGGAGGGTTCGCTGGTCCCGCAGCTCGGGTGGACCTCCCGCAGGCATGACTGCGGAAGGTCTGGCGGAGCCGCCTGCCACCCTCCCAGCGCACCCTCCGCAGGCGCGTCTGCAACAGGTCCCCCGGACCCGGGGAACCGACAGCGCGCCCCCTGCGGCGTGCCGTCCTGCTTGGGGCGGCCAAATTCGTAGAGCCGCCCCTGCTTATGACATATACCTTTCAGCAAAAAGTGACAAGCCAGCTGTGAAATCTCACAGACTAGAGGTAGTATTTCTCTGTCAAAAAATCATAGCACTACATGCTTTTCACTACTCTGAGAGGTGAACCACCTCTGAGAAAGTGATGAAGTCCTTTCATGCTGACTGTATATGCAATTTCCATTCTGTTGCATCCTTCCACACAGGGTGTTGTGAAACAATTAAGTAAAATGAAAAATAATTCTAAATTATATTAGTAACATCTGTGGAATAATACTTGGATTACTTGTTAAATAAAGAGTATTACCACTGTAACATCAACTGCAGGTGGAAAACTACATGTATGGATGATGATGACTGTACTCCACTCATATGTTTAAGCTCTCCAAGTCCCTCAGTGTATATACATGACCTCTCTGAGGGATGGATTTTGCATCAGATATTAGCTGAGAGATGTATAATACCACATTTGATCTAGCAGTTCCCTATTATCAACTATGCTTCAGAACGGACATTGCTTATTTCAGCACATATACAGAATATACTATGCTCATGAAATGTGCCCCGAAGACTTTCGGACCTCAGGGTCATTTATGCTCCATTGACACCATTTATATTTACATCAGCTTTAAGGCCCCTTTACTCTGCTGTGCCATAGCAGTGTAAAGAAACACTAGTGGTAATGATAACCAGAGCCATTCGTTTTAGGCAGGAATATGTAAATAGATAGTGTGAAAGGCTCAAACTGTCTTTTAATCAAACCACACCCTGGGGCAAGACAACTCCCCTACCTCCCCCAAGAGGAGGAGAATTTGTGTATTCGCAGCTTTTAGGGAGGAGCAGGTGCCACAGTAACTTTATTAATATGCTTAAATTATCTTAATCTTACCTTCATGATCAAGCTTAGAGATGCCTATGGACTGAATTCTTCTCTTCTCTTCTGATTTTCCTAATTCCTCTTTTCCTTCTTAGTTTACTCCTATATTCTCCATCATCTTGTAACACACTTTTTCTTTACTTATCCTTATTCTACTACTATTAGTTGTACTACTGTAGCATCCAAAAACACCAGTCAAAGAGCAGTGCCCATTACACTTAGACACTATATCAACAAGAAGAAAAGACAGCACTCCTGATACAGAGACATTCTCCCAGAGGTTCAGTTCTACATCTAAAAGGTAGGAAGCTTTTCCAAATCTTGTTTGTACATCCTGAGTCTTCAAAACTGATTTAGAAATCTGTCTGTGGGAGCAGACTCTCTTGTAAGATTTCTGACTTCTTCTGGTTAGGACAGAAATTCAGCAAAAATCAAGTTCAACAGATGCCAAAATGCTTATACATTCAGCAGTAACTTATTCAGTTTGGCAATACAGAATCCCACAATCCATCTTTTCCTAAGGTGGATTGAGGGGCAACAGTTGGTGAAGGAGTCCTGAATACGGGACAGGATGAGACTGTAGGTTACTAGTGCCGTGGCATTGAAGCTCTGGGCAGACAGTCCTTTGCCTTTGCATATCCTACAAGATGTACATGAATCTGCTATTTCTGTGGGGTTGGAGGAATTCTTGGCTGTCTCCCCAATGGAAGGATGTGAAGTCAACTCCATTAGTGCAAACCATGAAAGTTATACAGATTTGTATCCTGAAAGAAACCAAACTTGTTGTTTCATTGTTTCACACTATACCTTAATCCTTAAACTACCAAATATATACACTATTAGGAACCCAGGTTTAAGGACATCTTAATTGGTCTCTGAAAGTGTGGTTCTCTGTTATAACATAACAAGGAAAAAGACACTCACTCCCACTGAATTTTAGCCATTGCTTTGATGTAGACCAAAGAGTTAGTCTTAGAGCTTTCCCCCACAAAAATTCTGAATAAAAAAAATTCTCTTTTGAATATTTTCCTTTGACATTTTAACATTTTTCATGGGAAAATTTTCATTTCAGTTCAAAATAAATATTACTTGAAAGTGTGCTTGAATGGAGCAGAGATATACTTCTGTGTAAACAGAAGAACAGAGAAAACCAACCGTGGGAATGTGTCTTCAAACCAGGAATATTGCTCAGACCCGTATTTTTTTAACCAGCAAAAGTACAACTGATGGATGAAGATCAAGAGAGTTAGACTGAGACAAAAAGGCTCCCATTTAGGACATCAGGAATTTTGCCACTTATGGTCAGGATCAGGGCCAAGGTTTGGCAGCTCAAATCTGAACTGTGGTGCCAAACCATGACAAACGCAATCTGGTTCCAATGCCAGTAGAGTAAAGTCTACACTCCAGGGGTGGAGTGCAGGCAGCAGGAGACTGGAGCTGGCCTTATGGGAAAGCATAGCTTCTCTTTATCCATGCACTCCAATGAAAGTCTCCCAGTATGGAGGACTTTTCGAGGCTGCAATCACATTGTGAGGGTGTATGTGTCATACTTAAACCTGTGATGTTTCAGTTCAGCAGATTCTAACAGGAATCTATTCAGAGGGACTCTATTTTTGTAACCACTCATCCTATTCTTAAATATATAACTATGGCATTGACCTCATCACCTATACTTACGAGTGAATATCACAGATTCAATTCCATATATGAAAATGGAAAGCACATTTCACTTTGGTGACTCCTAAACAAGAAACTTAATTAAAGGAACAGACTGGCTGAAAGAGTAATTCAATGGAGTCCATCAAACCCCCAAGAAATTACACATACTTTGCAAAAATGCCATACCTCAAGAAGGAATGCCATGTTAAAAAGCTTGGAAAGCAACAGCTAAGGAATCCTGCCAACCTCTAGTGCCATAATATTCTTCACTTTTCAATATCATGACTTACACCATCCACCCAACCTCCGGGTTGAACCACTAGCCACAACCAAGCTATGTATGTTCTCCACTCCCTGCCTTTAGGGTGGAGGGTGGGATTCTGTTATTCCTCCTAATCCAGCACTTCATTAGTTCCACCAAACAAGGCTTTTTTAGGCAGACTTTGGTGGAATTTTACCCATCCACAGGAAGTAAATGGATTTATTTTTCCTAACTATAACTATACTTTAAAAAACAGAGAAATGAGGCATTTGTGCTGAAAATATGGCTCTAAATTATGAGTGGAAGGTGGGGGTGAAACAGTTGTACATTTTGTTTTCTTAGTAGGCAAAGCAGCCATTGTGAAAGCTGAAGGATATCACCAATGGGTGGTAAAGCTGACAGCAGAAAATCAAAGAAACCTTAGCACTAAGGCAACAGTGCAACATAAAAAAAATGTGTCAGCTCTCCATGGCCATGCAGATTATCACTCACATCATGATGGAAGGTAAGAATTGTTTCCCAGTGTGGTGTTGACACTGTATGAGCTTTAATCTGTTGTTCTTTGCCTTTCAGATCTCTTGCTTCAGAACACAAACACTAACAAGATGACAAAAGCTGTATTTGAGCATTATATCTACTTGCAAACTAGCATTTCAAGTTCAAGTTTAGACATACTAGCGCACAAAGCAAAAAGAAGAGGAAGGCTGTGATTTTAATGGGGCTTTAACCTCTTTTGTTCTTTGACCTTTTGTAGCTCTCAGAATATATCAACACTTCTGTCGCATGAATTACCTTATCAGCTTAGTCGATGCTGATATAGCCATTTATGCATCCAATTTCAGCTAGAAGCATAGATTTTGGTGGCTTTTCGCCCCATTTCCACCTGCAGGTATCCCAAAGCACTAAGCAGTAAGGCCCAAATCCTGTTAGTCAGCACACAACTCCAGCACTGGGCTAATGCTAGTGATCACTGCAAAGGAGGAATGGAGAGAGGTAGCATCATGCCCAGACTGCAGAGAGTGACTGTTCAGCAGTTACTACTGCCATGAATCTGCCAAAAACCCCATGTCTCCCTTATCTCTGCTTTGTGGAGGGTCAAGGCAGGTTGGGAGAGTCAGAGAAAAAATAATTTTATTGAAATACAGCATTTCATATTATATTTTTTAAACTCTAAGTTTGAATATAATAAGACTTATCTTCAACATTCTCTTTTTCTCCCTTTTATAACTAATTCAGTCCTTTGAGAGCTGCTGGACTGACAGCTCCAGAACTGAAGGTTTTTTTCATAGCGTAGGCGACAACATGCAAGCTTACGATTGCCCAGGAAAGGTCTCTCAATGGAACACTCACTAGGAGTAAGAGGGTAGTTCAATCTCTCTGCCCAGTCACTTCCTGGTCTTTCTACACAACTGGTCAATCAGGATCTAGCTAATGGTAATATGTGGGCTGGTTTGTAATGGGATTATAATACAGAGGATAGACTTGATGAATGAGAGATAATAGGTAGGGTGGGGATAGGCCATGAAGGGCCTTGAAAGTAAACCAAGTAGCTTACCTTTGACAAAATAACAGAAGAGCCAGTGGATGGCTGCAAACAGAGGGGTGACATGCATCAATGACAGGTTAGGAAAATGATCGTTGCAGCAGTATTCTGAATGCATATGAACAGGGCAAGATTGCATTTGTAAAGGCCAGAGAGAAGGTTGTTGCAGTAAATCATGCCACAAGATAAGGGCCTGGGTGAGTGTTTTAGCAGAGTAGATAGGTAGGAAAGGTCGTGTCTTAGAAACAGAATTTTAAGAAAGAATTGGCAAGATTTAGCTAGAGCCTGGAGGTGGGGACTTAGAGAAAGGTCTGAGTTATAGATGATGCCCAGGATACAGTCCTGAGTGACAAGCAGGATAGTGGCATTGGCCACAGTGACTGAGAAAAGTAGGAGGGTAGGCTTGAGGGGGAAGGTTAAGACCTCTGTTTTTACCCACTTTGTGCTTGAGCTGATGGCTAGACATTTGCAAGGAGATGTCAGAGAGACCAAGGTTTTCAGAACTAGAGCTTGTTGTGTTTCAAATAGTTAATTCCTTTATCTTCCCTGAGCACAATGCTTTTATAATAAAAAATTAGCTGCTGTTTGGGTATCAGCAGTTTTCTGTGTTTAGGTTTACCACAATTGCACCACAGCTACCTTGTTAGTGCCCTTTAGCTCTCTAACATTTTTAGCGATATGAGTGTGCATTTCCTTTTCTGGAGAGACTGGAGGCAGGAAATGCTGTCCATTTTTATCTCTGATAGGTCATGTATTACAGAGAATTAAGAAGTATGACCTGTTTTTTTAAATTCCCAAACCAAAAAGGCTTATCGAAGCCCCAGCTTTTACCATCTGCCAGACATAGTTCTCACATTTCATAAAACTGTGTCTCACATTGGTACCATTTTCTGTAACAGTTTGTTAATAAATTCCATCCAAATCTTGAAGTGTTTCACATGACAAGCTGAAGAATATCACTGATAAAGCATGCTTGTGCTACTTAGCAGCCCTCCAGAGACTGCCAGGTTAATGTTTTTGTGGAAGGAGACAGAGATAACATTCCTTAGCAGAGGATGCCAAGCCTACATAATTAAATGACAAGTACAGTGCAAAGGGCTAACAAAGAAAAGGTCTTGATAATCTGAGACAAACAATTTTTAGAGAAAGTTAGATTCACCTATTTCAAGATCAGTTTTAGTTTATTAGACCATATTGATATGACAAGTGCTAAATTCAGTCCAATTTAATGTCTGCCAAGAATAGGACTCCATAGTATAAAAACCTTCTTTCACTATGTATCCATTTAATTACTGTTCATTTCTCATCCTTTGGCAGACTGCCATACATTAAGAGGCATTTTTTGCCATCTCTTATCCATCCCACAATATCACACAGTCTATCTTCTTTACTTTTTTATGACTGATTTCTTATCTTCTCTATATTGCTCTATATTTTGTGCCAGGCCCTCAGCTGGTGTAAATCAACTTAGCACCACATGCCAGTTACCAGAGTTGCACATCATAAGAACCTGGATGCAATGAACAAGATATTATCTCTTGAAAGATCTTCGGATCAAGTTGCTCCACGCTGACCAGTCATTCTCTCTGCATTAATCTATAGTGTTCACATAAAGTGACTATACCGATCATACAGCGATCACCAGGGAAGAGAAGGATGAACTAAACTTCACAGAAACATCACTAAGAGGACTAATGCCACTGTTTTCGTCATTCCCTGGGACACTCACACAGTTGATCTATGCTATACACATACATTAGGAAGGAAGAGGATATCTACATTTTTATTATACAAAATTTCATTGAGATTTTCAATGAAAATATCATTGGTACAATATGTGATCAATCACATCTTGTTCCAAAAAATAGAATTCATAGGAAGTACTTTGTAAAATTGTTATGAAGCTCCCTATAAACCTGAAATGATAATGCATCAGTTGGGAAAAGCTTGTCTTTTGGACTCTTTCAAGTGGGCATGGAGTCCAAACTGCTCCACAAAATTGAATCTTTTCCATCTTATCTTTGGAAGAACAGAAGTAATAATTATTTATCTCAAATGTTCAAATTCTAAGCTGGATCATCCAAATTCTTCTATGAGATTTGGGGGTGGATCTGACTCTGGAGCCTGCTTAAAAATCTGGTAGTTCCAGGAGACCTGTCTGGAGCCCAGAGTATCAGCAAGAGTTGAGTGTCACCTGACTGGAGGCCCTGTCCTCTGCTCCAGCTCATATCCCAGGCGGCTCCCCTGCCCACTCCATTAGAGTCATACTGCCAGGACTTCTCCAGCCCCAGTCCTTTAAAGTAGGTTCCTTGTCATGGAAGAATCCTTGGGGTTCCAGGGTATATTACCTTTTCAACCTAATCTCCACAGTGCCAGATGACATGATTTGTGTTCCCCACCCAACCCAGTCCCCACCCCCTCTCCAATACAGAGCAAACCATCAATATGTCCTGGGAAGGGATGGAACGGTGCTGTGGAGGCAACTGACAGGACCCATCTGCATGACAGATTTGACATCAGCAAGTGGAGTTTCCCCTTCATGCACAGAATTAGGGCCACAATCTGGCCTTTATGCTACTGTAAATCTGAAATAACCTCATTCAGTTAAAATCTTGTTCTTATTGACAATGTAATTAATTCAGTACTGTGGATTTATAGCAGTATAGGTGAGGGGAAAATTTGATCTAAAATATAGAAAAGTGTTAAGGCAATCAAATACAAAATGATAATTAATCATAAGAACTTCAGAACATAAGAATGACTATACTGAGTCAGACCAACAGTCCATCTAGCCCAGTATCCTCTCTTCTGACAGTGGCCAATACCAGATGCTTCAGAGGGAATGAACAGAACAGGGCAATTATCTAATGATCCACCCCTGTCATCCAGTCCCAGCATCTGGAAGTCAGAGGCTTAAGGACACCCAAAGCATGGGGTTGCAAATACAAAAATACGAATTATAAAACTATACAGATTACTTGTTGCATGGGGAGGGAAGAATGCATAAAAATTTTAGTGCTGCCTATTAGCATATTTTTGACTTCTGAAGAAATGTACACTCCAGAGACTTTAAAAATAAAAACTTTTGGGCTACTTTATCCACTTAGCTGCTATGGGACAGGGATTTCAGCCCTTTGTTCCCAAACCCGTTCATTCAGTTACCAAATTAACCACTAGAAACGATCCCTTTCTGACATCAGAACGTCACCCACAAATGGATGTGGGTTTTTCTTTTCAAATTAAAAAAAAATTATTCAAACAAAAATGCTTGAGTAAGACTAGGCAACAGTAACACCACAGTACTCACAGGCTTCATTGCTAGTCAACCTCATTTAGTAAGAAAGAATTATAAGTCTCATGAGTAAATGGCTAGAAAATGTTTCCACAGGAAAAGTTTCATAATCTCATCTGGATTGTTTCTTGAAAGAAGCATCTTCAAGGCTATAACTCTTTTTAAAAGACCATCCCATCAATACTATCCTGTAAGAGTCATAATTACAGCAGATCTTGATACTATTGCAAATTACAGGGATCCCAACAAAAAATCCCAGTGAACATACTCATTTTATTCTTTATAGTCCAGGACACACACACACACACACACACACACACACACACACACACACACACACACACACACACACACACACACACACACACACCAGAAATAATTGCCTAAATGAGTCATTGCTTATGGCAATTTTTTTAGTGTTAATTAAAAAAAGACACCACAATGACATTTTTTAAATATTCAGAGTGTGATAAAGTTCCTCCTCTGCCTTGGTGGGTCCTGCGCTTATTGGCAGATTTTGCTAGCCTCAGAGATCTTCCTGTGTTGGATCAGGAGTTGGGAGCTTTTGGGGGGAACCCAGGCCTGCTCTCCACCCCAGGTTCTAGCCCAGGGCCCTGAGGACTGCAGCTGTCTAGAATGCCTTCTGGAACAGCCACAATTCCCTGGGCTACTTCCCCATGGCCTCCTTCCAACACATTCTTTGTCCTCACCACCGGACCTTCCTCCTGATGTCTGTTAACGCTTATACTCCTCAGTCCTCCAGCAGCATGTCCTCTCACTCCCAGCTCCTTACACACATCTCACTAACTGGAGTGAGAGCCTTTTTATAAAAGGTGTCCTGATTAGCCTTAATTAATTCTAGTAACTTCCCAATTGGCTACAGGTGTCCTAATTAGCCTGCCTGCCTTAATTAGTTCTAGAAAGTTCCTAAGTGTTCAGGAATAGTCCCTGTTTTCTTACCCAGGGAAAAGGGACCTGCTTAACCTGGAGCTAACGTATCTACCTTTGACCACTCTCTTGTAGCCATCTGGCCTGACCCTGTCACAAGAGTCAAAGAGAAAAGAGATTCAGTGCTGGATGTAACATTAAATATAAAGCTTTACAGTGCTAGGCAACCATCTCAGAGATAATATTCTACTGTTAACTAAGAACATAAGAATTGCCATACTGGGTCAGACCAAAGGTCCATCTAGCCCAGTATCCTGTCTTCCGACAGTGGCCAATGCCTAGTGCCCCAGAGGGAATGAACAGAACAGGTAATTACCAAGTGATCCATCCCCTGTTGCCCATTCCCAGCTTCTGTCAATTCACATTCAGATAACAAGCATTTTGTCATTTTTTCTTTATTTAATAACTAGAAGATTTTTTATACAGAAATAATTATCAGAGGGAGATACTGTACTTTTTAAAGGAAAATTTTCAATTTGTCAGCCCACACATGGGTATACAAATTGGCATTAGTACACAAATCAGGCAATTGTACATGTAAACAACAAACTGTACACACAAATCAGTATGTGTGTGCACAGCTGACTACTTTTTAGAAACAAACTAAGGTATTTACATATATTTAAAGAGGCATTCCCAGAATGTACAGGTAAAAGCCAACTGGAAATGTATCCCTTAATTTAGTCTCTCTATATATACACATATACAACACTGTTTTGAAATCATGTAGTTTATGGACAGTTTTTGAGCAATATCCTGTATTTTAGATAACATGAAAAAGAAGGAGGAATATTGTTCCCACTATGATGAGCAAAAATTCTCATCTTCTGTACTTCTGAAAAGAATCAAGATTATTAAACATGCTGGCACACTATTGAGTAGGGTGACCAGATGACAAACATGAAATATCGGGACGCGCGGGGGTGGGGGGGGTGGGGGGGAACGGACGGAGCAAAAAAAAAAAAAAGCCAGAGCGCCCCCCGCCACCAGGCGGCAGTGGCACAGCCCCGTCTCCACCCAACTCTCAGCTCTGACCCCCAATACACTCCCAGCTCCCCCATCCCCTCGCTCCTGGGCCCCGAGCTGTGCAGCCGAGCCACGCTCCGGACCCCTCTTGCAGCTCCCAGCCCAGCCGCTCCCGGGCTTCATTGCACCAGCCCCACAGCAGAGGCTGCTCCACTCTGCCCCGCCCGGGACACTCGCCCCGGGCAGCCCCGCTCCGGCTGCAGGGAACTCGGGGACACCCCCCCCCCGGGCAGGGGGCGAACCAGGCAGCCGGGCCCGGCCCCTCCTGGCAGGAGCGTGTCTGCCCCACACGTGTCTCCGCCCCCCCCCCCCCCAGGCCCTGCCTGCTCTGCGCTGCCCTGCAGGCTGCAGGGCTGGAGCAGCCTCCGTGCTGCGCTCCCAGCCCCGGCCATGGCCCGTGTGCAAACCTGGGAGGGAGGAGGAATGCCGCGTGCTTGGGGAAGAGGCGGGGCCAGGGCGGGGAGTTGGGGAGGGATCCAATGGGGGAAGGAGGGGGATGGTCGGGGGAAGTGGGGGGTGAAAGCCCCTCCGGGCTCCGTCTATGCACCGGAGCGGAGGATAAAAAAGCTTGTTTGTCCAGTGTCCCGACCGAACATCGGTCGGGACGCGGGACAAACAAGCAAATATCGGGACAGTCCCGATAAAATCGGGACGTCTGGTCACCCTACTATTGAGGAGATTCAAGGCATCTGTGGCCATGCTACTTGTTTTGTACTCTGTCTTTCAATACTATTAAATCTGTGATAGTCTCCTTAGTTTTTTTTTATAATTCCATTTTATGTGGTTCTGCTTTTCAGACAGATTCAAGAATGACACAATCGCCTTCCTCCACCCACAGACCTTGGATCCCTGCCATTGGCTACACCCCTCCAACTAATGTGGAACATGAAGCTATGTCTGGTCCCATATGTCCATAAATGGAAGGAAGGCCAGCACAGATGATGTAGGAATGAACGAATGAAGCAAGCGTCCACAGTTTCTTTGCTGACTGTGGATCCCTAACACAGGCAAAGCAAGGCTTATTTTTAATGGATTCATTTTATTCTGTTTTTCAGACAGGAGTGTCATTTCATTTTCAGGTTTTTGTTTTAAAATGAAGTAAATTAATCTAACTAAAAGCTTTATTCCAGCTGTTGAGATGAGAGCAGATTTCGTCTGTCTGAGCATATTAGCAGCAAATAAACTATGCAGAATGTTTGTTTGGCTGAAACCACTGCATAAGTAGTTATGTAAGTGCACTTGAAATGTTTGGAATTCTTTTGTTCATTGAGAAATCCTTCACCTTTTGTAAATTAAAACCTCAAAGTTATTCTTACTTCAGCTATTCCATACTCCTATGCCCTGTATCAATCATTATTCTTTGGATTATTAACAAAATCGTACTCAGCATCATGTTAAACAATGATAGGACAAATAATACCAAAGATGACAATTGCTTCCCAGGGTTTGTATTTATCATCACCAGTATTAGTAATAGTTCAAGGCCTGATCTTATGTCCTATTCTCATATCAGTACTCCTTAAAGTCAATGGGAGCATTTGCATGAGTAATGGGTATGCACTTCAATATGGGGTACAAAATCATAGAATCATAGAATCTCATAGTTGGAAGGGACCTCAGGAGGTCATCTAGTCCAACCCCCTGCTCAAAGCAGGACCAAACCCAACTAAATCATCCCAGCCAGGGCTTTGTCAAGCCTGACCTTAAAAACCTCTAAGGAAGGAGATTCTACTACCTCCCTAGGTAACCCATTCCAGTTCTTCACCACCCTACTAGTGAAAAAGGTTTTCCTAATATCCAACCTAAACCTCCCCCTCTGCAACTTGAGACCATTACTCCTTGTTCTGTCATCTTCTACCACTGAGAACAGTCTAGATCCATCCTCTTTGGAACCCCCTTTCAGGTAGTTGAAAGCAGCTATCAAATCCCCCCTCATTCTTCTCTTCTGCAGGCTAAACAATCCCAGTTCCCTCAGCCTCTCCTCATAAGTCATGTGCTCCAGCCCCCTAATCATTTTTGTTGCCCTCCGCTGGACTCTCTCCAATTTATCCACATCCTTCTTGTAGTGTGGGGCCCAAAACTGGACACAGTACTCCAAATGAGGCCTCACCAGTGCTGAGTAGAGGGGAATGATCACATCCCTCGATCTGCTGGAAATGCCCCTACTTATACAACCCAAAATGCCATTAGCCTTCTTGGCAACAAGGGCACACTGTTGACTCATATTCAGCTTTTCGTCCACTGTAACCCCTAGGTCCTTTTCTGCAGAACTGCTGCCCAGTCATTCGGTCCCTAGTCTGTAGCAGTGCATGGGATTCTTCCGTCCTAAGTGCAGGACTCTGCACTTGTCCTTTTTGAACCTCATCATATTTCTTTTGGCCCAATCCTCTAATTTGTCTAGGTCCCTCTGTATCCTATCCCTACCCTCCAGTGTATCAACCACTCCTCCCAGTTTAGTGTCATCTGCAAACTTGCTAAGGGTGCAGTCCACACCATCCTCCAGATCGTTAATGAAGATATTGAACAAAACCGGCCCCAGCACCGACCCTTGGGGCACTCCACTTGATACCGGCTGCCAAAATGAAGCCCTTAAGCTGAAGGAAGGACTAGATATAGAAACATTAAGTCACAGTGATGTTGGGCAACAATGTGCAGGTACACCGCCCTACATAAACGCCAGAAAGAATTATTGCTGAAGTAGACACAGTATTTGAATCCCTGCATCTCAGACAGTGCTGTTGATCACCCTTGGAAAGAATAATGTATTTTCCCCCGTGTGGCTAGCAATGGTTCCACTCACTCTCTCTCCTCCCTCACCCAGTTTGGAGAAGTTAGCACTGGCAGTGTCATTAGCCTCACAGAGACCTTACACCCTGTGGAAGCTGCTTAGGGTATTGGCACTGCATTTGGCAAAATATACAAAATGTTTAACACACACACGATAGTATCCAGGGAAAGAGAGAACCATACAGAGAGTAATAGCGAAAAACACGATGAGTTCATTCAGGGATACTGGAAAATTTGTATAGCAGGGTGCTGAGAGCCATCGAACCAAACTGTAAACCTTGTATACGATCTAAACCACTTCAAGCCGGGGGTGTGGCCATAGGTGCTGGAATTAGGAGTACTGGGGGTGCTGCCACACCCCCTGGCTTGAAATTGTTTCCATTATATACAGGGTTTACAGTCTGGTTCCCTAGCTCTCAGCTTCCCCCCATACACATTTTCCAGTACTCTTGGTTGCAGCAACACCCCCGGCACCCCTTGTTCCAGCACCTATGAGTCCATTAAAAAAAAATCAAAATCCTCTCTGAATTCCATTTATTTCTCCTCTTGATCATTACCTTTCCCTAGGCTTTGGCTCATCTGGTCCAGAAGTTAATGCATTCAGGGTGTGATTTTCCTCTCATGCCAGCAGAACTTCACTGGCATTACTTCTGATTTACACTTTGTTATGAAATTCAACTTATTTAAAACTTTTTTAATTAAAAAACCATACAACTGTATTTAAATTTCTCACAATGGAAAAATACTATTGTACATACATTGTCAGAGATAGATATGCATAGAAACATGTAACATTCCCACTACCTTCAAAAAAATTTCTCGAATGTGTGTTGAGTACTAAGAGGCAGCTATATTTTTATGGTATTCAACACTGATTTATGTTTTATTTCTGGAAGCACATTAAGACCTAGGAAAAGTCTTATTCAAGATGAATAGTGGATAATGTCTCACTTTCCCAATACCCCTCTATTCAGAAATACTTCTGACAGATCTTCAGCTGCTGTGAGTTGTCATAGCTTTTTGAAGTCAACACAGTTACAACAATTTAAACCAGCTGAGGATATGCGCCATTGATGTTTTATGATTCGTCCTATCTCTAATGACAAAGTATCTTCTTGAAGAACAGTGGACATTCTTAATGGAACACCAGAGGCTATATTTAGAGCTAGGAGAATACTAGAAACAACATTTTGTGTTCTAATTTTAACATTCATTCCCCTTCTACGTTTGCTTTCTGTCAGAATTCTAGAAAATTGCCAGGAACGTTTGCAGAAACAAAAACATTACTCTAATATAGCAGAATATACACAAAGTTAATATTGAATTTATAATCACCATTAGCTGCACTGGAAATCTGATTCTTGGAGTTGGATTCAGGCCAACAGGGAACAGAAACCTGTCATGTGATCCATAAGTACCAAACAATTCAAATGGCAAATATTTATTACACTCAAAAAATGGCACATAAAACAATCTGCAGACCAGTTTGGACAATCTGGGGACAAAAAAAAAGTCAGATTTGGTCCAAATAAATCATTAGGGAGGAAGTATTTGTCCTTCCCAAGTGCTAGCATAAGCAGGCTATTGATAATTTGTTATTGATCAATTATTAATTAATTGATTATCAGTAATTGATAAAAATGTTAACTGTGATTATATATTTTATGTCTATATGTTTAATGAGAGGGGTTCTTTCAAATCTGGATTAGTTTAATAATTAACAAACCTCCAATAAATCAGTTTTGACTGAATTTATTGATTTAACAGTTAGTAAAAACAGCACACACAGATTACTACAGAAGACCTTCCCCGACACCCGTAGTTCTCTGACAGCCTGCATTCAATCTCCAGATGGTCTTACTTTCTCTTGATTTCTTAGGGTAATTATATCCATATTACTCTATTGTTTATCATTCCAACCCTTATCTATTTATTTCTTTTGGTACACTCGTCTTATCTCAGGTTATTTTCTAAGTTCCCTGTTCCCTTGTAACGTTCCAACTACCTCAACACCTTATGATTAGTTATTATTTATTTCCTTTGTTGGGGAAATGATATTTCTTATACCTCTTGCACACTTTTGTGTTTAATGTTACTTTTGTGTTTAATATCTGTTGCAGCAATTTCAAAATATGCTAAAGATTACTGCTTAGTAAAATTTCACTCCTTAAAGTTAATTTAACTGCAAAGTGTCATGGGACTCTCGTTTCCAGGCAAAACTTAGATTCTTTCTTTGACCTGTTTTAAGTGTCAACTTAATTTGGTCCCTAGATTTCACAATATAACATACACAATAAAAAAAATACCAGCCATAGGAGACACTGGAAGTTTGTGTGTTCTAAAGAAACAAAAAAGAAAGAATGCAACTCCCTGAATTAATGTTCTCTATTAGAGGTGTGGTTATACTTTGAGACTGGGACTTTCAATCAAAAGTGCTCAGCATTGGCTTATGTCTGCTCCCATTTTAATCAATGTTACAACTTCCATTGATTTCGGTAAGAGCAGCTGTCCAAGGCTGAGTGCTTTTGAAAATCCCACTCTTAATTATGAAATACTTGGTAAAAGAATCCAATGGAGACAGATCTAGCCTTAACTGAGAGAATAAAAGAAAGTTTAGAAGATTGAGAATCCAATATTTGTATTAAATTATTGCATTGTTTATTACACTGCTTAGACATCTTTGTTAGAAGAACACAGCAATAAATGCATTTAAGAATGATTTTAGAGAAAGTTGGAGAACTGGCACTTTTATACTACCGTATTTATCGGCGTATAACACGCACAGGCGTATAACACGCACCTTCATTTTAAGGGGGAAATTTCAGGAAAAAAACTTAAATTTCAAATAAAGGACTTTGAAGCAAAATAAGGGTAGCTCAGAACTTGTTTTATTAATATTATTACCACTTATAAGGTAAATAATGTAAAAGGACAGTAAAAACAACTGTTTTAACAAAGAAACTTGGATATTCTATATTTTTACAAAAGTTTACTCAGAAATCGCTACTATCTGGGAAACCAAGAAACTCTTCATCTTCACTGCTATCTTCAAAATCACAATGAACACTGCTGCTTTCACTGCTACTATCTTCATAAATCAGATCATCTTCTTCCCCATCCAAAGCATTACTTATGCCACATTTTTTAAAAGATTTGATAATAATATCTTCTTTAACTGCGTCCCACGAAGTCTTTATCCACTGACACACTTTTGAAATGCCAGGTCTTTTCATTCGCCCGATGGCGGCTACTGATCCACTCGCCGCTACTAATCCACTCGCCGCCGCCGCCGCCATACGGTATGCACATGTATTTTGCTATACTTGATAATATATTGAAAATTACATGGCTTCTTAAGGTTCAGGGCCGGCTCCAGGCACCAGCCTACCAAGCAGGTGCTTGGGGCGGCGCCTTGGGAGGGGGCGGCGGGCGGGCCGCGCCGTTCGCGGGGAGGGGGGCTCGGGCCGGGCCGCTCGGGAGGGGGACGGGGGCTCGGGCCGGGTCGGGCCACGCCGCTCGGGAGGGGGACGGGGGCTAGGGCCGCTCGGGGGGGAGGGGGGACGGGATCTCGGGCCGCTCGGGAGGGGGTCGGGGACTAAGGCCGCTCGGGGGCTCGGGCCGGGCCGGGCCGCGCCGCTCGGGAGGGGGGCGGAGGCTAGGGCCAGGGCCGCTCGGGGGAGGGAGGGAGGACGGGGTCTCGGGCCGCTCTGGAGGGGCGCGGGGGCTAAGGCAGCTCGGGCCGGGCCGCTCGGGAGGGGGCTAGGGCCGGGCCGCGCCGCTCGGGAGGTGGGGGCTCGCGCAGGCCAGGGCTCGGGGCTCAGGCCCCGCCGCTGGGGGGGGGAGAGGGCGGTGGCTCGGGCCGCTGGGGGGGGGGCTAGGGCCGCGCTGCTCGGGAGTGGGGCAGGGGCTAGGGCGCCGCTCCGCGCCGCTGGGGGGGGGCGGCGCTTTTCTTTTCTGCCTGGGGCAGAAATCCTAGAGCCGGCCCTGTTAAGGTTATATCGGCGTATAACACGCACACATCATTTGCCCCCTATTTTCAGGGGAAAAAAGTGTGTGTTATACGCCGATAAATACGGTATATAACATTTTTTTTCAAATGTCTAAACAAACGCAGGCTTACCTGGCTACTGTTATGTTTTAGAAATTAAAATAATTTTAAAAGAAAAAGCAATTTTGCCATCAGTTCTTGCCTTATATAACTGTAATTCTTAGAGTTAGGGGAAAAAAGACTTTCATTCACTCATGGGTGATACTTTGGCTCCATGGGCATTTATATAGGTGAGGAGAATTTTGGCACGCCTTTCTACCACATCAATAAGTTTTTCAATTCCTAGGCGACCTCCTTGGCTCTCCCAATATACTTTGTCAAGGAACAGAGACTGAAGAAGCTTCTCTCGCAAGCGCTGGCTTTTCAGCACTGAAACTGCAGATTCAGGGAACCTGAAAAAGTATAAAGGAGTTTATCAGCCTTGGCATCACTCTGAACTACAATATTTATGTTGTGGTTTAACAACCAATTCCATGGATTCATCAAGGTATTTCAGTGCATGCCTATCTATATGTACACAGTCCCATTTATTTCTGCTGACATGCTTAAAGTTAGACACCGCATTTTAGGCCCTTGTTTATAATGGTTTTTTTACTCCTTTTTTTTTTTAAAGCAGTATGAACTCCAGGTGTAAATGCATGGCAATCTATATAAATGGGGCTTGCACTGATGCAATTTATTCCAGTAACTGACAGCATGTGGTGTTTCTGCAGTAACTTACTTATCTGCAGAGTGCCTACATTAGAGGTTTCCACCGTGTAATGACACCAGTGAAGTTAGATTGGTGCAGATTTTCCCAGTCTAGATAGGCTTATTGATCTCACACCTCGATCCTCCTTTCTTCTTCACCTCCCTTTTGTCAGTCATGCCTTTGGTGGCAAGGATCTTGCTGTATCTGTTCTATAAAGCACCTAGTATACGTGTGATGCTCCAAGTAATAATAATATCTGCCTAGACACAAAAGTATGTATACCCATACCTTAGTTTAGTCAAATTTCCCTATGGAGGAGACATAAAAGGACACTGGGGCTACTGCAACAATGTCTTCTTTTTGGGTGGGGAAAGAAAAGAAAGCTTCCTCATCCCATTCACAACCTCCTAATCCCTGGGGACATCCTCAGTGCACAGCCCTTTCACTCAGACTATGTGATGAGGAGCGAGAGAGGAGAGACTTTGATCCTAAATGAAGAACTAGGAAAAGCCTATTGAACCCTATGCAAATTTGTAGGGATATCCTAAAACTTACTCTTTGATTCCTTGTAATATTTTGAAATCCAGATTGTCTTCGCTTCTGTCAAAGAAACCTTTATTATCTATAAAGACCAAGTGCCTAGGGTCATGCCTTCTCTGAATAATGTGTGTCAAGTCAACAGAATCTTGATCTTCACATTTCAGCTTCAGTCCTTTCTGGACACAGGAATCCTCCTTGCGAGGTTTGAACCCACAGCAATTTCTGTCCAGTCGATTGTAGATCTGGAAATGAACATAATATATGACCAAAATGAAACTCAACAGGATGCAAAGTTTGACTCTTAGCTATACTGCCCTGGATGCACAAAAGGAGCCCAAGTCCCAGTTTTAGGTTCCACTGTGGTGACCAAAATGCCCACTGAACCTTGTAGGTGCCTAAACTTTTGTAATAGAAGGTCCTCAGAAGCCTACATTTCTGCCTCTGAGCACACACACTGTTGTTTTCTTCTAGGCATCCAGGTGCCTATCTCTCACCTTAGCCCCAGAGCAATTTAAAAACCAGGAGAAGCCAGGTGTTCAATCAACTGAATCACATGAAGGTGACTCTGAACACACATACCAGATTGGACCACTTAGGCAAATTCACACAATACAGATGGGGAGAGGAGAGAGAAGCAAGATCTCCTTCTTAACTTTTAGCCCTGGTTATGATACCCACCTGGGATGTGGGAGACCACCAATCAGAGTCTGCCAGCCACATGAAGGGGAGAAGGGATTTGAACAGGCATCTGCCACCTGTTAGATGAGTGGTCTAACCACTGGGCTATGAGATGGTGCACCCTCAGTAAGTCTCCCTGTGGAAGCTGTTCCACTGTGACTAAATAAAGAATCATTGAAGCAGGGGGACTGGATCCCCCACATCCCAGGTGAGCACTCTAACCACGAAGCTATTGAGTCACTCATGTTTCTGGTCTTCCGCTCTGTCCCAAATGACTCTAATTATTTAATCTAGGATGCAACAGCATCACAGGAGAGACAAAGGGAGCCTTACATCAGAATATCCCACTGCCAAAAGGTGTGGGAGAAGGGGGATTTGAATCAGAGGCCTTCCACATCCCAGATGAGTACCCTAAGCACTAAACTAAGAGTTACCCTCCTTCCCCCCACCCTCTCTGGCTGCTTGTAAAAATGACATAGGCACCTAATTCCAAAGAGGTTCCCCAGCTGTGAAATGCTAGTAGCGATAGGTGCCTCCCTGTAGCCTGGACTTAGGCACCTATCTCATGGGGGAGGGAATGCTTATCACACACCCCTCTTGTCAGCATATTCCATTGGCTAGCTTAGGTGTCTCCTTACCTAATGTGATGGTTTTTATGAATCACATAAAGGCACCTATTCATTGTATAGAAGCTTAGTTAACAAATTCAGACTTTGTGAATCACATTTAGGGATCTAGAAAATCAAAGTTAGGCACTGTGATGCTCAGCATCACCACGCCTAACTCCTGTTGTGGATCCAGGCCATCTATTACTTAGACTTGTCAGAGTCTGGAAAAAACTATCATTCCTTACTAAACAGCATCCCAGGTTCATGAATACAGAGCAAACTTAATTAAAATCAGTGGGGGGCGGGAGCGAGAAGGGAAGAGATCAGTATTGATCCTCCACAATTCATCTATTATTAAAACCTATTCCTAGTCTCCATGTTGTACCCATAGGTCCTGATTCACTCCTCTGTTATTCCAGTCTTACACCAGTGTAACTCTATTTAAAAAAAATCAATGGAGTGACAGCAGAGTCAAACCTGAGTAACACAATGGGGAAATCAAACCCAAGATTTTTCAGAAAGCAGCATCTTCTTTAATTCTCTGAGCTGGAATATAATAGAACTGATACAGACTTAAGTACACTAAGGAAAGGATTGCATCATGTAGTGTGTTATAGGCAAAGTGATGTACTCAACCGTTAAGAAATGCCAGAATGAAGGTTGCCTGTGCAGACTTAATTCAGCCTTGTTTTGTGAATGCAATCTGATACAGTCTTCTTCTACATGCTATTTTTTTTTGCAAGACCTCTGTCTCATTCACTGCACAGGACAGATGGTGATCAATTAAATGAGTAGCTATTCAGTATTTAGTTTTATCATCATTGTTCAAGTTGCAGCCCTCAGCCTGATTTGCTGCACAGTAGTCAAACCCTGCTGTGAATACAGAATTATCAATTTTCTCATGGACATGGTGCTTTACAAAACAGTATTTATTTTCATAACATGCCAGTGAGGTGAGGTGATATTATTATCCTGATTTTACAGAGGGGGAACTGAGGTACAGGTTAAAAAATGTCCATGTATTTTGTAATTGATTTATGTAATTACAGACTGTATCAAAATGCATATGCACAAGGGGTCTGAATTAAGATTCAGACAACCCTAAATCTGGCATGTCCAAACTTCTGAGTGCTTGACTTTGCAACTTTAATGTTTTAATGCAGCTGATGTATTTTTATATCTTGTGTATTTAATATATTTCTCTAGTTTTAAATAACTCACATGGTGGAGATTTTACTTGAAAAAACTATTCCATGGTCTAGCACTTTGCGCTCTTACCACATTTTTCTTTGTATGCAGACTATTTTTCTCTTTGATCAGTGTCATCCCATTAATCCTTCATATATCTACCAGGACCACCCTGCATAATCCCCCTGCTTCCTTGACATTTACACATTTCAGCTACTTGTAACCTGTTACCATACCTCATACCTCTCCAGTCATCATTTAACTAGGCTACATATATTTACTTATTTTAATCTTTCCTCATTAATCCCTTCAACTACTGTCAGGGCCGGCTCCAGACCCCAGTGCGCCAAGCAGGCGCGTGGGGCGGCCCTTTCCCGGGGGGGGCGGCATTTGGCTCCAGCGGACCTTCCGCAGTCATGCCTGCGGGAGGTCCACCGGAGCCCGGGACGAGCGGACCTGCCGCAGACATGACTGCGGCGGGTCCCCTCTTCCCGCAGCTCCGGTTGAGCTCCCGCAGGCATGCCTGCGGCGAGTGCGCTGGTCCCGCGGCTCGGACGGAGCTCCCGCAGGACCACCGCACCCGCCGCAGACACTTCTGCCCCGGCCGCGGGACCGGGGAAGGGCGGCACAGCGCGCCGCCCTGCTTGGGGCGCTCTAATTTATAGAGCCGCCCCTGACTACTGTCCCTTGTTCTCTGAAGTCCCTCCAATTTCTCTGCATCTTTCATCTCAGTTCAAACTCAAACTTACAATATTACACAAAATCTTCCCACAAACAGAAATTTACTCCTTTGCTTTTTTTAGTACCATTTGTGCTACCAGTTACTTTCCTAGGACTCAACCCAGGAAGTCCTTACATGGGTATGCCATACTCTAGCATGCATGTGACTATTTGTGTGATTTATATGATTGCTCAGGTGAATAAGAGGCTGCAGGATCAGGCTCTTAATTAAGATACTTTTTTCTATAACCAAAGTAAGAAGATTTCCAACTTTAGAGGGAACAAGGGCAAGCTAGCTGGCAATGGCTAGGATCAGGAAAACCTCAAAGTGAATGAAGGGTAGCCAGTCACCATCTCTTGCACAACTAGAAAAAGTGAGTATCAACATGTCTGAAGTTATTCAGGCAAACCAATCTGCTTACTAGTACTGGAATAGCTCAGAGGTTAATACTCAAATGCAATACTTGCAAAGTGGTTAGAGAATTACTAGCCAACTGAAGGCTTCTCAGTCCATTTATGTGCAATACATTGATCACTTTTATTAGTGATGAATACAATCCATTATGTTGGTCATGTCACCTCAGGTTCCCTTGTTCATCTGTCCCTTTTTATGGATTTTTCATGTATCCATGTTCTCCTGTTGAAATGTCTCTAAAGATAGCTGTATGTTCAAGTACATCCTGAGAAAGTATGAATTGTGGAGAATGAGCATATTCAGCTGCTTGGCATACACTTCTGATAAGCGGCAGGGCATTTGTTGGAAGTGTAGGATACACCAGATTTGTAGCCTGCCTTGTAAAAG
This sequence comes from Mauremys mutica, assembly GCF_020497125.1. NCBI lineage: Eukaryota > Metazoa > Chordata > Testudines > Geoemydidae > Mauremys > Mauremys mutica. Next base: position 66,841,773 of record NC_059076.1, read on the forward strand.
TGATTTGCTTCCTTTTTATTTCATGAATGGCTCAAGCCTGCTGTATCTCATCTAGTAGTTAACATTTATTTCTGGATAACAGTAGAGGTAACATAATATTCATTGCTAAATTGCAGTCTTTATTCTAGAAGATACTAAAATTAAAAATTAATAGATACTTCTGTGCATCAACACAGGAACCATGCTATCTTTTACACCATTAAATGCGAACACATTAGCACTTTTAGATTAACAAATCAAAATCCATTTAAAATGCTCTGACACACACTGTGCTATTCCTATAGGGTTATTGCTATGTTTAGGATCAATATAATCCACATATGACTTTATATCAGATTACAAGCATTACTCTCTCAGAGTAGGACTGAGGATGGAGTCATTACACAAATGACAACCTATTTTAGGCAGAAAATTCACATTCTATAATTACCACAAGCAGTGTTGCATAAATATAACTCAAAAAGTGAAATACCCATTCGTCCTGGTCAAAAACAAAAACTTGTGAAGGACAGAGACAGACTGTGTCTAATCAAATGCAATGATTTCTACATTTTAAAATACATGACTTTCTAGAACGTTGAATTGTCTGAGAGATGAAATTCTGCCTATAAACAGGGGTTATCGTAGCTTCTAGATGCAGGTGCCTGGTGGGGGCAGTGCAGATATACACTAAACTAACAGACCCTCCTGGAGAAACAGTGTACCTACATCTCTATATTATGTAGGAGAAAATGAAAGATGTGCCAACTCGTAAAAGGGTGTATCATGAAGTTCTCTCCACATCCAAGCAGCTCTGTTGGCCAATGTAAGGAATGGGTGGGAAAGTATAGTCTTGAGGTGTCTAGTGCTGCTATCCCTAATTCTCACTGTACTCAACTGGTTGCAAGGGCTGAGATTATGACCGAACCCTAAAATGGGGAAACATAAGCAGGGGTAAGTCTCCTTGAGCCCTCCTTGCACACCTGCTCTGTGGTCAATTATAGTCTAGTCCATGAGATTATATTTGGTCAAAGTATGAATTTAAAATATAGTTGACCAAATTATTCCCTTAGTTACACCTGTTCAATGGATTACATGGGTTGCATACTGAGGATGGAAGAATTATGGAGAGCAGCCTGTTCTGCATAGCGTAAAAAGAATCCTGGAAATCAGAGATGGAAAACACTTATTAGGTGGTCTAATGCAAGGATTGATCCCTACAGTATATATGTAAGAAAATCTTTTCAAAATGGTTGCGGAGGTGATGGCTACACATACCTTTAGTACTATTTTGCACTGGTGTACTAGTATGGATCAGAACTTTAGTCTTTTGTGGGGTTAGGATGTTGCCCTAAATCCTAGTTTAAGTGGGGCAATCTCATTTTTCAGACTACCCCTGTTATAACTGCCAGCGGCTGTCCTGTTTCTTCACACAAGCCCAAATCTTCATTCATCCATCAAGGTCTTAAGTGGACTTCTCACACTGGGAAAATCTACTATCATCCAGACTTCAGTCAGTATGGAACAAACTGCCAGCCCCTTTTGATCCATCAAGTTACATGGCAGAAGGACCAGGCTTAAGGGGAGGAAATAGTAGCCCTGCTACAAAGATGAAGACATGGACTGCTGTGAATGGACTAAGTAAAGGCATGGGTTGATCTGTGAAGTGTTCCTATCATCTATTCTTTTTGTGTTTGTGCCTGTCTGTGTTAAGGACTAAGGTTATGATTATACAGTCTTTAGTCATGTAATGTAATTTGCCTGATCTCCATTGACAAGCCATGGCTTACGTAATGCTTACATTTTTGATATCAGGTGCCTTATCTCCAGTTTACCTTTGAGCTGTGTGTGAAGAGTTGGCAATCAGGTTTGTAAATTTGGTTCATGTCCACTCTTAGCTACTTCCTGCTTTGCTAAGAGCAGGATTTGGTGCTAGGTGTTTGAAACCTACCCCACTCTTCTATTTTTTACTTCAAATCACTTCTGAGAAGAAACAAACTATTAATGAAAGGGAGAGAGCTGTTGGGAGTACGTGTATTTCTGATTATGAAAATATTCAGTCACTTGTTAGAATAGGCTTGAAATCTTTGAGACTGAAGTTTTGATCCAAAGCCCATTAAGTCAATGGGAGTCTTTCCACTGATTTCAAAGGGGTTTGTGGTAATCAAACTAACTCATGGGATTAAGTCCCTTACTCCACAAGTAGGTCACTGCAAGGAAAATGAGTAGGAACAGTAAACACTTTTGATGCCAGTAGAAATTACTCAAGTTTCACTTTTCTGGTTACCATGTAATAAGAACTGGGTCATAGCAATATCTTACTTAGCAAAATAATGGGGACAATTCTAGAATCATGGAAATGTAGTACTAGAAGTACTATTTATCTAGTCCAGTCCCCTACACTAAGGCAGGACTCAGTATAATCTAGACCAGCCCTGACAGATGTTTGTCTAACATGTTCTTAAAAACCTCCAATGACAGCAATTCCTCAGTCTCCCTAAGTAATCTGTTTCAGTTCTTAACTACCCTTCTAGCTAAGAAGTTTTTCCTAATGGTCTAACCTAAGTCTCCCTTACTGCAACATATGCCCATTACTTCTTGTCCTGTCCTCAGTGGATAAGGAGAACAATTTATCATTCTCCTTTTTATAACAAACTTTTATGTACTTGAAGACTTGAAGACATCCCAGTCGTCTCTTCTCCAGACTAAACAAACCTGATTTTTTTTTCAATCTTTCCTTGTAGGTCATGTTTTCTAGACATTTAATCATTTTTGTTGCTGTCCTTTGGACTTTCTCAAATTTGTCCACATCTTTCCTGAAGTGACAAGGAGTCTGGTGGCACCTTAAAGACTAACAGATGTATTTGGGCATAAGCTTTCATGGGTAAAAAAACACTTCTTCAGTTGCAAATAACCAGACTCCTTGTTATTTTTGTGGATACAGACTAACATGGCTACCCCCGATACTTTCCTGAAGTGTGGTGCCCGCAACTGGACATAATGCTCCAGTTGAGGCCTAATCAGTCCTGAGTACAATGGAATAATTGTTTCTCTTGTCTTGTTTACAACACTCCTACTAATACATCCCAGAATGAAGTTCACTCTTTTAGAACAATGTTACATTGTTGATTCATATTTAGTTTGTGATCCACTATAACCTCCAGATCCTTTCCTGCAGTGCTCCTTCATAGCCGGCTTCCCATTTTGTATTTGCGCACTTGATTGTGAAATCCTAGGGATGTGTGAAAAGTGCATACACACTTCATAGATTATAAAGCAAGAAGGGACGACTGTGATCTTCTAGTCTGACCTCCTGTATAACACTGGCCATAGAACATCCCTACATTAATTCCTGCTTGAACTAGAGCATCTCTTTTAGAAAAAAAATACCTGATCTTGATTTAAAATTTTCCATTGATGGAGAATCCACCACAATCCTTGGTAAATTGTTCCAGTGGTTATTCACCCTCACTATTAAAAATGTGAGTCTTATTACTAGTCTAAATTTGTCTTGCTTCAACTTCCAGCTATTCAACTTTCGGCATCTCTCTGTTATATCTTGTTATACCTTTGCAGGCTACAAAGAGCCCTAATTAATTTCAGGTTTGTGCATAGAGGTATTTATATGTCAGGATCAAATCATCCCTCAATTGTCCCTCATTGATAAACTAAATAAATTGAGCTGCTTGAGTCTATCAATGTAAGGTATGTTTTCAATTTTTTAAATCATTCTTGTTGCTCTTCTCTGAGCCCCCTACAATTTTTCAACATCCTTCTTGACTTGTTGACACCTGAAACAGACACAGTATTCCAGCAGTAGTTGCACCATTGCCAAATACCAGGGTAAAATATCTTTACTCAATATGCCCCTGTTTATACATCCAAAGACCACATTAGCCATTTTGGCCACCCCTTCACACTGGAGGCTCATGTTATATCACTTGATTTCCTCTTGCCATGAAGAGTGCTGATGAAGGAATATCATTTATTCTTTTTAAAACATTAATAAGAAGGAAGATATAAGATCAATGTGATCCTCACATCTATGGCTGAGTAACAGCAGCCTTTTGCTGGAGAAGGGGAAATGAAGAAACTGGTGTCACTGCAGGTGATTCTCTGCCTTGTCCAAGAGCATGTGAGACTGGCACTGCAAAATAACCTAGGGCCAGCTCCTCAGCAGATAAGTTCTATTAAATGGAATGGAAATGAGTCACATCAGCTAAGGATCTGTCCCCATGACTTAATAATAGAGGTCCTGACTCTCCAGTGCCTCACACCTTGTATATTCATTTACACCTGTACAAAGTGTGTGTAAAATGCTACCAGAATGGCAGCAGTTTACACTCACTTTCCGCAAGTATAAATGAATACACAAAGTGCAAAGCAGTGCAGAACACAACCTACTGTCTTCTATCTTTTGGAGTTGTACAGTGTACCAGAAACAAGCCAAAGGAGCACAAGCACATACCTTTCTCATTAAAGACAAAAACTAAAACCATCTTTTTAAACACTCCCCTTCTGCAAAATTGCAACCCAGGGTGAATTTTATCATTGGACATATCTGTGAAAATGGTTTATCCTTAACCAGACTGGTGCTCAAATAAATCTTGCAAAGGTTGGTATTCTTTGTATACAGTAAACACTTTACATTGCTCCCTTACCTGCAGAAGAAAATCAAAGAGTGCCATCTTGGACCACTCATGGTGATGGATCTCAGTACAGCCCCACTCAGCTTTGGGCACTTTGCCATTCTGCCAGCACTTCTGTTTCAATAGCTGCTGATAGGCCCCCCAATTTAGCCTCACGGAAGAATGGGTCCTATTATTTGTTGGAGCCAATGAGGAATCCCAGAGAATAACAGGACATGGCAGACCATCTGAGAAGAGGCAAAATACAATCAGTACCATATATTAATAATCCTTGTATATTGGAAACTAAAAGAACTTGATCATTCTTTAGACATTGTCTCGGGCATCACTAATTACAGCGTTTGTTTTTAAAGAAGACATTTCAGATGTGGCAGGAAAAAGCTACCAAGCCCCAATAATTTCACATCCTTTGGTTTATGTGGTCATATTCCACATCTGAAAACAGCCACCACAGAAAAGGAAAAACCCTGGACATTACAGTTCTCTTCAATGTCTGAGAAGAAATGCTCCCTGCTTGGAACAAGAGCTGGCTGCTTAAAAGTCACTCTACTTGTGGAGGCTATCTATTAAATCAATTTTAAAAGTTTGGCATCCGATCCACAGCTGGGGTAAATTAATGCAGCAATGTTGATTTTCACCAGCTGAGGATCTAGCCCAGTGGTTCTGAGAGCAAATCCTGGAGTCCAGCCAAAAAGTGGAATTATTTTGGCATCTTTAGAGTTTTAGTCCTACAGATATAATATTTCACAGCTGTAAATAGAAAGTTTATAGATAGATTATATGAGGGTGTGGCATGACTTTGGTTTTATCATTCATGAACAATATATCCTTGCCAATGAGTCATACAGATCATCCCAGAGTAGTGCTGATAAGACCTTTATTCCACCCCAGAGTGTCATATAGTCTTCATATATGATATATATTTTACAGAAAATCCATTTTAGAAATGTTTTAGTCAGTTTTTAAAATGTATATAAATAATATTTGTCTTATCCCTCCGGATGTAAAACCAGGTACCTTAGGTATGATGAATCCATCTGACAAGGCTCAGAGAAAGAGATAGAGAGAGAGAAATTATAATCATCATGTTATATTCATTGCATACACACAGAGAAGCTAGATGAAAAAAATAAATACTTTTGTTGGAAGGTTTAAGGTAACACTACATTAATTCTTAGAATTCCGAGTGATAACATACAAGAGAGAGAAGACAGGCTCATCCTTAAGGCAGTGAGGCAAAATTGTCACTACTTTGTTTTTAAGCTGGCTCTTTCCAGATTGACCGGCTAGAATGCTTTGTTACAGAGCACCCTACCCCACAAGTAGGGACCGGGAAACCCCCACCTATGCTCTTAAAATGGTAGCTTGCAATTCCAACACAGTCCTCAATCCACCACACACCACATTTTAGAAACCTCTAAAAATTACCCAAAATTGCCATTTGCTATATAATATATTTGAGTCATATATCTCAGAACATACAGCACCAGAGCTATAAGTAAGTGGTGTGTATCCTATTGGAAAAAATGGGATTATTTTCTTTCCAACGATACAAACGTTCTTGTTGCTAACTCTGATGTCCTGTCTGATGTTTAAACCTGTCACTGAACCAGGGCTGAATACTGGTACTGCACTTCAAAGCAGAGTAATTTTTTTTGAGGTGGGGCAGGGAGAAGGGCAGGGAATTTACATGTTTGTATGCAAAGAAGGAAACATTTATATGGCAAGTTACTAGATGGCGGTTACTGGAATATGATCAAAGGTTTTGGAATTTAGTTTTGTACGTTAGTCCTGATCAGTGAACAAAAAAGTGCAGGCAAAGTGGTCAAATTTTATGCTACATCCAATTGATCACATTGCTACCACCCAGACAGGTGTTACATTGCAGAGCAAATCATCTTACTATTTCCTTCATGTATATATTGAACAGGAGAGGTGGCAAAAGAGACTTGCAGCACCCCACATGACAGTACTCTCAGAACAATGAGTCCAATAGCACTCTCAGCATCTCTCTGGGAGCAAAGAATAGAACTACTTAAGAATGAGTCTATCCAGTCCTGCCAAGATCCACAATTGAGTCAGTAAAATGTCAGAACATGCTGATTGACCAAAAATAATCAGCAAGGACAACATATCAGCAAGGACAACTGATGTTTGCCCATTATTAGCAAAGGATCATCTGCCAACAAGGTCAGTGCACTTTTCATACTACTGAATTTTCCCAGGACAGAATGACCTTGAGCAAGCCTAGACTGAATAAAAACCTGCTCAACTGGATTCGGAAATCTGAGATGCAGAAGAATGGGCTGTACCATGAAGATCAGATATATTTCTAACTTTGCCAAATCCTGGCACACACACACATACACACAAACAAGGTGATCACACTCAAATGAATCCAGTGTACAGCTCCAACCACCACTGGAACTGTCCTCCGGTTTGCCTGTTTTCTTAAACTAGGCATCTCCAACCCAGAATACATTTTTCCTCTTATGCCCTCCCATGTTCTTCCTTTCACTACCATCACTGATAACTACACCATCCTCCCTGCTGTTCTTTTCCCCCAGAAGTCTATGGATGCTCAGCAGTTTTAAAAAGCAGGACACTTATTTAGTTGCCTAAAAAAATTTAGGAGTATAACTTTCGGGAATTTACATTTGAAAAGCTTGGCCCAAATCTTCCATATGCAGTCCAGTCCCCGAGCCTCTCTCATTCTGGGTTCCACTTCTGACACTGTCACTGACTTACCTCTTGACCTTAGTCAAATGACCTCTCAGTGATGCTTTCTCTTTATCTACGCAATAGGGATAGTGATACTTACCTTCCCTTGTAAAGCACTTTGAAACCCACAGAAAAAAGCTCTATATCAGAGTTAAATATATTATACATTGATGGGCCCTAAATCTGATCTATTTTTCCTTCTATCAATAATCAAAGTTCATGTAATTATTTATGGGTTTTCCCCAAAGCAGATATATCAGTGCTCTCCAAACAAAGCAAACGCCTCCCTGCGCACCCAAAAGGTTCAGCATAACAACCACCACCTCACTATTATTTATTATTTTAATGTTATGACAATATCATGCCAATTTCCATTCAGATTTGTAAAAAGGTTAAACACAGGAAATGTTTGTGATTCACAGGAAACAAAGATGAACCAAAACAAAACATTTCAACTTTGTAACACAAATGGAATTACTGGAGCATGTCTTTGTAGCTGGAGTAGAGAACAGTAACCTAGATTGCTGGCTGCTGCAGGGAAAATGTGAAGGCAGTGAGAAATAAAGATAAGGGGCTTCATTCTCAGATGGTATAAATTGGCACAGACCCATTAAAGCCTGCCAACTTACACCAAGCAAGGCTCTGGCCCAATTTGAATAACAACAAAAGGTAGTTATAGGCCTGACCCTATATGCTGCTGAGTGCTTTTAAATTCAGTTGATTACAGTAGGAGCTGAGAGGTCTCAGAAACCTTCAGGATCAAGCCCATTATCTCCCACTGCTGCTGGGCCCCTGCTCCCAACCATTCCTATAGATGCTGTTGCAAAGACGCGAGTTAGAACCCCTTTCTTGCTTTCAGTGATGCTGCTACTCCTTGCAGTCCTCTCCAGAGATGTCTATGCTCCACATCACTGTAGTATATGAATCTCTCTCATACCTATAATTCAAATGTATCCTCCCAAGCCCATATAAGGAAAAGAAGTAGTAATGGAGGCACAGACTGCTGTAAGTGGCACGCCTAAGGTCTGTTAATTTAAAAAAACACAGAATGAAAGTTGGGGGACACACACCTCAACACGGCTTATATCAGCAAAAGAGCCTTTTGCTAGTTTAGCTTATATCATTAGGGAAGGTGGTCTAACTACAGCGGCAAACAAAAAACCCCACACCTTGTTTTGCTGGTACAAGCTGTGTCTCCACTAGGGACCAGTAGAGCTATCCTAGCAAAGCCTTCTCCGTGTAAGGTAGCCCTCTGAACAATAAAGAAATGATGTAAGTAACTTAAACAGATCTCAGAAGTGTTGACTAAAGTATTTCCCCTCTTTCTTCCACATCGTAGCTGTAAGTATTATACACTTTGGAGAAATCTTGGAAGGGAAGAAAATCTTCTGTGTGTGAATGCAGATTTTAAGGAGTCTGTGAGGGGTGCATAAGTATTGGATTTTTATGTAACAAAATGTTGTGAGAGTATGACCTCTGGTCTCTCACTCACATCCAGCTATATGACAGCAAGCAATTCACAGCACAACTCAATCTGATAAAGGCCACACAAAAGAGACATCATTTAAAAGCTGCTGAATGCATAAGTAAGAGCGAGTTCTCATTGCCTTGACATTAATAATTAATAACGAGTGTGCCTGAATGTTCATATCTTTTGGTGTGATGGAAAAAGCATGCTAAATATGTTGGGTGTAAGAGAAAATCTGAAGCTAACATTGTGTAGAGGTCAGTAAAGAAACGTGACAACTCTAATCAATGGAACTTTCTATCACATCTGTGCCAAATTCCCAGCATCCATTTGCACATAAGCAGTGATGAAGTGAGCAGAAACAATGCTACTCAAAATCAAATACTTTTACACTCTAAATAGGTTTTTGTTGCAAAAACAACTCTGTAAAATTCATTGGACTAGATCTTCAGCTGGTATAAACTGGCATAGCCCTTCTGACTTCAGTGGAGCTATGCCAGTTTAAGCCATAGGAGGATCAAGCCCACATATATAGATAGGGGACCCATTTCAGCACATCAGAAAATCTGGGGTGGAGAAGGGACTGTTGCCATCATTGCAATCCTGAATAGGGATCTCAGACCCTAAGCAAGAAATGTAACAAAGATGTTCAGCAGCACCTTTAAGTTATATTGGGGTTGGTCCTGAAATCCAAGAAGCACCCAGAACCATCTCTCTAATGCTGTCCCCCCCAGAGCAGGAGAGAATTTAGCTCATAATCTACCTGTATCCTGCTACTTCACTACAGATTGGGTCCTAAATATGCCAGTACAGACATATCCAGTCTACAGGTGAAGAAATTCACTATGGACATGCTGTGTGGCCATTTTGCTTGGCCAAAGTGCAGAGTAAGATGGGCTGTGCCCTAATAGGTATCCCTGCCTGTTTTGTAGGTAAGGGGGCACAGGATATGAGCAAGGAATGACCTGAAAACCTCAGGGCAGCATGTGGAATAGCTACTGATCTACTGAGTAGCCAGCATATGCACTGAAAGTGATGTGGCCTTCTGCAGGGCCCTTCCTACCTCTCTGCAGGAATCATTAATGGTACCGTTCTAAAACGACAAACTCTTGTACATTTTGTCTTTCCCACTAAAAAACTAAGAGGAAGAAGTGTCCCAAAAACTCTGAGTTAAATTTTACAGCATCTAAGTCATTCCTGTATACGAGACAGTGTTTTGAGGCAGCACAGAGGGACTACAAATGTAGCCTTGAGGCTGTGCAGTCCAAGGAAATCCAGATCCATTCTGGTGGACCTGTGGGAGTTTGCCACAGGCAGGCATTATATCCTATACAGATTTCTGCTTGCAAATCAATTTGGTTTGGATGGATGTAAATGAGATACTCCCTAATTCCACACCTCCATGCTGACATTACCAGACCCTAAAGCCCAGATTTCCAGCCCTAGGATGTTCATGTGGACTTGAGAAGGCTGGGATGTAGGAAGATCATCCACCATTTGCTCCAGTGCCCTTACCACACATTTATGACATTTTCCCACTTCTTTGCAGCCCTTGCTTTGCTCATTTATATCTCAGTAACAAAGGAGTTCTTCCAGCTAACCCTTACTGGGAACAAATTGGTCTATCTATAATAGAATCATAGACTCATAGAATATCGGGGTTGGAAGGAACCTCAGGAGGTCATCTAGTCCAACCCCTTGCTCAAAGCAGGACCAATCCCCAACTAAATCATCCCAGCCAGGGCTTCATCAAGCCTTGCTTTAAAAATCTCTAAGGAAGGAGATTCTACCACCTCCCTAGGTAACCCATTCCAGTGCTTCACCATCCTCCTTGTGAAAAAGTTTTTCCTAATATCCAACCTAAACCTCCCCCACTGCAACTTGAGACCATTACTCCTTGTTCTGTCAAATATTTGCATATGCATAGAATTATTTTTGCTTGGTTTTCAAATCAAAATTGTGGAAGGCTTTGTCCACCTTTAGTCTCTATGCCTATATTATTTTTTGATAAGTCACTGGCAAAGAATATTGAGGAAATAGTTATCATGACCCACTTTCCATTCTGGCAAGGCAGAAATATCACAGAATAATTTAAACCTGTGGCAAATGGTTCACTTTTCATTAGGGGAGTGGCAAGCAGTATTTTGCTAGCCTCTCTGTCACCTATCAAGAGAGGAGCTGTGGAAACAAAAAATAAACCCAAAGTTGTTTGGGGGGTTACAAAGCACCTCTTTGAAAATGCTTTTGACAAAATGAATGGCAATTTTGAGGAGCCTAATTTTTTTAAGATTTTAATGCTACATCAAACATGTCTTGTTACATTGCTTACACCATGACTGAGGCATGCTAAAGGGATGTGCCAGCTTAGACCTTGTCGAGGAGTCCAGTCCTGCATTGCTTTCTTTCTCATGAGTAGTCATTACTCACACAAGCAGTCCCACTGAAATCGCTTGGGCGGCCCACACACAGATTACTCAAATGAGTAAAGGCTACAGGAGCAGGCTCATTAATTGTTCATCCTGTTTTCTAAAATAATTTTTCATTCCTTTTCTAAACAAGAAGAGAACAACGGAGGAGGTGTTCGCTGCTGAAATTTGTGTAGTTAATTAACAATCCAAGCCAAATACACTCAAGCAAGTAACTATGGCAACCAAGGCCGGCATTTGAAATCCAGCATGTTTCAAGATTAATGAAATGGAGAGAGGTAAGATGCTGTGGCTGTTCCAGAAGCTGAACTCACCCTTTAGCTGGAAAACATGAAACAAGACCCAAAAGTAAAAATGACTTTTTTCTCCTCGTTACCTAGCAAGACTTTTTATGCTGTATGAACAAAACCAATTACAGGGAAAAGGAGGCTGAAGAAAATAGAATCTCTCTTTCAGCCAATCCAAAAGATGTTGCAGGCTGAAGACATTAAGCAATTCAGTCTACAGTTAACCTAATAGCAAGTTTCCACTGGGCCTGCAGTCTGTCATCTGTGAAGCCAGACTCTACAGAATTCCTGAAACTGAACTGAAACTGAACTGAACTGAAACTAAACTACCTTAATTCCTTATGACAGCTCTATAGCAATAAATCCTGTTCCTAAAAATAGAGTATGCATAGTGCATCTTCCATGCTCTGCTACTATGAATAATATTCAAAAGCCACCAAACTGTTATTCCTAGAGATTCATTCATATTGTCGTAAAGACTGCCAGAAAGAAGGCTTGCAGTGTTGATAAATCACAGATCGGTATGTTCTTTTCCTGCCATCAACTTTTGCAAGGACATTTTTGCTTTACCTTTTCTCTGATAAAATACAGGCTGATATACAAAATATTTTGTATAAAATAATCTTCTTCAGTACTAAGAAATGAACAGCAAATAGCAATGATTCAGTAAAATATAACGCAGCCCTTTCAGCTTATGATCTGTGTGTATTTAGCATTTAGGCTGAAGACACATTTAACAAGACAGTAATGTTAAAGATAGACTTATCAACTTACATTGAATCTATTAAATCTAATTTTAATTTCATTTTAGGATGAAGAAAAATATGATATTCTGTTAAAAGCAATTTGCATTGTACATATTACAACCACAATTAAGCATCTATAGCAGGTGTATTTATTTAGCTAGATACAGGTGTGTCGTGAGCTTTAAGTTGTCAAACAGAAGAATCCACTGAGACTTCAGTGACTGCACAATTTCAGTTTTAAATTCCAGAGGCATTTGTGCTTTTGGGATTATGCCAAAGCAGTTCAAGAAGGAGCTCTAAGACCTCCCCCAATAGGTGCTTGGGCTAACAGAAATGTCTCCCCTATCCGCTACTTGTGGCAAATGAATTCCAGAGCTGGTTATCCACAATATCTTCTAAAAGTGAAATCTAGGGGACGTGAAAGAGTAAAAACTAATCTCTGAAGCACAGAGCACTGTGCTGAGAGACTTCCAGACTGTGTCCTCTTCAATTTCATTTTGATCAGTCTATATAATTTCATATTCACTACAAATGATATGTAAAAAAGGATCACCCCCCTTTTCCCCTCACTCAAATTAGTCTTCTATGGAAAGGAAGTTGTCTGAATGCTCTCAATAACTCTATTAGTCTATAAGGCAGCCAGAAGCATTAATAAACTCTGGGTGTATTGCATCCTTCAGGACAGAACTATTACACTGCAGAGGAACCCTGAAATTATGTAAACACATATTCCAGATTAAGTTCCCTATAACTGTGCTCTGTAGAGCTAGTTCTCAGACTATCTGAAATTAAAGCCTGCTGTTGACCAAATACAAAACACTGGAGTCCCCCAGATGGAAACTAAAAATCAAGTGAATTTGTTACCTTGGATGAACTCCGATTTCCTGCTTACAGAAGGCAAGGTCTTCTTCAGCCCCAGAATCCTGTCTAAATGGAAGGCAAACACCTCGCTCATATCAAGTGGTCTCTTGATGATGCCACAGTACCCTTGACTGCAAGCTGCTCCTGTGGCACTGGGATTCCTTTCAAACACCAATAGGACTCCATGCTGAGAGGGTGCTTCTCGGATACTGCCTATCCGGGAATCTGCCAGCAAACGCATGCTTAGGATGTCATCTTTGCTCAGCCACGAGGGGGACTTCTCACTGTATATCCTAATATTACTCTCCCGAGCCTGGGGCTGCACATTTACACCTCCTGAAACCCTAATATGACTTCGGTGTCCCCTGCCCGCTGCCTCCCTCTCTCCATCCCAGTGCTTCTTCAGTTGGTGCCTTGGTGTCTCTGGAACTACTGCTGCCCTCATTATTCCCATGGAGTAGCTAGTCCGCCCCTGCTGCTGGGACAAGACTTCCTCCTGCCCAGTGACACCTGCTGGAAAGCGCTGCCCATAGGGCAAAGGGAATCCATGCTTCTTCCTGAGCTTGGGTTTCACACTGCCTCGGATGTTGGTGGGTTTACTGCGCTTGGACCGCAGTGTGATGTACACCACGTTGGGTGGCGCTGAGGTCCCATTGCCAGCCATCTGGGGCCCTTGGAGATCAGGTGGGGACAAAGTGCCATCCAGTGGGATCCCCAGAAAAGGTGTCTGACCAGCATCTTGAAGACTCCTGGAACTGACCTTCTGGCGTCCCCCTCTGTGCTGGGGTAAAATGTGACCCACTTGACTGACCAGAAACCCCACGTACAGCACACAGGCTACACCCAGCAGCAGATTCCTCCTGGTCCTGGGACGCCTGCCACTGCAGAGCCTCAGCACCCGTGGGGTGCACAGCGAGCAAACAAACCAGTTTATGATTTGGCCTGGCTGATCTAGGAAGGTCATTTCTCCGGTGAATCCACATGATGAAAGCAGCTTATAGTCTTCAGTGGTTTCCAGCCAGGAGGATGATGCATGATTTCCCTTCACAGATCTCTATTTCTTCTTTTCCAAACAGCTTCCAGTGCAAGCGGTGCACAGGGGCCAGTGGTGTGGCTGGGAATGACTCTGACACTCCACCTCAACAAGCTGCTAAACTCTTATCAGCCAGCACAGGGGAAGTGACTTGTTTCAGAGAATGAACGGAGTCAACTGTGTAAACAAAGTTAAACGAGTCAGGATCCAAAATGTCTGAGTCCCCTCTGTGAGCTGTGAAAGGAAAAAAATTGCAAATAATATTTCATTATCCACACGGATATAGAATGTGGCATCTCTCTTTCTCACTGTATAGATCTAAAGAAAAGGTAGAGATCTAGAGACATGCCATATTAGAGATTTCAGATTAAAATGAGAAGATAAATAAAACCCCAACATCATGGAACACAAGTTACAATTTACAGTCCCGAGTAATTGAACTCCCGCACTAGAAGGAAGACTTGGAAAAGCCAGACTTTCCTCTTCTTATGTTTATGACAGGCAGGTCCTCAAAGTAAAATCACATCTTTTGTTGCCTCATGTTAGTTTTAAAATACAGTGCTATAACCAGCCCAGTAACTGTACCAATTCCAATACGAACATTTCCATTATCAAACAATGATTACACCCTGGCCCAGTAACAGCTCACATGCTTCATAATCCTATATTAAAGATAAAATATTGTTAAATCTATACTCTTGTGAAGCTATAAAATAGCATTTCCTAAATGACTGACTATAATTTTCAAATAAAATAAAAAGCACTGTCTTCTCCTCTCAAGGAAGAAAAAACATAAATGCAGAGTTTATTGCACTACAAAGATATAGAAATAGTCTTACCTATTCAGCTTGCCCCATCCTTGGCTGTGGTAAATCTCTTATGATCATGCCAAGAACTTAGTAAAAGCAGCGTTTCTTAATGTACCCTAACACACATCCCAGATTTAAGTGTGCTCCACATTTTAGATATTTGATTGCAGGCTTAATGCTCTTTGCAAATGTACTAGCTGTACAGGGAAGCTGTTTGCATATGAACTGCTATAAACTTACATGAACTTTGTTATAAAAAAACCCTTCTATTTTAAATTCTGCAATGAAAAGTCCTGTGAATGGTATGCCTTCTAAAAGTACGTTCCAGCAGTTTCTAACTCCTGAGGGCCCTCTAGTGCATTGCATGCAAACGTGTTTAAGAAATGCCAGTCTTCCACAGTAAAGGGGAAAATTAGATCTTTTAACATATCAGAAATCATACATCCTTATATCAAAAAAGGTAACCGGCTTTAAAAATATAAGAATCATAATATATAGCAGTTACATAGTGCCATTCATCTCTAGTTCTAAAAAGGGACATATCATTGGCCTCACTTTACAGATGGGAAACAGAGAAGTTACATGACTTGCCCAAGGTCGGACAACAAGATAGTGGCAGAGCCAAGACAGAACCCAGGACTTCTGATGCCTCCTCTGGTGCCCTATCCGACTAGACCTTACAGATGCCTATAAAATTAATGCTCTGTAAAAAATAGTAAAAACTTATTTGTTCCACACAAGTTTCCATTTTCCTTATGGTTTATAATAATGGAGAGAATCTCTTTCCCATTACTAATAATAATGGGAAAAGCACTCAAATGTGAACATATATTTTAGATAAATTCCAAGATTACTTACAATATTGCATGGTTAGAAGTGGTTTTATTTTAAATTAACTTGGCCTTTGTAGTCTTTATATGTGGATATTGTCTAAGAGTTGTGCATCAAGCTAGGAACTCCCTATACTGATACATTTTCTGTGAAGACAATGCTCCTGTGAACTGTTTCCTCTAAACCTGATTTCTCTTTGTACCTTGGAAGGGAACAGGTGATCTGTAGACAGAAGAAAAGAGCTTTCCCCTTCTACTTATGGCTCCCCCTCTCTTATTCTATTTCAAGTTTTTAACTGAGAACTTGAACTGACAGTTCTCAAACTAGCAGGATTAATTCAAACAAGCTAACAAGGTGCATTAACAACTTTGCCCTAATCTTGTTAGCACTTTTGGCTATTCCTCCCTGTAGCAAGTGTTATGTGTGTTTCCAGAGGTGGCTCTCATCTCTTAATCAATACTGAACCAAAGCCCCAGCATAGAGGCACTGTTCTGCTGGAGGTGTCTTCTTATAGTTGGGGTGCAAAAGCCAAGGTCCCGAATACCTGTGGTCATAGATATTTCCTGAATATTATTTGAAAGAGTAGAGTTATTAACACTGGTGTTCTGGTCAAATTCCAACTCGGCTAATTGCACTTTGCCTCCCTAAATTTCTCCTGCAATTTCAATTAGATTCTGTCTTCATCTTCACTTCCTGTCCTGAACTATTTTATAGAACTGCTGTGTGCCACTGGCAAGTCATCTTCTTCTCATGTCACTAATTAAGTTATCACCACCACAAATCTCTTCATTGCTTCCTTTCACTTACTGCATCAAATTCAAGTTCCTTATCCAGACCTTCAGGGCCCTGCATAATTTTGCTCTCACCCCTATCTTCTCTCTTCTTATTCATTACACTTGTTGCAGGCTCTTTATCCTCCCCATTTATGAATCCTTTTCGTCCCCTCTCTCAGCTTGTACCTTCTGATGCCAAGCAGCCTTCGGAGCCGAGAAGTTCATGACCGTTGCTAGTTTCAGAGATTCAGAAATATCAAGGCTAATATCAGGGTTTTAAAAAAAAGTATTGTCTCACCCTTTTCATTACAGACAGCCTTCAAAATGTAAACTGGTGGCTAGGAATGTCAGTTTGTTTATTGACTTGTGAAATCCACCACCATCTGTACCTCAGTATTTGGAAGAAACCCAGCCCGATTTATGGCTCTAGGAGATAGTGCCACCCAAGCTGTTGCTGGTGTTAAGACTGCTTCAAGCTCCTGAACAGCTGGAGGCCTGCATCTACGCCAACTCTTCTACTAGGCAGTCAATGTGGCCTTTGGCCAAATTGTGGGCAGTTCAGACAGCATGAGCAGAAGCCTTCTGTAGCAGGCTAGTGGATTAGACATGGGACTGAATGTTAAGGCATGTTAATTCAGACCAAAGCTCTGACTCAGACACCCTTTGTTGTCTTAGGCAAGTTACTTAATCTCTTCGACTCAGATTCCACATCTCTAAAATTGGGATGATAAATAGTTACCTATCTTACAGGGAAGTTGTGATAATTAATTCACCAGAATGCACACTAAACCTCCAGTGCATGTGGCCTATGGTCGGAACTGCTTCCCACATACTGACAAGCCATACGCTGTACTCTGTGTCCCTCTTAACATTCAGGATTTCTTCCTCTTTCTTCTCACCTAAATCCCTCCTGGTGGCCCTTTCCTTCCTATGTCTTCTCTTTGTTTGTCTAGTCCACTTTAGAATGTAAACTCTTTAGGATAGAGCACATTTCTTACTCTGTTTGTAGAGCAAAATGCGCGTGAACAGCACAAGGGAAACCATTTATAATTACATAGTGATAATGTTACTATTATCATGATAGCTTGCTTAACAGCTGTCATATTTCATCCCAGAAGTGCACAGTGCATGCCAATGTTCTCTGCCCAAGGGTGAATAAAATAATCCCTGACTAATTTGTAAAGTACTTTGCAATAAAAGGTGCTCTATAAATGGAACTGTTTGTAATATTCAAAATTTGGAAACTCCCTCCCAGTTTTGTCATTTTCCATTTTGGTAAATACTATGTATATTGATTCCCTTCTCCACCTATAGAAACCCTGGGATGCTGGGAGAAGCAATGAAGCTGAACTACACATGGCTGTTTTTGTTAAACTACATAGTCAATGTACATAATGTCTTTTCATATTTAATACTTTAGGTTGTGCAACAGCTTCCTCTGTGGTGTCTGCACATCCCTGGGAATGCTGTTTTAGGGAAGTGCTGCTGTAGAACCAGCAGAGGGAGCCCAAAACATTCAGTTATGATTATTCCCAGAAAATAGTGAAGTGAGCTAAGGTTTCAACTTTCATTTGGTGTCTTGTCGTTATTAGCTTCCCCCTTGCCTCTCTCCCACACATTTTAACCTGCTTGCTGGACATGGATGAGACAAACAGAAAATTCAGATATAACTTTTAATTCCCATTTACATCTTTTGGAAACCCTTCCCTCCCTCCAGGACCCTGGTTTGAGGGTAAACTAGGCCATAGGGTGTACTGTGACCAATAATACATGTTTGTGGGGAATCTGCCTTAGCGTCTGCAGTGTGTAAGTTAACAGGACCCCAAACTCCTTTCTATACAAGGCAATAAAGGATCCAGAGGTATAGAAAGCCAGTGGGAGGATTAGAGAGAAGACATGGGCTGTAATGTATTCAATACACAGATGACATGCAGCTCTACAATTTCATCATGTTTGTCATGGTAGCTGCAGGGAACAAATAACCCAGTGAGGTTGGGGGAGAAGGGGCTGGCTGAGGATCAATCTAAACAGGAAAGTGGCTTTAGGAATTAGAGGAATTAAAGCTGGTCAGAATTTTTCACACAAAAACTAGTGACAAATTTTTTTGCAACAATTCACAAATAAAATTCCCCATTTTTGGATCAGTTCCAGTAGTGATGGTAGGTGGAAAGACACTTGAAAGTCTATCTTTTACCTTGGACATTTGGAGAGGATGTGGGCTAGCGTGCAACATATTGGTTTTATGCTGGGGTTCTCATTATGTGACGATTGGCATTATATCTAGGTAGTTCAATGTTAAAGATTTTTACCATTTTGCATTAAATATAATTATTAAAATCATGAAAAAGGAACACAGTGCCTCTGGAAAGACAGATCCATCTCCTTCACACAGCACAGTATTTGAACATTATAGTGTGGCCTATTGTTCCTCTTGGATACACTGCAGCTAAATTGTTTCCATAGAGACATCATCCACTTCATCTCCGTAAGTGTTACACACATACACTGTGGTGAAATTGACTGATTTACCACCTCCTAACTATGCCTTACAGTTATGTATGTTTCTGAGGACCTATTAGCTGAAAAGCTGTATGTCATTACTAAGGATGATGTAGATTTGTGCTTTGAAGTATTAAACATTTTATTTCTGAAGGTTTATGCTGTATTTCTAAAGAGATTGATTGGAACTGCCATCTGGAAACAATACTCTAAAAAGATAAAGGGAAAATGTTTGCTTCATGACCAAAAATGCTGACTAACAGTCTAGGCTTTAATTGGTCTGGGCAATATCCTTACAGAGGGATTTGTAAAAGGCCTCCTTGAGTGTGCTGAAATCCCCTGCAGAGCACCTGATTTAGGCGCTCAAACAAACTGGGGGATTTTCAAAGTAGTACTCATTCTTTGAAAATCTGCACTCTGTTTCTGGTGCTCAGGTTCAGCTGGGAGTCCAGCCACCAATATTTTCTAAACATCACTGCTAAACAACAGCATCCTCTCCAGGCAATGCTATTTCTAAATGTCAGTACCTCCCCACCACACCCCAACGACACTCGAGACACTATCACAATAATCTCAGCGGCACGTTTGACCAGCTGGGCCAGTAAAATGACCTCAGTGTACCTTATCTGATAGAGGGGAGAAGAGAAGATGGAGAAGGAGAGAAGAAATTGGTCACTGTTTTTCCTCAGAGTTATAGTCTGTTCTCAAATGCTGCAGAAGTGGGATGTGAAGCAGATAAGAGATAGTAACTGAGGGCGGGGCCCTTAGTACATTATAGTGGCCTCTGATTTCAGTATTGACTTTGTGGGGAGGTGAGGGTAATGGATTTGGCCTCCCACAGTGTCCCTGTGGTAGAGTTGCCAACCCTCTAGGATTGGCCTGGAGTCTCCAGGAATTGGCATGGATCTCCCGGTGACTATTAAAAGCAATCTGTGAGATTTTAATAGGCTATTTTAAGAAAATTACATTATGTCATGTTGGGGGAAAAAATCTCCCGGAATAGCTTCAGAGTTGGCAACCCTACCGTGTGGGGTGCAACAAGTCCCTGTACTCACTCTCTCTTTGGCATCTAATGGCCAACAGACAGTTTCAGATGTGGGAGACTCAGTCTTCCATCTGGGCCCCATGGGACTCTACCCCTTCGAAGATCAGACAAAAATAACCACCACAAGCCCGCTGTGGAACTCCCTTGCCTCAGCGGGCCCTCAGCAGGGTGCAGCACATTTCAGCACCCACAGGCAAGTTACAGGCAAGAGTTCTGGAATATTAGTTCAGTGTCTGCCCTTCTTTCCCCAGGGGACTAAGACAGGCAATGGTTGTGCACATAGTCCCTATTCCGAGCCACACTGTATTCCACAAGCTGAAACCATGGTTGCTGCCAGCTAAGCAGGGTTTCTCCTTCTTAAGGCCCTTCCTGCAGGCCTGACATGGCTTGTGGGTGTGGTGGGGCAGGGATCTTGAGCCCAAAGCTGCGCCTTAAACACTTTCCTGCCCCCATTCCAGGCTTTGTATACTACATCACAGGGGGCCAGTTGTATTTAGAAAACTATTCAACATAATATATGATCCTTTTAAAATATACTTGTACTACTATGGCTGTCTCTTACTCTGAGTTTTACTAACAGGAAGGAGCCCCTCAAACTTAATTGGGGTCTTTAGGTGATACCATAATGCAAACGAATTATAATGTTATAACAGTTACTGATTATGACAGTTTGCTTTCACATACTGTCTCACTTCGCTTCAGAAAGAGGCTGGACTTACCAATATTCTAGGTTTTTGGTTATTTTTATATTGTTATGCTATTAGATGTTAATGGCTGCCATCAAGCATGTCTTTGATTTATAGGTACTCACAGAAACGTAGAAATGTAGCACTGGAAGGGACCTCGAGAAGTCATCTAGTTCAGACCTCTCTCTCCCACACCCATGCTGAGGTGGGACAAAATCAGCCTAGACCATTCCTAACAGGTATTTGTCTAACCTGGTCTTAAAAACATACAACAATGGGGATTGCAAAACCTCCCTTGGAAGCCTGTTTCAGTTTTTAATTATCCTTAGCGTTAGTCCTGGTGAACACTACAAACTGATGTCATTATAAGTATGTCGCTCAGGCATGTGGAAAACCCACATCCCTGAGCAACATAGTTATACCGACCTAACCCCCAGTGTAGACAGTGAGATGTCGACAGAAGGGCTTCTCCCATCAACGTAGCTACTAAAGCCTTACTAAAAATCAAGATATATCACATCTACAGCTTTTCCCCAAGCCACTAGGCCAGTAACCCTGTCAAAGAAGAAAGATAGGCTGGTTTTGCATTGTTAAAGCTGATGAGCATGCTAATCACCCTTCATTCAGGCTACATGAAAAATGCAATAGATCTCCTTTATGGCATAAGACAGGAGGAGACAATAGAAGCCTAAGGCACTAGGATGCATGCAGGGCCAATTAGAAGTTGAGCCATATTGACCAAGGTGGTTTTCTAGGGCCTGGTTGCAAATGCAGGAGCTGAGGCATTGATTGGTTGCTGGGTGGAGAGAGCCAAAAGAAAGCCAGAAAAGCAGTCATGAGCGTGGGCCTGAGCGAGAGCAGAATTTGCATTAAAGAAATACCTGACTCCTAGTATCAATTTTTCCTTCTAATGGAAATAGCCCAGCAAGGCCTCAGATATGGACTAACCACTCAGCCCAAAAGTACAACATATTATTTTTACATTTGTTTGATATTTTAAAAATAGTTGTCCCTAATTATTTTACAAATTTTTAAAGATATTTGTATCTGGCAAAAGGTTTGTTCACAGCATGGCTCTCTTTCTGCTTCAATCTGCAGCAATGTTATAATGATGCCTTTGTCACAACTCTACCATTCCCTATGCATCACATTCTAATATCCCAAACAAGGATCCAAATAGCCTCACTCAGACCTGTTCATGGAGGCCCCTCCCAAGTGGATTTCACCTATCAAATGAAGGAAGTGTGTACGTATATCTATAAAATCAGCCAAGGTCACTGCACTATCCCCCCAATCCTTTCATATGATCACACAGATGGATTTCCCAGGGTCAGTCTGTGTTGGAGCAAGGATTAGGAGTTGGGCATGCGGTGGGGAAGAGGATAGGAGGCTGGGAAATGCAATCATCCACCAAGTATTCTCAAACATTAACCAAAAGAGTTGATACAGTGATAAACTACCTTTCCATGGATCCAATCCAGACAGGAAACAGCAAGAGCAGTCACAACCAAGGGAAGCCTGATGGCATGGCTCCTCTATTACAGCCAGATTGCTATGGAGTGGGTTGAGTGTGCTGGGGTCCCAGCACCAGTGTAGAGGCACTGGATCTCCACGCAGCTGGCTCTTGTCCATGAAGATTCTAAGGGTATGGGTGACTTGGGGAGGAATCTCAACTGATTTCTTGCAAGGGGGTGAGAGGAAGGTACAAACACACAAACATCTTCAAAGATTTGTGGAAAACTTTGCAGCCTCCAAGTATTTGAGTAGAGCAGGATCAAGGCCAGGATTATGACTTTACTGTGGAATCCAACCTGACAATGCAAATACCATTAGATCAAAGGGTATATCACTCACTATAAATACCATATCCCAAAACTACAAGTGGGAATTCAGCCAGTTATTAGTGCAGTAGAACCCACTGACCGCGAACTTCCCATGCACCATCTGCAGCAAAATGTGCACCTCTAGAATTGGCTTGTATAGTCATCAGAGGGCACACCATGAGACCAACAATAGATGATCTGCACAGATTTGTCATCATTGGATCGATGGACTACCAAGAAATGTTCTCCTCCATTCCTATTTACTTTTGTATAAAAATTCCTCTCTACTTGGTACAACCCCACAGTTTTCCAAAAGGCGAGTGAATTTAAATTACCTGAAGTTTTCTGACACGGTTCTTGGTTGCATTTTTCTAGAGATATATCTGTACACCCTGGCAAGCTTGTGTACCATATCCATGTCATCCTCAGGCAACCCACAATCCATAGAACATCCATAATAAATAAAGCAAGCAAGATTTTGCTCATGAATACCTCAATTTCTAAGAAATTATTTCAGGCACTAGCTTTGCTGTTTTATTTTGAAAATATAAGATAGTTTAAAAAGCACCTCACACACTAATATTATTGAACCGTAATTTGAAAAATAAGAAGTGAAGATACAAATAAGTTGAAGATACCGTATACTTTAAACTTGAAGACAGGAGACAAAAGTGGTTAAGCAGCAAAGTGGAATGGGGTGGGAGGCAGGAATGGATAGGAGCAGAGGGAAAGTGCGGCAGGAGTTTGAGGTGGGAGTCAAGGGAAAGAGAAGGGGGAAATTGAAAATGCCAGAATTAAGGCACAACCTTAATTCTGTCCCCTTATACATTATGATACAGTCAGTCTCTAATTACATGATCAGTCATTAGTTTTTTCCACAAGATCCCAGCCAGGAAATTCCATCCGGGAGAACTGGATTATATCCCTGCTCCCACAACAGAGTGATATTGGGCAAGTCATTTAAACCAAAATTTTCACATGTGATCACTAATTGTGTGTTCCTCATTTTTGGGTTGTCAGGCTTGACTCACCAGGGACTAGATTTGCTGAACTGCTGAGCGCTCATTACTGCATACGAAATAGATTAGAGTGGTGCTTTGAACTTCTGAAGTGGTATAAAAATGCGAAATCCTCTGAGAAATCAGGTCCTAGGCATTTCAAATTGAGCACCAAAAAGTACGGGAAACTTTTTATCTGTCTGTGTGCCTCAATTCCACATCTGGGAATTGAGGCACACAATGGGGATAATTTCACCCCCAACCTCACAGGAGTGATGTGAAAAATATTGATGTTTGTGAAGCATTCAGATACCATAGTGATAAGCGCTACAGAAACACTTGTGAGGAAGTTAACAATTCTGTTTCCAGAGCAGGGTTTGAATAATGTGCAGTAAATAAGGCTTGGGGCCACTCATTGAATAATAAGGAGAAAACCAAATACTGAATAGCAGCTCATTAAGTGAGCACCCTACATCTTATGCACTGTATGATGCAGGAAAAAATAGTATGTAACCATGTAATTAAGGGCAGTATTGTAATGCACCGGCACAACCGGGGGGGGGGAGGCGAATAAAGGTTGCACAGGCAACCTTCATTCTGGCATTTCCTAAATTTTGAGCACTTGACTGCAACCTCAATCATGTTCTTTTGAGTGTGATAGGTGTGTATGTGCATATATATCGCTACACACAAAAAATTAATTAAGATCTAGTTAAAGCTGCAGCTGCTGCAGGCACATATCCAGTGATTTCCCTCCCCCCCTCCCCCCCAGTTTTGTGAGCTAGTTACATACCAATTTAGTGACTGTTTGGAAATCTGAATTTAAACTGAAACATTAATACACACTTTAAAAGCTTATATAGTGTATGATAAAATATGTGTATCTGAAAAAGTATAATAGATTTGAAAAGTATGAACATAGACTAGCTTCCTTGCTTCCTTATACAGCTGTTTTTTATGATGTCAGTGCATTCATTTCGGTGATGTTGGCCAACCAAATAATTTCAAATGATGATTTGTAAGCAAAGTCTAAATGAGCTCTCCCTGACAGCTAGTGATGAGCTGGAGGCTGGGGGGAAAGGCTTCAGGGCCAGATTATATTTACATTCACACCTAATCTTCCTAGGTATCCAGCAAACAGAGCTGTGTTGTCCAAGTGATAGATTTTGGCTGGGGTTGGGTTACAAACCACTTGAATGTGGGGAGAAAGGGGGGATGAAATGTTGTTCTTATTGTATGAGTAAAGGGCAATAGAACTGTACTTAGCCTGTGATGATTTGAAGGCATCAAGAGAGAGGGTGGGGACCTGTCCCTCTCCACTGTTTAAAGACAGAGCTGATTAGGCTCCATAGATAGTCTTTTGTTCTGTTAAGTGACCACTGCAGCCGAAATCACTGACAATCAGGTCTAAGTGCTTAGTCCTGTTGTGGGGACAATGTTCCTGTGGGTACAGTGTTTTTGTGTAAGAGACAGCCCAGACTGCACTAGCAGCGGGGTTCCCACACTGAGAGCTCAGCTGAAATCACTGAGAGCTGGTGGAACCTCGAGACCAACTCGCAGAGGTCACAGTGGTAGGTGACAGCAGAAGGTGACTGTGCAGGGCCATTGGCAACAGAGCGGTGGAGTGAACGGTGGCACAACGAACAGCCATGGCCAGAGCAAACTGTGCCTTTTTGTCCCCCCGCCTGGAAGAGGGGGGACAAAAGCACCTCTGAACTCTGAGTCTCCACTGACCAAGGACAACACCAGTGAGTGGAGTGCGGTGGAGGAAAAAGTGAGGGGCATGTTAAATAAACATGTTTGTTGCACTATATTTTAGTCACTTTGCTCCAGAATGCTAGATTTGTGACTGGGAATGGAAACTTATATAAATATGTTTCCCAGTAGGCCAAGATTTTTAAAATGCAGTATTTGCCAAGGTTGTTATCTCACATTGTTGCTATCTTGGGAGGTCATTATGTTGGGGAGTTTCTGTACTAAACATTTTTATTATAATTAATTTTTACATAAGAATGGTCATACTGGATCAGACCCATGTACCCTGGGTATCATATAGCCCAGTACCCTGTCTTACAACAGTGGTCAAGGCCAGGTGCTTCAGAGAGAATGAACAGAACAGGTCATCATCAAGTGATCCATCCCCTGTTGCCCATTCCCAGCTTCTGGCAAACAGGCTAGGGACACTCAGAGCATGGTGTTGCATCCCTTTCATCCTGGCTAATAGCCACAGATGGACCTGTTCTCCAGGAATTTATCTAGTTCTTTTTAAAATCCTGTTATAATTTTGGTCTTCACAGCATCCCCTGGCAAAGAGTTCCCTGGGTTGACTTTATATTGTGTGAAGAAATACTTCCTTTTGTTTTTTTTAAATCTGCTGCCTATTTATTTCATTGGGTGACTGCTAGCTCTTGTGTTAT
Organism: Mauremys mutica; assembly: GCF_020497125.1. Taxonomy (NCBI): domain Eukaryota; kingdom Metazoa; phylum Chordata; order Testudines; family Geoemydidae; genus Mauremys; species Mauremys mutica. The sequence goes on from NC_059076.1 coordinate 66,867,824, forward strand.
GTGAAGGATTAAATAAAATTTCCTTATTCACTTTCTTCGCAGCAGTCAAGATTTTGTAGACCTCTATCGTATCCCCATTAGTCATCTCTTTTCTAAACTGAAAATTCCCAGTCACTTTAATCTCTCGTCCTGTTTCATACTCCTCATCATTTTAGTTGCCCATCTCTGTACCTTTTCCAATTCCAATATATATTTTTTAGGATGGGTGACCAGATCTACACACACTATTCAAGGTGTGCACGTACCATGGATTTATATAGAGGCAATATGATATTTTCTGTCTTATTATCTATCCCTTTCTTAATGATTCCCAACATTGTTTGCTTTTGTGACTGTTGCTGTACATGGAGTGGATGTTTTCAGAGATCTATCCACAATGACTCCAAGATCTCTTCCTTGAGTGTTAATAGCTAATTCAGATGCCATCATTTTGTATGTGTAGTTGAGATTGCTTTCCAATGTGCATTACTTTGCATTTATCAACATTGAATTTAATTTGCCATTTTGTTGCCCAGTCACCCAGTTTTGTGAGATCCCTTTGTAGCTCTTCGCAGTCTGCCTGGGACTTAACTATCTTGAATAGTTTTGTATCATCTGCAAATTTTGCCACCTCACTGTTTACCCATTTTTCCAGATGAATATGTTGAATAGGACTGGTCCCAGTACTGATCCCTGCAGGATACCACTATTTATCTCTCTCCATTCTGAAAACTGATAATTTATTCCTACCCTTTGTTTCCCATCTTTTAACCAGTTATTGATCCATGAGAGGATCTTCCCTCTTACCCCATGATGGCTTACTTTTCAAAAGTCAATTTAAATTAAATACATTTTTTTTAAATTATATATTTTTTTAGAAATCTAGATCTGTTATGTGTTTTGGTGTAACTTGCATTTTCCTTATGTTAAATTTGCATTATCCTAACAAAACATTTACTTTCTTCACTTTCTTCACATCAGTCAAGATTTTATAGACCTTTAGCATATCCCCCCTTAGTCATCTCTTTTCTAAGCTGAAAATTCCCAGTCATTTTAATTTCTTCTCCTTTTTCATACCCCTAATCATTTTAGTTGCCCATCTCTGAACTTTTTGCATTTCCAGTATGTCTTTTTTGGGATGAGGTAACCAGATCTGCACACAGTATTCAAGGTGTACATTTTCTGTCTTATTATCTATCCCTTTCTTAAAAAAGCAAAGGTTTCAGAGTAGCAGCCGTGTTAGTCTGTATTGCAAAAAGAACATAAGCTTTCGTGGGCTACATCCGATGAAGTGGACTGTAGCCCACGAAAGCTTATTCTCAAATAAATTTGTTAGTCTCTAAGGTGCCACAAGTGCTCCTGTTCTTTTTAAAAAAGCAAACAGAATGTTGGGAATCACTGACTGCCGCTGCACACTGAGTGGATGTTTTCAGAGAACTATCCACAATGACTGCAAGATCTTTCTTGAGTGTTAACAGCTAATTCAGACTCCTTCATTTTGTATATATAGTTGAGATTGTTTTCCAGTGTACATTACTTTGCATTTATCAACATTAAATTTCATCTGCCATTTTTGTTGCCCAGTCACCCAGTTTTATGAGATCCCTTTGTAATTCTTTGCAGTCTGCCTGGGATTTAACTATCTTGAATAGATTTGAATCATCTGCAAATTTTGCCACCTCACTGTTTACCCATTTTTCCAGATCATTTAAGAATATGTTGAACAGCACTGGTCCCAGTACCGACCCCTCAGGGATACCACTATTTATCTCTCTCCATTCTGAAAACTGGTAATTTATTCCTATCCTTTGTTTCCCATCTTTTAACCAGTTACTGATCCATGAGAGGACTTTCCTCTTACCCCATGATGGCTTACTTTTCAAAAGTCAATTTAAATTAAATACTTTTTTTTAAATGTATATTTTTTTAGAAATCTAGACCTGTTATGTGTTTTGGTGTAACTTGCATTATTCTTATGTTAAATTTGCATAATCCTAACAAAACATTTACTTTATTCATATCTCTTTTATATATCTCATTGGTCCTGACACCCCCCACCCTGTACATTCGAACACCCCCCCCTAATTCCAATTCCTGGGGAAACCACTGCACATATCAGTAGTGTGAGTGCCTATTTCTTCTCAAAGCATTTGACGGGTTTTTTTTTTAAAGAAAGCTTTAAGTATTAGAAATCCAAAAAAACATGGAGTTAAATTAAGCCTGCACTTCTCAAACACTGCACCCAAACTGCCTTAGTTACTGCAGCCCTTGCTCCTCCTCCTGCTCCTGTCAGTGCCCTGGACTCGTGATCAGACCCAAGCACATGACATGAAGTAGCTGCTGATTCAGCGGAGCCACGAAAGGGAAGAAGGTGGGGTACCGAGGTCAGAATCAGAAGGCTGTTCTGCTTTCTTTGCAGTTTGGGAGTTATCCCTTCCCCGCCACTCTCAACACACATACAGTATGGCACGTTCCCTTCAGTATCAAATGTGCCCAAAAGATAAATGAATGAAAGAGAAGGACGGGTGGGTGGGAGCCTTGATCACATGAGGAGGAGCAGGAACTGGAGCCGGAGCTGGGCACCGGCAGTTTCTGCAGAGCAAGTCAGTGCAGGAAGTCGGAACTGCAAAGAAACAACTGTAAGTAAAGTCACTGTAAAGGAAAACACATTTGTGTGCCTAGGAATTCTGTAATGTGAGCAAAGAGATTGCAAGGAGGGTCACATAGATACACTAGTAAAAGCAGAATAGTAACGGGGGGGGGACATTTATAAAGCGCAAAGTAAAGGAGATGTTAATTTAAAAAATAAAATGGGCAGAGAGAAATGAAACTAAATCGAGCAGTTGGACTGATAGAGTAAATAGGTAAACCCATATTATCACTTCATTAAAATCAGAGTAAGTTCCTGCCATTTGAATTAAACAATTTTAAATAATTTCAATACTTTTTAGTAATATAATCATGCAAAGGCAATGAATGAAGTGAATGAAAGCCCAAAGGAGAGGATATACTGTGTGTATAATGCTTCTGAGGGTATGTTAATGCTTCTGCGAGTATGGTAATTCACCTAGTTAATGCTTCTGGAGTGAGTGAGATGAAAGGGGTGAAATATCTGCTGATGTAAATGAGCGAGGCTACGCTGAATTCTCAAGAGCTGAGCCCACTTCCAACAAGACACAATTTCACCCTAGGTCCTCTGTACAAGAATGCTGACTATGGAAACAAATCCATTAAAATTGTAATTATTCAATGGACTATCATCCATGCTGCTTTTGTTTGAAAGGGGGAAAGGATAACAAAGAGTTTGAGTTCTCAGTTAACACTTGAGTTACATTTTTGAAGAGTTGCACAATATTTGCAGATGAGTATGTGAAAAAATAAATTACATGTGCTGTTGTTTCATTTGTGATTGTATTAGTGATTACTTATTTCTGGCCAGATTCTGCCATCTGTATTCTAGTTGGGAAGTCCTTTACTCTGAGTGTAGTTCTCTTGACATCATGGAATAAGGTACTACTCAGCATGAGTAAGGGAGGTAAAATCTGGCCCTTGGTGAATTGAACTGCATATTTTTTCTATGAGAGAAAAAAGGTAAGTGAGGCATTGTCTTTTACTGGGCCAACCTACCTTGTCTTTCAAATATCTTGGGACCAAGACAGCTACAACAACACTGCAAACAACTATTTTTTCTATGTAATTTAAGTACAATTTTTTGACAACTTAGTCTGAAGAATCATCTTTCAAAAACATTTAATTTAGAATGGAAAGCATAAGAGACCTTTCCTTAGCAAGTAATCAAATCTCAGACTCACATTTAAGTTTCATTGTAATACCTCTTTGATGTGAAAGGATTCTATGATAATCACAGTGAAAATACCCTCTTCAATGAAGAGATTACAGAGGGAATGAATTGTCAATGGCATGTGATCTCTACAAATACCTGTTTTATTAACAAAGCTCCATACCCCAGAGCAAGCCACATTTTCTCTGAAGTTTTAACAGCATCCTTCATCCATCTTGACATGAAAGTTCTTTGGGGTAGGATCCTTGTCTTCATAATTGTCTAGAAAAAGCATAGCAAATTGTAAGTGCTGTCCTTTTCTTTATACCTGGCCTGCAAATTAACTCAACTGTGGGCTATTTTCTAAGGAAACATAATGAAAATATAGGGCCCGATTTTCAGCTTGTATAAATCAGCAAAACCACTGACGTCAATGGACCTCTGCTAATTTATACCAGCTGAGGATCTTGCCAATGCTGTCAGATCATCAGCTTTGCTACTGGCAATACAAAGCAGGCTTAAAGGGGGTTCAACTGGACATCCCAGATTTCTCCTTCTTCTGAAGAGGAACAGAAGACTGTTACAGAGACTGTAGCGACTGTCTACCCTGTGGTGCTGCTGTTGTCCCAACATCTGGAAGAACAAAGGTGGTTCATATCCATTTTTGCAATCCTTCTCCTGAGCTGTTCCAAGCAAACAGAGCTGTTCCAAGCAAACCCAGGAACTGGTATATAATATATATATATATATATATATATATATATATATAAAAAAAACACAAATGGCTAACCTAAATGCTATGGGATGTCATCTCAAGGGCAAAAGGCATTGTTTTTTTCAAGTACAGTAGTTAAAAATAGAATCAGAAATTGGATCTGAACTGAAATCCGGATCCAAGCACTCTTGAATGTTTGGGTGTTTGAAAACTGAATTTACAGCTTGTCTCCATATTTCTGAAGAACTAGTATTCTTTATGTATTTCTTCCTCTGATTTCTTTTTTTAAATACCTCTGCAGGTGCTCATTAATAGCTCTGGGTGCCCATCTCATAAATTAGAAATCAATATAATCATAAACAAAGGGCTGCCTGTAAATATATCCCCCTCAGCTCACACCTGCCTCAACCAAGAGAGAAAAGATGAGCTGCAGTGTGTCTGGGAGGTTAACACACCTGGGCTGCAGCCGACTAAAGGGAGGGAACAAGTCAACCAAGGATCCAATATCAATTTCAAGTTATGTTCCCGTTTTCTAAATGGAGGTCACATTCCTGCTCTGAGAAATACCAATATGAGTTTTGCCAACTCTTCTGGCTGCTGCCCCCCAGCCTAGCAACGTTATGTTGTCCTTGTCTGGATTGAGCCACAGCCAGGTAGTTCTCATTCAAGCTCTGGATCATAGTAAGATCCTGATTTTGGAATTAGAGCCTCTTGCCGGGTGAATATGGTTCCTGGATGCACTTATTGTGAAGTTACTCATGTGAGTTAGGTTGATAACTCAGGATTTGTTAGAAAAAAGAACATTGCAACAAATATTTTGTAAGAAAGAAAGTACATAAAATTATGTGGAATCTGTATATATCGAAATTGGAGTCTCCTTACTTTGAGTGTTCCTCCGTAACTGTCAGTATCCTGCCTTCAAACTATTTACGGTATATTATATCAACAGTAGATAGCCTTGACACTTCAGTCCTTAGGGGTGACCTACAAAGGAAAAAAATTAGCTTTTGGCCTTTTTTCATTTTTCTCTGATGTACACAGAGAGACTGAAAGGTTCTTTTCCTTCTTGTACATAATTCATTTTCTGCTTTGTGCCCCCACCCCCACCCTCTTAGAATTAGCAGAAATGACAAGTCTAGTCTTTTTTGTTCTGTAATTGTTGTTGGAAGATTCTTTGGATGACTATTGGAAACTTTTTCAAACCTTAACTGAAGTAAGGGTGTTCAATCTTAAAATGAGCTTGTCTCCTAAGTGCTTTAGGCAAATGGATTTTAAGGAAAACAGGGAGTTTTAAACAGTCTGAATAAGAATAACTTCCCCTTGCAGTTAATCAGAGGTTTCACTTTCTTTTGTACTTGTGGTGTAGTGCAAATACTTCTCAAGTCATACATAATCTTCCAGGGCACACAATATAACAATTTTAAATGTCAGAAACAAGCAGAACTCTCTCTTGTTTGCCACCACACACATTTTTCCTCAGGCATAATAAAAGCAACATTTCAGGGCTTCTTTATACACCATAGTTAAGTTCAGAAGAGCACACACCGTTTTCCCCCTTTGAAGGGCAGCTTAAAGCACTCTCATGTTTTATGAGATTAAAGGCTACAGAATTGCATACTGTGTTTACAGAAATGTAATAAAAGCAGGAAAATCAATACTATGTCAATGTTCTTAACAATGTGAAGATTTTCTTGTGCAAAACCCAGGTATGGTCCCCTACTTGACATGCACACATATGCAGATTAGTACAATGGCTTAGTGAGTAAACAAACATGCTGGACTTTTCATTTTAATCTTTCCTTATCTACTCCACATCCATCCTTGTGGTGTTTGAGTGCTGTATAGAGTTAACACTCCAGTGTAGTGTTTCTCAAACTGGGAAGTTAGTCTCTCAAGCAGTTCCAGCATTAGTTATTATTAGTTGCATTACAGTAGTGCCTACATGCCCTAGCCAAGAATGGGCTTCCATTGTGCTGGGTTTTTTTTTATTTACAAACATATAGCGAAATACAGTAAAAACTCTCTGAAACAGCTTCCATTCTAAATAGACCAGACAGACAAAGGATGTGAGGGAAAAAAGAGGCCTAGAAAGGTGGAGTAAGTTACCCCATGCTCTTCTCATGGTGGGGTACCTCCTACTCCAACCGTAAGGAATCTCCTGGTTTTTTTCTTGGGTGTTCAAAGAGAAAACACCCCAACATCCTCCAGAGGGAAACATTTAAATAATTACATTCATTTCGCTCCATGTGGAGAGTGAACTTTTCACCTGCTGATACAAATCACTAGTTTCAAGCAAAACCTGTGACTCTGCTGCAGCAGTTGATAATAGTGCCAGTCCAACAGAACTGATAGTGAGATTCTGGAGAAAGTGAGGTAAAGTAAGGGAATGGATGTCGGGAACACAGCTCTTCCTCCTCTGAAATAAAGAAAAACCCAGGAAATAGCTTTACATTAAACTCTCTCTTAAATCTACAAAAAAAAAATGAAATGCCATTTTCCCCTCACTAAGACTAGATTACATTTCAGAAGAATTGTACTTAAATAGGTCCAGAGCAGCCCTTCCCTTGGGGAAACCCCACAGGAGTGGGGCTACGGGGTGAAGAAAAACTCTGCAAGCTTTCCCTCACTGTGTTCTTCCCAAAAGTTTCCATGGAGATTTAAGGAAGAAACTTTATGGGTTTCCCCCTTACCTTCTGCAGAAAAAAACCCAGGCCCCTTAAACTCCATGGATTTTAAGAGCTTTAAGCCTGGGCTTTCATACTGGCTCTGTGGAATCATTGCACTGCCCATCTTCCCCTCCATTCTGGTTTCTAGGCAATGTGGTTGACTAGAGTCTCACTGCCAAGACTTCCTCCACCAAAGGAAGATGATTGCATTGAATTGCCTAATACTTGCTGTCATGCAAACCTAAAAGACATCAGCCTGCTTGGTTCCAGGCAGTCTCCCATAGCAACATTCTGGAACAAGGATCATTCCAACATTCCAAATATTAGCACCTGTCCATAAAGAAGCACAGGCCTTCCCTTAATCTGGATACATTTGAGTATTCATAATTCTGTATTATGGCTGTGTCTGTTCTCTAACTACTCATGTTTTATATCTCCATATACGCTTCTGCTTGAAGTTGCTTTTGAGATGAGATATTTAATGTGTATTCCTTTAGTGTCTCCCTTATCTAAATTTTATGGTGGTAGCTCATTAGGCTACATTATTCCTTACAATTGTTTTTAGCTTTTGGGAAGTAGAAAGCAGGACCTTTTAAACCCCCACATTACTAAAAATCAAACCCCATTAGGACTGCTATGCTCCAATGACATATATTTATTTAATTCTGGTCTCTGTTTCCAGAAGCTGTCTGAAAGGATCTTCATTAAAACAGCACCACAACAAGAAGCATTTTCAGAACAGAAATGAACAGCTGGACAGCAAATAACAGTTCCGTCAACAGCAATGGAACAGATCTCACTATCGGCTTTACCTCTTCTGCAATAGCTGTCTTTTTATTTGGGACAAACTTTGTACCTGTTAAGAAATTTGATACTGGTGATGGTAAACAATCTGGTTTTTTTAATAGTTTTACCACTTGTAAGAACAGTGTTTAGGTTTTACACACTTTCAGTGAGAATATGGAATCTGCTGGTTACTGAAACTTCCCAGCTATATCAGCATTAGCCCCAGCACAGCCTTCAGCTATAGAGAGAGGTGGAAGAAGTACAGCATTTTTTCCTCACAACAATTAGTTTTGTAAAAGCAATAATAAAAACTCAAGGAAGTGGAAAAACTTTGAGAAGCCCTTCTTTTATCTTGCCATCCACTTAAGAGAGAGAGAGTGTACTACAGGATGCTGCAAGATGGAAAAGCAAAAAGTGAAGTGCCTTTCAATCCCCCGCAGTTTGCAAATTCTCAAATACACACTGAAGTGTGTATTATTTACCCTTTATAGCTGGTGATCTATTAAATATCTCCATCCCTTGAGTCACGTTATTGTAGATAACATTAAAAGCAATCAAAAGTAGAAACTTGAGTACTTCTGTCTTGGCAATCTGATAACACGAAACAACCCCTTTAGTTTCCAACTTATGATTTATGATTTTGCCACAGCACTTCACTTGCTTTATACTGGGCTCATGCTGTATCTAGGTATATGTGAAGACATATTATTATTCATTGGTTACCAGAATCCCGTGATCAAAAAAGGCTTATCCCAAATTACTTTTCTGTAACCATATCTGCATTAGAGGTGAATCCTAGCCTCTGTTTTCTCCTCTTTTTGTGCTAATCCAGCACTGCAAAGGGGACAAAAAAGCTGGTTTAAATATTCAACCAAGGATTTCCCTTGTGTAAGGGAAGTCCTGGGGGAGGAGGGGCATAAAGCCAGCAAATACTTCACCCACTCCTGGCCCCTCCGAGTACAGGATCTGCTGGGAGTGAGAGGAAGTTTGGCCAGAGTGTACAGCAATCTGGCCACCGTGTGCAAGTTGGAGTAATATCTAGGCTGTTCTAACATGTTCATGGTTGGGAGTGGAAGGGAGGGAGAGTAACTCAAGTCCATCCTCTTCAAGAGCAAAGCAGAGCTCATGTGCACCTGAGGATCTGGGCTGTATTAACTCTGTCCAAGCAAATGCAGTTAGCAAGTGTACGGAGAATGTGAGAACCCAGAAATAAATGACTGGTTGACTGCTAACATCTTGCCCCAAAATATAACCTTTTAAAAATATTGTAACATGGCTACATAAACGTCATAAGGGATAGTTCTCTAAAATATGTGACCAGATTTCAATTGTATCTGCATAATTTCATCTGAGATATATTATATGAACAAGAAACAACAGGCTCACACATACAGTACTTGAAAGAAATCTTTTTTAAAAACCATTGATGGTAACATATTCATTTATTTGTCTGTTTTCCCCTCCAGGAATGTTCTTCCAGTGGATTCTCTGTGCTGCAATATGGATAGTATCATTGGTGGTGAACCTTATTCAGAAAAGCCCGAGGTTTTGGCCTCTTGCTATGGTTGGGGGTAGTGTATGGGCTACAGGTAATGAGGAAGAGATCCTACTTCTTCAGAGACACAATAAAGCTAATTCCTCAGAGGAGGCAGAGATGATAACATGGAAATACTAAATGGATCTTTGTTATTTTCTACACTGTTGGATCTCTGCCATTATTGTATGTATTACTGTGAACATGAGATTTTACAGTTTTATCATTGACAGTGGTCTTCAGCAGCCTTATTTAAAAACCTAAAGTAATACAGGTACCAAATAATATCCATGTTTTAGAAGGGCTGAAGAAACAGAAGATGCTAAAGTTACCTTAGCTATATGGCAACATAGGCGGAATGCTTACATTTTAAATAGTATCAGAGGGGTAGCCGTGTTAGTCTGGTTCTGTAGAAGCAGCAAAGAATCCTGTGGCACCTTATAGACTAACAGACGTTTTGCAGCATGAGCTTTCGTGGGTGAATACCCACTTCTTCAGATGCCCTGAAGAAGTGGGTATTCACCCACGAAAGCTCATGCTGCAAAACGTCTGTTAGTCTATAAGGTGCCACAGGATTCTTTGCTGCTTCTACATTTTAAATAGCTATAAGAAACCTATTGGCCCAAGTTTTTCAGAAGCCCAAAGTTAAGCTTCTAAGGGTACGTCTTCACTACCCGCCGGATTGGCGGGTAGCAATCGATTTCTTGGAGTTCGATATATCGCGTCTCATCTAGACGCGATATATCGAACCCCGAACGCGCTCCCGTCAACTCCGGAACTCCACCGGAGCGAGTGGCAGTAGCGGAGTCGACAGAGGAGCCGTGGACGTCGATCCCACGCCGTGAGGACGGGTAAGTAATTCGAGCTAAGGTACTTTGACTTCAGCTACGCTATTCACGTAGCTGAAGTTGCGTACCTTAGATCGATCCCCCCAGTGTAGACCAGGCCTAAATAAGGGACCTGATTTTCAAGAGTGCTGAGCAGCCAGCAGCTTCCACTGAAGTCAGTGGGAGCTGCTGGGTGATAAGCACTGTCTGTGTATTTCCTAATTTTGTCCTCAAATTGGATTGATATAAATTAAACCTTAAAAAAAATTGTCAAAAAAAAAACAAACATTAAATGACTAGACAGTCTAAGCTGTAGTCCAGTGCAGGGCTCTTTAATAGGAAACATCACTGCATAATATCTCTAAATTGCCTTGATGTGTCTTCATGCCATTGGTGGAAGCAAAAACACTGCAGGTTATGTGAATTAAAACCTAGTTGGTGAAATTTCACATAGCACCCAGTACTTTGAGTTCAAACTTGAGTCAGTGAAAAGGCAGAGTAGAACCAACTTAACCCACTTTAATGACAGGGAAACTTTTTGCTGAATACAGAAATTTTCAGTTTAGTGTGTTCATGGGAAAATACAAAAACTCAAGAATACTGGTCTCTTCCTATTCCTAAAACATGATTATTTCACAGTTAGACATAAATGGCATTCTCTTCTTGAGAGAGTTTTAGAACCAGAGTACCAGGCATTCTTGTAGGGTTGAAGTGCATTAAAGATCTTACATACAATGCCTTCAGTACCTTCCTTTTATAAGCACCATAGCTTTCAAAATTGTGGATGATGAAGAATTGAAGAAAGTGTGTTTGTGTGTGTGTGCATTTGTTAAATATTTAACAACATCATGTACTGCATATTGACTGATGTTCAAAGGATCTGGTCTTATAAACCATATTGGAAAGTACAAATATGAGTGCTCAATTTTAAAACCAAAATATTTTGGCATTAAAATAATTTTGCTTTTGTGTTTTTCCATATTGCAGGTAACATTACAGTTGTCCCCATTGTTAAAACCATTGGTTTAGGTCTTGGACTCTTAATCTGGGCTTCTTTTAATTTGCTAACTGGCTGGGCAAGCTCAAGGTAACTGCATTTAAACTTTAAACTACACAATGTGAATGCTGTCATTTCTTCATTAACAACTCTAAAGAAAACACTCAGCATGAATTCAAAAGATGTATGAAATAGAAAAGATTTTTTTCTCCCAATGAAATATTCATGTTAATTATAATCCATTGTGCTCCCTTATTTGTGAGATTCTCAATAAGAAGAAAATGTTTACTGGATCTTCTTTGCAAAAGACCCTAGATGCTCACTCATCTGATTAATTAAAATCATATTTTTCATGTCCAAGTAAAATGCTGTTTTTATTTTCAGTGTTTCTTTATCATAATTGTACATGGTTAAATTGATTTCTTTTAGCCTGGACGTTTACATTTACATGCCTCTTGGCAAAACTTCACTAAGCATGAGTCCTGTCCTGATAATTTGGACTGCAGTGGGACTACTTGCATTAGTAAGGATTTCTAAGACTGGACTCTAATTTAAAATGTAATACATATAAATGGAATCAAATAAAACTGTGGTTAAATATTCCAGGTTTGGCTGGTTTGGAATTGACCCAGAAGAGGTATCAAAACCCATCTTAAATTATATTGGAGCTGGACTTTCAGTGTTAAGGTAAATATTCTTCCTAATAATAAACAACTTCGTTGATTTAAAAGATCATTGATTTAATTACTGAGGTATTGATTTAATAGGAGAGGATGTGTGTTAGTTGAATGAATTTTTCAAATGCAGTTCATTTAAAACGTAATAAGTTGTCCTACCCAGTGAGACAAAGAAATATTTTCAGAATTAGACAAATGTTAATTCCAATTCAATGGCAAAATAGGTCTTCATAAATGGAGAAGCACATTTTTATGCCAATGGATATGTTAAATACCATCCCAGATGTAGACTGATTGATTGTCATAGTGAAATTACTCAAATGTTTCACTTTGAAAATTGTTGGGAAAAGCCTTCCCTGGAAAAAGCTGTGATCTCCTGGTGGAATTTGTCTCTCATCAATCCTTCAGAGAGGTGGAGTTTGCTTCTTCTTTGCCCCTTTCCATAGACTAGGCCACAAAACCATTCCTCAAACCTGGCATACTCCATAGATTCAGCTGAATCCAGGGCCATCCACACCATCTCTTGCCCCCAGAGGCTCTGCAATCCCCAGCAGTGAAACTCTGAAGCCATACTGCCAGAATTCCCCAACCATGGCATCCTCCAGGAGCCCCTACAGGGCGTCCAATTCTTTATTTATTTATGGGAGCAGCTATTCTATGCAAGACACTTCCCAGGCACTTAGGGCTTGGCTACACTTGCGAGTTAGAGCACATTAAAGCAGCCCCGGGCACCCTAGCTCACTACCCGTCAACACTGGCAAGACACGTAGAGCACTCTAACTCCAGGGCTAGAGCGCTCCTAGTACTCCACCTCGGCGAGAAGATTAACACTTGGTGCGCATTGGCTGAAATGCCCGGGCATCAGTGTGAATGAGGTGTTGCATTACTGCACTCTGATCAGCCTCCGGAAACGTCCCATTATCCCCTTAAGTCAAGTGGCCACTCTTGTCATTGTTTTGTAATTGCTGCAGGAATGTGGATATGCCCTTTGAAAGCTCTGTTTCTGACAGCTGGCATGCTTATCTGCTCTGAGACAAAGCAACCTGTGGAATGCTGTGTGTGTGTGTGTGTGTGTGTGTGTGTGTGTGTGTGTGTGTGTGTGTGTGTGAGAGAGAGAGAGAGAGAGAGAGAGAGAGAGAGGCAGGGGGGAGGAGGGGTCTGCTGCTGTCTGAACTTACAAGACAGCATGCTGACATGCTCTCAGCCCTCCCAAAACCCACACTCTCTCCCCCCACATACACACAACACACTCCCTGTCACACTCCACCCTACCCCCCCACCCTCATCTACATCTGCAAGTGTAGCCATGCCCTTAGGGAGGATGGAACTCACAGTTTAAGCATTTCATCTAAGCTTCATAGGCCTGGAGGGGAAACAATATGTGTTTTCCTGGTCTTCATGGAGGAGACTGACATCCCCCCTTCCCAATATTCCTTCCTGTCCTCTCAGGAGGGGGAAGAACCATGCATGATGGGGACCTGCGCCATTCCTTGGCATTAAAAAACAAACCCTGCCAATCCTGATTGCACATATTTACCTGATCAAATTTGAAAGTTAAATACGTTGGTAATTACTCCTGTTTAAACCTCACTGTTCCACACTCCTACCAATCACAGAACTAGGCTTCTGAGGAGGGGCCTAACATTTTCAGTTTAATTTAACTGAAAAACATGCAAGACTATAAAAAACAAACCAAAAAACAAATCAGAGTGCTGCTTGAGAAAATGGACCTAGAATTTCTATTCTCAGTTTATGTCCCAGGCCAAACGAAGTGCAGTAAGCTGTTAAGTCTGCTGCACAGAAGCTGTAAATGTAAAGGTGTGTTAAAAATATCCTTATTGTGAACTGTTTAGTTACCTTCTAGAAACACTAATTCTGGTAAATGTAGTATGCGTTTGCTTTTTGGAAAGAAGGTCTCATTCATTTTCTCCTCTCCTTACCCCTCACTCCCACCCCATGGAGGGTGTATATAGAATTTCCCTTGGGATATCCCAGTGTACGTCTGCTATAGTTTGAAAATGCAGTACTGGGCTATAACAACTGTCTTTAGAAAAATAATGCGATGATATATCAGAACAGTGACATTTACATCCTATTAACATGACAAGAGGTAACTATAAGGACTGTACTACATTTTTAAAAGTAGATTTGATCAAAGTATATATTTGTGTTTTTAAATTAATTAATAAGATGAATCAAGCTAGCTAAGGGTTCGGAACAAAATGAAAATGAGGATTATGCCTTCAATGACTTTTTTTGCCCTGGGGTATTAAATGTTATGTCGTCATGAACTGATGTTTGCTACATGTTAATGTACTTTTCTCTTCACAGCACTATCATATTTCTTTTTGTAAAAAGTGAAGTTCAAAGTTCTTCAGCTTCGTTAGAAGTCACTCCATTACTGAGAGAAAGGGTAAGTACTCTGACTATTGTTTTACTTCACTGAAAATGTGCATCAGCATAAAAAGAAAAGCAATTACTTGATGTTACCCAGATTTCTCAACATCCATGGTCAAATGGAGATGCGTATTTATATGAACGTCAATTTTTGGGTCTTGTAAGATCAATAGCATTTAGCAACAGAAACAGCTTTTCACAACAGTCTGGTTGTTACTGGCTTGGCATGTTGTATAGGTTCACAAGTCCTTTTCCATTATGACACAGGTTTAATAAATGATTGAGAATATCCTCCCATGTCAGAAAGGGGAAATAATTTTAATTACAGCTTTTGGAACTAAAACTGAGCTGTAAAAGTAGAATATTAGATAAAAGGGAGCAAACAATGTGTCTTGGCAGCCAGATTCCCTGCTGCACAGCAGAGTGGGGAAGCTAGCAAGCAGGTAATTATGACTCCCTGTTTCTTGACCCTGCCCTTCGCACAGGTTAGAGACGTGAAACTGATGCCAGATGGCTATTGTCCCTTAGGGAGCGTGAACCAGGCAAGGATAACTGGAGCACAGCAGCACACTTCAGTCAATCTCCCCCTCACTATGCTCCCTGAACTGGGGACCACAGGGAGGGAGGTATAGGAGCCAACTATGCCCTCTGGGATTCCTCCTTATCAAGGGAATCTTCAGCAGGGGATTTGTGGGTGGAGCAAAGGAAGCAGAGAGTGGCATAGAATCTGCTTGTATTATAGAGAAGGATTCAGTGTGTGCATGGGAAGGCAAAAATAAGCAGAAATGGTTATGGATATGAAATGATGCTAGTGATGGCAAAGGACCCACACAGTTAACAACAACACTGGAAACAGAACAAACAAAACCTCTGGATTGTAGCACCCACCAAATTTAAGGGAAAACATGTTTTGAAATCCAAATTTGTTCTTGGATTCTCTCTCTACAATATGTTGAGTTAAGCCCCAGAGTCAGATACCCTGAAGCATTTGAAATCCTGAGCCAATCTTTTTGGCTTGGGCCTATCTGTAAACCCATGTCTCCTGACTTTCGTTCAGAAGATGTTTTTTCCCCAATGTGTGACTGTTCTATTTTAAAAGATGCACTTTTTTTGGATGTTTTCCAAAACATTTGACACTAAAATTTTAACTGTTGTCAACAGTCAGTCAACAATTCTGAAAATACCTATTCTGATGCTTCATGGGTAGACAGTCTTTCTCCAGTACGAAAAAGAGTAATGTAAGTAGTTACCATTTCTTTTCTTCATTCTGGCTAGTTGACCTGGGTTTCTTGAAGGTGCTACAAAATAGTAAAGGAACTTCTGTGTCCTGTACCATGTGAAGCACATTCTCACACTGTAACAAATGAATGATAATTTTTATAAATGTTAGTATTATAATGAAGAGGTGTAACTGTAAAACTGCTTTGGTACATTTTAACTGGATAACAATGTTTGTTCTTCTAATTCTTCAATGTACTGTCTCTTACTGGCCACAATGTTAATTACAATTACAAATTATCTGTTACTTAAAATAGATTTTCAGTGACTTTTCAATTGCCCCAATGTGTGTTTATGCCATCATATGTAGAGATTACAGAAACACAGGATGCTGTGGTTAGTTTGAGTGCAAGACTGTGTTTATTTTCTTTTAATACAGACTTAGTTTAGGCTTGAAATTAGGCAAAGGTTTCTAACCATCAGAGGAGTGAAGTTCTGAAACAGCCTTCCATGGGAAGCAGTGGAGGCGAAAAACCTAACTGGCTTCAAGACTGAGCTTGATAAGTTTATGGAGGGGATGGAATGATGAGACTGCCTATGATGGCATGTGGCCCATCGGTGACTGGCAATAGCAAAAATCCCTAACAGCTGGAGACAAGACACTATATGGGGAGGGCTCTGAGTTACTACAAAGAATTCTTTCCCAGGTATCTTTCTGGTAGGTCTTGCCCACATGCTCAGGGTCTATCTAACCGCCATATTTTGGATTGGGAAGGAATTTGCCCCCAGGTCAGATTGGCAAGAGACCCTGGGGGTTTTTCGCCTTCCTCTGTAGCATGCAGCAAGGGTCACTCGCAGGTTTGAACCAGTGTAAATGGTGAATTCTCTGTAGCTTGAAGTCTTTAAACCATGATTTGAGGACTTCAGTAACTCAGCCAGAGGGTAGGGGTTCATTTCAGGAGTGGCTGGGTGAGGTTCTGTGGTCTGCAATGTGCAGGAGATCAGATTATATGATCATGATGGTCTCTTCTGACCTTAAAGTCTATGACTCTATGGGACTTTTACCTGCTTCCTTTATGCCCTTTAGTGGGTCACCCTGTACACTGGTTCTAAATGTTCATAGCTACCACCACATCTTAGTAAAGCTCATTGTTGGGTCTTGTCATTAACCTGGATTGTACACTCTTTAGGGTGGGGCTGTCTCTTTGTTGCATGCATGTACAGCATCTAGCTCAGGGGGGCCTTGGATAGGGCCTCTAGGCACTACTGTGATATCAAAATAATGTGACAGAAGGTGTAATTTCTATATCATTACTAGCAATTTGCATGTGCAGAATGTTTTACATAGTATCATTCTCGACCTGTTATGTCTCTCTAACCACTCAGTGACAGACTTGAAGGTGGCAATTTTACAATTAAAAAAAATTCAAAAACAGACTCCAAAGAGAGACTGCTGAACTTGAATTAATATGCAAATTAGATACAATTAACTTAGGTTTGAACAGAAACTGGGAATGGTTGGGCCATTACACTAACTAAATCTATTTCCCCATGTTAAGTATCCTCACACCTTCTATGAGTCATCTAGATTATCACTTCAAAAGTTTTTTTTCCTCCTGCTGATGATAGTTCATCTCAGTTGATAGCCATACCAACTGTAAGAGGCCAATTTCCACCTTTTCATGTTCTCTCTATGTATAAATATTTTCTTGCTGTATGTTCAGTCTATGCATCTGATGAAGTGGGCTGTAGCCCACAAAAGCTTACGCTCAAATAAATTTGTTAGTCTCTAAGGTGCCACAAGAACTCCTGTTCTTTTTGTCTTAAGTATATTATCGAGTCTACTGATTAATAATGACTTCCCCTCTCTCTCTTCCCCCCCCTCCTCTAAGAGGCTGTACCCTAGCAGTAGTAGCTGGAATATTCTATGGTTCCAGCTTTGTGCCAGTGCTGTACATCAAGGACCATGGTAGAAGAAATGGAACGGTATACACAGGAGCAAGTCAATTTGGTAAAGTCCAATGAGCCATTTTTATTTCACTTTATAACTACTGTATATCCTATTAATTTTGTAAATAGATTTGGTGATTTTTTTCCATGCCTCCTGGTGTTATGTGGTGACAGAGGAGTCGGTGCACATGATTCCCCACTACCTTGCCCCGTTTGTAGTCACTTACAGCTATGCAAACTGGGTGCAATCACTTGAATGGCCAGTCAGGCCCAGTGAATGCCAAACCTCACTGATGTTTAGACACAGTTTCATTCACAACAGAATGTTTTTTCTTTGAAGCATTTTGAAATTTAGTCACATTTTCTACTTATTTTATTGTGAGCCTAATAATATAAATGTTTGGTTTCTTCATCCATTTTTCAGCTCATGCTCTGCTTTTATTGTGCAGAAAATATATTTATATGATGTTTATATTAATTGTCCCCATACTTAATGGGGGTAATTATGAATTATGGGAAAATATAGAGACCCCCTGCTTTAAGAGTGGATATGCATTCAACTGCAGCCAAACAAGACAAGCTCAATTTTCTCTCTCGGTTGCAGGCTTCCAGTGGCATTAATTCCACCTGGGGTGGGTGTGAGAGAACACAAGGGCTTACTATTCCATGCTCCTCCAGCCTGGCCAGTACAGCATCAGAAGTGAGTAGGTCGAGGGCATGAGCCCAGCCCAAGCAGGGGAGAGAGACTGATTTAGTGCCTACCAACTGAGTTGTAAGGAGCATTTCAAGCCATCCTTCCCCAGGGTTAACGTCCCCCCACTTTGCAGCCCTATCTGCTTCTCCTCTACCTTCCAACAATTCATGCAAGTGTTTTGTACCACTGTCATTCTCTTGCAATTTCTTGTCGGAGTGGAGCCTTCATAAATTTTTCTCCTCACAGTGCTGCAGTAATAATGAACCGAAGTCTCTAATTAGGCAGGTGGACAACAAGCTTCTTGGCTCCTGCATTCTTCATCACCGCGCTGCCGGGGAGTTGGGCTGGCTCCTCCCAAGCCTGTCCTGACCCTCCCTGGCAGGAGTTCAGGGACCAGAGGAAAGGGTCCTGCAGGCCGGTTGTGGCCCGCAGGCCATAGTTTGCCCCCCACCGACCTAGAAGACAGCGCAACAAGCTCAGGAGTGCAGCATTAGGACAAAAACAAGGGATTCCTTTTCTTCTTGAGTCAAAAACATTGGTGCTTAAGTGTGAGGTTTCGGCACCCAAATCCCACTTTTAGGCTCTACTGTGATCCACGCTCTTGAAGTCCATTCTAATCCTACGTTTATATGATTTTATGGCATAGTCAACGCAGTAGAAGTCCCTTATATATTTTAACTTGCATGATTGAGCAACTCCATTTATAGTAATATTTGCAGTCATGTTTGTGTCACATGGATAATGCAACAAGCTCCCTTCCTTTGTTTTTCTTATTTTTGTTTTATTTAAAATGGATGGACGATGACCAGACTTCAAGTTGTTAGTAGTAATGCCTTGTGCATTTTTGGCTTTATGCACACTGTCGGAGAAAAACTCAGTTCTCGCTTTCTGTTTGGGTACAGCAAAATCAAATACTTTATTCTTTCTCTAGTAATTACAATAGAGGGAGGGAGTGTCCTAGGAAACAGGGTTGCCCCTTGTCCCGGACAGGTCTCTCTCAATTAGTAAACAATTACAGCAAGCATTTATACCTTTGTTACAGACAATAGCTAGCAATCATGGAGACAGTAAAGAGAAAACAATTGCATTTGTTTATACATAAGCCTTTCTGCTATCTTATTTGTCTCACTACTAGAAAAAGCAAGACTGCATATTCGGTTATCTGAATTGCAAGGTCGTAATAACTTTTCACACAGTTCACTCTGTCTCACATTATCTTGCTTCTACAAATCCCACGTCATTAGGGTCACAGCTAGCCTAACTCATGCTAACTAACTGACACGCATTAAGATCCCTTCAAATCCTTGTTAATTATTTCCTGGCTTCCACAACACTATGTATGAAACAGCATAGAATAAGATTAGTAAAAGTATTTACAGTTACTGTGATTTTATATCTTTACCTCTGTGCCATTTCTGTTTCAGATTTAGACTATGTTTTTGCACACTTTAGTGGAATCTTTCTCACAAGTACCATATATTTTTTGATCTACTGTGCAGTCATGAAAAATAAACCTAAAGTTTATCCTGAAGCCATAATACCAGGTATGACTATTAAATTAATACCTATTTTATTGAAGTTACTTCCTGTAATAATTTCAACTGTATTACTATAATTATTCCAAATCATACTTTTGGGATTATAGTTAATCTTGGAAGTACATTCTCTTGACTTTTGGTATCTTTTGAAAGAGCACATGTGAAAAGGTTGGGAGACAATGAAAAATTGTGGTCCAATTTGAAATGTGATGTTGCGTGTTAAAGATGTTCTGAAATTAACACTTTGCCAGAACTGAGAACACATTGCCCAGAACTACGTATTGTACTAACCTTTGAAAATTTTAGAACTTCTGTGGGGAAGGAGTGAGGAGAAAAAAATATATCCTCTTTGCGAAAAGCCAGATGGTGAATTAGTGTGACTGCAAATGTAAGAAAAATAAACAGAAATTGAATCAACAGAAGTTGTAAATTCAGCGCATTTGGATTACCTTTATTTTTCCAGAACTCAATATCTAAGCAGGATTTTTGTGACACCCATATAATTTAAATAATCTTAAACCAAAAGATGCTTTGACCTCAAACTCTTGTCCTGTTATTAAATGATCAGTGATTAACTGATTTTTTTTTCTAATTTAATGCTATGAATAACACCCATTGAACAAAGCAAAACGAACAAATTTAAATCCAGGCTAAACATTTCTTAGACCCACATATGAATGCAAAACCACAGTTTCCTAAACAGCAGTATAATAGTAAAGCAATTAATTACTCCATATGTGTGTTCTTTCACTTTGGTAATAATGCATTATTTTACTATGTTATTGCCATTTAGAAAAAATATTTTGTTCACATTGGGGGTGCGGTTCTCGGCCTGAATTTCTGTAAGTGTTCTTTGCTGTAAGTGTTAAGAGAACAAAAGTATAATAATTAAATCTGCCTGGAACAAAGACTAGAGTCTAAAAGAATGATTCTTTAGATTTCAGCAGAAGTTCTTCTCTTTCTACCCCACTCTATCAATATTTACTTTTGCTAGTAACATTAAGGCACATATTGTACTTCATATTTGTCTTTATGTAGAGTAATAGAAACATTTAAGATACCAAATTTCATGCTCAATATTAAATGCAAACATTGTATTATGAAAAATATTCTAAATACATTTACATCAGTCCTGACTGTTTCAGTCAAATCCTACTGGGGATCTTAGAAAATCTGCACAATGAGATCAAGCCATATCTCCACTGGGCTAGCTGTGACAGACTGACAATATCCTCTAATATCCTGAACAAACCTTATAGAATTAAGATAAACTTAAATAAATAAAGTTAAACTTTATTGAATTAGGTTTAATACCTTTGGGGTATGTTATATTAAAAATGCAATTCTGTATATGTTATTGTATGTACCTTCTCTAGTAGGGAGGGGGATGCTAACATACTTTCTCCGTTATCAATCCTTTGAAGGAACCAACAGGCAAGAAAAAGGGTTTTGATTGATAGCCTGGTTTTAAACTGACTCAGGGCCTTCTTTCTGATCCAGCAAATGGACAGGACTCCTGGTCCACAGAGAGTTCCAGTCCTTAGGGTAGGGTTGGAAGGACGAGGCCCACTGGGATCTCATAAGACTGGCTGTTTGCTCTGAGCTGAACTTATAACCACAAGGAATCCCCTTGGGAGGGAGATTGAAGAACTGCTCTCTCCAGAATCCTTGTTAGCACTGGTAAACTTACTAGCACGTGTGTGTGTTTTTATTGTTTTTAATATGTTTTCTCTGTAATGCTTTTTACCTTAAGAACAAAGTAAGCGTGCATAGAAAGTGCTGTGTGGTACCCTGTAACAATTACACCTGTTACACATCTCTGAAGAGAAAGAAGCAGGTGTCTAGGAGCAGCCTGTCTGTGCTGGGAATAATAGTGTAGGCAGGGAACTGTGCCGCCTGGAAATTCCCCAGTAAGAAGAGAGAGAGAGACACACAGAGGTCCATCCAAGAGCAATGGTTGGGAAGCTGGGAGCCTGACAATGGGTGCCCTTGCTGAACCACTGAGGGGAAATACAGATGCGGTTTCCCTGAATTGTGTCACCACCTAACTGCTCACCCACGAACACTCCCTGTGGTGTTACCATTCCATGGCCATTTCTCTTGAAAAGGATGATTTTATCCCATAAGGTTAGATTTAGATAATTAATCGTCAACATACTATTCAGATTCTGTTTTACATTTGCACGCAGTAAATTGTGATGTCTTTCACTGCCTGCTGTAGGTGGCCTATATTTTGTTGTACATAGTTTTCTGATTGGAATTTGTTGTATCTAGGATTTGTTGCTGGTGTGCTTTGGGCA
Organism: Mauremys mutica; assembly: GCF_020497125.1. Classification (NCBI taxonomy): domain Eukaryota; kingdom Metazoa; phylum Chordata; order Testudines; family Geoemydidae; genus Mauremys; species Mauremys mutica. The sequence goes on from NC_059076.1 coordinate 66,889,883, forward strand.
ATAGCCAATTGTTGCTGGTTCATAGCTAATCACTACCTCAGTGCGGTGGTCAGCTTTCCAATCATTACTGCGGTGAGTACCTTTTTTAAAAACGTTGTTCACTGTGTCATTATTATTTTAAATGAGGGTTTTCTTTTCCCTTTTGGGGGATAATTTGCAACTTTGAGGTGTCCAGTCTGTACAACCAGTCTGTAAACTTTTCTTAGGACCCCTAGTTCTGTGTCTCCCCCGTTGCCTTTGGCTTTTAGGAACGTATAATTGTGACAACAACCATCTTGGGTGGCATCAAGGGTTGAACTAGTGGCCTCCAGAGCTAAAAGCAGTAGTAATTTTTTTAAGTAAGAGAGTCAATCTCTGTAATAGACCCTCATCCTCTGTAGATGAGGCACGGGGAGCGGGGAAGGAGACACTGATCAGTCAGTTACATGATTTCATCTTGGCAGTTACACTGTTCGCTGTCTTCCTCACAATTTGTGATATTTTCTGTCTTTAATATTAATTTTGCATAAAGTTATGAATTCAGATACTAATCCTTTTGTGTGTTTTCAATACCTAAAACATGTTCTTTGTTAAAAAGATTAATGGTACTAGTTGTGTAACTGAGATGAGCAGCAGTTGACCAATTTTGCCTATTTTATTTACATATATGATACAGAACATATGAGCAGTTAGTCTTTTGTAGCTAGATAAGTTTTATCCTCCACTAGATAAAGGGCCACTTTGCCAGGTACTCTATATCAGTGTAAGAGGTGATGCAGCAAATGAGCTTATGCTATTAATGTATGTTTCTTTTTGTAGAGGGAAACTGTAGTCTTGTGGTGTCAATCGTGATTTTAGCTTCGGATGAAATGCACTTCTTTTAGTTTGAATCAACCTCTACTCCATTTTAGAGGGGTTGGTGACTGGGTTTTCCAGACAGCTCCCTGTCCCACACTTGTTATTGACTCTCTTCCCCCTCTTTATTCACCTTGCATGTATTAAGTGTAACATGAGAACTCATTCATTGCTGTGTATTTTAAGTGACATCTTTTTGTTCATAGTATGATGATTTCTTGGTGTGTATTTAATAATTCTTTCCTTCAGGAATTGGAAGTCATAATATAGCTTTCACTGGGAAAAGAATGCTCTTCATTATCACTAAGTTTGCTGTCAGCTAGGAAAACTGTAGTATAACGTCATTGATAAATGGTAGTTTTGTGACCTGTCCATCTGGCCTGACCCCTTGTGGATTATCCAGATTCTTGCTAAATAAAGGAGGATGTATTTTTAGTCTTTCACTTTCACGACAAGTGTTTAAGGCAAACTTTGTTCAAATAAAAAAAACAACAAGGAGTCCTTGTGGCACCTTAGAGACTAACAAATTTATTTGGAGAGGCTTATACCCAAATAAATTTGTTAGTCTCTAAGGTGCCACAAGGACTCCTCGTTGTTTTTGCTGATACAGACTAACACGGTTACCACTCTGAAACCTTTGTTCAACTAGTTAGTTGTAATAATGAAGTAAGTATTAGGAATAACCATGGTAACTGCTAAGATCATGTGCAGAAGCCTGAGTAGCCTCCTCCAACCTGGACTGCAGGTGAAAATCTGAGGTGAGATTTACTAGTTGGAGAATATCAAGAATGAATATAGTGGCAGGTTCAAGGTTCAGTCTCTGCAGTCTAATTTAGGTCCAGATCATACCCTCTCCTCAGATTTCTCCCCCTTTTCTTCCTCCTGCAGGATTTACTGACCCTTCCTTTGAAATCCTTACAACAGTGTTTATGTTTTGTACATGAGCATTTACAGTTGCATTACACAGGAAGGAAAGGTCTGAATTAAGTATTGAGAAAATTGCCCATTTTTAAGAAATGCTACATATATTAACAAAGCTAACTTTGTTCTTTAGGGCCCTGGCTTTGTAGCTGCTATGTGGGGAGTCCTGGTATTTAAAGAAATAAAGGTAAGTCCAACAGTGTCCTAACTTTTTACCTGTATCTGACTTCAAGAATTGCATGTGAAACCTGAGACTTGAGGCTACATGGTACAATGCTGTCACCATGAGACGAGTTCTGCACCTGTCATAAGTGGGCAGATACAAGATGGAGCTATAGGACCGTTGTTATGCCAGAGTATTTTTTTCTAAGAAAATGTTTGATGTGACTGTGCGGAGCTTTCATTCACTTTAGAAGAATTAAAACTTGAATTCCATATCTGTATAAAAAGCAGTGAGATAGCATGAAGGACTTTTAGCAGGATCAGGAGGCAAGAGCCCAAGAACAAATGGATTGTTTAAGAATATAACAAAAAGCCTTTTAGATATTAAACATGTTTTAGATTGACATGGACCAATGTACTAAAACATGTTTTAGATTAATGGAGTACTATTTTTGGATATCTGAAAGAAGATTTTGGAAGTCTCATGAGTAGACCATATACTTTGCTGTAATTTTAAAAATTATATACTGTAAAAGTTCTACATTTTGAAAGATGAAAAGGGGACTACTGCTAAAATTAGTCTCTGATGTTTAGAGAGATTACTAAATTCTATCACTATAATTAGAGCTGGATGAAATATTTGTCATAAGTTTTTTCCCCCCCCCTAGTTGAACAGTTGCTTGCTTCTAGTTTGTGAAATTTACATAAAACTGAAGAGCTTTGATTTTTTTTTTTTGGTGGGCGGGGAGGGATTGAAAAGCCATTTCACTTTAAAAGTCACTCTTGTGAAATTTGAACAAACTTCTAGAGCTGGTGGTGCCACTGTCCCATGAGTCACATTGTGTAGTGGATTGGCACATAGACCCATATAAGGAAATATGCACCTAATTCCCATTAAAATCAATGAGAGTTAAGCGCTTTTGCTGAAAAAGGGCCTAAGGCCTAGATAAGGTATTGGCACTTAAGATCATGCAAGTACAAGAAAGTGTCATTGACTTCAATAGGACTACAGATACTCACATACTTAAGCATGTGCTTACAGGTACATCCACACTGCAATAAAAACCTGCAGCCCAAAATCAGTTGACCCAGACTCGCAGGGCTCAAGTGGTGAGGCTAAAAATTGCAGTATAGACATTCATGCTTGGGCTTGCAGCCAGGCTTTGAAAGCCAAACCCCCTTGCAGTGTTTCAGAGCCCAGGCTCCAGACCAAGCCCGAACATCTACACTGCAATTTTTGAACCCTCTGAGCCCAAGTCAGCTGACCTGGGCCAGCCACGACAATGCCACAGGCCTCGTATTGCCATGTGTATATACCCATAAGCACATGCTTAACTTTAAGTAAAGTAGGTAAATATCATTGTCTGAGCTATATATAGGAGAAAAGTGAGGCTCAGGGAGGTTGGCTGACCCAACATCACACAGCAAGTCAGTATCCAAACCAGGATTAGAACTCAAGTTGCCCAGTTAATTTGTAAAAATCTATTCAACTAATTTTTGCCTCTTTTGCTGTTTGAGAATTGTCCTTGAGTAGAATGAAATTTCTCAAAAATATTCAGTTATTTGCTGAATAGTTTTTGTGACTAATTCCCATATAAAAACATATATGGCTGTGTAGATTACTCACGGTGAGCTGCTTTGTGAACAATCTTTATGATCCCAGGCCAGCTGTCCCTTTGAAGTCAACGGAAAGTCTCCCATTAACTTCATGGCGTTATTTAAGCAATGTTTGGCTGGGTTTGAATGGACACATCAATCATGTTTGGTTCCCTGACTGGAAGACAATAACTCTTCTGTTATAAGCACTAGTGTTATATGAGTTTGGGATTCACTTTCCATGAGTCTTCATTTAAAATTTGTTTCTGATAAATGCCATTTCAGAAAACTCACTTATTCATGCAATCTACTATGAACAACCCAAATTCACCTTCATTTTACTCCCCCCCTCCTTTTTTTTAAACACTGCTTTATAAACAAGTGATGTTACATTTTTCTTCTCTTTCTTTGACTCTATAGGGATTGAAAAACTACCTGTTACTCGCCGTAGCATTTTGCGTAATTTTGGCTGGGTCACTCTCCACAGCGTTTTCTAAAATTTGAAGGGATTGCTTGGACCAGCAGATGGTGCTACTAGTGAATAAAAACACTCTAAGAAGACTGCGATTTCTGACACTTTCTGAGCTGATTAATAGATCTTCACTCTCACAAGAGACTGCTGAATATTCATAATTCATGTTTTTTTATGCCAACTGAGAAAATTCAGCAGAATTTGTTTCAGGCCTGAAACAAGTAAAAGATAATATGGAATATTTTTTTAAATATATTGGAAGATGCCAGTGTTGTCTTTCTGGATGACTGTAGGAGCAAAAAAAGGTTTCAAATATTTTTTATAATTTTCTGTTATAGTGCATTGGTCTATAAACTATCATTGAATCAGGATAAGTTTTAATTCATCTTTGCAGGTTGGAGGATAAAGGGAATGTTAATTCTGGGTTCTTAATATTTTACTTTGCAAGGCAGTACATTTGTTTTAATATATTGTGTGTTCTGGTGTATTAGGACTGATATACAAAACAATCTGGCAACAAAGTAACCATAACATCACTGAAGCAAGGTTTGTTGGGGGAGGGGGATTGTTTTGTATTGTTAAGATGTTATCTATTAACGTGTCAGTTTACATAAAAAAATGTATCGGCTATTCACTTTATAGTTTTGAATGTAAAAGCTCTGTTGTTGAAATGATCATCAATAAACGTTGTTGACTATTTTGTTTTGTTTGACTGAAAGAAGTAGTTTACAGTTCCACATAAATTATGCAAATATTAGTACCTTGGGCATCATTCTTGAAATATTTTCTAAAATCTACTCAGTTGAAGTAGAATAGTGAGGAAGTATGCAAACAATTTATTCTGGAACTGGAGCAATACCTTCAGTGTAAGAAATGTAAGTTTGTTACCAGATTACATATACAGTTAAACATTTGTTGACAGGCACCAACTATTGTGCATTTTCTGAATAGTCAGACTTTTTCATACAGCACATTCCATATTAAAGCTGTAGCTGTCACAGTAACATTTTGTAATTGGTTATACTAAAAATTCATGGTAATTTCTATGTTGTCAAACAGGTTTTGCTCGAGGGCAAATTGCATGTGATGTATCATGACTCGATTTGCATGTACAATTTCAATTTCAAAATAGCGGTGTTAGTCTGTATCCACAAAAAGAACAGGAGTACTTGTGGCACCTTAGGCCTGGTCTACACTGGGGGGGGGGTTCGATCTAAGGTACGCAACTTCAGCTACGCGAATAGCGTAGCTGAAGTCGAAGTACCTTAGTTCGAATTACTTACCCAGCCTCACGGCGCGGGATCGATGTCCGCGGCTCCCCCGTCGACTCCGCCACCGCCGTTCGCGGTGGTGGAGTTCTGGAGTCGACGGGAGCGCGTTCGGAGTTCGATATATAGCATCTAGATGAGACGCGATATATCAAACTCCGAGAAATCGATTGCTACCCGCCAATATGGCGGGTAGTGAAGACGTACCCTTGGAGACTAACAAATTTATTTGAGCATAAGCTTTTGTGGGCTACAGCCCACTTCATCAGATGCATAGAATGGAACATATAGTGAGGAGATATATATATACATACAGAGAACATGAAAAGGTGGGAATTGCCCACTCTAAGAGGCTAATTAATTAATTAATTAAGATGAGCTATTATCAGCAGGAGGGAAAAAAAAAACTTTTGTAGTGATAATAATAGAGTGAGACTCCCCCCAGTGACCAAACAATTGAAAGGAGCAAATGCTACCTGAAAGGGCTTTGCTTCTTGCAGAAGTTTCCAGGGACAGAGGGATGGAATCCACAGCCCCAACCTGCCAGGCTACCCTAATCCAGACCCTAGGGAAGAGCAGCATGTGTTGCTTGTCTGAACGTGGGGTTTAAGGCTAAAAGTCATCAGGAAGTGTGTGGAAGAGTATGATAGCATCTCCATCGCGCCCACAATTCCCTCCCCCCTTCCAATGATGTTCTCTGTGGCCTGTGGCAGGGATTTGTAGAATTATAATGTTCTAACCTCAGGCTTCAGGCAGCTTCCTGAGACCCTAAGGACTACAGCTGTAGTTTGTTTGTTTTTTGTAAAAAAAATGTTTTTTCCCCCCTCTGAGGAAAATATATTTGGAAAAGGAATAAAGAACAGTTTGGGGATGAATTTGTTTTCCAGTGAAAAATCAAAAAATTGTGCAAGCCTAGATGCCTGAGCCACACTGCTGTCTGAATTTACTTAATGAACGGAACAGATCTTCTAATTTTAAACAAAATTATATTGTATAATATCTGTTTTCAAAGGGCACAGAAACGCAGGACATGTCAAGATGAAAGCTTCATGCTTTTCTGTTCATCACTGTGCAGGGTCCTTGCTATTTCTGCATTGCTGTCTGTTCATATAGTCACCCACATATAGTTTGACCCACACACAAAACTTTGCCTGAAGTGAGGCACCAAAACCCTAATATACACACCTAAATAAATGGTCTAAGATTTTCAGACATGCTGAGACTTTCCAGTAAAACCAAGGAGAGCCGTATCTATGTGCTCAGCATGTCTGAAAATGTGGCCACTTCTAGGTACCCAATGTAGGAGCCAAATAAATTTATACATGCTCTGACATGTGTGTGTGTGTGTGTACATATATACACAGAGGTGGGTACCTAAACACCTACGAGGGGACAATCATTGAATGTCTGGCCCAGTCTTCCCCTGTCAGTCTCTAACCTCATGCTTGCTCAGTTATTAATCCCAGCCTCACTCACAATGTACAAGTTATATTGCTAGAAACACACAACATTTCTAAATGCGTCTACATTTAGAGCTTGTTTCATAGCAGTAATGAGCCAGTTCCTCAGCTGGTAGAAATCAACAATGCTTCATTGATCTCAATGTCATATACATGTTTAAGCCAGGTGAGGAACTTGCCCAATATTTCTTGCTGGCGTTTGAAACAATAAAGAGATATTAAAAACTAATAACCAGGACAGAGACACACTTTGCTTATTAATCTTAGAAGTCACTGATGTAGAGTTATGTTTCCCCTAAAATAGAATTTACAGAACATTCAGTTCTCTGAACACTGAGTTTCCTCTGCTGACCACAATCTCCAGATACATCTTGCTTTCTGAACCAGACAGACAAATAGGAATAAAGACCTTCTTGATCCTTTAGGTTCATCCTGGACCCTGCATAAGAGGCAGTGAATGACTGGGCAGCCCCAGGAAGGAATTGTGACTCAGTCACAGTTTTGCCCCTACTCCCCTCTTGCTCCAGAGGGAAGGGAAGTAAGTAATTACAACCCTTAGCATGCAGCTCATTTCACTCCTCAGCAACTGTGGAGGGGGCGTGGCACAGAGTCAGATCTCTGCCAACACCCCATAGTGGCAGTATCTGGAGAGTAGGAGTTGCCCTCCACACCACACCCAAGACCTGGGTTGATTGAGCAAGGAGTAGGAGCACAATCTAGCCCTAAAACTAAGATTTGTTAACTTTGATTATTTTGTAATTTAGCTCCTCTCTTTCCCTCAGCAATAGTCAGATTTCTCCTCCACTTCAGAATAGGTTTCTCTCCGTTTATGTCTGGGATTCCTGGATGTACTTCAGATGTCAGTTATTGGAACTCAGGCATGGTGGTGATATTTTTCTGAAATGACTATAATGAAAGAAGAGAACAGCATTACAGAAGTTTGATTCGCAGACTGGATGGTTCAGAGAGAGGCTGATTATCGCATTACCACCACTTCCAGGTAGCAGTTCTAATCTGACAGATTAGTAGTAACCCCAACTCTTTACTATGCAAGTAATCCTCAGTAGCCTATGTGAAGTTGGTTGGAGGTTTTTCTGTCTGATTCCTAGTACGTGGTCAGTCATAAGCCCCAGCAGAAAGCCCAAGGGCTGAATGGATTTGGAGACTGAACTAATCTCATCTCTTTGGAGTAGAACCTGTAGGGCATGGTTGAGGGAGATTGGCAAGCCATGAAGAGCCTTGTACTGACATGGCCTGTGTTTACCTGCTGTATTTCAAATTCCAGTCCATCTGCTGCATTTACAAATTAGTGTGATTAAGAAAAATTGGAGGTATCCAGTGGTTATGCTATCTGTCATGCCCATTTCCCATAACAGTATGCCAGCCCTGACAAATGATTTACACAAAGAGTGAAGCTATTGGATACCTTTTCTTTAAACTACAACCATATGATTGTTTGTTTTATTATTCAGAGCAAACTGAAGAGGTTCTGTATTTTTTATTTGTTTTTTGTTTTAAAGTCATTCCTATCTCTCTATACGGACTGTCTTAATTTTTTGCCTTGTACAGGGCACACTACTTGGTGCTTGAATAGTGATGGAGGAATAATTTGCATATTCTAAGGACAGAGCTTCTCCTAGATTTCTGGGGTTCTGCAAAATCTAATCTTTCATTTGAAAGAACAGTGGAAATTGCATGGAAGTGCAAACTGATGCACTGGTATCTTGTCAAGTCTGCAGCTAGTCAGATTTAAACAACAACGGTATGAAATGTGTGAATTCCCACACTTATCTCAGTGGGGCATTAACTGCAAACCCTAATTATAAACATTGAAATGTCAGTGTTACTATACATTTCCTTACTGAAAATTTTATCAGAAACATCTAGCCAATGTGTTAAACTGGTCTATCTAGATATACCTCTTGCAGCTTTACTTCCTAGGAAACGTTTTTTCAGGATGATGGACCATCAGGGATGTATGTTTTTAATATGTAAATAATCCAATTTTTGTTCACTTCATTCCAAGACACTTTAATCTTAAATTTCAAGCACACATTAAATTGGTATTTGCTATGCTCTCACCTTTGAAACATTGGACTAGCACAGAATGGTTTGTGGGTCTGTCGTATAATTTAGTTTTTAAATTTAAGTGTCATTACTGGACTAATTACAGGTTAGTTCTTCAGCTGGCACAAATCAGTATGGGTCCATGGATATCCATTGGGCTGTGCTGATTTACACCAGGTGAAGATCTTGCCTTAAATATATTTAAGTGACTTGCTTGCTGTCCTACATCATATGTATACTTGATATTATATTATAAAAGAGTAGGACCACGAAGAAATAATGTTGGGGGTTTTTGGGGGTGGGGGAAAAGGGAGAGAATATATCACTGCAGCTATTTTCAAAAATGTATTTGTCCATTAATTTGGGTTCACCTATCACTATCTTGCAGAATATATTCAACTTTATGTCTCTACTTCTGTCCACATTGGTCTTGGTGTGGCAATTCTTAGAAATGCATGAAGTTTACAATTAACAGCATATATACATTTGTAAAAACAAAAAGTGTTAACCATATAAGTGGAGGACTACCATCTTTGCTATTATTCTTAGCACCATATAGATTTTCTTATGCTTGCCTGTTGCTTCTCCCTATATTATCTGGATATGGTCCTAGACCCTTCTGTCTTTTGATTATTCGATCAGTTCTGTAGGTTACACTTCCTTTTATAACCTAAGTTAACAAGATACTGATGCTGCCATCTGGAAAAAAAATCTCATTTTTTAACACTTCTGTTAAACTACTAGTGCTTTTTGTTTAATCAGCAAAACTTACTCTTCTTTTTTTTTTTTTGCATCAGTAGGGACATTTATATTTAAATCCTATTTCTAATATCTCCTTTAAAATTTTCTTGTTAATCCAGAATTAAAATTCAGAGTCTGACTTGAGCTTTTTTACAGATGTAAAAATGAAATGTCAACTGAAATTATGAAAACCATCAATTGACTCAAATGTCAATTTTAATTGTTTTCAAAAGCAATTCAGTTTGAAGGTGCTCTAGACAATTGCTGTGTGACAAATGGATTCCACTTTCTTTTAAATAAAATTAATACAATGCTTGGTGGGTGATCAAAGTGTACTTATGTTAAACTGCAAAGTTGTTTTTCATGCTCTTCACAAAATGTGTATTGTTTTATACTAAATGTTAATGTAAAAACAGTGTATTTAATGAAAGCATACTGTGTACTACACCTTTGTCAAATTCTTATTTGGAGTGCACATATCGTCTTTGGTCTGAGTTTGTACAGTGTCAGGCATAATGGGGTCCTAGTCCATTACTACGGCTCTGATCTTATAAATAAGCAGTAGTATATTGTGTATAGTTACATGTGATTTAATTAATAGAGGCCCAGCAAGGGTAGAAATTTATCTCCCCCTCTGTAAAATAGGAATATATTTACTGACTTTTTACCTAAATTATGTTTTGTAAAGTGCGACAAGTGTATAGAGGTAGGAGTAGCGTGCAGGCATTCTGGCTCCCAGCTCTGTGATTGACCCACATCACAGCATGGCTTTTGGAGAGAAGACAACATTTCAGTCAAGCTGAATTTGAGAAAAATGAAGCAGTTTTAACAGAATTTTAACTGACAGGATCACTAACTAAACTAAAATATCATATTGCAAGAATGGCTGAATTGCCTTTGTCAAAAAACCTAACCGACCGGCAATGAAGTGTTCATGTCCATCCTCGAATTAAAATCAAGCTAAGTTGTAAAGTATCTAAAGTTCCCTTCCTAGTGAGTCAAATCTTGCCAAAAGCCATGCTTGACGGACATTTTGTACACTATTAATTCACAGATGAGATCTCTGTTTTAAATAGGTAATCTATAAAATACACAGAAAAACTCTAAGAAGGCTATATACAACATTCTGACTCCAAAATGGCAAACTACTTTGTCTTATGTTTAACCAGGACTTTGGGTGAAATCCTGGCTCCATTGAAGTTAATGGCAAAACTCCCATTGATTTCACGAGGGCCAGGATTGCACTCCTTCAGTGTGAGTGTCTGTAATTCACAGTAGCCTGTAAAAAGAGAGGGATCCCATAGACATGACACGGTCAGCGTTGTCTAGGAAAGTGATTTCTCATTTGATGTATTATGTGATTATGATAGATGGGTCTATTTTCATAGCTTTATCACTCTACAATGATACTAAGTTTTTTGTTTGTTCTGGGAAGGAGTTATAACACCGTCCACTTTAATTGCAGCTCAACCCAATAGTGGAATTCATTATTGCTTCATCTAGCTGAACATGGTAAACACTGAAACTACAGACACTGGTTTAGGGCCACATAACCTCTTCCCTTGTGCAATGTGTGTAGAGGGGAAAGAAAAGCAGGAATTCCACTTCAGTCCCCACAAAACTGGATGAAGAATAGGCATGACCAGAGATTAAAGTAAAGGGAAACTGAGATGAATGAAACTCTCACTCCTTTCCCTGGCTTGGGTAAGTAGCACTCTCCCACAGTTCCTCCACCTCATTGTCTAGCATGGAAAGAGTTCCCTCTTCTCCTTCAACCTATTTTACCATTGGAGAAAATATGGCAACTGTTCCCCTTGTTCCTCAGAAAGTTCCTGTGGACTTCTGTATGAGCAATGTGTGAAGGACATGGGAAACACCTGTAAATATTTTATGAATATTATACGTACACCTTTATTTGCTATATGACTACCAGAGGTTAGTTCCAGCAGGAGTTATTATGCATCTTCAGGAAAGGAGACAACAGCTTCAGATTATCCCTTTAAGTACTGGTGAATGGGGCAACGCAGACATTAGTCCCTTTGAAGTTTACCACTGACTCTGTGGAGACAGACTGCTTGGCAGGGGACCCTGGAGCTTGTACTTTAGGTAGGAAACTCAAAGAACATTGGGACTGATAACAGAGAGCCCCTGAAAAACAGAGAAGAGACAGGGGCTGCAGGGAAGAAGACTGAACCTAAGTCCCCAGATGTGGGAGTGCCTGGAAGAAGCTAGACCTATCTAAGTTTTAGATAAGATAGATATGGGTGGAAACTGGTATGTTAAAATAGTCTCTTGCTACACTTTGATCCTACTGTTGAGGTTAAACTACACTTGGTTTTGAAACGGCTATTTTGAGTGACTGTATTCACCTACTGGTCACAGTTCCCAAAGGGAAGCTGGTTGTCGTGGAATCCAGTTGGCCTTGCTGTGCTATCACAGCTGGTATAAAAGGTTTGTGGACGACGGTCTGAAAGTGGGAGATTTGCATATTTCCATCCAGGACAGGTGGAGACAAGAGGCCTGACTCCTGAGAGGGTGTATTTAATGAGAATGGAAGAGGGCTCAAAAACACAGGTAGCCTTGAACTATGACAGTGCATGGTTGGCGTTCTGCAAGATCAGAGTGAATGGAGTCAGTGTCCTGCTGCACTACAATATATGGCGACATTCCCTAGCAAGCCTACAGGATTGTCCTAGTTCATAGTACTTCTTGCAGTACTGGCTAACTCCCACGCTAAACTTTTTCTTACTCTGTCACCATTGGTTCCCAGCCCAAAGCATCACCCAAAGAGACATTTGAAAAGGACAATGGGGTTTCCAGGGAAAACATTTAACAAAAAAAAAATTAGGTGAGCTGTGCTGCCAGTATAGGAGGGGCCCATGATGAACTAAATAACCCAGATTTGCAGGGGAATTTTGAAGACTGTGGCATGTCACTTCATGCATCTAGAGGGCTATGCCCCCACTGCTTTTGCAGGTAAGGAAGGTCACATCAGGCAGATCGGAAGGGCAAGTTGACAGTATGTTGTAGTTTCCTAAGCACATTTTTTCCTCCCACAATTATTTTTTCTTCATGGGAGGGATGATTTTGCCTTAATCTTTATTCAAATAAAGATAATACTTTGCAGGCTATTTAAGGCTTTAGTAGGCTCTGCCAAGCAGCTGGCAACTCTATGCCAGTTGGCCTGTTCAGCATAATTTCTTTGTCGCTCTCCAACATTGGAGCACGTAAACACTGGATTTGTTTTACAGTATTTGAACTCAAGTGGTGGGATGCCAGTGGTGAATTTTAGCTGAAAACTCTATATTAAGCCTCCCCTTATACATAAGAAAAAAATAGTGCTTTATATGAACACTTTCACAGATATTTGGCAGGCATGTTTTAAAGTCCGATTACAAAATGGGTGAAAAGTATCTTTTTTAGGTAAGTCTGGGAAATTAGTAGAAGTTTAACATTTTTCTGCTTTGGAGGACAGTTTTACATAGGGATTGATTTCAACATGCTATGCTTTGGTGTACATTAAAATAATCTCTCCTTATAAATGTTATGTCCTAGGGGCAGCCGGTGTAGGAAGCAATCACTTGAGGCCAGAGAGCAGACAGCTAACCAAAACCTCCATTTTATTTACAGAAACAGAGAGCTCACTCAGCCGGTTGAAACCGGCTGAGCTATCCCTTAATAGTCTAACTCAGTTGCCATAGTAACAAAACCCATGACAACCAAATACACAACAATAAACACCTGTCTGCTGCGCAGGTTTTATGCTGGTGATTGAAGCTGCTTACGCTAGTGGTTTAGAATTTGATGGAGGCTTTTTGGTTGTTTGAGTTTTCATACATCAATGAGATAGTTTGAAGTGATTCAGAGAAAAGTGCGTCCATTCCCTGGAGGTCCCATGAGAAGTAGTGTGACAAGCTTCTAGAACAAAGACTTTTATAGAACATTGTTCACACACATCAGAGTTCTATTCAAATTTAAGGCCCACTCCTGCACCAGTGGAGTCAGTAAGAGCAGGATTGGGTCCTAATTAGAAACCAGTACAACAACTTTTTATTTCCTTAGGGCTAGATGGTGGAATTAAGCCACAGCCTAGAATAAGGGGTGGCATGTAACTCTGCCAGTCCTGGGCACCTCTCTGGATGCAGGTAGGAAATAGTGAGCTGAAGCCCTCAAGGCTGCAGCTTACTTGCTATCATATGAGAGGAGACACAAAGGTGAAGTGACTTGCTGCAGGTTAGCAGCAGGGCCAGGAGTAAAACTCTGGTCTCCGGAGCCCTAGTCCAGTGCCTGTATGTCCTAACCACTGGATATCACTGCCTCCTACTGTAATCAGGGGGTGGGGGGAGAGGGTGCTTGTCCCCTTCTGGAGGCTAGTCCATATAATAGGCTTATGAATTTGCTCTTGCTTGGCAGCTGTGAGATTTAGTCCTATAACACAAGTGATGGAGGTTTATGCTTTTAGCATTAAGATTCTGGATTCAAATCTCACTATTGGCCCAGATGAGGATGGTAGAACACACAATGCTACTGATTAGGTGCTATAGTGGCAAGTTGCTCTATATGTGGTACTCACTGCAGATGAAGAGGAGATAAACAGAGGACAAATTTCCTTAATGCTCTGGAACTTGCTGTCCAGGAGTGGATAGGTAGGTTTTTTAAGTGTGAGACAAGGAAACATGGAGAACTTTTAAAAACTGTCAAACCAGACAACTGGAAAGCATGACAATAACTAATTTGGAATTTATAAGTAGCCACATTAAACTAGGAAAACTGTATATTCATATTCATAAATGGAATATCCATTTGAGAAATACAAGACAACGTAGGCTATCGCTCACAATGCAACAGCAGCACTTAAACAAGTTACTGCATGTTTTATCCTTTAGGGTGAAAAGTTAATAACTAACCCTGTGCATATTTTTAGCAATTTCCATATCTCTTTACTGTAATCCTTATCTTGGCAGAGGGTTTGATATAGTGGCATCTCGTAGAAGTGTGTGTGGGAGGGGGGGAATTAACCTTCCAGTTTCTGGTTCCTAACAGTCAAATCTTCTCTTCCCCCTACAGATTATAAACTCTTTGGATAGGGTCTCTATGGGGGTCAGGGGAGGATGGGATGTTAGCACCCACAATGTGCTAAGCCTTATCAGAATACAAATAATTAACAGACAATTCAGATTGATATGGTCATGTTTTTAATGATGTTGGACCCTTCGAAGATTAAAATTACTAGAGCTTTTTTAGACAAATAGTGGTCACCTCTAATCCAACAATAAACATCTCCCTTTGCTTGGCTGAGGCTATGTCTACGCTGCAATTCAAAACCATCAGCTGGCCCATGCCCAGCACAGAAGGGATCTCTGCAGGAGACAATCTTTACTGGAGAAAGGCCTAGTAAAATTAATTTAACTACGGTCATGTTTCTGTGATGATAAGCCCCAACCAACCAGGCTCTGTGGGAGAAAACATCAAAGTAACTTTTAGCTAACTTGGTAAATTAATTTGTCCTTCTGTGGAATCCTCTTAGGAGCTAGACCTTCTGCCACTACCCCCCAAAAAGTCTTTCTAAAAAGGTTAACTTATACTCATTTCTATGCCTAATGTCCTTTAGTCTCCCATATTCAGAGAGAGAAAGCATGCAACTGCAGGGGTGCTGAAACAATTTTTATAGTGTGGGTGTGGAAACCATGATTTGGTTAGTACTACTTCAAGCCAGGGAATGTTACCCTACCCTCAGCATCCCTACTTCCCACACCCTGTGCATCTGGCTAGACACACAAGTGGATAGCCAATATTCAGAGTGTTGCAGGTTGTTGCCATTAGGAGGAGAAGTTGATGATAGACCCAGATATTGCTTTGATGCAATCCAGTTTATCTACCAAGAACATACAAAGTCCTGTTTCCCTGAACACAGTAGGAATCAAAACAGGAGACAGTTTCCTCACTCAACTTTCCAAGCCTCTTTTTCCAGCCAGCACTGTACCCAAAAAGCTCTGTCTCCTTTCTGTCAGGGTCACACAAGTACTTCTCCGACTGTCCTGAGCTTTCTGCTTCTGTGATGTTTCTGGCTGCATCTGCACTCCCTTTCCCATTCCCTCCCCTCCCCCCTACATACCTCCCTGCCCACCCACCTCCAGTAAAAACAATACCCAGATTTCTGCATTTGCATTCAGCCCCCAGTGAAACCCCTCCACCCACAGAGCTCAATTTCTGACCAGCCTTGCATGTGCCCTGGGTTTGGGGTAGTGGCATCTATTGTTTCAGCTATCTTACTTCAAAGGGAGATTAACTATTTCTTTACATTTATCCTGAATGAAGGACAGCTGTTACGCTCACCAGCTTCAACATTTTGCCCAATTTTCAGCACCAAAACCTAAGATTAACTCAGTTTTCATTTTTCCTTGGTAGGTCACAATGAACTCACAGAAACGCTGATAATCATCAAGTTTTTTTCTGACAGCTGGAACTTTTTGAAGGAGGATAGAAAATGATTTGTGATCTGACAATGGTCTCCTACAGTGCCACAAGATGGTAGCAGTATCCAAAAGCCATTATTTAAAAAAAAATGCAATTCACAGTTTAAAATGCATGCTGCTTCCTGCTGATTGAGCTTTCAGAAAGCTTTGCTCAAATACAAACTTTTTTTCAAAGCATGACACATTAGCTTTAATTCCAAATGTGTTCACCTTCACGGTGACAACCTTAGTTGCTTGACAGGCAAATGGATTAATATGAAAGGACTTGCTTATTTAAACTGGATTTTCTTTTACCCTATTCTTCCCTGCTGCCCTAAACTAGGGGCCCATCTTTCCCTATGAGAGACAGGATAATCCTGCAGAGGCGACTGGAAATTGAGAGTTTCAACTAACTCAGTTTCCTGGTAATTCATCTGCCATTAAAATTGCATTTCTCAGGGAATCCATGAGGACCAAGGGGTATCCATGTTGAAGCTTTGCATGCACTCTGCTTCATGGGCTCCTTCGAGTTCCTCAGCCACACAATTTCTAAAAAAAAAATGATGCTGCTCAGGGCTCCCTAGTCTACAACTGGTTCTCCACAACCCACTTATCAGAGAAGTTACACTGTCCATGTCTGAGGTAATTTCGTCCCATGGATTAGGGAGAATTCAGCACAGAATGGTTAAAGCCCCACAGATGGTCTTCTGTGCACTTGGAGGGGATGGAAAGAGAAAGCTGTTACCCCATAAAGGGGTTTCTAGAAGGTTGGAGGAAAAAAGACAGCATATCAAACTATCGTCTCCCTCATTCCTTGACCCTTCCTGCCTTTTTCCAGATCCATGGTTCCACTAGCTGAATCAGAGCATGGGCGCTTAGAATTCCTCCCCCCAGCCCCCGCCACCTTTTGAAGAAGAAAAACTTTTGCTATTGTTTCTACAAATCTAACATAGTCCTCTGAAATGTGAACACTAGAGGGTAAATGCAATCTGTAATTCCAAATATTTGAGCAATTGAATTTGCATTTCCCTACCATTACCAAATACTGTGTGTAACCATATGTTTAACTCCTAACTTCAAACCTAATCCAAAATGGTTTTATTAAGCATTTAGAAACCACTCTATTCATTGAGCTGCTATGTCTCACAATATGCAAGGATCAGACAGATCTGATGTCTGATCTTTTGTATATGATTTGATTAGTGCAAATGTAGTGCCATCTCTAAAGTACAATTTTTCCACTTCATTTTAATCAAGAAGTGTCTGGGGGCAAAATACATTTCATTAGATAGTAGAGCTAGTGAGCAACTAAGGACCAAGAAAGAGATGTAAGTAGACAGGGATATAGATGTCACTCTGCTAGAGATACGTCAGGTACAGCAGTATCCTTGCCTTAGCTCTCCAACACTGGAGCATATTTTCTGCATTCGCATCCCCTTGACTCAGGCTTTATACTCTTTTCCAGAATTTGGCCTTATGTTTTCCATTGGGTATACAAAAGATACTTTGAATTTTGTGATTACTATTCGTCAGCCACACAAAACATGAGGAATAATCTTCTTGTAATACCATTTGGTGGAGAAAAACTTCACCTCCTTCCCTTGAAGTGGACATTTCACATTAGTCATGCCCTCAACCTTATTCTAGTGATATGACAACTTTCCTTCAATATTACTATCAGCCATCACCAAATCCCAAATGGAAATTTAATGGATTTCATATCTGTCCCTGCCAGCAGGTAGGGGATCTTGGGGGACAATTACTGCACTGGTGGGGTGCAAAATAAACTTTATTAAGAAAATGCAAAAACAGGAAAAATTCAATAGTGAGGGGTATGGGGCTTGTTAAGGTAGACAATTGTGGAGGGGTTTCTTTTGGTGAACAGTATAGGAGGTTTCAATAGAGGAGTACAATACAGTAGGATACAATACAGTGGGTAACCAATTAACACAGAAATATAAATGTAACAGGTAGCTAACAATTTCTATGTAAAGGGTGTGTTACAGCAGCATATAACCAACTAACAGTTATGGATAAAATATGTTAAGTAGCAACAATCCTAGGTAAAAATGTGTCACAGTGTAAATGTAGAATGTGAGGTGTATCAGAGAGAAAAAGTAACCAATGAGGTTTTATGCTAGACTTTAGCAATACAATTGAGGTTTGGCAGCAGTAAGAGCAGGGTGAACACGTGAGGAAAGGAATTAAAAGAGAGAGAGCATGAGGTGGAGCAGAGAGCAAAGGCAGAGGCGCTGCAGAGGGAGATTTAAACTCAGGGTACGTCTACACTATGGGATTATTCCGAATTTACATAAACCGGTTTAGCAAAACAGATTGTATAAAATCGAGTGTGCGCGGCCACACTAAACACATTAAATCGGTGGTGTGCGTCCACGGTCCGAGGCAAGCGTAGATTTCTGGAGCGTTGCACTGTGGGTAGCTATCCCATAGCTATTCCATAGTTCCCGCAGCCTCCCCCGTCCCTTGGAATTTCCGGGTTGAGATCCCAGTGCCTGATGGGGCAAAAATCATTGTCGCGGGTGGTTCTGGGTAAATGTCGTCAGTCACTCCTTCCTCTGGGAAAGCAACGGCAGACAAGCATTTCGCGCCTTTTTTCCCTGGATTGCCCTGGCAGATGCCATAGCATGGCAATCATGGAGCCTGTTTTGCCTTTTGTGACTGTCACCGTATGTGTACTAGATGCCGCTGACAGAGGCGATTCAGCAGCGCTACACAGCAGCATGCTTTTGCTTTTGCATGACAGCAGAGATGGTTACCAGCCATACTGTACCATCTACCATACCATAAATTGGTAATAAGATGATCATGGTTACCAGTCCTTTTGCACTGCACCATTTGCTGCTGTCATAAGTGCCCCTGGCTGAGATCAGCCAGGGGCGCAAAAGCAAAAATTGGGAATGACTCCCTGAGTCAATCCCTCCTTTTTGGTATCTAAAAATAGAATCAGTCCTGTCTAGAATTTGGGCAAGTGTACTAGAGAACCACTGTATCATAGAACCAGAGAGCACAGCTGCTCTGTGTCAGATCCTGCAGAAATTATGAGCTGTATGCTATTCACAGGGGGTGCTCCTGCAACAACCCCACCTGTTGATTCCGTTCTTCCCCCAGCCTTCCTGGTCTACCGTAGCATTGTCCCCCCACTTGTGTGATGAAGTAATAAAGAATGTTGGAATAAGACACAGTGACTTGTTAGTGAGAAATGAGTGGAAGGCAGCCTCCAGCTGCAATGATAGTCCAGACAGGACATTAAGCAGTGTGGAGGAGAGGAGCCCAGCATCCCACTGCTAGCCCAGGGGCAATTGAATCTTTTCTTTACACATGAAGGGTGGGGGCTGATGGAGCTCAGCCCCCTGTTGCTATGATGAAGACAGTTACCAGCCATACTGCGCCATCTACCAGGAAAAATTAGGAGCAGGCGCCCTTGATCGACCTCACTGATGCTAGTCGGCATGGTTACCAGTCCTTTTGCACTGCCCCATGTGCCAATAGGCTGATGATGACAATGGATATCAGTCTTATTGTACCATCAACCACCCATGGCGGGGGAGGAGCAAGGATGTTGGTGTTGAGTGCTGCAGCATCCCGTCTATCTGCAGCATTCAGTAAAGATAGGGTGACATGTAAAAGAGTCAAGAGAGGATTGTTTTCCCTTTCACTTCTGGGGGTGGGGGGGGGGGTACGCTCACAATAATCAGGAGATCTCCAGGCAAAATTCGTTGTTCATGGGAGGGGAGTTTAAAAACGGGGGTATGCTCAAAAACAAACGAGAGCGGGGAGAGGGCCCCCCAAAGACCCCTAGCTGATCAGACCAGGTGGCAAAGCAAGGACCGTCTCCGAGGTCTGATCAGAAAATGTCTGGTTATAAAGGCAAACTCAGGCAGCTTCCCGCCAGTAACTTTGATTGGTTCCCCTTGTTAGAGGGGAGGAGAGGAGACTTCAGGTGAGCACAGACATGCCTGGGCAAGTTTCTGAGCCACAGGCATGACTCATATGCTCAGCTATTTGGGCCACTTTAGGTCTTGCATTTTTTTGGGCAGCGCCCCCTACACCGAGCCGGGTCCGAACAAAGAAGCTAGACAAAGGAGCAAAAAGCCCCCCTCCCTGAGAAGAGCAATGGCCCCAGTTAGTCTGCACAAGCCATTTCCATGAGCAGGGCCAGGCTGTGACTTTTGTTAGCCCAAGGCCAGGAGGGGCAGCCACACAGAAAGGAGAGGGAAAAAAAGGAATTCAGCAGGGGGACAGCTGTAACAGACAATATCATGACAGAGGTCTTTATTAAGATAAACAGAATATGACTAAGACTATTTAACAATCTGGTCTTTTGGACCCCTTAAATAAATAATTACTAAGCAGGTATTTTGTAGCTCACCCTAATGAAAGTAATGCTTTGGGGTTTTTTGACATTTCAGTTAAAAATACAAGCATTCAAACACTCCCTTACAAATCCATTGTGTGTAACCTTAAATTTTACCCATACCCTTAAACTTTCATCAAACCCCTTTTAACTACAGGATTTTCCTAGCCATTTTTCTCCTGCTATTCCAGATAGGTTTAAACGGATCACATGTGACTAAAGGACAATTATCAAATATGGGGCATTTAATAATAATAATGTAGCTCTAATATACAATGAAGGGCTTGTCTAAATAAAGTCACTTCTATTCCAGAACAGAGTGTCCAGGGAAGTTATTCCAGCATAATTATTCTACTATAGTCTTGATGATTAGTTTTCCCCATGTTAAGGCCTTACTCTTAAGAAACTAGAACTGCTTTTCCTTTTTTAACTTCAGCTACATGTATAGTTCATTGGCTAGTTATTTCATTATATATATAAGCAGATTAAGTCCATGATTAGATTAAATAAAGGAACTTTGACATTCTTCTAACAATTTACAATCTTGGGTTGTTTCCAAACAGTTTAAGCGCCTTGGAATACTGAATTACCATGCTTTAAAGTAGATTGTTACATTCTTGTTTCAACATTACTTCAGAAGTCTTATTAAATACTCTCAAGGTTACTAAAATAAAAATTAAACCAAGATTTTCTGAGAACTCAAAAGAAACCATTTTAATTTAATAATGTTTAAGTTTTAAGGAACAGTGTTTTTCTCCATAGGAGCACTCCTTGTATGGTCTGAGGCATGTACGGCAGCATAGGAAGTGACAAGCAGCAGACTGGAGTGCCCCAGATCGTTCCACATCCCTCCAGACAATCAGGAAAGAAGGGGACAGGAAAAACACCCTTCGCCATCAAGAAAGAGGAATTGTGACAGTAAAAAAATAAATCAGAATACTGATGGATGGATATTCTGATATTGTGGAATTGGAGGAGGAGAAGCCAGGGGGTTGAATCCAGATGGGGGAGGACTTTGGCTGTATTTTGGACACAGTGGAGTAGGCAAGGTAAGAAACAATGAAATAGGGTAAGTGTCTACAGTTTGAACTACAGCTCCAGACGCTGTAGCCAGCAACTCCAACAGACTCATCCTCTGTGGACCTTGCTCAGGGGGGGATGCATAATGCACACAGCCCAGTGGGTTACACAAGAATACATACTTCTATAAAATACAATTATATTAATGTTATCCTATGACAATTTTGTGCATTTCAGAGTAGAGCCTCCAAATTCTTAGTGATATGAGGAAGGAATTTGAAAAATGCACTCCATTTTCTGCCTTTCTCCTCCACACACACACTTTCCTTAAGTTATATATTAAAATTTATCATCAGTTTTGAAAGCCTGTTTCCTGCAGCTAGCTGGCTCTCATGCTGTGCTAGCTCCTTTCTCCATCACTGCAAAGTCTTCCTATTGGCTGGTACATCTCTCACCTGGGTCTCCCTACATATTCCTTGGTCTGCCTCCTCACTGCCCTGCTCACCACCTGTTTCCCCAACCCCAAAGCTACTTGTTCTCTTCCTTCCTGACAAGCCCCCATTTATTCTCCATCCCACTTCCCACTATTGCTTCTCACTTCCATCTGGTTGCCTGTCCTCTAGTGCCTTCTTTCTCACCCTCTCCACCTTTGTGACTGCCACTGCTTACCCAACCACCAATCCTCCCATCTACTTTCAGTATAATTTCCCTCCTACCTTCCCCTCATAATTCAACAGTGAGGATGCTAACCAAGATCAAGACATTCTTTGGATCAGTCTGAGTAGAAGAAGCCACTTATCTCTCTCAGGAAAAGTAACATCTAGGTATCTCATACCCCTTAAGCAGACAAAAAAATCTCACTGAAGTCCAACTTACAAGCAAGCAGTTATGTGTGATCCCTGCATACCACACAGTGCATCAGCTACCTCCCTTAGCAAACTATACTATCATCTCAGTGGCCTCACTATAAGAACTTTACCCTAACTTAAATACTTGCATTTCCTTTCAAGCTGTAAATCCTTGTTATACCAGACTTAAACATCTCCACAAAGCTAAGCCTCTTATGTTATTAACACAATTATGTTTGTGTATTCACACACACCCATCTCTCTCCCTTAGAGCTCATTTTTCATTCCCTCACATAAAGCAAATGTATCTCTCTTACCATTGTTATTATTCTACATTTTTAATTGAAAGGTTTTATTGACAATTACAAATAACCCATGATTCAGAATTTATCAGATATCTTTCATTACTTCTAAACAGTTTGTATAGAGAAAACACAAGATGAGTAATACTATTATAAGTAGGCGGAAGCAATAGCACATCACCTTCTTGCAGAGGTGAGAAAATTAAGTGCCACAGAGGAGTTTAAAGCTGACAGCAAATATCGCCCTCATTAAGACTAGATAGCTTGCCATTAAGATGTACTTGAAACTATAAGAATCCCACTAATGTTGAAGGGAAATAAGAACATTGCAATCTGTATATTTTATAACATTTCAAAAGATAATTTTAGCACCAATTATAGCATTCTATGACATTTCCTGAAGATTATTAACCATAAATTGATTTACCTCAAAACATTAAACAGAAGCTGATCACTAATTTCACAGGAAATTGTCTGGGTCAGAGATGTTGTTATTAAAATATATTTAGTTTTAATTTTGAAGTGCTACTTGCTGTAGTTAAAACTAAAACAAACTGTGAGGTGACAGGAAGGAAAACAGTGAAATTTGCTTACATTCATGAGATTCATAGCCACAACTCCCTTCAGAGACAAGAGGAAAGTTAGAGTTGAATTACCAGGGTTTTTTTAGTGTGTGTGTGTATACACATATGTACACAAACACACTCAGTTTCTCTGTAAAGCAGCAATATCTCAAATGAGAATGGATTGACTTGTTTAGATAGAATAAGATGATTCAATCCCCACCTTTTTCAGATGTTCAAAAAAATGTGGTTACTTTTTCTCATTCATCCGAACATCTGGATTGGGCCAGGAGCAGAGAATTGAAATATTAAAAGAGAGCCTACTCTTCTCACAGCTAGAAGCCTAGAGGAAGCAGATAACCTCATAAGATTTCTGGCACACTTACTGGGCCATCTGAACTTTTGGCAGCTTATCAAAGCCAGCCCTAGACTCCACTAGGGATTTTACTAGGAACTAGCAAACTGGTTCAACACTTGGGATAAAATAAGCAACCCCTTCCATAAGCTTTACCCATGTGTTTGGATAAATATCACCATTTCCCTGAAATCCCAGAAGAGCCCCTACACCATAACAATTCTCTCCTCCTCCTCCCGCCGCCAACTATTTTTACAACCTCATGGTCTCTGGGACCTTCTGCAGCTGCATTGGCTCTTCAACTTGTGAAGGTGCCCAATTGCCTTGACTCTTTAGAACGCAATGGACTAATCTCAAAATCGCCCTTCTCATCCCAAAAGGTGACTCTGTAAAAGTTACATTGAAGAAGTTGCCAAACTACAGAAGGGTTTTTGTTTCATTTTTTTTTAATTATTAGAAGTTGGTATTGGTAGAAGTCATCCTGTCTCACTACCAAGCATCAGCCAATGTTTCTTGTATGTATACAAGATGGGGTATAAACAACGAGAAGTCCTTGTGGCACCTTCGAAACTAACAAATTTATTTGGGCATAAGCTTTCGTGGGCTAAAACTCACATGCCCAAATAAATTTGTTAGTCTCAAAGGTGCCACAAGGACTCCTCATTGTTTTTGCTTATACAGACTAACACAGCTACCCCTCTGAAAGATGGGGTATGTAACCCTCACAGACCCTGAATGGGTTAACGTGGGCCTGAGAAGCTGATTAAGTTACCTAGCTGCACCTGGAAGGAGAGTCAGGCTTAGCAGATCTTGAAGCCCAGCTGGGCACGGCAGGATAGTATAAAGAGGGGGTTTGCAGGAGGGGGCCGAGGGTCACAGTCTGTAGTCATTCTTTGGGGACATAGAAGAGGTAGGCAGTGTTCCAAGAGAGCAGCAAGGTGTCTGAGAGATCTGACCTTGGCTGCCAGCTACAGGGTGCGTGGGCTGGAATCCAGGCTAGCAAGAGGACCCGAGTTCCTCTACCAGCCACTGAGGAAGAATGAGTGAAATCCTCTGAAGTTAGGGTCTTTTCTTCAATGCACTCATTGGCCTGAGCCCAAGATATATAAAAGATTGGTTTTCATTCCAGAGTTTTAGACCTAGTTAACTACACTCCTCAGGCACAATAGAACTTTCTACCACAATAGAAGTGCATCTGACGAAGTGGGTATTCAGCCACGAAAGCTCATGCTCCAAAACGTCTGTTAGTCTATAAGGTGCCACAAGACTCTTTGCTGCTTCTACCACAATAGTAAAGCTTCTCTGTGGAAGAGAAAGCTTTCTCGAGGTTGTTCCCAGACTATGGAATGAGCTCCCATAGGTACTAAGAATGACCATAAACCTCACTCTTCTGCTCCCAAGTGCAAGGCACATGTTGATCATGCCTTCTCTAGTATAACACACGTTAAAAAAAACAAACCCAAAACTACCAAAATAGTACATTGCATATGTAAGTGTGGGAACGGTCCCACTATTGTGGGGAACTTTCCTGGCGTATACACTACACTGGTGAAGCGGGCTAACAAAAGGATCTGAGTCCTCGCTCCCGCTTCCTTTACCAGAGGCCTGCCTGAACTCGAGGGCTCCCCTTTCACTCTCCTGTGTGGCAGAGTCCTTGTAACCCCAACAATACTGGGCCCAGGATACCTGGTGGGTAGGGTGGATAAAAATCAATACCAAAAAACAAAAAAAACCAAACAGATTTTATTGTAGATGGATTTTTGAGGGAAAAAAACTAATTTAAGATCATTTTAATTAAGATATATTCTAGCTCAAAGATATCTCATCATGGAATAGGGATTATAAATTCTATATTATGAGACAATGTATTCATGTAATGTTAAAGAAAAGTTTTGTAAATGAGTTCCAATAGTTCATGGATTAGAGACCCAATCTTATGGGGTTCCAGGGGCTTCTGTATCGATTATTTAGGTTAATCTTTCTATCTACCCAGTGGGACTCAGTACTCCAGTCTAGAAGATACCAGAGATATTGAGTTTTGCAGTTCTCTGTGGATTTGTGGCTCCAGAGATAACATGCTTGTTAACAGCAAAAAAAGTTTTTAAATAAATAAATAAATAAATAAAGGTGAGAAATAACAGACCTCAACCCTATTGTCCCTCTGCAAATTTGTGTACACAGAGCCAATCCCTTACCTCTCTCTAAAAGTGCAAAGTTTCAAAAAGTTCTATGAATAGAATATTGTAGGGAGTGGAATAGATCTGGACACGGAGAAGTAGTCTGGAGATAAATGTGAGAAGAGAGGGGACAGGCAGTAGAAACAAAAGTGAAATTGTTTGAGCAGCATATTCCAGAAGTTTTGAGGTCTTTCTGAGTGCAGCCTTCATTGATTTAAGATCTACTATACCATTCTCTCACTAGAAGGGAAAACCTATAATGGCAGCAGGTGTGAAAAATAAATAAATAGCTGAAATAGGTAGATCTTCCTTTTACAATTTCACCTTTAAAGTAGTACATGAGTGTCAGTGAATGCAAAGAGTAATACTAAATGAGCAGTATAATAATTAAATAACTGCATTGACTTATTTTGTTTATGAGAATCCATACTTAATATACAGGATTCTGAAGATTATCCACCTTCAAGATCACAATCATTTTCTATAGTTTCAGAGTTATCTGCCAGTGATGGTGTTTTGGTCACATCATGTATGTCACATAGCCACAGTGTATCACCTGTAGCCAAAAGGAAAAAAAAATCTCCATCATCCAGAAAGAACCATAGAGAAATCTGTGATAAGAACCAGCAGATTACAAAAAGAGGTAATTGATGAAAAAATTGCCTGGTTTGTTTATGCAACAAATTCTCCTTTCCGTATGATTGAGAACCCACACTTCATTAACATGGTTCAGTCATTAAGACCAGGATACAGTTCACCCAACAGAGCAGATGTTGCATGCAAATTGCTGGATAAAGTATATGAAAAAGAAATTGAGCAGTGTGCAAAAGGTCCAGAAGGTGAAATTGTTAACCTGAGTCTTGATGGGTGGAGCAACATTCACAATGATCCTGTTGTATGTGCTTGTGTGACAACAGAAGAAGGGAATGTCATCCTTACAGAAACAATTGATACATCAGGAAATGCACACACAACAGAATACTTACAAGAAGTAGCAGTAAAAGCTATAACAAAGTGTTAAAAAAAATTCAAATGTCTAGTACACAGCTTGGTCACAGACAATGCTGCAAATGTATCCAAGATGAGGAGAAATTTAGAAGAGCGTCCCAAGCTAACATACAGTTGCAGTGCTGATTTGATGCACCTCCTAGCCAAAGACTTCAGTGTTCCAGAAGTAAAGGCTAATGTTGTTGAAATTGCAAAATACTTCCATAACAACCACTTTGCAGCAGCTGCTCTGAAAAAAGTGGGAGGCCCTGTCACAGCCAAAGTTCTCAACATTGGGCTTAAGAGAAATGTTGAACACATGCCAAGTACCCTGAAGCCTATTTCTGTAGTCTTGAATAAAATGCAAGGAAATAGCTGTTTTATTGCTGACGCTGTTGAAATTTGGAAGGAACTGAGTGAGATCTTAGAATGAGAAATATGCAATGACAGTTAAATTACAAGCATTAAAAAAGAAACAATGGGATAAGCACCACGTACAGCTCATTTTCTTGCGAGTTCACTTCTACCCCGATAGAACGCAACCCTATATAACACAAATTCGGATCTAACGCGGTAAAGCAGTGGGGAGCCCCGGGCCCTTTGAAGCGCCACCTGAGCCCTGCTGCTTTACCGCATTTTATCCGAATTCATGTGGAGCCCCAGGGCTCCCCACAGTAGCTGGAGCACCAAGCCCTTTAAATCCCCGCCGGGGCTCTGGCAACCAGGCTTTAGCGGTGATTTAAAGGGCCAGAGGCTCCATCCGCTGCGGCTGGAGCACCGGGCCCTTTAAATCACTGCCAGGTACCAGACTGAACCCGATATAACGCAGTCTCACCTATAAGGCGGTGAAATTTTTTGGCTCCCAAGGACCGCATTATATCAGGGTAGAGGTGTATTCTCAAAACTCAGTACCAGAGTCAAACCTTAACTGCTGAAGAAGAGGAGCTGGCTATGACATGGACATCCAGCAGTCATCTCTCCATAATGCCAACTATAATAATTTTCAGAGCTAAGGGTAAACCAGTCAAGCATATATGTTTGCTGATAATGTTTTAAAGAAAGTCACACCAGTGAACTGGAGGAAGTCACTTAAGCACTAGGATTCAGAGACTGTTGAAGTGATAATCTCACTTTTAACAGCAGTAGCTTCTTCTGCCGGTGTAGAAAGAATATTTTCTTCCTTTGGACTAATTCATTCCAAATTGAGAATCGTTTGGGACCTGAAAAAGCAGAAAAGCTTGTTTTTCTTTTCCAGATTATGAACAAAACAGGAAAATGAAGGTGAAGAAGAGAGTTAGCTGCAGAAGCCAATATTTTAAGTTTCTCATACTGACGTAGCTGTCATAGTCGATTTAATTTTTGTTTTTTAAATATTTCATTTAACTATTTTAGTTAAAAACAAAACAAACCTGATTTTAAAAAACTTGAATGTTTAAATTCAAAAATTCATGTGTTTGTTTTGTTAAAATATTATATGTTTGCTGTTGAAGAAAAAAATCTAGAATACATAACGTTGTTTTAGTTAACTAAAACAATTTAAACTTCTGTCTGGTGATGTTCTCCTCCTAATACAGCCTGGCAAGAAAATCCTCCAAATATTAATGATTAAGCGGTTTACCTGGAGATAGTTCACTTCCCAATGACTTCATAAATATCTGCTTCAATTACCTTTGGTAAATGAAATAACCAATCATTCATTTTCTGATATAGCTGTAAAACTAATCTTAAACACTTTAAAAATAAATCACTTTAAAATGTATAGTGTGTACCTTCTAAAAATGAAAGGTACATCTATCTCTGAGTTGTGAAGAATATGTATTAAGGTTATAACAACCAACAAGAATACACTTTTATGTAGGAATCCATGATTAAATCGAGTCTTCCTGACTAGTGATTTAAATCAATTTGATTTAAATCAAATCCACCCTGCTGGGGGGCTTGGCCCCCCCACCTTGACATGGTCACTTATGGCAGGGGCTAGGGTGTCCCCACTCCAGGGTGCTCTCTCTGCACTGGGCACTTCCCTGACCCACTGATTATATGTAGTTCAAAGCAAGCACAATTTATTAAACAACAATCAATTATTTTTTTAAAGGAAAAAAAGGGAAATGTTAAAGGAAAACACATGTCTCTGTCACAGAGCAGGGTTATCACAACCAGCAGTCTCTGGAATATAAGGGAATTTCAGTCTGTTCTTCACGTGTCCCAGGCCTCCTTCTCAGGCCCTGGCTGTGCTGCAGGTTGGACACTTGCTCTGGCCGTGGCCACACGCCTTCAGGCTCTAGGTGGCAGGACCCTTCTTCCCAGCATCAGCCCCTCCCTGTCAGGGTTACAATCCCCCCCTCTCCCCCAAGTGAGGCCTGGAAGGCTTTTTTGCTGCGGGCATCTCCCTGCGCTGGGCCCACTGCCCAGAGTCCCCCTCACTCTCCCCAGCCGCTCACTGCAGCTGGCTCTGGAGATTGCTCCAGCCCCACTCTACCTCAGCACTGCTGCTCTGCCTCCAGCTCCATGGGCTGCTTTTCTGGCCCCTCTGGCTCTGGTTGCTGCAGCTCTGCTCCCAGCACAGGTCTGCTCTGTGGGCTGCTTCTGTAGCTCTGCTCCCAGCATGGGCCTGCTACCTGGGCTGCTTCTCTGGCTTTTGTTGCTGTGGCTCTTCTCCCAGCACAGATCTGCTCCCTGGGCTGCTTCTCTCTGAGTGGCACAGCTTTGCTCTCCAGCTCAACTTGGGCTCCTGCTCTCTCCTTAGCTCGGCCCCACTTTGTCTAACCCAGGCAATTCCAGCTCCCACAGAGGACGGGACCTCCCTGACTGCCTTTGTTAGCCTGCCCACCCTGTCAATCAAGCTGACCCGGAGCATTGGCCTCTCCCTATTGTTCCTGGGGACTGTCAGTCTCAAGGTCCTGATTTCCCAGCCACCCTTCCCCTTACTTTTGGTACTAGAAGCTAGCCAACCAAAAAAACCCACTGAGTTTTAGTAAGGGGCCAACAGTCTGCTTACACATACACATGCTCTCATCCTTTCCCTCTCAAAGCCCAGAGGGTGACTGCAAGCTCCTTCACTGCAATCCTCCCCCTCTACCCCTTCTTTTCCTGTCATTTTATCACATAGCAGCCTCAGCATGTGAGACTAGGACTGCCATCTACCACAGTTTTCACATCAGCAAAAAATTGATATCCTGTCACTCAGTACTGTATCATGTAAAAAAAAAGTGAAGTAATGATTTTTTAATTCTACCCTGCTTTCCCTGAACACTCACCAATCCTTTCAGAGGATGTTTTCACTCTTTTCTACTGCATACTTCCTGGCTTTTTATTAGCCCTCCCTGCTCCTGCTCAGCTGTACTCCATCCTCAATTAGTGCTTGCTCATCAAGCCTAATTCTCCCTCAGGTCTGGCATATCAGATTACTTGGCCCCTTATGAGCCTCATTAACCCCTTCCAGGCTAGTGTGGGGTGAGAACACTCCATCACAATGAGACTTTCATTGGGGCCAGATTATCCCACAAATGTGTATTATTGCAGGGTTTCTTGTACTTTCTTCAGAAGCACCTCCTGTTGGTTACTGTCAAAGACAGGCTGTTGGGTGAGGTGGACCAAAGCCTTATGCAACATGGCACTTTGTATCTTAGCAATGGTTGGAGGGGTCAGGTTCTATTCCTACTGTGCCACTCACCAGCTGTGTGATCTTGGGTAAGTCATTTTGCCTCTGCTTCTCCATTTGTAAAATAGGGATAATGATACTGACCTTCTTTGTAAAGTGCTTTGAGATCTACTGAGTAAAAACACAAAATAAGAATGAAGTATTGTTATTTTAAGGACTAAGTTAATATTTTACTAGTTTTATATACAACAATACTGTCAAATCAGATGTTCTGTGGGCTAATGATTATAGAACTAAACATGCATATACAGGGCACAAGTTTATTTTGCTAAATTAAATGTCACTCCATAAATATTTATATTATGTACCAAAACCCTATAATTCAAGTTCAGGATTGCCAGTTACCAATAGCATAGTTTTTATTGATGCAATGTTTTAATAATAGAAGCAAAAATTTCTAAATGGCAAATAATCATTGCTGACTTCACACCCTTTGCAGTTACATTATCACAATGACAAAAATATTTTCAGGCATGGTAATAAGGCAGAAAATCAACCCTCTTATCTCTGACTATGCAGCATTTTGATAACAGGGAAAACTAAAATGGCTATTCCAAAGCAAAATGCATGAAGGAATATATTTTAAAGTATTCAGTTACAAATAAAGAGGCTTAATATAAAGGATAAGCTCATCTTCTGATTGACAGGTGGGTGAGAAAAGTGAACTAATAGAAAAATGAGCATTGCTTTTAGAAATCCCTCACTAAAGGTTTGCTTTTAGCTCAGAGAGTGAATCAAGTCAGCATTGCCTTGCAGGGGCTCACATCATTTGTAAACATTGAGCAGGGAAAGAAATAAAAACATGCAACAATATTTCAATATCATTCTTGTTTCAAACTATTTTTGAAAAGGGGATCATTGCAACAACATTGGAATGGAACAGAAACTGGACACCCCCTATAGATGACAAATGATCATGGTAACGGTGATAGCTCTTACATTTGCATAAACCATACATTTTTATACTGTTGTTAAAAGCTGGGATTTTCAAAGGAACGTAAAGGTGTTAGACACTTATTTCCCCTTTGAAATTCAGTAGGAGTTGGGCATCTACCTCCCTTAGGTTCCTTTGAAAATCCCAGCCTAAATATATAACCGGAGTGTTCTTTCAGATCCAGATTCCACCTGGCCCTTCTCTGAGTGCAGAGTTGAGGATGGAGGAGGAAGAGTTGCCCAAGGAGCCTTTTCGCACCTCTGATCTCTTGCACTGCCTGTAAAAGGACAAAGTACCATTACAATCCTTGTGCTTAGATGAGCAAAAAGATTGTTCTTTCCCTATTCCAATGGGATATGCAAAAGAAGCTAGGGCTGTGTGCCTCCAAAAGCACCTTTCTCCTCTCTGTTGACCTGACTTTCTCCCTGACTGTGTATGGGTGGATGTCAAGATGATGCAGCAAGATATTAGCTAGATTATTCCTGCTACAGCAAAAATGCTCAATCAAATGTATAGTATAGCTTTATTGAGGCAGCAATCTAAAACAGAAAAAGCCCCCAAAAAACTTGTCCATTTTAATGATCAAAGTTTTACAAATTGTGATTGCTTCTAAACAAACTGTCAGTAATACTTTATTTCAGATTAGCATTGTACATAGCAATAAAATATGTATCTAATAGTTTTTATGTCTTGTCAAATATTTGTTGACAGCATCACGATCCTGCATTTTGCTTGTGTACTAAATACTACTTTAGTGAAAAATAGATTTTTGCACCTTATTTTTTCAGACATTTATGTACAAAGCAAGGTAAAATGGGATATTTCACATACACCAACTAATGAAGCTAAATGAGTGTGACAGTCTAAATATACTCTTGTTAGATACAAAAATGAAGACTGAAACAGGCTTAAAAACAAGAGATAAATCTTTGTTTTGATAGCCCATATGAAAATATTCTGGCCTGTAAGGAAGTTTAATTATTTTAATTGCCCACAGATTTCTAGATTGTGTTTTGTTAATTACAGGATATTTTCCTTACAAGAGGTGTCAAGACAAAGGAAACTTTTTTTTCCCTGTGTTGCCAGGATGTATCTAGGCTACTACTGCACGCGGAACATTTTCTGCTGCAAATATAGATAATTGCTTTCAGTACAGAGGCAAAAATAGCAATTTGCTAAGATAAGAGGAAGCACTTGTTTATTTACACTGCTGTCAGTTTGAAAGTGTCATGTTCTTTGGATCTGGCCTAATTAGTACTGTGTCCAATATTGCAAAGATGCACAAGTGGTGAGGGGGAGTGGGCAGTAAGGCACACAAGGGCTGCTTTGAGAGCAGAACTGATTTAAAGTAGGACAGACAACTGTACTAATCTCCTCAAAAGACACAGGTAGAGGAAAGAAAAGAAGTGATGGTGGAGCTATTGTCCTGTCCCCTGTACTAGCAAATAGAGCTGGCCTTACATAGAATGGAATGCAGACCACAACCACATTTCTCCTCTGGGAATGTAGAGGCCTTGAACCTGCTGCATGAACTCCATTGGGCATTGCCTATGAGGACTGTAAAAGCAGCAAAGAATCCTGTGGCACCTTATAGACTAACAGACGTTTTGCAGCATGAGCTTTCGTGGGTGAATACCCACTTCTTCGGATGCATCGAAGAAGTGGGTATTCACCCACGAAAGCTCATGCTGCAAAACGTCTGTTAGTCTATAAGGTGCCACAGGATTCTTTGCTGCTTTTACAGAACCAGACTAACACGGCTACCCCTCTGATACTTGACACCCTATAAGGACTGAGGAAGGATCTCAGGCTATTGCCAATATGAAGATTTTCCTTGCAGAGAGATCAAGCATTTCCAATGTGGACCTATAAACTAATTATTTCCTTGAATTAATTCTTATGAAGTGCCAATTAGCTACAATAAAGGTTCTGATAATACAGTGAAAATGTTACTTATCTTGATTACTGGAAGGGTTTTAAAAGGAAATGCTAGTGAATTAGAAATTGCTCCATCTATGATTAAAAACAATTAATTTTCCAGGAGAGAAATCACCTTATTAGAAACTGAATCAGCTCACTTAATTTTGTTGTTATAAAAGAGAGATGGTTTATCCAATTATTCATTAATTGCTCTATATAATATGGTTCTCTTCAATAACTTTATCCAAAGCAGGCAGAACATCCCAGAGGTAATTTATCTTTCCAGAAAATACACATGAAGTAGTTATTCTGCACAGCTCTCTCTCCCCAGGTAATTTTGTTTCATTGTTAATCTTTAAGAAAAGCAATCTTTGTAAAATTAGAGTGGTATATTTAAGATTAAATAATTAAATTTAGTTCCTGAATCTAAAATACTTCATTTTAGTTAAACAGTATAATGCTTTATAATTCTCTAACTGCTATTAAAACAAGCTGGGAGAAAGACAAAGCTCTGTCTGATGAGAAAACAATTGGAAAACAACAATATAAACTCTTCATCATCATTGTACAGCTTCATGTCAAACAAAACATTACATGGAATGTTATGGAAGATGAATAATTTTATTGTAAAATCTGTAGTGCTCATCATTTATCAGGGAAAGATTAGTTCAGTTGCTGAACTTTATTACTACATGCATGGCAGATATGAAGTAATCTAATGTCTCCCATTATTCTTTATCTCATAGGTGCTCAGATTATGGAAAATGAAGCATCAGTGGTATGATCAGCTCTTGCTGGTGGTCTTCAGAATTAAGTATTTTCAGATTTAAGCATCTATATAAACGTTTCTGAACAGTGGCTATAAGGAGCGTGGGAATTTGATGTGATGGTATTCACTAGTTTTAGATACAAAATTTTTGGAGGTTATTCTTCACAGTATTCATCCAAATCTTGTCTCTAAATACTATGGCGTCAATTCTGCAAGGTGTTGACAACCCTTCTAGGGTGACCAGACAGCAAGTGTGAAAAATCAGGACGGAGGTGC
This sequence comes from Mauremys mutica, assembly GCF_020497125.1. Lineage (NCBI taxonomy): Eukaryota > Metazoa > Chordata > Testudines > Geoemydidae > Mauremys > Mauremys mutica. The sequence continues at coordinate 66,924,046 of NC_059076.1, forward strand.
GGGTAATAGTAGCCTATATAAGAAAAAGACCCCAAAATCGGGTCTGTCCCTATAAAATCGGGACATCTGGTCACCCTAAACCCTCTTCTTCTCCTGGCTTCAGTGCAAGACAAACCTTGTAGGATTAAGTTCTATAAGTGCAAGTTGCAATTCAATTGCTCTGGGCTTCTAGAAAACTAGACTCATTTAAAAAAAAATTGATTCACCCTGCAAATCACTAAAGCAGGATCCCACAACATTATGAGTGTTCTACCCTTTACCTGCCAGGCTTATACAAAACCTAGCTCACATGTGCCACAGTATCTACTGCTTATCTACAGAGAAATTGGTGAATTAACTAAGAAAGGAGTTTCAGACTTGACTCTGCATTTTCTTTTTGTGTAGCAAGGACTCAGATTCCTAATATTAATTGGCAGTGACTTGTGCCTCTGGAGTGTCCATATTTATTATTTAATATATTTTATAAATTTAATATATTTATTTAATAAATATGGACACTCCAGAGGAAAATTACTAGTTTGTTAGCTTTTTGTTTTGGTTTCTGGCATTCAGTGTTGGTATGTAAAGCTGAAATGAAGTCACTTGTTAAAATGGATTCTTTTTTCTTCGCTGTACTTTCTTGATATTTCAAATCCAGCAAAAGTGCAAGGGCTTAAGTTTGTAGGAAAAATAGTTTATTTTTACTATTTTAAAAACAGTTACTAGACCTCTTTCAAAATAGGCACTTTAAAGGAACAAACAGATTTCCTGGTTGTCCATCTCTTACAATTGACTACTGAAGGGCATCTTTTTAGAAATCTGTAATTTAGTAACTACATGAATTTTGCTGCAGCAGAAGTCTCCTTTGGGATTGATTGTGCTCTTACAGCTTTTACAGAAAATCAATCACATGAGTAGATTTCCAGTTTGTTTGTTTACAGAATGAAAAACTGATTGATTGTGGAAAGTGTTTAAATGTTTTAACCAATTATTTTTTGCACTCTACCAGAGGGCTGCAAGCTCCTTTATTGCCATGTTAAATACAATATTGAAAAATAATTACACTATGAGCCTAGTTGTACAGAACTGCAAAAGTTTGTTATCTCAAAAAATAATTTAGTGGAAAACAGCTTCAGAAAAACTTCCATTATTATTTATCATTCATTAAGTGCCAACAGTTCGCTTGTCACAGTCTCTGTGTCAGGCAGCTTACAGTCTAAAAATACAAAATATGAGACCTCCACCGTTGGTACTTAGGAGGGACCCTAAGGATTTGTCTGTGACTCTGGAAGGCCACTGAATCATAATTTGAACTCGTTCAAGAGGAGAGCAATATTACGCGTGAGATCAAGTGGAGTGTTTGGGGTGACTCTATCTAGGCCTCTAGTAGTTCAATGGAATGATTTGTACACCAATGCTAGACTTATCTCAGGCTATGTACACACTACAACTTAAGTTGGTAGAACTGACGTCTGTTGGGTATCAATAAGCCACTCCCCAAGCGACATAAGTTACACAAACATAATCGCCCGTGTGGACAGCCAGCACAATGTGGGCGGGAGATCTTCTCCCGTCAACATAGCTACTGCCACTAGCTGGGGCTGGAGTAATTAAGTCGCTGAGAGAGCTCTCGCCCATCAGCTTATAGCATCTGTACTAGCAGCACTACAGAGGTGCAGTTGTGCCGCTGTAAGCTCTCTCATGTAGACATAGCCTCAGTCTTGCCCAGGGACTCCCACACCAGGTGGACACAATCAGATCTAGCTCTGGGCTAGGCAACCTTGTATATTTGCAATCTGTTGCCTCACTGCCTTCCTGATCTCCCCTTGCCTCATGCTGAATTAAAACCTGACTAAAGACAACTGTTCCAACAGTAAACCTGCAGTGTCATTCTACCAGGCCCCAATTATACATGCAGAGTTGGGGTCTCATTCTCGAGCAAATCACAAATGGCAGTAACTGTAACCAGTGGCCTGGCATGACTCAGGATGGAGTAAAGAACAAGATCCCTGCTTGCTGACATCCCGTACTCCTCAGCATTAATGCCAGGGAAAAGCCAGTGGCACAATAATTGTAGTATGTTGGGCTATATATGTAAAAGCATATCAATTTTAAAATATTCTTTATTGTGTGAGCTACTAGTGATGAGTGCTCTTATTTACTTTGACATTCAAAACCTCTTACAGGCCTACTCAGCCTTCAACTGTTACAAATTTTTTGGGGGGGACAATTGACAGTTTCTGGGTGTTCACCTGTACCATAAATAACCCATATCATTTCATTGTTGTAGGGTGAAGAAAAGTGAAGTGAAGATGAACCTCTCCAAATCAAGCTGCAGTATTGACCTGGAAAACATACGATAAATGAGTTAGCTATCAGGATTTGGAGGAGGATCAATGTTTCAGATCTGCATCTTATGAATTCAAATGATGACTATGGCTGGCCAATACTGGAAAGATAGTAGACTGGTTGAATGATGTTTGTGAAAGAGCAATAAGCTCTGCAGAAGAGGACAATGTGAGAAGAACATGGATGGCACAAGATAGCGGTGATGCACAGCAGTTTCTCAAAATGAGATTGATGATCTTTTTATGCACTGTATTCAAAAAGGTTCATTATTTTAATCCCTAATTGGATTCATTTTGATAAAACCAGCATTTAAGTGTAAGTTACATCATGCAATTATATGCATGGAACCAAGGCAAACCTGAGATGACCTATTTTTCCATTTCCATTTATAGCTCATTTTGTTTGTTTGAAAATCACTGCCTAGAAATACATTGTAGCATTTAAAATTAAATCAATGGACACTGGAACATCGTGTCATTTTTGGAGTGTTTTATCATTTCTGTCGAGATTAGGCTGAATTTGCCAAGAATTAGTGCTCTCTGATCTGTTTGCTACAGATTTAATTGGGGACGTTTACAATATCATCTATTGTGATAAAAGGTAGCATTTTGAATTAGACAGAACTACTTAATGAAAGCCCTACCAAAAATGGAAAATATTTGTAGGGAAATATGCAGTATAATGTCTGATATAGGAAATAATGCAACAGCAGTGAGAGGTAGTTGGGAAAAGATGAACTGCTATAGGGTCAGAGGCCAGATGCACAATTTACTACAAGAATATATGCTTTGGAATGATAAAGACGTTCATCCACTCCTTCTAGTGCTGTAATTCAGCTAGCTGAAGCCTTTTGTAAAGCAAAAGAATTATACTTACAGAATTCAGCAAAATGCTGAAAGAGAATTTTATTCTCTCTTCTAAATCTTTTTCTCTCTCAGAGGGCTTTGACTTTGAAAGGCTCTTTTTTAAAGAGGAAGCTCTCAGTAAGCTCTATTATTTTTATTTGGGCTATGCCTTGGTTTCACATTTGAAATTAATGTTTTTATGTATTATACGAAGTACTGTTAAGTCTTTCAGATATATGTTATGCCAAACCAAACTAATTTCCTTCTTTGACAAGGTCATTGGTGGTGGATGGGGGTACGGGGAGCAGTAGATGTGATATCTTGATTTTAGTAAGGCTTTTGACACAGGACCTCCTGAATTCTAAGGAAATTCTACTCTAATCTGAAGTGTGGTTAAAGCCCATCTATATTTTTTCATGACAATAGGTCCAATAGTACAGTAAAAGCACTACACCTGGAAGTGGAATTACCCTATCAGACAATACTGATTGACAAAACAACTATTCAATATTAGCAAGCAGAGATAAGTGACACTGTGGAAAAAGGCAACCTGGAGTACCTTGTGGCAAAGTGAGTATGTGTGGAATATCCATAAGTAGGATAATAATCTTATGGTAATATTTATGCAAAGTCCTTGGAAAGTAATGACAAAAAAGGCACATTTCATGCAAATATAAGGAGAAACACACTTATTACACACTTATTTTTAGTGCAGAAGTAGAAAACAGCACATGTGCTATGAGAAAAATGTTGAATGCCTAAGTTATCACTAAGGATCATTGAAAATTGCAAATTTTCCAAAATTGCTTACAAAAAATAAATTAGTTTTTCAACGAAATACCAAAATCAAAGATTTTTGTTGTTGGCAAAAATGTTCACTTCATAAAAACAAAATATACTAAAAATAATTAGGTTTTATTGGAAAAACACCAAAACCTCAAATTTTCATTTTGGTCAAGAAAACTAGTTTTCCTGCCAAAAAAAAAAAAAGTCTGACTATTTTTTAAACCAACTTTTGTATCACACCATGCCAGTAAATTACTGGGAAGCAGTGTGGTTACAAGTGACGAGAAGCCTGGGTTCATTACTTCTCTGCCACTGGTTGAACTGCTTGACCTTGAATGAGACAGGCCCACACTTTTAAAAATATTCTTTCATTTTGGGTGCATCAATTTGTAAGTACCAAACTGAGCACCCAAAAATTGACACTCAAATTAGAAAATAACTTGGAGTACTGAGCCCTAACCACTCTGTGGTTCAATTTCACCATCTGAAGTGGGAACAATACTTAGAAAGTGACTAAAGTACTTTGAGATGCAGGGGGGAGGGAAAAGATCCTAAGATGGTGTGAACTGTCATAGCACCATTGAAATCAATGGAGCTACAACATTGTACACCAGTGGATGATCTGCCCCAAGATGAACAGTGATATTGTATATGTGCAAAGTAATATACCAATAAAATATAAACATGGATGGGGAGAGAAGTATTATTATAGCTTTCACCGAGACTCCAGTGATCTGATCTCTTGCACTACAACAGTGTTTTCATTGAGTTAATTATCCTTTTTCCAGGCTGTCAGTGGTACTGTGGAAAGTATAAGGGTCCATTTGCATGCATCATGTTGCATGGTCACTCTGTTCTGTATGACCAATGTCATAACTGACCACTTGCTACCACTTAAGTATCTTAACAGTGGTCATAGCTGGGAGGAAAAAAGGTTACAAATTAGTATTATTAATAGGGTTTGTCTTGCTCACAGTAGTACATCCTGACCAGTCTTCAAAGTGCAGAGTCAGATCTCACCTCTGCAAGTTAGCAAGAGGATGGCTTCTTGTTTCACATTTAATTATTTATATTTATTATATTTGACAGTTTTGTACTTACATTTGTTATTCTATTTTGAAGTTAGCTGAGTGACTCCAAAAATCCTTTGATGAACTGCAGTTGGTTTTTATAAAAAGCTATGTGAAAGATAAAGGAAATTCTGACTCCTCCCATTCTTCTCATTGCTACATCTGACTCAAGAAAATTGTTGGCTTTGCTGTCCAAGTTCAACCAGAGCATATGTTAATACTCTGCCAGAGCTATTTATATACTGAGATTTAACCGTTAATTTGTATTCTTCAAATCCCTTCAATTATGTCATGGTGGAAGAGTCTTTTGTTGAATGCACACAGTAAGACCTTCAGCTGCAAAGTCTCTAACCATTATAACATTGTATATGTTATCAAGAGCCATCCATACTATTTGTATCTGTTAACCTGAGTTTTGACCTACCTTTCCAAAAGAAAAATATCAGATTCTTAAAAGCGGATTTCCAGATGTAATCCTCTTTTGAGCTGCCAGTTCCAAATAAGTCTGGGTATGTAACTTCAAGATAAATCTACCTGCAGAATACGTACGCCTACTTTTTGTACTTTTTTAGGGTCAAATCCTATGTAGTCTTTACTCAAGGGCAGATTGTGCATTCCTAACACACACACTCTCATTAATGCAAGTGGACATTTTGGGAACTGACAAAATGTAGGATCAGGCTCTCAAGCCCTTATTCAGCCAGTTACTTAAGCAGGTACCTAACATTAAGCATCTGAATAGTCCCAGTCCTTACTCATGCAAAACTCCCATTAACATTTATTTGTTTTCTTTTTGTAATTATTGTGAAATAAAATACCATACTGAAAAGCAGAACCAGCTGGCAGAAGTCTCCTCGGTCACAAAGCTTGTTTTGTTTCCTTCTCAGTGAATAGTGGTGATTTTTGTCTAGACCTTAGTTTTATATTAGGGTCTAGATATTTTAAAATTAATCCTCATTGAGGCTTTTTGCTTTTATTTATGAATGGGTAATGACAAAGCAGCAGAAATCAATACAAGAGAAGAAAATTAAAACAATATTTATAAGCAGAGTATTTCTTTACAGACACGTAGATGACCTTGCCTGCAGAACCTCATTCAAACAGAATGAAACCAGCTGTTACGTTGGAAGATCAGTTCTGGTTTTGGCCATTTCCTGAAAGATTGTTTGAAATTCAGTCGGGTTCATAATTTTCCAAATTGTACAGAAGATTCAGGGGCTGCAGAGCCTTTCACCTCAGAGTTACTAGTTTTCAAACACAATCCAAGTCAGTTAGTGACAAAGGCTATGCCTACACTGCAATAAGAGACCACCAGCAGGCCCAGGTCAGCGGATGCAAGCTTGCAGGGCTATACAATTGCAGAACAGACCTTCAGGCTCCAGCCTGAGCAAAAACATATACTGCTATTTTAGCCTGCAGCTGACCCTGGCTCTGAGATGTGATGCCTTGTGGGTTTATCACGGTGTAGACAAACCCAAAGTTTGGCTCAGAACAGCTGTTCGGGGGCTTATATATGAAATGGTTAGTCTCAGACAAGTTCCTAATTGCCAGATGCCCGCATCATAATTGGTAGCCTTTGAACAACACATCATAAACCAGTAGTGGGCAACTTGTGGCCCATCAGGGTAATCCGCTGGCGGGCCGTGAGACAGTTTGTTTACACTGACCGTCCCCCACTTCCCACAGCTCCCATTGGCCAGGAATGGCGAACTGCGGCCACTGGGAGCTGAGGGCGGCCATGCTTGCGGACGGTCAATGTAAACAAACTGTTTCGCAGCCTGCCATCAGATTACCCTGATGGGCCACCCACAGGCTGTAGGTTGCACACCACTGTCATAAATAAGGCAAACTGCCTATAACTCCATTATGACAAGGGACAGCACATGAGGATCTAGCTCATTCATATTTTCCCTTTGCTACTATAAGTATCAACTGCACTAGACATGAATTTGGAGAAGGGAGGCTTAGGGGAAGAGAGTTGTATATAGAACCATGAGCCTTAAACCAATTGAATGAAAGAGGGGCACCCACATTTGTTTGTATGAAGAATAGAAATATAAGCACTACGAAGCTTACCACACAATTTCAGACTGATAGTAGACACACCTCATAAGACTTGGAGCTCAGGTGTAAGTATGATGACAGGATGTCCCAAAAACTTTTTAAAAATAAAAATACTATATTCCAGTGAGATGAGTGAGTCTTTCAGTACTTCTGAGACAAATTCCAGAGTGAAAAAAAAAGAAGAGCTCAATGGGAGCCACTAGACAGGTTCCTGGTTTCTGGTGCATTAGTGCAGGGGAGCAGGCTTCAATTCACCATAAGAATCTGACACTTAGGGAGTCAGTGAAAAGCTGATCACTAAGCCAGCTACCCTGCAAGCACAGATTACCAAAGCAGGAATGGGGGAATGGACTTCCTGGTCATCCCTAAATGAGAGTTTCCAATACTGCAAGAGATAGCAAACTACCAAACTTGATCCTGAAAAAAAAAATCTGATACTACAAGGAGGAAGAAAAGGTTAGGGAACAGAAAGACAGTGGGAAGATTTTTCTAGGGGCTATATTAGGACATCTCCTCTCTCTCTCTCTCTCTCTCTCTCTCTCTGAGAGGTAAGTTTCTGTGGACAGAGGAGAGGTGGAGTTTTTGTATGGAACTTTCCAAAACCACAAAAATGTTCAATTGTAGAAACCAGCTATAGGCCAAAACTTTATTTTAACTAAATCATTTCACCCATCCCTATTGCACAGGCAGAGCATTAATACACAGCAACTGTGCTGAGGTTACTGCTTGCTTTGCAACTTACATTTCCTAATAACTGTACAGTTCCATGGTCAATGCATGTGTTGGAGAGTTGTTATCCTGCTTGGATGACTGGAGTCACTCTGGCCTACCAACATATAATATGCAGTAAGCAAGTATCAGAGAGAAATAGACTCTTGGTCAACAATGTTGTAGCCATGTTGGTTCCACACCTGAAGAAGAGCGCTCTGTAGCTCAAACGCTTGTCTCTTTCACCAATGGAAGTTGGTCCAAAAAGATATTACTTCATTCACTTTTCCACTCTTGGTCAAGTCAGGCTGTTTAACTCAAATGCTTAATATTTTAAACACGTATTTATCAGTAATACCATAGCAAGTAGGGCAGTGACTTTGTGTGTACACATGCTATTTTCTCAAGATTGCCAAAAATAAAATTGGAAAGAACAAAATTGTGGGGGAGAGGTTGAGGAATGACCTATCACAGTTAGTCGACAGCTAGTTAGCTCAGCTGCCTCCACTGTAGAACCACATTCTGCAGTACTCATTCAGGGTCAAACTCTGCCTTCATTTACACCAAGGGAAATCCAGAGTAACTGCAGTGGCTTCAGTGTAATGGAGGGCAGAATTTGGTCCTTACTCAGACAGACTCCCACTGAAATCAATTGAATTATTAAATCAGTATATATATGCAAGCAAGTGACATAAGAATAAGAGTCTACTGTGAGAAACTAGCTGGTAACATTCAGTGGGAAGAAGCAGGGAGGCAAGACTGAATAAAGCCACACAACAGAAAAATAATAAATTTGAGTAGCTTTGGCAAGAAATTTAAACTTCCATTTAAAAATGCTCATCTGGTTACATTACTTTTACTGAACAATGAAAATAGACCAAACTCTTGATAAACAAGCATGAGATAAAGCCAGCTAAGGTGAGCTAAATTAATTACTAAGAATTGTCATAGAAACTCGGGTCTGTATAGAAAGTAACAGGCAGCAGTACCACAACCTGAGGGACAGATATACTCCATAGTGGCAGTGGGGTGCAGGATCATTGTTTTCAGTACTTGACAAGATTATACAGAAGTATTTGGAAATCTCTATGGTTCTACTCAGACACGCAAAGGAAGTAGCTGTGGAAGTATGCTTGTTCCCCTTATCCTACCCTGACTTCTCCCTATGTACATGTTACAAATCCCATAAAATACCAACCATATAGCCCAAGAAAGATGGTGAGAAAGAAAAGTGTGCTGATCTCACTCGTTCTTGTAGACCTAAAGTTGCTTTTTTTAAAAAGTAATGTCCTTTCCATACTGGGAAACATTTCTTAAAGGGGTGGAAGTTGCCACTAGACGCCTTAGTAGTACAACTCCATTGAACCAGCACTGTCCAGGAACCAGAGGAGGAACAATGGACCCCAAAGCTAGTGAAGAGGAACCATGCTGAGGTTGAAAGACCTATCTCCCACTTACAAGGATGCTGAGGTTGAAAGACATATCTCCCACCTACAAGGCCTCCTCCCACAGGTTTATGTATAAGAGGGAGCAATCTGGCCTTCTGAAAAGAGTAAAGACTTCATCACAATACTATGAACTATGGAAAAAAGTACAAGAATAGAAACAAAAAAGTAAATTGTTACTTAAATTCATCCAAATACATATGGAACACAGAGGAAACTGAAGAGGAGTATAATAGCTGTATATTCATGCCCTAAGCAACATTTGACAGAATGAGAATGATGCAGATTCAGATTGTGGCTTTCATTGTCTCTTTTGAATTTATAATGAAAGAGAACCACAAAGGATGTGTGTAATTCAAAGGAAAAATATATATCAGTACTAATAGATACACTTTCAGGAATATTATATATATTCTCTAAGAAGGATACTTTGTTAAAGAATGAAGAAATACATTAAAGTTATTGGTAGAGTCTGAAGACGAGGCAATACGATATGAATCAGTCCACTATCTTAGCACATCAGGTTCTTGGCACCTAAATAAGTGGCCAAAGTTTTCAAAAGTGCTCACACCCAGGAGTTACTGGCTTCTCAGCATTTTTTAAAATACTGCCCACTTCATTTAGGTGCCTAAAGGGAAGATGAGCTTTCTTGAAAATATGAGAGTGTTAAGTACATCTGAAAATCTGGTCTGTAATTATTATGCATTAATTTAATTACACTTCGGATGCCTCTCAAAATGTCTATCTTTCTAGAAAGGAGAGACTCATTTTAATCTTTCAGAATCAAAATGCATGCTCAAGCAGCATCCTTCACCAAGGAAATGCAAACAAGAATTCAGGGAGTGCCTGCAACCTTAGGAGATTGTCACTGGATAATGAGAGTTATGAATGAAAGATTGATGGCATGACCACACAGTCACAGAGACTGTTCCCATTAATGGTGGCCATTGAAATTCATGACACAAAAATTCTTGCCTACACTTCTGTGGAATCATTTTGCGTTCCTGGCACAATAGATATTCTCTCCCCATAATTTTTAGTTTAGAAATGTACCAACATGAGACGGGAAATTTGTCTATAATGAATAAAAATGGAATGTATATTGAAATGATCCATTCTGAAATGTGGCTCTCTCATTTTTAGGAAGTATGCATCGAATCTCAGTTGAAAAGTTGATAGCATTTCAGGATCCTTCTAACTTTCATACTTCTAAATCACATACAACCCAATGGTGTCTAAGTACCATGCAACAATTGAGGCACTAAGCATGCCCAGAAAAGGTAGTCAGTCTCAGTCTCTGACCTTATCAATGGCTGCAGAAAGAGATCATGATAGTGCAGTAGAAGCTTCCACTGACTGTAAGGGTCATGTGAAGTCTACCCTCACCCTCAGGAAACCCTCTCACTTCAGACACTTTAATATGGGCATCCTCCTCCTGCAGGCTCTTAAACTGAGCCTGAACCTATGCCATGGGGTGGGGAGAGGGAAAGGAGGGTACGGCTGTTTAGGAACAGCAGAACAGGTTAGCTCAGGCACCTGGACAGAGGGCTAAAAGGTAAAGAGATGACTGGGAAGCAGGGAATTGAGACACAAGATGCATCCCTAACATCACCTCAAACATTTTGCTTGTATATTTGTCCAGCAAATAGAGATCTATTTTAACTAATAAATCTCATCTCTTCAGAACTCATTTTCACCTCCTTAATACAGACACACTCAATTTCTCCCCATAATCTCTCTTTAAAAAGAATCTGTTATTACAGTAATGGTTGCAAAGGTTCCTTAGTTTTTATGAGCCAGTACTATTTATATTCTGAATTCCACCTCCTAGAGTTGAATTTTTATTTCATTCTGCCAACAAGAAAACCTTTACTGCAATGTATCAGCTTTGGAGAGTCATTACAGGTACTGTTCCAAGTGAAAAGGATATTGGGAAGAAAGAAATGATATCATAACTGCTTATTTTAAATGATAAATAGGCCCAAACTCTAACAGGACTCCAGGTGGAAGGAGAGAAAAGAAAAAGAGGGACAGAGCTAGGGTAAAAGCGAGGAGAGGAGGAGAGTTAAGAGAAATAGGGTTAAGAGAAACAGTGCTAAGGAGACATAAGGGAGAGGGAAAAGTCAGATGGGATGATAGGGTTGCCCAAGATGCCCTGCTTTCACTTGGGTCAAGTAACTCTCAATGGGCTGAAGACTGTTTGTGTATCTGTAGAAAAAGGAGTAAACAGAGGAAGATTTGAGAAGAGAATAGGCAGGAGTAGAAGGGATATGGGAAAGAGATGGGGATTATCTAGTGAGAATTTCAAAAAGGTTAACTGGGGTTTGTACCGTGCCTATCACAATGCGGTCCTGGTCCATGACTGGTACTCTTAGGCCCTACCACAGTACCAGGGGCGGCTCTAGGAATTTTGCCGCCCCAAACACGGCAGGCAGGCTGCCTTCCGCGGCTTGCCTGCGGACGGTCCGCTGGTCTCGCAGCTTCGGCAGACCTCCCGCAAGTCCTCCGAAGCCGCGGGACCATCGGACCCTCCGCAGACAAACCACCGAGGGCAGCCTGCCTGCCGCCCTCGCGGCGCCGACAGAGCGCCCCCCGCGGCTTGCTGCCCCAAGCATGCGCTTGGCGTGCTGGAGCCTGGCGCCGCCCCTGCACAGTACAACTATATAAAGGAAAACTTTCTGATAGTAGATCAATGCGTGGGACAGATTGCCTTATGAAGTGGTCGTGGCTCCAATGCATTCCTCAGAGACCCTCAAATCAAGGTTAAGTAAGTACAGTACATGAAAAGAAGCACATAGAGTCTTTGGTACAAGTACTGCATGACCCAGATTGCCCTTGCCCCATGATCTAAGATTATTCAGCTCATGGTCATTTTGCCTTGTTCGGTTGCTGAAGCAAACTGGCAAAAAAATGCAGGCCACTTGGGAAAAAAATCTGCAAAATGTTGGCTTTTCAGTTCTTAAGCTTTTAATCAGAAATGCAGTATTTCTATGAACTAGGGCAGAAACTGACACTGCCTGGGAATCTGCAGCTGGGTACATCTCTCAGAAGCAGCCATTTAGAAAAGGATTAAGACAAGCCTCGGTCATCCACAAGCTGTCCTGCTGATGGGTTTTAAATGTTTCCTCAGTCTGTGTTGTAACTATTTTACTGCAGTTTAGTAAACTGGTCCACTCTTCTTCTCCTGTTCCCCCATCGCTCACTGCTTTTCCACTCCCACCCTCCCCCACGGGTCAGGAGGGACTTGCCTCCTTTGCTGGGGCTGGGAGCTGCAGCCACCCGATGCGGGTAGGAGGCAGCCCTAGCTGAGTAGGGGCTGGCACAGAAACCAGACTTTGGGTGCCTGGTCAGTAGCGCTGACTGGACACTATCAGGTCCCCTTTTTTATCAGACTTTCCAGTTGAAAACTGGACACCTGGCAACCCTAGTTCCACTGCATGGACCCTCAACCCAGAAGCTCAGGTCTTTACTCTCCCAAGCCTTACTACTCCTTCCCTGGACTGCTTCCTACACATTTATTTCAGGATCCTACATGCCCCACCTCCTTGTATCAGGGACCATGACTGCAGGTCTGTCCTCCTCTCCCTGTTGCCAACTCCCTAGCTTTATAGAAGTCCTGCCTGTTTCTGCCCAGGTTAGCTTCATCCCCAGTTAAGTCTCATTGCATTCAGGGGCGGCTCCAGGCCCCAGCACGCCAAGCGCGTGCTTGAGGCGGCATGCCGCGGGGGGCGTTCTGCCGGTCGCCGGGAGGGCTCCGGTGGACCTCCCGCAGGCGTGCCTGCAGAGGGTCCACTGGTCCCGCGGCTCCGGTGGACCTCCCGCAGGCATGCGGGACCAGCGGACCCTCTGCAGGCATGTCTGCAGGAGGTCCACCGGAGCCGCGGGACCGGCGAATGGCAGAGCGCCCCCGCGGCATGTCGCCGTGCTTGGGGTGGCGAAATTGCTAGAGCCGCCTCTGATTGCATCCAAGCTCCCCTTCAGGTGCAGCCTATGGTTAGTTGTCCTCTCTTGTCTATATGCTAGTATGGAGTGAATGCCCCATCACAATATGATATACACATACACACGTGTGTAGATAATCATACATTCTGTACACAATACAGGGCCCAATCCTCCAGTGCTGTAACACACACACACACACACACACACCCTGATTTGTTAGATGCGCAACAGCAGTGTTATCATCATCCTTTCTAGAACAGAAGCAACACTAGACCTCTTGCTACCAATGTTTTGTCTCCAGACACCAGTTTAAGTAACTGTTAATATCAGGATGTGCTTTCCTGTACTAACTACCAGTCTATTTGGTCTAAGTGGGGGAAAAAAACATGTGATTGATCTCTCTGCTCCTTCCCTCTTAACAATACCAGTCCACCTCTTCACACTTTTCCAACTGAATTTTTACACAACACTCAGCATCACCCTCCCTTTCCTCCTCTGCCATCAATAATATTTTTCCATATGGTCAAATTTATGGAGATGCAGCTGATAAAGAGTGGTTTCTCTCCAACTTTTTATGGGATGGGCAAAAAGCAAGAATTCACTCATTATTCTTTGTGCTTGAAAATGTTTTTCCCTTTTTTATTCTGACATCTCCGCTGCATAGCAACAAATGGTTCCCACCCCCACCCCAAACAAACAGTAACTAACATTTGGATTTGTTCTAAGTCGAAGTGGCCATCTGTGAAAATTCCACAGTAGAAAGTAAACTCCCTGCTATGGCTGCACTGTGTTAAATGATGCATTAAAAATTACCATTCAGTCACCTGGCAGAAAGAATATGTCAAAATAACTTTCACCTAAGAACAAGAAGCCCTTGTTCTGAAATCAGCTCAGTGAGGTACTGCATTGTTATAGTGTGCTTCCATTCTGCCTGAGTTCTTACCGTGGCTTCCAAGTCTTCTTTTCTCCCTTACTTTGTCAAATCCCTGGAAAGCTATAGTATGTAGGGTCCCAGGTCTTTTATTTTTAGATCTTGAGTAATGCAAACATTTGCAATACTTGTATATATACTTTTATTTTATTTTAATTCATCCACTGGAGATTTGTTTTCAACAAATGGTAGGGACGTTTCTCTAAGAGTTCTCTTAACATTCTGAGAACATACAAGGCTCCATTTTCAAACAAGCACATTATTAAGAGGCCAGTATTTTGTATTGGGATGTGCTACTAGGCAAGTAAAACAGGCAATTGCATGCCTAATTAGTGGCTTGAGCCTCCAAATATGACATTTGGTTTCCCTGTATCTCTAATTGCCTGCAATAGATGCGTAGTCTCAACACCTGACAAGTATTTCCACATATTCCTTCTCAACCTTCTTGAGTTTTGTTATGTTTTTGTTTTTGTTTTATTTTGTGGTGTTTTAAAAGATCCAAGAATGAAATATCATTGCTGCATGTATAGTTTAAAAGGGCAGTGGAGGAATGCTAGACGGATTAAATACAGTACACCTCTACCCCGATATAATGCAACCCAATATAACACGAATTCGGATATAACGCAGTAAAGCAGCACTTTGGGGGAGGAGGGAGGTAGGGCTGCGCGCTCCGGAGGATCAAAGCAAGTTCAATATAATGCGAGTTCACCTATAACACAGTAAGATTTTTTGGCTCCCGAGGACAGTGTTATACGGGGTAGAGGTGTATTTACTGCTCTGAGGATATCTCTTCCCTGCACACACACAAAAAAGGGTGTGGGGTGTTTTGTGTTGTTTGTTTGTTTTTTACACGGAGATGACTATCTCCATGGAAAATGCTTGTGGAGACAAGGCACTGTAGTTTTACCTTGATGTAGCTATTCAAGGTAAACGCAAGTGAGGAGTATAATGTTGTTGACCTCAACTAGCTACATCAATGTAAAAGCTACCTGTGCCTTGTCACCACTAGGATTTTATCCTGAAACAGCTATCTCGAAGTAAAAGCACATTTTTTGTGCAGGGAAGTCATAGCCTGAGCATGGCTGCCACACGTTATCTTTACCTCCACCTCCACATAATGAATCATTTTATTTCTCTATAATCTCAAACTACTCACTCAACACAATAGCCACAATTGTTGTACTCATCCTGCAGCTGAGGAGGTAGGCAAGCTCCTTCCCCCAAAATGTAACACTGCTTGGTAATGAGGCACTAAGGGGTACAGGAATTGATGTCCACTGCACACAGTCCTCCTCACACTCATCAGAAGCAAGGAGGCGTGGGGTGAGATGTCCCGAGAAGCTGTTCTAAAATTGAACTACTGGGGGTCCCCAATTGAGCAGTGTTCCCACTTTCCCATCATTGGCAATGGGACTGGAAATGGTTCCTTTACTCTTCACAGGAGTTGGCGAGTCAGGAAATAGCTTCAGTCTGTTGCATAGAGCAGCAAGCCTATGTCCCAGGCTTTTCAGCTGCCTTTGGAGATCTCAGGGTTTCAGAGTGGGGCTTTTTGGTTTAAACTAAAATTGACACCTTTACTTTCAGGAGTGTCTTATCATTATTATAGTCAATTGAACTGAAAATCAAGGCCTAATAACAAAAGTAAAAAATAATAATGTAATAATAAATAATAACAGGAGAAGCACTTTACACTTTTATAGCATCTTTCATCAGCAGATCTAGAAATAAATTAATTAAACCTCACATCCAATCTGTTAAGTAAGTAACTCTTACTATGCCCATTCATTCTAAAATAACTTTGCTACTAATTAGTAATAACTATCTGGTAATTTCTCTAACATACTGTAGCCTTATTCTAATATCTAAAACTGCCTAGTACAGTGCATGGCAATTAGTCTTTGAACTCCTTGACAGTATCATTCCCCAATAACCTGTAGGAAATGGTAATTAATATATATTTTTTCACATATATTAACAGTACACTTCAGTGACATGGAACATGGTCCTACAGAGTAAAATATTACCAAACCATGGTACAAGGTGATCTGGATCTAATCCCGTGTCTCTTCTATATTGGCATTCATTGGGAGCTTTGCCTATGTTAGGGCTACAGTATCAGCTTCACTGAATATAGTGAGCTAGATCCATGGCTGGTATAAACTGGATTCAGTGGAGCTATACTGAGTTACACCCACAGATATATGGTGCAGTCTTGTCAATGTTGGAATGATGCCAAGACTCACTTGGGCTAAATATCAGTAATTCCGCAGAGTCCAGCTTGTATCATTACAGGAAGCCAGATTCACTTAAGGTGGATCCCCTCATTCCTACATATGAATTCCAACACTTTGGCACCAATCTTCTAAAAATTGTTGTATTAGCTTAACTTTATGCACTCCTATTGGAGTGTTGTGGTCAACACTCAGGTGTCTAAACAGGTCCATCTGGTGATGTTTCTAATGTAGTTGACTCTCCTTCTTCCTCTCCTTGGTTTGCCTGCTGTCTTGCCCAATAGCATGAATGATGGAAGTCATTCTGTGATCAGTGAGCACCATGTCTGAAGAAAAAATGTTATTCTTTTACCTAGGGTGTCCCATATGTGGGCTCTTTTAAAATTCATCCTTCTCATCATCTCATCATTCATAGTTTTGGTTATCCAGCTAATTTTTAACATTATTCTATAAGACAAAACCATAGTGGCACCCATTTTCCTGCGAAAAGGGACTCTGGAAAGGATGAACCCAAAGGGTTACTCTCAAAAGACAGTTTGGGACCTCACTGTGAAACTCTATCCCCAAGTAAACTACCACCAGAAAAGAATTTTAGTCTATAGAATTCTTATTTACAGTAGTTTTCTGGTAACTTTTTACAAATGGATCATAGATGTTAGAGAGACAGCATATCAATGTTTTGCAGAGATCCCTGTTGACCGGGCAAATTTGTTTCTCTTTTCCATATTTTGCTTTTGAAACTAGTTTAAAACATTTTTTATCCCTATTCTAGGGATGATGTTGAAAACTCTTCAGTCACTTTCTGATTATTCCAGAAAAGTCAATTTATCTTGACATGAATATGTATTTTCTTATTCTGATTGCATTTCAGTCTGACATCCAGTTACTAGGAATTGTAACACTTTGGGAGTTGACCTGAGAAGGATTCATACTCTGTGTTGCAAAAGGCAGCTAAGTTCACATTAGCCATCACTTTTCAGTAAAATTAATAATGTATAAGATTTGTGGCATACACCTTTTAATAAAATGTGGATTAAAAATAGATGGCTGAGGGGTATGTGATACAGAGCCTCTAGATGATTGGTATGAATACAAACTAGAATGGTAGTGATTGAAAGTCTTTACCACAGCCATTTGGTGTCCTGTATGAAATGAGTTAGTGGTCTGAGTTCAATTCCAGGAGACAAGTCTCAGCATAACTACCACTGTTTAGCACAAATTTCCTCTGCTGTTGAGCATCCCAGCAGAAAAGGCCAAGGACCAAAGTGGCACAGCAAATGCACTATTATCGCACATCTATGAACGAACATTACAGAAGAGGATTGAGGCCCTTGGACAGGGCAATGTGCAGAAGCTCTATCCTACCACTGTCCATGGTGTATCTTTCCTGGCTTATGTTATGAATCTAGAACTTTCACAAACACTAAGTTCACAAACAAAACTTTTCATTGTAAAAATGAAACATTACAGAAAACTATGATAGCTCTCAAGAGCATCTGTCTTCAATGACGTGCAGTTTATGTGCTTGTTCCATTTACAATATGTCCTTTCATTTCATTCACTGCCTGTGAATAGGGGCTTTTATACTAATGGAAATCAAATATATCATACTAAAAATACATGACATAATCTTGTTTTGCCTTATAATCTTTTATAGTGTTTACTAACTGACAAACCTTGTTGGCTTAAATAGATACTGTCAGTTTGATTTTTCTTTTTAGCTGACCAGATTTAAAAATAATCCAGTTTTGGACAGAGCAACCTTTAAATAACATATCCTGATTTTTAAAAAATCCTTTGAAAAAAGTGTACAAGTGTTTTTGCTCCTTACTGATATTTATAATGGTCTTTCAGCAAGGAAGAAACTGATTTACTACACAGGGGAATTAGTGATTGACCATACAAAAAGTGATGTTAAATTTACAAATAAATAAACAGATTTACCCCCTTTCCGCCGCCTCTGACTAAGCACAGGTATAGCAATCTGTGGTGATACCTACAGCTTCATAAATAAATAAATAAATAAAAATATTCATACAGGGAATGTGATTTTTCAAGTTAACATTGTCCTTTATATAAAGATGTAGGACTTCTCAGTCCAGTGTCTGCTATTCAGGTAGTATCACAATTTTTCCATGGCAAGAGACTGGGATGTCAAACACATAATTATGACCACTAGAGTATCAAGCAGACTGTGGTGTTGGGCTGTGATTCAGAAAAGCCTGGAGACATTTTCAAAAATTAAAAAGGAAGCAGAGGAAAATAGCTAAATCCATTTATTTGTGTATAAATGATCTCTCCTTTCGAGTTTCCTACTCTATGAAAGTCCCACTTTAATGAGCATTCTATTGTAAATGTGCAAAACTGCCGCTGGAAGACACACCCATTCTGGTAGCTGCCATGAAACTGTAAAATTGGTGGCTTCTTAACATGTCTGCTTCCTTTCTTTGAGA
This sequence comes from Mauremys mutica, assembly GCF_020497125.1. NCBI lineage: Eukaryota > Metazoa > Chordata > Testudines > Geoemydidae > Mauremys > Mauremys mutica. The sequence continues at coordinate 66,942,852 of NC_059076.1, forward strand.
TGAGTTTGCTTACTTTACTGACAGTGCTACTATTAACTATAGAACTAATACAACTATAAAAGGATGAGCTAAATTCTTCTGCACATGTAGAGATGATTAAATATTAGTTGTGAATAAGTTATCTGACAAACTTAACCCTTCTTCTCTGGGCACCATTCATTCATTTCTGTAAATGTAGTTGTTTTTCACAAGTCTTTGTCAAATTTCAGCCTCTGGGTTGCTCATAAGCTGATCAACTGATTGCTATTCATTATTTATAATGCATGATTGGACATCTGAGTTCCATTAGATTGTTTCTATTCCCTAACTGGATGACTGAAATTTTTAAACATAAAAATAATACTTAGGAATCCACTTGGAGCCAATGGGTGCTACCATACTATACATGTGTATTAATAAACTGAATGATTTTGATATGAGAGTTAGGGAGAAAATAAATATAGAATCCAACAATAGACTTTTTACAATCACTTTAGAAGAACTCAGATCTTTTGGGACCCAAAAGGAAAATGGTTTAAGTAGTAGAGCTAATTAAGTTTAAGACTGAGTAACTTCCTTAGCAATAAAAAAGGGAAACTAGCAGAAAACTTAACAAGTACTTACTTACCAGCTAGAAAGAGAAAAGCCAGTCAGCAAGAATGCCATGAAAAATGGATACTTTAGAGCTGCAGCTGTTTGATTTTGTCAAATTTAAAGTGTCATTACCAGAAAGGAATGCTGGGGAAAAGTTGCTATGAAAGGACAACCTTTAAGTATGAAGAGTTAGTGAGAACCAAGTAGTTACCAAGACATAGTTCTGGGAAGGAGACTGAGTTTGTGATGGGTACGTTATAGATATACACTTGATATAGATATAGCTTTCTGCAAGAGACGTTATTTCACATCTTCACAACAATTTCACCAAAGAGCTAAGGTGTAGAATTCCTTGGGGCAGAAACAGATGTAAAAATTTTATTAAAGTTAATCTTTAAAATTAAATATACACAAGTTAAGAGGGAAGGTACTGTATATCTGGGGTCAGGCTTGAGTTATGAGGGATTACAGGTATCGGTTGCAAGGGTGAAGAGATACATAAATATCACATAACAGGCATAGACCCAGATTGGGGTGCAAGAGTTTTTAAAGTGCCAGTGGATAAGTGGGCTCGGGTACGCCACCCATGGACTGTATAAGGAGTCCAAGTCAGTATTGGTGTAGCAAATAAGTACATGGGTGGGGTGCATCCCTTGGTTCATCAGGGAAAGAAGTGGGTTATTTCCCTGGTTGGCGGTCTCAATTACTCATGTAATTAGTTTCACAGGACGTTTAGTAATATATGGCTTCATTCTCCATTGCTGTACACTTAGTGTAGTCATTTATACCTGGGTAAAGTGGGTATGAGGTCATAAAAGGATTTTAAAAACTGGTGCATTTTTGCAGATAAGAACATCCAGAGTTAACATTTCAAAAACATTAAATTATGGGGAGGTATAAAAACCCTAATGCATAAACCAGCCTTCAGCTGTTGCAGGCTAGGAAGAAATTTTTCCTGAGAGCAGAAGCAGCAAAGAATCCTGTGGCACCTTATAGACTAACAGATGTTTTTGCAGCATGAGCTTTCGTGGGTGAATACCCACTTCTTCGGATGCAAGACTTCTTGCATCCGAAGATGTGGGTATTCACCCACGAAAGCTCATGCTGCAAAAACATCTGTTAGTCTATAAGGTGCCACAGGATTCTTTGCTGCTTCTACAGAACCAGACTAACACGGCTACCCCTCTGATACTTGATTCCTGAGAGCAGATTATTCTATAACTGTTTAATTCATATTGTTTATAGTTAGTAACAATTTTGAGTATTTTTTTTGCTTTGTTTTATTTTTTGTTAATAGTGATATCAATTCTATAATAAGAGAAATGGGAGCTGCCCTTTAAGAATAGGGTGAGGGCAGAAGAAGTGATCTCTTGTGGGTGCTGGAGTGTTCAGCAGATCCACTGGTGCTGCAAGACTGGCCTGTAGGTACCCTGAGGAGGGCTTGGTTTGCAAGATACTACTAAAGAAAAGGAGTTGGATTCCCAGCATAAACAAAGTTCTCCTTCAAAAGCTGAGTCTTATGATTCAGCATGTAATGAATCTACATGTTCACATGTGTTATAGAGGAGATGACCTGTTCACATCCATATCTTTGATCTGTGAGTATTAAACAAGTGTCATTGAAAACTGAATGAAAAACAAGACTCTTAAATATGACTGTTGGGGAGAGGAGCTTTCAGTGTTTCCAAGAAGTAAATATTAAAATGTTGGCAACAACTCTGTCATAAATAGTGCATAGTGTATAAGCCTTTTCTTCCATTGTTTGATTTTCTCATGTAGCTCTATTCTTCAACACCAGTGAGATCTCATTCAAATAATCAGCTCACTGTTCTCTTTTCTAAATCCTATTCGTTCTCCTCCTCTTCCATTAAATGAATAAACAAGTTTATCTCATTTACATATAATGAAGGTGCATTCTGTTCTGTCTGTTACCCAGCAAGATGCTGTACAGAAGAATTCAAAGCATCCATAGGTTGGATGAGAGCCCAGGAATTCAGGTACTGAACCTAAAGTGTATTGATCAATTGCCCACTTCCCTGGGACATAAAATCCGAGTCACCATTCCAACCAACTGCTATTTTACAAAGGCCGTCTCTTGTGAATTATTGAGTGGAGGAAATCCTATATTGCAAGTTAACTGGACATTTTGCTAAACTCTGGGTTTTCTTCAAGGAGATCATAATTCAGCCATAAAGATTCATTCAGGACTCAACCTTCCTTAAAGTCTAAATTTTGTAAAAGTATTCAAGTATGGAATCAGACAGTGATTTTTGTTTTATGGTTTTTTTGTGAAGCACTTCATAAAAATTTTAGAGGAGAAAAATCTTCATGATTCTCACCTAAAAGACACTAAATGCCTTTACATTTCATGTCTCATCTTCTTTCCAAAATCATAATAAAATGCTAAATATTAATGTAAATCTAAATGATCCTATGCTGAAAGCAATAATGTAACATTTTATTTTGTAGAGGTGTTCAATGGCCTTCAGCTAACCACAGTCATTATGAAAGGCCCAGGGCCCAATGTGATTTTTACACAGAGTTTGAGTAAATTTACAAGAACGTGCTTGGGCCTGAAAAAGCTCTACTCCCTCTCCATGACATTCTGCCATTAGGGATCTTCCCTACAGGCAAAAACCAATATATTCTTCCTCCATAAACTCACTGTACAAGAAGGAAGTGGAAAAGCCAAATCAGTTGTGTTCAAATTGGCATTTGGTAACAAAATATAGAAGTACCATTATTTAGGTTTTCACGTGAAAGTCCTATATATCAGGGCTATATTTCAGGATATCACAGGGCACCACCATTGCTACCCAGAAAACCTAATTGCCTGTCCTGTTCAGATGGTTTCACAGTCACAAACACACACTGGGCTGTTTATCTTGTATATTTATCTCCATCCTACATAGTAACACTGTGCAATACAGGCTTACAGCAAAGGTAAGCGTACCAGCAACCCTGACTCCCCAGCCCAAGCTACTTTCTAAGTTCCTTCTTGATCTACCCTCCTGTTTCCTCTTCTTATATTCTCCCCAATTACCTTGTTAGCCCAGTGATTGTCACCCAGGTGCTCACACTCCTCCAACAGAAAGTATATATTTGCCCTCAGCTGTGCCTGCAGCCTTCTTCAGGCTGCAGCAATGTCAGTCATCAGGGTGCTGCTGCTATCACCCTGTCACACAGGGCATATCATCATAATTAAATAAGATATTGCTAATCTTTAGCCTCTAGTGATTCCAATGACTCCAACTAAAAGTATAATGAGAGAAACAGCTTCAATTTTATAACAACACACTCCAGATGACAAATCTTCCAAGGTTGTTTGAAAGAGTATCTGACTCTCTGTCCAGGTCAGAATGGAATAGAAAAGTCGCTGGGATCTTTTTTAGTCATGCAACTTCATGCTGAGGCTTGTTGTTGAAATATGGCTTTCAGAAGCAACCCAGAAGATTTTCTCATTTTTTAAAAATATATTTTAGGCACTCCAGAAGGCCTACTAGAGTTTTGGCAGATCTTGCACTTATTGGAGCCAATAGAAAAACTACCATTGTCAGTAGGAGAACAATTGGGCCTATTTTGATTCAATAAAAATAAGAGCCAGAGTTCAGGTGCCTGGTAGGGATAGAGCACCTGGCTATGTTTGGATAAAATAAGAATGATTCCAATGCTCAAACTGAACCTGATCTTGAAAGAGTTATGGGTCTAATTCTAATCTCATTTACAATGGCTGAACATCTGTATAATTCATTGATTTGGGAGGAGTTAATTCTGACTTTCACCAGTGCAAGTTAGAGAAAAATCAGGCCCCATGGCTTCTGTAAGCATTCTACGAAGAAGTAGTGTTGCCTGCACAAGCCTCATTTAGTTTGGGCGTGAATGCACCTTTCAATTAACATAATTGTCAGGATAAGATAATCACAAGCTCCATCTAAGAAAAAAGGGGTACATGAGCCCACCCAAGCATTTTGGATTGATTGGGTGGTGGGGCTTTGCTGCATATTGTTTAGGTGTGTGAGAGAAGGCAGAACACAGAACCAGAGAAACACATAAGTAGTCTAAGGGGTGGTCTACACTACCCCAATAAGTTGACCTACATTATGCTACTCCAGCTATGTAAATAACTTGACTAAAATCGACGTAGCTTAGGTTGATTTACCACGGTGTCTACACTGTACTGTCTAGACAGGAGACACTCTCCTGCTGACCTACCTTACTCTTCTTGGGGAGCTGAAGTACCAGGAGAGTGCTCTGCAATCAATTTAGCGTGTCTGATCGACACCGCTGCACTGGTTGCAGCAGTGCCTATCTACCAGTATGTGTAGACATAGCCTAAGAAGCAGCTGAAAACACAGCACATTATCCTGAAAGAAAACTGGGGAGAGGTTTGTGGGTAATGGGCAGTGCTTAATTTGTGCCAGGACTTACTAAGCCCTGGCACCTCTGGGCTTGGCAGTTCATAGCCTCAGCATCTCTGGGCTTGCCATGTCAGTTATGAAAGTAAAAAAAATGGCTTAAGCCTCGGCACCTAATTACTTGAGCCCCAGCACCTCTTTCATTACAAATTAAGCACTGGTAATGGATGCAAGCTGGGGCTTTGAGCAAAAGAAGCTGTTTCTTGTTATTTGATTCCATCTATGTTTTGAGACACAGGATTTTGTATGTTCTTTATAAATAAAACTGCATCATCAAAATACATGACTATCACCAATTTCTCCTTCTAACTGCAACAACCTAATAAACCTCAAATATTTGACTAGCCACACAGGTTAAAAGAGATAAACAAGCATCTCAAGGCTTACCTCAGGCTCCCTGGTTATCACTGGCACAAAAACAGCACAAGAGGCTGGAAGCTGTTTGGTTAAGCTTTGTATATTCTTCCCACACTTTGGAAAGTTCTAATCAAAACTGTGCATATGGACCCTTATTATTACCTTTATTACCCACATGTAGTAGTGGTGCTGATCTACTTCTGCTATTCATAGCCCCCTCCTGATTAATATCTTCAAAAAAAATGAACTTTGAGTGCCATTGCAAGAGAACGTCCATTTTAAAAAGCATCTTTTCAAGAGAATAGCTGTCCCACTTTTTGTCATACTTCTCCGAAAATATCAATAAAGCAGTACATAAAAGGCCAAGGCACACGGCACAAATGCAAACCACAGAAGAAGAAAAACACATTATGCAGATTCAGAGTGGTACCAAATTCTTTGATATTCTCTGCTCTTTCTGTGAGGTGGTTGGTTTCAAGATAAGAGCAATGAGACAAAAGTCTCACATTTACCAGAGTGTTAAATTAATGCTATACATGACGTGCATTTCGTCCATCTTCCAGCACAAATTGTTTTTCTGCCTTTTATGTTTTAAAATCCACAGTATTTTTGTAGATGATGCTTAAATAAAAAATAAAAAGCCCTATAAAAAGTTCATTGGTTTAAACTCCCATTTCTTAATCCAAGTTATTAGCTTGAGCACAGCATCATTCTCGTATCTCATCCAACCTAGTCCCTGAACACCGTGTCTCAGCAGTATATGTATATTACTAGAGGAGAAAATATTGGCAACAAAATGCTCCAATACTTCTGTTAGTCTATAAGGTGCCACAGGACTCTTTATCACTTTAATCAGTTTCACTCACTGTATCTCCACCTCCTGGGCCTAGCTATATCACTCAAAGTGAGGAAACTCTGACATAATTTAGTTTCTGCTTTAAGGATGCAGAATACTAGATATCTTGAATGTTTGAAGGGATATTCAGTCCAGCTATAATCTATAATTTGACAGAGAAGGAAGCCTAAGGTATCCTGGCCAGCGGGTTACATTAGCTCAGGCAAAGCTTACATTAAAGCAAAATAAGAATTTTACCCACACAAAGCTCACAGGCAGGCAATTCAGCATGTCTAATGTAATGCTAATCATTAAAATATTCTTACACAAAATATCATTAAAAGAATATAAAATTAATTACGTCAAAGGTTCATAGACTCATCAAGCAGATGTCCGAGGGGTTCAAAAATCAGACCCAAACTAATATCCTAATGTTGTGGCTCAGACCCATTTATAGTGAAAACGAGGATTCTGAAACCAATAATTTCCTATTACCTTTCTGTGTCAGATTCTTGGGCACCAAAGCTGGCACATCATTTTTAAAAAGCAATCTTCAAACAGATAGGGAACTGCTGGAGTTAAACCTACCGTTAAGGCACAGCTATAGAGACATGCCAAAGTCTGTGTGAGGTTATTTACTGTGTAGATTAATGGTGAGTCTCTCCTATAACAATAGTCACTAGAGGCTGTGTATTGAACTGTGCAGTCTGTTATATTCAATCTGAACTTCAGATGTGAGAACAGCTATACCACCCTTTCACTCAGCAATCCAGTGCTTAAGTTATTGATAGGAAACAAATGCTACAGTGTATTAGGAACAGTACTGTTTTGTTGTCTAGGTTATGCTCAGCTCAGACAGATTGGATGAATCCTGGAGACCAAAAAGGGCTCTTAAAATAGAACTATGTAACAAAGCTAAAAAATATTGGTTAAAAACTACACTAAGGTTATAAAAATGAATGACAGTATAAATGTCAACACTGTTAATTTCACAGCTGATCCTTTTAGCAGAAGCATCTAGTTTATATGCTTTTCCATTACTGTTGAAAGCAGTGGCTGATATTAGAGTAAGAAGCAGCTGGGGAAAGTAAGAGTTCAAGCTTCTCAAAAATGTTAAGTCATCTTGAACGCTGTCCTATAGGGAAGGAGAGCGAGTATATATTTCCTCTCCACTGGTAAAACTCTCAGCTGTCTGCTAGGTGCCAAAACCCCAACCACCTTCCAACTTCTGCAACTACCAAAAGTCCCAATTGTCCCCTATCCAGGTGTCAAAACTAGAGCTGGTCATAAAAATTCCAATGAAACAATGTTTTTGGGCAATAGGCAAATTCTGACAAAAATCAGTATGTTTTGCCAAGATCGTCTGATTGGTTTTCTCCCAGCTCACCTACCCAGCTCCTTGGCAGGCAGCTGGGGACCCCAGGTTTCCAGGGTCTCTGACTCTGGAGCAGCTACCCATGTGCTTTTTTGGAAGGGGAGAATTTCTCAATTTTTGGTTTTCATATTTAATCCAGGACCAGAAAAAGAGCTCTGTGTTAGCTTGAAAGCTTGTCTCTCTCACCAACAGAAGTTGGTCCAATAAAAGATATTACCTCACCCATTTTGTCTCAACCAGAAATAATCAAGCTTGGTGTAGTGGGGTTCTGCAAAGTCTGTGGAAAAGCAGTCTTCCCCTTTACAGGGTGCATAGTGCATTTGATCCTGCAAAATGCTGAGAACTTTCTACTGCTATGAAGGGCCCAGACTTTTAGAGAGATTCCTGTCAGCTGTATAACTGGTTCCTCAGAGTAACTTTGCAATTCTTGACAGCAAGAATGTCCATTGTGCTCAGCCTCTTTAACAGGCAGGTAGGAGTAAGGAAAGGCTCTTTACATCCTCTCCCACACTTACTTAGCAATGCAGAATCTGGACACAATCTGGTTTTATAGTGCTGGATATCCAAATAGCATATTATGATATTATAATCATAACTATAATTCTGTCAACTCTAATAGTTAAATTACATTTATCACTGAATGTAAACCCAGATAGAAAATCTCCTGAACATAAATTTACATGCAATAAAATGTAATAAAAAGAGTTAGAAAATAAAAGAAGAAGAATGGGCCACATCCTCTGCTGGTGTAAATCAGCATAGCTCCATTGTCGTCACTAGCAGTAGGCCAATTTACAGCAGCTTAGCATCTGACCCAGTTACCAATTTCTAAAATGCGAACTGAGAAGTGAACCATTGCTCAAGTTACGAACTTGGCATTGTAGACTGAGATTTCCAGAATGTGTTTTCTAGGGTAAAAAACATGTTAATCAGCTGTGGGAGCTTTAATGGGAGGAAAAGAAAATTGCTATCTTAGCGTCAAAATGCTGTGATTTCCAAGAACTTGTATGACTTTTTTTAGTCATGGCAATTTCATTTTCTCTACTTTCATGAACATTCAATTCACTATTGGTTAACCAAATTAAAAACATGAAGCTATAGAACCCTGGAGTTCTTGTTCCCAGATTATGTTGATGTCAATAAAAATCTGAGCCAGAGACTGTAGCTGCAGAAGATATATTTATTCCCACAAGAACAGCATTAATAAGAGTTAAGTCCTCTCAAACAGGCTTGGTGTCTTTGGAAACCACTTTGAAGTTTGTTTTTGCCCTAGCTCAAATTAATTTTGTCCTTACTAGGTCATTTTCATTTTTACAGGACAAAATATTGAATTTTATTGGGCCAGAACTTTAGCTCAGCAGGAAGTAAGTAGCTGTAAGACTCCTTTTCCCTTCCTTGATCCCATGACTGGCTGGGGACTGCTCTGACCCCAGTACAATTAAATGCTGCTTTAAACGATGCCCAACTTCAACAGCCTCCTAGGGACCATTTCAAAGTTGTAGATTGCTAGAATTCAGAGGTATTTGGGCCATGTCCTTCCCCCCCCCCCCCACGCACAACCAAAACACACCCCTACACCAGGACCAGAAAGGGGTGATGTAGAGCTGACTACACTGATTCCTGAGGATTCTCCTAGATTGTGGAGATCCACAACCAACTGAATCAGCCATTATTCTGCTTTCCTATCATCAGTCTATTGTGTCTACAGGAAAAAACAGTGTAGGCAATCCTGATAAACATATCCTGTAGAGGGGTATTGGAGGGAACAATCAATAGGAAATGTAGGTATTTTAGAGATCACGTTATTGATAGATCAAAAGTGAGTTTTGCTGCAACCAGTCAATGTTATGTAGTAATATCTGTTTGGGTATCAGATTTATGGTGCAGATTTACATACAGTTTTACAATTTTTAAGACACTAATGAACCAGGGCGGGAGGAGGGCGGGGTTAACTGATGCTTGACATTTTGGAAATTTTTCATATATTTCTCTTTTCACATGTAACTGAACAGTAACATGATAAAAAGGGCAGTACTTTTTTGCTTTTTCCTGAGCAAAGATAAAATTATTGATATTTATAGAACTCTTAAAGGTTAGTAGCTCCTGATAAGCTGAAGGTCTGAAGAATAGCTAAATAAAAAGCTAAAATGTCAAATGCTTGGAGAAAAAGAAAAAGTGACTAACTAAACATTTGAGGGCTTTTCAAGCCAATGGGTGTTTTGACAGTGGAATGACTTTTAGGCAGAGCCCGTTAGTTTAAATAATTTAACCTCTTGCATAAGGATGCTGCCACTGTATAGAGAAAAAAAGTTAAAAAATAAAGTTCTCTCTGGCATGCAATCAACATGAAGTCTTTTGCTGGGGCCAAATAATATAAAGGGATACTCAGTTATTTCAGCCATCATAGCAAACCCCAATGAATACTGAGCAAGAGGGAAATAAGAAAGTACATCATCCTCCGAGGGCTAAATCCTATTCTCAATGTCAAGCCTGAGTAGCCAGGCAGTGTGGGGGTAAGTTCTGCCTGGGGACAGAATCTGCCATAGCTTCAAGGCTATGGTGGCCCTTATTATCGCTATGCCATCCTACCTCTCACTCCCCCTCCACACAGTGAAAATGGCAAGTGTACCAAGCAGGTAACAGAGTCACCAGTCATGACTCCCATTCCCCTCCATGCCATTCCCTCTCTGGCCTCTCCCCAAGCCATCTGTGCATTGGGATGCAGGGAAAGTTTGCAAAACTGCACTCAGAAGTACACGTGGGATTTGCATGCCCCATGCTCTCTTCCTGAATCCGTCCCAGGCTGGACAGCAAAACCAACCTTGGTTCCACTCTGTTTAAGCACATTCCAGGCACATCAGCTGCAGGGCAGGAGTTGCTCCCAAAAGCTAGAGAGAGAAAAATGCAAAAATAATTTATATATCACAGTGTGACAGCAATCTGAACCCAGCTATTGCTTTAGAATTAAACGTCATTTCACATTTCAGTGTATCGAGGAAAGAGGTAGCTGCTTAACTTTTTAATAATAAGGAGTAAACCAATATGTATTTAAATATTTAAAATAAGACTTCAGTAAGACATCAGAGTCCTTTTCCCTTTCTTACAAAGAATGAATAACACTGGACAGTGAAATTATAATTTCAAAGAGCTGAAATCCATTTAATCTTCTGTAGCAACAGATAAAATTTATTAATAATAGGTCATTATTTAAACTTCCCATTTTCAGCATGTACTTATTATCGGTATTACAAAAGAGTTAAAAGATAGGATTTTAGAGGAAATAAACATTTTGTTTTCAAAACCCTTTTTCTCTCTGCCAATTTGTTTTGAGCTGCTTCCAATTTTCACACCACTGGCACTTAGATTCTTGCAAAAATTGACTGGAAGTTTAGAGAAGCTGATTTGCAGAGGTGCAGAATTTGGCAGGGAAAAAAGGCCACCTGTTATCAGCTTATAAACCACTATTAATCAGTGGGGAAGTCGTTTTTTAGTCCAACAGTATTTTACTGGTAGATATCATTTAGACTAAGTATCAACAATGGAGGCCATAGTTATGATATATACTATAATCTGCTTTTCACACAGCTGGTTTTTCAGACTAGTTAGTATTGCTGGAGTTCCAGATGGCACTGAGATATCAGAAAGGAATTTTTTTTGGCGTTTAGCCATTACATGGCTGACAGTGAAGCCATTTAAACAGACTTTTTTTCCCTCACACATAGTACATTTTGTAATGGAAATTAGATTTATTGCTTAAATGACCTGATCCTATTCACAGTTGGGTCCAATTCAGTTAATTTTTTGAAGTACTGTACATCCTAGGGCAACATGTCCTGCTGATACAGTAAATTATTTCTCCCAAATATTAGATATACTAGAACAAAGTCTGATAAAAATGCATACATTGTGTATACTGTAATAACAGAACTGATGTCAATACCAGCTCATGAGGAAATTATCTACATTAACCAGAAGGCATTTTCCCCCTAGAGTGAATAACTGTTCCTTTTATTAAAATTATTGAACCAATTTTAAGTTTTGATATTCTGCAGCTTCTTGGCTGATGTTTTCATAAGACATTATTCATCCTCCCAAAGAATATGTTCTTCTTCCAGGGCAAACACTGATAGTATTTAGTAATGTATTACTATTTTTAATTAAGTGTCTCTAAAATGTTCCAGATTGACAGGCCTGGAAATTAAAGTCTTCTTGTGATGTTTTGGGTATCACCCAGACCAATAAAAGGTTCCATCACCACTTGCCATGCAACCTCGGGTGCCTTTATGCTGTGCAGCTTTCGTTCAGACCCCTGACACCAGTAGCCTGCCCACAAGTGCAGGGTCTCATCCTAGCTTCCACCATCCTACTTACTCCTTACAGGGTGACATCAACAACCTTTCCAGTCCTGAGTCGCCCCAAACCAGTCCTCCCCGAGATCTTAACTACCAGACACTTGGACTTTTCCTCTCAGGTTAGTCACCCCCGAAGGTATGAAACCAGTCTCCAGACAAGCTTGCTTGGGCACACACACTCCACACAGTTTGCACAACAGAGTCCCACTTGAAATAAAAATAAAATAAACAGAAGGTTATTTAATAGAAAAGCCACAGATTCAAAGATGAAATAGTAAGAGAGAGACCACATATACAGGTTACACAGTAAATGAACATAAAAATGCAACCTCAGACTTTACAATTCTATATAAGACAAAATCGCTTTTCTAATACAAGTTACCTACTGCCTTTGAACAATTTCCTAGAATACCACCTAGCTATAGGGAGGATGCAGCATTTCCCAGATAGCACTCACCAAGTGACTGTCCCTCAGTTTCTGGATGAAGACCTTAGTTTCAAGCTTTGTTGTTAAGGGCTTTTTCATTTTTTCTTTTTCCCCTCTCTCCTAGCGTGGTGACTCATGAGGATTCAGAGTTGAGGATTCTAACGGAATGTATCAATGTCTTCCCACTAACTCTAATGGCCTATCATTTGTCTTTTCCTGGCTTGCACAAGACTAGGTACTTGGAGCTACTCTCATCTGGTTGGGGACATAGCCCCTCCCAGCCCTATTGCACCACAAATTATGAGCATTTTTCTATATACCCTGCAACATACATTCATAACCACAGGCTGTATACTTATCCCATAATGACCATTAAGTTTAGAACATTATAAGCTTTCATAAGAGACCTCAGGAGACATCTTTATAGCACAATAACAGTGGATATTATCAGTTGGTTCAACTGCTTATTCTTCAGGGTTCAACACCCCTGTTCTCCCCTTGGAACCCTGACTCTCACACTTGTATTCATTAATTTTATCCAGAGGACAGGTACACCACAAGCTGTAGTAACACTAACTTATCTATATTGCCCTAAAGTAACTCTTGCAAAGTGAGATGGCAGTTCATGCTCTGTACTCATTGAATTCTTGGTCTCCCTAACTGAAATCTTAGCAAGGGGGCTGTAACAAGCTGACCGTCTCCCCAGCTCAGGAAGGGCCCACTGCCACACTGAGACCCTTTTCCAGGCAGTTCATTTTCTTTAAACATGGACAAACACAACAAAACAGTTCCTCAGTGAACCCTGGGCTACAGCTTCCAGGGATTTTTTCCCCTTTACCTCTTTGTCCTTCCACTTCAGGCCTTCCAGCAGGACTCCTCCATGCTCTGGTCACTGTCCTCCCCACCCTGTCCCCAACATGTTCCCAGTGCCTCCCTTCCCAGGGCACTCTAGCAGTCTCTCCCAAGGAACTCCCTGCTTCTTCCATGTCTGCCTGTTCCCAAAGAACTGGCAGTGAAAGCCTTCTATCTGCTCTCTTTACTCCTTTCCTGACTGACTCTCCAGGCCAATTCACCCAGGCTTCCCCTCCTTCAGACCCCAGGTGCTTTTTCTTTTAGCCCAATTGGGATGAGGCACAGGTGCATTGGTGCTGCTCCCTCTTAAAGGCCCAATGCCACTTTGTTACAGAGGCCTTGTCAATTGGGGTGATGCTTTGCTGCCAACACCTGTTCACTGACCCTGACTGTGGAGGAGAAATTAAGCATGTATTTTTATTGGGTATGAAAAACTGAATCTTCTTCCAGGGTTTGTCATTTGTCTGTGGGCGAGGGACATTATGAGAATGTCGAGGAACTGATGTTAAATGTAGTGGTGAAGAGAAACGATCTTGACTCTGGAGGTCTCTGCAAAGTGACAGGTTTTACAGTAGGTAGTGGCAATGGTGGGAAAGGAATCAGTCTATACAATGGCTTCATTACTAAGGTAAATATTCACACTGTAAATATTTGGGAACCCTGATTTTACAGGATTTTAAAAAGAAAGACATGTTCCCACATCCTTAGCCATTCAGTGAAATAAACCAGAATATTCTTCATCAGAAAACCCCTAAACAAAACTAAATATATTTGTTTCTGCTGTGGAAATATATGTAAATTGGTAGATGAAATTATAATTTGGACAGCATTACAAGTCCCTCAGTATTTACAAACACAAAATATTCTTTTATTTATTCAGCCATAGGGACAAAAACAAATCATTTTGATGGCAGAACTGAAATCTGAGTCTGAGACTTTTCTGACTGCTGAAGGGTCTTTAGCACTGGTGTCTTACTGAGAATCACCCATTGATTGAATTGCAATTAAATAAAAAAACAGAGAGACCTAGTGTCTCCTTCCTTCTCAGGCCAAAATTATGAATCCTGACTGCTTTCCTGTTCATTGCTTCCTTTAGGACCCATTCCAGCAATGCACTTATGTATGAAATCAATGGGACATAAGCAGATACTTTAGAAGTGCTTTGCTGAATTGGGGCCTTAGTGTAGTTAATTTTCTTTTAATCTGTTCTTTCCATATTTTTAAGAAGAAATTAGTTCAATGGAGTTAGAACAGGGATGAATTTGACCAACATTTTCAAAACATATTTTGTCTCCCACCATGATATGGCCCATTAAATAAATATGTAAATAGAACTGAAATATTATTTCCTCTTTTTCTGGTTTTTTCAGGTCTAGGTTAATTATTGTACCTCTTTTCAATGAATAATATTTGGTAACATGAGAATAGCTGAAAAGTGTTCATTGGTAGTGTTCCTGGAGTGTAAAGTATGATGTTTAATTCCAAAAATCCACCGTGAAGTTAACTAGGGTCAGCTTTAAAGTGTAATTCTACTCTGAGAAGTAATTTTACAAAAGTGACCCTTGTTATAGATCTGTTCCTTGTGGGCCACATGCTGAAGGTTGCGGATCCCTGTTTTAAAGCATAAATGACCTGCAATGGAAAATAGCAGTGCTGGACCTTGAACATCTGACATCCTATTCTCCTGACCCAGAATATGAGTAACACTCATTTAAATTCACAAAATTGGGTGGGATAGTTGTTGAAAAACTAAAAACTAAAAGCCAGAACACCAAAATTGTGTTTATTTTGTTTTGTTTTTTTTAATGAAAAGAAACAATAGTGATTTTTTAAAAACTGTAGAAAATATTTTTACATACTAGTCTTAATCCTAATATCATGCCCAAATTTCAACTCAGCTAATTACAATTTTCCTCTCTAAATTTCCCCTGCAGTTTCAATTGGATGCAGTAATATTCTTCAATTCTTGTCCTAAATTGTTGTGTGCACTTTTGAATAGCTGCTGCATTTCACCCCAATGATGGATGCCGTTCAGGAAAGGAGGAAGACATCCCTGTATATCAGTTTATATAGCATTTTAGGATCTTTTTGGCTGTAAAGTGCTACGTAAAATTTAAGATTATTATTTTCTCATCTTCAGGGCAACAAAAAAAAATCTCTAACCTGCAGCTTGCACAAATTTAAAGTGGAAAATTCAAGCTGTTTGACTCAAATATTGCAGCACTTTCCCTTAGCCCTCTGATGTGCCAGCCAAGCAACTGCTAGGGTTTGATAACATTCAGCACACTGCAGACTTTATTTGCCGGAAAGCTCTAAGACTACTATATACTTATCTGCTGGTATTTTCATTTGACAACCAACGTGTCAGAATTGCCACCAAATGTGTAAATTTGCAGAGAGGACTTTGTTTCATTTCCTTTATTGCTTCTTGTGTGAAAGGATTCAGCCCATCTACAGTAGGGCACTTTGAAAAAGTGTAAGAAAGTCCTAGCTTGCACATTTGTTTTTCTTAAATATTTGAGGGGACCACACAACTAGGCAATGTTTGTGGAGCTCCTTGCACATGTAAAGTAGAATTATTTTTTTAAAATTAATTATTGTAAAATGGGTGCACTTTGGGCCAAATTCTACACGCAGTGGTACCTAGGTAACCCCTTGACTGCTGATTAAAAAAAAAAAGCATAACAGATTGTAACAGGACATGCTGGCTCTTTAAGCGGGGCAAGGATGTAAATAAATTCCCTGTCCTCATAAGGGATGGCAGACCAGGGAAGGAACAAGGTCGGCCATGTGTTGTTCCACTGAGAAAACTGGGGAAACTGTGGTTAAATTTTGACTTTTTAAATAGCAATCAAATTATTCAACTGAAGGACAACTAGGTGATTTTGGATTGTTAAGTGATGCCAGGATTGAGAGCAGTGGACTTAATATGCAATAAAGAAGGGTAGGTGGGATCTACTCTGCTTCTTTTATGGCTCCCTGTTTTTCAATAAGTGTGAGACAGACAAAATATTGTTCCATTAGCGTTTCCTACAGAAGTAAGGAAAGGACATGAGACATAATTAAGATATATACAACAGGTATAGAGAGAGTGAAGCGACAAAGAAGTTATAAGGACATCAAGTAACCAAAGGATTGTCTTGTTTAAAGAAAAGCTTAATTCCAGTTTTGTTTTAGCAGCTAAATCACAACTATTGGCACTTAAAATTGAAATTATACTAAAACTTTAAAGAGCAAATCTTGAGATTAATACCATAATAACGTATTCTTTAGCACTAAAACTATCCAGTATATTTTAGGGCATCACTGTTCTTGCATTTACAAAAACCCACCCTTTCCAAACTTTCTATACTCATTTATTATGGAGCTATGACTATGTAGTTTGTAGTTATTACTATGGCACGCAGAGTCACATTTCCTTCCCAGTACTCCTTCTCAGACAGCACAGCCATGCGCTGTAATTTAATGAGAGAGAAACCTAATGGCTCAATCTAGACCTAAATCTAAAAGAGAGAGAGCGAGAAAGAGAGAGATACTCTACATGTTTGTGGGTTAATCCCAGCGTTAGACCATAACTGCCATTCCAGAAAAAGCCACTGAACTTGATGTCTTGCTGTCATGCAATTGGATCTAAAGGGACAGGAAGGCTATCCATGTGAGGCCACTGGCTTAGCACTCAGAAGACCTAGATTCAATTTCCTGCTTTGCCACTGACTTCTTGTCTCTGCCTCAGTTCCCCAACTGTAAATTGGGATACTATCTTAAAAAGTGTCAAGTATCAGTGGGGTAGCCGTGTTAGTCTGGGTCTGTACAAGCCATTCACCTGATGAAGCGGGTATTCACTCATGAAAGCTTATGCTCCAATATGTCTGTTAGTCTATAGGTGCCACAGGACTCTTTGTCGCTTTTTATCTTAAGATGGTGTTATAAGTATACATTAAACATTATAATACATTCAGATACTACAGTACCTTAGATAGATTCTCCCACGTTTGTGTCAGGTTTATGTGATTAACACACCAAAAGGTGCCCCAATGGGAGAACAATCCCCTGAAGACACAACAAGCTTTCACTAATCTTTGCCTTCTGACAAGTCTAATGTAAATAGCTAGAGTATTATCATGTCCTCAGCCCCCAGTGCAACTCCAGCTACTCTTTTACCAGGCCTCCCTCAACCACACCTGCCCACCTTATGGGCTGCAGTAGCCAGCTCCAGTCATCTCAGCAGTATGGTGGAGATGTGAGGTTTGTGATTTGTACACTTTCTCCAGGCAGGCTTCCAGTCAGCAACCCAGATAGTGAATTGCACCCATCTTCTTCACTAATCAACACTTGTTTCCAGTTTTCTAGGGTTGCTTTTATGCTTTAAATCCACAAATTCTATATCTGCTTCTCAGCTATTAATAAAAATAACAATTTATTACCAACTTTATTGATACATTATGCCTAGCAAAGATAAAGAAGACATAAAAACTTTGGAGTGTCAAGTCATAAAACATATCATGGAACAGAATCCAGAAGTGATGATTAAATGGGCCCCTATAGAGCATAATAAAACTGACTTTAGGCGTTTAAAGCATTTTCGTGGTATACCTGTATCTTTTTGACAATTTTAGGAAGGAAATTTAATCTGTGAAATATTACTTCTGGATATACATGTTTCAAAGTGAATATTTATGTAATGCAGACAACACTATTGCCCAGATCTCTCTCAGAATCACTATATCTAAGGCCTTGTCTACACTACAAGACTATTTCGAATCTACTTAAGTCGAATTTGTGGATTCGACCTTATGAAGTGGAATTTGTGGATCCACAGTAAATACACTAATTCGAATGTCTGAGTCCACAGTAACGGGGCTGGCGTCGACTTTGGAAGCGGTGCACTGTGGGAAGCTATCCCACAGTTCCCGCAGTCCCCGCTGCCCATTGGAATGCTGGGTAGAGCCCCCAATGCCTGCTGGGGGGAAAAATGTGTCGAGGGTGGTTTTGGGTAACTGTCATCATAGAACCGTCAATCACGCCCTCCCTCCCTGAAAGCTCCGGCAGGAAATCTGTTCGCGCCCTTCTTTGGTCGGTTACAGCTCGGACGCCACAGCACTGCGAGCATGGAGCCCGCTGCGATCATCGCTGCACTTATGGCCGTTGTCAACTCCTCGCACCTTATCGTCCACCTCTTCCACAGTCAGCTGCTGAGAAATCGGGCGAGGAGGCTCCGGCAGCGCGGTAAGGACAGGAATTCACAGAGTGGCGCAGACCTCTCAGAAAGCAGGGTACGCCGCGCCGTGGAGATCATGGTGGCAATGGGTCAAGTTCATGGTGTGGAACGGCGATTCTGGGCCCGGGAAACAAGCACGGACTGGTGGGACCGCATAGTGCTGCAGGTCTGGGATGAATCACAGTGGCTGCGAAACTTCAGGATGCGTAAGGGCACTTTCCTTGAACTCTGTGACTTGCTGTCCCCTGCCCTGAAGCGCCAGGACACCCGGATGCGAGCAGCCCTGAGTGTGCAGAAGCGAGTGGCCATAGCCCTCTGGAAACTTGCAACGCCAGACAGCTACCGGTCAGTAGCGAACCACTTTGGCGTGGACAAATCTACCGTGGGGGTTGCTGTGATTGAAGTAGCCCACGCAATCGTTGAGCAACTGCTCTCAAAGGTAGTGACTCTCGGAAACGTCCAGGACATCATAGATGGCTTCGCCGCGATGGGATTCCCAAACTGCGGTGGGGCTATAGATGGGACTCACATCCCTATCCTGGCACCGGCCCACCAGGCCAGCGAGTACATTAACCGAAAGGGCTACTTTTCTATGGTGCTGCAAGCACTGGTGGACCATAGGGGACGTTTTACCAACATCTTCGTTGGGTGGGCGGGCAAGGTTCATGACGCGCGTGAGTTCAGGAACTCTGGTCTGTTTAGACGCCTCCAGGCAGGAACTTTCTTCCCGGACCACAAAGTAACGGTTGGGGATGTGCAGATGCCTACAGTGATCCTCGGGGACCCAGCCTACCCGCTAATGCTCTGGCTCATGAAGCCCTATACAGGCGCCTTGGACAGAGAGAAGGAGCTCTTCAACTACCGGCTGAGCAAGTGCAGAATGGTGGTGGAGTGTGCTTTCGGACGTCTCAAGGGGAGATGGCGGAGCTTACTAACTCGCTCGGACATCAGCGAAAAGAATATCCCCGTAGTTATTGCTGCTTGCTGTGTGCTCCACAATCTCTGTGAGAGCAAGGGCGAGACTTTTTTGTCCGGATGGGAGGTTGAGGCAAATCGCCTGGCTGCAGTTTACGCTCAGCCAGACACCCGTGCCGAGAGAATATCCCAGCGGGAAGCGCTGTGTATCCGGGAGGCTTTGAAAGCTAGTTTCCTCGGAGAGCAGGATAACCTTTGACTCTCCACTTGCTTTCAATAGAAACTGACCCTGGGCCTGTGTCTGTATGTGTCGATTTCGATCTGCGGTTACATACCCCGTTCTCCAAGTTTCCCCCACTTCCAAAGCACGTTTTAAATAAAATTAATTGTTACACTCATTATTAATAAATCTTTGTTTTACTTTGCATTTCTGTTCAGTTGTTGAAACATGGACGCATACTGTGCTGGGCACGGTGTGCACTGATGTACAGACCGCTTGTTCCATAGAGGAATGACATCCTCCTGCTCCTACATAGGTCTCTGGGGTGGGGGACGGTTGCAAGTGGTTGTGCATCAAGGGGAGGGATTGCAGGAAGGGGTGGGTTTGCAGGAAGGGGCGAGTGGTGCCTTCTTTGGATAGGGGTTTGGATGACGGCAGTGGGCTGCGGGTTTGGGCGTAGGAAGGGGTGAGGGGTGTGGGGGAAGGGTGAGTATCTGTCCGTGGATGAGGGCTCTTGCTGGGGCTCAGGGCAGCGGAGAGGCTCGTTGCTACGGTGGAAGTGCATGGTAAGGGCAGCGTGCCTTAACATTAAGGGGGTGGCAGGTGCTAGGACCCTGGACAAGCATACACATCACAGAATGACCCGGGGCAGCATACACCACACAGAGTGACCCTGGTGCCTACTGACTGCAGTGTGTGTGTGCCCTGCAGTTGATCATGCCCCCAAGTCTGTACCCTGGTAATGTAGGCTATATCGTGCAATTATAAATCCCCTCCCCCCCATACACAAAAAAATCCTCTGACACGAAAGACGTGACCAAAACAGTGAATAACAGCAAACAGCTTTTAATAATCTAATACACAGTGGGGGGATGAAACTTGGATTTGGGACTGGGTGAGCCTGTAAGGGAAGCACTTCTACAAATGTATAGCGTGAGAGGTGTGTGGTACATTAGCGCTATGCAGTGGTGCAGTGACAGTTCTCACGGCCCCTACCGCCCCTCCGTCTTGTACTTTTGGGTGAGGGGGGGGCAGGACTTCTTGGCGGGGGAGGGCGGTTGCAGATACACTGCAGGGGGGCTCTGTCCTCCTGCCTGCGGTCCTGCAGAACATCAACAAGGCGCCGGAACGTGTCCGTTTGCTCCCTCATTAGCCCAAGCAGCGTTTGAGTCGCCTGCTGGTCTTCCTGCCGCCACCTATCCTCCCATTCGATGTGTGTGCGATGCTGTTGACATAGGGTCTCCCTCCACTGTGTCTGCTCTGCCACCTCGGCTCTGGAGGAAGCCATCAGTTCCGCGAACATCTCGTCCCTAGTCTTTTTCTTTTGCCGCCTAATCTGCGCCAGCCTCTGCGAGGGGGATGCCGGGGCAGTCCGGGAAAGAGCCGAAGCTGTGTGATGGGAAAAGTAACTGATTTCCTTGAACAGATACATGTTTGCGAACAGTGAACACAGTCTAGTCAGTTTCTCTGAACAAGACCATACAGGGCAACAAGTCTCACGAGATCTTGGGACAAGTTCGAGATTTCGGAATACGCTCTCATTGGCTGCGGCATTGCACAGGAGAGCGGACAAGTGGGGAGAGACAGCTGAATCCGTCTAGCAGACAGTCCTGGTAAGCCTTACAGTACATTCTGCTTATCAGTTAATGGATAGCTGTGCCCTCCCGCTAAAGGCAATCTGGAAATCATATACTCTGACCCTTTTCCAGCCACTCCCGCCAGTGCACGGGAAAGATCAATGTATGCTTTTCCTATGTGGCCTACAACACGTGGCTGTTAAGCAAGAGTCATTGTTATGCAAAGTAAAAGTCAACCATTCACAACAGTAACAATACACTAATTGCCCTAATTAGATGCAGCATTTCATGAACGAGATCACCCTGATGCGGGTCCCTCGGAGTCACAAAGAGCGGATGCTAAGGGAAGCCCTGCAGAGACCAGGACCATATGCGGCCATGCTTGTAGAGGCGATGATTCCCATCTACATAAGGATGTCCTGGCGCGGAAGAGTGTGCTTCCATGGAGCACCCAACAAGGCACCTCTCCCCAGGAACCTCCTGCGGAGGCTTTTCAAGGACCTAAATGAGACCTTTCTTGAATTGTCCCTGGAGGATTATTGTTCAATCCCTATATGTGTGGACCTACTTTTCATATAGTTTTTCAGTGAAAATTTTATATATAGTATTTCTATTTTTTATACCTGTTTTATAAAAAATAAATGTTTACATGTTTCTAGCACTTACCGCCTGATCCTTCCCCTGATTCAGAGTCCGGGTTAACGGCCGGGGAGGGTTGGTAGGGGATCTCTGTGAGGGTGATGAAGAGATCCTGGCTGTCAGGGAAAGCGGTATTGTGTTCGCTGTCGCCTGCGCCGTCCTCCACAGACCCTTCCTCATCTTCCACATCGGTGAACATCGAGGAGGAACTGTCCAGGTTCACTATGCCATCCACTGATAGGAACACTGAGTCCACGGTCACTGGTGGGACAGTGGTGGCAGACCCACCTAGAATGGCATGCAGTGCCTCGTAGAAGCGGCATGTCTGGGGCTGGGCTCCGGAGTGTCCGTTTGCCGCTCTGACTTTTTGGTAGCCTTGTCTCAGGTCCTTGATTTTCACGCGGCACTGCATTGCATCGCGGCTGTATCCTTTCTCTATCATTGCTTTGGAGACCTTCTCGAAGGTCTTTGCATTCCGCTTGCTGGAGCGCAGCTCCGACAGCACAGACTCCTCACCCCACACACCGATCAGATCCAGGACTTCCCGGTCTGTCCATGCTGGAGACCTCTTTCTATTCTTGGATTGGCCGGACTCCTCTGCTGGAGAGCTCTGCATCGTTGCAGGTGCTGCGGAGCTCGCCCCGATGTCCAGCCAGGACGTCAGATTCAAAGTGCCCAGACAGGAAAATGAATTCAAATTTTCCCGGGTCATTTCCTGTGTGGCTGGTCAGAGAATCCAAGCTCGGACTGCTGTCCAGAGCGTCAACAGAGTGGTGCACTGTGGGATAGCTCCCGGAGCTACTAAGTTCGATTTGCATCCACACCTAGCCTAATTCGAGCTAGCCATGTCGAATTTAGCGTTACTCCACCTGCCGGGGTGGAGTACCAAATTCGAACTAAAGAGCCCTCTAGTTCGAATTAAATGGCTTCCTGGTGTGGACGGTTGAGCGGTTAGTTCGAATTAACGCTGCTAAATTCGAATTAAAGTCCTAGTGTAGACCAGGCCTTAATCACTGCTCCATGCTGTGAAGTCATTTGGTATTTGTTGTTTAGCAAGCCTGGAAGGATGGGAAAAAATGTTGACAGGAAGTTTTTTGTTATATATGCCAGCTGAAAAAGAAACCCTACAATCTTTTAGTGAGATCTCTGATCTGAATTGACAAACTGTGTCCCTATCATTAAATGATTGAGGGGACTATTCAGCCTTACATTGGAGCTGATTGGCACAAGGCTAAAGCAGTGGAAGGGTGATTGGCACAAGGCTCAAGACTCTGCTGCTCTGGCCAGTAATCACTTCAGTCCCCAGTTCAAGTTAGGCCACTCTAAGGGCTACTCTTACTTGCCTCTATTACTAGGGTCCTTGTAAGGGGACCATACAGCCAACACTGCTGACACTATGCCTGATGGAGAAGCCCACTTTTCTTATAGTGATTCCCCAAGGACCTGATCTGTTTCCCCAACAGAGCAAATGTAAAGGGCCCTCAACACAAGCATGAATCGGGCACAAGGTGACCATCTAAGAAACAGACTAAGATTCTTCATTTTCCTTTGAGTGTCTATCCCTTTTCAGTGGAAAGCTGGAATTGAATTAGCCATACTATTGGAATCCTGGCTGGGAAACAATGTTCTACTGATTCTACGCCAGTTTTACAGTACTATGGTCAGACTAAGACTGAGCCTAGCAATAGCAGTGATCTTATGTTTCGTTCAAGATGACAGTGTGCTTATTTTGATAGTTCCACTTTTGTATGATGTTTTATGCTTTTTTCTTTGTTTTCCAAAATTTTAACAAAAATATTATTGACATTTTCCATTTATTAAAAACTGTTTTCCATCCAAACAAAACACTGACACACACTAAGGCAATGCAAGAAAGACATATTAATTAATCAGAACATCCCTCATTGGCTAATTAATTAGCAAGACTGATACTCAGCTGAGAGCTATTTAAACCTCTTGCAGGATTCATATACACCTCATAAGAGCGGCCATTCTGAGTCAGACCAATGGTCCATCTAGCCTAGTATTCTGTCTTCTGACAGTGGCCAATGGCAGGTGCTTCAGAGGCAGTGAAAAGAACAGGTGACCATCAAGTGATCCATTCCCTGTCACCCACTCCCAGCTTCTGGCAAACAGAGGCTAGGGACACTCAGAGCATGGGGTTGCATCTCTGCCCATCCTGGCTAATAGCCATGAACTTATCTAGTTCTTTTTTTGAACACTGTTATAGTTTTGGCCTTCACAACATCCCCTGGAAAAGAGTTCCACAGGTTGACTGTGTGTTAGGTGAAGAAATACTTCCTTTTGTTTGTTTTAAACCTGCTGCCTATTAATTTCAGTGGGTGACCCCTAGTTCTTGGGTTATGTGAAGGAGTAAATAATACTTCCTTATTCACTTTCTCCACACCAGTCAAGATTTTATTGACCTCTATCATCTCCCCACTTAGTCATCTCTTTTCCAAGCTGAAAAGTCCCAGTTTTTTAAATCTCTCCTTATATGTAAGATGTTCCATAACTCTAATCATTTTAGTTGCCATTCTCGGTACCTTTTCCAATTCCAATATATCTTTTTTGAGATGGGGCATGCAGATCTGCACCCTGTATTCAAGATGTGGAATTTTTGATATTAGGAAAAACTTTTTCACTAGAAGGGTGGTGAAGCACTGGAGTGGGCTACCTAGGGAGGTGGTG
This sequence comes from Mauremys mutica, assembly GCF_020497125.1. Classification (NCBI taxonomy): domain Eukaryota; kingdom Metazoa; phylum Chordata; order Testudines; family Geoemydidae; genus Mauremys; species Mauremys mutica. Next base: position 66,967,298 of record NC_059076.1, read on the forward strand.
GAATCTCCTTCCTTAGAGGTTTTTAAGGTCAGGCTTGACAAAGCCCTGGCTGGGATGATTTAGTTAGTGATTGGTCTTGCTTTGAGCAGGACATTGGACTAGATGACCTCCTGATAGGGTGACCAGACAACAAGTGTGAAAAATCGGGACGGGGGTGGGGGGTAATAGGAGCCTATATAAGAAAAATACCCAAAAATCGGGACTGTTTCTATAAAATCAGGACATCTGGTCACCCTACCTCCTGAGGTCCCTTCCAACTCTGATATTCTATGATTCTATGATCTATATAGAAGCATTATGATATTTTCTGTCTTGTTATGTATCCCCTTCCTAATGGTTCCTAACATTGTGTTCGCTTTCTTGACTGCCCCTGCACATTGAGCAGACGTTTTCAGAGAACTATCCACAATGACTTCAAGATCTCTTTCTTGAGTGCTAACAGCTAACTTAGACCCCATCATTTTGTATGTATAGTTGTTGGGATTATGTTTTTAATGTGCATTACTTTGCATTTATCAACATTTAATTTCATCTACCATTTTGTTGCTCACAATAAACTACAACTGTTAATGATGAAGTCAGTCTAGACAATTTAATGTCCTTTGTCAGCGATGAATTATTGTGACAGAAAGTGATTTGCTAATGGAATTAACATTGTCATAATTTATTTTAATGCAAACATCAAGTTGATTACATTCTCTTAACACATTAATTAAATCAGACAACATGTTTTCCTGTCAGATGATGGATTTCCACCTCAGTATTCAACAAGTCAGGCATCACTGATTTCCAAGAATCTTAAAACAACAAAAGTTCTTTCATCTGCTTTGTTTCAAAACCATTTAATATGTTTGTAGCATACAGAGGTTAGTTTCAAGGAAGAGATAATAATTCAGTTTTAGAATGCTTTGGCCTACTAGTTTAGGGCCTAATCCAAATCCCATTATGGTAAACAGAAAGATTCCTGGTGACTTCAATTGGGTTTGGCTCAGTCCCTTAAGTCTCTGTACATCAATTTATGGTCAACATTGTTCCCTTACATGTATACAGTATTTTTCATGGACGGCAGTATCTAAGAGCTTTACAGGATATCTACAGGTGTCTGAAAATGCAGCTATTTCTGGGCTGCAGCCTGACAGCTATTCTCTGTCAACAGCACTTACATAAATTTACTAGGAGGAGAAATGAAAATTAACTTCTTCAACTGACACTACTGGGATAACTATAATGGTCAGAATGTAATTACTTAATTGGAAATTTGTCTGAGATACTGATATTCTTACAAAAATGTCTGCCCAGACTTACTCCTTATTTGCTATTGACTTCAAAAGGCACTGGGATCAGGGCCAGTGCCCTGTGATCAGAACCTCTATTTTATATATCCTCGGTGCCCCAAAGTTGTTGACTTAGTCCTAGGATCACAGTCTAGAACAGCTGTATGTGTTAGCAAATTGGTCCACTTGTTAGAGACCAATGGAAAGAATTCACTCATCAGAAAAGCAAGATAAGAGAACAAATGTCCCAAAGATTCGGTTACTTCCCATCCCTTAAAAACAAAACAAAATAAAAAACAGGAAACCCACTACTATATACACGACATATGACGCTTTTCCCACTGTACTACTGTGGCTTCCCCCAAGCACTCTGATAATCAGCTCCTCCTGTAGTACTCTGCCATTCAAAGGGGTAGATGACACAGCTCCATTCTCAAGTAGTTGTTCTTTTAAACAGTCTAGCAAAAGAATAGACCACAGAGTCCTTTAAGCCTAGAGTTGGAGACTAACTTATAATCAGTCACATGTGAGACATTTAAAGGTCCTTAGAATCAGTAGTGCAAGGGCAAGAGCTATGTAGGACCCTCATTTGCATGAGCTACCTTCCTCCCACCAGAAAGTAAGTAGCTCCTTTGGCTGTGGTGAAGTAGCAGGCTGTTATAGTTGCAGAATTCAGGAGCTAAAGGATTAATTCACATTAACCCAGTGTCTTACACAGCTATTAGCATAGTCCCTATAATACCAATATGGTATTATGTCATAAGCACAGTCCCTCTCAAACTTTAGCTAAAAATATCCTTACAATTAAACTTCTAGAAATGTAGTGATACATTTGGCATACTTGAATACTTTGAGAAAATGACAGAATTTAATAAGCTCTGCACAGCAGTTTTAATAGACTTCCGTTAGGCCTTTGATTCAGTGCATCTAGCAAGTTTGAGGGATCTGATGAAGCAACTTGGCCTCCTGAGAAGATAATATCCTTGACAGAAGAGCTCTCTGATGAAACGGAAAGCTACATTTGAGTCAACGGCACACACATGGCATGGTTTCCTATCTCCACAGAAGTGCAACAAGGCTGTGTTCTGCCACCATTGTTGTTCAATATTGGCATTGATTGGTTGATGGATAAGCTTGCAGAGGCAGCTGTCAGTGGTGTTGACCTGGACACCATTCTGCTTTGAGATCTTGTATACGTTGATGATATTGTCTTATTGGCTCAGCATGGTGAATTGCTGCAGCTGATGGCTGATCTAGTCAGGCAAGAAGCATCACGCATTTGTCTGGTAATTAATCTGGTTACTAACTCCCTGGCCACTACCATCAAACAGACTCCAGCTCCAGATTGCAATCATCTCAGTATTAACCTCTCAGTACAGAACATTGAGCAGTTGGCATCTGTCAAATATGTTTGCAGCATCATAGGCAGTGCTAGAGGATGCTGAAAAGATGTGGATGTGCATACAGCAGCAGCTGCTGCTATATTCTGGGCCCTTCAATGGACTCTGTGGGGAGGTTGTGACATTTTTGCTACAAAGCTGTAGATCTATAGAACCACAGTTATAGTATATAACTCTATAGTATAGACTGTATTCTTGGCCCTGAGAAAAGCTGAAGAACACCAAACTGATGTTTTCAATTTTTATCATCTTCATCAGCTGCCTCATTTGAAGTTGCAGGATGAGACCAGCCAGGAGGATATTCAAAGTTGAACCCAGCAACCACCTCCAGCAGCACTGGTTTGATTTTAGCAGCTTTCTCAGTATGAACATATTATAATGGAAGACCAATTAATTCCAAAACGTTTTTACCAAGGAATGTTGCTGTGAACGTGCCTCTGTGGGTCACAACTGAGGATGCCAAATTAAGGACAAACTGCTGAGAAACAGGGCAAACAACCCATACCCTTAATGGTTATTCGTCCATTAAGATGTATCAAACCAGCAACAAAAGTAAAATTCTGTTTCACCACACTGGCTAATCAGAAATCATCAAAGCAGTTTGCTTACGCATTCCAGTTCTTATATCACCACCAAAAACACTGGATTTAAAGATAAGTGGTTCTTTAAAACCAATCTCTTCAAATAAAAGGTTCTTCTGATCCCAAAGGACTGGCCACACACCCAGGTCAATATATAACTTAGATCCTACCCCAAAATCACACTGATGGCAATCCTTTAGTATCTAAAATCTAAAGGTTTATTCATAAAAAAGAAAGAAGGTGAGTTAAAATTGGTTAAAAGAATCAAATACATACAATAAATGCAAAGTTCTTGGTTCAGGCTTGTAGCAGCGATGGAATAAACTGCTGGCTCAAGTCAAGTCTCTGACTGCTTCCAAATCATTGGAAGGTCCTCAATTCCTTGGTTAGAATGCTTCCATTAATATAAGTTCATAGTCCAGAGGCTGGAGCAGAAAAGAGGCAAAATGGAGGGGTTTCCACGGCCTTTTATATCTTCTGCCATGTGGAAGGAAGCCTGTTATTTCAAACAAAGCCCTCAGCATAGCTAGTCAAAAATTACAGATGATCAGATAGTGTTTGGAATCACATGGGCAAGTCACATGTCCATGCATGAAGGTTTAGACACAGTAGAAGCACATTTGCAGGACAGTCCATTCAGTGTAGACAGGTGTCTCCCACGGTCCATTGTCAGTTAAATGTTCCTTGATGAGCCACTTAAATTGAATAGTCCCTCCATATGCTGACTAACTACCTTGTGGGCGTTACCCCAAGAGCAAACATTTGAAATCCAGTTGTAGAGCCAATATTCATAACTTCAAATACAAAAATGATACATGCATACACATAGTATAATCATAACCAGCAAATCATAACCTTTCCATAGACATCTTACATGCCACATTTTGTTCAAGATTTGTTGCAAATATATAACAGTGGTTGCAAAAATTATCTAAATGGTCATATTTTAATCAGATAACATCACAGTTGCTATATGGCTGGTGATCACAGAGGCTTCAAAAGCTTCAGTTGTGCAACAAGACTGCCTGTGATAGACATAAACTGTAAATAAAGAGCCAAACCACCTTCACTACCTTACTAGACATCAATCCAGATGGTGCTCAATTTGCAAGGAGGCCATGTCCCCTTGGGATGTACCATGATGAAGATGACTTGACATACATTAATAAATATAAATATTTGTTTCTGCAGCAAATCACAAACCATCTAACATGTTTTGACATGTCATTTTACTTGATCAGTTAAGCAATGGAGAAGCAATTCATTACATCTTGAGAAGATGAAAATCTTCTGAGGGAATTGTTCACCAAAGGGTGTTTCTTAGGAGGACAGTTTAATCCCTGGCTGTATAGAAATGACAAATTGTCACCAGAAGGGTGCGGTTCTTGCCAACAACCATAATAAAAATGACAAATAATTGGAGTATAGCAATGGGTGAATTAAAAATGCATTGGTACAGGCCTACATTATCCTCACAGGGTGGCAAACTAGTTATTAAAGTAACAGGGAAAGCAGGCTACTCCAATTCAATGAAGCTGTATGCATAGAATAATACCAATATAAAGTAAAAAATACAGATTTTCTGGATAGCTGTTTTAGGTCTTTGTAGGGCACAATATCCAGCACCCTCATTTCCACCTGTCAGTCTAGAACTGAACAACATCTAGTCTTGTACCTATTACTGAACAACATTTGGATTATTTCATTAAATTTAATTGATTTGCCTTTTTAACAAACTGCTTCATTTCAGTGATGTACATTTCAAAATCCTATGATGGGTGTTTTTTGGAGGGGCATGTTTAGATTTAGTTTATATATATGCTCTGTCTACTCTAGGCCAAAAAAGTGATCCAAATTCAGTTCTGAGTTTCCTTCAGATTGAAACTCCTTTTGTACCCATATGTGGAACACATTTTCAGCCTTTTGGATGTGAGATCAACACCACTGTTGGTCTGGCTCTCTTAGCTGGAACTGATGTAGTTGATCACACTTTCTCCACAGTGTAAATGGGAAGTTTCTGAATCAGTTGTGTCGGCTTTCCTGATTCCCACTTCTCTTCAATTGACAGTCTCACAAAGCAACCCCACATTTTACAGGGAAAGCTCTATCTCCTCCTTTTATGCCACCTATGCTTTGCATCGCAAGGCAATGCTTACAGCATAACATGAAAGCTGGTATGTATAATCCAGAAATACCTACTATACAAGCCCCTTCCATTTCTGTCGGCCATATGAGCAATGTCTATGAAGAGTAATTCATCTAATTGTGCCAAGACCAATTTGAGGATCATACTTGTGATCTGTATTATTTGTCTATTTGGCCAAACTCCTCTCCATTATCAGACATCCGTCTGTACAAACTCCCTAAATCAGAAACCACACAGTTCATAGTTTCAATGAGTTACAATCCTTCCACAAGCATCTATGTGCATATAGGATGTTCAGGCTGCTCTGTTCTCTAGAAGAAGGTAGCCTATTTCTGTTACTGTGGCTGGCACACTCCCTGGGCTGGCACAAAGAACAAAACCATGGCCCATCTCCATCCCCACCCCCAGGGAGGCTGAACTGTGGCTGGTTTTTATATGGACCTCATAAGAGTGGTGGAGGCTACTTTTGCTCTTCTTCTTCCCCACCTGTAAAAGATCAGCCCCCATCTGGTTCTAGATTTCTTAAAACAAAAAATGCCGAAATGTAAACCTCCCCATGATTCACAGTATCCCTAAGTGCCTTGTGCTTTGTCCTCCCTGCTCTCAGCGTGTGTGGTACAAGTGTTCTGCACTGAATAACTGGTATTTATCATTAACAATCGGTGACTGGTGAGCACTGCTTTTGTCCACTTTGATCACTTCAAAGAACAGGGAAGGATAATTAATGTTTTCCTTTTATCCAGATGCTGTTTGAGATCAGGATGTTTTATTTTATTTTAAATCAATAGCAAACATTTCTCACAGAAAGGCGCATGTTGAGGCTGCTCAATACACCAACCCCCTAGGATGCCAGTAGCATGCTCAATGTGCCAGCACTTGGAGGCAAGCACTGTAAGTACTTCAGCAGCTAGTTGGGCATTGCAGGCGTTATCCCTGATAGGTCCCTGTAACCACTCAGACACTTGGCTATTTTACTACGGCTGATAGGAAAGGTAAAGGTTTCAAATGCCCTAGATACAGCGGCTTAAACAGTTACTGTTCAAAATGAGCGATGAAATAAATGTTTAGACAGTCCAGTTGAGAGTCAGCTCTCCTTAGGCCTAGTATCTGGGGTGCCCTCTCTACTTCAATCTCTGTTCCAAGCAAATGGGCACTTACGTATTTCCAAGCCAGGCTTAGTTAGTTTCTTTCATTGGGGCCCCTCTACACTGGCTCTTTGCTCAGCTGATGCTGCTTCCCCATAAGCCCTGCACAGGCCTGCATCTAGCTGTAATTTCCAGCAGTCACAGCCTGCTCCACACAGATTTCTGCATACAGTTCCTGGAGAATTTTTGCTGCCTCCAGTTTCCCTGCAGCTCCTGGCTAGCCATGCAGCTGATAGCTCAACCGCTTCTTGGTTCAGGCCTGTTCCCTACCCAGCCAGAAGGATGGGGACATGCAGCGGAGAGGGAGATGATAGGAGTTGAAGTCCACTGATCAACAGATCCATCACCGTGCATTTTGATCTATAGTGACAAAAGGCCTTGTGGCTTTCCTCCTTGTCCATGTCTCCAATCCTCTTTGGGTATTTTCCTCTCCCCTCAAAGAGATGCACATGCTCTGTACTCCCTCTGTTACTCACACTCTCTCTATGGCACAAATCCTGCTCTGAGCCTGGGTAAGAGGGATGTACACAATGCTATTTGGTGTGGGGGGTGGGGGTGCTAGAGTTAAAAAATAATTTTAAAAACTTTTGAATATGGCTTCAATGAGTAGTTTTGTACCATAACTAAATTTTTCCACTTCTAATAAAGTGAAATAAATGATCTTCTGCTCCAAACTCCATGCTTCCTTTATTTACTAATGCAATCTCTAAAATCTGGGGGGGAGCTAAAGCCTCAGCGTAGCCCCAGTTGTCTGCACATGACTAGCTACTAGAGGTAGCTCTGGGGAGATATGTAGTAGGCCCGGGCCAGAAGAATCCTTCTTTCCAGGGCAGAAAGCAGCTTCAAAGTTTTTCCTGGAGGCTGCTCTGACCCAATGGTTGGAGAAATCAATGTGATTCCTTACACAGCCCCTCTGTATGGTATAAAAGGAACAGGAGGATTCTATAGGCTAGATCTCTTCAGATCATGCATGTCTCACACTCTCTGGACTCTGCTACACGGGGCTCATTTGGAACCAGGTTCTGCACCCACTCATGTTGCTCACCCACTGCACAACCTCCATTGCACACAGCCTCAGCAAGCACACCTTCCACAGAATAGCCATAATACCACTTCCACTGCAGACTCTCAAAACTATCAGCTAAACCATAACAAAGGCTGAGCACTCACAACTTCCTTTGATTGCAGGCGTTGTGAGCTCTCAGTGGGTGCTCAGCAACTCTCAAGATCTGGCTCTTTTGCCATTCCTGAGCTCATTCTACACCACAAGGCCTGATTTGCTTTTTATCCAACTGCACCATAGCAACAGTTTATCTGCAAAATACTAGCAGGGAAATGTGTCATGCCTTGCAGTATTTGGTGTTTTTCTGAAAGCCCCAGCTGATAAAATCAAGAATCATTGGATGAGTTTTCATTTCAGTTTTCGTTCTTCTGAAATTTTTTTAGCAAGTATAACCTAAAGGCTCAAAAAATTAGAAGGCAATATAAAGAATCCATAACAAAATGTTTTAAATCAATCTCATGACTGTTTGGGGTTCTGACTCATGATTTTGGAATGCTTGGGACTGGCAATAGTAGAAGCAAGAAAGAAGCCTTGATGCCGTTAACCATAGTACAGTCAGTCTGTCATATTTGACAAGGGATGATAATACAACACACTCACAAAAATAGATAGGAGAGGAAAGTGAGGAAGTTACTGAAAATTTAGAACCACAGAAAAGACAGTTGAGAAGGGAATGCTCTTGGTCTCCCTCTTAACTTATATTCGCTTCGTGAATAAAAGAAAAGAAAAGAAAGCTATATTTGCCTCAGGTTTTCCACCATCTCTTTTCCTTCATAAATAATTGATTTTGCAACAAAGCATATTTTTATCATTTTATTATATTTTATTTTATTATATTAACTTTTTACCCTAATTTTGTAATCCTGCTGTAACTGGGTAATTAGATTTTATCACATTTTTAAAATGTATTTTATAGTGAATTACCTGAAAAAACAAAAGAGATAAGCGGTTGTTGTAAAAGCCCATCTACATAGCCTTAACATAAGAACATAAGAACATAAGAAAGGCCGTACCGGGTCAGACCAAAGGTCCATCTAGCCCAGTATCTGTCTACCGACAGTGGCCAATGCCAGGTGCCCCTGAGGGAGTGAACCTAACAGGCAATGATCAAGTGATCTCTCTCCTGCCATCCATCTCCATCCTCTGTCGAACAGAGGCTAGGGACACCATTCTTACCCATCCTGGCTAATAGCCATTTATGGACTTAGCCACCATGAATTTATCCAGTCCCCTTTTAAACATTGTTATAGTCCTAGCCTTCACAACCTCCTCAGGTAAGGAGTTCCACAAGTTGACTGTGCGCTGCGTGAAGAAGAACTTCCTTTTATTTGTTTTAAACCTGCTGCCTATTAATTTCATTTGGTAACCCCTAGTTCTTGTATTATGGGAATAAGTAAATAACTTTTCCTTATCCACTTTCTCAACATCACTCATGATTTTATATACCTCTATCATGTCCCCCCTTAGTCTTCTCTTTTCCAAACTGAAGAGTCCTAGCCTCTTTAATCTTTCCTCATATGGGACCCTCTCTAAACCCCTAATCATTTTAGTTGCTCTTTTCTGAACCTTTTCTAGTGCTAGAATATCTTTTTTGAGGTGAGGAGACCACATCTGTACACAGTATTCGAGATGTGGGCGTACCATGGATTTATATAATGGCAATAATATATTCTCAGTCTTATTCTCTATACCCTTTTTAATGATTCCTAACATCCTGTTTGCTTTTTTGACCACCTCTGCACACTGTGTGGACATCTTCAGAGAACTATCCACGATAACTCCAAGATCTTTTTCCTGACTCGTTGTAGCTAAATTAGCCCCCATCATGTTGTATGTATAGTTGGGGTTATTTTTTCCAATGTGCATTACTTTACATTTATCCACATTAAATTTCATTTGCCATTTTGTTGCCCAATCACTTAGTTTTGTGAGATCTTTTTGAAGTTCTTCACAATCTGCTTTGGTCCTTAACTATCTTGAGTAGTTTAGTATCATCTGCAAACTTTGCCACCTCACTGTTTACCCCTTTCTCCAGATCATTTATGAATAAATTGAATAGGATTGGTCCTAGGACTGACCCTTGGGGAACACCACTAGTTACCCCTCTCCATTCTGAGAATTTACCATTAATTCCTACCCTTTGTTCCCTGTCCATTAACCAGTTCTCAATCCATGAAAGGACCTTTCCTTTTATCCCATGACAGCTTAATTTACGTAAGAGCCTTTGGTGAGGGACCTTGTCAAAGGCTTTCTGGAAATCTAAGTACACTATGTCCACCGGATCCCCCTTGTCCACATGTTTGTTGACCCCTTCAAAGAACTCTAATAGATTAGTAAGACACGATTTCCCTTTACAGAAACCATGTTGACTATTGCTCAAGAGTTTATGTTTTTCTATGTGTCTGACAATTTTATTCTTTACTATTGTTTCAACTAATTTGCCCGGTACCGACGTTAGACTTACCGGTCTGTAATTGCCGGGATCACCCCTAGAGCCCTTTTTAAATATTGGCGTTACATTAGCTAACTTCCAGTCATTGGGTACCGAAGCCGATTTAAAGGACAGGTTACAAACCTTAGTTAATAGTTCCGCAACTTCACATTTGAGTTCTTTCAGAACTCTTGGGTGAATGCCATCTGGTCCCGGTGACTTGTTAATGTTGAGTTTATCAATTAATTCCAAAACCTCCTCTAGTGACACTTCAATCTGTGACAGTTCCTCAGATTTGTCACCTACAAAAGCCAGCTCAGGTTTGGGAATCTCCCTAACATCCTCAGCTGTGAAGACTGAAGCAAAGAATCCATTTAGTTTCTCCGCAATGACTTTATCATCTTTAAGCGCTCCTTTTGAATTTTGATCATCAAGGGGCCCCACTGGTTGTTTAGCAGGCTTCCTGCTTCTGATGTACTTAAAAAACATTTTGTTATTACCTTTGGAGTTTTTGGCTAGCCATTCTTCAAACTCCTCTTTGGCTTTTCTTATTACACTCTTGCACTTAAGTTGGCTGTGTTTGTGCTCCTTTCTATTTGCCTCACTAGGATTTGACTTCCACTTTTTAAAGGAAGTCTTTTTATCTCTCACTGCTTCTTTTACATGGTTGTTAAGCCACGGTGGCTCTTTTTTAGTTCTTTTACTGTTTTTCTTAATTTGGGGTATACATTGAAGTTGGGCCTCTATTATGGTGTCTTTAAAAAGGGCCCACGCAACTTGCAGGGATTTCACTTTAGTCACTGTACCTTTTAACTTTTGTCTAACTAACCCCCTCATTTTTGTATAGTTCCCCCTTTTGAAATTAAAGGCCACAGTGTTGGGCAGTTGAGATGTTCTTCCCACCACAGGGATGTTGAATGCTATTGTATTATGGTCACTATTTCCAAGCGGTCCTGCTATAGTTACCTCTTGGACCAGCTCCTGCGCTCCACTCAGGATTAAATCTAGAGTCGCCTCTCCCCTTGTGGGTTCCCGTACCAGCTGCTCCATGAAGCAGTCATTTAAAGTATCGAGAAATTTTATCTCTGCATTTCGTCCTGAAGTGAAATGTTCCCAGTCAATATGGGGATAATTGAAATCCCCCACTATTATTGGGTTCTTAATTTTGATAGCCTCTCTAATTTCCCTTAGCATTTCATCATCACTATTTTACATCACTAGCCTTCAGAATGTAAAATACATTTACATTCTTTCTGATGCCTACTGATGAGTTTATATGAACTCAGGCCTGTCTTATTACATAAAAAGTTGGGGAGGTCTATTAATAACTTTTAATTTCACGATTTATTTATCTTAAGTGAATAGCAGACTACTTCTAATGCAATTTTAAAACTACATTCCTAGCAATTCTTCCTTAATATAATTGTGTATAATTGTTGCTTTCCACCCAACTTTATCTTTAATAAAACACAGCAATTTGAGACATATACAAAGAGGTAGTGAGATGTTTGTAGATTTCTGCACATTTATATAGGAAAGCTTGGTTGGAATATTGTCTTGGTATGCTATCCACTAACGTATGGCTATATTTAAATTATTAAATATGTAAATCCATTCTTGAAATGCACATTTTTTCTACTACACAGCGTTGCTGTAGTCATGATGGTCCCAGGATATTAGAAAGGTGGGTAAAGGTTATAAACTGTATTGGACCAACTTAGGTTGGTGAGACAGACAAGCTTTCAAGCTTACACAGAGCTCTTCTTCAGATCTGGGAAATGTATTCAGGGCAGATCTATACTTAAAACGCTGCATCGGCCCATCTGCACAACTGTAACGCTTCAGTGAAGACACTACTACACTGATGGAAGAGCTTCCCATAGTTAATCCAGGAGAGGCAGTAGTTATGTCAATGGGAGAAGGCCTCCCATTGACATAGCGCTGTCTACACCAACGGTTAGCTCGTTATAACTGTGTCACTCAGGGGTGTGACCTGTCTTCACAGTGTCACAGCTAAATGCAAGGTGAAACAGAATGTTCAGCAAAAGTAGTTGACACATATTTCAAGGAACCATTCAAGGTGAAGTGGCCCATTAATACCACTCCATTCATGGGGTGAGGAAGCGAGGGTGAGGGGATGAGTGGGTTATAGATTATTGTAATAAGCCATAAAGCCTCTCTATTCAGTCCATGATTGAGAGTGTCTAGCAAAGTTATGAATTTAAGCTCCCAGGCTTGTCTTTTGAAGTGTTGTGCAGATTTCCTTTGAGAATGAGGACTGAGAGGTCAGCTTTGTGAAAAGCGTGATATGATGTTTTTGTATTATTTTAATGTGTAGGTTCATACAAGAGCGTAGTGATTTTCTTGTTTCACCCACATAGTTGTTATTTGAGCATTTAGTGCACTGCATGAGTACACCACATGTGCCAAGCATGTGTAGGACCCATGTGTAGGATCTTGAAAGGTGCATTGTGGGGGTTGTTGATCATCGTAGCAGTGGAGATATATCTAAAAGTTTTGTATATGTTGTTCTGGCAGAGTCTGATGCAGCTTTGAGTTGACGTGTCCTGGTCTGTGGAAAGCTTGCTTCTGATGATGATGAGCTTGGAGAGGTAGAAGGTGTGTGGAGTGAGATGACAACTAGGGGTGTGCAGTCAGAGCGGGATTTCTGTCTGTATTGAAGTAGGTTCCTTTGGGGTATTTGGGTGGCCCATTCCATGACACATTCTAATTTTCTGGTGGCGTGTCGTTGTTTGGGGAAAGCAGTTTTAAGTGTGTTAAGTGTATATGCTGGACTTTCTCCTTGGTGCATATTCTTTGGTATCTGAGTTCCTGGCTGTAGATAACAGATTTCTTGATGTGTCTGGGGTGGTTATTGTGAAGGTAAATGTGGTGATCCATGGGTTTCTTGTATATAGTTGTCTGTAGGTTTCCACTGTTGAAGCTGATTGTAGTGTCCAGGAAACTGACACTAGTATGGGAGTGTTCTAGAGACAGTTTAATGGATGGGTGATGGTTGTTGAAGTTGTGGTGAAAATCTATGAGGGAGTTTAAGCTGTCTGTCCAGAGGATGAAAATATTATTTATGTATCTCAGGTAGATCACTGGTTTTGTGGTGCATTTGTCCAGAAATACTTCTTCAAGATGGCCCATGAAGAGGTTGGCATATTGGGGAGCCATCCTAGTACAATGGATGTTCTCATGGTTTGGACAAAGTGTTTGTTGTTGAATGGAAAATTGTTATGGGTGAGAATGAAATGGATGAATTTGGTTATGTGTTTCAGCTGGATATTTGAGGGTTATCCATTGTCTTATAAAATTTTGAGGCAGGCAGCAATGCTGTCATTATTTCTAATGCAATTTTGACTGAGATGCTTTCTGAAGTTTTACAGAATGCTTCAACCTGCCCTGGAGACTCTCTGAATTGCTTGCAATACTTCACTGTATTAAATCTACAATGTGCCAGGAATCATACAAATGCATCCACATCACAGGCTATATCTACACTATGACCTAGGGTTGAAATTCCTCTGCTGGTATTCCTACACTGGTAGCTCCATGAGAGCTAGTGCAAGTACACATAGTAGTGCAGCCCTGGTGCCACTGGTAGTGGAGGCACAACTGAGCTATGCCGAGTATGTAAACACCGATAATTTTCAAAGTAGAACCACGCTTAAAGGAATAGAAATATCCTCTAACAATAATTAATAGATTTTTGCAATTTCAAATTAAAGATTAATTCCCATAACTCAAAACCAGCTTTGTTATTTTTTAAATTATTGTACTATTGTGAACTAGCCCCTTCAGTAATAATAAAACATAGATCTTAATATTTGAAATTTATCTATTGCCAATTGGTTTCTGGCCATGAACAGTAATTCCTTCTTATGATGCTATTTAATGTGTCACCATTTTACCTCTTTTAACAGCTCCTTACTACACACTGTCAAGATGTCATATAACCACTCCAAAAAAGCCATTATTACTAGATATTGTGCCAAAGATATACTGTTCGAATCAACCATTAGTCTGTAGTTTCATGTTTTGTTACTTTGAGTTCCATATTTGTTTTGAAATACTGCTGTAAGAGGGCAACTCAAAACAAAAACTAAAAGGAAAATTAAATGACAAAAGTTAACATTAAAGGTCCAACTTCTAATCCCACAACAGCCAGGGACAAAAGTAAAACTCCATCCTTCTCTTCACCCCTGTGCTTTCAAAGGCTCAAATCCTGGTCACTGTGAAGTCAATATCAAACATTTCATTGACTTCACTGGGACTAGGCTTATAACCAAGTATATTAGAACTATACAAAATACTAAAAGGGAGGAGTGAGGAGAAATCATATTTTACCAGTTTAAAGAAGCAAAATCTTTTGCAGATAATCCAGTAACTAACTGCTTAGAGTCCTCCTATAGCACACACTCCAGACTCCAGCTACTTTAGCCAAGTTTGAGCTGATATAAGCAGATGCTGCTTACACCAGATATGAATTTGGCCCCAAGCTTCTGCTGTGTTTCTTTTAGAAAGGCAGTCACACGCAGATCAAAGGTGTTTGCAACCCCTGAAATGCTGCATATCGTGATTAAAAGTAGCTGTCCTGGAAAACTGGTTGAAAAGAGCCGATTCTGGAAACCTGTATGACTCTTGGTCTGATTTCTCTCATTCATTGGTGAATCTCTGAACAATACAAGTTAGCATTAACAAGATCCACATGCCAGGAAACATTGTTCTTTTTTGCCTCACATTTCTGACAAAAATGAAAGGCAGCTCCAGGGACACAGATTTGTGGGTTTTTGTCATTTTTTTTCTTCATAAAATTTGCTTTCACCGTGAAAATAATGAATGTAAGCCCAAGGAAAATTTTAAACTCACAGTTTTGTTAAGGAACAGAATTTTGATATTTCTGTTGAAGCAAATGAAAATATTTCCCCTGCATCCCAATCTAGGGGAACTGCCTATTTCCACATTGTATTTTCAGTTTAAATTATATTTTCCTGGGAATTTTAAAATACACTGTATAGCTTGGCAGCTTCACACAGTTCTAAAAGGGGAGAGATCAAGGCTAGTGGATTCAAATATGACCTTAGTGAGGGGGAGTAAATGGCAACTATAATTTAAAATGCTCTGTGCAAAGCCTGCAGTTTAAGGATGGGTTCATATTTGGTCTTGTTAGCCTCGTCCAATCCATTAAGCTAAAATACGTTTAGAAAGTTCCAAACACTCTTCATCTTTATGTACCACCTTCCTCATCCTAAAATCAAATTAAAATGTAATGTCAAGCTCTTATCTATATACAAATTGACTAGTCACTTTACAAACAATAAATAACAAAGTACACAAATGTCTGCTTTCCGAACCAGAAGTACTCTCCAGTAACAGAACATGTTATCCCTAAAACATAATTAACTAAAACTACTCCCACAGAAGGATATTTTCTTGTTAACTGTGTCTAATCAATAGCCAAATGGCTGATACTGAACTCTGTAAAGAGCAAAATTGTTTTAAGAGGCAGTTATTACTGAATGTAATCATTCAGGTAGTGCTATCATTTAACAGTTGAGCTGCCTCAACTCCCACTCCCACTCCTGCCCCAAACAGCTTATAAAGATTGCTAGAAACAAGTTGCAACAGTTAAGAGAGGGTGTGGAAGGATTATTGGTGAGGAGACAGAAGGAAGAAGATTTTGGAAGAAGATTTTAAGGTGGGGGGATCTGAAGAAGGAAAGAGAACTTGGCAGAACGTAGAGGACTATTAAAAGCACAAAGATAGCATAAGGAAAGGCTCAAAATCTATAAGATGAGATGGAGGGAGAAGTAAAAAGCAAGAATTGGGGAAGATCTGGGCAAAAGTTTTTGACAAAAAATTTGGGGGCCAAAAAATGCAGATTGGATGACACTAAAATATTTTGCAAATTTTTGTCAATTTTGCTAAATTGTTTCAGTAAATAAAACCCTAAAAATATGATGTATTCCATTTTGAAGATTTCTTTGTAAAGAGTTTCAATTATTTGTATTCAAAATTACTTTTCATTTCTAAATTTCCTTTAATTTTATTTTAAACAGTCGAGAACATTAGAAAACGCTTTAAATCAATATGAAATATTTTGTTTCATTTGACCCAAAACAAAAAGATTTTTTTCCCTCAGACTTTCCAGTGAAGCAAAAAATCCATTATTCATCCAGCTCTAGGTAGGAGCAAGAAGGAGAGTAGGAAGGAATCCGAACAGAAATGTAGGATGGAGGGAAATTACGTAGGACCTTGAAAAAGAGGATAAGTAGCTTGAATTTTTTTCACTGAGACAGGAATTTAGCAAAGGGATTAAAGGAGGACCACAAAAAAGATGTTTTGCTCTGAACAGCAAAAGAAAATGACAAATCCCAATGGTGTTTTGGACAGATTGGAGAGAAGAGCAGTGAAAAATAGAGATTGGAGAGATGAAGGTTACAGCATTCGTGTAAGATAAGACCAAAACAGGGGAATCAGTAAGAATAAGCACAGAAGTTACCCCTTTGAAGTAATAGGAAGGGGTATGTTATTAGTATTGCCCTTGGCAAGTTTTAAGGGGAGATAAACGTGGGAGCTGAACTGGAGAAAAATCAAGACGTGTGTAGAAGAGGAAGTCTAGGAAGCAGCAGTAACCAGCCTACAGAAGGATTCTGGTGAGAAAATGAAAGGGAAACTAAGACAATGGTAGAAGAAGCAAGCAGTGTTTAGGGGACATGTTGTCCACAGAAAACAAGACACATGCTTTTAGGAGGTGAGTGGAATCAGAGAAGTTAAAGATTAAATGAGAGAGAGGGATTGAGTGAAGGAGTAGCAGCAGGTAGGAGTTGGGTGAAGGAAGGCAGCGGGTAGGAGGAGAGAGAGTTGAGATGACAGGCTGAGGGACTAGAGCTGAGGGACTAGAGCGCAGTAGAAAGGAGACCTTGGAGCCATGCCAGAGTGAAGGAGAGTGGAGTTAGGAGTGGAATAGCGTCAGTTTTGTTTTGGCAAGAGGATTGGCAAGACCCTGGGCAGAGCAGGAGAGGAGACTAGGGAAAGGGTGAGGTAATAAAAAAGCCAGGTAAAGTCAAGAGAAAGAATAAAAGGGGAGAGAGAGAGTGAGTTGTAGCAGTCAGTAGATAATAGCCACGTGGGGGAGAGTTTGGGAGCAGCAGCACACCGAAGAGTGGACTTGAAAGAAGTAAAGGAGTGGAATAAGGATAAGGGGAGGGTTGAAAGCAATAAGGAGGTTGCCTGGCAAAGCATCTTGTTTCTATTAATACTCCCAGACAGGAAGAACACAGGTTAAAAGCACTCACTGTTTTGTGTGTGCTCTATGTGGGAGTGAAATAGTTGAATAAAGGGCAAATAAATCACTCACTAAAGTATAGAGTTGTAATAAACAATTTAATTAAATGTTGCTCACCAGATATCCTGTGCATCGAAGCATGCACAAGCCCTCCGTGTCTGAACTATTTTCTTTACCACCTATTAACTTCAGTTGTGCTCTGAAAGGTCATATTAAAAGGAGTATAACATCTCATTTGAAAAAAGGGAGCAGTCTAGTTGGAAGACTTATTGGCTGTTGCAGAGCCATCATCCCATTTGAAGTTTATTAGCCATTGATCTTCAAAATCAGAAATTGGCAAAAAGCTACCTGTGCCTGCCTGGTCTGTTTGTTTGTTTGTTTGGGGGGATAGTTAACAGTTACACCGTAAATGGTCTCAGAGGGATGAGTTCAGCTAGGGCCCAATTCTGTGACGTGCTTAGCACCTTTAGCTTCCACTAAGGAAGGTCAGTGGGAGTTGAGGGAGCTCAACACCTTCCAAGAAGAATCCAATAATATCTAATAGGACTGGGTCCCTAATTAGCTAATTCCTCTAGGGATCTAACAAACAGCAAGATAGTTGTTTATAAAGGTGTTTTTTAATCACACTTTAAAAACTTAAGGGAGAATTTTATTGATTTTCTGTTCACATGACCAGATTAGCTCTTTTTAAAGGAAATGTGCCACATTTGAAAAAAGCATAGATTCCAAAAATCAGTGTACTGTAATATTCTCACTAGGTCACAGTGACTCTATATTGCAGTTGTGTTGTGGTTAAAATTCAACCCTGAGTTGCAGTTTATTTATACTAAACTTCCCCCTCTTTTGAAAGGAGGGAAGTAAAAATAAAGAAAAAATTAAACAGCTATCTTCAAAGTCCACCTTGCATATTGGCAGTGTGTGACATGAAACCTAGCTCACGGCCAGTTGCTGAATTAAAAAAAAAACTATCAGTAAATTGTCTATTATCGCTTTTTAAAAAAGTAAAATATTCTGACTTAAACAAATATATATGCAAATTAATATTATAACACTTAGCTATGTAGAGAAATAATGTAATATGTATGTCTAGAGTTTTATGCACAGGAGGCAAAGAGCCCAGCTCAAGGCAGAATGATGTTTTCTGGAATGAAATCATGATTTTTCTTTTAGCAAAGGTATTGAGTAACACCCCAGTTCAACAAGGTATTTGGGCACATGCCTAACTATAAGCATGCGACTAGTCCCAGGTTCCTTGCTGAATCGGAGCCTAAGGCCACAATGTACCCAATGCCACAGCAATACATGCGATGTAGAAACATGTACCCAAAAAATGGCATAATGTTCAGAGAACCTTGAGTCCTGTGTAGCCTTATCTCTTTGGCAAGTGATGTTCTTTGGAGATACAGAAAGGCCACATTCAGGGAGAGGACTGGGGAGAAAGTAATAGTATTCTTCCAAGCTCCACTCACAAAATATCGTCCACTCATGTGAATTACAGCATTGAGAAGCTGCTCATAATAGATTGTTCAAAACATAATTGGGCTTGCTGTCTGGGCTGCAGTGAGCTACTTAAGGTCCCCCTTGGCAAGACATGCCCATGGGCTCTATGAGGCTCCTTGGGCTCACTACCTACATGTACACAAAATGAGACACTCATAGCAAATTGTGCAGATCTGTGATCTTCTCTCTCCTTTCTTTTATGAGGAATGAAATAGTTAGCAATGGTAAACATTTAAATGATCACCACGGGGCACATGAGTTAACCCCTTTTACTGAGATTAATGGGGCAGTTCTTAACATCTCAGTGCTTGTCTATACAGCAAGATACTGCGCTGCCAGCCAGGATGTGACTCTACAGTGCACCAGTTTCCCAAATAGTAACATCACAGCACAGGGAAAATCCTGGAGTGAGGTTTGAGGCATTATGCTTTCACGTAGTAATACACTAACTACTTGAAAGCATAGTACCTCAAGCCGCCCTCCAGGACAGTCACTGCACTGTAGCAATGTCCACATGAGAAGTTACTGTAAGGCAAGCTGGTGTGCTGTGGATTCACACCCTGGCTTGCTGTGTACTAACTTGTCTGGTAGACAAGCCTTTAGAGTTTTATTCCACACTCTGCAGACTCACACAGACATCCTTTCATTTTCCATTCAGATTTGAGATTTTCTTCACACCATAACTGGAGGTTTGATGGTTGGGGCAAGAGGAGGGTTATTTGGTTGTGTTGTTTTGTTTTGGCGCAGGTCTAGTTCAGTTTTTTTAATAAAGCTGAGATTCTGGAGAAGAGACCAGCTTCAGAGAGGTGCTGGTATGGCATATGGGCTATGTACCGACTAGTTCTGAGTTATGGCCAGGTCCCAGGAACTGAACTACTGCCTTAAACAGATTTATGGGAAAAACTGGTTTAGAATATAGCCTCTGGCCCCAGATTGTCATTTAATGAGGTAAAGACAAAGGAGAATAGTGAAATGTTTTCAACTGACAGTTGAAAATATATAGGACCTGATTACTTAGTATAAAAGGGAAAGAAGCTTTAAAAAGGTGTTAATGTAATTTATTCCCACTTTAAGGCCCCTTTACATTGCCAAAGTGGTTTAAAGGGGCCTTAATGTAAATAAGAATTAGGTCCAGAGTTCATGCAGTGGGGAGATGCGGAAATGCTGTTCCAGATGACAAGGGAAGCAGAGAAAAAAGTTCTTGCACCAACAATGGAAATAGTGTGAAGGGAAAAGCGGAATCTGGTGCAAGTTGAAAAGAGGGAAGGAGCAGTGTAGAAGGAAAAATATGTGAAGGAGGGAGGAGCTATCCTGGGGGAGGGGGAGTGTTTTAAAAGGGCAGTTTAAATTGGATCCTAAAATTAGTTAATATAGAAGATATGCTAATGTACACTGAGAAATGCTATCAGATTCTCATGAGGAAAAAAAAGAACAGGAGAAAAGATTTAGGAGAAACATTAATTGACGCTTTCATGAATTCCAGAGACTGCTAGCAGGTGGCCAGCAGTTCAGAGGGAAATGTGAAGTGGAGAGTGTTTTTATCTTTGCTGATTTCAGTCACTTGACTCAGTCAGAGACAAGAGACATTAAACAGGATTTCTTGGATGAATGAGTGGAAGGAGCTTTACTGTTCCTGGCCAAACTTCTTATTAATTACAAAAAAACCTTCAAACATCTTTTGGGGGACTGAAAGTCCATAAATAGTTTATTAGAAAGGTTAAGAGGAAAAAATGCATCTCAGGAAGGAGTGCGAATCTGACTGAAAAGAATGATCAGATTATTTGTATTTTATTACTTTCTATTTTTATCCTTTCCATTCAATGATGAATTGAAAAGATTCTCAGTTCATCATAGCATTGTGGGAACTGTACAATTTTTATATTTAACAGGAGAAAACAATTTATAGAAATACCTCCAAAAAGAAATGTTATATAATCAATGGTCTTCATCTATTATGCTTTTATGTACCTTTCATTTTTAACTGCAACACTTAAAAGAATTAAAATGTATTTTATTTTGATATAGGTTTTCTATAAAAATGAATCACCATAATCACTAACCACAGAATGTTAGGAACCATTAGGAAAGGGATAGATAATCAGACAGAAGATATCACAGTGCCACTATATAAATTCACGGTACCCACACTTGGAATGCATGCATTTCTGGTCACCCCATCTCAAAAAAAGATATATTAGAATTAGAAAAGGTCAACAGAGAAGGGCAACAAAAATTATTAGGGATATGGAACAGCTTCCATATGAGGAGAAATTAAAAAGACAAGGACTGTTCAGCTTAGAAAAGAGATGGCTAAGAGGGGATATGATTGAGGTTTATAAAATCATGAATGGTGTGGAGAAAGTAAATAAGGAAATATTCTTTACCCCTTCACATAACACATGAGCCAGGGGTCATCCAATGAAATTAACAGGTATTACCAAACATATGGAAGTACTTCTTCACACAATGCATAGTCAACCTGCATGTAGTGAGGAGGCATGGCCTCCCTCAGAGGTGGACATGGAGGGAACACCGCAAGCCACCTAGTGGGTGGAACCATGATGGCCATGCCCACACACTGGAAGGAGAGGGGCGGAACAGGAAGAGGAGGTATAAAAGGCCAACTCAGCAGTTCAGTAGGGAGGGATCTGGTGAGGGAGACAAATGCTTCTTCCCTGCTGTTGGTTCCAAGGAGAACCACTGCTTCTCTGAGGACCAGCCCAAGCTGCCAGAGAGCCCTGCCACTCCCGACATTGAGGAGCTGCTACCACTACCCATGGCGATATATCATGAGAAGACTGAGGATGACCAGAGGGGGAGAGTAGGAAGCAGCCCAGGGGAACCAGACTACCATCGGGCTGTGGAGCTGCTGGAAACACGGTCAGCATGTGGAGGGAGTCCCTGCTGACCAAGTGGCAGACCACTCTGCCAGTTAGGGCCCTGGGCTAGGACACTGTAGAGGCAGGCAGGCCTGTGTTCCCCTACCCCTGCCACCCCACTCTTGGGGTGGCAGTACTCCCCCTCCTTAGGCCAGGAGGCCTGTGCTCCTCAGTCAGCCCTGCTGGAACCCCATAGACTGTGTTTGGGGACTCTCCCCCTGCCTGACTGCAGGCCAGAGCCCTGACAGTTTGCTGCCCTGCCCTACTTGAAGGCTCGGCTTATACTTGCTATAGGTCTGCCTGATTGCAGGCCAGAGCCCTGACTGTTTACTGTTCCATCCTGCTCAAGGGCTGGACTTATAACTTAGAACCGCTCTGTCTTGACCACTGGCCAGAGGCCAGACTGGTTGAAGCCCCTCCCTGCTTGAAGACAGGGCCCATCTAGTACCACTAATTCCCCTTTCTTTGTTTTGAGCATACTCTAACAGACCAGACAGCGAGGAGGTGTGGCCTCCCTCAGAGGTGGACATGGAGGGACGGCCACACCTTCTTACACTGCAGAACTCATTGCCTGTGGATTTTATAAAGGCCAAAAGTATAACTGGGTTCAAAACAGAATTAGATAAGTGCATGGAAGATAGGTCCATCAATGGCTATTAGCCAAGATGGTCTGGGATAAAACCCTATCCTCCAGGTGTCCCTAAACCTCTGACTGCTAGAAGCTGGAACTAGACAACCTGGGATGGATCACTCAAGAAATGCCCTGTTCTATTCATTTCTACTGAAGCATTTGGCACTGGCCACTCTTGGAAGACAGGATACTAAGTTAGATGGACCATTGGTCTAACCCAATATGGCTGTTCTTATGTTCCTCTATATGACCACTGTAAAACTATTAATGAATTTATTGCTATAAAACTGTTATGAGCTGGGGAAGTACTATGCCATTTTACAGATGGGGAAAATGGAAGTACACAGAAACTGAGTGACTTGCCAAAAGTCACACAAGAAGTCTGCGGCAGGTCTAAAAACAGAGCCAGTTTGTAGAGGGGTAAAGCTACAGTCCTGCCTTTCGTCATCCACCCACTATTTTTGTGGAGATTTGGTCATGCAGCACTTCCATTGCATTCCTCTCATACCCATAGCCATGATCCAGGCAAGTCAAACATGGTCATGCACACAAGGAGTGAGGGACCTTATTTCCCCTACCCGTGTGCAGCCATGTTTAGACTCCACTACAAGTTAGCCCATTGTCACTAGTGATTTAGCATTTTCTTATAGTACACAGAAACTATATTATCTGTTAGAAGAATGAATAGAACAGCCTTGTAAAAATATTCATTTTCATGCCATAGGATTTACCAAATTAGGACATACAGTGGTCACCATTTCAGTAAGTCAACAAGATATCTGCTGGCAAATGTAATTACCAGAACTGTTTCCAGTTTGAAGTAGAAGGGTAAAACTATAGTACCTCAGATAAGGAGGTAACTATGTTGGCAAATACTGACTTTTTTTATCCTACCACTATCGGGAGGACAAAGGAGTGAGAGAATAGATTCTTCCAGCAAATTTAAACCCATTTTTAATCTGATTTTTTTAAGGTCATATACCCTACATTAATCAATGTGCTATCTCGGATACACTACACATCAATTTGCCTTATACACTACACATCAATTTGCCCAGCAAAATTTAAATTTGGTCTGAATATCTTGTCCACGTCTACTTTAATAGGATATGTCTCAGATTTATTTTAATGTATTTTGACACCAAATCTGAATTTATTTCCCTGATTGCATTTGAAAGAAAGACAACTGGTTGAGCCATTATTGGCAATAGGAATTATATATTTATTCACCACTTCTGGTGGTGATTCTACAGATGTCTGGATTATCCCTTACCCTTTGTACAAACTATTCCATGAAGATCATGAATAGGTTGTTGGGGAAGGGAAAAAAGGACACCATTTCCCTATCTTTATTCTGTTTTCATGGAAATATTGGGGCATCATATATATTACTTGTTGACTACTTATATACTGTTGTCCCATCTAAGAAATTCTCAGTGGCCTTAGTAATCAAATAAATAATAACACAGTATTTGCCGTAGTCCTGAGGTAATATTTTTATTGAGTACTTGGGACATGATAACATAATCTAGTTATCAAAGGCAAAGTTTAGCAAATTTTTAGGGCCAACACAGTCACTTGGATCTAAGTCAAACAGGACTTAGCATGGTACAGGCTCTTCCCATCTATCTTTTATTATTGGGTGTTCCAAAAAGAAGTGATGGTTACTCTCTGTACATGTATCAGAGGGATAGCCGTGTTAGTCTGGATCTGTAAAAGCAGCAAAGAATCCTGTGGCACCTTATAGACTAACAGACGTTTTGCAGCATGAGCTTTCGTGGGTGAATACCCACTTCTTCGGATGCAAGTGGTGGAAATTTCCAGGGGCAGGTTTATATATGCAAGCAAGAAGCAAGCTAGAGATAACGAGGTTAGTTCAATCAGGGAGGATGAGGCCCTGTTCTAGCAGTAGAGTGAAAACCAAGAGAGGAGAAACTGGTTCTGTAGTTGGCAAGCCATTCACAGTCTTTGTTTAATCCTGAGCTGATGGTGTCAAATTTGCAGATGAACTGGAGCTCAGCAGTTTCTCTTTGAAGTCTGGTCCTGAAGTTTTTTTGCTGCAGGACGGCCACCTTAAGTTCTGCTATTGTGTGGCCAGGGAGGTTGAAGTGTTCTCCTACAGGTTTTTGTATATTGCCATTCCTAATATCTGATTTGTGTCCATTTATCCTTTTCCTTAGAGACTGTCCAGTTTGGCCGATGTACATAGCAGAGGAGCATTGCTGGCATATGATGGCATATATTACATTGGTGGACGTGCAGGTGAATGAACCGGTGATGGTGTAGCTGATCTGGTTAGGTCCTGTGATGGTGTCGCTGGTGTAGATATGTGTGCAGAGTTGGCATCGAGGTTTGTTGCATGGATTGGTTCCTGAGCTAGAGTTACTATGGTGCAGGGTGCAGTTACTGGTGAGAATATGCTTCAGGTTGGCAGGTTGTCTGTGGGCGAGGACTGGCCTGCCACCCAAGGCCTGTGAAAGTGTGGGATCATTCTCCAGGATGGGTTGTAGATCCCTGATGATGCGCTGGAGGGGTTTTAGCTGGGGACTGTATGTGATGGCCAGTGGAGTCCTGTTGGTTTCTTTCTTGGGTTTGTCTTGCAGTAGGAGGCTTCTGGGTACACGTCTGGCTCTGTTGATCTGTCTCCTTATTTCCTCGTCCGGGTACTGTAGTTTTGAGAATGCTTGGTGGAGATTTTGTAGGTGTTGGTCTCTGTCTGTGGGATTAGAGCAGATGCGGTTGTACCTCAGTGCTTGGCTGTAGACAATGGATCTTGTGGTGTGCCCGGGATGGAAGCTGGAGGCTCTGTACATGGGTTTCTTATTCTGAAAACAAAACTTCAAATCCTCAGATTATTTCATATGATAAAATTCAGCTCTCATGTACATAGGTGCATCTCCCACTGAAGTCAATGTAATAAGGGCAGAATTTGGCCTTTATGGTCTTTGTCTTATAATGTATGCAGCTATCGCACGCTCAGTCTTTCTGGTTCATAGGTCCTCATTTTAATGCATTTCTATGGACTAATTACCAGAAGCTAGCTATTCTGTTTGACAGTCAACTCTGACTCTATCATGGATCCAACTCAATTCTCGGATGATTTTTAAAATTTAAAACATACAGAAAATTGGTAAGAGACTTTACATTTTAAGCATGTGCATTATCACTGAACAAAAGCAGTAGCAATTGATTTGTTGACTCAGGTCCATAAGCTCTCTTCTTCCAACACAGCATGTACGGACAGAAGAAGGGCCCTAACTGCAAGGGGAGATTGGATTGTACAGAAAGGAAAGGTGGTTGCATAGTTCTTTCCTACCTGCCCCTTTTCATGTATCAGCATTTCCTATATTATTCGTTTTCCCTGTTGCTTAGGTAGCAAACTTAGACAGATGAACCTTGGCACACAAAATCGTTTTTTATAACAGTGTAATTTTCTAAAATGAGTCAACTCTTTTCCCCTTATGAGTTATTTTTGGCATTTCTCCATTCCCCTTTTGTTCATTTTCTTTGTGCTCTGATACAATTATTTCATTTGTCCATCCAACTCATTTTGCTACTGCTTAAAGTGCAGTTCTCTTAACTGAAGAAACAGACTGTGTGGTATGTTGATTGTATTCATCCATTTAGAACTCTGAGTGAAAAAAAAAAGTCTATCCTGTGCCATTCTTTCTACTCATTGAGCTTATTGTCTTGACTATTGCAATACTATATAGTAGACTAGCCTAACAGCAAAACGGGAGTACTACTCAACACTGTGAACTAATCACAATTAGTAAAACATGAGAGCTGAAGATTCACATTTTTCCTTGGGTATTCTGATTCCGCAATGACTAGCATAGTATAAGAACCCAAACAGACTAAGATCTTTATTGGGGAAATTCAGGTAAGGTTTAATAAAAGCTCTACACTCCTAACTCTAAATCAAAAAGATTATCTCTACATTGAAATTTGTCTCTCCTGTTAAAAACATTCTCAGCAAAATATCTTTGTAATGGAACTTGTGATGTGACGATTAATTGGCTAACATCTGTAAAGTGACTTGCACATCCCTGAGGGGGGGATGCCATACTGAGGGTTTTATAGTGTAAGAGTATCTTTCAAACAATATAAAATATTCTCTTAAGCCATATTGGCAGTGATTTTCTTTGCAGTAAAGCACTCCTAAAGATGCTATTTTGTATTTATAAGGTAAATAAATATGCTGTCATGCCCTATTAAATATGCAATACATCAAAAAAGATAACTTTTAAAATAAATCCAATGTTAAAATCTTCACAGCAATTTTAATACTTTTTTCCTTTTCAAAGAGAACTGAGTAGTCATGTACTCCAATTGAAGTTACCACCATTCTACTCCTCAGCTGGATTCACAGGCAGCAGAATATGAATCTCAGTATTTGAAATGTAATCTCATCCTCTACTGACTTTAGACCAGTGGAGAATTATATGGGATATTTGGAATGGACAGATTAAATGTAAAGGAACTGCAGAAAAGACAGGAGTAAGAATATGTTACAGGAAAAACATGCAGGTTCCATCCTTCTTTGCAAAGCCTGCTTTTAAAAAGTGAAATAATGTCATTACTTGGTGAGGAACAGAGTACCTTTCTCATATCCCCTGTACATTATGATAAAGTACTGGCCATCTTTTGGCTGCATTAAGACAATGTCACAATAGCAAAGACCATAAAAGCAAGAGGATCTCATATTGTTTCCTTGGAATAATTTCTATTATGAGGCTTTAAAGGGAAATTGTATTAGAATTTCACTAACTGTTTTTAATGTCATTATTGTTGCAGTGCCGGAACACCAGTCATGAAAGAAAATTATAAGGTTTATGTCAGATCTTTGCCAGAAACACTGAGGATTTAGCTATTAGGCTATCAGTGTACCAGGCCTGAAAAAGTGATGAATGAAATAGTGACCTGAGATAAACATATATATGGTGGCCAATATCTATCAGTGGTAAGTTTCCCAGTATATCTAGAGAAAGTCAACACAGTCATGCTTGTCAATGACACTTTTTAAAAGAAATTATGGTTAGCTGAAGATACCACTAGTGAAGCAGAATCCATGATTTCTGAGTCAGTGTCCTGGGCAAATGTAACTATCTTTCTGTTTTAGGATTTTGCATTATTATTATTTATCTGTATGCAACCCAGCGATCTATGCTACCAGGTCTGACTGCAGGAATGAGTCCTTACTTGTTCAATTTTACCCTCTTTACAGGAAGAGATTACCCATAAACAAAAATGTTTTCATTTCATAAACAACAAAATTAATCTTCAGTCAACCCTCTCTTGCAGTTAACTTACGTAGGCTAAGGAAATAATCAATTCATCAGTAATCATCCTCCTCCTCCTCCTTTAATGCAAAAAATCTCTCAGTAAGGCCACATTCTTTAATTTGCAAAAAAAAAATCACAACAAACTGGACACTCAATAACTACATGTCTTGAAAGGCCTAGAGCTAGAGTTCACACCACCCTCCCAGTTATAAGAACCTCACGTTCTAGCCACTCCCCTGTTACAGGAACCACTGTTACAAGAAGGACTCTTAGTAAACAGAATCCTTTCAACATTCACTGGCCATGCTGTTGCATAAAAAACCCAAGATAAGGAATCTTTAGCAATATATTAACTGTTACATTATACAACAACTCTCTCAGTTGCATGCTGTAATTAATATCAGCCTCTTCTTTACTTACTCTAGCCTAAGTAAAAGCAACCCACTCCTATGCTAAAAGGCCCTTCTAAAGATACAGAGCACTTTTAAATAGCCATTTTACCCAACAAACTACATTTCACAGAATAATTTTCACTGTTTCAGGATTAATCCAAGACACATTAAAAACAACATAATATATTTCTTCTTTGGAACGGCCTGAGATCCTCTAAGAGCATTCACTGTAACTAGATCAAACTACATTCACTTGTAAATAACCAGCAAACCTCAATGTTATATTTAATTTTTATACATAGATTGCTAAAACAAGGGTATATTACATTTGAGATATAATACATATATCCACTGTTATCCATCATTTTTGAGTTGCATGTTATCCACCATGACTAGCAACTAGAAATTACCTATATGGAATGACCTAGAGAAGTTTATCCAGAGTCTAGTATTATCTTCTATAGCAGCATATTTTAGGAAAACTATTCTTAAGCCATGTGTTTCTCCAACTCTTCACCCCTTCCTGTTCTTGGAGTTTAGTCAGGAATCCTAGTAATGTGTAAAATACAAACAGTACTAAGAAACAAGGTTAAATTAAAAATAAAAACACATCCCTTAAAGTTCAGAGATTTAAGCAAGACATTGTTTAACAACCAATGTACAAAGCTGAAAATTATTTATTATTTTTTCAAACTACTAGACTTAGATTTTCCCAAAAAAAGGACAAAAATCAGACAGATGTGATTAGATCAGATTCACTTTGAGATGAAGTCACATCTTCCTTGCAGAAAGATATTTGTAAAATAAACATTTAACCAAAAACATTATTTTTCCATCTTTTTATATAAGCTTTTTATTAAAATTGTGGTGTCACTTGAAACTTTTTTTGTGGGGGGGCACTCACATTTGGACATATTTAGGTTATTCCTGGGTCTGTTTAGAAACAGAATTACAAGAAAGTCACTATCTGAAAACTCATTTAACTGTTCTGCAAATATGCAGTTTGTTTTATTTCAGGCAAGAAAAGAAAAGACATACCCATAGAAGCACAGTTTATCATTGGGAAAGGGAAACCCTTATCTCATTAAAATAAATTTTTGAATCAGAAAAGGAAAAGTTTCACAGGGTATTGTTTGATGAAGAAATAATTTTGGCAAACTGATTCGCTCAGACTAATACAGATAGATCTGGCTGTGTTATATTATTACATGGCATTAGGAATAATTCTGGTCAAAATGAATAGAGGTTCAAATATAAAAACATTTTTGCAAATTGTTCAGATCTGTCCAGTATTTTATAAATGACTGTTCAGAGCTGCCATCTCATTCATTGGACCATTTTTCTATCAAGAGAGCTGATGTTGCCCATCACTGCTAAGGATTTTGTTTTTAGCAAACAGGGTTGTAGTCAGGAACAGCTGGTCAGCTATCCAATTTTGCATCTGATCCCTATTTCTGTAGCCAAACCAAAACCCCACAGCCAAACATCCACCCACACCCCGTCTAAACTTTGGGAAAATTCATATCCAGACTGAGAATATCCAGTCTGATCCCATCTCTAATTCCTATAGGTAATTTTGTAAATGCTTCAGTCATGTTGAGAAGAAAAAATGAATCAAGGTAGACCATATCAGTGTCCATAAGGAAACAGCTGTTCATAAATAGATGAACTTGAATGTTTTCTTAGATCCACCACTTAAATTTGCAGGGCATATTTATTCTGAGCTGCCTCCGAATTCTTTCTTTGCCTGTCCTCAAAGTATTTTGGACATGGTGGGTGTTACATATGAGAGATGCTATTCATATCACTTAATGCACTTCTGAAAGGTGCTGAGATACTATGGTGATGATGGCTGTATAAGAAGCTGAATAGAATTCAACAGAACACCTGCAGTGTAGTCTACCTAGCACACTTTGTATTGTTGGAATGTTATTCATTAACTGATCACTCTCTGTGTGGAGATAAACTTAAATTCGTAGGTATTGTATTGTGTCTCCAGGCTTTAGTATAAGAGAGGTATTTCAGGAACAGTTTGGAAGGCACTGTTCCCAAGATAGAGCTCATGCCATCTCCTATCTTTATGTATTCCATCATAGGGATCACATCACCATGGTGTCTGAGCACTACCCAAAATGTTCCCTAGGGTGCACAAGAAGAAAATCTGTTTCTCAGTGCTCCAGTCACCACGGACTGACAGAACTTGATTCTTTCCTCTATGTAAAATGAAGCTTTTGTCATGTCAAGTTCTGTTTCAAAGTAAGCTTGAAAAAAACAGTAGTGATGTGATTGTGTTTGTTCTGTTTCCTACATCGGCCTCACTTACTGGCTCCAGATAAAATACACACCTGAAGGTGCACCTCTCTTTTTCTCCAGCTCTTGATCACACTTTTATCTGTTGTGAACTGTTAAGCAACAACATTCTGTACGCTATTATCTGCATTATACAAACCTTTTTGTTCATTAACTTGTGAAACCAGAAACTTCCTGTTAACTGCACACTGATTAGGGCTGGTCTTTCATTGAGGAAGGACACAAAATGTTCAGCCCATGCTAAAATGTGCACTGTTCCCTTGTGGTAAGATCATATGAGGAATACAGTGACTTATTTTGAAATACAAGGGCACTTCATGTATCAAATTCT
Organism: Mauremys mutica; assembly: GCF_020497125.1. Lineage (NCBI taxonomy): Eukaryota > Metazoa > Chordata > Testudines > Geoemydidae > Mauremys > Mauremys mutica. The sequence continues at coordinate 66,997,960 of NC_059076.1, forward strand.
CATTAATGTCAGCAAAAAGAATAAGGAGTACTTGTGGCACCTTACAGACTAACAAATTTATTTGGGCATAAGCTTTCGTGGGCTAAAACCCACTCCATCAGATGCATGCAGTGGAAAATATAGTAGGAAGATATATGTACACAGAGAACATGAAAAAATGGGTGTTGCCATACCAACTCTAATGAGACTAATCAATTAAGGTATCACTACAAAAGTTTTTTTTCCTGCAGATAATAGCCCACCTTAATTGAATAGTCTCATTAGAGTTGGTATGGCAACACCCATTTTTTCATGTTCTCTGTGTATATATATCTTCCTACTGTATTTTTCACTGCATGCATCCGATGGAGTGGGTTTTAGCCCTCAAAAGTTTATGCCAAAAAATTTAGGCCGTGTTAGTCTCTAAGGTGCCACAAGTACTCCTCATTCTTTTTGCTGATACAAACTAACACGGCTACCACTCTGAAACCTGTCATTAATGTCAATGAGATATCCATGGTGAATGAAGTAGTATCTCTGTGGTGATCTGAGGTTAAACCCAGATGAGTAAGGGGTTGTCTCATGGGTGCCCCTGTGCAGTGCAGCTTTGGTTCAGAGCTCTGATACCAGTAGCCTGATTACAGCACACTGACCTTACCCTGGCTTCCACTAGCATAGTTACTCCTTGCAGGATAACACCAATACCCTCCTAGTCCCAAGATCTCCCCAAGAACAACTTTCTCTGCAGTGCTCATCCCCTCTGACTGTGGCACTCGCTAAACTTTATCAAGTTCACCGCTCGTTTAAAGAGACAGCACACCATAGCTCATTAATTTAACTGGAGTTGACAAACCCTCCACTTCAATCAAAGCATAGGGTCGGCTTATAGGAAAACTAAAGTTTATTAATAAAAGGGCATAGGTTTAAGTGATATCACGTATGAGGAATAAAGGTAGAAATGGTTACAAGCAAACAAAATAAAGAATATGCTTCTAAGACTCCAATCTCACTTACCAAACTAGACTCACCAGTATGTCTTCCAGCATGGCTGACAAGTTTTTTAGCCAGGACTAGGGTGGCCAACTTTCTAATAGCACAAAACCGAATGTCCTTGTCCTGCCCCCTGCGCTGCTCATTTTCTGAGGCCCTGTCCCTGCTCACTCCATCCCCCCTCCCTCTGTCGCTGGGGCTGTGGGCTCTGGGGCGGGGGCAGAAATTAGGGGTTCAGGGTACAGGAGGGGGCTCCAGGCTGTGGCAGGAGGTTGAGGTATGAGAGGGGGTGAGGGGTCTGTCTGGGGGTGCAGGCTCTGGGGTGGGGCCAGAGATGAGGGGTTTGGGGTGTAGGAGGAGGCTGTGGGATGGGGCCAAAGGGTTTGGAGTGTGGGACTCCTGGCTGAGGCAGGGGTTTGAAGGTGGCGCTTACCTTGGGCGGCTCCCCAGAAGCAGTGACATGTTCATCGGCTCCCAGGCGGAGGGGCTGCCAGGGAGCTCTGCACACTGCCACTGCCTGCAGGTGCCACCTCTGCAGCTCCCACTGCCTGCAGTTCCTGTCCAATGGAAGCTGTGGAGCTGTTGCTCAGGCAGTGCACAGAGTCCCTCCACCTAGGAGCCAAGCAATATGTCACCACTTACGGGGAGCTGCACGGAACCAGGTAGGGAGCCTGCCAGCTTTGCACTAACCAGACTTTTAACAGACCTGTCAGCGGTGCTGACCAGAGCCATGACGATCCTTTTTCAACCAAGTATTCTGGTTGAAAACCAGACACCTGCCAACCCTAGCCAGTATCCTTCACAGAACTCAAAGAGCTCGGTTTCCTTGTCGCCTCAGGTAGAAGATAATTTAAGGGTTCTCTCTCCCTATCTTGGTAGTCTGATAAATCTTTGAAATATATTCTTGTGAAGGGTATCATTTTCCTGCTGGGTGTAGACCCCATGCTCTCTGGTGTAGACTTTGTGATGCTTCCTCCCCCACTGGTGATTATACAGTGAAAGTGATCTCTTCCTGCAACCTCAGATACAAGTGAACAGACCATTGAATTTGGCCACACCTGGTTGGAAGAGTAGGCCTCTTTCCTTTGAGTGGAGCAAACCTGTTTCTCAATTCCCCCTGATCTGCCTGGTGTAGACACATTTTAGTCATATATTTCTAGTACATCTGTAAAGTTCTTTGTGGATTAACCATATATATGTCATGCAAGAATATTAATGTTTAGTGAGTTATTAGTTTTCCAATACATATTTCATGCCAGTTGGGGGGTAAATATGACAACTGTGTGCCATTGGGGTGCTTTTAAGGTCACAATCTCTATTATAATAGATTTAGTGCCTTAACTCTATAGGAGATTTTATTAGCAAAGGTAACTACATGTTTCCTGCACTGAACAGTTTAATGCCTCCATCCTCAATGCAATGGGTACCCCTGCGCCAAGCCCCAAATAAATCAGTGGCAGGATCAAGGCCTTAATAAGGGAGTATAATCTAAATATAACAATTACTATGTCTCTTGCTTAGTGTATGGTCAAACACTGATCAAATGCCAATACATGGATAATTAAGGTCTTGGGCGTGGTACTAGGACTTCTGTGCCCTGACTATCCCTGGTTGGCATTTTATGGCTATTGGCAGTCAGTGATTGTGAAGCCAAAAGGGACCAGCTGATCATCTAGTCCAGTGGTGGGCAACCTGCGGCCCGAGGGCTGCACGCTGCCCATCAAGGTAATCCGCTGGCGGGCCGCAAAACAGTGTTTCCATTGACCGTCCACAAGCACAGCCACCTGCAGCTCCCAGTGGCCATGGTTCACTGTTCCTGGCCAACGGGAGCTGCAGGAAGCAGCAGCCAGCACATCCCTGCGGCCCGTACCACTTCCCACATCTCCCACTGGCCAGGAACAGCAAACTGCGGCCACTGAGAGCTGTGGGCAGCCATGCCTGTGGATAGTCAAAATAAACACTGTCTCGCAGCCCGCCAGAGGATTACCCTGATGGGCCGCAGGATGCCGACCATTGATCTAGTCTGACCTCCTATAAAACAGACCCCAGAATTTTCACTCAGTTACCCCTATAGTGAACGCCATAACTTCAATTTGACCAAAGCATATCTTCCAGAAAGGCTTTCACACCTGGTTTGAAAACAAGAGATGTAGAATCCAGCTGTAGCTGTTCCTGTGGTAATTTGTTCCAGGGCTCTTACTGCCAGAAGTGCGTACCTTATTCCTAATTTGAATTTATCTGCTTTTAAACTTCCAGCCATTGGTTTTTGTTATGCCTTTCTCTGCTAGATCAAAGAGCCCTTTAGTACCCTGAATCTTATCCCCATAAAAGGTACTTATACACTGTAATCAAGTCACCTCCTGATCTTTTGGCCTGAGTTGCTTGAGTTTTACACTACAATGTATTTTTTGCACCCCACAAATCATATTTATGGCTCTTCTCTGCACCCTCTCAATTTTTTCAACATCCCTTTAGGCTGTTTTACTCATGGCAGGTGACTGGTGTAGGATCAAGGAAGGGCAAAGATGAGTGTTGCACCAACTTTGCAACTCAGAGCTAACCACGTGAATTGCTCTGGTTCTCCCCAATTAGATCTGAGATTCTGGTCCATTTTTTATGTTTGTTCTATTATGCACAGACACTCCTAAATGGTGCTCACAGGTGTCACCAAAAACTAAAATACATGATATGTATGTATGAAATAATGACAGTGTTTTGTTTGGCTGTCTCAGGAAATAAATGAGCTCACAGAAAGAGACAGGAATTGCTCAGAAAGAAAAACTTCATGTCAACTGCAAAGCAGCTGTTTCATAAAAAGTGTGTATGTAAAACATGAGGTTAAAATCAAATGAACTGAATTAAATGAGTAGATGAGGCCAAAACAAACAGAATAAAAGAGATGCATTGTTAAAGCAGTGTTGTCATTTTAGATGGTAGATTGTCCTATCTGGTGACCTTTCACGATCCCTGCCTGAAAGACCTTTAAAAATCATAGCAATCTTTCATCTAACTTTTAAAGTGTTTAGATGAAGAAAAACTTGAACTTGGATCCTGTTTTACCATAAAAAGATTTGTTTTAACTGGTTTCACCTATAGCATTGTGACATTTTGGGGTTCACTCGGGCCACTAAGGGGTTCAGTCATCTTCTGCCTTGTAACCTGGTTGTCCTGTGGCTGTGCAGTTTGGGCCAGAACTTTGAACACAACAAACACCACCGAAGATGGTAACTGTACCCACTCTAATAAAAAAAATTGTTTTTGTTGTTAGTGATGTATTTTTGTGTTGTCCATTTTTAAAAGAAAAAATAAATGAAATGGGGGGAAATGGAAAAAACACAAATCTGTGCCTACAGATGTTTTCAATGTTTGCAAAAGCTTGTGTGTTTTAGTTATATTTGCTTGCCCAGGTTTGACAGTGGTAAGTGAACAGGTCTGCATGAACCAATAACCTCTCCAAACTTTCACCTGAAATTTGTACTGCCCCCTTTTTTGAATTATGGAAATGTTTGAACTTTTTATTCATTAGTGCATGGAAGGATCAGAAATCTCACTAGAAACACTGATTCTGTGAGATTACCATTCTATTTTGCAAACCAAAGAGTTTTAGAGAGTTCATATAAGCCTCCAGATTTTGGGGTACAGATCAGAATCAAACCTGAAAACAAACATGCATATACCATGCAAAGTTTTGATAATGTAGTCCTACCCTTATTCGTCATGCACAGTGGTACAGAACTTTATGGTTAGTCAATACTTTTTGCTGGCTCAGTGGGCTCATAGAAACATTTACTAAAATGCACAAGTTGGCATAGACAAAGGAAGACAAACACACAACAAAAGTGTCTGCTAAACTAAATTTTCTCACTGAGGACCATCAACATAACATGGCTGACATCTTTATTGTCTGTGTTTAGCAATCCTTATTTTAATGCTCTGCCTAAACTAATTCTGGATAGGAGTAAATGCAACATCCTCATTGGTAATTGTGCCAACTGAATGTCTTGTCTATGTACAACAAAGAATCAGAGTTGTAAGCCAAGTGCCAATGAACACAATGTTTTAGTGAATTCAGCTTCTAGATGTTTACTGAGAAAGAAAGAATGGTATTTTACTGACCACTTGCGGTTGCGACTAATGACCTCCAGACTGTTAAATTGGATGGCACCCTTTCCCTTCTGCTCATGCTGTTCTGTTCTATGTGGACAGTTTTAGAACTGGAAAATTAGAAATGGATATTAAGATGTTACATCTAGGCAATTGGATTTTGAAATATCTATTTCCTTGAAGGGTAATTCATTGTATATAGTACATTACATGACTCCACAACATTGCTTCATTTACTGGAAATAATGCATATCAAAGGCACATACAGTCCTTCTGATTGTATTTCTCAAGTGTCTGTCTTGAGACTAAAATCCAGTGGTTCCTTTTTTCTGCTGGATTCTTCTAATATGATACATTTGGCAATTAAGTGCACCTCATCTCCAAGCCCTCTATTCTTTTCCCTTCTCATGCCCATTTTCCCCCGTGCACATTTTGTTTTGTTTTCTGCTTTTATTCTCATTTTTTCCTCTTTGTCTTATTTCTAGCTCTACCCCTCTCCCTTGGTGACTCCCATTGCATTTCTGTTCCTTTCCTCCAACCCCAGTTAAATATATGCTTGCTAATGTTTCCCACTGAGGTTCGGAAGTACCGGGGTGCTTTGAGCTGCAACCTGCAACCCACCTTCTTCCTTGTTAGTGAGGCCTAATGGGAGGTACTGGGCTTTTGTAGGTAGATTGTAAACATTCTTCTTTTCCACTGTGCAAACAAATTATCTTCTGCTGAGTGTGGAAATAATGTTTTTATTGTTTGCTTCCTTGTTTGTGTTGCAGCAATGCATCACCACTGACACTAGTCCAGGTCTGGAAATTGAGTTTGTTAGCTGTGTTGGAGCTAGCACAGGAAGAATAAAACCCAAAACGTTAACTAATAGAGTGCAAGCACAACTCTTTACAGGAAAAAATACAAATCTCTGCACACACAAAAAATCTTGAAGTCTGGACTCTGGCTTGCAAAGCAGTAGTAAAATAGGTATGTTATGTAATTGGCTGGTACTTGAGACTAAATCGTGCTCAGGGATGCAGATGTACAAAAAGTGGAAACTTGAACAAATTGCTAAGGATGAGTAAAAAAGAATAGCTCAAGCTGCAAGGATAAAATCAGAAAGGCTAAGGCACAACATGAGTTACACCTAACAGGGGGACACAAGAGGCAATAAGATGAGGTTCTATAAGTACATTAGGAGCAATAGAGATGAAGGAAAGTGTAGGTCAACTACTTAGCAGGGAAGGAGAGCTTGTTATGAACACCACCAAGAATAGGGATGTGTTTAATGCCTATTTTGCTTTAGTCTTCACAAAAAGGTAACTTGTGACCAGATGCTTACCACAAATAATATTAACAGCCAGGGAGAAGGAATACAAACCAAATTTGGAAAGAACTGGTTAAAATATATTATGGTAAATTAGATGTATTCAAGTCACCAGGATGTGACAACATGCACCCTAGGGCACTTAAGGAACTAGCTGAAGCAACCTTGGAACCACAAGTGACTATCTTCAAGAACTCATGGATGACAGGTGAGGTCCTAGAGGACTGGAGAAGGGCAAATGTAGTACCTATCTTTAAAGAGGGAACACAGAGAACACAGGGAATTACAGATCAGTCAGCCTAACTTTAATACCTAGAAAGATAGTGGAACAAATTATCAGTCAATTTGTAAACACTTAGAGGATCCCAGAGTAATAAATAATAACCAAATTGGACTTGTTAAGCACAAATCGTGCCAAGCCAGCCTAACTGCCTTCACTGACAAGATTACTAGCTTGGGAATGGGGGAAAGCAGTAGATGTGGTGTATCTTGATTTTAGTAAGGCTGATTTTATCCTTACAACTTGAGCTATTCCCCATGACATTTTCATAAACAAACTAGGTAAATGTAATATAGATGAAGTTACTATATGGTGAGGGCAAAACTGATTGAAAAACTATATTCAAAGAGTAGCTATTAATGGTTCACTGTCAAACTGGGAGGGCATATCAAGTAGGATCCCACAGGATCTGCCCTGGGTCCAGTACTATTTGGTATTTTCAGTAATGACTTGCATAATGGAGTGGAGAATATGCTTAAAACATTTGCTGATAACATCAAGCAGGAATGAGTTGTAAGCACTTTGTAGGACAATATTAGAATTCAAAACGACCTTAGAATGGAGAATTGGTCTAAAGTCAACAAGACAAAATTCAATAAAGATAACTGCTAAGTACTATACTTAGGAAGGAAAAAAATCAAATACAAAATGGGGAATAGCTGGTTAGGCAGTAACCAGCAAGCCTTCCTGCCTCTTGAAACTGGGTCAATTAACTTTGGAAAGAATAAGTGGCAGCAAAAAAATATTTTGTCATGCATCACTGAGGGGATGATAGAGTACAGCACCCTTCAAGCCTGTGAAAGTTGGGTCCCCTAGCCTGGAGGACTAGGGATGCTGATAACTTGATATAAATAAGGAAACTGCTTAGTCAAAGATTGTAACTTGCTAGAGCTAAGTTTTAGCCACTAGAAAGTGTGTTTTGTTTGTTTTATTTGTAGCCTTTCCTATCTCTTTCACTCTTACTTGTAATAATTTAAACATATGTTCTTTGTTAATAAACTTTCTTGTTTATTACAAAACCATCTTAATGCTGTTTATTAAACTGAAGTGTTAGTTGTCAGCCAAACTAGCAGGCTAATGTGTGTTCTCTCTCTTTAGACACAGCAAACTAAGTAACTTCTGTGAGGGTCCAGTGGGAGGGACTGTACACTTCAGGGGAGATGGTTTTGGGGAGAGTCTGGACAGGCGGGGCTGTTGTTGTCACCCTGCAAGCAGTAACCAGGCTAGTAGAAGCCAGAGTGAAATCATTGGGTCGTGAGCATGCTGCTAGGGTTAGGGCTGTGAGCCAATGTAGCACAGCATAGAAGCACCCAGGGTTAAAGGGCAGGGAGTGACACAAGCACTTACTGGTCTGGGTGAAACCCCAAAGCATCACAGAAGGGTCTTAGAGGAGATAACCTCATGAGGATCCTCCACCAAGTTTTTGTTTTCCACATCGCTTAAGAGGAATAATACACCTAATCAAATTCACAAACAAAAACACTTTTTTTACCATTTGTTAAGATTGCTCTCATCAATAAACTAAACTATACAAAATAGGAAATACAAAAGTAAGCATTAAAAAGTTGCAAAGTTAAGCAGTCAAGTCAGAAAATGCTAGCATGAATGCTACCTACAGAAACTTATCATACAGCCTTTCATTATTGCAGAAGCGACCAGCTGTGAATAGTTTGGTGCGATTTGCCCAGCATCACATAACAATTCAGTTGCCAAGGTATGAATAGAATTCAAGTCTCCAGGGAAGCATTCGATTGCTCTAACTATGAGACCAGTCTTTCTCTTCCCACAAGCCCCCGCCTCATTCACAACACACATTCCCAGCCTGCAGTCTCCCAGAAACGCAATAGGTACAAACATTCCAATTTCTGCCGCAAATGAGCCAGCGGTCCTACAGACAGACTCCTTCACTACACAGCCCTGATTCATCCCCCTAATGCATCCTAGGTACTGAATGAGGCAGAGGTCCTGTGGAAAATACAGAATGTGATCACATAATTAATGGCTGCATATGCACAAGAAAACTAAATTAAGGTTACAGGGGCAATGTCCATTCTGTAATCCTTAGCTTTGTGTGGTTTAGTTTATTGAAAAGAGCAACCTTAACATGAAATAAAGTTTTTTTGTTTGTGAATTTCCTTAGTTTAATAGAAAGAAAATCTTTTATATATGTGCTATTTAAATCAAGTGCTTACACATGTATTGTCTTCAGAGTACACTGTGCCATTGTTATCTTTGTGAAGCTCCGTATTTCACCTCTCAGTGCCATGTTGACTAATATATTGAAAGTAAACTGCATTCAGACAAAACTTTTCTAATGCAATATCAGTTTTACTACAACTTCTAAATTATAATTTTTTTTAACAATGTAATGGAAAACTTAGTAGGGACTCACAGCTACAATTCCCTATTTTTTTTTAAAAAAAGCTAAATATTCATAGAAGTCATAGCTTCCAATTTGTAAGCAGTATAATAAGAGGAGCATGAAAAGGAGCTGGAATTTTGTATCTTATTTTAATCTAACCCTTCTGGAGGGAAGAGATAAACAATTACCCTTTCAAAAGAATCAGTGTAACTAACTTACCCCCAGTACAAACCCAAAGGAGGACCACCAGAGCTTATGCAAACCCAGCCTGCTTCCATTGCAGTTCCTTCTTAGACTCTTCTCAGTAATTATGTTCTGGTTATCAAAGGTAACCATTGTTGTGACAGCTGGGGCAACAGTGCCTTTAACTAACTGAAGGGGAGTTCCAAAGAGGATGTTCTCAGTGGTGGCAGATGACAGAAAAAGGAGCAATGGTCTCAAGTAGCAGTGTGGGAGGTCTAGGTTGGATATTAGGAAACACTTTCACTGGAAGGGTGCTGAAGCACTGGAATGGGTTACTTAGGCAGATAGTGAAATCTCCATCCTTATAGGTTTTTAAGGCCTGGCTTGACAAAGCCCTGGCTGGGATGATTTAGTTGGGGTTGGTCCTGCTTTGAGCAGAGTGTTGAACTAGATGAGGTCTCTTCCAACCCTAATCTTCTATGATTCTATGAATAGTGACTCTCCCCAAGCATGCAAATGAACTAGATGGAGTGAATGATGAAGTGGCTGGTTTTCTCTGATGACACAATGCAGGAGGGGTCAGCAAATGTACACTGTGTGGAAAAGAGTCAGGATTTCCTAGTGTTCCAGTTTTTCCCAAGTTTCCTAAGAAAGCCCAACATGACAAATTACAGACTGGAGGTCATTCGTCACACACATTAATTAGTGGCTGAACTTTGGTTCAAATTTCCCATGTGTGTTTACAAAAAAGGGTTCAGAAAAAAGGATGAGATACTTAAGTGACAGACCCTCTGAAACAGAAAATTCTGACACAACCTTAACTACGGTCTCACGATAATGAGACCATAAGACACCACTTATACAAAGGGTGTTGAGCACTACAGTACCATAAAGAGGTTGGTATGTAACTAGTGACAAAGAATCATGGCACTAACACAAACATTTCTCTCCTACTTGATAGTGGGCCCAATGATCCCCAATTCAGAGGTCTCAGCTTTTTGCATCTGAATCCTTAAAACCACCCAGTTTGTCTCCAAGTCCCAGAATTCTTCACATCTCTTTAGCCAATAACTCCAAAAATGTTTTAACATAACGTGGTTTGTTATTTGTGCTTTTTTAATGTACATAATGGCAATGTGTGTATAAATTCACTGGCAGGGATACTTAGTGAACATTTCATGAACTTCACATCATCCAATGGTATATATTCAATTAATCAAATTACTGCATCTAGTTAGCAAGGTTTTCTTCACAAAAAGATATTCTATAAACATTTTTCAAATAAAAGCTTAACTTCTTTAGAAAACACTGTGCCCTCAGGGTTGTGTCAAAAGAAAAGGAAATCCCAATAAAATTATGAATAAATAATGACATTGAAAAAGCAGGATGTCACTTAGAACACCTAATAGATTCCCCAATGTTAAGTTAGGATTAAGATTGCTGCAGTAATTAATAGAATCCTTATGTAAAATACACAACTATAATTTTACAGACAATAACTATAAACATTACAAAGATTGGAAATTGTATCCGTAAGTTCATACACTTGATTAATGACAATATTGACATGAAGAAATTCACCTTATACATTCTGTTAACAGCCTTAATGTTGATCTACAAGCTGTACCTACCAGTTTACACACTTTCAAAAGTAATTATTCTGGGGAAACTCTATGGCCTGAAATCAGACCAGGCGATTACAGTGGTCCCTTCTGGCCTTAGACTCTATGAATCTACTAAACGTACACAGCTGGAATACACATATACATAAGTCTTGGCCAATCTACAATATAACTACATGCTTTCACCCCTTCCTATGGATCTGGGGGGTGGGAACTGCCATCTGATTAGCTGCCTTTCCCCACTCCCCAGCTAGGGAAGGATTGCTAATCAAACTGCTGCATGTGATTGGCAGACCACCCCAGCTCTGCGCCTCTCAGAAATGGAGAGCAATTTTGTGCAGATCTGTTTTTTTCCACAGGAGGAAGTGGGTAGGAGCATCACAAAGCTCAACCACTAAGGGACAGCTCTGCTTCCTTTCCAGTCTATTCCACCCACCTCCCCTCAAAACTGGTGCATGAAATAAGGGGCAAGGAGCGAGCCGAGCTGCTGGACTCTTTCTGGTTCTCTTCCCCTCACCCCCACACAGAAAAATGGAATTGGATCCCCATTCTCCCTCTCCCTACACTCTCCTCTCTACCCTGCAGCCCTAAGAGCACCCCCACCATGGCAGCTGGTCCTTCCCCCAAAGCCTTAGAGAGGGAACTCTAGACAACCCCATCCTGCTTTCTCCCCTCAGGCCTGGGAAAAGGTGAAAAACAAGGCACTTTCTTAAAGGTTTCAAGAGGAGGGGCATGCTGTGAGTGTAGGGAGTGGGACCTGGAAGGCAGTTTGAGAGAGGTACAGGTGAGGCCATGGAGGAAGGTGTAGAAAGAGATGGAATCCCTCACTCTCAGCTGACATGGTAACTATGGCCTTAATTCACTGATGGATATTTTTCTGTTGCTTAACCTTGTAATGTTTTGTTTCCTTGCATGAATATAGCTCTAGGCAGCAGCTGTAGCTAAATAGAAACCCAGTCAAAAACAGATTCAGGGAAAAACAACAGACTTTGCTGGTGCTGTGCTCAGCATCTTTTTTAAAAACGCGTCATAACAGTTTGCATTTCATTCAAGATCAAACTTCTGTACATTCAGATAAAGAAAATTTCTAACACTATCTATAACAGCACCATTAGATGGCTCCTTGCAATAATATTACAACCACAGCATATGTTTGGATATATAGAATCATAGAATTCAAGATCAGAAGGGACCATTATGATCATCTAGTCTGACCTCCTGCAAGATGCAGGCCACATTAGCCGATCTACCCACTCTTTTAGCAAGCGACCCCTGCCCCATGCTTCGGAGGAAGGCGAAAAACCTCCAGGGACACTGCCAATCTGCCCTGGAGGAAAATTCCTTCCCGACCCCAAATATGGCGGTCAGCTGAACCCCGAGCATGCGGGCAAGACTCTCCAGCCACACCCTCTGAAAGAGGTTAAGAATATCATATTATTGACCCAATTTGACCCAATTAAGTACCAGTTTGGCACTTAATTGACCTATTGACTAAGCCCGTTATCCTATTATACCATCTCCTCCATAAACTTATCTAGCTTAATCTTAAAGTCATGGAGGTCCTTCGCCCCTACTGTTTCCCTCGGTAGGCTGTTCCAGTATTGCACTCCCCTGATGGTTAGAAACCTTCGTCTAATTTCAAGCCTAAATTTCCTGACTGACAATTTATATCCGTTTGTCCTCGTGTCTACATTAGCACTGAGCTGAAATAATTCCTCTCCTTCCCTGGTATTTATCCCTCTGATATATTTAAAGAGTGCAATCATATCTCCCCTTATCCTTCTTTTGGTTAAGGAAAACAAACCGAGCTCCTCAAGTCTCCTGTCATACGACAGGCCTTCCATTCCTCGGATCATTCTAGTGGCCCTTCTTTGTACCCGTTCCAGTTTTAACTCATCCTTCTTAAACATGGGAGACCAAAACTGCACACAATACTCCAAATGAGGTCTCACCAACGCCTTATATAACGGGACTAGCACTTCCTTATCCCTACTAGAAATACCCCGCCTAATGCAACCCAAGACCGCATTAGCTTTTTTAACGGCCACATCACATTGCCTACTCATAGTCATCCTACGATCAACCAGGACTCCCAGGTCCTTCTCCTCCTCCGTTACTTCCAACTGGTGCGTCCCTAGCTTATAACTAAAATTCTTGTTAGTCATCCCTAAATGCATAACCTTACACTTCTCACTATTGAATTTCATCCTGTTACTAATACTCCAGTTTACAAGGTCATCCAAATCTCCCTGGAGGATATCCCGATCCTTCTCCGAATTGGCAATACCTCCCAACTTGGTGTCGTCCGCAAACTTTATCAGCCCACTCCTACTCTTGGTTCCCAGGTCAGCAATAAATAGATTGAATAAAATAGGACCCAAAACCGAACCTTGAGGAACTATGTAATGGGGCAGAGCCTACAGTCTTGTAAATTGTCATTGCAGCACTGGCTCTAATGTAAGATTATACTAGCAGAGGATCCGCCTCAGTGAGTTTTGGTGAGGGAAGCAGGGTTTTCATGGATGTTTCCAACCTGCCTCTGCTACTAGACCAGCAGTGGTGATCATTTATAAGTCTGAGTTGTTTGTTTTTCAATTGTGAAAGCTCAAGTGAGGGTTTTTTTTAATCCAGTGAAACGAGATTAACATATTTACCTCTTTTGGTGTCTGCTTAAGGACTTTAGTGATGTAGGTCAGTGGTGTGCAAACTTTTCCAGTCATGCTCTACCCTCATTACTGCACAGCCAAGGCTTCCTCAGCAGCATGCTGCTTCTACCTTACAGCCATCCTGCACTGCTAGGACAGGGCCAATACCTGCCCGCCCCCTTGGGTTTTCAAGATGAGGGAAGGCACATGTGACAGTCTCTGGGGGCGGAGCCAGCACTGGGCATGGAGGTTGCCGGGAGTGGACATCGGCACAGCACTTGACCCATAGTTTGGGTCGCCCATTGAGGTGAGTTGGTGGAGGTGGTGCTCTCTCCTCACCTCCCATGGGGTCTGGCCCAGGCCACAGTGCATGAGGCTGGCACAAACCACGTGGTATCTCTGCTCATCCCCCCTCCCAATGTTCCTCTCTGCTCCCCACGCCCCACAGTTTGCACACTGATGTAGGTGACGCATAGGCTTACTTTATAATCAGCATCTTAGCCTTTACAACGTTTAAGTTTCATTTGTGAAATATAAAGGTTGCTATAGCTACAGGTGGAAAATTAATATTTTGACCCTCATAACATTCAACACATTTGAGTATCTGCCTGAAGTTGATTTGAACAAAGATTTTATTTCAGTGTGGTGTGCCTATTATTGCCTGCTTTCCATAGAAAGTTGACACATAACCATCCTATTACTTTCTCACAGAAGCAACTGGAAAACAGTATTATACTGTTCCTCTTTCACCAGCCCCATCTTTCCCCTTCAACATCTAGAACTGTTATTCCAAACTAAGGGCAAAAGTGATTTCAAGAAAATAAAATCTTGAAATCTGTTAGTCTATAAGGTGCCACAGGATTCTTTGCTACTTTTACAGATCCAGACTAACACGGCTATCCCTCTGATTCAAGAAAAGTGGTATTTTAAAACTCATGTTCATATGATCACAATATGGAACACTGTGCATCATTAAGATGCTAAATAGCATTAAGTGAATTGATGCATTGGCTCATACCGTGGCATGATTTAACAAATGCTTTTTATTGTGCTGATTAGCCAATGGCTGTGTGTGAGGTGGGGCCTTTATCTGGTAGGACTCCTTTGCAGTCAGATGTCAGTCAGCTACACCACCTGGTTCCATTCCCTTTATGCCACCACACTCAATTCTGCATTCATCCAGTTCTTGCTGTGACCCATTCCTCTAGCCAGCTCTTCAATAGTCTCTGTTCCCTTTAGGGCAAGGAGGGAGTCAGAAGTTTCATGATTATCATGGGGTTAGACAGCCCTAGATCTCCTGGGTTTAGAGCCCTTTCCAAAATCTTTGGTTGGAGTAGATAGGGCAACCCAGGACCACCCAGCCCCCTCTCTCTGGGGTCTAGCTCAGAGCCCATGTTTGTGACAGCCTGCACCCGTCCTTCTCAGTCTCTTGTTGCTCCCTGAGCTACCTTCTATTTCTCTTCCTCAGTAGCTTTTCCCAGTCTTCTTTACTGGTGCTCCCTTTTTGGAGCCTTGGCTTCTAATCATTCTGTTAGAAATATCCTCTCTACAGTCTTTCCCCCACCCCTTTCTGCTGAGGCATTTCCCCTCTAAGTTAGGTCCTTAACCTTTTATCATGCCCAGGTGCTTCCCTGCCTAATTAACCACCTCCCAGTTACTGGGTGAGTTAACTACTCTCAGATGAACCTGAGCTGCCTCATTCTCTTATAGAGCCTGTCAGAGGTAGGCTAGTCCCCTGACCCCTTCAGAGAGCTAGCTACCATCTGACACTTTGTTATTAAATCTCCATTATTTCTTAAAAGATAAAATTGGGATAGAACTGGTGTGTGTTTGCATGCACCATGAGCATGCAAACACTCCCTTTTATTCTCTGAAGTTCACAATGTCTATATTTTTCAATGTCACTGTAGCTTGTTTACTGAAACGTAATTTCTAAAAGAGACTGGGTGTTTCTTGGGATTGGGGATGTGATATAAAGCTTTAGATATGTCAATATTTGTTACTATCATACCTTTTTCGTGGCCTAGCTAACATTAGTTTTTTGTCTCAGTATTGTTCCCAGGGAACAGGTGTCCCCATCAAAAATAATGTTAATTGGCACCTGCTTAGCAGTCCTCAGAAAAGTGGCTAACTGTCAAGTAGGCATGAGACAAAAGTACTCTTTCAATCAGAGAGATGTCTCCTCAGGGCAAGGTTCAGATACAAGGTAGTATGGGAAACTTATGCTGAAAATATCTGGGTTGTACTTGCTTTGTGGATAAATAATATTGCTCTTTTGCTGAGAGGCAGTAGATTTGGGGTCTTTGTAGTGGGTCAGTTTCCTGGGAGGCAAAAAATAGGTGACCAACTCAGTGTATTTTCTAGTTTAATTTATTTACTTCCAAAATGTACACAAATCCTGTATACTTTGGACAAAGGTGGCCAGAACAACAGCATGTGGTGTATGTCTCACATTCTCTGCTCACTGTCTGTTCTAGTATCCTTCCACCTATCCTCCCACACTGGAAGCCCTTCTGCCCAAAATCAGTAACCCTGGAACATGCAGCCTGGGTGTTAACCTGCCTTTTGTGCAGCTCTTTGATGCAAGTGTAACTATACTCAGTTTGCAAGGGGACCGGCTCTTCTGCTAGTCCCCAACCAGACAAGACTGTGTAACCCATCCAGTCCCACTAATGACAGTCTGGTTGCTGCATCTGGCCCTTATGTGATTCTGTGCATAAGACCGTCTCTGTGTTAACTCTGTTGGGAGTTTCATATTGGGTATGTAGGGACCAAGAATTTATAATATGCATTTTATTAATACAATTGCCATAGCAATAATGTGGACTTCACTCTGCAACATGATCAGTATTTTTCACGTTCTCTAAATTCACATTCACACACACACATAATTTCTCACAATTGCCTTTCCTTTCTCATATCTGGCGGTGCAACAGCTGGCAAGTTACCAGTTATATTCCAGGGCTCCCTGAGGTGTATCAGCTCTGAAATTTTTTGAAACTGGAAAATATGAAAGTCTTTCTTATTCAGTTTTCTGGGCTTTGGGGGTGAGAATGAACCCTGGAATCCCCCCTCCAGTTCCCCTCAACCAGCTAACAGATGTTAAAATAAAATTTGCCCTGCCAAAAGGTGTTTGCTATCACATTTTAGAACCACACCTTTTTTTTTCCCCTAGTGTAAGCAGGTATATGAGATAGAGGAACAAGATGGTGTTTAGAGGGAATAGCACTACTGAAACAAACTAAGTCTACTGATAAGGTTTAGTGCTTCAAGACTGATGGAGGAGGCTAACGGGGTTTGGGACTCTTGTAATGGATGTTGTTATGGGCAGTAGCACAAGAGAAGTGAAATAAGGAAAAAGCAATTACTGTAGCAGGAAAATACATTCTAGGAGCTGTGGCAATGTTAATTCCTCTGTAAAAAAAAAAAAGTTTGAATGGGACTGTTTTCTTCACCCTTCCAGGTATTTTAGTTTAGCATTGGTAAAGATGCAAAAGCAGTATTTAATTATATTAATATAAATAAATATTCTTTTTAGTAAATTATGTGGTTTTATAGGAAATAAATTCTGTTTATATTACTATACTTTAGCTAATCATTGACTTCCTAATAGGAGATTTGTTTTTATACATATTACTTCCCCTTACCAGAAAAACCTCTAACCTTTTATCCAAGATGTAACAAATGTTTAATTTAGAAGGGATTAATTTAAATGAGACCATTTTCCTTTAATACTCTACCAATAACAAAATTAAAAACTCCCTAGTTCCATTGATGATTATCTAGAGCACTGATTATTCTGTGTAATGGCTCTGATCAGGGCAAATATCTGTCAGTGCACACACACCCCAGCCTTAGTCTATCACAGGACACAGAAACAAGATCCTTAGTGTAAACAAGAAGAGACTGTATGTGCTCTGAAACTTTTCCCCCTAACACTGCTTGGGGGAGAGAGAGAGTGGCAGAGAGAGAGAGAGACTGCAAGGAGAGTAAGTGAGGGAGCAAAGAAAGGGAAGGAAGCTTGCTTTGTATTCTGCTGAAGGTTGCAGTCAGAAATAGAACATACAGCAATCACTGTGGTTTGAGTGCTATTTAGGAGACAATATATGCTCACTTTTACTAACTCGACTGCTGTGTGAGAGAAATGACATCTTGCTGCTGGTTCTACATATTCTTTATTTTTGGAACAAATTGTAAGTACACCTAACATTTTCATATTATTTAGTACTTTGCAAAACAGATATGTGATAAACTTCAATAACAGATTTTTAAAATAAATATGCATATGATTCTGCATTTTAGTTTAACAATCCTTTGTGACAGCTCATGTTCTTTGATGGATTTCTGGCATTATAATATACCGTAATTTACTATCAGTCTAGCTAGCTGCAAACAGGGCTAGAATTGTATTAAATGTTTTTGCACTTATTCTTTTGATGGTTTATATTAACAGGAATTAGACGGAATGAAATTCAAAAATAAGTGGCAATGTTTAAGTATTGAAGGAAGGGGTTGTGTTTGTAATGAATATCTCCAGTGGTACGTCTTTACTTGCTTTAAATACTTAATGGAGACTCCTGTAACATAAAGGTTAATTTCAGAAGTTCAATGTAATCAATATTTTAGATATCTTTAGTTTCTTAGCTTGATGTAACTACACTGTGTTAGCACTGAACATTTGTATTATTGTTTGAAAGGCAAATTTTTGTTTAGACATCCATAATTCTCACTCATCGTATTCAACACATTGTCGACAGGCTTCCATTAAAGATCAAAATGGATTTTAATTTCAGTGTTTCCTTGAAATGCTAATAATTTTTATCATGGTTTTTAAGCTGATCTTCTGTGATCTCTGTGTCACACTTTGTTTTTAATGGCTGCTTTTTCATTTCATTTGAATATTCTATTTTAAACTGCTACACACCCACTTGGGCAAAGCTGCCCCCATAGAATTACAACTTTTATGTGACCTTATTCATGTCTTTAGAAGTAATTGAAAATAGAAAAAGTTTTCTTAGGGACATTAGACTATTTTATAAATCCAAAGGGTGTGTGAGCCCTCTGAATTAACAACTGGTTCTCTCCTTGCCATAGGAAAACACTGTAAAACCGGAAGTAAGAATGTGTACTATACTATTTGGAATATGTTTTTCTATTTATTGATCAATATATTAGATTTTCTTCTTAGTTTCTCCATTCCTTAATAAATACACATTTCTTATATAAAATTGTAACTATTGAAGTTTATAGTCACTGAAACTAAATTTAAATATTTTGTAAACAAAATGATTTAGCAAAATGCTTGACTTACTAAAATGTCATAATCACGTAGGGTTAGATTCTGCCACCTTCGCTTATATTTAGCTGTGCTTTACTCCTCATGTTGTTCCATTTAAATCAATCCTTTCTGCAAATAGTGTGATTACTTAGGGGTAAGATACTACTCAATATGCTAAGCTCCCATTGACTTCAGTGGCAGTTTAAGGTATATAGACATTGTGTGATATCATTCCTGGGGTTATATAGCCCAGGGATCTAATGCCCATTGATGTCAATGGAAAAACTCCTGTTGCCTGAAGCTTGCTTTGGATCAAGCCCTAACAGACTACTTGCTTGGCCTTCACCTTGTCCCGCTAGCCAGTGTCACTGGTGAAGATCCATATAGCACCTGTGATTGGCACAACTTTTGCAAACCAGCTAGTCAGGCCTGATATTCTTGGTTTGAGATCAGAGTTTTCATTCTTCTAGATGGACTGTCTTCCATGGTTGACAAGCCCCACCTGCCCAGAAAGAGGTATGTGGAGGTGACGTGACATGCCCAAGGCCATCCAGTAGTTCAGTGGTACAGCTAGAAGTAGAACCCAGGTCTCCTAAGTCACCAGTCAAACACCTGTTTCCACTGGACAATGCCACCTTTCGTCAGGCCCTTACAGATTATATCATCATAATACGTGACCTGTAGTTATGCAAGAAATTCAGTATTGGTCTCGTGTGATATCATTCCTGGAGTGATACAGACCATAATTGTACATAACATGTGATCTTAACTAGTCTGTGAGGAATGTATGATTTAATAAAGTCTTATTATATTGTCAGTCACCCAATAAATTTAAAGATTAAAAAATAAAATAGACTTCAAATTATTGTTCCACATTATTGTTTTAAGTTCAAAACAGCAAGGAAGAAATTAAAAAATATATACCCAAGACATGTCTATGCAAATTATTGTTTAAATCATTTCTACTATCAGTTAAAATATATTTACTTCTAAAGTGAAAATTTTCTAATTCATATTGCAATACATCAAAACATACAGCTATACCAGTGCAAATCAGGACAGTCTATATGATTACAAGTCTTATAGTAGTATAATTAGCCTTTGTATATTTTGACATATGATGTTGACAATTGATATTTTAACAGTTTTAAAGCTTTAACTTTTTGAATCTGAATGTCTGCTGTCATTAAAAATTTCTGACCCACCCCCATAATTTCCTGTAACTGAAAATTTAAATCAATAAATATCTAAAAAAAAAATCAATATCCATCAAAATTATATAAAAAATAGAATTCTCTCAAGCCTAACTATAATGTCAATTAACTTGAGGCATTTATTGACTCACAATAGGTGACATATGAAGAGTTATTATAGCCATGTTGGTCCCAGGATATTAGAGAGACAAGGTGGGTGAGGTAATATCTCTGACTGGACCAACTTCTGTTGGTGAGAGAGACCAGCTTCAATGTTGGTCCATTAAAAGATATTACCTCACCCACCTTGTCTTTTTAATGTGTATCATAGTAACATAATTTTGGTTACAAGGAAGATCATATGGTCTATCTAAGTTTATTAATTCACCTATATTGTTTTGGTCCTCTGTAGTGTTTTTCCCCTCTAAGTGTCTACAATTTTAATATACTCCCACACACACACACAGTTGCAGCCTCTGTCTCTGCCTTCAGTACTGTTTTGCACATGAATTACTCTCTGTATAATTAAATTTCTCCCAATTTTATTTTAACTTTCAGTATTTTCTTAATTGTACTTTGTTCAATTAGAGTCTGTTCAGTCACTATCTGGACCACCAGAAAGTAAAAGTGCAGGTATCCAGGAGTTTGTTTTGGGGTTGTTATGTTTTTAAAGACCTCTCCCAGGCCCAGATCCTCCGGTGTTTCTTAAAAAGCCCCAAGAAGCATTAATCCTGTTAAAATCACTATTGGCTGACCTGTCCAAATTGTTATCTACCAGACAGATAATGGCATACACATACGCAATTCTGTTCACTGTGCTACCTCACTCTCCTCCTTTAAATCCTTCCGTAAGACTCACTTTTTTAATTAGATTTCCATTACAGACCTCCACTCCCTCTTGAGAGTCTTTGACAAGTTAGAGTCTCAAACTATTAGTATATCGACTATAAAAAAAAGAGGAACTATAGTAGCTCAAAAGAAGGAGAAAATGAGTTATCTTTTACTGTTGTTGTAACCCTGGTTCTTTCCATGCACTCTCTACCCCTTCCTTCACTTTGTCATTCCTGTTACTATTCTATGTCTAACTTAAGGCTATTCCTCTCAGTCCCCTCTATTCCTTTCTCTCCCCCTCCCCATCCCCCATTCTCATCTTATTGTTTTTCCTCTTTTCTTTCTATTCCTTTTTTTCCTTTCTTCCCCCTACTAAACAAGAAGGAAAACTTATTTTAGCATTACCTGAAACTTGTCTGCATTTCTTTGTACCTCTGGTTTTTTTAAGACCGGGTTCCTTTATATCAAAGGTGCTGCTCATTTAGTCAGAGGTGCAACTATAACAAGTACCCTTCCCAAGACATCTGGAGGTGTAAAAGTTCATAAGCTTTGCCAGTGTCACTCATCTGTTTTAACTAATTTTTTACAAATGTCAAACCTCTTCTGGATTCATAAATATTTCCACTGGCCTAAAATGGGAAAGCTGGAAAAATCATTGTATAGAATATTTTTTGTTAGCTTCTCGTGGCTTTCATTTAACCTGAAATAGTTTTCTTCTTTGTGTCACCAGTAGATTCAAATCAAGAATGAATCCCAGCTTTGCTGAGTTATTGTTACATTATCATTTCCCTATTGCTAATTAATGCACGTTATCAAGATCTTGAAAGTTTAAACAATGGCAAATCAAAGCACTTGAAAAGCCGCTCTGTGTGTGTGAATATATTCCTGCCGGTGTGCCTGAAACAGTGTTCTAAGTTAGGCTGGTAGTACTGACTGTTATTTAGGTTGTCCAATACTTCCCATTAGAAGATCCTGTTTCCAGCTGCTCTTTGTCAGACTTTAACTATTTGGACTGAAATTTTCCATGCCAGGTGTCTGCCTCAGGCTGGATTTTTGGAAATTTTTCAGCCAAAATGGTTCAACTGTTTCCGAGAATGAGGATCAGGGAAAATGTTGTTTTGTCCGTGCTAAATTCTGGTGATCTTTTCTTTGAACTGCCATGCTTTATAGAAGGGATTTGAAATTTGGCAGGGGCTGGCCTTTGTGTCAGGAATGTGCCTTTTGTTGTCCCTATGAAAATTCACCCAAATTTGACCACATTCTAAGCCTTTAAAAATTCTCTGAAGAATTTTGTCCTCACTGAGCATGCTTGAGCCTTTCACAACTCCCAGTGCTGACGAGACTGTGTATGCACCATCCCCACAAAGTTACAGCACGTGTTCCATCTTCTCACAGCTCCTGGCAGTGAATTAGCTACATATACAGCCATCTCCACAGAGTGACTGGGGATGGGTGAAACCAAACCAGGCACTGGTACAGAGAGCCTGTCTGTCCTCTGCTCTCAATGACCCCCATCCCCCACTGGTACCCAGGCAGCATGGAGGAGGAAGAGGAAGCCATCTGACTGGAGTATATAGTGTACAAAAGCCAGATCAGGTGGGAGGAACGGAGTAGATTGGGACAAGGTGTCTGGTGAGACTGGGACTGGGAAAGAGGAGGAGAGAAACTGGACTGGGATTGGATGGGAAGGAAAGATTGGAAGTGGTAGGAAGGGAAGGCTTGAAGTAGAAGGTGTCCCTTGTTTAGACTTAATTCTAATCATTATCCCAAACAAACCTCTGGTAGTAATTTACACTCGCTGCTGCAGACTTGATATTGAGCTCAAACCAGTGTAAATCAGAAGTAACTGAAAGCAAAGGTAGCAAAACATTTCATTAGAAATTCTGTTTCATAAGGCAGAGATAATTGAGCATGTTTTAAAGCAAAAGAAATTATCCAACATTATTTTAAGCTTCTTTGCATTATTCTTTCATCTGTATCCTTTATTCTGAGTTTTTGTTACACATTGAGCCAAATTCTGCTTCTATGGAAGTTAGTGGCAAAATTTCCCTTTAGGAAGCAGGACCATTGTACTACATATTGGGGCTTTGCCAAAATAAGATAGGCATCAGATCTCTGACGAGGTGCCATGTGTCCACTTTAAACTGCGTTGCTTGCAGTTTCTGGCCAAAGAGCTGATGTGTCTGGCCATGGACCAAGGAGAATGGTATGGATCCAGCATACAGATGGATTAATTAGAGACCAAATTACCTGTAGTAGAGTTGATAACTAAGTCAAAGTAATGTTATTGTGTGAGAGAGAGAGACTTTATTTTGCACAGTGCATCTAATTAAAAATGCATTCTAAGGCACAACACAAAAGTAACTATGGGGCAAACACCATATTTATCTGCAATATATGTGAAGGCAATTACAACACAATGCAAAGATTTCCTACATAGGAGGTACAGCGACAGCATTCAATAAAAGCAACCATTCACTTTCAGTACAAATTGCAAAGAAATACCAAATCAAAATACATATGCTTATGGACATACAGCTGGAGGATTATGCTCTGATGCAGAAATAGTTGTTTTTGAGCCACTTTATAAATTTGCAAAACAAGGTTCTACAACAGATAGGTTTGTGACACTGGAAAAAAATGAACAAAGGTGAATTTCATGTTGGAGCTTCTAGTGAATATGCTCAAGAATATTTATAAATAGTAAAAGCAAAGAGCTGTAGGAAAAGGAGTTTGAAGTATCGGTATGTCTAATTCAAGTACTACCCATTACTGAAACAAAACCTGACATTCAAATGAGTACAAGATTACTCAGTGTTTCAGATGAAGAGAGCATAATACTAGATAGATGGCCAACAGAAACAGCCCAGGCACCACCAAATAATAAAACATATTGGTACTATAGAGGTGAAATTGTTACATATAATGGGATTCTGAACAAAGGACACCTTGTCATAATACTACACAATATGAGATCAGAAATTCTAAGCATAATTCACAGTGCTCGTATGGACGTTGAGAAGGGCCTAAAGTCGAAGAACAGCCCAGGATGTAGGAGGAACCAGTCATGCAGGAAAGTGCAGGGACAAAACATCTTACAGATATGAAGATTTAGTGCATCCCCAGAGACTATAGTGGTGGTGCTCCTGTAGAGATCATTAAAACAGCTTCCCTGGTGCAACCTGTTACAACTACCTACCTTAATCCTGAGATAATGCCACTGCTGATGTAGCTGCCCCATTGGAGCAGGGGTGGATCAAGCCCAGTAAATGGACAACACTAGAGTCCCCTCCTGTACTTTCCCTGGTCCATTTATACTAGTATTGTCAAATTCACAAATTATTTTCTTTTTTGCTATTCTGGGTTCCAGAATTTATTTTCAACTGAATCGCCTAGTGCATTTTTAAAGGCAATAAGCAGGAAGAGATTACTCTAATTGCAACTCCATAGATATAGTCATTAAAGTTAATAAATGAAGCTCCAATGTTAGGAGGGCCATTTATTAAACCACTAGCTGAACAAAAAGATCCAGCACACTTTCACTGCTAAAACAGCCATAAATTAAAGTTTATAAAGGTAAATATCTTTGGACAGTTTATTTGGAAATATATAGAGTTGACTCTATCCTGTCTTTCATCAAAGAGCATGCAGGGAGTTACTTTCCTTTCAAATTATGTTTTTGGTTTCTTTGAATAGTTGTTTTAAGCAAAGAGTGCTGGGTCTTTTTGTTCCTTTACTAAACCAACAAGTCTGTGACTCCTTGAAAAGATTGTTGCCTTGTCTTGTTCAGTGGAAAGAAGCAGAATGCTCTAGAGGAGATCAAATGTGTAGATGTAGATATATGTGAAAGACTGAACTAAATGACATTCACCACCAACTGTTACTGCTATGAACAGACAGATCCACCCCCTACAGGAAAATTTATTCTTATTTAGCCCTTTTTTGTCCACATGGATTTTGTGACTTTCAGAAACCTCTGTGACATTTTCCGCTTTAGCCCCTATGTGGCGGGGGGAATCTGGAGCCATCAGCCACTGCAGGCAATGAGGGGACCCCAGAGCTCTGAGCCACTGGAGCTGTGTCAAGGGCCCTGGAGCATGCTGGATGCCCTCCCACACAGTGGGGGCGGGCTCTCCCTCCCCCCCTCCCCCCTTTGGCTTCAGTCAGCCCTCCCTTCCATTATTTTTAGTAGAAGTCATGGACAGGTCACAGGTTTCCATGAATTTTTATTTCCTGTGACCTGTCCGTGACCTTTACTAAAAATAACCATGACAAAATCTTAGTCTTATTTATAGTTGATCAACAGCTAATCAACAGCCATTGCTGGAAAAATATCTAATTTGTGACTAGGACACAAGAAGAAGAACAGTTAATCCTTATCTGCACATTTTATTTATGAAGTGTTCATAACAAGTGCTCCTTCAAATTATTAGGAGTCCGGTGGCACCTTAAAGACTAACAGATTTATTGGGGCATAAGCTTTTGTGGGTAAAATACCCCACTTCAGATGCATCTTTTTTTCACTCCATGCATCTGAAGAAATGGGTTTTTTTTAACCCAGGAAATCTTATGCCCAAATAAATCTGTTAGTCTTTAAGGTGCCACTGGACTCCTCATTGTTTTTCTAATTACAGATTTAACACAGCTACCCCTCTGGTACTTGGCTTCAAATTATTGATTTTCAGAGTTTGCTATTCAAGCTGGGTGATTGGCCGCTAAATTACGTGGTTTCTGTTTCATGAAGAATGGAGGAAGAGTGCCTGAAGAGAGTACTGGGACACTGACTCATCTACACTGCAATAAAAGGTGCAATTGTAGCTCAAGTAGGCATAGCTCTAGCTGGCAGGGCTAAAAAAGGAAGTGAAGACCCAACAGCATGGACGGTGGTGTGGGTTAGCAACACAACTATGTATCTGGGGTCCTGGACAGGCTTGCACAACCTTACCTGTGTCTTCACTGTTATCATTAGCCATGCTAGCTAGGATTAATACTAGCATGGGTATACTTCACCCGAGCTGCAATCACACTTTCAACTGCAGTGTAGACATACTCTAATAGAGAAGTCAATGCCCCAGTGATCTCTTGAGGCACTCTTCCAGTTTGTAATCTTTAGGTTTTTCACCAGGGACAGAAACATATACCCTGGCTAGTGTGGCTAAAGATAGCCGTGAAAACACGGCAACACAGACTCTGGTGCAGGTTGCACAAGCCTCTCCAGAACCCCAGGCAAATATTCACCTTGCTAGCCCATGTTGCAGTCCATGCTGCTGTGTCTTCGCTTCTCTTTTTAGCCATGCTAGCTAGATTAATGCTAGTATGGGTGTGCCTACATGAGCTACAATCACACCTTCCATTGCAGTGCAGACATACCATGAGATAGAATGGGGAAGCACTTTTGGGAGAGGCACACCGTAAAAATGACCTGTGGAGTATTTCCTGTCCTCTTGTACAAGAAAGAACAGTATATTTGTCTATATATGTCAACCTCATTGGCCTTTACAACATCCTCTGGCAAGGAGTTTCACAGACTGACTGCATTGGGTGAAGAAATACTTCCTTTTGTTTGTTTTAAACCTGATGCTTATTAATTTCATTTGATGACCCCTAGTTCTTGTGTTATGAGAAGTAGTAAATAACGCTTCCTTATTTACTTTTTCCACACCAGTCATGATTTTATAGACTTCTATCTTATCCCCCCTTAGTCATCTCTTTTCCAAGTTGAAAAGTCCCAGTCTTATTAATCTCTCCTCATATGGCAGCTGTTCCATACCCGTAATCATTTTTGTTGCTCTTTTCTGAACCTTTTCCAATTCCAATATATCTTTTTTGAGCTGGGGCGACCACATCTGCATGCAGTATTCAAGATGTGGGTGTACCATGGATTAATATAGAGGCAATATGATATTTTCTCTTATCATCTATCCCTTTCCCAACATTCTGATTGCTTTTTTGACTGCTGCTGCACATTGAGTGGATGTTTTCAGAGAACTATCCATGACTCCAAGATTTCTTTTTTGAGTGGTAACAGTTAATTTAGACCCCATCATTTTATATGTTTAATTGAGATTATGTTTTCCAATGTGCATTACTGTGCATTTATCAACACTGAATATGCCATTTTGTTGCCCAGTCACCCAGTTTTGAGAGAGCCTTTTGTAGCTCTTCACAGTCTGCCTGGGACTTAACTATCTTGAGCAGTTTTGTATCATCTGCAAATTTTGCCACCTCACTGTCTACCCCTTTTTCCAGATCAGTTATGAATATATTGAATAGAACTGGTCCCACTACAGACCCCTGGGGAACACCACTATTTACCTCTCTCCATTCTGAAAACCATGTTGACTCTTCCCCAACAAATTGTTAATCTATGTGTCTGACAGTTTTGTTCTTTACTATAATTTCAATCAGTTTGTCTGGTACTGAAGTCAGGCTAACCGGCCTGTAATTGCCGGGATCACCTCTGGAGCCCCTTTTTAAAAATTGGTGTACATCAGCTGTCCTCCAGTCATTTGGTACAGAAGCTGATTTAAATGATAGGTTACAGACTACAGTTAGTAGTCGTGCAATTTCACATTTGAGTTCCTTCAGAACTCTTGCGTGAATACCATCTGGTCCTGGTGACTTATTACTATGTAGTTTATCAATTTGTTCCCAAACCTCCTCTAATGACACATCAATCTGTGACAGTTTCCCCCCCCCTCCCCATTTGTCACCTAAAAAGAATGGCTCAGGTTTGGGAATCTCCTTCACATCCTCAGCCATGAAGACCAATTCAAAGAATTCATTTCGTTTCTCCTCAATGGCCTTATTGTCCTTGAGTGTTCTTTTAGCATCTTGATCGTCCAGTGGCCCCACTGGTTGATTAGCAGGCTTCCTGCTTCTGGTGTACTTAAAAAAAAATCCTATTACTTTTTTAATCTTGGGCTGTTTTTCAAATTCTTTTTTGGCCTTCCTAATTATATTTTTACATTTCATTTGCCAGGGTTTATGCTCCATTCAATTTTCCTCACTAGGATTTAACTTCCACTTTTTAAAGGACGCCTTTTTGCTTCTCACTGCTTCTTTTACTTTGTTGTTTAGCCATGGTAGCACATTTTTTGTTCTCTTACTATGTTTTTTAATTTGGGGTATGCATTTAAGTTGAGCCTCTATTATGATGTCTTTAAAAAGTTTCCATGCAGCTTGCAGGGATTTCACTTTGACACTTTAGCTTTTAAATTCTGTTAAACTAACCTCCTCATTTTTGTGTAGTTCCCCTTTCTGAAATTAAATGCTGCAGTGTTGGGCTGCTGTAGTGTTTTCCCCACCACAAGGATGTTAAATTTAATTATATTATAGTCACTATTACCAAACAGTCCAGCTATATTCACCTCTTGGACCACATCCTGTGCTCCACTTAGGACTAAATCAAGAATTACCTCTCTTCTTATGGGTTCCAGGACTGACTGCTCCAAGAAGCAGTCATGGGTTACCTAGGGAGGTGGTGGAATCTCTTTCCTTAGAAGTTTTTAAGGTCAGGCTTAACAAAGCCCTGGCTGGGATGCTTTAGTTGGGAATTGGTCCTGCTTTGAGCAGGGGGTTAGACTAGATGACCTCCTGAGGTCCCTTCCAACCCTGATATTCTATGATTCTACATGGACCTTTCCACGTAAAAGGAGTAAACCTTTTGTGACTCTAACTCACACCTCAACCTTATTGGCAAAGGACTGTCCCTATTCTTGGCAAAAAAATTGTCAGTGGAAGTGAATTTTTTCATTTACATAAAAAAATAAAAAGTTCAGTTTATTAAATAGTTTTTTAAAAATTCAGAGAAAACCCAAAAATGTTTTTAATTGTGGTGAAAATTTCCATCTAGTCAAGAAAACAAATATCTGTCAACAAAGCCTTTTAGTATAAAATTTTCAACCAGCTTGTCACACCTCAATTACATAGTGTCAGAAAAAAGCAAATATCAAGCAAACGTTGCTAAAAATATAGTACACGTCTTACTGCACATCCTAAAATTGTATTGCTACCTCTGGGAAACATTCATTTAAAGCAACAGCAAAGGGTTTAACTAGTAGAGTAGAAAGTCAGCTATTAAAAAATATTACAGAAATTCTTTTCCCAAAGGAAGAGATGAAGTTAAAATGAATATTGGCCAAGAACATTTTGGTTTAAAAATAATTTTAATAGTTTAAGATAATGACATTCTGTTTGAACAAATCAGTACATTGTTGGGAAGACAAAGTTTATTAAATACAAGGACTATGCCAAGGCTTGAGAGACACCTCTTCTGAATGCAAAGGTTAGTATCCTGGCACATTTTTAATACAGTGAACATAGTTTTTTGTTCATTTGAGGAATTCAAAGTCTTAATAGTTCAATCGTAGAGACTTTGCAGATGGGAAGTTACTGGTGTTCCATATTTAACTTTTAAGCTAGTCTGTTGCTTAGGTTTTTGTTTAACAATGTCCAGTATTTGTATAACTTATTACTAATAAGAATCAATTGTATAATATGGCATCACTTACACATGTGGGTGCCTATATTTGGAGTTTCACTCAATTAAAAAAATACATAGTTGTGCTTATTTCAATGCATAAAGCTATATACATGTGAGAACTTCAGATAAATGCACTTATTGGGCCCAATTCTGACCCCACTTATATTATTGTAAATCAGGAATAACTTCACTGAAGTCAATAGAGCTAAACTACTGTAAAATGGGTGAATTCAGAATCAGGCCTATCTTGCTGATTATGTCCAATCAACACATATCACATGTATTTTTAAATGTGCAACAATGCAGCTATTAAAATAAATCCAACCTGTGCATTTTTATTTGTTTCATGTCACATGTTCAATTTGAAAAGAGTTAAAGTTAAAGAACTTCAGTTAAAGAACTTCATTACCTGTAAATGATGATGTAACTGTGTAATTAAGCAATCAAACATATACAAGATGTGAATTATAGCTTCAGTAATTCACAGCTAGTGTCTTGTCTGGAACAAATCTAAAACCTAAGCAGGACCTATGCTGCCTGTCCTGAATTACTGTATCTCAGTTTAAACAGCAGACCAGAGCTATTCACTATCCAAATCACCAGCTGGTCTCAACTGCATAAACCTGACACTAGAGCTGTGTGAACTATTCACACCAAAAAAATTTTTAACCTTTTTTTGTGTTCCCATGTTGTCTGAACAGATCATGCTGTCCAGGTTTATTGGTCAAAATTGTTCAGTTAATTGGTTTTTTACTCTTCTGTGAACTGCCCACAAACTCTTCATTTTGAGTATTGCTTTGGGTATTGGATGTTTCTAATTGGAAGGCTAAGCTGTTATGATTAGACATAAAAGTAACTGTGACAAGGTTTTATCTGAGCCTTTACTGGACCTGGACCCTGATCCTGCCTCAGTTTCCCCACCCGGCAGACTCTCTTGCTGCCCCCTGGTGATTCGCCAGCTCCTGGCATTTCTATCCTCTGCTCTTGGATGCACAGATTCTCATGCTTCCGACTCTTCATAGGGTATCAACTATGACAACATGAATTTGTTTTGAAATTTGAATGATTTGTGAATAATTTGTTGCACTATTTGCTCAGGTCTTGTTGTTTAATCTTAGGAACTGGGAGATACCTTTTTCAGCACTGTAATGAATAATGGCCTCTCACCTCAAAAATTCCCCAGTCGATCACTGACGAGCCTGTCATCAGCAAAGTATTGCAGGCTGTTGCAAGGTCACAACATTCCCTTGAATCCCTTGTATGTTCAACAGCTATTGCCACTTGTACTTACAGTTTTGAAAAAGCTGTTATGGCTTTTCCAGTACCACCACCCTGCTTCTCTCTTCACTCATCTGATAGCTCATGTTTTTTAGAAAAGCCCCTTTATGGAACTAGTAGCTGGGTTTTCTCAAGCCTCTGCACTTTCAAAAGGGCTTCCACTTTCAAAAGCCAGACTGCTAGTCGCTCCAGTTTGGAAGAAAGAACAGGATCTGCTGGCTTTCAGCCTAATACCAATAAGATTTGAGATTCATTTTGAATTCATTCATTCGTGTTCAATGAGGTTGAGCTTTATTTGTTAAAAATAGAAGAATTAAAAACCTTTTCCCTACTACTTTGTTGTTCCTTTATATGAGTATAATAATGTGCTTGAAGCTGATGTGCTATTGAATACCAAGCAGTGAATCATACTGTTTTGATTAATTTCATTTCTCAGGACTCTTGGCATTTAGTCAGCATGTGCTGCTTTTGTAGTCTATATTTGAATTCATATTCATTTGCTTTAGAGAAATGACAAAAAGCCATGTGAATTTACCACTCCTCTAGAGCATTAGAAAAAGAAGATGGAAGTAACAAAACCAAACAGGAAACATCTCCATAACCTTACTTTGACATAGAGCACTAGGCTGTAAGCAGAATAAAGCCCAAGTAATGTCTTGCAAAAGTAATGCAAGAGTTGCATCTTTTTAGTTCAACAGTTAAACATATTCTCTTAGCTCTCTCAGGTACATCCTTCGCATGGCCTGCCCACATGCATTCTCTCATTTCATTTTCTCCTCTTTAAATGGGAGTAATACAAATAGGAGCTTGGGAAGGTGTGGCAAGAACAGTCTTGCACCCCAGGGATTTTGAATCCATTGCAACAAGAGCAAAAGCTAGGGCATCTTTGCCGCAGGAAGCAAACCAAGCAACTAGCTATCTCTGAATAAGAAAAGCACAAGCTGCCTCCTCTCTGTCCCTGTGCTAGATTTGCCCCATCATCTAGAGTTCAGCAGGAAAAAGGTTAGCTGTCTCCCTCCATCCAGCTAGAGCAGTGGTTCTCAACCTGTGGCCCAATCAGCACACAGCTGTGGCCCATGTGACATCCTCAGGGCCATACAGGTTGTATTGGATGCAGCCCACATAACACATTGTGGGCCACATATACAGCCCACAATGATAAACAGGTTGAGAACCACTGAGCTAGAAGAAGCACAAATGCAAGAAGCCTGGGAACCAAGCAGGAAGAACTAGAAGTCCTGGCAGTCGAGGAACTATGATGTGATTGGAATAACAGAGACTTGGTGGGATAACTCACATGACTGGAGTACTGTCATGGATGGATATAAACTGTTCAGGAAGGACAGAAAAGGTGGGGGAGTTGCAATGTATGTAAGAGAGCAGTATGGCTGCTCAGGGATCTGGTATGAAAATGCAGAAAAACCAAGAGTCTCTGGATTAAGTTTAGAAGTGTGAGCAACAAGGGGGATGTCATGGTGGGAGTCTGCTATATACCACCAGACCAGGGGGATGAGGTAGACGAGGCTTTCTTCCAGGAACTAGCAGAAGTTACTAGATCGCAGACCCTGGTTCTCATGGGAGACTTTAATCACCCTGATATCTGCTGGGAGAGCAATACACAGGTGCACAGACAATCCAGGAAGTTTTTGGAAAGTGTAGGGGACAATTTCCTGGTGCAAGTGCTGGAGAAACCAACTAGGGGCAGAGCTCTTCTTGACCTGCTGCTCATAAACAGGGAAGAATTAGTAGGGGAAGCAAAAGTGGATGGGAACCTGGGAGGCAGTGACCATGAGATGGTCAAGTTTAGGATCCTGACACAAGGAAGAAAGGAGAGCAGCAGAATACGGACTGTGGACTTCAGAAAAGCAGACTTTGACTCTCTCAGGGAACTGATGGGCAGGATCCCCTGGGAAAATAGGAGAGCTGGCTGTATTTCAAAGAATCCTTATTGAGGTTGCAAGAACAAACCATCCCAATGTGTAGAAAGAATAGTAAATATGGCAGGCAACCAGCTTGGCTTAACAGTGAAATCCTTGCTGATCTAAAACACAAAAAAGAAGCTTACAAGAAGTAGAAGCTTGGACAAATGACCAGGGAGGAGCATAAAAATATTGCTCAGGTATGCAGGAGTGGAATCAGGAAGGCCAAATCACACTTGGAGTTACAGCTAGCAAGAGATGTTAAGAGTAACCAGAAGAGTTTCTTCAGGTATGTTAGCAACAAGAAGAAAGTGAGGGAATGTGTGGGCCCATTACTGAATGAGGGAGGCAACCTAGTGACAGAGGATGTGGAAAAAAACTAATGTACTCAATGCTTTTTTTGCCTCTATCTTCGCTAGCAAGGTCAGCTCCCAGACTGCTGCACTGGGCAGCACAGCATGGGAGGAGATGACCAGCCCTCTCTGGAGAAAGAAGTGGTTCAAGACTATTTAGAAAAGCTGGACGAGCACAAGTCCTTGGGGCCAGATGCACTGCATCCGAGGGTGCTAAAGGAGTTGGTGGATGTGATTGCAGAGTCATTGGCCATTATCTTTGAAAATTCATGGTGATCGGGGGAGGTCCCGGATGACTGGAAAAAGCCTAATGTAGTGCCCATCTTTAAAAAAGGGAAGAAGAAGGATCTGGGGAACTACAGGCCAGTCAGCCTCACCTCAGTCCCTGGAAAAGTCATGGAGCAGGTCCTCAGGGAATCAATTCTGAAGCTCTTAGAGGAGAGGAAAGTGATCAGGAACAGTCAGCATGGATTCACCAAGGGCAAGTCATGCCTGACTAACCTAATTGCTTCTATGACAAGATAACTGGCTCTGTGGATGAGAGGAAAGCAGTGGACATGTTATTCCTTGACTTTAGCAAAGCTTTTGAAACAGTCTCCCACAGTATTCTAGACTGTTCTCAGTGGTAGCAGGTGACAGAAGAAGGAGTAATGGTCTCAAGTTGCAGTGGGGGAGATTTAGGTTGGATATTAGAAAAAACTCTTTCACTAAGAGGGTGGTGAAGCACTGGAATGGGTTGCCTAGGGAGGTGATGGAATCTCCTTCCTTAGAGGTTTTTAAGGTCAGGCTTGACAAAGCCCTGCCTGGGATGATTTAGTTGGGGATTGGTCTTGCTTTGAGCAGGGGGTTGGACTAGATGACCTCCTGAGTTCTCTTCCAACCCTGATATTCTATGATTCTAATTGCCTGTCCTGAGCACAACAATGTCAAAGGAGCAGGGGTAGGCCAGCTGTTTAAAATTCATTTTTCTATAACAAACAATTACCAGGGCATATTATGTAGATTTTGGAACTGAACCTTGTAGTGTGTGTCAGGGAGGAAGAATCTGAAGGAAAAGGGATGAAGCTAAGACGAGAACCAACTGAGGTTCCCTATTTATCTCTGGTATTTGGCTGATGAAATCCAGGCATCATAACTCCACTTTGGCTAAGGGAGACCCTGTTTTAATCATGTTTGCGTAGGCAGCAAAAGACAGAGTAAGAGGCAAGAGAACAAAGATGTAGGCAAGAGTATAGTTGTGCAGGGCCATGAATATTTAGTTGAGTATATTAGTCCTTTCTTATGTGACATGGCATGTGCATTGCAGGCAAGATGTTTGTTCATGTCTGGGATGTCCTATGTATAAATAACGATTCATCTATTTCCCATTTACTTGATGCCAGATGTATAGAAAATACAGCTCCAAAATCCATTGTGGACATTGTGAAGAAATCCATGCAGGATGATCACAGCTAAACTGCATGTGACTGGCTGAGCTGATACTTAAGAGGGCAATCTATATAGCATTTACACAATGTTATTGCTCTATACCATTTTATTAACAAAATATGTGGATGAAAAGTGCAAGAGAAAACCAAGCCTTGCTCTGGTATATATTTACCTTCCTCATCAAGTTCAGACATCTTTTTCTCACAGCTAAGGCCTTGAATAACTTTTCCTTCTCTACATTTTTTTCACTCCTTTCTGCTTATGTATCTAGGTTCTTATGTGTCCCTCATTACTATAGTCCCTTAGGTTTTTTTCTTCCTTCTTCTCTTTTAACTTTCTGTCTACCTGATTTCTGAGTGCACATGCAGGCTTTAGAGACACATCTGTTTATATCCACAAAATTTGTGGATAAATTTGAAGAAACCTTTGAAAATTTGGCCATTTCTGCCAAATATGTGTGACATATACAGTCTTGGCCCAATTTTACACATTATGAATCTCAACTATTTGAAAATATTAATCAAAGCCATATTGATGTTCAGATTGTTAATGTTAATTTATATGGTTCCCTGATGGTACTTCTTTTGCATTATAGGGTGTCCTGGGATTTAACAGTTCAATTTTGGGCCATAGGACTAAGAAGCAAAGGTGAGCTGTTCTATCCTGGATGGGCTGTGAATGAGAAACAACCTATAAAACAAGAGAGCTACCTTCGAAGCTTGATATAAATATGAGATTACAAAAATAACTAATTAATTCACACTAAAAATGACAAAAATTAAATGTTTCCCTCTCTTTTGGTTTAACATCAATATGGAACAGTCCTTTGATAGCTATAATGAAGTGAACTAGAGCAGTTAATTTAATAGGATCATGCACCCTCTTGTGCAGAATTGCAAGATTAGGTAAATTAAGACAGGGTTTGGGTTTTCAACCCAAAGATATGGGCTTCCAACCAAATGAAAATGTTCATGGAAAGTGTTTGATAGCTCACCAGTTGCTCAGGCTCCAGATCCTGCAATTTACTCCATCCGGACAAACTCCAGTTGGCTAGCTGTTCACATCTTTTTGCTGGTTGTGGCTTTAGACACTCAGGTTCTGCACATATAGTACCTGACATGTTGCTTGTGTGCTGAATTCTGCACCAATAGTGGAGGTTGGTGTGGGCAAGTTGGAGCAGGCTGGAGTACAGCATTCTGAATCTGAGCCCAGAGCATTGGAGAAGGTTAATGAACAGTGCATTTATCCTCTGAATAAAACACTAATGAGGACAACAAGAAACCAAATATAAGATTATCTGAATATATCTAAGCTTTAATAAGACCTATGCTGTTAGGTATTTAAGTTGCTTTTGAAAATGGGGCTTGGGCTCCTAAATCACATAGGTGCTTTTGAAAAATTTACCCCTGATCTAGGATAAAACTGGGAAT
Organism: Mauremys mutica; assembly: GCF_020497125.1. Taxonomy (NCBI): domain Eukaryota; kingdom Metazoa; phylum Chordata; order Testudines; family Geoemydidae; genus Mauremys; species Mauremys mutica. Next base: position 67,033,629 of record NC_059076.1, read on the forward strand.
AGGAATTAAATGCCACAAAGAAATAAATGCATGATATCCAGTAAAAGGTGAATACAAAATTTGCTTCTTGTGTTTATGTAACTAGTCCGGCAAAATGATCACATATTTCAGAAGCAGCAGTACTATCTGAGCAAGCAATGCAACAGAACTAGTGAATATTATGCAGAGTATTTCAAATGCTGCAAGGCGCCAGTGTTGCATAATTAAACAATATTCTTCATTGGATTAAATATCCTTGTCACGAAATAAGAGAATTGGGTGGTTTGTTTTGAAAGTATAAATTGAAATTTAAATGCACTGACAGCAATTGTAATGTGCACTCTCAAAAAAGAGGTTGATTGTAACAAGGTGGTTGGAGCTTCTTTCTGGTAAACGAGGAGAAACTAGGAAATGGAACAGAAGAACTTGCATGAAAATTCTACAAACAGCCAGACTTGAGGGAACATTTAGGCTTTGGTTTGTGCTTTGTTGCTGTTTGATTTACCCATAAAGCCAAATCCAAGGAAATGAATAGGTTTAGATTACATCAAAGTATATGTATACTCTGGTTGTAGGAAGGTGGGAACTTTCCAGCTTCCACCATCCTTTTTGACAATTTGACTTTTAAAATATATTATTTATATGTATTAAATTTGATCAAAAGCAATATATAATAGTGTAGGCATCTATATTAAGGACCATTTGAAAACTATAGTCTTATTGCTGTAGTTATGATTGATGTGACAATTTCATTATAAGTTTACAGGAACTAAGAATTTTCAGAAAAACATTCTGAGCTGAAATTTATGCTCCTTGCTTTTGCTAAATGTTTACTTAAAAAAAAAAGCTTTTTTTTTAAAAAAAAAAAGCTAATTTTGCTATGGGCTCAATCCTCAACTAGGACAAATGCATTTGACATTTAATGAAATTCATTTTCAAAATAACAGTTGTAGGTGATTAAAACATTTTAGTAAAGCTAATGTTAAAAAAATAATGTAATATATAGATTGAGAAAAGAGTGTCTCTACATCTGGGTATAGTGCTTAGAATATCCACAAATACAGAGCTTGTTTTTAAAAGTCATATGATACATAGGGTACATAATCAACAATTACCCAAATTAGGTGATTAAATTTAAGAATACAGTTTATATATTACAATCCGAATACTCAAGTACATCTCTCATGAAGAGTTGTACAGAGAGTTGGTTGTGGAAAGCAAAATATATCAATCTCCTAAAATTTCTCTGGGTACAATCTAGTAGGCTATTCTCCAGAAATCTTTCTTTTTTCGAACACCAGTTTGAGAATGAATTGCTATTTCATGCCTGATAATTTGTACAGCTGCATGATGGTAATCAAGCATTAGGCTAAGACTTTAGAATCCAATGCTTGAGCTTGTGAAGAGGTTGCTATAAAATGTCACCCTCTGATGCTGTGAGTAAGAGATGAAAGGAGAAAGGAAATGCTAGGAAATAAATGCATGTTACCATAGTAATAACTGAATCCTGGAGCCTTCTTGAAGAAAGTACCTAGTTTTCTGGAATCTCTTTTATCATTTCACCCTGCAATAAGTATGGGTCATTGAGATGAATAATCTCTATAGTAAGTTAGGAGTAACAGGATAATATTCCACATAGGAAACTGTCATAAACAGACAGTTAAGGGTTAATTCCTCTTTTTACCTCTAAAGGGTTAAGAAGCTCACATAACCTAGCTGACACCTGACCAGCAGGACCAATAAGAAGATAAGATACTTTCAAAGAGGGAAGAGGGAAAAAGTCTTTTGTCTGTTCTGTGTGTGCTTTTGCTTGAGTCAGAGATCCAGAAAACAACCATCTAACCATTGTTTAAATTAGTGAGTATTTAGATAAGAATGTGGTAGATTTATTTTTCTCTTTGTCATTTCTTTTGCAAACACAGAGGGAGAATCAAATTTGGTTTTTTTTGTAACTTTTTAAGGTTTTGCCCAGAGGGAAATCCTCTGTGTTTTGAGTCTGTTGTCTGTGAGATCATCTTGCTTTCTAATCCTTTCACCCTTTTTCTTTAATTAAAAGTCTTCTTTTAAGAACCTGATTGATTTTTCCTTGTTTTAAGATCCAAAATCCTTGGATCTGGGCTCACCAGGAAGTGGTGGGAGGAATTTTCTTGAGTCTACCCAGGAAAAAGGGTATAGAGACTTGGGGGAGGGAAATTAGTCAAATCGTGCCAGGAAAGGGGGGATAAGGACTGGGAAAAGTTGGGGAAAGGCAGAGTTCCCAAATGGCTCTCCCTCAAACGTTTTTTTAAAATATTTGGTGATGGCAGCAACTGTTTTGCCTAAGCTGGTAAAAATAAGCTTAGAGGTTATTCATGCAGGTCCCCACATCTGTATTCTAAAGTTCGAGTGGAGGGGACACCTTGACAGAAATCATCCAGCAATGTTAAAGATGACCTGCAAAGACAAAAATAAATATGGGGCCAGTGTCCTCTTTATTTTATTTTTTTCTTCCTTATGATTTATAAAGGAGGCCTGGTGTGGGGTTGTTTTGTTTTTCACATTAGAAATTCAGGTTTTATCTGCCCTGAAAGACTCTATGGTAACTGAAAAACTAACGCAAACATTACATAAAAAAAAAACACAGGAGTTTGAAAGTTAAGTAACTGAGTGAGGAGGGGATTTCTAGTCAATTATTCAAAATTCTCTGGATCCTCAGCTGGTTTAAACTGGCGTATGTCCATGGAAGATGGCGAGTGATGCTACATTGATTTATACCTGCTGAGGAGCTGGGCCATTGTTTTTGTTTTGTTCTGTTCACACTTAATGTTAATAGCTAGCTAACATTATGGGTGAAGGTTTGCTAAAGATTCAAGCAGCCCCGCCCCTTCAGTTAAGGTTTTGGAACTCAAAGTACATGGAAGCCCTCACAGTTTTTCCATCAAACTTAGGGAAACCAAGCTTGATGTTGCTGATAGTAAACAAGTAGAATTTATTTTAAAAGAAAACAACAAAACTTAATTATGCTTCACAGAGAAACAAAAACAGACAAGCCCATTAAAAAAATATTCCTTGCTGGTCACACAGTCTAATTAATATATAAATTGGCCTATGCAATTGGGGAGAAGGGAGAAATTGGAGAAAAGTCAGGCTTAGACAACAGTCCTGCAAACAATCAGGCACATAATTGACTTTAAGTAAATGAGTGGTGCTAGTGGCTTCATGCATTTACAAGCATTTGCAGGACTGAGGCCTTAGTAATATGGATATGCTACTAGTCTGGCTTAAGGCCCATGTGACTGATATTTTGTATTCCTTTTTTCTGCCATGAGGTATTGTTCAGTATTACCAATAATTTGGGCAGGGAGTTTGAATATATTGCTAAATATTACCCAAGCATGACAAAAATATCTGAAACAAGGCTGTAGTTAGTTGCAGATGAAAAGGTTTCTGTTTACATTGGAAAATGTAATCAGTGTGGTTTTTTCAATGGATAGCATGTCCTGGTGCATTGGAAAACAAGATTTATTCAGGTAATGCTAAACTGAAGACTGTTAAGACACATGTACAGTAATACTGCCAACTATTTGAGTTGAACTATACAGACCTGGGAAACCTCTTGAGCCAGTGGAGCTTAAAGTTATTTCTGGTTTAAAATATTTACGAACCTATCTCAGTGTAGACAGTTTTAAATTAACAATAATAAAATATTTTGCCCTTTAGTATTTTCTATCTGAGAATCTCCATGCTTTACAAACATTAATAAAGTTAGCCCTGCCTCACCAGGAGCCATAGCAAGTACTATTGTTCACGTTGTTTTACAGATAGGGAAACAGATTCTGCTAAATGACTAGATATGGTCAAAAATGTCTGTCAACATGGTTTTTCAATGGGAAATGGCTATTTTCTTAAATGATTTTTTTTTTGTGGAAAAAAAATTGTTTGTTGTTTTTTCTATCAACTGAAAAGCGGAACCTGAAAACATTTCTTGCCAATATTTTGCTCAACTTATTAGAGATTTAAACCTCAGACACTTACATTTCAGTTGCCAAACCCTGAATAAAAGTCTAAGGAAAACTTTGAAAATTATACACAAAATTTCCAGCAAGCTCCATAAGTTACTTTACTCAGGATCACACAGAAAATCTATGGCTTAGCAAGGAATAATTTCCTGGTGCTGTTCCCTAACCACCAAATCAATGTGCCCCTCTGCTTACAAATATTATTGTCTAATTATCTATCTAATAATAGAATCTCACCCTGATTTTTAACAGATAAAAACAGATTTAAAAATTTTATTAAAGCTAAAGTTAAAATAATTATATTATACATAGTTTGGGGAAAGAGTGTCTGTACATCTGGGTATAGTGCTTATATTATCCACAAATACAGAGCTTGTTTTTAAAATTCATATGATACATAGAGTACACAGTCAGCAAAAACCCAAATCTAGGTGAATAGATTTAACAATACAGTTTAGATATTAGAATCCGAATACTCTGGTACATCACTCATGAAAAGTTGTAAGGAGATTTGGTTGTGGAAAGCAAAATATATCAATGAGTGGAGATTGTCCCTTAGTAATTGAGAATTAGGTTGGTTGTCCATTTAGAAAATACAACTCATGAGGAAAGTATTTGTTACTTTCCTGACTGCGCTTCTCATCCCTCCTGGTATTGCTGATGTCCAGTGATGTGTTCTATGTAGATGTCCCTCTACCACCTGATGGCATTTCTCCAGAGCTCATTTCTCTCCCAGACTAATCAAAGTCCCAGATGAGACATAGTAGTCTTCTACCTGCTGCTTTCCACCAGGCACTTCCACTTCTGCTCTAGGGATCTACCCTTGCTTTGCTCCCAACCTGTCTGGATCTCCCAGAGCAAGCAGCATCATTCTGTCACTCTCCCTTTGGCTGAGCTTGCCCAACCTTTTTATAATAACCCTATGACCTCTTCCCAGATGGACCCAATAACAGACCAGATCTTCTGATCCCTATTCAGTCAGGACCAGCTGGGAGGGTGATTGACCTGTTACGGGTGAGACTGAGCCTAACTCCTCTTAAAGAGCCAACTAGCCTGTAACAGTGCCTATCTGCACCTTTAGGTGCCTCAATACCTTTGAAAATCTGGGTCTGTGTGCCACGTTGAAATCAATGGGAGCTTGACTTCAATGGGCACAGGATCAACCACTATAATAGAGGACTCTGCCAGTTTGAAGCTCCAGACTATATGTTTGAAATATATATGTAAAGTTAAGAGAAGGATCTTTTGCGCCTTATTTTCCCTGGGAGACTCTCCCTTATCTTTTTAGCTACCACTGAAGTTTCCCTTGTATGTGGTCCTTACAGAACAAAACACCAGAGCACACTCTCACTTTCCATTAACTAAAACTCCTTCTACCACAAGTACTCAGCTAACTAATGAAAAGTGAATCAATTTAGTGCTATTATTTATATACAGGACACAATATTGTTTCTTAACATTATGTAGAATTTCTATGTTCCTCAGTTTTCTGGGTGAGTTTTCCTAGTGATGTTATTGGTTTGCCTGGAACACTTGCATAGTTTGTCTTTTCCTGATTTTACTTTTGCTATCTGTGGATAACATGGGGAAGATCTGTATTGTTTTTTTATTAATATTATTTGTACTTCAGTTTATCTGCTTGATATCATTCTGTCTAATTACATGGAGTTAACTCACAAGGGTCTGTTAGGAAGAGCAATCAGCCACTAAAATAATGGTCAGAGATAAGACATCTCTGGATAAACAACTTGAAGAGAGGTAAAGAATTACTGATTGGGCCATTAATTGGGAAGGTGCTGGATCCAGGCAACACAGCTGATTTGCCAGGGCTGGGGGCCTACAATCCAAAGGGAACTAAACATTTTACACCTTTCAAATACTATATTTATATTACCTCTTATTTATCATTTAGCCAAGCCATGTCATTGTCTTGTTCTTTTGATATTTTTGCTCTCTTATCATTTGTCTATAATAATCGCTTTTTACCTGGTATAAATTCGATAAAACACATGTCTGATGTACATCTTTAATTTATTTCTACTGGATCAGAAGTTCCAGCACAAATTAATGCTTTCCATATCTACATAGCTCATTTGGTATATTGCTACAACAAATTAATGTCCAGCACAACAGGAGACCATCCTTTTAGGTCAGGGCTCTAGGACACTTTGCTTGTACTCTTTCTAGTGTTTTCAGTATGCCCTAGGATGTGGGGGGAAGAAATTACTCTGTAATTTTAGTTACCTTGTGGCACATGAATATTTCCTCCTCTGTTAACATTGGTGATACAGTGTTACACACAAGGCAAACTAATATGTATAGTAATTTGGAGGTTCACATTCAAATGCAACTGAGTAATTCAGCTAAGGAGAAAACATATGTGTGAAGAAAGCATATTCTTTGTTTTGTTTTTTATTAGTTATCCATTGTACTTCAGAAAATCAGGATTCTGGACATGAAGTCATATGCCCTCTGGGATATTTCCCTTGTGGCAATATAACAAAGTGTTTGCCTCAACTTCTTCACTGTAATGGTGTGGATGACTGTGGGAACCAGGCTGATGAAGACAACTGCGGTAAGCTAATAAAGACTTTTTTTTATTCATTTCTAGTACATATACCCCGAGGGCCACTTTTCAGTGAAACATAAATACTGTTCAGGCTAAATAAATAGTCAAAGTTAATGGAACTGTAGAAAAATTAAATATATTGTAGATGAGAACAGCATAGATATTTGCTTATGAAAATACAGCCAACTCATCGCTCATTTGCTAGGAAGAGAAGCAAATCTTTGTTTGTCTGTCTTGATGTATTTTCCAGTTTTATCTTCTGATTTGAACTTTTGATACAAAAAGCAAAGATAATTATGAAATAGCTATGATAACACCACAAGATTTATAATAAAGATCAAGTACCTTAAATTTAGCTTAGCCCTACACTATAGTCTTATAGTATAAAAATCCAGAGGAAAGAATACACACACACACACTCCCACTACATACACAATACATAGCATAAAATTACATTGCAAGCAAGAGAGCCATGCTGACAGTGTACATGAACAGAACTACAGAACTGAAGGATTCATAAGATCCATTCTTCTTTTCTCAAATACATTTACTCAGAATTTGTAGGTCAACGTATATAATTGTAGAGTAAAATCTGGAAGGTTCTTTGGTAATGCATACAGAAACTGTGGGACAGCCTGCCTTATTCACATCCTGAGGTTATTAAGGCAAGCTTACCAGGAGCATACAGTGTCCGCTCGGATGTAGTGTGATCAGGATCCAGAGTGCAAAATCATTGCAGTAATTCATGTAAAATTGTCTCTCTTCCCGCTGCCCTTCTGCATAATCTTCACTTTCTTCCTCAGGAGGACCCTGTGGAGGCTACTGTCTTCCTGGGGTTATAGAATATGGAACAGTCTGCAGGTGCTTAGGAGGCCTCAGGTGGCTGGAGATCACTTAGTTCATTGTAAGACACTCAACTGAGTGATCAGCTGGGTTGCTTTGCCCCTATCTGATTTTCTTGGGTGCGTATTCCTATCCTTAACAGCCAGAAATGATGCTTCTAGGCAAGGTCATTTGGCCCCATCACTGTCTGCCTAATTTTCACTCAATCAGCCAGGGAGCATCCACTCCGCCATGCATGAATGTCACTCTCCCACTGCTGTGCATGGCAGTGGAAGCAAAGTCACAGGGCCTAATACTGATCTGGATCATACTGACATAAATCAGGATGAACTCTAGTAAAGTCAATGGAGTTATATCATGGTAAAACTGGGGTAAGTGAGATGATAATCTGGCCACAGATTCCCCTTTGACGGTAGTTGGCAGTGCTGTGAAGCTGCTGCTGAGTAAGGCTACCCTCATGGGGATTCTGCTCGTGCTCCGTAAGCATAGAGCCTAGTCATGCCATGGAGCTCTGGCTGGGTCACATGGTCACTAAGTAGCTTGGGCAGAAATTAAAGGGCAAAAAAAACCCTATTAAATCATTTCTCCTCCCCAGTGATGGTATAGAATGATTCCTTCAGTATATTTTGAATGCTTTGGGAGAGGTTCAGTGTTTCTTGCCTTAAATATTATTTCATGCTGCTTGGCCTCATTACAGGATAAGGCGATTATACATGTTGTACCTAGGTATTAGTGATTATCATTAGTGATAAGTGAATAATGTCAATTAAAAACAGGGGCGGCTCTAGGGATTTTGCCGCCCCAAGCACGGCAGGCAGGCTGCCTCTGGCGGCTTGCCTGCGGAGGGTCCGCTCGGCTTCACTGGACCTCCTGCAGGCACGCCTGTGGGAGGTCCTCCGAAGCCGCGGGACCAGCGGACCCTCTGCAGGCAAGCCGCAGAAGGAAGCCTGCCTGCCGCCCTCACAGCACCGGCAGAGCGCCCCCTGCAGGTTGCCACCCCAAGCACGCGCTTGGCGTGCTGGGGCCTGGAGCCACCCCTGATTAAAAAATAAAGTGAGAAAGCAATTGGTTCAGATTTTTTACCTGAAACTCAAATTAGACTCCTTGCTGAAGCTTAAGAAAATTCAGATGACTTTTTTTTTTTTTTTTGGCCTTCAGTTTGCCTTCTTCATGCTACTCTGAAACTCTCACTCTATCATGGAAAAAGTTGTCCCTGTGATATTTCCTGGTGCGACTTGGACAGGCAAAGTCCTGAAAAACTCACAAAAATACCATCCCAGTTTTACAGACCCAAAAATTTCAGATAATTTCGGTAACCTTTCAGTCAACATTAACCAAACAAAACCACTGAACCTTTTTAGGTGCACCCATCACTTAGTTATCAGTAGGACTGACTTCTGTAGTGAAGTACTCTGAAAATGGTTTGACTCATTGGAGAGGTAAAATTTTTGCCTAGTTAATGTCACTTTGCAGAATGTTATTGTGAATAAAAAGTGAGTTGGAGTATGCAAATAGAGAAGTTTGTAAAAAAAAAAAAAAGGAAGTTTTCATTTAACAAATATTCTTGGCCTTGCTACAAGGACTAGGCTATCAAGAGAAGTGGTGGATTCTCCATTCTTTATGTCTTCAATAAAGATTGGATGTCTTTCTGGAAGATATTCTCTAGTCAAACACAAGTTATTGGGCTCAGTACAGAGGTAATTAGGTGAGGTCAAACTAGATGATTTCTGGTCTTAAAGTCTGTGAATCTATGACAAAAACTAACTCATCTATCCTATGTGTGAGTATTTGTGTGTGCATGTGGGAGAGGTTTGTATTTTCTCCCCAAATGTGCCTACATGCAGTTCACTAACAACTGTGATGTCTTGCTGTATGTGGCCACAAATCATTGGTTTAAAAAATGGGAGCTAGTCAGTACATTGGATAGTGTGCCTTCAGACCCTGGACATCTGTACTGAAATCCTATTCACAATTGAAAATAAATTTGATCGCACCATAGTCCACACAGCTCTGCAGCATTTGATATGATGGAAACCTTCTGCTTAAGTGAGACTCCAGGATTAGAATAATAAGGGTGCTTGGGGTCAGGTCTAGGGTGTTGTGGTGAGGTGTTTACCCCACACAGGCTCTGAAAGCATTAGTATGGGCCATCACCTGGCTACACTACCTGGCTGAAATTGGAGAGTAGGCCAGGCTTAATTAAAGATGAGTCCCAGCTGGGAAAGGAACTGAGTGATAAGTTTAAAAAGAGGAAGTTTGGCACACAAGGGGGCTCTGAAGAGCTCTGCAGTCACTCTCTGGGATGGGAGTGTCAAGGAGAAAGCTTAGAGGCAAAGTTGGACCTGGGATCCTCTTGTAAGTAGAATAGCCTGGCAAGAAGCCAGGAGAATGTAGAGCAACCACTGGGGTAGAGAAGGCAGGCTCTTGTGGTAAAACCTACTAATCTGGATTTCAGAGCCCTGGCGGTGCTCAACTGAGAGGGATGAAAGTTTAAGCCTGAGGGAGGACAGAAGGGGGGTTATATTTGTACTTTTAGTTTGGGATTTTGTTGAAGGGGAGATTCCAGGGGACAGCCCCAAGAAGCCTAACCCTGAGAGAAAGATGAACCTAGAAAAGTTGTGGGGAGAAGGCCTAAAAGAGAGGCTACAGTAAGGAGTCTGACGGAGCAGACCTTGACTCTCTAGTCCAGTGGTTCGCAAACTGTTGTACTGGTGACCTCTTTCACATAGCAAGCCTCTGAGTACGACCCCCTTATAAATTAAAAACATTTGTTTATATATTTAACATCATTATAAATGCTGGAGGCAAAGCAGGGTTTGGGGTGGAGGCTGACAGCTTGCAACCCCCCATGTAATAACCTCACAACTCCCTGAGGGGTCCCAACCCCCAGTTTGAGAACCCCTGCTCTAGTCCTTAAACTGGAACCCAGTGTAAAGCATGGGCCTAGTGTTCTTAACAGCCACTGGTGAGGTGGTATGAGGCCAGAGAAGGGACAAGGATGACAGGGAGCCCTGAGAGAAGAGTGAGAGCATCATGGGGCCCAGAGTCAGGGCTGAAAACCTTTGTGAGGACACTGGACTGTTTGTTGAACTTTCTGTTATCCTTTAGGGTGTGGAACCAAAATGTGGCCTAGACAGAGGGTTGAGTCACAATGAGAGAGACTTCCACAGGGCTGGAGTGACCATTAGCAGCAGGTGCTAGAGAGGAAGGAGCCTGCTACACCATGCTCAGCCACAAGGAGGTGCTCTAGTGATGAGTCCATTCTTCTACAGGTGTTTTAGTAGACTTGTGTGAGAGAATCTTGCATAGGATGTGTTTGTACTGTGCCTGGTCTCAAGACAGTCTGTGATGGGGCGTTCACCCCACACCAGCCCTGAAAGGGTTAAGGAAGCTGAGAAAATGGCAGTTAGTGTGATAGACCCCATATGAGGGGATTAGGCTGGAGGAACAACTCCTGATTGGATGATGAAGCTCACTTGAGCAGGTGTAGGCTGAGCTAATATAAAGCCAGGAAGCTGACAATGGAAAGGGCTGCAGTGAAGTCTGCAGCTACCCTCTGTGTATTAGAGAGAGAAGGAGGGAACCCACGGTGAGTAGGAGCCTGGCCCTGAGGTAAGGGCCTACCCTGAAAACGGAAGGGTGGAGAAGAGAGCCTGTGAGGAGGTGAGTAGGAAGCAGCCTAGGAAGTGAGCAGCACTGAACAGACCTTGGTCACATGTTGTAGAGTCCCTGGGTTAGAACTCGGATACTGGGTGGGCCCGGGTTCCCTCACTAGCCACTGACAGAGTGGCATTTCCTGAACATTGGGTCTAGTGAGACTCTATAGCCTGGAAGGGGAAAACACACAGTGACCTGGCTGGAGGGCCAAGTCATGAAGAGGAAGTGGGATACCAGGAGGAAACACAAGGTGGAGGGTGCAACGGGGAGGCCTCCGGATTCATACTGAGAAAGCAGGGTAATCAGCTAGTTATCTTAGGTGCCTGTACACGAACGCAAGAACCCTGGGAAACAAGCAGAAAGAATTGGAAGTCCTGGCACAGTCAAGGAACTATGATGTGATTGGAATAACAGAGACTTGGTGGGGCAACTCACATGACTAGAGCACCGTCATGGATGGGTATAAACTGTTCAGGAAAGACAGATGGGGGAGAAAAGCTGGAGGAATTGCACTGTATGTAAGAGAGCAGTATGTTTGCTTGGCGGTCCACTCTGAAACTGGAGAAAAGCCTGTTGAGAGTCTTTGGGTTAAGTTTAGAGGTGAGAGCAACAAGGGTGATGTCGTGGTGGGCGTCTGCTATAGACCACCAGACCAGGAGGATAAGGTAGATGAGGCTTTCTTCAGACAACTAACAAAAGTTTCCAAATCACAAGGCCTGATTCTCATGGGGACTTCAATCACCTTGACATCTGCTGGTAGAGCAATACAGCAGTGCACAGACAATACAGGAAGGTTTTTTGAGAGTGTTGGGGACAACTTCCTGGTGTCATAGGTGGCAGGTTTGTATAATTTTTGGTGGTGCCCAAAATGGTGGTGCCCCTCCCCCCCCCGCTCTCACCCTGTAAGCCGATATAAAATGAAGCTACAACACGTTGGCACCACAAGATTACAAGGGTCAATTAAAAGTGGAAAGTCAGAAGCAGCACTTGCCTGCTTCAATATACGGTATTAAATTTTGTTGCATCTGTTGTGACAAAGTGGGAATGTTCTTAATGTTTTCTCTGAATACTGTGTGGGTGCCTCAGTTTCCCCTGCAAGGTGCCAACTGAAGGTGTTGGGGACAAAGAGATCAGGTGGCCTCCTTGTCCGGAAGAGACACAAAGGCCAGAGGAGGGAGTATCAGTTTGGAGCTGGCTGGGGAGAGGCCCAGAACTTGGGTCTAGGCTCCCCACCCTCCAAGATGGACCTGACTGAGGGGTCCTGTTTTCTGTACCTACAAGCTCTGTTTTAGACTATGATCCTGTCGTCTAATAAACCTTCTGTTTTACCGGCTGGCTGAGAGTCATGTCTGACTGCAGAGTTGGGGTGCAGGGACCTCAGGTTGCCCCAGGACCTGCCTGGGCAGACTCGCTACAGAAAGCGCACGGTGTGGAAGGGCATGCTGAATGCTCCGAGGTCAGACCCAGGAAGGTGTAAGCTTCTTGCCCTGGAGACAGTCTGCTCAGAGAGAGGAGGCTCCTCCAGAGTCCTGACTGGCTTTGAATGGAGTAGTTCCAAAGCATCCCCTTCCACACCATGTGCTTCCCGGAAGTCCACACAGGCACTGACACTCCCTCCTCTGGCCTTTGTCTCTTTTCCAGGAATTAGGAGGCCACCTGATCTCTTTGTTCTCCAACACCTTCAGTTGGCACCTTGCAGGAGAGCGGCCCAGGCCATCAGTTGCCTGGAGACAGGGTTTTGGCCATTCTCTGTGCAGACGGCATCACACTGGCCCTGTAGGGCTCTACAACAATCACACCCCCTTATCCCACATCTAGATCCTTGAGAAATGCATAGGGGAAACTGAGGCACCCACACAGTAGTCAGAGAAAACATTAAGAACATTCCCACTTTGTAACACCTGTATACTTTAAAGGGTGTAAAATAATCAAGTATTGTGCTAAACACAATGACACTCCAAACTGACCACCAAATTTAAGTTGCACGTTTTTCCCCTCGGGTGAGGGCTCTGGGGTGGGATGAGGGGTTCACAGTGCAGGAGGGTGCTCAGGGTTGGGGTGCTGGGGGCGCAGGCTCTGGGGTGGGGCAGGGGATAAGGAACTTGTGATGCAGACAGGCTGCCCCAGGACTAGGGCCAGAGAGGACTCCCCCCCCCCCGCCTTACTGGCAGCAGCAAGCTCCAGGGGAGGGACCCGTCCTCTCCCCCCCACTTCCCCCGCAGTACACTCACTCTGCACCACGGTCACTGCACATGCTCCTAGGGACTCTCTTAGGTCCAGAAAGCCCACTCGCCTCCCCTATGGTGAGTACCGGGGCGGGGGGTTGCCATCATGTGTGGTCTCCTCACCCCTGCTGCTGCCCCTGGGTGCTGGGGGGGGGTGGGGGAGAGAGCTCCCAAGCACCTGTGTGCCTCCTTCCTCCTCCTCGCTCCCTCTTCCCCTCCCCCGATGCTCCAAGAGGCTGCCTGCTGCTGATCTCTATAGCCTTAGGCAAAAGCAGCACAAACAAGGGAGAGAGGCACTGGCTGTTTTCTTTCAGGCGGGGAAGCTCCAAGACGGGGGCAGGGGAGAAACCCAGCTCCAAATATTGGTGGAGCACAGCCCTCAGCCTTGAATATTCCTGGTGCTTAAGCACCTCGAGCCCATATAAGCTGCCGCCCCTGCCTGGTGTAAGTGCTGGAGGAAACAACTAGGGGCCATGCTCCTCTTGACCTGCTGCTCACAAACAGGGAAGAATTGGTAGGGGAAGTAGAAGTGGGTGGCAACCGTGATCATGAAATGGTCGAGTTCAGGATCCTGACAAAAGGAAGAAAGGAGAGCAGCAGAATACGGACTGTGGACTTCAGAAAAGCAGACTTTGACTCCCTCACAGAACTGATGGGCAGGATCCCCTGGGAGGCTAATATGAGGGGAAGGAGTCCAGGGGAGCTGGCTGTATTTTAAAGAAGCCTTACTGAGGGCACAGGAACAAACCATCCTGATGTGCAGAAAGAATAGCCAATATGGCAGGAGACCAGCTTGGCTTAACAGAGAAATCTTCGGTGAGCTTAAACACAAAAAGGAAGCTTACAAGAAGTGGAAATGGACAGATGACTAGGGAGGAGTATAAAAATATTACTCGCGCATGCAGGGCTGTAATCAGGAAGGCTAAGGCACAACTGGAGTTGTAGCTAGCAAGGGGATGTGAAGGGTAACAAGAAGAATTTTTTACAGGTATGTTAGGAACAAGAAGAAGGTCAGGGAAAGTGTGGGACCCTTACCGAATGGGGGAGGCAACCTAGTGACAGATGATGTGGAAAAATCTGAAGTACTCAGTGCTTTTTTTGCCTTGGTCTTCACAGACAAGGTCAGCTCCCAGACTGTGGCACTGGGCAGCACAGTATGAAGAAGAGGTGAGCAGCCCTCAGTGGTGAAAGAACAGGTTACAAACTATTTAGAAAAGCTGGACATGCACAAGTCCATGGGGCCAGATGCAGTGCATCTGAGGGTGCTGAGGGAGTTGGCTGATGTGACTGCAGAGCCATTGGCCATTATCTTTGAAAACTCATGGCGATTGGGGGAGGTCACAGACGATTGGAAAAAGGTAAATATAGTGCCCATCTTTAAAAAAGGGAAGAAGGAGAATCCAGGGAACTACAGACTGGTCAACCTCACCTCAGTCCCTGGAAAAATCATGGAGCAGGTCCTCAAGGAATCCATTTTGAAGCACTTGAAAGAGAGGAAGGTGATCAGGAAAAGTCTGATTGCCTTCTATGATGAGATAACTGGCTCTGTGGATATGGGGAAAGCGGTGAACGTGACATTATATCTTGACTTTAGCAAAGCTTTTGATATGGTCTACCACAGTATTCTTGCCAGCACGTTAAAGAAGTATGGATTGGGTGAATGGACTATAAGGTGGATAGAAAGCTGGCTAGATTGTCGTGCTCAATGGGTAGTGATCAACGGCTCAATGTCTAGTTGGCACCCGGTATCAAGCAGAGTGACCCAGGGTTCGGTCCGAGGATCAGTTTTATTCAACATATTCATTAATGATCTGGATGATGCGATGGATTGCACCCTCAGCAAGTTTGCAAATCACTAAGCTGGGGGAGAGGTAGATATGCTGGAGGGTAGCAATAGGGTCCAGAGTGACCTAGATAAATTGGAGGATTGGGCCAAAAGAAATCTGATGAGGTTCAACAAGGACAAGTGCAGAGTCCTGCACTTAGGATGAAAGAATTCCATGCACTGCTACAGGCTGGGGACTGACTGGCTAAGCAGCAGTTCTGCAGAAAAGGACTTGGGGATTACAGTGGACGAGAAGCTGGATATGAGTCAACAGTGTTCCCTTGTTGCCAAGAAGGCTAACGGCATATTGTAGGAGCATTGCCAGCAGATCAAGGAAGTGATTATTCCCCTGTATTCAGCACTGGTGAGGCCACATCTGGAGTATTGCATCCAGTTCTGGGCCCCCCACTACAGAAGGGATGTGGACAAATTGGAGAGAGTCCAGCAGAGGGCAGTAGGAGCTGGGGCACATGATTTATGAGGAGAGACTTAGGAACTGGGCTTATTTAGTCTGCAGAAAAGAAGAGTGAGGGGGGATTTGATAGCAGCCTTCAACTACCTGAAGGGGGGATTCCAAAGAGGATGGATCTAGGCTGTTCTCAGTGGTGGCAGATAAGAACAAGGAGAAATGGTCTCAAGTTGCAGTGTAGGAGGTCTAGGTTGGATATTAGGAAAAACTATTTCACTAGAAGGCTGGTGAAGCACTGGAATGGGTTACCTAGGGAGGTGGTGGAACCTCCATCCTTAGAGGTTTTTAAGGCCCAGAATGACAAAGCCCTGGCTGGGATGATTTAGTTGGGGTTGGTCCTGCTTTTAGCAGGAGATTGGACTAGATGACCTTCTGGGGTCTCTTCCCACCCTAATCTTCTATGATTTTATGATTCCTGGAGTGAAAGAGGGGCTACAGAGTGAGAGAAAACAATGGGAGGAGAAACTACAGGAGGAGGCATTGGCCCTTCAAGGGAGCTAATCCCCAGAACAGCCAAGATGAGGTGCCGCCTGCAGTGAATGAGAACCCAATAACATAGTGCTATTAGTTTCTTACATACAGGAGGATGAAATTCACTCAAAATTTAAACAAATAAATAAAAAGTCATTTCCAAAAGGCTAAAAATAGAAATATTGTTTGAACATGACATGCCCTGTACCTTCCACCACATGGACTGCAGACTTAAAAATTAATATATGCTTTGAAGAACTCAGTTATGAGAACCAGCATAGCAAAAAAAAAATCTTTAACAGGAAGAACAATATGAATACTGATACAAGATGTTCCCTGCACTGTAGACAAGACAGGTTGTGTGAAGACATTTCACTATCACCAAATGAAATTAATAGGTAGCAGGTTTTAAAAAAAACACAAGAAAGTATTTCTTCACGCAATGCACTCTGAACCTCTGGAACTCCTTGCCAGAGGGTGTTGTGAAGACCAATACTATAACAGGGTTCAAAGGGAGTTAGATAGATTCATGGAAGATAGGTTCATCAATGGCTATTAGCCAGGATGGGCAGGAATGGTGTCCCTAGCCTCTGTTTGCCAGAAGCTGGGATTGGGTGACAGGGCCTGGATCAATTGATGATAACCTGTCCGTTCATTCACTTTGGGGCACCTGCCATTGGCCACTGTCAGAGGACAGGATACTGGGCTTGATGGATCTTTGGTCTGACACTGTATGGCCATTCTTATGTTCTTATCATAGAATCAGAGAATATTAGGGTTGGAAGAGACTTCAGGAGGTTATTTAGTCCAACCCCTGCTCAAAGCAGGACCAACCCCAACTAAATCATCCCAGCCAGGACTTTGTCAATCCAGACCTTAAAAACCTCTAAAGATGGAGATTCCACCATCTCTCTAGAAAACCCATTCCACTGCTTCACCACTCTCCTACTGAAAGTGTTTCCTAATATCCAATCTAAACCTCCCCCACTGCAACTTGAGACCATTACTTATTGTTCTGTCATCTGCCACCACTGAGAACAGCCTCCATCCATCAAACTGACTCAAGAATAATTGGCATCCTATAGGCACTCTCAGCAAAGAGGCCAACGATTAAATGATTGAGTGTGAACTTTTCTTTCATCCTTAGAGGTGAGACACTCAGAGATGAACTTTCAGAGCTAATGCATATTGATGATGAAGTGTAGGGCAACTGTGGGTAGATAAAGAAATCCAGAGTTATCAACTTGGCACCTTTCATGAACATTAAATTCACTTTAAAACAATTAAAGAAGCAGCAACATTTCTTGATGGGTCAGAACAAAGGAACATGGGGTATTTTTGTAGAAAATCTGTTCTCCTATTTCATCAAAACAAGTTCCTCACCATACACTCCAAGCCAGGGGATCAACTGAGACACACAGGGCTGTCCCTAGGGGGGTGAGGTGCCTGGGACATAGGCGCCGAGTTTCTATCTGCCGGGGGATGCTCCACCCAGGCTCCACCCCCCACTCCACCCCTTCCCCAAGGCCCCACCCCCAGCCCACCTTTTCCCATCCCCACCCTGCCTCTTCCCTGCCCAGTTCTGACCCCTCTCCCGAGCACAGTGTGCCCTCGCTCCACCCCCCAGTGCCTCCAGACGAAATAGCTGACCAGTGGTAGGCACTGGGAGGGAGGGAGAGGTTGGTGGGGGGGGGCTCCTCTTCCCCCATCTACCCGCCTGCCCCGCCTCCCGTTTCACCTCTCCATCCACCTCCTCATGAAGCGCAGGGTCCCCCAAAGCACTGGGCCTGGGGCAGTTACCCTGATTGGCTGTATCCTAGGGCATCTCTGGAGACACATTCTAGCAAAAATCTTTAATTACAGAGGAAAAAGAACACACATTACAGCTTGCAGTTGACAAAGAACATTCATTGTCAAAGAGAAAAGATTAATCTTGTTCAATGTTTCAGCATGGTTCTGACCAGATATTAACTGTAATTCTGGTAAGCCAAAGTAGCAGCATGTAAGCTACCATGATACATAGATAATAGTTGGGCAGGCTGCATATAAAATAGAAAAGGCAGAGAGGATTGACTTCAGAGACCCTGAATAGCTGTCTGCACTCATGCATTCACAGAACTTAGAGGCAGATGAATTAGAAGACCTGTAAAAAGCATGAGAGCTTCAGGAAGCACGCATTTCTCAGGGATGGGAGATGGAAAGGGTTGTCATATCCTTTAGTACTAATCTTAAATCAGGCCAGTAAATTTAGAATCAAAATCTTGGTCAGCTCCAATTATCGTGTCTCATGTGGCTGAATAGCTCCATATGTTCAATGTGAAGAGGGTTAATAATCAAACCTAAAACTAGTCTATCCACGCTATAAGGTTTTGATAAGCCGGGGACTCACTATCCATGCAAACATATATCCGCTGATCAGTAACCATGTCATGATAGGATTGGCGATCTAAAGCCAGTCCAGGATGTAACCAGAAGGACAAAATGATAATACTGGTTCCCAGGGGTGGCTCTAGGCATTTTGCCGCCCCAAGCACGGCAGGCAGGCTGCCTTTGGCGGCGTGCCTGTGGAGGGTCCGCTGGTCCCGCGGCTTAGGCGGACCTCCCGCAGGCGTGCCTGCAGGAGGTCCTCTGAAGCTGCGGGACCAGCGGACCCTCCACAGGCATGCCTGCGGGAGGTCCGCCGAAGCCAGGAGACCACCGGACCCTCCGCAGGCAAGCCGCTGAAGGCAAGTCGCTTGGCGTGCTGGGGCCTGGAGCCGCCCCTACTGGTTCCTGCATTGCATAGTTTCTGTTTTGCATTTCCTTTCTCTTCTTTTTTTATTTTCCTTGTAGTTGTTTGTAACTTCTGGCCAATGGTCATGTATGCATTGGAATCAGAATTATAGTTATTGCCAGCAAGGTTCTAGCTTAAGTCCTTTTGCTAGTGGGGACAGGAATTTTTTTAATCTATAGTTTATAAAACAGTGCTCTAGACTCAATCAGATCTGAGACAGATTTGAATTGATGACTGTGCCTGGGTGCCTGGGATGGGCCATACTGAGAATGCCACCCTCAGGGCAGACTGTAAGAAACAGGGCAGACAATCCCCCAAAACTGGTGGTTCATTCTATAATTAGATTCACCAACCCAAAGAGCTTCTGTAGCACCACATTGGTTAACAAGAAGCCAAACACAGTCCTCTTTCAGCATTCCAGCCCTTGGCTCCCATCCCAAACTGGTCTAATATAGTGAGAAGTTACTGAAAACCCTTTTCACCATACTTAAAGTTCCACCAGTCCCAAAGGATCTGACACTTACCATCAGGTCAATATATATTTCAGATCTTACACAAATATCATGCTGTCAGCCAGTCATTCATAAACTAACTAAAGTTTTATTAATAAAAGAAAAGAAGAGAGGTATTGAATGATTAAGGAATCGTATACATACAAGTGATTTTCAGTGTTTATAGATCGGGATCATAGCAGTGATATTATATCTACTGGCTTGCAAAAGTCTCTTTGGAATTATCCCAACCGGTCAGAATCCAAAAGCAGATTAGATGTAAAGTCTGTTAGTCTTTCCATGTATTTTCCAGGGTATGCCAAATAACTACTTAGAAGATCTCACTCCCATGGCTTAAACTTTCCCTATTTAAAGTTCAGCAGACGAGAGATGAAAGGATCAGGCCCAGGGTTTCTCTTTATAGCTAAAGCAGGTTTTTCAAGTGCTTTGAGCAAAGCATATGACTGAGAATTCTTCTTTGTTGAGCATGCACTGTTCGATCACCTTGAAGTTAACGTTCTATTTACTATGCATACAAAGGTAATCCAGTTACATTGATTAACATAAGGCAACTGCTGGTGATACATTATAACATAGATAAACTGAAGACAATATATATAATATTGTTAATTTCATGCAGTGTCTCACATCATTGATTTTAGGATTGACTAAACCCAGTTGCATACATAATATAAAGGCAATTAAGACATAAAAAGTGAATTAGCATCTACAAGCTAATTTGTTTACATTGTTAAACCTCTAACATGATACAGGTACACAGACAAATATTTACCATCTGCCCTTGATTTCTGTTACTACAAATGTGTGGGTTTGTGATTGCTGGTCTAGTATATCTCTTTGAAATTCATATACAAGTGAATTGTCCTGATACAATTGTAATGCCTCTTGTTAAAAGTTGTTAGGGTCATACACAGGTTGGTTGGTCTGCCAGTGTCACAATGACAGAGGTGAAAAGTTCCATATCCCCCTTATTAATCTGCTGAGCCACAGACTCCCACCTCTCCCAATAACATGTACTTTAAAAATCTTGTATAAATAAAATAAGTGATTTAAAACAGAGGATTTAATACAGGGCTGTATAGGGTGACCAGTTGTCCCAATTTTATAGGGACAGCCCTGATTTTTGGGTCTTGTTCTTATATAGGCTCCTATTTCCCCCCACCCCCATCCCGATTTTTCACGCTTGCTGTCTGGTCACCCTAGGGTTGTATATGAAGAATTTGTAGGTGAATCAGCTGAAAGTTACCACTTACACAATCTCTGTTTAGGTTACAAAACTATATTGAAATACAGTGTTGAAGTAGAATAAACCTCTTTGATGTTTCAGGGATTATGGTTTGGCCTATGGGCTCAGTCTCTTAGATTTCTTTCCCTTTCTGAAGGGTGTGAACAGAAGCTTGAAAGATGATGATATAAATGGATCTGACTATAAACATTTAACATTTTTTTTCTTATGTGACATGCTTGTTTGCTATGTTTCCAGAATGGTAAATGAAAACTAACAGACAGGGCTGGCTCCCGGTTTTTTGCTGCCCCAAACAAAAAAAAAGGGGGGCGGGGACGGAATGCCGCCGCCAAAGCAAAAAATAAAAAAGGTGCCTTGAAAAGTGCCACCCCCAAAGGGCCGGAGTGCCACCCCTTGAAAAGTGGCGCCCCAAGCACATGCTTGGAACGCTGGTGCCTAGAGCCGGTCCTGCTAACAGAAGGCCATCTCTCTTTGGGGACGAAGGAGAAAAGCACACAAATAGAAATATTTTCAAGTAAACTTTTTCAGTCGAAAAATATCATTCCATTGAAACTGAAATATTTTGGTTTTGGTTTTGGTTTTTGATGGAATGTTTTCTGAAGTTCAGGGTGGACTCCCTGACCAATTCCACAGAGATTAATTGAAAACCTGACATTTTCAATTTAAAGACAGACCTTTAATCAAAATTATGTTTCTCAACAAATTTCAAAAGTATTATTTTTCTTGTTGAAATGTGGAACAAGAGCAAACTTCAAAAATCTCAAAATTCTTTGTGAAAAGACTCACCGGTCCCCAGCCAGCTCTACACAAAAGCTCTCCTCCACTACACTGGAACATTAAGAGCCTCTTCCAGTTACTTTCATATCCCCTCTTATGGGGGAATGATACCAATTAATTTTTTTAATAATATATGATCAGATATTAGTCATCCAAATAAAGGACAAATAATGCTGCCTTAAGCTGAATATTGCACAGGTAGGGTTGCCAATTTTAGTTGTCTCTATTCCTGGAGATTTCATCAAATAACATAATCTTTAATTAAAGATTAATTTTTAGTTTCTGGAGACTCCCAGACAATCCTGGAGGATTGGCAACCAAACAAAAAGGAGGTCATGTCCAGGGAAACCTGGAGGTATAGTAACCCTAGTCTCACTCATGATTTTTGAATGCTTGGGGTCAGCAATAAATGGCTTTGAGTTGCCTTGCTGGTCCTAGATGGCCATAGAGTCATTACAGTGTGCGCTTGTCCAGCTCAGAGAATGTTGAGGGTTCCCAGATGGCTGGTGTGGAAACTAACTTTCATTCTGCTGGAACATTCCATGATAACGGGGATGAACTCGACTTAAAAAAATTATAAACAAATAGAATCCAGATAATAACCCTGCAAAAAAAATTGCAATGTGTTGTAAATATTTGTGCACTCTGCATTAGAACTTGAAAGTGTTTTATTTTAAGTGTACTTTTATTATTTTTGTTGTAAATTGTAAAATATTCATTAGGTTTCAGTCACTGGAAGTAATTGCTTGGCATATCTGTATTCATAAGACCAAATTCATCCCTAGTGTAAAAACTCCTTTAAAGGCAAAGTAGTAATACCAGGGATTAATTTAGCTCGATGCCTCTATTGCTGCAAGATCCTGATGATTTAACTCTAATAGTGTTTGTTACATTTTTCTAATGTTAAAACACAGTAGCGCAGAACATTCCAAAGATATTTTATGGTCAGGACTATTTTGCCCATTGCCAGCTGTTTGCAGAAGCTTTTAGTTCCTTTTAAAAAGGCTAAGGGTGATGCTGAATACTTTGACTTACATGCTGTATTTCATTTGGAGCTGCTTGTGAAACTATTAACAAACACTGGAAGCGTGTGAAAGTGATGATAATCCCAGCACCCTGCTGTGCATGAGTTTAATTAAAACTCAAGTTGTCAGGCAGCACAGCAAGTTTGATAAATTGTCCTACATTATGAATCTTCAGTCAGCTTTTCCAGCAAAGATGACCATTTTCAGTAGGAAAAAAAAACTTTTCTTCTTGTTTTCTGACTACAAGACTTGGCCCTGCAAATTCTGTAACTGAGATTTCAGAATGGACGTTCAGAACAGAATTTATTTAATCTGTTCTGTTATTTAGCTAATTGATGTGTATGAATTGTTAATGGTTAGCTAATGTGCAATTTAAAAAATCATGTGCTGCATGTGAATTAAAATATTAAAATAAAACAGGATTTAACTTGAATATCAGTACATTGTGAATATTGGATGAAACTAAGATAAAAGATAGTGACAACATGACAACAAATACTGTCTGCTCTCGTCCTGGCACATACTATACCAGTTTTGTCTTAGACGTTATACTTAAAACAAAAAAGATTCACAGTATTTCATACACACTAAATCAGTACAAAAGAGCAACTTCTGTAACATACCACAATTATTAATACCCTAATCAAGATATAGGAGAGGACTGTAGAATCTAGGATAGATATCTAACTATTCAACTTCATTTCAAGGAAAATATCCAAACACCATTGGTGTAGTCAGTCTACTTAAGGATGAATCTCATGAAATTAGAATTACTAATGCTAGACAAGAACAACAGTGCTTCTGGTCCTACTTTCTTTAGTATTTGTCACTTAGTTTCTTATAGAATCAATGTGTGTTTCATCGGATAATGGGAGCATATGTGTGTTTAGGTGATAGCTGTGTAATACATGGCAGAACCTTATGACAAATTGGAAGGTCGTGTCATAAATAAAATATCTGATGAATCTTTGACCACCTCATCTGCCTTCTTCCCACTAATCAGGCTCATGAATCTTTTTCTAAAATCCCACACCCCTGAGTTGCTTCAAACAGCCACCATTTTCTTAATAACAGCCTGCTAGATAAATGTTTTCTCTGCCTTCCACAAAATGTGCAATTGCTCCCCAATTGCTCGCCTGAGTCCTGGGATGAACGAAATTTGATCCTGGGCCAGGGACAGCTTTTCTGTACATAAAAATGTCATGATTTTAAATCTGGTCTATTACAACATGGGACCACTCATCCAAGTATGCTTTCTTTGGAGTTGGAAATGGATCCCTCTGTTAGACCAAGGGCCTCCACACTTCTTGACATTTAACCTGAGAAGAAAAGAGAGAGGCAGCCATCATGCTGTGGAGCAATCTGCCAATGAATCAAAAATGGACAAGGGGATTAAACGCTGAGCACATGTAAAGCCCAGTTGTGGGGAGATGCTTATTGTATTGTATTTACCTCTGATAGAGACATGAAGACTTTTGTTCCCTTTATACTTTAACAACGTTATATAACTTACTGTATATAGAGAGTTACTTAAGTAACTCCTCACTTAACATTGTAGTTATGTTCCTGAAAAATGCAACTTTAAGTGAAATATTAAATGAATCCAATTTTCCCATAAGATTTAATATATATGCGGGGGAAGGGGGCGCTTAGGTTCCAAAGAATTTTTTTGGGGGCAGACAAAAGGCATTATATACTGTACAGTACAGAACTGTACTGTGGTTGGGAAGTGCCCCTGGTTTATTCCACACAGGCACAGCCCGCTGCAGGCAAAGACACTCGGAAGCAACTTCACAGCAACAGTGGCAGCTTCCCGGGAGAAGAACAGGCGCCGACTTTGCCAGGAATGCTCCAGGCTCGCCTCTTCATGTCCCTGCTCCACCTCTTTCCACCCCCTCTCCGGAGCATGCTGCATCCCCGCTCCTTCGCTCCCCCACCCCGAAAGTCCTACGCGCCGCCTAACAGCTGTTTGGCAGCACTTAGGACTTTCTGGGAGGGAGGGGGAGGAGGAAGATGCGGCGCTTCTCCGCTCCTGCCTCTCCCTCCCAGCGCTTTGCACTTAGGACTTTCTGGGAGCGAGGGGGAGGAGTGGAGACGCAGTGCTTCCCCGCTCCTCCCCCTCCCTCCCAGAAAGTCCTAAGTCCTGCCAAACAGCAGTTTGGTGGTGGAGGAAGTGCTAGGAGGGAGGGAGAGGAGGCAGAGAAGAGGAACTTGTGCAATGCTCCCTTGTAAAGTCACTGCTCTTCCACAGAATCTTACAAGCAGAGGACAGAGCAGGCAGCCAAACAACGTTATAAAGAGGCATTGCACAACTTTAAACGCGCATGTTCCCTAATTGAGAAGCAATGTAACTTTGAAACAACATTAAGCAGGCGGACATTAGGTGAGGAGTTACCGTGTGTGTGTGTGTGTGTGTGTGTGTGTGTACAACTATATCCCAATAAAGAACTTTGATTTATGTTGGAGATGGAATTAACACAGAACCAAAATAATTTGCAAAGAGTTTGAGAAACAGTTTTGGCCAGAGATCACAAATATAGACTGTGTGGAGTTTTCTGCTTTATTGTCGTACCTTCTTTGTTCAAGGGGAATAAGAACTATTTACACATTGTCTCTTGGATCTGTGTTGTGTCTTTTTTCTAATGATAATTTAACCTACCCCAGGAATCCAAACTCTTCTTGACAACAATGCTCTCACCAACCCAACACTGTCTCAATCATTTTCCTAAATTTACAAAAACACTTCTGAATACTTTGATTTGTCGATTCTTGTGATTACTCTCATTATTGTCATTCTTACTCGATTAAGTGTAGACTTTCTAAATGCCATTATAATAGCTCTCATCTTTCTTGATTTATTTAAAAAATAACCCCATTGCAAACAGTAGATTCAGCAAGTTACCATCCCATATCTAACCTTCCATTCTTGTTGATTGTAATTTGGAAAATGAAGTTACCTGGTATAGCAAGAGCTATAGTTCTGGAACAGCTCTTAGCATGGTAAAGTTTTATGTTGCTCTGTGATTTGAATTTCCCTAAATTTTTTCTCTGTGATCTCTTCATAGCTGTCATCCACATTTAACCATAATATACCAGTAGTTTTCCTGGATAATCTGAATAGTTTGTTTGCTGTGGCTTTAAAATAGTAATGAGCCTGAAATCCAAATACCTCCTTCCCCCAAATTTCAGTGGTACTTTGATTCAAAGCCCTGGATGTGAAATTACATCAATTGTTTTGAATCTGGGTTAGGTCCAAAACTGGAAAGGCTCTAGCTTCCATATTCAGTTCATATGCAGCTAAATATGGGAGAAATTTAATCAGAATGGCTGGTGTCATGAGATTTTCCTCTATCATAAGACAATAACCTTGTAAAAACAGATCACAAAAATTCAACATTTTTTAATACAAACATGAAACTTAGCCTGGTTCAGCTTTGAACCTGAATTTCAAAACATACCCTTATCTGAATCAAAAAACATCCTTGGCCCATCTCTACATTAAAATAGTTTAAATTCTTTTTTCAGTATATACAATTTTCATTACTGAGGGCATGATCTGGAGAGAGATTTAGCATTCCTGCTTCTTATTGAAGTCAGCAATGCTGAAGCTGAGACCCAGGGGCGGCTCTAGCAATTTCGCCGCCCCAAGCACAGCAGCACGCCATGGGGGGGTGCTCTGGCGGTCGCCGGTCCCGCGGCTCCGGTGGACCTCCTGCAGACGTGCCTGCGGAGGGTCCGCTGGTCCTGCGGCTACGGTGGAGCATCTGCAGGCTTTCATGCCACTTTTCACAAGAGTGGGAATGTTACACCCAGCATCTAGTCTTACCTCAGTTTACAAGTTCTTATAAACACCTACCTGCATTCTCCTTGAACTTTAATTTGAATAATACAGAGTATTATTCTTCACTTAAGGTCTAAAGCTGTTCTAGAATGTTGCTTTGCACTGTTACACAGTTGTTGTGTTCCAGCTCAGAAATGCTTGCTGAAGTGACTTCTGTATCTATAAGGGGGTGTTTGTGTGTGTATCATATATATAGGTAAACCACTAGAGAACTCCTCAGGATGGTATTTTAATAAATACACATATAAAATATTATTATTTATTAAAAAATAAGCATTTTTCTAAAAACATTTTATTTTTATGCAAGAATCTGTATATACTGTGTCTAACCTTTAGGTACAAACCAACTGGTAGCTGGGTAAACTGGACTTTTCCATTATGAATGGAACATTGAATTAAGAAAATAATGGTTACTGTTACTCATCTGGCCAGTGCTCCACTTATTGGGCTGCATAAGAGAACTGTAGAAAGAACACAACTTAACTATGTAAATGATACTTTCTTCATAAATAGGGTCATTATATTTAATTGGGTGGCCTGAACTGTATTGAGGATAGCAATCTTCTCAGTGTTCAGAAATATGGTTGCTGGCCAATTTTCCTTGTAATTCAGCAACATTGTTTTTTGGCAGCTGGGCAATGATTGTTTGCAGTGTGTACTCTCTTCTCTTGAAATGATGATGTCATCGCCACTTGTTTCCAGGCCACTGAAACAAACAGAAGTACTCAGGTTAAATTTAAAATGGCTCCCTAGAGGAAGCAGAGGGAAGAGAGAGAGAGAAAGTGATGCAAGGTGATTCCTCTATGATTACCTGTATTGCTCTTGGACTTTACAGTCCTGTGAATGAGGGACCATGCCAGAGGTGAAAGTAAGCCAGTATGCCCTGGTACGGCATACTGGCAAGAGCCAGTACGCTGTACCTGACACCTTAAAGTAAGTATAGTATCTGTGCACAGATACCTATCAGGCCATGGTTCAAAGAGCAGGAATTCTTGTATACAGAATTCATGTTGTAAGAACCATTCTAAACAATTCATTGTGTATCTTTAGTTGATATTTTCTTGGATTTGGGAGATATTTTCTTGGATTTGTCATATGTATTTATTCAAATCCGTAGTTTGTCAGGATTACTGTATTCACCTTCTATGATGCTAATACATAATGGTAATCAACATAATGTAAATCTATCTAATGGACCATAGATATTTGCAGTGTTCCTGGATAAGACATTGTCAATTACTCATTTCATTTATTCCACATCATAGGAGATGTGCTGGTACCCCATTGTCTCAAAATTTTGCTTTGCCAGAAGTACAGCCAATAGAACCTATTTTAGAATTGGCTCAGGAAAATCATGCCATCTGAACTGGACTCCCCAAAATGATGCATCTGTAATCTGTGGGCCAGTACTATAATTAATCATTTCTGAAAGTGCTTGAAGAACCTCTTCTTAATGGTGTGTAAAAAGATCACACTCCCACAACATAAACTTTAAATGACCACCATGTGATTTATATCGCTGACACGCTGTACCTGCCTTAGTGCTTCTATTAAATATAGTTATTTACACAGGGTGTGTATCTATGATCGGGCAAAACAGTTTGGCTACAATAAAAGCTGTCCCACGTTTTGTCCCAAAACTTGAACCAAATTAAATCTGATCAATTGTTTGAAGTTCAGAAAAGTTTGGCTAACTTTTTTCCTATTTAGTTGTTTGTTTGTTTGTAAATGTTTCCATGCCTCTTCACTGCTAGTGGAAACCAGGACCAGAAAAGCCATAAGAAAAGCCCAGTATTTTCAATCAGTTGACACCAAAAAGCTTAGGAAATCAGGGCTGCACCAATGCAAAGTAATATGTATGGGAGCCCATCTGACTTCCTTTTTATCTGTGACTGGATCCCTCCTCTTTTATTACACCACACTCATGCATGGCTGCCTCTTGACTGTCTATAAACATTCCATACACACGCACTCCGCAGTTGGCTGCTTGCCATTTGGCAAATTTTCTCAAACACTGTCAAATGGGATAAAAATATATCTCCCTGTTTGGCCTTAAGAAGTAGAGAGGCACACAGCTTTCTCGATATAGTTGGGAATCTGGCCCTATGTCTTTGCTGGCTTAGAAGAGGGCAGGGAGTTAGGGTTGTTTGTATATTTTAACACTAGAACAAATGGTTTTCAACAATATTTCAAAGTATCCAACTAAGTCGTTAATTTACCAAGTGTTCCTATACTGGTACTGCAATATTTACGAAGCCAAAAAGTATTCTGAGACTGCAGCCTGAGTGAAAAGTGTTTACTTAGTACAACTGTGCTTCTAACAGGATGGCCTGTCCCTTTAAGTGCCAGGAGGCCTGGGGCCAGCCCTCTTCCATTAGCCTCATCTGTGCCATAATTAGCTGCCTGCCTGCTTAAGGGACAGGACTAATTGGGGTCAGGTGATGGCCTGGGGGAAAAAAAGAACACTGGGCCTCATAAAAGGGCAGAGAACTGTGTATAGAGGAGGAAATGTAAGAAGCAAGTTGGACTCTTGGGAAATGCCCTAGAGTAGGGTCTGGAAGAAGTGGTGCAGTTGAGCAAAGCAGCCTGGGACTTAGAGTTCTGTCCCAGAGCAGAGAAGACTAAAAGGTAGCTGAGGGAGGCTGAGAGTGTGTGAGAGGCTGCAGGGAAGCTGTCTTGGAGTCAGCACTCCATCTCAAGGCAGAGAGACTTAAGGGAAGCATAGAAGCGGCTGAGAACTGAGCCTAGAGGGTGGGATGAAGAGTAGCTCAAAGGTGGGGGGAGAACCTTTTGTTTTAGACTTTTATTACCCCAGCAAAGGATTTAACTGTGAGAGTGACCTATCCAGAGGGCTGAGTCACATGAATCCCTGGAAGAGGTAGAAAACCCTGGTGAGAAGAATCTACAAAAAGATCCTTTTCATCTCCCATCTCAATTATCTCTTCTCTGGGTAAAAATACAGTCCCCTAATAGCAGCAGATTCCATTCCTGTATAGTAGGCTCAACCACCCTCATTTAAGACCCTGATCTTGCAAATAAAAGTCAATGGAGTCTCTCCATTTAGAGGAATAGGCTCATAAAAAATTGTAGTAATAAGGGAAGCCTCACTACAACCTTAACTAGGGGACAGGAATTATGACCTCTAGAGACAGATTTTCAAAAGAGCTCTGCTCCTCTTCAGTCACCTGCAGAAGTGGCCGGATTGGATGTGGAACCCTTTGGAAAATCTTGCCAATGATGTTTTTCTGCTTCTTATCCAGTCAATGCTCAGTTTGGCAACCAAGTGCTTAGGGGTTATTACAAAAAAGGTTCAACAGATAGTCCTGTCTGATCGCCTAGCACAACATAAATCATTCAGATAAAAGGCCACTAGCCATTATCACCTAATGGTTATTATATCCTGATCTGAATAAATGCATCCCCCCATCCACAGTCCTCTGAACCACAACAGAAATCCCCACACAGCACCTACTCCCAAAAGCCTGTCCCTGCATTAAGGCTGTGTTATAAATGTTTCATGGAGCACCCCTGGTGGCCCAGGAAACATTTATAACACATAATGAAACCTCTACCAACCATGGAGGAAGCCAGTCTGACCCTCACCTATAAGCTTATTAATATTTATAAAAGTCATGCAGCTAGCCAACACTTCAATCTACATCCTAAAATTGTAATCCATATCCTAAAATGAAATGGTGCCTGGCATTTTCTCCCTGGTGCGCTGTGATCTATTATAAATGGGTTATTCCTCATTTTCCAAGCATGGAAGCATTTTAATTTTTTTTAACTCTCTTCCTAGCTTAACAGTGCAGTGCCAGTCAGTGAAGCTGTTCAGAGACCTGAGTGCCTCTCTAACTTGCCAGTATTTCACTTCTGCTTGAAGTGGCAGGAGATTCCTCTAGACTTTTCCTTTCTCTGACTCAAGGCAAGAGCCCTTCCCATTGTTTTTATTAATAATATTTATTCATTTATTATTATTCTCCCTCTTCTTGGTGCCTCCCTGGTATACAGAGGATTTTTGAGAACAGTTGTCTGCAGGAAAATGGGATTTGAAGAGAAAATGTGGTCATGTAGCAAGCCCAGTTAAGATCAAAAGAGCTCCTGATTGTGGCCCAAGTGCACAATAGAACACTGCTTTGCCTGCTTTACAGCAATGTGGCAGGCTAGCATTGTCCTATTTGGGGTAGAAGTTCAGCAGCAGGAGCTGGCTTGGCAAAATCTCCAAGCCAGTATTCCCTGGCTACTTGGTCTCCAGACCCAGGTGAAACATGGCAGCCAGGGCTGACTCCAACAGCAGCAATGTTGGGGTCTCTCTTTGCCTTAAGTCTTTTTTTCCATTTTTTGTATAATAAATGAATAAGTGGATATAACATAATGGTAGCCTGGCTGGAGATGGCTAATCTTTACTAATATTAATTAATCAGAATTTATAGTTTGTTTTCTCAGCTTGGGCAGTTTGCTGGGGTACTATAGAGGTAATCAGCAGAGCTGCTTGGGAATTTTATGACTAAATATTCTTTCACTGGAAAACATGGGTTAAAAAAACTTTTCGCAGAAATGTATCAGTTTCCACCAGACTTTTGTTCAGAAGGTTTCTCAGGTCCAGGATGGAATTTCTGGCCAAAATGAACAAATGAAAAAATCCACAGTAGAATAGCTCAGTTATTAGGACACTCATGAAGGTCCTTTCTCTCCTGGATTTGGAACAGGGCCTTGAACTTAGTGCCCTAAGTTCTGGGCTCTACAGTTAGTCTCTCTCTCAATCTTTCCACTTGCGGCTGTTCACTTTTATAAATAAATAAACATTCATCAGGCCAGAAAGAGACTAACTCTATATCCCAGTGGCTAGGGCACTCCACCCTCTGAATCAAGTAGAGAAGGGACTTGAACCTGAGTCCCCCACATTCTAAGTGAGTGCCCTAAGTGAGCTATTGGCTATCTTGAGGTCAGGCTCTCTCCTTTTAATTAAATATGTCATTCTATGTTAGACTGAAATCTGTCAAAACATCAAAAAAAATTATTAAATGGAATTCATGGTTTTCAGCCAGTAATCGGTTTTCTGAACAACTCCACCTGTTGGCACTGCATTGTGAAGCTAGAAAGATGGGGGTGGGGGGTTAAATATAAGGCACTTCCATGGTTGGAAGATGAGGAGGAATAACTCAGATGCCCAGTTCAGAGAAGGAAAAATTACTTCTAAGTAAGTAAATTTTACCTCTGGTTTCTTTTCCCTTTTTCAATATTACCAAACTAATAAATGTGGTCCCTGATTATAAAGCTTTATTAAATGCTTCCACAATAAATGATATCAAGCATACACTAAATTATAAAATTCAGGAGGCAGAATGTCCATTCCTGGAGATTCATGACTCTTAGAATAAAACTGCAATTATTTGGCTAAGCATAATCATTGTAAAGCTCATAACACAAGAAGTGTTTCTGACAGTGAAGACATAGTTGCATTTACAAGTAACACTTTAAATTACCATTGACATTTCTGAATCACTAGTTGGTGGCTGCTATCTTGATAATTAGTGGCATCGTTTGTGATATTGGTCCAGATAGATACAAATGAAAAATTTTAGGCCAAAGGGAGTTTTTTGACAAAGTTAAAGAAAACTCAAAATCCATCTTAAAATGGAAACTTTGACACATGCAACTTTAACAGGGAAGTCAGCTCCATTTCCTGTTTATTAGCAGTGTGTCTCTGTCTTCTTTATTAGGTTTTGACTTGACCAGAAAACATTATTTACAACTATATGTGAAAGTCTTCCAAAGAAACAGTGCTCTCCTGGTTGCATGGCATCACCATATTTGGAAGTCCCTAGTTGTGGGAAGACATTAAAAGAGCTGCTCTTTTACTTCACTTTTATGTCCTTGACCTGCTGCTGCAGAGTATGCACAATAACTAGTGTCAGACTGTGGTGTTAAATACGGCTTTAAATTATATAGTGAACTTAGGTTATGCTTGTTGGTGTGAATATGTCACATAACTTGTCCCCAAAAGTACTGCACATATAACCTTGACACTGAGCAAAGAGAAATTAAGGCTATTACAGTGTGGAACAGTCTTCAAAGAAAAATTGTGGAAGTCCCATCATATGAGTCATTGAAACTAAACTGGACAAAGCACTTGAGAATATACTGGGGGGGGATAAGCCTGCACTGGCAGAAAGAAGAACAGATGACCTCATAGGTCTTTTTTTACCTCTCAATTTTAGGACTTTGTTATATGATTAGCATTGCTTGAGGGAAAATTGCGGTTTTAAGCCTTTTTTTTCCCTTTGTCACAACAGAGACACCAAATTAGAAAGTGCGCGTGTGTGTGCGCGCGAAAAGGATTGTGCAACCAAATTTAATGAAGCTCCTGTTCTCTATCATACCTGTGGGAAAAGTTTTGAAGGTTTTTTGTTTGTTTTGTTTTTGTTTTGATATAACATGCCTTCTCTGATTTCTTATTAGGAGACAACAATGGATGGTCTCAACAATTTGATAAGTATTTTGCAAAATACAATGAAATGACTTCCTCACATGCTTTTGAGGTAAAGACATCGGAGTGCTGTAAGTACTAACAGGAGTTATTCATGTGATTATTACAGTGAGTGCAACATATTTCCTTCTGGGAAATCTTCTTACAACATATTCAGATGCAATGTCATTCCATTTGTAGTGAAATAGATTGAATATCTCATATAGTTTCGATGCATTTATGCAAATTTTAAGTCCATTAATAGTGACTTTCAGGCTACAGTGAAGTTGCTCTCTGAAAAAGATTAATTCCTCTGTTAGAAACATCACAGATACAAAATTATGAAGGAAATATATATTCTTAGAGAGACGCACAAAGTGGAATGACTTGAACCCCACATCTTTCAGAACAAAATGTAAAAAAAAAAAAATCTCAGCCTAGCTTTCCTACAATTTAAAAAAATCCCCTCCTCCTGGGAGAGGGAGAAACCCAGATCCTACATGCTTCTTTTAAAATTTGTAAGCCATTCAGATACTGCAGAGAGCAAGAAGAGACAGATACAGGTTCCTAATATAATTTTGATTAGCAATTTGCTATGAAGTATTATCAGTAAATATAGCACTAAAATGGAAAAATCAGATCCAGATTTTGAACAAATTCAAATTTGGGAGCTTTTAGATCAGGTCTTTTGGGTTGTACCTATCATTTTCTTGTGATAATATCAGTAACAGATGAAATCAGCCAATTGTGAGAGGTCTGCTACTGTATTATCATACCACATTCTACACTAAATCCCTAGTGACTTCACTGGGAGTTACATTCATTAAACTGAGGTAGTATATTGCCCATCATTCTTGCCAGTGGGGTCATGCTGTATTAGATAGGCCAGGGGTGGGCAAACTACAGCCTACAGGCCACATCCAGCCCACGGGACCCTCCTGGCCTGGAGGTTCACCCTCTGCCCCTCCCCGCTGTTGCCCCTCGCCAGCAGCCCCAACTCGCTCATTCTGCCACCGGCTGCAATGCTCTGGGCTGTGGGGGTGTGAGCTCCTGGGGCAGCGCAGCTGCAGAGCCCAGCCTGACTCGGTGCTCTGTGCTGTGTGGTGGTGGTGGTGGCAGTGGCGGCGCAGCTGTAGCGCCGCCAGCCATCGGTGCCCCAGACAGCACAGTCAGGGAGCAGGGGGGGTTGGATAGAGGGCAGGGGAGTTTGGGGTGGTGGTCTGGGGATGGGGGTGGGAATGGTGGTCGGGGGGAAACAGAGGATTGAATGGGGGCATGGGGCAGTCAGGAGACAGGGAGAAGGAATGGTTGGATGGGGCAGAGGTCCCGGGGAGGCCATCAGGAATGAGAGGAGGGGTTGGATGGGGCGGTGGGTGTCCAGGGGCAGTCAGAGGATAGGGAGCGGGGAGGTGTGGATGGGGCAGGGGTCCCAGAGGGGCTGTCAGGGAACAAGGGGGGTTGGATGGGGCAGGAGTCCTGGGGGGCAGATAGGAGGTGGGGGCTGGGCCATGACCCCCTCCCCTAACCAGCCCTCCATACAATTTACAAAACCCAATGTGGCCCTCAGGCCAAAAAGTTTGCCCACCCCTGAGATAGGCTCATTCCTCACTATCTGCTCTGTGCAGAGCTAGGATTAAGAGAAGACACAATAATTGAGTTTTGCATCACAGTCACAGAAGGAGGTATAGCAGGTAGCTTCACATCATGGGGAATGAAGAGGAGTAGATATGATTTTTTTTTCACAAGTACTCTGTCAAAAAAAGTTTTGATTAACTTTTTCCACACTGGGAACTGTTGAAAAATAAAAGATCTATTACTGAGTGGCTCCAAACTGTACAAATCAATTCCTGCGCCAAGAGACTTGATCACCTTCCCTCACTGCAGTAATCACTACTCCTAATATCTTATCCTTTGGAAATGCTAACAGTTATAAAACAATATAACAAAACAAAGAGAAATTATCAGGGTTGTAACTGTGCAAAGAATAGATGACGGTACAAACTACAGGTACTAAAAGAAAAAAGCATCTTGGTATTGCTTGTCAGTTTTTGTTTCATTTAATCAAAACGTGGTTTTGTGCAAACTGACTTAATTGAAGCACCAGATGTGAAATATGCTGTAGAAAGATTGAGTAAAGCTAAATTAAGATTCCTGAATGCGCATTTCATTCAGGTTTGGTCTGTTCATTTGCAAGTAAAAGCTCACAATTCTTGTTCACAGATAATTCAACACTAAGTTACGCCAGGTCTATGCTCAAAAGTTAGGTCGACCCAGCTACATCATTCAGAGGTGTGAAAAACCGACACCTCTGAGGGACGTAGTTATGCTGACTTAACCCCCAGTGTAGACAGCTCTGGTTGACAGAAGAATTCTTCCATCGACCTACCTACTGCCTCTCGGGGAGGTTGATTACCTACACCAGTGATGGGCAACCTGTGGCCCGCAGCTCCCATTGACCGGGAACGGTGAACCACGGCCACTGGGAGCAGTGGGCAGCCCTGAAAATGTAAACAAACTGTCTGGCGGCCTGCCAGAGGATTACCCTGACAGGCGGCAGGTTGCCCACTGCTGACCTACCCTGATGGGAGAACACCTCCCATCAGACTAGGAAGTGTCTACACTGAAACACTACAGTGGTGCAGCTGCAGGGTGGCAACTGTGCCACTGTAGCAGTTTCAAGTGTAGACAATCCCTTTGTGTACGAACTGGAAAAAATGGAAAGGTTTGGCCATTCTTGTGAGGGACTATATTAATCTCATTGTTTGGGGCCAACGTTAAAAAGGAAATCTCTCTGTGAGAGCACAGTTACATGTAAATCAAACAATGGCATGTGCAATTGTCAAACTGGTCCTTGAAATCACAATTCTGCAGCACAAATCATGTGCTTGCATTTTTGGACCTGACCCTTAAGCCTCCTTTCAAAATGTAGCCATTTATGTGAAATTTAAAATATAGAAAAAAAATCTGCTGTCTATTCTGTAAATTTGCTAAATCTTCTCAAAATGTATGCTTGTTACATGTAGTTCATGCTTTAATATGGGCATGCAATGGTGCACTTTTTTTTGCACATCGGCCAACACCTACTAGTACAACCACTGACATTTTGGTCCTTCGTGTACCACAACCTGCTTTTGGTCACAAAACCTATTTGCATTTGCATATCAGGCAGATATCAAGGTTCTGTTACTTGCAACTACAAATTATCTAACTAGCAATTTAGAACTATTTCTAAACTCCATACCACCATCTCAGCACTGCACACGGCTTGTGGAAACAAATGAAGTCAGTTCAGAGGACAATTGTTATTTTTCATCCTGCTCCTGAGTTAATCATTGGCTACAACTTTTGAGACTCCACCTTATTTTCTTCTTCTTGGGTTCCTCTGTTGAATGCGTTATTAAAAGACATGTTTTTACTAATATTGTTTATGTCAAATTATACAGACATCAGAAAAAAAGTAAAAACCTCTAAGGCTTCACAGCACTTTGCGGGGGGGCGGGCAGAGGGCAACACAGCACCAACAAGAGCTCCTGGCATTGTGCTGGAGTCAGGCACTATCTCAGGGAGTGAGGGGGGGGTGTGCTTGCTGCTATCAGGGGAGATTTTCTAAGTGGCAATTAGGTGTCCAACCCTCATTTACTTTCAGTGAGAGTTGGGCACCTACTAGCAGTGTGTGCCTTTGAAAATCTCCCCCATGCTCTTAAAAGCCTGCCGCATGCTCTTCATTGGCCAGTGCAGATCTGGGGCCATAGACCTGCCTTCTCTCTGTCCTAGCCTTAGCTAGCACTGCTAGAGATGCTAGGTCAAAGCACAGAAACTGAGATTATGCCCAGGCAAGGCTCAGGGTGAGTAATAAAAGGGAAAGAAATGTTCTTGGACCCATTCTTAGCCCCTTGTACACCTGCACAGAACTCTGTACAGTTTAGCCCAGATAATGTAATACAGACTAAATAAGATGGTGGGGAGTCTAGCAAATCATGGAATTGGATTTCACAGAAATAGGACCCAAAATGGATAAAACATCCTCCCCACCATATCAGGCCACAATCACAATATCAAGCTCAAAATGTATTCTAAATGTTCTGCTATTGTATTGGACTCAGAAGTCAATACCAATCTTTTAATTATCTGTATTTATATTAGTCACTGTGTTACTAGATCTAAATTAAAGGCATACTTGAGAACCTTAAAACAAAGCATTATCTAGCTCTGTTTAATATGCGCTGATATGTTGTTATACTAAAACCATTTTCTACCCATCTCTTTTTTCCCCATCCCATCACCTACCTTCTGCCATGACTGCTATCTTCTCTTCATTCAGTGGTTGATTCTGTGCCAGCAGAATGTCTGTGCCGAGGGCTAGAGCTTGACTGTGAGGGTGCCAATTTACGCTCTGTCCCGTCAGTCTCTTCAAATGTAACTCTGATGTAAGTAGAGCAGAACAAGCAGCTTCTTGATCTGAACAGCACTGAATATCAACTCTGCAGACCATCTCATAATTATACCCTTATAATTATAACCGCTTGGTTTAACTGAAACTGGTGTGAACTGAAAGTACAGTATCATTCTGTGTTGACAAGCCTTGTAGTAAAACGCTTTTAAACACAGATTACCCCTGCATAAAATAAGAGAAAAGAAATTAGTTCAAAGTGTGAGATATAGTGAGTCTGCAGTCAGCAGTTGTTTGCAATAATACCTCAAATGAGTACAATTTCACCAGCATCAAGAAACACTGCAAGAGAAATAACTCTGTGAATCACATATGCTCAGGACCTCATCCTGAAATCCTTACTCCTGCAAGTAGCCTTTACTTATATGAATAATGTGGAAATTCAGGGAAATACCTGTATGAATAGGGGCTTACAGGTAGGGATTTTGCTCACTATCGCACGATAAGAAGTCAGTACAGCAATTTTAAGATTTGAGAGAGATCTGGAGGGTGGCCTGACCATTGGTCCTGGCTTACACACTCAAATCTGAAGCTGTGCTTCCCACTTGGCAAACAAAATGCAGCATCAAACATCCCCACCTGAGGAATTTTTCTGTAAAATTTCTTGCTATTTTCAGGACATGAAACTACTTGCAGTGGTGCCTTTAATGGACATGTGGGGCACAGAGGCATATGTTCTGGGGGGTAGGTTTTGTGTGTATTTCAGGTTAGAAATAAACTCAAACCTAGGAGATTTATCTTCTGATTTTTGAACTCTTAGGTTTGCTATGCTGCCATTTGTCAACAGGGTGTGGACACCAAGTAAGACTCTGTGGTGCTGCAGCTCTGGGCCCATTATTAATTAGATTGAGAGCAGGTGCAGACAGCCAAGCAACAGTTTCCTGTCTGACATATTCGGACCATTTCACACTGGTATCCACTATGCTTCTACTATGTCCCGCCATATGTAGTCAACTGGTGATTGATCTTGAATGGACTGCAGGTAACATAACATGGTGCCCAAAAGGTTGGGTATGGGGGATGCGACAGTGCATGCGTGGCAGCAAGCAGGGTTCCTCAGGTCCGTTGCCTTCCCATTGGCTGGGGCTGCAGGATAAGTCTAGCCATGTGGCTCTTGCTCCTCTACCCATCTATTTAAATTCTTCAAGGCATTTCATAATCCTGTTGTTCCTGCTAGTTGGAGAATTTAAATACATTGGGGGAGGGGAGCTGTGCAAGAACCAAATGGCCCTCCCTCCCCTTAGCCCATTTTGGTAACAGGAAGGAATTTTTCCCATTGGACCAAACAGGTAGGGGTCTGGTGGGTTTTTTCACCTTCCTCATGGCATTTTAGAGTATGTCTCCGCAGCCCGCAGCAGTAAGCCTCTGAGTCCAGGTCAACAGACTCACGCTTGTGAGGCTCACCCTACAGCACTAATAGTAGCTGTCTAGATGTTGCAACTTGAGCTGCAGCTCAGGCTTTGAAGCCTAGGGAAGGGGGTGGGCTTCAGAGCCTGAGCTGCAACTTCAAAGTGCTGTCTGTACAGCTGTTTTTAGTGTGGTAGCATGAGTCCAAGGCTGTCGACCTGGGCCCGGAGGCTTGCTGTCATGGGCTGCCACTGGCTTTGTAGATGTACCCATGAAGGCACAGCTGGGCCAGCTCCCAGAGATAATGAGACCTGGAATGTCACTGGTGGACCGTGTGCCTATAGGAATAAGGGAGACC
This sequence comes from Mauremys mutica, assembly GCF_020497125.1. NCBI lineage: Eukaryota > Metazoa > Chordata > Testudines > Geoemydidae > Mauremys > Mauremys mutica. Next base: position 67,072,463 of record NC_059076.1, read on the forward strand.
CGAAGTCTTTGTAGCTTGAGGTCTGCCCTTACTAACCTCTGTTCGCCCTTCACACAGAGGGAGGCAGAAGCAAACTGAGTCCTAAAGGTAGTGCTGGGCATGTATTCCCTGAGCTATTAGTTATTTGGTGGGAGCCCTGTAGCCCCACACTGGAAGTGTGTTATGTGAGAATGAGGGGTGGCCACATATCATCCCTTCCCAGTGTTAAATTAATAAAGTTGTAGCCTGCTGCTTAAATCCATCCCATTTATCTGCTGTAGGGTGACCAGACAGCAAATGTGAAAAATTCGGACCGGGAGGGGAGGTAATAGGAGCCCGACATCTGGACATCTGGTCACCCTAATCTGCTGTTCATTTGCCTGCACGTTCTGATCAGTCTAGTGCTGTAAAACATTGCCCTGCATTTTACTCCTGAATAGAAGTCATAGCATTATCACATTATTTTAACAAGCTGTCCCAGCCCTCAAATTTTGTTGCAAACTAATGACAATCCATGATCAGGTAATCCCAGAGCCAACTCTTCTTCTAGACAGTTTTAAATTCTGTTTTTATATGTGGAAGTTTCATTCACATCTTGAAGGAAATACTGTGCATGCTAATTTTTCAGTTTAAAAACCAGCACGAAGGCCAGGCTAGCAGTTTGGTGCTAGAGAGACAGTTTTTATTAGTACTTATCCCTCATTCATGAGGTCAGCAGAGAGTGAGTGTGCATGTGGAGACAGCTCACTCACCCCCCAAGAAGTGGATTGTTTCACATCATTTAACAATAACCCTCCCTGCTGGTTAAGGAGTGCTGCATTGGTGAGCTGTGAAAGGAATCCAGACAAATCTTAAACTCGAAGGACAGTGGCTATGATATGCATTGTTGAGAGAGGTTTAAAGTAGGTGGAAAAAATTAGTTCTCAGGGCTCAAGCAGAGACATAGAGAGGTTTTCATTATCTGCGTAACTGAAATGGCTTCACCCTGTGATTCCCAGCTGTTGATTATTCTCTTCTGTAATACAAGAGACTTGGGTCCGAGTCCCAGTCCCAGTCTCTTGCTCCCTAGGTCAGAAGGTCCCCAGAGTGCTGCAAAGGTGACAAATTTAGCCCTAAGTGCCTCATGTCATAAACCAGACACCCTTCAAACTGATTTAAGGAGCAGCGATGACAAGGACCCAAAGTGAGTCCCTTCTAGTCATCTTTGGGCAGAAGGATAGTAGCTGTTATGTGAGAACATGAGTGAGAATATTAGTGAAAGTGAAGGGAACACTGAAGAGTTCTCAAGGCTGAAAAGTCTACCTCCCCTCTGAGAGGGAAAAATACTATCCTACAATGAACTGGAATTAATTTGCAAATTGGACACCATTAAATTATGCTTGAATAAAGACCGGGAGTGGATGGGTCATTACACAAAGTAAAACTATTTTCCCATGCTAATTTTTCCCCTACTGTTACTCTCACCTTCTTGTCAACCATTTGAAATGAGCCATCCTGATTATCACTACAAAAGTTTTTTTTTTCTCCTGCTGATAATAACCCACCTTAATTGATTAGTCTCATTAGAGTTGGTATGGCAACACCCATTTTTGTCATGTTCTCTGTGTGTATATATATCTTGCTGCTGTATTTTCCAATGCATGCATCCGATGAAGTAGGTTTTAGCCCACGAAAGCTTATGCCCAAATAAATTTGTGCCACAAGTACTCCTCGTTCTTTTTTGCTCATATAGACTAACATGGCTACCGCTCTGAAACCTATCCTACAATGCTGATCCAAGAGCTCCACTTGTAATTTTATGGATTGCCCTATGGGAGATTCTTGATCCACCATGCAGTTCTCATTCCTGGGTCTACAGGGCTTATATTGTTAGGGTATGTCTACCCCGGAGCTGGAAAGTGTGATTTTCAGCTAGAGGAGATCTATCCACACCAGCTACGATGGAGCTAGCATGCAAAAAATAGAAGTGTAGCCGCGGTGGGGCAAGCAGCAGGAGGGGATAACCGCCTGAATACATACCCCTCTGAGGCACCAGGTTTGTATTCAGGCTGCTAGCCCCTCCTGCTATTTGTGCTGCTGCAGCTACGCTTCTGTTTTTAGTATACTAGCTTGATCAGAGTTCGTGCTGTCTCCTCAAGCTTGAAATTACACCCTCCCGCTCCAGTGTAGACATACCCTTAAGCTCTTTCAGTAAGATTACCTTTGTCACTTTAATTGCATCTTTCAACTGCTGCATAATGTGCAGCTGATGTGAGTTTATATATAGAAAGGGGTGGGGGAACAGTGCTTATAAAAATCAAACCAAAATCCAGCCCAGAAATGTAAGATAATTGACACCCCTCCCCCTTCTAAACCACCCCTTCCCCTTTCCCTTCCAAACTCATCTCTCGTTTAACTCCTTTGATGTAAATGGATTCCAGTGATCTAATATGATGCAGAGGCAGGAGAGGAGGGTATACAACAAAAAATCCCTTCTCCATTTAGTTTTCAAAACACGCACGTACTGGCATATAGGGTAACCTTACTGGAAATATTTAACTTATTATAGAAATTTCTGCCAGCTAAAACATGGTGGAAATTCATTAGATCAAAATGAAGTTGGCAGAGTTATACTGAGGATGAATTTGGCCTACTTAGTGTATTTACAGAATTATTTTTTTTTCCAGGTCCCTTAAACGGAATCAGTTAAGAAAGCTTTCTGCTGATAGTTTCAAGAAGTACCAGGACCTTAAAAATCTGTAAGGAATCATTTTAACCTAAAATCTTAAATAAGAGCAACCTGTGATAAGGCAATTTTATGGCTTACTGACAAAACTGTGATTATACTGAAAAAATCTACTGTTTCTTACCTTTAGCTGAAATTTTCAATCATGCAAGTTATTTTTGTTCAAATAGCCTGATGTGTCCTCCATCTCTTTTTTGCAGCCTAAACTTTCTGGACATTACATTTTTATCATTTTTTTTGTACATTAGAAAACTAATAATAATGTGGATCTTAACATGTATAGCATCTTAAGGAAATTAAATTTATAATAGACAGCAATTCTATCAGAAGAAATTAAAGAAAACTGATATAGTTTCATTCTGAAAGTTTGCAAAGTAAAAGGCATTCCTTGTTATGAAAAGACTCATTCATGTCCTTGAGAACACTTTTTTTTTTTTTTAATAAATCACATTTCTGAGCCTTTTGGTGATGACAACTACTACCTGGTGACTACTACCACAAAATGGCTTATTTCATGACCAAAACCTTTTGATTGAATTATTTCTTGTATATTACTATAGGTGTCCTGAATACATTTCATTGTTTTAAAAAATCCCAGTCCTTTTATGAGGGTGAATCATGAAAAATAAGGAACAATTGAGAACTAAAGTGTGAAAGCATAGGACCACTTATCATTGTTGCCAGCTCAAGAGATGTAATATTTTTCTTAGAACATTCTTGGATTCTAACTTGAATTCTGAGGTTGTGCAGCACCATCTTGTGTTCACAAACTTAAGTACAATTTAGATCTCAAACTAAAAAAGTTCTGTAAACAAAGTGGCCTGTTTCATTAAAGGAAACGTATATATGAAACATTTGCTTACAGAATTTAATTCCTTTCATTTACTTCTGATTCACAAGTGTGGGTTTGCTAAGGGATCTCTCACAAATTGATAAGACCTTTTTGGAGCCAATCCTGTTTCTTTTGCAGTCAATGTCAAATCTCCCATTGATTTCAACAGGAGCAAATCCTTTATTTGATTTTGTTGAAAACATTTATTTTTTTTTACAACAAATAAAATATTGTATAGAGAAGGGAAGCATGCTTTTTAAAATCAAATACAAGTCTAACATCTTATCCCCAAAAGTAATGATACCGTATGTAAAATTTTGAAACTCAGTTCATTAATTGCAAAGGAGATGGAGAAAAAAAGGGGGGAGGGGGGAGAGAGTATGAATAATACTTTGTTAGGAACAATCAGCAAGTTTCATCATACATTTTGATTAAATTACCATAAAATGCAACTCTTTGACAATTGTCCCGTATTATAAATAGAAATTCCAGCAAAGTGTTTTAATTGACCTTTGCAGATGGCCTAATTAGAATGACATCAACCCCACAACTGTCTATATACATCAATATAAACAAACCACTGCATGCACTCCATTATACCAGGTCTGTAGTTTTATCTGCAGAGGCAGATTCTGCACCCACGCAAGCCTGTTGACTATAGTAGGATTCTGCACAGGCATAAATGTCTCCTCCTTACACAGATCATATTGCAGGATTAGGGATGAAATCAGGAGGCAGCATGCATGCACTGGTTCATTTACAATGAATGCAAAGCCAGCCAGGTGTTGGTTTTGGCTGATTTTGAATTATCACTGCAGTAATGTGTTATTTTTTAATTTAAATACACTTTTTTAAATCTTTAAGATAAGACCAGCCATGTGAAATAACTGTTGTGAGAGTTTAATTTTAAGGCCTAGCCGCCTTGACAGCATCCTTTTAAATAATATATGTACCTTAGTTGATAAGTTTGGGGATCTTTTTGCATTTGCATTTTTACAGAATGAATTGTTGTCATTATTATATCTTCTCAGGTTTCTTCAGAATAATAAAATCAGAGCTGTATCAGAACATGCTTTCAAAGGATTATACAACCTGACAAAACTGTAAGTATTACCATTGCAGTGCTGAAGCAATGTGGAATGGGGCAACTTTTGAAAACAGCTATACATTTCTCTCTCAGTTATTGTGGACATTAAATAATTCCAAAATGGCCCAAACGCTGAACTCCAATTCACTGAGCACTTGTTCTCACTGAAAACTTCAGAGGATTTGGACAAGTGGTAGCAAGGTTATTTGGCAGGAAAGTACTCTTAAAATATTTCATGGATCTTGTAGTCCGTCCCTATCCCTAAAATTTGCTGTTTCAGAAAGAAAAAGAGGAAACCTCAGTGATTTTAAATGCCAGCTATCCTGGAACCAGTCGTTATGGAATTAAGAGCCAGGAATGAAAACAGTAGGGCTGCCATGTTCAATTTGAAATAATTGAAAACTTTTATTTTCCTGTAGAGAAGCAATTATATAAGGAAAGGACTCTTGTTTCTTATTGTGCAGCAGATTTTACAAAAAATGAGTCTTTTCCAATTTAAAAATACTTTTGGCTAGTGAGTGAAATTGTAGAAAAAAATAAATCCATGTACTGAAATCACTTAAAAGGTAAATTCCAAAGCTGTTATTACCCTTATTCTTTGTCTTTTTTCACCCTAATTTTGGATGATAATTTATTATTACTACTACTCCAGACAATTTGCAGCCCCACTCTTTATTTTTCAGTCTTTTTCAGTTATTCCAGTACCTAAATCCTATGCCTAATGACCTATGACCTGTGAACTTGCTCCCATTTTAGTCAATTGGAGTTTTGCTATTCATTTCAGTGGGAACTGAAGCAGGCCCCAAATGCTTCTGATGCAGGGAGGGTAGTTAGAGCCTACTGTGTTTTCTAATAGAAAAGATGAAGATGCTCTAGATGATCATTGCGAAAAAGCTCCAAGTAGCCATAGTTTCACGGTTGTCCATGCAGCCATATCATTAATCAGAATGCCAGGCTGCTAGCATGGCAAACACTAGCATCCTGAAAGAGACAAAGGGTCAGTATGTGATCACACTCACACAAAGATTAATGTTTTTATTGTTAACAATGGAATCTCTTGAGGATGCAATTTAATAATACTGTTAGGAATACTAAAGGAAAACCTTAAAATTCTTCTTCACTCCTCTAACATTGATTAGAGAATCTATTGTTTTTTATCTTTATTGATCTTGTTTCAGGTATCTGAGTCACAACAAGATAACCCTTTTAAAGCCTGGTGTCTTTGAAGATCTGCATAAGCTTGAGTGGCTGTACGTACTGTTCTTAGTTTTGGATAGATTTTCTCAAGAAATAGTTAAGTTAACACAAGTAAATATTTGTATCTTTTTTATCTTTTTTTATTTCTTTGTATACAGCATGATAATTAAGGGACTCCTTCTACTCCCAGTATGTAAAAACCCCCAGTGACTTTGGAAGCAGAATTGAGCCCTAGAACTTTAATGGCTCTGTTGTAGCTTATTTGTCAGTAGTACGCACAGTTATAAATAAGTAACTGATTAACACAAAATAATACATAAAATAAATCAGATACTCCAAAATGACAGAAATGGAGCACTTCAGAATGAAATTTCTTGGACAGCCCTTTGCCTGTATATGTGCTTCACATCCCACAGAGGAGATGACATTCATAATATGAAATCCTGACAATATTACTGCTTCTTCTGGCAGTGGGATTTGAAAAAAATAACACTGAGATTTGAGGGCATTAATTACATATCTATCTGTGTGATGAAGAACGACTGACAAACTTTTACTGTGCATGTTCAATTGCAGGATTGTCTCAGGGATGTTTTGATGTACTGCTACGTTGAAGAAATTCTCTGTACGGTGTCAAATTTCTGATGACATTGTTTTAAAAGTTGACAAGAAAATTGCTCTTGTTTTTAAGTTTAAAAAAAATCTTTCAAACAATCATGTGAACTGCATTGGAAAAGGAGTTCCCATGTCATCTGATGAAACTTCAATACCCTACCTCAATATATCACAGTATGCTAAATCAATATTCTTATGTAGTTCGAATGCGTATTTGATTATGCCACTTCAGGGTACATTATCTTTTGTAATGTTTATTCAGTTTCAGACCCCAGTAATTTATCAGTCTGATATACATTTTGTTCTGATTTATAGGATAATTGAAAATAACAAGATCAATCAGATCTCTCCACTAACATTTCATGGACTCAACTCACTTATTCTCCTGTAGGTATTAAAATATGAATTAAATGCAATATTTAAAAAAGAGAATAGATGAAAACTAATGTGTGTTTATAAGATTTGTTTGTCAAGCTGTATTGTCAACTGTCTCCAGTAATGGAGCTTATTTTGGAGCTTATTTTGAGCCCCATCCCCCTCCAAAACCTAGTTTTTTCAGTCTTTTTATATGCTAAACTACATTAGTCCTGTATTAGTGCACTAAACTCAAAAGGACCAGAAGTGAGCTCTATGTCCTTGCTTTTCAAAAGGCACATAGGAAACCAATCAGGATGCACATGATTCTCTACATTTGGCCATGTCTACACTACAAATTTGTGTTAACCTAAATTATGTTGGCATACAGCTTCTGCAGTTATTACATTACTTGTGTGTGTGTACCCTTGGCTCCTTGTGTCAGCGGTGTGCATCCTTACCAGGAGCGCTTGTATCGATGAAGAGCGCAGTGCACCATGAGTAGGTATCCCACTGTGCAAATTGCCACCATGGAGTGCAGGATCTTTGGGAAGTTTTTGCAATGCCTGATGGGACCGAAACAAGTCAGACAAGGATTACTGGGAGCATGGGGTCAACTTTACAAGATACAGTGTTCTCCAATGAATAATTTCATCTGCATCCCATAATTTTCACACCTTCTTTTCAAAATCCCACAAACCCATGCATCCCTTCTCACTGACAGAAGCATGATGCCTGCACAACTCTGCACTATTGTCATGGGCATTGCAAGCACAGAGCTCATGGTCAGCTGGGAAGTTACACTCTGCAATAGAGGGCTGCTAGGTATGATTGGCAAGCCGGACAACCAGGAAAAGGAATTTCAAAAATTTGTGAGGCTTTAAAGAAGAGGGAGGGCTTCCTGTCTACCTGACCCCTGGGCAATGGAGTTCACAACGGTGACCAGAATGGTGAGTGTGGGACATTATGGGACAGCTGCTGGAGACCATTAACAGTTGATGTAAGTAACACAGAGTCTACACTCTCACTGTGTTGAACTTACTACATCAATTGTGACTTTACACTGCTCGGGAAGGTAGTGTTATTAAGTCAACATAGTGAGGCACTTACATTAGCGGGAGCAGGCTCATAAAGTCAGTCATATATCGTAACCCAAACTATCAGCTGGATAATTTGGGACCCAATAAACACATGGGTACTGACAAACTATGGAGAGAGAGGAAGGAGAGAGAGAGATATTTGTTTGTTGAACAGTGATATCAACTTCTCAATAGCTTTGCATTGCATACATCAAAACTATGGTTTTCAGTAAATTGTATCTTAATCCAAGTTTATTGGACTCAGTGACTTCAATATTCTTGGATATTTACATACTTTGTGGAAACTTACAGTAAGAAATAAATGTTTCCTTAGTAAAACCTAGATTTATTTGATTAAATACTTATACATCTTTACCGATTTTCTTTTGTTCAATACCTTTCTCACACATTTAAATAATTTGATAGTTTTCCAGTACACAGTGCTTTGTGATATTTTAGTTCTAGGCTACTTTATATCCATCACAATAAGATATTTAGTAGCATTCTCCTCCTTTATCTTATAACTGGGAATCTAACAGTTTTTAGGGAAGTGCCTCGATCTTTTCACCTCCACCCTCTCTATTCTGTCCTGACACAGATTTTAAAAGGCCAGAATCTTCTCCCACCAGTGTAAATCCAAAGCAACTCAGTTGAAACCAATGTGAGAAAAGACTATGGCCAATTAGGTAGTAATCATATTATGTATCTATGCAAATATCAAATGCTGCTGAATATAAACAAGGACCCAGTCCTGCTGCTATTGATTCAATGGGAAAATGATTAGGTTCTAGGTTTAAATTCAAAAAGATAAATGGGGCCAGATTCACACATATGCTTCAGGTGTTTTGTGCTGCTCCAGTGATGCAAGGCAGCCAGAGTGTCAGGGCCGGCTCTAACATCTTTGCCGCCCCAAGCAAAAAAAAGAGCGCCACCCTGCCCCCGCGAGCGCCGCCCAACCCCTCCCCGAGCGTCGCGCTGCACCATCCAAGTCCCCGCCCCCCCCGCGTCGCGTCGCCCACGTCCCCGCCCCCCCCCAGCGCCGCGTCGGGCCACCCAAGTCCCCACCCCCCCAGCGCTGCTTCGCACCGCCCAAGTCCCCACCCCCCCCAGCGCCGCGTCGCGCTGCCCAAGTCCCCCCCCGAGCGTCGCGTCACGCCGCCCAAGTCCCCGCCCCTCCCCGAGTGTCGCATCGCACCCTGCAAGTTCCTGCCCCCCCGACCGTCGCGTCACCCCACCCAAGTCCCCGCCCCCCCGACCGTCGGGCCGCCCAAGTCCCCGCCCCCCCGACCGTCGCGCCGCCCAAGTCCTCGCCCCCCCGAGCGTCGGGCCGCCCAAGTCCCCGCCCCCCGACCATCGCGTCGCGCCGCCCAAGTCCCCGCCCCCCAGCGCCGCGTCGCGCCGCCCAAGTGCCCACCCCCCCCAGCACTGCCCAAGTCCCCGCCCCCCCTCCACCCCAGCGCCGCCTGGCCAAACCAAAAACAACAAAAACAAACCCCGATCGCCGCCCCCTCTCAAGGTGCCACCCCAAGCACGTGCTTGGTAGACTGGTGCCTGGAGCCGGCCCTGCAGAGTGTACCAGTGAATCTGCCCCAACGTCTGCAAAAGATTTCCCTTTCCCAAGTCAATCATTTAGTAATTCAAGAGATGATAGGATCACACCAATGCTCATAACGAAATACACTGAAGTGTTTTTAATCATTGTACTATCTCTAACAATATGAAAAATGAATAAATTCTGCCTGCCTTGTACTGAGAAGAAACAAAACTGTAAAAGGGGCTGGGACGTTATTTTAACATCAATTGCTAACGATACTGTTTTTCTTTTTCCAGAGTGCTGATGAATAATTCTCTTGCGCGTTTGCCTGATAAACCTCTTTGCCAACACATGCCCAGGTTACATTGGCTGTAAGTCTTCTTTTTTTGTGTGTGTGTGGGGGGGTAAAATAATCACCTTTTGTCATCTTTAAATCAGTGTCATTCCATGACACTTTTTACCAGGGTAATATGAGGGAGGGGAATGATGCTGCAGAATAGACAATCCCAATTTCATGCCAGCCTAACTAGACTGACTTCCTGAGGTGTGTTGAATTCTGCTAGGAGCATATTGCAGTCATGGTGAGCAGACAACTAAATTATGGTTGTATCCTGCTGGAAGCACTAGAGACCAGGGGCTCCCTGACTTCTTTCCCCCTCAAGACCACTCGATCACTGCCATTAGGGCAGTCATAATTTGACTCTCAGATTTTGAAAACAAAAAGAGTTAGGCTCTGTCGTACCTGTCAAAACCTGAGTTCAGGATTCAGATTTTCACCCACCTGAGTTAATGATGCTGCTATCACCTAAAGCAGTTCGGGGCATGCCAAAAAATGAAAAATCCAAGTATTATTATGCTTTGTGCAGCCATAAGGTACTGCTGAGGTTTCCCTTTAATAAATAATTACTTCAAAAGTTAAAAGAAGTTAACTTTTTTCAGTGATAGAATGTTTTGGTTTTATCTCCTAGGGACTTTGAAGGCAATCATATACATAATTTAAGAAATGTCACTTTCATCTCCTGCAGCACTCTAACCGTACTGTAAGTAATAATACATTCTATGCAGCCAGAATGAGCAGTGTTTATGGTGAACAACTGTTACATTATGCACAATGGCCGATCAAGTTTCCGAAATATTGGTTGGTGCTTAGAACTGATGGAGATTATTAAAATGCTAAATTTTAATTATACACAACAAAGTAGAACTATTTTATGAACATATGGTAACATTCACCACCGATGAATGCAGCATAACTCCATTTAAGTGAGTTTGACTGATAGTATCAAATATCAAGATTTTGAAACTAAATATAAAAGAAAAAAAATTCTACCACATGAACTGACCAGATTCAAGGATAATATCATTCGGTCAGGTTGCTGATGCGAGACATTGTAGAATTTCCCCAAAGCTTCCTCAGAGCCATTGCAATCATCTTCACAATTCCCCTTCACTCCCTTCTGATGCTGTTGATGAGCCTCTGGACTGCTCTCTGCCTATTGTTGTCACTTTCTCATCTCTTCTGCACTTCTTTCTCTCAGCTGTCTCTTTCCTACGCGGCTCTCCCCTGATTATTCCTTGTGTATTGGGAGGTTTTGGGTGAACAAAGAATGTAGGCTCCAGTCTTTGATGGTTGAATTTCTCAGAAATATCAGATTTGGGATTTGGACTTTCACACTTTTTGCATAAAACATGTGCTTCAGTCACATGCTCAAAAATGTCATGATTTTCAAATAATCAAAAGTTAATACCATCATACTGTCACATGGCATACAAAATATCAAGATATTTGACATTTCTGAATAACTTTAGTTGTCAGTAGATGCAAATGCAACTGAAAGAGCAGATAGCATATATATATGCTTATACATTCACAGTAAAAAGTGTTTATAGAATATTAAAATTTATGAATTTTTAATAACGGCATATTTTAATGTACTGAACAATTAAGTAAGATATGAAACATTGTTTAAAACAAGATGTAAATTAAAGACAGAATGTGCAAAATTATATAGAATATAATCAATTACTTGATTATGTATCACAGTCTTCTCAGAAAACAAACACATCTGAGGAAGCATAAGTTTGTTTTTATACTTTCAGGGTGATGAGAAGAAACAAAATCAGCTCCTTAAATGAAAACAGCTTTTCCTCTCTCCAGAAGTTAGATGAACTGTAAGTTGATTTTTTTAAATCAAAGAACAGCTGAATAATTTAGATCATTTAAATTGTGAAGATGTACTTTGTATGTTTGTCAGTAATTCTGTGTTCATATAACAAGCTCTAGAGAAAGCATCAAACTTCACAGTCATTCAGCATATGAGATAGTAGATCATTTCAGTAAAATACGTAATCCAGGAGAAACTGCGTTCTGGTGTCTGCCCACAAGAGCATTGTGTTTCCTGAATAAGGACAAGGCATGTCACAGAGGATATGCCTACTAATACCTATATGCCAGCAATAACACAGCTGCATGAGGTTAAGCCAGTAATGTAATCAGGGCTCCCAAGCATTTTTACCACCAGTGAACAGGAAAGCAGCTGACCAAGAAGAATCTGTATCCTGTGAGCCCATCCCAGATTTGGGTTCCTCATTTGATGCAAACTATCTGGCCAACTACTGCCCAGTATCTAATCTTCCATTTTGGGTTAACATTATGGAGAAGATAGTGCTGAGACAACCCTCAAAATATCTGGTTGCCTTCTATCTACCTGACTCTTGTCAGTCAGGGGAGGGGCCTGGCTACAGCACTGATTCTGCACTGGTTACATTGATAGATGATTGTCTCGTATGATAGATAAAGGTCAGGGGCCAAATTCTCTACTCATGTCACTGGATGCATCTCCATTGACTTGAAGAGTTTGATTTGATATATTGCTCATTAGTTTACTTAATGATTTGGGGAAACTGCTGGGATTTTTTTAAATGTTGCATTTTTTAAATTATGTCAAAGCATGCAAATCCTGTTGCCCAGGATAGGGATATCTTTAATCTTTATTATACTTACATTATTAATAAATGCTAGATATTATTATTATAAACTAGATGTAACAGATAATGTATCCATTAGGACATTTTTTTTAAATCCATTTTAGTTGCACAATGGATAAGAATTTTATTCCAAACCAATTAACTACCATAAGTAAGGAATTAAAGTGGAAACTGACTAAACATTTACTGTAAATGTAATTGAAATGGTCTTAGCCTATTAACTGAGATGTTAGATTATTTGGTTATTTGATATTTCTGTCCAAGACCGTAAATTAATTGACTGGGGAGGAGGTGGGGAACTGGAGAGAAGAAGAAGCACCAAAGAAGAGAAAATGAAAAGATAATTAAAATCAAATCAAAAGTAAAGTAAAAAATAATAAGACCTGGGAGTATTATATAGTCTCATATAGTCTGAGGTCTCTATCTTGCACCCTTTACTTTAACATCATTCTTTTATTTTCCAGGTTTCTGATAACCTATATAACAACCTATAATTTGAGTTGACAAAGGGACTCAAAATTATGGACCTCTTTACGTTATTAATGCTTCTTGTCATAATGAAAAGAAACCACTAACAACAAATTATATTATATCTGTGATTGTTTCCTCAGAGACTTGGCTAGCAACAAGATTGAATCACTTCCTCCATACCTATTTAAGGATCTGAAGGAGCTCTCACAGCTGTAAGGCTTTATAATAACTCTTCCTTATACTGTGTGCTATTGTACATTATTCATTCGAAATTATAGCTTCAGTCATCCAATCCAGGAAGCAAAACCAAGAAAGTCATGTTCATATTTGAGTTTTACCTGAAAATGCCAAACTTAGTCTGAAATGCAATTTTTAAAAAAGATTATGTACAAAATAATTACATAAAAGATGCATAGTATCATGATTGTCCAAAAAGACCAATTATTTAAAATTATTTCTACCAATATATTGTTAGTATTTTTAATAACTAGATTCCATTACTCAGCACACAGAAAATGAATATGCCATTTAGAACGAGAGATCTCATGGACTTCAACAGGCGCTCAGCCTGTGACAGGAGTTGGCCCTAAGAATATATTTTAGGAATACACTTTTTCCTCAAGTATTAAATCTTCTGTTAAAATGACACATTTTCTCTACTGGAATCTATTAGTTTCTGTGGTTTATGCTGCTATGATTCTGTTTTCTATGTATTACAACCTGGAATGTAGAAATCTGCCTCTGTGCTTGACAGCAGAGCTGCAACAAGATTCAAGAGAGAAGTTACTACAAAATAAAAAACCACTCTTCATATTTGTTTGATCTTTGTACCCAAATGTGTAAACACTGCTGCTGGGCACAGTAGTGCCTATCATTAGCTGTTCCATTGACTTCATGGACTCCTGACTTCAATATAGCCATTCACCATATCAAGTATCACACCCAACAGCAGATGTTTGCAAGATCAGGCCCTGTGTGTGGTGGTTGCCTGAATCTGAAATAGAAGTAATCTAGATAGTTTTGTTCTTTGTGCATGGAAAACATAACCGCTCTGAAAAGGCTGACAGACCAATGAGAGAAAAGGGCACACAAAGTGAGTAACACCAGGAAATTAGTGAAGGAATATTAAAAAGATGTAAGCAGGGATGGACTGATGTTTAACCAAAAATGTAGTGCCCAGACCTGTTTGTATATTTCTGTGGGGTGGTTTATTTACAAAACGTGGAAATCACTTTGGAATTATAGGAGTCCAACCATATTTGCTTATCTCCAAAGAGGGGTGGAGTCAAAATTTAAAGACACTTTCAGAGCATGATTCTTCTTGTTCAGTCCTGCTTTAGGGTCAAATTGTGACTGTTAAACCATGGGCCACATTAGAGAAGATAAGTAGGAACTGTGCAGTAATAACAGGGATCCCTCAGAGAACTGTTATTCTTGTATCCTCCCCATTGACATTCACCTTTTTAATGTATTTCTATGGTGAACGATAAGGTGTATAGTATCCTGTATCCAGCTATATTAGGTCCCAGTGTAACTGTGTTGATATAATGCAACGCAATGAAATTATCATTCTGTTGCATCACAAATCTATATAAATACCTTTAATCAGGAGTAGGTATTCTTTTAATGTCTTCCCTTCACACTGTGTCCTTGGTAAGGGCCAGCACAGTGCAGTGGTGCACATAAAGCTGGAGAGACTGGGTATAAGACATTACTCCTGCAGTCACTGTAGGGGACATCAGGAGGACAGCAAAAAATTGTGAGGTACACACACACACAAATACACATACATATAAATACTCAGAGTGGTTGTGCCTGATTCTAATTTATATTATTTTATTCTACTGCCCTCAAGTTTCTTTCTCAAGTCACATAAATGCATGTAAAAAAGATGCATTTTAGAGACTGGGGAAAAAACCTGTGACTTATTTTTTAAATTACTCCTGAGGGAATTCTGCACCACTGTGCATGCGCAGAATTTATGACCCCTGCAGATTTCTTTGCTTCCCCACAGAAAAATGACTTTCTGATGGAAGCAAAGGGAATCCACAAGAGCGCTCATACTGCCTTCCCCAGCAGTATGTTTCGGGTGCCCAGGGCAGCTAGCAGAGAGGTAAATCACTGTGGGGCAGGGGATGGGACTGGAGAAGACCTGGCTGGTGGCTCCTACCCTGCGCCGGGCTCAGCTGCTAGTCCCAGCTGGGCTGGGGAGGACCAGACTTCTTCTTTCCCTGCACAGCGTCTGGGGCCATGTCAGACCTACCCCCAGATTTCTCCCCCTGGCTGAAAGAAGCTCTGCAAGTTCTCTCCTCCCCCACTCCCACTTCCTGCACCCATCGATCCTCGGCTGCAGGGGGAGGGATCACTGTACATGGAGCTGCTACCCCATCCACTCAACCCCCGTACATCCAGACCCCCTCATACCCAGACCCTCCTGCTGAGCCTCACCACCACCCCCTGCACCCAGAACCACCCATCCCGATGAGCCCCACTCCCCCTGCACCTGGACCACCCCGACAAACCACCTGCACTTGGATCCTCACCCTATTGAGCCCCAACCAGCTGCACATGGATCCCCACCGCACTGAGCCCCATTCCCCCAGCATCTTGAACCCCCTACTGAACCCCCCCACACCCGGACCCCCCACCAAGCTCTATCCCCCCACACCCTGACCTCTCCCTGCTGAGCCCCAACCACCTTCACCTGGACCCCCCTGCAGAGTCCCATTGCACGCAGAACCCCTCAACATGCCCCTGTGTATCCAGATCCTCCCCACACCCATATCCCCCATTGAGCTGCCAGCACCCAGATTGCCCCACACCTGGCTCTCCCTGCACTAAGCCCTCCCACGCACACTTGGATCCTGCATTACTGAGCCTGCTCCCCCACACCTGGTGCACTTGGCACAGAGGGGCAGGGTCCTGGGGTGTTTCTAGGGCAGACCCGGTCCTTGCGCTGTCTCAGGGTTGGGTGCAGTCTCACTGCTGAGTCCATGTCCCAGGGGGGAGCTGCACAGTGATCTCCCACCTCTGTGCAGCCAGTGGCCTGTGCTCCCCAATGCCATGCTGGAGCCTCCACATTTATTTAACAAATAAAATTTGCAGAATTTAAATATGTTGTGCACATCATTTTTTATTTTTTTGGCATGCCTTCAGGAGTATTAAATATATGTGATTTTTTTTCTTTTTCTTTTATTTTTTTTGGTAATCTTGCAGTCCTAGCTAGAGATAAGTCTGGGTGGCATTTGATCTGCAGGGAGGCGACGCCACTTTGGGATTTGCTATGATGATGATGAAGGATTCTTTGGAGTTTTTTTAATATATAAGGTCCAAAAAGTTTAGCAACTGAAATATTTCTGCAATTAAAAACACTGAATAAAATTTCTTGTATTAACACCATGCTTGTGAAGCATCAGGCTGTTCTCTGTTCTTGTTTACCAAGTTGTCAGGTAGAGGAGTATCAGGAGGTAGGCATGTTAGTCTGGATCTGTAAAAAGCAACAAAGAGTCCTGTGGCACCTTATAGACTAACAGATGTATTGGAGCATAAGCTTTCGTGGATGAATACCCACTTCGGCAGACGCATGTAGGTAGAGGAGTGTCACTATTTACAATTGTAACTGTCTTACTATGAGTCACTATTACAGGAATTGAAAACAAAGGGATAATGTGGCTAGACACTATCTTTAGAGGAGGAATCTGCATAATATTAGCTATCACTGTTTGCATTTACAGGAACCTTTCATACAACCCCATCCAGAAAATACAAGCAAACCAGTTTGATTACCTACTAAAACTCAAATCCCTGTAAGTATTTAGTCCTTTTAATATATGTGTTATGGATATTTTCTTTTTGATTTTGCAATTCTTGTTGAGAAAAATTGTTTCTGCAAAACAAGTGTAATAGCAAGCCATATATGAGGTGCTTTGTACCTCTGCTCCTCTATTATATTTGTTGGTGTCCCTCAAAGATGTAACTTTGAAAAAAATTACCTCCGGTATTCAGATTTCTTCCTGAGCTCTCCAGCTTCTTTTGTGGGAAATTTTGAAGCACAAAAAGAGACCAGTCAGTCCAGATAGCATATAAAAATATCCAGAAAGGGTGAAATCAATTCCACTGTCATGAAGGTAAGGGCTTTTCTAGATGAACAGTTGGTGCACGCCTCATGTTGGGGTGTAAATCCACAGCACACTAGTGTGTTGCACACTAACTCTCCATGTGAACAATGCTGCCACACATTAAAAGTTCCCTAGCATGCTTTGAAATGGATCTTCTAGTGCATGGTAGCAGAGTCCAAGGGGCGACAGTGCACAGCAGACTAATGTGCTGTGGATTTACACTGCCCAGCTTGTTGTGCACTAAATCACGATGTGGTCAAGCCTTTAGGTGCCTAATTCCAGGCTGGAGGGAGGTGGCTCCCTCTGCTTGGGATTCATGCTCATGAACCCTCTCCTAGAGTTAAGCAATTAAGCCTGTTGGTGGAAGAGGAGATGTCCCCCCCTTTAACATTTAGCCCAGTGATTAAGGTATTTACTTGGGATGTGGGAGACACAGTTCAGTCCCCCACCCCTCCTTGATGTGGAGAACAGATTTGAATTTAGGTCTCCCCTTTCCCAGGGGAGGTCTGAGGTATTTTGGAGCAGATTATGCTCAATCTCTCCTGTTGACGCTGTTCTACTGCACATAACTTAAATATTCATTAGGCCATAGAGCAAATGTGAATGTCCTAATCACTTTAATTATTTATACACAGTGAAAGAGTTTCCAAAGGAAAGCTTGAGAAAGACCTACCCCATACTCCAGTGATAGAAAAGACTGTATTTAGAGATGTTACGCAGAAAGACTTGATAAGATTTAGACCTAACCCAGATGTAAGCACCAAGGGAGAGGTCTGAGTCAAAGATGACACCCAGAATATAGGCCTGAATGATAAGTAGGACGTTCGTGTTGTCCATGGTGATCAAGAAAAGAGGGGTTGAGGGGGGGAAATGAAGAGCTCTGTTTTAGCTATATTGATCCAGAGCTGATGGTTAGACATCAATGAAGAGATGTCAGAGAGACACGCTGGGATTTTAGTCTGGACAGGAGACAGGCCTGGAGTAGAGAGGTAAATCTGTGAGTTGTCTGCATAGAGATGATAGTTGAATTTGTGTTTATAGATTAAATTATCCAGACATCAGATGTAGAGGGAGAAGAGAAGCAGACCAAGGACAGAGCTCTGTGGAACCCCCACAGAAAGTAGGAGTAGGGATTAGGAGGCGCCTTGTAAGGGCAAGCGGAAGGCGCAATTAGAGAAGTAGTAGGAGTCATGGAAGCCAAGGGATGACAAGATTTCAAGAAGAACATGGTTGATTGTGTCTAAGGCAACTGACAGGTCAAGGGGGATGAGGATGGAGTACTGGTTCTGAGATTTTGGCTAAGAAGAGGTTATTTGAGCCTTTGGCAAGAGTGGTTTCCGTGGCATGCAAGGGGCAGAAGCTGGATTTGAGTGTGTCTAGGATGGAGGAGAGGAACTCCAGACAGTACTTGTAAACAGTGTGTTCAGTGAGCTTTGAGATGAAAGGGAGAATGGACATGGGGCAACAGTTGGAGAGGCAAGTGGGATGAAGGTTGGTTTTTTTTTCTCAAATGGGAGACACTAAAGCATGTTTGTGTTGTGAAGGGAAAAATGCTAGAGGAGAGTGAGTGGTAAGAAGAATAAGGGAGAGGAATGAGAGTGAACATAAGGGAGATCAAGAGATAGGATGTGATTGGGTCACTGGGACAAGTGGAGGTGTTAGAAGAAGAAGAAAACAGATGAGAAACTTCTGCATCTGTGACCAGAGATAAGCAGAAAGTTGGTGGGAAGGAGAAGGGAAAGCACAATAAAAAAATCTCTGGGGACAATAAAAAAAGCCCTGAGGAAAGGGCCTTAAAAGACCCTCCCAGCTATTAACCATTAAGGCAGATACTGTTCTTCACCTGTGGCTTGATCTGCTGTGAACTCAGGTGAACTTTGCACTAAAATCTTTATAGGATAGGCTCCAAATCCATCTCAGTCCAAATCAAAAAATGACAGTGTGTATTTAGAAAACATACTATACAGTTAACTGTTGCACTGTTTGAACTGAAAGAATTAAGTAATTATTCTGTTAATATAACACTATGAAATTATACTTCAGTGACACAATATTGTCGTTGAAGATATTAATGCAATTTTTTTCTTACATTAAGAAAAAATAAAAACAAAATCCCTTGGTAGTTTTGAAAGAGTGCCCAACATTTTAGGAAAGATGTGGACAGATTGGAGAAAGTCCACAGGAGAGCAACAAAATTTTGAAAGGTTTAGAAAACCTGACTTCTGAGGAAAGGTTGAAAAATGTGGTATGTTTTGTCTGGAGAAAAGAAGCCTGAGGGGGGACCTGATAACAGTCTTCAAATATGTTTAGGACTGCTCTATACAGGACGGTGATCCGTTGTTTTCCATGTCCATCGAAGGCAGGACAAGAAGAAATGGGTTTAATCTGCAGGAAGGGAGATTTAGGTTAGATGTTAGAAATGATTTTCTAACTATAAGGGCAGTTAAGTTCTGGAATGGGCTTCCAACAGAGGTTGTGGAATCCTCATCACTGAAGGTTTTTAAGAATATGATAGACAAACACCTGTCAAGGACAGTCTAGATTTACTTGGTCCTGCCTCAGCACAGGGAGCTGGTCTTTATGACTTCTAAAGGTCCCTGCCAGCCCTACATTTCTGTGATTTTCCTCAGTCTTTGTCAAATCAGTGTGCCAGTCATTGGGTGAATTCCAGTGGTTGTTACTATAGCTAGTGAAGTACTTTGGACCCTCTGAGATGAAAGGCACAATATGAATTTAAAATACTATTATTAGAACTGTTATTTTCCCTGAGATAATGGAAGAACATCAATAGAACAGTTCTTTGGAAAGGCAAAGTAATAATATAGATAACATTGCTGAGAGCACTGAAAGAGGCTCCTTTGTGCTATTAGGACAGGGGGGTTATCAGAATTAACTGTAATTTATTTTTATTTCACTTTTTAGCTTTTTATTTAGATTTTCTACTGCAGAAGTTTCAAATATACGAATGGACTAGATGCAATTCTCATTCATCTATAATTTCATGTAATCAAAGCTACACAATTGTGCCCACAATAAGCTTGTTGTGTTTTACCACTGATTTTATGTTGCCTTTTTTTATTGTGAATATATTGGTTATAGCAGCCTGGAGGGCATTGAAATTACAAATATTCAAAGAAGGATGTTCAAACCACTTAGAAATCTCTCCCACATGTAAGTAGATTATTCCAGTTTTCCTTCTTGTGTTTTGATTTTTTTAATTTTACAAAGTGCAGAATGTTTAAAAATAGAAATATATGAGAACTTGCATTCACTGCCTCTCTGGCTGCTGAGTAGTTGAAAAACCAATTGATGCTGTCAGGTAGGCTGAGAGTATCATTAAGAAAAAGTGATGGAGGGAGGAGGTTAGGATTCATTTTAACATAATGATAAAGTTAAAATTATAATTAAATCTCCTAAACAGCAAAGTTCAGTTCCTTGTAAACAGATATTGTACTGACCCTATCTAGGTTTGCTTATTGATGTATACATGATCTAAAGTAATATTAATAGTACCAGTTTAGGTATGCTAGTATATGTATAATGTATTCTGATATAGACCATTATTAATGTTTCTGTCGCTCTCAGAATGTACCAAATCACTTTCCGCTGATGAAAAAATACAACCATAATCAGCAAGAATGATCAAACCTTTATCAGCATAAATTAAAACAAACTGTCATAAGTAAAACAAAGGGGGGGGGGAAATACCCCAACTCAGCAGCTGGGTATAGATCTCTTGAGTTTCTACAGATACTCTTTGCTTTCTGACTCCCCTGCAGACATTCCTATATGCCTTCACAGACCTAATTAAACTAGGGAAAAGGGAAGGGGGGCAAGAGATAGTGAACTCCCAGCTTAGTAAGGACTAGCTATTGTCTCTGCACTCTGTCACAATCATATCTTTTTATAGTGTACGCTATGGATTCAATTAAAATAATTATTTTTTTAAAGTACTGTTATTACTAATGTTTAGCACACATACATAATGCTTTTTAGCATCAAAACATTAACAAACATTAACTAACTAATCGGTCCATACCCTGACAGGTTTTATACAGACTTGAAGTTTATTTCAAATTCAGACTGGAAATAAGGTTTACATTTTTAAGGGCGAGAGTAATTTACCATGGGTAGTGGTGGAGTCTCCATCACTGACAACTTTCTAACAGATCTGTTCTAGGAATTATTTCGGGGAAGTTCTATTGTATTGTACAGGAGATCAGACTAGGTGATCACAATGGTCCCTTCTAGCCTTGGAATCCATTAATGAATTTGTGCATTTCTTTGTGTACTCAAAAAAATCAAAATCCTTTATTACTAGTTTTCTATTACCAGAAAACATTTTATGCTTTGGATCTTTACTAGGTGTTCCACAAATGCCCATATTATTGTGAAAAACATGTATCCCAAGCCACACCAATTTGACAATCAAAGTGAAACATTTTTCTCATTTTCTTTTTTCCTCAACCAGATATTTTAAGAAATTCCAGTATTGTGGATATGCCCCCCATGTGCGCAGCTGTAAGCCAAATACCGATGGGATTTCATCCTTTGAGAATCTCTTAGCTAGCACTGTACAGAGAGTGTTTGTCTGGGTTGTTTCTGCTGTCACTTGCTTTGGAAATATCTTTGTTATCTGCATGCGGCCTTACATCAGATCTGAGAACAAGCTCCATGCCATGTCAATAATGTCTCTCTGCTGTGAGTATTTCCCCCAAATCAAAGGTATCAAACACACATAAAAATCTGTTTTTAGTATGTATGGCTATAAATTTTATTATTATACAGCAGTGACACACCCACAGCACTAGATTGCAAGAGAGAGAAAGTTCAGCCAAATTATAAGATGCTATACCTCAAACAACACAAAGGTTGTTGGATTCTACCTTTAAGTTACTGTGGAGAGTGGGTTAACACTGAAGGCCAAGTGTCTGATATTACTCCCATAGAAGTTGAGTGTCAAATTACTGTCTTCAATAAGAACAGGAATGAGCCCCAAATTTTCAAAGGAACATTAACCCAGCTTCAACACAATTATGAGCACATAGTAATTTGTGCACACCAGCAGGATTTGTGTTCTAAATATTCCAATTTACAAAATGGTTGTAAAAACTCAATTTTACACACATTCTGTGATTTCTGTTTGCATGAGAAAATGCTGTTCTTTACATGACCAAATGATTGTGTATGCAAATGCAGGATTGACTTTGAAAATGTGACCCTGAATGTGACTCCAGGGCTTTCCCATTTTTGGAGTATTTCAAAATGTTTGCTTTTTGTTCCAGATCATAATTAAACCAAATTTCAAAATATTGAAATCCTCCACAAAATGGAATTATCTTTCTTTTCACAGCTCTAATCCTGACCATGCCTAAGGTGGCTCAGAGAGGAACTCCCTAATGCATACTTTGAAAAGTGTGCAGGAACCCTCCCACAATATTTTACTTTTCACTGTGGAGCTTATTTAGTCAGCCACACATGTGGAGTGTGGCCTGTCTTACCTGAGAACTTTTCGACCTCAGCAAAAGGCTCTGTGCAATCTGTATTGTGCATGCCTAGCATATGATTTTTCATAGGATCATAGCTTGGGCAAATCAAAACCAAATTTCTGTAACACTAGCAAAGACACTTCTACTCAATGTGAACACTTTGCACACAAAGTTTCAGTATTCTAGCCATTTTGGAACTAGAACTGTTCATAAAAAGCTGCAGGAAGTATTTTTATAATGAGAAATGTATATTATTTTTATTCATGCTTTATAACAACTGTTTTTTGCATGAACTTAAAAGAAAAATCACGTTAGGGCAGAGAGCAAGAATAAAATATGTCAGTCCAAATGGTGAAAATTTCAGAAAGGCAGCAGTAGTCACTGAAAACCAGTTAGAATTGAGAATTTTATAACCTTAACTATAGTTGCTGGTAGAACTTTAAGTATATTATTAAAATATATATATTGTAAAATAAAGGATAATTCAGATATATAAACCAAATTATTCCCTATTGATTCATATTCTTAAATGTTATTTCTACAGGTGCTGACTGCCTGATGGGAATATATTTATTTGTGATTGGAGCCTTTGACGTTAAATATCGTGGAGAATACAACAAGCATGCTCAGTTGTGGATGGACAGTATCCACTGCCAATTGGTGGGCTCATTGGCTATTCTGTCCACAGAGGTGTCCGTTTTACTGTTGACTTACCTGACTTTGGAAAAATATATATGCATAGTTTACCCTTTTAGGTGTTTGAAGACAGGAAAATGCAGGACAATTTCCATTTTGATTCTCATCTGGGTTATTGGCTTTGTGGTTGCTTTTATTCCACTGAGCCACAAGGAATTTTTCAGAAACTACTATGGCACCAATGGGGTCTGTTTTCCTCTTCATTCAGAACAGGCAGAAAGTACAGGAGGCCAGATTTATTCTGTTGTTATTTTTTTAGGTAAGTATGTTATGTTTCTTCCTTTACATATGTTCGCTGGAGCTACAGGGGGAGCCCAACTTTCAAACAAAGATGGCAGCCTTACTAGGCTGCCCAAATCCCATATTTGGATGCTCTGATTAGTATATAAATGCCCACTTTATGCACTTAGGTACAGTGATCGGCACCCAAGAATTAGATTTGAACACCTTATTTACTCATGTTTGAAAATGGGCCCTCTGTGAAAGTATGAGACCCATGAATTTATTAAAATATTTACTTTTAAAATCTCAGTATTATACACGAGCTTACTCATTTGCTGCTTAGTTTGATGATGGGGTGATGACCAGTCACTGACCAGTTGGTTGGAGCATATGCTAATCAGGGATTGAGCCCCCGCCCTTTGCCTGTCTAGGCCACATCTTTCTAGGGTCGAAAGGATGGTCTAGTGGACTGTGCACTGCACTAGGACTTAGGAGATCTAGAGCCAGTGCCTGGTTCAGTCGCAGACTGCCTGTGAGACCTTGAGCAAGTCAGTTAATCTATCTTGTGCCTCGATAAGCCATCTGTAAAATGGGAATAATACTGACATGAGAGGGTTGTTGTAAGCATAAAATTCATTAGTAGTTAGCAGGTGCTCAGATACTACAGGGAATAGGGGTTGTAACGTATCTGGGAATAGGGGTTGTAATGTCAGTAAAGCAATGCTGAAATCAAAGAACACGGACCTACAAGATTCACTACATGGTTTAGATAGGGAACGTTCACTATTTAGTGATAATTAATAAATATACTTTGAGTAAGGGGGCATTAACCTCAATGTCCTATATAAAGTCTAACTCAAGTTCTACCTACCTATCTAAATTCCAGTTGTACTAGTAGTTTGGATAAAAGATTCTCCTTTGCTACCTGCCCTATAACTTCCCCAATTTGCCAGTAAGCTGCATGCCTGGAAATAATCATTCATGTCTTAAATCACTAACATCCCTTAACTTCTTAACAGGTGTAAACTTGGCAGCTTTTATCATCATTGTGTTTTCCTATGGAAGTATGTTTTACAGTGTTCACCAAACAGCCATCACAGCAACTGAAATCCGGAATCATATTAAAAAAGAGATGACCCTTGCTAAACGGTTTTTCTTCATTGTTTTCACTGATGCATTATGCTGGATTCCCATCTTTATTTTGAAATTGCTTTCTTTACTTCAAGTAGAAATACCAGGTATGTTTTTTGTTTCTTTTCTAAATAAAAAATTCAGTTAAATGGCTTGTGTGAAAATCATCTAGAAAAAGAAAGCTAAAGTGCTAACACTGTGGCCTGGTCTACACTGGGGGGGGGTCAAACTAAGGTACGCAACTTCAGCTATGCGAATAGCGTAGCTGAAGTCGAACTACCTTAGTTCGAACTACTTACCCGTCTTCACGGCGCGGGATAGATGTCCGCGGCTCCCCCGTCGACTCCGCCACCACCGTTTGCGGTGGTGGAGTTCCGGAGTCGACGGGAGCGCGTTCGGAGTTTGATATATCGCGTCTCATCTAGACGCGATATATCGAACTCCGAGAAGTCGATTGCTACCCGCCGATCCGGCAGGTAGTATGGACGTACCCTGTGAAGATATCAGTTAATATTTGTACACTGCTATTACCACAAAGTATTATATACTAATACAATGTTACTGAGTATATACACTTTTGAATATTTAAATTTTTTTTTTCCTCCTCAAGGTACTATAACTTCCTGGGTGGTGATTTTTATACTGCCCATAAATAGTGCTTTGAATCCTCTCCTCTACACTCTGACCACACGACCATTCAAAGAAATGATACATCAGGTTTGGTATAATTACAAACAAGGAAAATCCATAGGAAGCAAAAGCAGTCAGAAAACATATGGCCCATCATTTATCTGGGTAGAGATGTGGCCAATGCAAGAGATCACACCAGAGTTAACAAAGCCTGCTATTTATACAGACTCCTTTGAAACATCAGTATCCACGCATTCCACAAGACTGAATTCATACAGATAAATGTTTTGAATAGTCACAGTAAAATTTGCACAGTCATCTTTGATGTGGACTCACTGTTTTATAGCAACAAGGAAAAAGCTGTAACACGGATTCGCATCAGTGATGGCCAAGTCGTCAAATCAGAAAGAGACAACAGAGAGTGAACTTAACAGTACATACATTTTTGACGAGCCTTAGGAAGTAGTAGCCATAGGAAAAAAATATTTATGCGATTAAAATTCCACTAACACTCCAATTGTTTTTTTCATTGTGGGGTTGGGCAGATAAAGTCAAAAAGGTTAAAACTGTCACTTTGTATCTTTCTAAATTCTAAAATGTAATTCATATGCAGTCTATTGTTAGATGACTAGATTGCTAGCAATATAAAAGTTAACTATGAATGGCTATGCAGCTTCCTAAACTTTAGTCAGTTGCAATATTTTTCTGAAGAGTTACTCATAGGTCAGGCACTGGACACCAACTACAATGATTCAGATTTATGAATATTTTAAAAAGGTACAATGTTGAGCTAAGTTTTGGGGGATCCCAACTGGAGCAATCAGGCAGATTCTCCATATGTGTATGTCAGATTTTTATTTTTTTTTAAGACACTTTTTGATATTATGAAAGAAAGGGATACTGGATAAGGAGACTTTCAATAACTGGCTTGTGGCCAGCTGAGTTCCCAAGATAACACAGCTGGAGGAAATGCTCTTCTGCATTTACACTTCAAAGCTTTATTTAAAAGAAGCAAAAAGATGTTTTTAATGTTTGCACTCAACTTCTTAAAAGATACAAGAAGTAAAATATAGTGTGACTCACACTTTACTGTTTACAAAACTCTGAAATATGTTAGAATCAAAAACAGAACAGATGTGTATCATGTTTCCGCTACTGTGTATATTGATTTATTTGGAATAAAGATTTATCTGCTGATCAAACTGACTGTTTTCCCCTTGATGAAAATAGTAAACACACCATATTTCATTTTACATCCTCACTTGATACTCTGGATAATGCAGAATGTCTTCAACATTAACTCTCCTTTACTCCACTTTGAGAGCATCAAGTTGATTAGCTAAATAATCAAGGAACAGTAAGAGAACATGTACTACTTACAGCCTTCTCTATGCTTTGACAGATTGGAGGAAGAAACAAGCGGCCATAATTAGCTGTTCAATATTTGTTCTGTCTTTTATTCTTTAGATTAAAAAAAATAGATTTTCTTAGGGTGGGAGACACCTAGAAATAGGGATCAATGACTATTCAGTCATGGCACATCACTACATTTTTCTATAGCTTCCCAACTCATTTCAGTGCTGCTATTTCATATGTTTCTGGGTACAGTACCTAGGATCCAGATATTTACCACAAATTAAAAATCTTTTAGCTAGTAGATCCTTGTTTACAATGGTATGCCTGATTATAGGGTTTGAATCACAAACCTACTAGTTCATTAAATGGGAGGAAATGCAGAACAAGTTCTAATACAGCCTATTATCTCAAAGATTACAGAAAACGGAGAATTAGCACAGATACTATTGAAACTGAAATGTATATTTCAAATAGCAACCCAACCTTTTAATACACAATACAGCTGAGTTTCTATCGTAAGAAAAAATATGATCTAAGCACACAATAAAGCACTTTAAATATAGTTTAGTAACCAAAATACCAAAAAATATCAGGTGTAGAAGGGTTTGCAGTGATCAAATAATCTGTAAAAATGCAACTATGTAGAAAAGTATTCAAAAACTGGTTAAGATGATTGTCAGTGTAGGGAGGGAGCTGGGCTACAGTCTTAAAAATGAGAGACCAAGTTCTAGACTCAATTATATCTGTATTAATATCTGTTAAATGGCAGAGTAAGGATGGAGTTTATACCGGTCTAAGTGAAGGCAGAAAGTTTCACAAGTAGTCTCGTTTGATTAACAAGATTTTAAAAGACTTATTTTGGCAGTGACAAGCTTATATACATTCCTGAAGGACGAGGGGGGAGGTTAAAAAAATATAGCTGTCTGCACGTGATTACACCACTTGGGGAATTCTTCATTTACAGAATCACAGTGGTCAATTAGAGAGGTATCAGATATCTCCCTATGTATAGTATCTGAACACAAAGTAACATTAATAAATTTATTTAGTACATTTCATATGTACTTGCTAATCAATAGAACTACAAGGAAACCAACAGTTTAAAAATCCAAACTTGGTCCCTCTTCCCAAGCCAAACTAAAACAGTCTATTCTATTATTTAACAGAGTCTAAGTGATGTTCATGCATGCACCAGTATCAACAGGCATTTCTCCACAGAAACAGCTTGTGCACAGAACAAAACATTTCCTTGAAGGCCGGTAGTTGATGAAAAGCCCTGTTAAGCCATCCAAAAAAAAAAGGCACAAAAAAGTTGTTA
Source organism: Mauremys mutica (assembly GCF_020497125.1). Taxonomy (NCBI): domain Eukaryota; kingdom Metazoa; phylum Chordata; order Testudines; family Geoemydidae; genus Mauremys; species Mauremys mutica. The sequence continues at coordinate 67,100,284 of NC_059076.1, forward strand.
AAAGTCTTCATTTATACAGACATTCCTTAACCCAGCATGGCCGAGAGCCAAGTCCTGGCATTACAAGACAAGGGTAACAAAGTGAAAATGCTGTGGGATGATTCAGCTTCAGCTTGCCCAGGTACCCTCTTGAGGTTCCCTCCTATGTGTGTTTGCACAGCATCAGTCACTGGGTTTCAGAGATTCATACCCTTCCTTCAGAAGATCCCGCCACGTTTTAAGAAATCGGGCATTTTCTGAACATTTGGTTGCAAGCTCTTCTACCTGGACTGACACAGCAGACGTTGCCTCCAGGATCTTTGTTAGCGAGAATGCAGCCTGTAGCAAGAACATAAGAACAACCACGCTGGGTTAGACCAATGGTCCATCTAGCCCAGTATCTTATTTTCCAACAGTGGTCAATGCCAGGTGCTTCAGAGGGAGTGAACAGAACAGGGGATTATTGAGTGATCCATCCCACTGCCCACTCCCAGCTGCTAGCAATCAGAGGCGAGGGACGCTCCAAGCATGGGGTTGCATCCCAGCCCATCTTAGCTACTAGCTATTGGTGGACCTGCCCTCCATGAAATTATCCAATTCTTTCTTGAACCCCATTATAGTTTTGGCACCAAACGCACAGGGGGTGTTCAGAGATACAGGGAGGGGATGCAGCCGGTCTGGCGTTTGCCTCTTGTTCCTGGATGGCCAATTACTGGGCTGGGGGGCTACCCCGTGCTCTGACCAAGGCAGGGCTACAAGGCAGGTTCTTTAATCAGCCCTCCTCTACACAGGTACGAGCAGGAGGCTGATGCCTTCCCCGCCCCCCAACACTCATAATCCGGTTTAAAGGGGTTTAGTTTACGTGGCTCGGAAAGGGGTTAAACAACTGGACCCGCCGAGCCCCTCGGACACGGAGTGCCCGTGTGTGTCCACACAGCGGCGGGGCTGACACCGGTGTAACGGGCAGAGCCAGGACCTGCCCCGCAGGCCGAGCCGTCACACCACACGGCTCCGCCGGCAGCCGATGGGCATCAGCCGGCTCCGTTGTCAGTCGGGCTAACGGGGCCGGGCGCGGGGCAGAGCCGGGCGGGCTCCGCACGGGGCAGACTCACGTCATCGATCTGCAGCTCCACCTCCTCCAGCAGCTCCCGCGGGTCCGTGAGCTGCTCCAGCGGCCGCGCCCCGCTGCTGCCGCCGCTCCGGCTTCTCCTGGGCCCGGCGCCGGGGGGGGACACGGGCTGCACCGGCCCCGCCTCGGCCATGGTCGCTGCCTCGGGATCGGAACGGCCGCAGCAAAACGATCCCTCGAAATCAACCGGTTTTGCGGCGCGCGCGAAACTCACTAGCCCCGCCCCCCACCCGAGGGGCGGAGTCTGAGCCTGCGACGACCCCGCCCCCTCCGTGGCAGGGCCGGTGACCCATGAGAGCCTATCCCCGCCCCCTCCGCATAGACCAACCCAGCTTCCGTGCTGCTGGGCGGGGCAGGACGGGGCTCGGGAATGTGGTCCGCAATATCCCGACACGCAGCGCAGCGCAGCGCCACTTGAACTACTACTCCCAGCATGCAGTGCGGCACGCTCAAGAGAACACGGATTAGACCGCTGGTAGCCGCAAAGCATGCTGGGAGGGATGGGTTTCTCCTGCCGCAGTGCATGCCGGAATCAGAGGTCCTCCCCGCCTCCGGCCTGCGTCCGTCCGGCCGCGGGTTCCATTACACAGCCCCGCCTTCTCGCGTCCCGGCAGTTTTGTTTAATTAAGGGCTAGCGCATGCGCCGTGCTGCACCCTTCCCGAGCAGGGAACAGCGCCCCTCCTCCCGCAGGGCATTCTGGGAGCTGTAGTAGTTCCTCCTCGGCGGGACTCCGTCTCCCGGCAGGTAGCCTGGCGCGCAGGCGCACTGGGGTGGGACGGCGAGAGCTGCGGGTGTGCACTGTGCGCAGTGAAGGCGATTGGCCGCGGCGGGTGTGCGGACTCGCAGCGACAGGCTGGCCCGGAGCTCCGGCGCCCGGGCGCTCGGGGAAGGCAGCGCGGGAACCCCGGGCGCTTTGGGAGGCGGGGTGTGCGTAGCGGGCAGGGGGGCCGGAGGCAGCGTTCGCCCCCGTTCCAGTCCCTGAGGGGGAGGCTGCCCCGTCCCCGGGGGCGCCCAGGCAGGCACCATGCCGCTCCCTCGCTGCGCGCTCTCCGGCCAAGGTAAAGTGGGGCGTCGCTCGCGGGCACCTTGCTGGTCCGTGGGGCTAGTGGGCGGCAGGCTGACTCTCGGGTGGCGGCTGAAAATCGCCCTCTGCCCTGTTAATTTATTACCGCGATTCCTTGCTCGTGGGAAGGGGGGGCTGTGCCCCCTCCCCCGTGTGTGTGTGTGCGGGAATAGCAATGGGGTTAGGACAGGGGAGTGAAAGTGACAAGCTAGGGGGCCTGTCCAGTATCAAGTCCGATTGTGGGCCGTGCCCACCGCACACGGCTGCCCCGCCCCTTGTCTTTACAGCGAGACACAAAACTGGAACAAAGGTCATTGCCTTGTGACTCCTACAAAACAGATATATTTGAACACGAATCAGCCGTGTTGTGATCCCCCTTGCTTGTGCTTGATGTGTGCGGTAGTGATTTAAGGTAGTTAGAACGGAAAGGACACTGACCCCACAGTACTGGCCAGAATAACAGTTGTTGTTAGTTCATTTACCTCATTTGACTGTGTATTCAGTTCACAATTTCTCCCTGTTGAAGTCATTGCAGTGCTGTTCGTGTTCATCCATGCAGAACTCATTGTAGGATCAGGGTCTTGCAAGGTCAGATCTTAATTTGGTAGAGTTTGATCCTACAGGCACATATACAGGTGAGCACTTTACATCAGGTAAAACACACTAGTAACTGTTCCTATATGAGAGTCCAATTTGGGGAATATTAATTCATATAACTTTACTCACATGAATAAAATTGCATAATTGTGTTCAGGACTTGATCCATATATATCTATTTTATTGATGTGTGTTACCTGCTGTAAAGTACCATGTATGGTGTATACATATTTTTTTAAGTAATGGTTCCCAGTGTTGTAATGCATGGATAATAGGAGAAAATAACACACTTACTTTTCCATCTTTGCTCCATCATTTAAATAACAAATATGGAAATAATCCCCTTGTATCCGTATGAAACTCTTTGCTAACTGCTAACAAGTTCCTTCACTTTTTAAAAAGTATTTGCAAAAAGTTCAGACTTACGGGTGTTATGAATGAAGTACCAAGTCACTGAGGCCCCAATCCTGCAATGACTTATATACAGGAAGGTCATTTGAGTCTGCTCATTTGCCTGTGCAGGATTGGGACCTAAAAGATCATTAACAAATGTATTCTAATTATCTTAGTTTCATATAACTTTAGTCAAGTAGGAATCTTATCATAGCTCTCTCAAAGTTTATTAGAAAATATTTGAAAATGAATGATACAGAGAGTTGAAACGTCAGATATTGGTCATTGGGGGTGACATACATAGTATAGGGCGATTTTAGTATTTTGGAATTGGACGGCACATAACATATACAGTCTGTAATGTCCCCAATGCGGGGTATACGGTGGGTGAGTTCGGGGTACAGTCAGTAAGCAGTGAGGGTACATCACTCATACGTACAGGTTATAGACAGTCGTGGGCATAAATAAATAAGCGGGCTGGATAATGGGGTTCGGATGACTCTCACAGGGCAGAGTTCAGTTCGGTTGGTTCAGGGCTCAGGGGATAAAGTCTAGCAGGGGAGGTTTTCAGGTCACTTCTCCCTTGTGGGTGCACCAAGTCACGCCAGCTCACTCTCGGTATTGACGGTGGCCGGTGATGTGCTCTGTGTAAATGTCTCTAGACCATCGAATAATGTCCGAGACCATTAGGTGTCTCATGAGCTGCGCGTAGCGACGGCCCACCCCACAGGTCCGCAGCACGCGTTCATTACAGGGGTCCCAGGCGCCCAGGGCCCCAACGATCAGAGCGTCGGTGTAAACCTCGTAGCCCTTTGTCCGCAAGGTGTCAGCCAGGGGAGCATACTTTTCGAGCTTGCGGGCTCGGGCTTCGCGGAAGGCCGTGGTCCTATTCTCAAACGGGATCGTCACGTCGACGAGGATGATCTTTTTCCGGTCCTCATCCGTGACGATGATGTCCGGGCGCAGTGGGCTGTCTGTGTCGGGGACGGCGCGGTTGACAGCGATCTCTCCCAGGTGCGGGGTGATGGCCTTCACTAGGCGGTCCTGGACGGCGTTGTGGCGCAGCTGCCAGGCTCTGGCGTGGGGCTTGCAGCTGCACAGGACGTGGGGCAAGGTCTCCATGGTGTATCCGCACTTCCGGCAGCGCTTGTCCCGGTTCCCGTGGCGGACAGCTCCGTTGAGCGGGACGCAGTTCAGCCGGGCGCGGTGTATGAACCGCCAGTCGGCGAATCGGGTGAAGCTGCCTGCAGGGAGAAAGTGGTTGCTGGAGTCCCACTTGCTGGTCACCTCGAAGGCCTTGCCCTGGTCAGGTTTTTTCCTCAGGGTGTCCACGTAGACTACACTTGATCTTAGCTCATAGAGCTGAGAAGCGATTGAATGTTTTAAGGAATGTACCTGCAGTTGTTTCTGCAGTTATGAAATATGTTCGAGTCTGCAATACATTACTAATTGTATGATTCTCTGTTTTAAAGTAAATACTGCTTGAGACTCTCACTCCTAAATCTGTTGCAGTTTATTGTGACATCTGGATTGTCTATTTAAGTTAGTATGACTTAAGCTACATAAATAATACTTGTTGTCCATGTACATTACACTGTTCCAAGAGATTACACCCTGGAGTGTGGAGATATAAAGGTTATATTGGTTTGTATTTGGGATGGGTGCATTATTCACAAGTGCCAGTAAAAAAATTGTTCTTCACTATCTTGTATATATTGCTCGTGCTACTTTGAAGAAATACTTTATAAATGTTCAAAGCATTTTAGAAAACAAGTGATACTATTTAAGGTCTTTCTTCATCTAAAGTTAGGCTGAGGGATTTGGGGTGTGGGGGTCGAGGGAGGGAGAGAGGATTCTTAGCTTGTGATGATATGACGCAGGTGTTTCTAGTTCAGCTGGCTTATGGGCTGTGACACTTTACAAAATAATATATATTTATATGAAGATATGGGAGCATAAGATAGTGTCTGTTATTCCAGGGCATTTATAGATGTAAAAATTTATTCCAAGCTCAGCCTTTCAAACTATTAAGATAGCAGTTTTTCATGGTATAACAAGCAAATCTTCCTCCTTTCTCTATCCCGTCCAATCTCCAACTCCTTTCCTCCTCATCTCCCCCTCCAGCTCCCAAGATGTTGAATGGTTACATGAATCTGGGTAGTTAAACTAATACACTTTGTGTATTTCAAGTCCTCTCTTATGCATTTAGCCTGAACGGAACTAACTTGACCTGATTCTGTAGTCCTCACAGGCAAAAGTGCCATTGGCTTCATGACACATAACATGATTGGGTCCATAATTCCTTTTCTTTCCATTATGTTCAAAATGACCCAATGTTTGATTTTTTTTTTTAATTTAGAGTAAGACCATGTAAATCAACTTTTAATATTCTGAATCTTTTGAACCAGGACAAGGTACTATTCTTTCACTTTTGCACTCTCCTATATTTATTCATTCATGTTACATTTACCAATTCCTCTGCATAGTGATGAGGTGAAAATAGTCCTCAGGCTATACTCCACATTATTACTTGTGAAAACGGGAAATTATCTTTATAGTAAGTATGTGATATAATATTTGCTTCTGACCATCAGGATTTGGTTGTGCTTGAATAATGTTTAGGAAGCACAGTTGAGGGTTGACTGTATGTGTAAACCTTTACCTTTGAAACAAAGTATATTTTAACCAATCTACATTTTTACTGTTGATTGTGAAGTTTTGTTCAGGCCCTCTGCCAAGGAATAGCTGCCCATCTAGCATTCACTAACATATCTTCAGGTACAGTATGAAACAAACTTAAATACACATTCCAGGTATCTTAAATTTTTGTAATCCTTTTTTGTTTGTATGTTGATGTTTACTATAAGTCTTTGGAAGTTTGAAATTGAAATGTTTTCTTACAATATGTTTTTCACTTGTATGTGTATGCTATTTTTGTTAGCTCTAGGACTTTTTGATTGTGGGTTCTGTGAGGATTTTTTTAATTACAGAGATGAAGATCACCAAAGCATTTGTTTGGCCTAAAAAGAACAGAAAAGGAATTATATGTTCGATTAGTTGTACTTTAAGTTGTAGAGCAATGTGGGGAAAGTTGCCTAGCCCATCCCTGTACTTTGACTAGTTTTTCAGAGTTAAGACTTTCTTGAGTTCTAACTTAGCTCAACTTTCTTTTTCCTTTTAAGGACTAAGCAACTAATATTGTTTGCCCTTACACGATAAGCTAGTTGATATAGAAATGTTATGGCTATTTTTCTATTATTTAACTTACTTTTTTTATTCCTCTACTGGGTTATGTTTTAGTGTCTGAGCTACAGCAAAACTGGTCACATCTGTATATTGTACGCTTTTAAAAATCCAAGTTTAGTGACCAAAATTAGGGATGGCAAAAGCAGGGTCCATTATGGAGTACTACATACAACAATAAATCCTGATTTTGATGCTCATATATTATGATGGTGGTGGTCATCATCAGCATCATGTTCCTATTATGCCTCTGGAGTTTGGTGCAGTGAGGAAGCTCCTCCACTCCTGTCTGTTTCTGGCAAGTCTTTCAATGGTTCCCCAGCTGTGCCCCAGGTTTTTCAGCTCGGCTTCCACAGCTCTTTGCTATGTTGTTTTCAGGCGGCCTCATTTTCACTTGCCTTCAGGTGTCCATCGTATTGCTACTCTGGTGATGGAATCAGTTTCCATCCAAAGCACATGACCTATGCATCTCCAACGCTTCCTGGCAATGATGATGCTCAGATCCTCTTGGCTGCACTGTGTCAATAGATCTTGGTTTGAGATTGTTCTGTGCCAAAAGATACGGAGTATTTTTCTGAGACAGGTTGTATGGAATGAAGACAGTTTGGACAGGTCATAGTTTCTCATTTCCCAGCATACTGCACTATAAAGTAGTGTTGAAAGTACACAGCTCTGATAAATCTTGAGTTTGGTTTTGGTGTTGTATTTTGATGATTTCCAGACTGTATTTAAGCTCCTGAAGGTGTTCCTGGCTTTATTGATTTTGTTTTGGATGTCCTGGCTTGTTCCACTGTCCTGGATGATGGTGAGAACATAATCCTCTCTCCGTACTGGTGGTGGTGAGGCAATATTAAAGATCATGCTAGCTGTCTTACTGTGATTGTCAGTCCAGTTTGCTGGCTGAATGCATTGAGTTGAGTTGTTGTTTCTTGTATATGGTGTTGGGTATGTGATAGGAGAGCAACATCATCTGCGAAGTCTAGGTCTTCAAGGGATGAGAAGAGCATCCATTTAATTCCTCTTGGCATGTCTTCTGTTGTACGCCACATTACCCAGTCGATGGCAGTGTTGAAGAGGATTGCAGACATGACACACCTGACATACTCCTGTTTTGACTTCAAAACTGAGCTCACTGTGATCAACACTGCATGTAAAGTTGAAATAGAAGCTTTTGATGACAATTATATGGAAAGGAATTCCACATGCCCACAGAATGTGCCATAGGCTGGTCCCATGAATGCTATCAAAAGCCTTCTCAAAGTCTATGAAATGTATGTAAAGTTGCCGTTGCCATTCTAAGCACTGTTTTATTATGTTTCGTAGAGTGAAGATCTGGTGTGTGCATCCATGCCCTTTCCGAAAACTAGCTTGCTCTTTTCTGAGAATGCCATTAACTACCTCTGCTATACACTGGACTATGATCTTACACAATAATTTGCTTGACACAGATAAGTGTGTTATACCACGCCAGTTATTACAACCACTGAGAGTTCCTTTCTTTGGTATCTTCACTGTAACCACATTGGTCCACTCATCTGGCACTTTTTCCCTTTCCCAGACTGATGTAAATAGAGGGACCAGGATAGATGCTGCTAATTTAGGATTTACCTTGAACAATTCTGCATTCAAGTTATCCTTGCCCGGAGCTTTCCCATTTTTTAAGGATTTGATGGCTTGAATGATCTCTTCCTTAGTTGAGGTGTCTGTGTTCATATCAAGATCTTCTTCTGCCTCCTGGATGTTTGCTTCCTCTTCAGGTGGCTCCCTGTTTAGCAATTCTTTGAAATGCTCTGTCCAGCGCATGTCTTGTTCTTTCTCAGTTGTTAGAAGGTGTCCTTGTTTGTTCTTGATGAGAGTGTTTGTTGGTGTCTGCCGTTTACCACTGATAAGCCACGTCATTTTGTAGATGGTTCCTTGTTCACCACAAGCAGCTGTATTCTCTGCTTGTGTTGCCAGATTATCAATATGATGTTTATCCACCTTCACAAAGCATTTGACCCTTGCTATACTGCTCGTGGTATTTGTCCTTTAGCTTCTGCGATTTTGTGTCTAAAACCTTTTTCTTCAGGGCTCGTCTGGTTTCTGTGACATTCCATGTGCTGGTTGTAATCCACTCCTTCCTTCTCTTCTTCCTGTAGCCTAGACAGGCTTCGCTGCTGTTTATAAATTGCTGTTACTTTGTCCCATTTCTTGTTCATCTCCTCATCTGCATTCCCCTCCTCTTCATCAAGGTTTGCAAGTGCTTGAAACCTGTTCTTGCAAACCTTGATGGAGAGGAGGAGAATGCATTGTGAGTGTCGCCATTGATCATGATATAGTCAGTCTGGTTCTTCTCTCTGCCATTTGGAGAACACCATGTCAGCTTGTGAATTTCCCAAAGTTCAAATAGGGTTCTGCCAATGTCTAGGTCATTCATATTACAGAATGGATACTCTAAAATATGAACATAAACTCTCTTTTAATATGAAATACATCTTCCTGATCCCTCAAGCCTGCCATATATGGCAGCTGTGGAAGTTTCCTCCCTCTCTACTTAATTACTTTTCTTTAAAATTACTAACAGTAGACACAAGTAGAGGAAATTAAGCCTGTTATAAACTACAGACTAACTCTGTACAAGGAACACAGGGAACTAAAAAATAGGAGAAAACTCCAGCAAAACAGAAAATAAAGATTTTGTGTGCTAGAAGGGTAAATATCCCAAATGTAACATCTGAAACTAAGGGTATGTCTACACTGTTACCTTACAGCAGCTGTAAGGTCTCTCATGTAGTGCTCATCACTGGCAGGAAAGCACTTTCCAGCCAGCAAAATAAAACCACCACTAACGAGTGGTTGGCAGGAGAGCATTTCCCGCTGACAAAGCGCTGGCCACATTGGTGCTTTTTTGTTGGTAAAACTTTTGTCGGTTGGGGATATGTTTTTTTCCCCACACCCCGACCAACAAAAGTTTTGCAGACAAAAGTGCAATGTAGATATAGCCTTAAAAAGTAATGTTAAGAACTGTGTTTTTTCCATGTGGTGGGCACTGTTTTCCTAGTCCCATTTCCTGATAATGAGAGTGTGATGTTGCAAAATGTATCATGTACCACCAGTCAACTTCCTATCTTTAATCCTGAAACACAGAGTAGGGTCATGATTTATTAATTTGTTTAGGATTTTTCTGTACTGAGTAGCCTCAAGATTTTTTTAAAAAAGTGGGTTCAAGCCTTTGACTGTTATCTATGTTAACAGTTAAATGATTCAGCTAATCTAGTTGTCCTTTTTTTACAGCACATCATTGTTTGCGTGCTTTAAAGTCAGTAAAGAAAGACTGTCTACCGCCTTTGCATATTGCAAGATGGGCTTCTACTTCCCCTGTGCCTCGAATCACTACACACTATACTATTCATTCTCGGAACAAAGACAAACGATGGGAAGGTAAATGAAAAATTGCATGTTAAGAAAACAGCTTGTCTATATTAATTGCAGGCATTTTTAAATGTTAACAGCACAGTTATTTTACAGAAATGCTGTTCTGGTAAGTGCAATATTAAAGGTTCAGGTGACATTTTATGGTTGCTTGCTTATGATGGTCAGCTTTAGTGAAGCAGAACTGATCATATTTAGTTTACTCCTAATTAAACTAAGAAAGTATGAGACTTCATGATGCAAATGTGTAAATACATGTTGTAGCTATAGATATACAAACTAAAAAGTTAACATTTGTCTTATTTATCGTATTACCTTATTGCAGTGAGGATATGTATTTTTCTACTTTTGATGATGATCATGATCATGATGAAGTAGGGCAAAGAAGATATTTATTTATGCTATTTTAATCTATAAATTCACTAACCTTAGCAGCTCCTTGGAGAAAGTGGGTGTGACTGGGTCATCTTTATGTCCCAACAATCCCTGTTGCCAGAACAGTGCTTGGGGACCCCTGACTGTCAGAACAAAGCAGCAGATACTTGGGACTGGATGAGCATTCCCAGCATCAGGGGGAAGGAGGAGGACCATTAAGGTTGCTTAATGGCACTTTTCCCCCCTCTTTTCTCCTGAGCTGTACCAAGCACACCTGAGAAGTAAGCGTAGATCTGGGCCCTTATTTTAAGCATTCTAGGATGGCACAACCACTGGAGATTAGAATCTAAAGTTATTTCTGTGTCCCTCTTTATTAACAAAGGCTTAGTTTTATATTCCAAACATTAGGCAAAAGCACAATTAAATGCTGCTCATGTACACTGTGTTCACATCTGTTGAATATTAACCCCACTTAGTTCAAGGTGACAGTATTTTGATACTTGATGGCTGATATGACAAAGCAAAACAATAAACTTTAGAGAGAGAGGGGAAGAGAATGGTGAGAGAGATGTATTATTGGACAAAATCGCTATATCATATTTTGCTCCATTAAAGGGGTGAACATGGAAAGATTTGCAGAAGAAGCTGATGTTGTCATAGTTGGAGCAGGCCCTGCGGGTCTTTCTGCAGCTATTCGACTTAAACAGTTAGCCAATGAGTATGGCAAAGAAGTTCGTGTCTGCCTAGTGGAGAAGGCTGCTCAGATTGGTGCACATACGCTTTCTGGTGCTTGTCTTGAGCCACGTGCTTTGGAAGAACTCTTACCGGACTGGAAGGAGCGAGAGGTATGAATGCTTAATCATTACGATTAATCTCTAGCTTGAAACAAACTCTGTATCAAGTTCCATGCTGCACTCTATATATTATTTTTAAATTAGGTGATATATAAATATCACCTTTCATTGCACAGTTGTTTCCTTTGTTTTTTTGTATAAAAAACTCTTGGATAAGAAAGGAACTGTTTGTTGGGAGGGGTGGCGGGGGGAGCCCTATGCCAATTCCAAAAGTTGAGTATTAATTTTGTTGACTTTTTACCTGAATATTGCTCTGCCTGCGACTCTGTGCTTTACCTCTGTCATGAAACTTTCTCACAAGACCATTATATCATTGTGTCATACTACACTAGATCTTTAATTTGTTCCTTGAGAAGGGAGAGAAAATGTCTGCTTCTTGACAGGCAGCAAAAATAGTTCACGGTGATGACTTTTTTCTTATATTTAGGCTCCGCTTCAGACTCCAGTAACTGAAGACAAATTTGGGATTTTAACGAAGAATTCCAGAATTCCAGTGCCAATTCTTCCAGGTACAGCTTGTTGAAAAGCTAGAACACTTACTGAAAAAACAGGGCTGAGGTTTAATATAGTTATAAAAAGCTCACCGGGGCTATGTTATATTTTTCGAGAAACAACTATGGTATATGTTGGGAGGCAAGCAATACTGCATCAGCTGCTTTTTAGCAACATTGTACACAAACTATAATGATGGGAATATAAGTAGGTAGATTGTACATATTAAAATTCACACAACATCTCTGTATAGAGACAGCAATCATAGCAAAAAGATACTAGTACATTGCATTAAACCAAACTTTTGTATTTTTTAAAGTGTTAAATTTTAAGCATGCACATCTCCTGTGTGTGTGTATATGTTTTAATCCATAAACCTGAATAGATTGTGGTGTACTTCTCCCTTTTGCCCAGGCCTTCCAATGACTAATCATGGGAATTATATAGTGCGCTTGGGGCACTTTGTGAATTGGCTGGGTGAGCAAGCAGAAGCTTTGGGTGTTGAGGTGTATCCAGGCTATGCAGCAGCTGAGGTAATAACATAACTATTTATGTGTGTGAGAGATTTTAGCCCAATTTTCTATTTTTTAGCAAGTCCCATATTACACAGAAATGCTTGAAAAATAAGGGCTCAGTTCTGCAAATTCCTGAATACTCTGTCTCCAATCCAGCAAAGCGTTTAAGCACATGATTAATCCCATTGTTTTCAAAACTGAGCTCTTAATTAAAAGGTTTGGATTTTTTAACCTCCATGTTTTCTGCATTTGGAAATAATTTTAGAAATGGGCTTAAAATGACAAGTCTTTAAAATAGATGTTGTTTGAATATTTCCATAGGTTCTTTTTCATGAAGATGGCAGTGTGAAAGGGATTGCCACTAATGATGTAGGCATTCAAAAGGATGGAGCACCTAAAGTGAGTACTTATCTTTTTAATGGGCAAAGGTCCAATCCTGTAGTTGCTACATACATCACTATGGTGCCATTGTTGTTCTTGGTATTATACCCTTAAAACAAACAAACCAAAAGTCCCTGGGATTATCCATGAAAGTCTTCAGAGAAGGAGGAATTTAAGGAGGGATTTGAATGAAAATTGGAGAGGTTTGTTTGGCATAGGTGGTGTCTGGAAGGATGGAGTGCGAGGAAAGGGCGGGACTGAATGGAAGAAGTCATGAAGGTGAGTGGGGAGAGAGATGCGTCTAACTGGTAAGTCATCAAATACAAAACACTGTTGTTCTAATGGTTGGTTGCTGCCTTCTGCCCTTTTTGCAATTCTGTTGTACTTTGCTGACTTCATCCTATCTGCCTTTTGTGGGCAGGGTCCTTACTGGATGAATCCTCCTGCCTGTCTGGTAGCTGTCTGCATCCACTTAGTGCTTCCTCCTTTGGAGTATTTTTTTTTTGGTTCACTTTTTAAAATGTACTTTTCCTGCTAATAAGGAGGCTGATGTTCCTACGTTTAAAATAGTTGATCATGAAATCATATATTTACTATACTCTTGTCTTGAAATAATTCAAACAGAACAACTGTCACCTCTCATTATACCTTTATTTGTTTCACCAAATAGCTAAAATTATTTTCAATTTTATATTTTCACCAGTAGATGGTACCAGTAATATTCACATTTGCTGCAGTAGTTGAAAGCCTGATTTTATTCCTGATGTAAAGAGCCCCCAACCTAGGAACTGTAGAAAAGGAACAGAATGTCTTCTGTGACTTGGAAGAAAACTGCACCACTTATTCAGAAATTTCTCTCTCAACACATTTTTTATTAAGTCGTTTAATTTATTAATCTTAATGATTAGGGCCCCAATCCTACAAACACTTGCACAGGTGTTTAACTTTAGGCTCTGTGAGTAGTTCCATTGAAGTTAGCTGTACAACTTACAATGGATGGAGTTAAAGATGTGTCTGCAAGATCAGGGCCTTGATCAGTAAATTTACTAAAATTATACGCGCTTTGAGGCGAGGAATGTCTCTTGTTTGTCTTAGAACAGTGGCTAATCAATGGGGCCCTGATCCATGACTGGAGCCCTAACACGCTACCATAGTACAAATTAATTAAAAAATGTGAAGGCAATGGTATAAATATACAATAAAATAAGCATTGGTTCTTGTATAAGTGCAGGAGAAAGATAACTGCAAAACATGTTTTGTTACTTAAATTTATAAATTTAGAAACAGAGATAATGTAGGATGTCTACATTTATATAAGCTATTTATGTAAATTGGTTTCTATTGGTTTCTAATTGCTGTTATCTTAGCAAGGACATGGCTTATATGAAACAGTACCATATGCATGCATAGTCATTAACATAAGTAACAAGTCTATTCTTAGTAATCTGTATGCTGTAAATACAGTTCACCTTCTGCTTCTCAATCAGAAATGCAGAAAGTGGGGAAAGTTCCAGCAAAAACTGGCACTTACCTACCCCTAAGCATGAATACCAGTATACAAGGAACATAGTACGTTTAGTTCCATCCCCAATGCCCTGTGAGAAAACTGTCATAAATTAAGTCAAATAAAAAATCTCAGTACTACTTTTTTGAGTTTGGGTAGGATATAGCCTATTGACAAAAATGTTGAAAGAGAATTACTAATCCACCTCCTGGGAGAATTTTTTTCAATGCTGTTTTCCTCCTAAAATATCATTTGAGTTCTTCCATAATATAATACATCTACAAGCATATTAATACAACTTTTTATAGTAACAAAGGCAATTATTACTAAAATAACATTTAGTTTTGTATTCTACATATTCAAATTTATCATTTTGCACCAGATCTTTTTTTTGGCTGACTTTTTTTTCTGCTAATATCCAGTCCTAGTAAGATCTCTTTGTATATTTCAAAATACCAGATTTTTGCAATAATTGGTTTGGATCATTTCATCTATTTTTCACTTATGAATCCAGCCCCAGGGTACTGATATCTAAGTCCTGTGTATGAACTGGGGACACTTTTTCAGAGTTGACTATCACAAGATGCATCCAAGATGTTTCTGGGAATGGATCAGCGTTCACATCACACTCCCTGTCAGTGCCTGGCCCAGGCTGGGGAAGCTAATGATCCATCCAGCACACAAAATTCAGTGATGAATTCTAGTCATGTGCCTTCTGAGGTACATTGCGCATATGAGGTACATTGCGCTTAAGAAGATGTCAAGTTTTATATTAAATCCCATTCCATCCAAACCATGGACAAAATGTCATGCAGTGGAAGGTGTAACAAAGTGGGAATTTTTTTTGTAATATTTTTTTCATTAATCCTATGTGTGCCTCAGTTTCCTCATACTTTGCCTGGCTACCTAGTGAAGGATGGGAAGGATTAAGTTTGCATTTATGGAAGGGTAAAGAGCTATAGGTGTGTTGGTGAGTGTTGCCTAGCTGAGTGGACTGAATGGATCATTAAAAAGGACTGGCCAAAGCCAACCCACATCAGTGGAAAATCCGAAAAGACAGTTTAAAACCCAGTTACCAGGATCTGGACACCTAGCAAACAATGACCTAGAGGGAAGAGAACTTCCCTGCCTCTCAGCAAGGAAGGCGAGCAGAGGCCCCAGCTTGAGAACAAAAGACTCAGAGGAGTGAGATGGAGGAATCAAGAATTGGTTTCTGGAAGAAGTCTGGGCACTCTCACCTGGAAACTGACTAAGGAGGTCAGAGAGAGACAAAGCCTGAAAATGGAGTTAACTACAGCTTGGCTGGTGAATTGCACTGGGATGACCAGAATGGACTGTGTTTTAACCTTTATTTCTCTATGCTAACTTAAGGACTTCCAATGCTGTGTTCCAGTTGACTAATAAACCCCACTGTTTTGAAATCGCTGCTTGAGTGTCACTGCAAATACTGGATGAGGTGCGTTAGTCCCTTGAAGAGTGTACAGGTCTCTAACCAGGAGTTTCCCTTTCAGTTGGACTTGCTGAGTAGTGCTCACAGTGTGAAGCAGGAGTGCTGAAGCCCTAGAGGTTGTCTCAGGAGATGGTGAGGCTGCATAGCCTACCCTGAGGGAAGAGTGAGACCCCCCTGGGGGTCTGGTATATTGAAGGGGTTCCTCAAAGAGACTTTTTAAAAATTGGGGGCACAGCACGGATCCTGTGGATCTGTGACACAGCTATCTGGGTGAGGTCCACTCTGGCCTCCTGATGCTGGGTAAAAGGGCCTATATAGTGTAAATATCCTCTAGGAGCCCCCTATTTGGCTAGAGGATCATTGTCTCATTGATATGGAAGACAGCCCTGCACACACTCTGGCACAGGGGGAGTACTGTGGTGGGGTGGGAGGAGTGTTTCAGGGGTGGGACCACAGCACACAGTGCTGCATAGTTCCTGGGCAAGCCCAGGAAGGCTGCAGTAATATCGACAAATGCCCAGCAGTTGCTTCAGTCTCTGGAGTATCCCAGAATCAGGAAGATCTTAAAGTGCCTAAACAGCACTCTGTGCCTTCCTTTCCCTCACCCATGTTATCTAAACAGTGTGGTGACTACAGGTTCTCTGTTTTTACAGGCTAACTTTGAAAGAGGTCTGGAGCTACATGCCAAAGTCACGTTCTTTGCAGAAGGTTGTCATGGACATCTTGCCAAACAATTGTACAACAGATATAATCTAAGGGAGAAATGTCAACCCCAGAGCTATGGTATCGGACTGAAAGAGGTATCTGTACTTAGTTTTATCACAATACTTGTGCGCTTAAATGATTGAAGTATAAGACTTGCTGCAAACTAGACTCTTTCAAAATGTGTGTATAAACTGCTTTCTAAAACTGAGGGTTTTTCTTTAGATTGCACATTTAAGTAGCGATTGGTGGATTTTGACAAGAGCTTGGAGTTAAGTTTGTAAACTTTTGAATCGTTTTGGTATTATAGAATGAGTGTGAAAAGGCCTGTTTAAGTTGTGACATCCATCTCCTGGCCAAGGCAGAGTTAGTCCCTATTGTATTTTTCCCTCTTACTCTCCTTAACTTCCTATATGACATTAACTCATTTGCTTTTCTGCTGCTATTTTATTGAACATCATAACTAACTCTGGGTAGTTTTGTTTGGTTTCCCATCCTCTTTTTTTCCATTTACAGTGCAGGTATTCTTTAACTCTTGTGAAGAGTTTTGTTTCCAAACTGAATTCACTCTTTAAATTGATTTAACTTATAAATCATTTCATATTTTAAGTGTACAAAATATTTATTTTTAAGGTCCACTTTTAGCCTAGCACAGACTGTCCCTGATTAAGGGAGAACAAAGGTACAGCTAAGTTGGAAAGCTGTCCAGGTATCGCATATCTGTCTACAAACCCCAATAATCTTTCCATCTTGTGACTAGTCTGTGACATGTCAGGGTATAAACTAGCTGGTGCTCTGTTGCATTATAGTGAAGTGATGACTGGAAAGTTTCTTTGATCTATACAGCAGATGTCAAAATTGTGCTAGCTACACATTGTCTGCAGTGTTAATTCAATACGCATATAATTAAGACACTGTGTTGGGGTTTTATTTTTGGAAAATATTTTAAATGTTTTTTCTGAGTACAAATATATTACACTGGTAAAGTAATTGTTGGTTTTACACAAAGTATATTCAAGGTTTTAGCATATATTAACTTGTGTTCCTTAACCATCAGTGTCTACTCTAGACTATGTATATTCAAATTAATTTTTTAGACTTCTGTATTTTTTTAAAACTGTGAAACTATATGATCTTTTACAAAACTTCAAGTAGTACAGTATAGTAGAAGTAGAAGGTTGGCCTTTGAGCTTTTGAGGTTCCAAATGAGTGATTACAGTAGATTATTTCAGGTCCCAAATAAAGAAGTTATTGAAAGGAATTTTCACTGTTAAGTAACCCAAAATTTTTGTGTCCTTAAAAAAGTCAGTGTAAGCATGTGCTGTTCTTGCATTCATTCAGAAGTTATTAAAAGAATTAATGCAAAACGCAGGCTCTTCTGTGATTAATGGTGGGTGCTGGGGCTATGACAAATTTTATCTTCCATGGTGTAAATATTAAAGACCATGCTGTTTGTTGAATTTGCTGATGTGAGGTGTTTTAAGGAAGGAAAGCATTTGAATTGTCACTTGAAAATATGCTGAGAAAGCATTTGTCCTGCCTTACTCTGTCCTCAGCTGTATGAGCTTTATCATATGCCACAGCATGGTAAATTCAAAGTAATGTTTTTGCAATCTTGTCCATATCATTTCTAGTTGGGTTTTGTTTTTATATTGCATTATTAAAATGACTTGCATTATAAAGTAGTCTCTATTCCAGTTGTGGCTTATTGATGAAAAGAAATGGAAGCCAGGAAGAGTGGAACACACTGTGGGCTGGCCCTTGGACAGACATACGTATGGAGGATCATTTCTTTATCATTTAAATGAAGGTGAACCATTGGTAGCTCTTGGGTTTGTGGTAAGTGATGGTTTGCTGCTAGAACAAAATTTAAGTCCCTGCTTTAAAGCAGGAAATGCTAGAACTTCTCAACAAACAGTTGTAAGAATTTTTAACATATGCAGAACTGTGTGTTTTTCCTTAACTTCATCTGAGAAATGCTAAACCATTTATATGAAAATTTTCCTGAAGAAATTCAATCTGAGGCAGGCACCCAGCATTGGAAATTTCAGCTTGGATGGTTAAATTTATAAGCAACAGTGTTCTATAATGGGAAGTGCCAGGCAACCATAACTACAGATGTTGCTACTTATGTCACCTTTAATAAAAGCAAGATAGGTGTCAAGTAAAATTGTAAATGTTTGCATGACCAGTTGCATGTGTTAGCACTCAGGTACTCAGTTACCCATGCAAACTGTATCAGGTTTTTCAGAATGCTTGTTAATCATTGGTTCTTGTACTACCATGCTGATCATGAAAAAATGTATTCCCTCCTGTTTAAGTTGTATACCCCTCCCCCCCCCACACACACAGCCTCCGTTTGCCTCTATCTTCTATACCTTCATAACCTCCAGTCCAAACTATTGCAACAAGGGTTTTGCATTAAGACAGTGGTCCCCAAACTGTGGGGTACGCCACCCTAAGGAGTGTGGAGGAACATATGGCGGGGGAGAGCGGCAGCAATGCAGCTGGGCCCAGGCCAGGCTCCACTTGGGATGGGGAGGGAGCACCACGCTTCCAGACCTGCTCCGCTCCAGACTCTTTCAGCCCCTTTCCTTTTCCACTTCCAGGCCCAGCTCTGCCTCCAGGCCAGAACTGCCTCCAGTCCCGCTTTGCCCCCTGCTCCATTCCGCCCCAGCCCAGCTCTGCCCTCATTCCCTCTCTTCTCTCAGACCAACTCCACCTCTAGCCCCAGCTCCTCCCCCAACCCCAGTTCCTCTCCCAGCTCCACTGCTAAGACGACCTTGGATGTGCAGTAATGGAGGGGGAGAGGGCACAGATTCTGTTAATGGTAAGTGGGGGAGTGACAGGAAAAGTTTGCATATCAATGCAGTAAGGTCTTGTGTACATCAGGAAATAACACAGAATAGCAACTGCACACTAGCTCCCAATGTGGCCACTCATATTCCATATGAAGAGTGACTTTGTGCAGTTTAGCTTAATCCATTTAAGCTAAACTGCACAAAGGCACTTAGTGTAGAATAAGAGAGTCCACACTGGGAGCTAGTGCAGAATTTCTGTTTTAAATTCACACCCTAGCTTATTTTGTAATAGCTTCCCTTGGTACATAAGCCTTAATTATAAAAGCTCCTTGTAAAACTGATGAAGAAAGTAGTTGTCTGCTGTCTGACTATGGTGGGCTGTCAATTCCATTGGCAGCGAGTGGACTCTGAGATGGAATCAGCTGAGATGGATGTAGGTAGCTTTGGCCAAGTTATCTAAAAAAATTATCTCTGTTTCTCTCACTCGTATTATGTTTTTCTGTTGTTCAAAACCCTGGAAATAATTGTCCCCGGGGTAAAGCTTGCAAGAGCCAGAAACAGGGCTTTTTGACATAAGGATCATGCCTCTGGAATTGCTCCTGTCAGGAATATGTCAAAGCTGGAACTTGACCATCTAGAAAAATGCAAGACACATCTTAGCACTAGCTTTTGACTGAATGTAAAATACGAACTCCTGGGCATTCCGCCAAATATTGAAGTCTCTTTTCATTCTGTCTTTGTATCATTGTTCCTTTGTTGCTTTATATAGATGCTTCACTCATTTGGAAATGTTAATTGACTCAACTTTAAGCCATGTAAAAGTAGTGCTTGAAAAATTTATCAATGAGTGGCTGAAACCCTACTTACTACTCAGGGTTGAAGGAGAAGCCCCTGGGCAATACCTAGTGATCAGAGCATAAGTTTGATATGACTTTTAAAAAGTTTTTTGTTTCATCCACACTGCTCAGGCAAACCATGTTTAAAAATGCAGTTTCATTATGATGATTCCATTTCCAATGGGATGGACTGTTATGGGAGCTGGTTACAGCTTGGTTATATACTTTCAGGACAACCTTGTAGCGAAATCCTCTGACTTGGTTCTGAGCATAGTGTTAATAGGTCTGAAGTAGGTCATGAATATAGTTTGTCTGCTTCTTGCATCTTGAATGTAATGAAAAGATCCTGAAGTTGGTGTAACATGAAAATGGACTTAACATACTATGTTTTAATGTTGATATGGCACTTTAAAGGAGGAGTATAAATAACTTATTTTGTTTAAATGTTCACATTTAAATATTCATGGCATATTTTATTGTATTGTTTTAAAGATTGGTTTAGATTATCAAAATCCCTATTTGAGCCCATTTAAAGAGTTCCAGAGATGGAAACATCATCCCAGTGTGGTGCCCACTTTAGAGGGTGGAAAAAGGATTGCCTATGGTGCTAGAGCCTTGAATGAAGGCGGTTTCCAGGTAAGAGTGTGTTTGGGGTTTTTGTCTGGGTGTGGACTTTTTCTTTTGTAACACAACTAAACTATTTATCCCGAATTCCCTGTGGCTCTAGTAACAAGTAGTAGTTATACTTGTAATATCTAAACTAAAATGTCTTCAATTTGTCTGTCGGCAAGTGTCCATTGAAATAAAAGATTGGATAAGGACAAAAGGAATTTCTGGACAGAAAGGAATGTCTTTTGGCACCAGGAAGGCTCATTGGCCATTCTAAAATAAATTGATCAACTTCTATGAATATTGCCAGGCCTTGGGAAAATGCCACACTATCTATTAAATTAGAATGTCCTAGGATATGTCTTGTCTGTGTTACAGCAAAATATGTACAGGAGTAAAGAGAGAGTTGATTAGTCAATACTGTATTTATTGCTAGGAGGAAGTGGCCAGATGTGCCTCTTTGCCTTGGGTTATACCAATTTATGTGAGAGAATAAAGCAGTTGCTATAGACATTCTCCAGAGCACTACATGAATTCAGCTGAATATCCTGCTCTTGTACCCATCTCTCCTCTGTTTTGAATAATGTGTAACTTATGTTATGTAGTTCCTAGTGCAAAGCTTGGTTTATTGTATGTAATTTGTGTTATATCTACATTAAATGGAGTTTACTTTTCTGTATGTTAAAACCTGCTAGTTGATCATTAATTTTTAACTGCTCCACTCTTCAAGGTGCGTACCTTTTAAAGGTGTGTTTGCTGGCTTTAAAAATGTCTCATTGAATCAATAGGAAATAAAATGTCCATAGGAACAAGAATGGTAATTGTCTGGAGTAATCATACTAACGTATATGGTGCCTTGACAATATCTATAGTAGAAGTCTTTGACCAGTTAGCATACGGAGTACAGAATTATGTTCATATGTCAGTAGAATTATAGCTCTTAGTTTCTCTCTCTCTCTCTTTGGTGTTGATATTGCCTCATACATAGGATACATGTAGGATATGTGTACAAAATTACCCACAGCAGGAGTTTCCCAAATTTTTGTGCTATAGATAAACTTAAGATGCCTCTGTCTTTGAGGAACATGCAATTTGAAAAGCTTGGTTTTAGTGACTTGCCCAGTATCACTTAGAAATATATGGCAGAAGCAGGGATAGAATCCAGTTCTCCCAGGAGAGCATTCAGCTGCCTTAACCACGAGACCATCCTTTCTTTTCCTCCAACCCACTGCCTCATTCACTATACACTTTCCACCTTTTGCACAAAATGAGGCAGAAGGTCCTAAAGACAACAGCCTCCTTTACTACACAACCCTGATGAGGCAAGGGTCCCATGGGGGAAAAAAAAGGATGTGATCATTTAATCGAAGACTTTATCATAATGCATACATGCAAGGAGGGAAAATTAAGATCATACAAGCAAGGAACCTTGATTTCTGGAATTTCCTAACTCTTTGAGCGCTTGACTTTGCAACCTTAAAAATGTTGTTTTTGTGTGTAACTTCCTAAATTTTTAAAAAGCACACTGGAAAAAAAAAACAATGTCCTTCATACTCTGAAAGGGAGCATTTAATAGCGGGCACAGACACTCTGTCTACACCCTCCAATCCAACCTCTCTATAGCTCAGTCCTATCTCTTCACAATCCTATTACCTTGCCTACCCAGTCCCAATCTCCACTGCTCGGGCTTATCCTAGTCATAAGAACATAAGAGTGGCCATACTTGGTCAGACCAATGGACCACCTATCCCCATATCCTGTCTCTGACTGTGGCTAGTGCCAGAAGCTTCAGAGGCAATTAACAGAACAGGGCAGTTTTGAGTGATCACCTGTTGTAAAGTCCCAGCTTCTGGCAGTTAGAGGATTATGGAAACCCAGAGCATGGGGTTGCATCTCTGCTATTATGTTGTCTGACCCCCAAGCCCAGTTGCCTTCACTGTGAAGGCAATCACCAAATTCGCAGCTTGAGGGGAGTATCCAGCACACAAAACAAACACTGTCCTGTAAAGAGGGAGGAATGCTGTAACACGTCTTCAAATTTTAGTAACTATATCCTCTGTAAGCATTCAAACTTAGCAAGAAAAAAAATCTTCAGAGATAATCTAAATGTGGTCATATATACTTATTGGAATTTCTTGGTGTTTTTTGCTCCATGTGACATACTTGTGAATCATTGTTATTTTAGGGACGTGGCTTTAGAGATTTACTTTTCCACTGGCAAACGTTTCAATGACACTCACTACTTGATTATATTATACTTCTCAGAAGAAAGGGAGAGGGAAAGATGTGTCCAGAAACCATTCCATTATTGGTCTCTGCACAACTATTTTTCCTTAAAGGAACTGAGACTTAGTGCCAAACTCAGTAATGCCTGGAAAGTCAATCTGTCAACTAAGAAAGAGGATGCAGAGACTTGAGAACTAAATATGGAGATAGACTGATATGGTTACTCTAGGAGGAGGGAAGCTTGACTTACTAAAGCAGAGACTAGGTGGGTGAGGTAATATCTTTTATTGGACCAACTTCAGTTGGTGAAAGAGACAAGCTTTCAGGCTACATAGGCATTTGTCATTTTAAACTTGAGAGCAGATGGGGGGCAGGGGAAGGAGACACCTACTGAGTGACTTTATCATAGTCTATTCAGTAGAGCAATTGTTTTGAAAGGAATAGTATAACGAGATCACATTTGTTTTCTTGAGCTTCCACTTGATTAAACAAAAACCATGACATTCTGCAATATTGACCTTGATATCTCTTATTTGCTCAGGACCTTGTCTCATGCCAGATGTGTTTTCCATCATACATGATTATTTAAAAAAAAAAATTCTTAATCTCACTGACTTTTTCTCTTCAGTCTATACCCAAACTCACTTTCCCTGGTGGTGTATTAATTGGTTGCAGTCCTGGTTTCATGAATGTTCCTAAAATCAAAGGTACGCACACTGCAATGAAAAGTGGCATGTTGGCTTCAGAAGCTGTTTTCAACCAATTAACTAATGAAAACCTCCAATCGAAGACAATAGGTAAGATCTTATTTAAACTTGTAGCTGGCTTGTGTGTTCATATTCAAATAGTTGTTTCAACTGAAGAAACTATTTGAAAGCCAAATAAACCATCTCTAAATTGGTTTAAGAGAAAATTGATATACCTATAGTAAATTATAACACATACAAGAAACAAATAGAATGGATTCAGACTGTTTTGTTTGGTTATTGTGAATAGATCAGGTCCTTGGACTGGAGCAGAGAATCTGATATGCTCTTAACATTAAAGGGACAGTCAGGAAGATTAGGCCTAAATTTACAATGTATATGTCAATTATTGTTTTTACAAATCTTAACAGATCTGGTTTCATGACTTAAAAAAAATCTAGAGAAAGTGTTTTTGTTTATTCATAAATTCCTCTGCAATGTTTGCAATGGATTATTGCATTAGTGCAGAACCAGAAAGTGAAAGACTAAAAAAATAGGAACGAAGATAAGACTAGTGTGTTTTCATTGCCCCAGTTGAGCGAAGTGCAAATAAAACCAAAACCCTCATAGCATTAATGGTGAAAAGTAAATTGATATTTTTAAAAGTTTTTAGTTTTAGTGAACTATAATATTAATGTATGTGACAACCCTTTCCCATCCACCCCTCAATAGAACTTCTAACCTTAATGTCTCCCTATACTGGTTGCTTTATGGTTCATCAAAAGAGGAGGGTACGGCAAAGCTTTCTTTGTGCATTAATTGATCTCTTAAAAACTCTGATGGCAGCAGATGTCTATAGAGACCACTGACCTAGCCAGAACTTGAGCCCTTCTGGAGTTAGCCACAGTGATTCGAGTACATTGTTTAAGCAAAGTATATTTCTTAATGACAGCTGCTTCTCCACAACTACAAGTTCTTATTCATTTTTTAAGTGTATTATCTGCTAAGTACAGACATAGTGTGAGATACTATTGTTATGTCTTTAGCAACTGGACTCTCCAGCTTTTCCCCTAATACAGCAGGCAAAAAAAGATATTTAGGAACTATCTACATTAACAAGCCCACTATTTCAGTGCACTGTTTTTTTCCATGTTCATGGGAATGTGTTTTATAATGGACCTGCTGTCAGTGTGGACAGGAAAATGTTTCCTAACTTGGTTTCAGAACTGCTTTCCCATGCATATAGGTAATAAAATTGTTTGACACCCTAACCTATGGCAAAACGGTGCACATATATTAGTGGCTCTTTTAGTATAGATGGTTCCATAAATTCTCTTTACTGTATTTCAGAAGCGATTCCCATATAACATTAGTAATTGGGGGAAATGTCTCCTCATGGAGTTTTGTTTAAATTAGTTGTCTTCTCGAGGCCTTATTTAAAAGATGGTCTGCTACAGTGAAATTACATTTAGCATAGTGTAGTAAACTATTAGACTTCTTGTGTCGAGGATGGAGTTATACAAATCAGTGCTCATGGCTGCATAGCTGTAAGTGTGTGTATATATAATCTTGTGAAGCTATATAGTTCAAAGGTCTTGAGTTTAAAATGGGAAAACCTGGTGCTCAGATCATAGGTGGGTTACTCTGGTTAGCTTAAACCTTAGAGTCTAAAGTGAATTTACAGCATTGGCATCCCCTAATTGTCCTCATTGTCATCTGTTCAGTCATTTTGTATTTTCAAAGGCAACATTATTTTGATAAACTGCCTCGGTCTGGACGTTTAACATTTCTCAGAGTATTCATAGACTTGTGCGGAAAGCTAGAAAGAACATTTAGATCATTTAGTCTGACCTCCTGTAAATCGCAGGCCTCTCTAGAAATCTGCCATCCAAACATTGTGAAGCACTGTGGTCTTGTGTATTCTCACTTCCCATTCCAAAGTCTCTTTTCTCACATCACCCAGAAAGAGAAGTTTTTGAAAAGGACTTAAGGGGTACTATTCCTGAACACAAGAGCCTGAAGCACCATTTACTTTGTTTTAAAAATATTTAAAAACTGAATTTAAGGATACCTGTTTTGATGCTCTTACAAACAAATATCCTAGAAAAAGTGTCTGAGAAAGTTAGAACTGTATTTCAGAAAATACACTCCTAAAATGAAGATTAAGTGTACAGTTGGCTATAGTTACAAGCTCTCATTTCTTCAGTGGTAATATAAAATTTAGTAATTTAGGTTCATAATATTATAAATGGGTCTAAAGCTAGTTGTCAAAAAACTGAACTTTATGCTTTGCAAATGATTTTAATCCATTGCTAATAAACACTTCTCAGCTGGCAACAAGTTCTTATTTCAAGGACCTAATCTTCCCGAATTCATGCTATATTATAAACATTTAACAAATAATATATTTACAACTAGGACTTGATGTGCCTGAATATGAAGAAAACTTGAAAAAATCCTGGGTGTGGAAAGAGCTCTATTCTGTTAGGAATATCCGACCATCCTGCCATGGAATACTGGGTGTCTATGGAGGAATGATTTACACTGGTATATTTTATTGGATACTGAGAGGAATGGAACCATGGACATTAAAACATCCAGGTAATTTTCTTTCAGAAAATACAAATGTACATTTGTATTTTCTGAATCTGTCTTATGGTCTCTTCTGGTTTTGTATTAAGCAAGGTTGGATTGGATCAGTACTCAAGTCAGATGTTAAAAGGGAGGCTATAGAAAATAAGTGTCTGTAGATGGTGGTTTTCTGCGTCTATGGAATCAGTGACCTGGTGTAGTTCAGTGGAGGGACTGGGAGCACTACGCTACTGGAGATAATCTTTCTGTTGAGACACAACTAACATGACCATTTGTGGCTAAGAATTCTACAGAACATTTTACAAAGATAATGGGAGTCTTGGCTCCAGTTGCCTTATCCAAATTAAATACTATAATTTCAACTAAGTATTTGCACACTAGGAAACTTAATATTGTTTCATTCAAAATTACTTTAGGGCCAGACTCTGATCAGCTAAAGCCAGCCAAAGATTGCACTCCTATTGAATATCCCAAGCCTGATGGAAAAATCAGTTTTGATCTCCTGTCCTCTGTGGCTCTAAGTGGGACAAATCATGAACATGACCAGCCTCCTCATTTGACTCTGAAGGATGATAGTGTCCCTGTCAACAAAAATTTAGCTATATATGATGGGCCAGAACAGAGATTCTGTCCTGCAGGTAGGTAATTAAAATGAATAATGGTTGAATAAACTAACAGCTTTGCAAAGTGAAGGCAAAGGTACTTACATATTTTTACTGAAATGTTTCAGTAGAGGAAATAACCTGGCCTAGTAGGCCTTTTAGTTCCTTAAGGCAGTGGTTCCCAAACCTTTTATTAAGATAACTACCAGCTGCATTTTGTCTGTCTTGGGGACCCACCCATATCCCTGCTAACACCTCTCTAGCAGCCTGCTTGGCTTCCCCCTACCAGCTAGCTCTACACTCCCCCTGGCCGGGCTGTGAGAGTTGCTAGCCTGCTTTCTGTGTTCTCACTGGCCCCCTTCCTCTGCTGCTGCCACTTTCTATGGGCAGCATCAGCAGTGCAGAAGCTGCAGCCGGAGCCTGTCCCTGCCCTGCATGTGTTCTGGAGACACTCCCTTGGTGCTGCTGCCTAGGGGAAGAGTTGGAGGGAGGCCTTCTGGGGTACACAGGCCCAAGGTCCTTCCTGAACTACTTTCTGGGGAAAAAAAATACATTTCTTGATAAAGCAATTGTCAATAGGAGTGTACAAGAGACAACTGACCTGCATAATGAAGTTACCAGATGGTAGTCACAGCATTGGTAAGATAATGGCTACTGAAGAGTGCAAGAGTTTGTAATAGGATCCTTTAAATCTAGGTCTTAGCACTTAGTTGTATACTCCTCATCTATCCACTACAGTGACATATTCTCATCTTTGCAGGTGTTTATGAATATGTTCCCCTGGAAACAGGAGAAGGGTTACGGCTGCAGATAAATGCTCAGAATTGTGTCCACTGCAAAACATGTGATATTAAAGACCCAAGCCAGAATATTAACTGGGTAGTACCTGAAGGGGGAGGGGGGCCAGCTTATAATGGAATGTAAATTTGATCAAAACTATCCAGTGTACTTCCCTGACATGTTGTAATCAAGCTGATCACTGACTGAATGTTAATTGGGTGAGTTACTGAGCCAGCTAAATTTCATACCACTATGTGGTAAGAAATTTCATTAACCACTATGTTAAATAGTGAATGCAAAGTCAATGCAGTCACAGACCCTAGCCTTAGTTATGAAATAGGCCTTTTTACTGGATCAAAGACAGTGGTACAGCATCCCCAAAGTGCTCTTTTCTGTGACTTACAACTTGATGATAGATCTATCTCTTGCCAAAGTTCAGTGGTAACACCCCAAACCATGGATGTAAAAAATACAGTGAAGTCTTATAATTCATGGTGAATTCACATTTTCTGCTCCTTCCTAACATGTTCTATCAATGCAATCTTGGTTAATTTCTACTTGCATTTAGAGAAAACAAGTCAAGTGAGGGAATACTGTATCACTGTTTTCAAAGGTTACATTAAGCAGACAAGCAAATATTTAACAAGCTCCCTGTTGTTTCAAGGGAAGAAACTTTTAATAAAGCTAGTTTGCCATAAAACTTAGTTTTGTGTGAACTGAGTTCATGAATACTGTTTACAAACTTTATTTTAGACAGCACTACTATGCTGGTGCATACATGCTACCTTGGGAAAGTCTGACTTACTGCTCTAGTGAAGGAATTAATGGGAGAATACTGTACTTCAACTTGCTTCCTGGGTGTTAAAACTGAAGTTGTTCTGGTAAACTTTTAAGAATATCTACCCTGCAAAAAGACAAGCATTATCACCCTAATATGGTTAAGTATGTGTCTGTTTTCTGAGAGTCACTTTAGCTATAAAAACACTTGGAAACCAACATTTTAACTTCTAACTTTATTATGAAACTCCAGTTTAAATAGTAAATATTGGACATAATCAATTGATTGCAGTATGGGGCAGATAACAGAAGTAACACTTGCCTCTACCACCTCTGTCCTATATACCACTGTAAACACTCCTACTGTACAAGTCAGTCATTCAGTGCATAAACTTTAACAGGAAAAAACCTTCACTCAAGCAAACATTTTAGCATAAGCTGCTTTTTCCTTTTCTTTTTGGGCCTTTATCTTCTGTTTCACCTTGAGTGCTTCAGTTTGGATAGCTGTTTTAAAAAAAAAGAAAATAATAATAATAATAATACATGGCTTTCCACTGCCTATAATTGTCCCACAGCACTATAGCAATCACCCATCTTTATTTTATGCTTTACAGAGGCTAAACTGTGTCTGCCTGCATTCTAGTCAGGGGGTAGTTATCAAGCTGGGTAATAGTGAAATAAATCCTCCGACTGTTTTTTTCCATACAGTTACAGAATAGGATAAATAGGCTCCCAGGAATGGAAGTAGGAATTCGTAATCCAAGGAGTAACACTCACTTAAGCAGCAGAAAATGGAATCAGTCCAGAAAGCAACTTCAGATTTTTTGGGGATAAAGGATGCGCAAACCCTAATTAGTTCTTGCCAAAGCAGAATTGTCTGACCCAAGGATATGAATGCCTCTCCCTCTATAAAAAACAGTGATAAGGCAGAAAACTTTTCTCCACATATGCTAGTGGAAGAGTGACAGCTATCAGCAGCAGTCTTCCTCTGCATTCTATGCCCTGCAGGTGCACATACAGGAAGAGGGGTGGAGTCTGAAAATCTGAAATTTTGCCAATTTTACAAAGTAGGGACCTCACAAAATGAAAAATCCTCAGTGTTATCAGGCCCACTGTTAGTTCATCTCTTGCAGAACTAATGTAATACTGTAAAAGCCTCTTAAAGAGAATAGATGCCACATTGCTAAAATTAGCCTGACAGTTTACCTTTATCTTCAGGTGTTATCTCTTGAGCCTTCTTCAGATCAGCCTTCAATAAAAAAAATACAAAAATATAAGTAGATGCTTTATTGATCCTTTAAAAAACAACAGCCACAAAAATAATAGTTACCAGTGCCTGATCAAAATCTCTTATTCCCTGCCAGCCTTGAGCCCGCCTGTAAAGTGCTTTGGTGTTTGCTGGATCTAGTGCAAGTGCCTGCAAAATGAGTAAAAATGGTTTAGTATTGGTGTACTCTAAAGCCTTCACCTATCAGGAAGAGCACTGAAACACCCACAGTTAAGCAACCCATCTATTTTAAGGGTAAGCTGCCTAAAAACAAATCAACTTTATAAAAGCACCATCAATTTAATCAGAGTGCAGTATTACCATAACAGGGTTTATCTAGCACATTGTTGTATTGTATATTAATAATGCTAATATCCTGCCTACTGAATGAGCCCATAAGCAGGTGCAGCTCTTCCTACCCCAAAAAATTCAGGGATGGTGGTATTAAGGATAGATTTGTATGATAACTGCAAATTTTCTAACCACTTAAATAATGGATTCATTGAGTATTTAAGGACAAAAAGGACCATTAAATCATCCAGTCTGATCTCATCAATAAGTCAGGCCATTAAATTCCACCCAGTTACCCCTGCAGTGAGTTTAATAACTTGACTGGCTAAACCATATCTTCCAAAAAGGTATACCGTCTTTATTTTTAAGACCTCAAGGGATGGAGAATCCACCAATTCCCTTGGTAGTTTGTTCCAATGATTAATCATCTTCTATTAAAAATTTGGACCTTTTCTCATTTGTATTTGTCTGGTTTAATCTTTCAGCCTCTCTTGGCTAGATTAGAGTACTCACTATTTTCTCCCCCTGTAAGTACTTGTACACTAATAAAATCACCTCTCGATCCTTTTGATAAACAAAACTCTCATTCTCAAATCATTCTAGTGTCTCTTGTCTGCACTCCCTCCAATTTTTCAATGCCTTTTAAAAATGTGGACTGCAGAACTGAGTGAAATATTCCAGAATCAGTCTCACCAATGCTACATACAGAAGTAAAACCACCTGTTTACTCCTACTGCTCCTGTTTATACATCAAAGGATTGCATTAGTTCTTTTTGCCACTGCATCATACTGGGAGTTCATTGCTGCATTATTTGCCCCCTGTAATTCCGAAAACCTGTTCCAGAGTCTCCTTCCAGGATACAGCCCCATATTCTTTGTTTCTTGATGCATAGTTTTGCATTTGGCTATATTACATTTTGAAGGGGGATATCTTACAAGCAATCCAAATTGCTCTGTAGGACTACCCTGTCTTCATCACTTATCATTTTGCCAATCTGTGTCATCTGCAATTTTAATCAGCAACAATTTTATATTAACTTCCAGATCAATGATGGAAATATTGACTAGCATCAGGCTTGTCACCAAGCCATATGGAATCCCACTAGAAACTCCCTCATTTGATGATGATTCCCTATTGACAGCTGCTTTGAGATGTCAGCTAGACAGTTTATCAACAAAATTTGTAATCTCAAAGCATGATATCAGTTTTGTTTGACAAGAACCATACTGACTGGTATTAATTCTACTCTTATCCTTTAATGCATTATCAACTGAATCCTTTATCAGCTTTTCCATTCTTTTGTGCAGGACTGATGTCAGGCAAGCTGTCTTAGAGTTACCTGGCTCATTGTGTTTGCCTTTAAATATTGGCATTCTTCCAATCTTCTGGAATTTCCCTGGTAATCCAAGATTTATCAAAAGTGATCAGCTGACCAGAGATTGCCTCAGCTGACTCTTTCAGCACTTGAGTGCAAGTTATCTGGGCCTGCTGATACCAAAGTGTTTATCTGCAGTAATGTTAGAGAAAAGAAGTGGGAGGTAATATCTTATTGGATATCAACCAATAAAAATAACCTACTAAACGTTGTGTAACGCCCTCAATTATTAATGGTCCAGAAAATACTTCATCTTTGTGAGGAGTACATCATTCTGCTTTTTTCTCCAAATATGTAACAATTACTGAACACTTCTGCCTTTTTTCTTCATTAATTTATGAGCTCCAAATAGTTATGGGCTTATAACTGTTGCTAGGTGTTCTTTTGTTCCTCAAACTTAACTCCTATTTGTCCTTAACCCTTGAGTTCCTCAGTTTTCTCTACTAATGTTCTGCACTTTGTTTCCAATTTACATCAATTTGCTATATTGCTTTTTCATTTCTTGTTGCCTTTTCCTTACCATTTAGCCAAAGTTATCCATTCATTACAATTAACCTGTAAAATAAACCTAGAAATCTGATTCAAAGAGTGAGGGTAAAGCTTGCTGAATGCTACACACCTATAAAAAGATTACATTATCTTTCAGAAACAATGAATCTATTGTTCTATACAAATTAGAAGTGCTCCCAGGAAATGCACAGCTCACATCTAGCTCCAATAAATAGTAACTCGTATTCTGAAATATTGATATGACTCCACTAATATTTTTTCTGAACAAGTAAACAGCCTGCCAAAAATGAGTTAATATGTATATTAAAATAGGTTTGCACTAAAAATTCCCTTATCTTCCTTTAATTTATTATAGGAAAATGAGCCTTTCCAAACCTGATTTTGAAAGAAGGCTTTTAGTCTTTTTATTTTTCCAAATCACTTTCTCCTAATCAAACGATGAAATTTAGCATACCTCACAACAACTTTCAATAGCTCCCTGCCAGTCTGACACCTTCAGTTTACAAGCAGCAATATTTAAAAGGCAGGTCAAGGCAGCAGGATTCAGCTTTGCTGTATCTGACTCCTCCGCTATGGCTTTAGAAGCCTCCACATACCTGCACAAAACAAATTTACATGTTATGTATTGGTGTATATACTGTAACTTGCACTATTAACTTTTCTGCCCTTTGCTATCTTGCTGAAAGTGTATGCAAGAACTACCACTCACATGTACTCTTATCCACCTTAGTTTACTACAGGGGTCGGCACGCTTACCAAAGACGGCACGCAAGCTGATTTTTAATGGCACGCTGCTACCTGCCGGGGTCCCAGCCCCACTCAGCCCCTCCTCCCACTGCTCTCTCTTGCGGGGGCAGGAGGCAGAAGCTTGGTCCTGCCAGCAGCCAAGCTCCATCCTCCCCCGCTTCTTCCCCCAGCATAGTGCTTTCCTACCCCTCCTCCTTTCCTTCCCTGTGCCGATCAGCTGATCACCCTGGCGAGGGGAAGGGGGAGTGAAGCCGCAGTATGCTCGCTTACTGCTGCTCCGGGGAGGAGGCAGAGAAGAGGTGGGGACAGACAGGGCCCTGGGGAAAAGGGAGGGGGGAAATCAGGGCATATCCTCTTCAGCCCCCTGCCTTGAGCCGCTCATGACAGGGTGCTGGGAGCACCCCCACGAGCCAAGCACCCCAGCCCTCTGCCCTGACCCCTGCATGCCCCACAACCCCAGCCCTGACTCCTGCACCCTACACACATACACAGCCTCCCACACCCCATGCCCTGACTCTTGCACCCTCCCACATCCCCGCCCCCACCCTGAGCAACAAATGGGAGCTCCTGCACCCATCTCCCCCACACACACACACACATATTCCCACCTGCACCCCTGGTCTGAGGTCCCAGCCACCGGCCCGGCCCAGCTCAGCCAGCTACCAGTCTGGGGTCCCGGCTGCCAGCCAGGGTCCTGCAGGCCCTGCTCAGCCTGCTGCCAAACCAGGTAAACAGGACCCCAGGCCGGCAGCGGGCTGAGTAGGCCAGCGGTGTAAGATCAGCATTTTAATTTAATTTTAAATTAAGCTTCTTAAACATTTTGAAAACCTTGTTTACATACAATAGTTTAGTTATATAATATAGACAGAGAGAGAGAGAGACCTTAAAAACGTTAAAAATGTATTACCGGAACACAAAACCTTAAGTTAAAGTGAATAAGTGAAGACTTGGCACGCCACTTCTGAAAGGTTGCCGACCCCTGGTTTACTATTTCTAAACATCAATGGCCGTTATATAAAGGAATTAAACTGAATTTATCGTGCTTCCTACAATTAGCTTTTTTTTTTTTTTTTTTAAAGCACTCCATTTTAAATAACCATCTTTTACACAACATTGCCCCTTCTTCCTCTCCAAGTATTTGGCTACACTACCTGAATTATTTTAACTACTTGTATTTGGGACTGCACAGATAAACAATCTAAGCTGCAGAGTTTGCAAAATGTAGTCATTTACCTCCAACAAACAAGACTGCCATAAGAAAATTAGTGGAGAGAAAAGGGGTATAACTCCCATTTCCTTGTGATGCTAGTGTCATAGTTTTGAATAAACTTCACCTGCATCTCCCACACCCAGCTCCATTGTCCCTGGGTAGGAACCCTTGTTTCACTCCCTTCTGACTGGGGGGTTTTAAGGCTGCACAGCTCCCTGGGATATCACAGTACAGGGCAAACAAGCCAGACTACCTAAAGGCCATTGCTTTCTCTCCAATGGCTCTCTGTTTGCCAGCAGTTACAAGTTACCACATGGCTCATTGGAAGCAAGCACATTTATTCTTAAGGTAAAAGCATTACAGAGAAGACAAAGTGAAAATGCCTATGTGCATGCTAAAAGCTTACCCGAGGTCACCCATCAGTCTTACGGGGCCTTAGTGAGTCATTGTCCTTCCAACCCTTCTGCAAGGGTTGTGGGGCCTCCCTTGGACAGATGATCCTGTCCATTTGCTGGATCAGAAAGAAGGCCATGCAATAGGTTAAACCCAGCCTTTTTATGCCAAAAGCCCTGTCTTCCAAGACTCTGGAAACCCAAATTGAACCAAAATATGCAAACCTCCAAAGGATGTAGTACCTCTCTGGAGGTGATTACAACTTGAGTGATCCTCTTTAATGACCCCCACTGTTTTAGTTCCTGAAGAACTGTGGTAACCTCCTTCTTGGAGTAAAACACAATCATACATACAAACCCTGGCCCACAGTGATACATGAGCCTAATACATTTCCCCAAAGATACTGCATGCAGTTGCAACACTTGTCATAGCCAGTTCAAGGCTCTGTTTCTGAACTTCAAAGTCAACATGGGTTAGGACTCAACTACATCAGTGACTTCATCTCTATGCACGAACCACAAAGATAGTTGAGATCTTCTGGAATAATGCAGCTGACAAAGGCAAGGTGGAAGCATAATCAGATGAAGTCAGCCTGGCAACAAAACGATCATACAGAAGAAATCTGACTACTCCACAATTCATCTATTTTTAAGACCTTGCTCTTTGGAACAGTGTTTCCATCAGCACAAGATTGACTTTTTAAATAAATAAATAAACAAACAAACATGATTTCACATATGTTCAATTCAGTCAGAGCTTCCTGTAATCAAAGAACAGAAGAGAGCAGGGATCACTGAAATTCGTTAGGGACTTAGCTAAGCAGATCCCATTTAGCTGTGAAATGTCTGAATACTGCAGCAATGGATGCTATATAAAACACTAAAAAAAACACATGCTGGAGAGGGGGAAGGAAATTAATTCTGCAGGTGAATGCTCTGCCCCAAATTAATGTCAATAAAAGAAGTTTTAGAACAAACTGATTAACAGGAATAAGTCACCTGGAAGAGACAGTATTTCCTGAAGAGTTCTGAAGGAATTCAAACATGAATGTGCAGAACTACTAACTATACTATGTCACCTATCTTGAAATCAGCCTCTGTAGCAGATGACTGGAAGGTAGTAGCTCATGTAACACCACTGTTTTAAAAAGGGCTCCAGAGGCAATCCTGGTAATTACACGTTGATGAGCCTAAATTCAGTAGCAAATAAATTGGTAGAAACAGTAGTAAAGAACAGAATTATCAAGGTTGATCCAGTTAATAGAGAGTACTTGCTTTTCAGAAAGCACTTGACAACATCCCTCACCAAAGGCTCTTAAGGAAATTAAGAAGCCATGGGATAAGAGGGACATGTTCTCATGGATCAGTAACTGGTTGAAAGAGAGGAAACAATTGGTAGGAATATGGTCAGTTTTCACAATGGAGAGGTGAACCGTGGGGCTCCCCAAAAGATCTGTACTGGGACCTGTTCTGTTCAACATATTCATTAATGATCTGGAAAAGAGGGGTGAACAATGAAGTGGCAAAAGTGTAAGGATGATACAAAATTATTCAAGAATAGTTAAGTCCAAAGTAGACTGCAAGGAGCTAGGGAGATCTCACAAAACTGGGTGACTGGGAAACAAAATGGCAGATGAAATTCAACTCTGATAAATGCAAAGTAATACACGTTGAAAAAAATAATCCCAACTATTCATATACAATGGGTTCTAAATTAGCTGTTACCACCCAAGAAAGATCTTGGAGTCACTGTGGATAGTTCTTTGAAAACTTCCACTCAATACACAGCCAGAGTCAAAAAGGCTAACAGTAAATTAAGAACAAAAAGGAAAAGGACAGAAAATAAGACAGAAACTATCACAATGCCACCATATAAATCCATGGTGCACCCACACCATGAATGCTGTGTCCAGTCCTGGTCGTCCCATCTCAAAGCAAAAAAAAAAAAAAAAAAAATAGTGGCATTGACAAGGTTCAGGGAAGGGCAACAAAGATGATCATGGGTATGTAGAGACCAAAAAAGATTAGGACTGTTCACCTTACAAGAGAGACAACTAAAGGAGATAAGAGAGAAGTCTATAAAATCATGGAAAGTATGAATAAGGAAGTATTATTTACCCTTTCTTACAATACAAAAAATGGAGTCACCCACTGAAATTAATAGGCAGCAGTTTTAATACAAACGCAGAAGTACATTTCACACAACGCACAATTAAATCGTGGAACTCATTATCATGGGATGTTGTGATGCCCAAAGACATAACTGGATACGTTCATGGAGGAGAAGTTCATTGATGGCTATTAGCCAAAATGATCAGGGACACAACCCTATGCTCAGGACAACCCTAAACCTCTGACTACCAAGAAGCTGGGTAGATCGCTCCATAATTGCCCTGTTCTGTATACTCCCACCAAAGCTCTGGTAGGGGTCACTGTCACAGACAAGATACTGGGCAAGACATACCACGGTCTGATCCAGTATGGAAGCTCTTATGTTTCTATGCCAACAGTTAAGCCCCTGACGATATTCAAATCTCGGAACATTTAATTAGAATGCCTCATCTTGGTTTCTGCAGCGCTACACGAGGAAACACGTGGTCTGGCAGAAGAACCCTAGTCCATGTAAAGTTTTCAGACAAAACTGACACTATTCTGACAGCCAATCCTGCAGTTCTTATTTATACACAACTTCCTAAATGCCTACACATGTAAAGATATCAAAGAAGTAACCAATTAATACCAAAATTAGTAAACAAAAGGACTGTATATTCATGTACATCTTTGTAGTACTAATTAATCCAATTTTGCATCTGGAACTATAGCTGGCCGCAAAAAAAGCTTTCCCTTGTATGAAAAATTCTGAATTTTTGAAAACATTCGAAGTTCAAAAATTTTTTGCTGACAGCAAAAGGAATGGTGAAATTACTAGGGAGCCTGGAAGATCGGGCTTACAAGCAGCCTACCAGGGTGGGGAGCGCTGGAGTCTGCAAACCCCAGCTCTAGCAGCTTCGCAGCACTGCTATCAAAGGGCAGCCTTGGGTGAGTGCCACGGTGCAAGAGAGGTGGGCCGGAAGGTGGGCAGAACACATGACAGGTTTTTCACAGGAAACCTGACTGGGTTCTGTTTTAAAGTGTCAGTGAAACAAACACATTCCTATGGAACGTGTTAATTTCAACTAATCACCATTTTCCAGCAAAAACACACACACGTTTCAGGACAGGAAGTGAGACAGGTGGAGTTGGTAGCACCATGTATAGTTCAGATTGCCCAATAGTTCTCAGAATAAAGCGCAGGTTTCCACAGTTTATACTTCGTAAATTTCAACTGGGCTGAAATTTTCCATGCCAGGTGTCTGCCTCAGGCTGAATTTTTTTTGTAGTTTCTGCAGAAAAAGTTCAACTATTTCTGAAAATGAGATTAAAGTACAGTTTTGTCCATGTCAAAATTCTTCAAACTGTTTTGCTGAATAGCTCTAGCGCCTCTAATACTTTAGAGCAGACTTGAAAATTGGCTTGGGGAAAGAGGGAAATAAACCTCCCAGGTGTCAAGGCCATGCTTTTTGCCTTTGGATGAAAATTCATTCAAATTTGGCCACGCTATGAAACTCTGAAAATCTCAATTCCTATATGGTCAATAGAGATTTTAATAAGAATTTTTACAGCTACATTCTCTGAAAATTGTATCTGTACTGAGCATGCTCCAATCCAGGGCACCAGCTGAATTGGACCTTCGTTTCGTGATTGCTGCTCCTGGCCGCTGTGGCAACAGGCACTAGAACTGTGAACAGAGAGAGAGTCTCTCCAGGCTCCTGTGGTTGACCAGGCATAGAGGAGGATGCAACCTAACGCAGGGCAGAGGAATGCAAGAAGGAAAAGATCTGGGGCCAAGCAAAAGACTGGATCTGGCTGGGTAAGAAGGATGTATGGGGAGACTTTCATGACATGCCTAAGCAGGGCGAGCGGGACAGGTGGAAGACAGACTGATGAAGATCACATGAACAGGGAGACTGGGAGGGCAAGAAGCCTGAGTCAGGGTGGGAAGACTAGGATAAGGAGTCAGAAGGATGGGAGGAAATTGAGGTGAGACGCCTTGAGGGGGAGCCTGGGGAATGTGGACTGGGAGTGGGTAGGACAGGAGACTGGGACTAGGGCAAAGAAATGGGTTGGGAGAGAAGAGATGGTACTCGGATGAGAAGCTGAGGAAGGAGATGGGACTGGGACAAAGACTGGCTGGAGGGAATGGGTAGCAGGGTCTGCCCACTAAAAGACACTCCTCTCCAGAACTTGGAATGGAACCCAAGATTCCTGAGCCTCAACATTCCTCTGTTGTCAGCAAATATCTGGGAAAACCTCTGGCAAAATGCGTCTCCTCCTCCTCCAGTGGCTGGTTCACAGAATGACAGCCTATGGCTGCTATCACTGACTCCATTAGCTCAAGTGACCTATCCTGTCGATTTAAAATGTACCAATTTTACTGATGTCTAGGGTTACAATTATGTCATGGACATTTTTCATAAGTTTCATGGCAGGGATGCAGGAAAAAATAGATAAGTCACAGAAAGAGGGTAGCAGAGAGCTCTGTTGGGGGGCAGGGCTGGAAAGCAAGCCCACCTGTCCTGTGGGATCGGGACTGGTTCCCTGCTTTGGGCTTTGCAACATAGCATAAGGGGTGACAATGCCACTCAGGTTTGGTGTATCTGACCACGCAGATGGAGACAGCAGGCCAGCCACACCTGAGGGGTAGAGGATTGGAGGGGGAAGGACTCAAAGGTGCATTTAGCCTTGAAACTGTGACACGGTTACCACAGACACCTACTATTTGGTGTGCATGGTATTTCAAATACAAATTAGTGGGTTCCAGCTCCAGCTAGTTTTCAGCTATTAGACATAACAGACAAGTTAAGAAATAAAGGCAGGGAAGAGAGGTCAGGGAAGGATGAGGAGAACAGTAAAAGACTGAAGGTTTTTGTTTTGTATCCAAGCTTAACATTTTAGATTCTAAATGCTGTTTTTAGTGCTAGGATTTTTTAATTCTAGAAAAACACCAACAGCTTGATATCGAGTCAATTTCAAAAGGTGAGTTAAGTAATTTTCAGCACTACACATGCTGCTGAGTGCCTCTGCCAGTGTTTTTAGTTTTACAATCATGTCTTATTTTTTAAAAAATATCTTCCCTGTTGTGTCAAAGACCACTACAGAAAGGGAAAAAATGACACTGTAGTGAAACTGACTAGGCAGGTATAATGTGCTGTGTTTTTATACCTACCTGCTGTATTTTCCACTCCATGCATCTGATGAAGTGGGTTTTAGCCTACAAAAGCTTATACCCAAATAAATTTGTTAGTCTCTAAGGTGCCACGGGGACTCCTCGTTGTTTTTGCTGATACAGACTAACACAGCTACCACTCTGAAACCTGACTATATGCAGTACTATCAAATGCACACACACACAAAAAAAAACTGATTTTCATCCTCATCTCTTTTACTTATACTAATTTTAGCTCTTTAATAAGTTAAAAGTCAGGTGTAATTTAACTTGACAGTGGCATTTTAAGTTACTATATTCAAAGTCTGGTGAGCAATGATCAGTAAGAATGCAGGTGAAGAGGTCAATGTAGGAATGGCATCTGAAAACCACTCTAGCAGAAAGATTTGAAAGAGACTAAGGTTGCCTGGGCACAAGGATCAAGGACAACATTCCAAACAACTTTGGATGGCATTAAAGAAAAGGTGAAGAGTTGCGTAAGAGAGACAGGCAGGAGCATGCAGGCATGACAAGGAGTATAGAGATTACACAATCAAGTACAGAGAGCAGTTCAGGGCCTTGAAGGTGAGGGCCAAATTTGAAGTTGTAGAGAGACATTGGCAAACACTGCAGAGACTCTGGGGGAGGAGAAAAAACTGTTGGAACAGCAACCAAGAATGGTTATTGGTCACTATAAATCTGTACCAAATTCATACCAGTGACCTAGAGGTGGAAGGTGTCACGTGTCCTGAACCATTCAGTCCTCTAAGTTTCTTACTGAAAGTTTTTCTGATTTCTAACTAAATGAAATTTTACATTTTTAAAAAGCAAAAAAGTATCTAACAAAATGTTGCGTTTCCAAGTGAAAATGAGCGCAGGACTGGAATTAATAAGCAATTAATAAACAAAGCAATTCTTTCTGACCTTGCTTTTGGTGTTTCAAAACACGTCCAAGGTGTGCATGGATGACCCATTTGTGCAGCATGTGCTCATTTTTAAATGAGCAACTAAAAAAAAAAAATCTCACATTCATTTTCCAATCCAAAGGGGGGGAGGAGGGAACAACTGTTTGACTTACAATAGCAGGAACCCTTACCTTAAGCCCTTAGTGTACTTTTTAGTTGCCATTGCCCAGTTCTGTGATTTGAAGAAAGTATTTCCTATATTCTTTATGTCTTCTGCTATGGACACAATCTTGTCAACCTATTGAGAAGACGAGAAAAAAATCCTATAAAATGTAAGTATTAAATTATGTTATTTATACCAAGCTGCAACAAGTCTTTGGACTACTTAATATTTAACAGTAGAATCCCAAGTCTACTCTCTTTCAAAGATTGCCAAAATGCACCAAAACACTCAACTATTCCAAGTTTTGAAAGAAAACTATATTCAAACTGCTACAATATTCTATGGGCAACACATTCTCCTTGATCAATGGTATGAAACTCTCATTGAGTTGTACATGAGGGTAAGAACCTAAGAATGGCCATGCTGGGTCAGGATACTGGGCTGGATGAAACATTGCTCTGTCGTCTGACAGTGGCCAGCACCAGATGCTTCAGAGGGAATGAACAGAACAAGGCAATTATTGAGCGATCAATCCCCCGTTGTCCAGTCCCAGCTTCTAGCAGTTAGGGGTTTAGGGACATCTAGGGCATGAGATTGCATCCCCGACAATCTTGTCTAATAGCTATTGGTGGACCTATCCTCTAGGATCAGGGGGACGGACCTTAAGAGAACAAAACGTAACAGCAATAGAGAACATGCGATCACTAATTTAATTGTTTGCCCTTAAACGCAGTTACATGAATGAACATTCATTCCTCCTTAATCCAGGATCAGGTAAACAGAAGCTTTGGCTGTATCCATAAAAAAAAATCAGAGATTTGTTAGTGATGCAGGTATATAACCAAGAACTTCTTATTCCCAAAAGTATTGTGTCTTTTGTTTCCCACAGTTCAAGGAACAGATACTTGATCTGCATAGGCTCTCCAACCAACAATCAACTACTAACACACTTCTGTCCTTCCCTCAAACCACTTCTAGACTCATAAAGTAAAGCTGATAGTTAACTGCCTGTCTGTTCTAAATCCATCACTCCAGCTTCAGCTTAGAAGGTACAAGGCTTTCAAGTGTCAACAACTGTCTCTGTATCGGTAATTTAACAAACTGCAGTTAGTACTGTCTTTACCACAGCCACGGACATTTATATGCCACAGCCTACTCCAATGTCCCAGCAAAATATAGAGACTTCTAAAAATTCAGTTTCAAAAAAGTATTTCCGTTCAGTCACTGCAGCACTGACCCAATAAAACTATACATGTGGCAGATATCTGCCTATCCTGCCAAATACAATGGCAGTGTTGTCTGCTTTGTGGGTGAAAAGTGTGGTAATGAGATGATTTTCTAACTATGGAAAGTGTCACAGAGTGTGGGGGAGTCAGGGCCCTGCACCCCCCGCCCCCCCCCGCACTTCCTGCGATTCACCGTGACTCTCAGCCAGACAGTAAAACAGAAGGTTTATTAGATGACAGGAACACAGTCCCAAGCAGGGCTTCTAGGTACAACCAGGACCCCTCTGCCAGGTCCCTCTGGGGGGCAAGGATCTTAGACCCCAGACCTGGGGTTCCTTGCCTCTTCCCAGCCAGCCCAAAACTGAAACCAAAAAATCCTCCTTTCCTCCCCATCTCCTTTTGTCCAGTTTCCCGGGCAAAGGTGTCGCCTCACCCCCTTCCTGGCTCAGGTAACAGGCTCAGGTACAGTCCCTCACCTAAAGTCACCCCCTGCTCTCCCATCCCCCATGAAGACAGTTCCAGCAAAACCAAACGACATTCCCAGGTCAATCCATCCCGCTCCCTACTGCGTCACAGAAAACAACTAAATAAACCGTTAAATAATTTCCAGAGTATTAATACTATGAAATCCTATATAAATTATGCGCTCTGGAAACTTGTCACTACAGCACCACAATGAAGAACTGAGAAATAAAGGAAGAATCGAAAAAAACCCATCTAAGTGGAAGGTTTTATTCTTAGCCTTATATGCACTAGAAAAATAAATCAGAGTTAGCATTAAAAAGAGCAGCTAAAAAAGCATCATAAAATTCCCCATCATTACATCTAACTTGCCCTAACAGACTTCTTAAAAATAAACTGAGGTCTGGTGAACCTGACAACAACCACCATATATCTCAGGTTATGTAAATGTCATCATTGCACAGGAAAAATAATTGTCTTCAAAGAAAAACCACTTACATCTTTTAAATCTACATCTGAATCTTCAGGGAAATCTGGGTGAGTATCTGCAGAGCCATCCATTGGGGAGATTCCCCAATTATCACCTTCCTTCAGCTCTCCACATTCTGCAATAATGCACAACTGTAAAAAACAGGAGGCGTACAATATGCAATGTTGCCATTCACTAATCAGAAAGCTTTAGTTCTTGTGTATTTCCAAAAGATCAGTGAAAGTGTCCTCCTGTCACTCCCAAACTACAGATTTCAGAGGCCTACTTCAGCTGCTTCTAACTATCCTTATGAAACTCATCAGCTTCATTTTCAGTTTTACTGCAAGGTAAACTCATCAAGTTCAACCGCTGGAAGGAGCATAGGGCTATTTACCCCATAGTAAGACTGAAGTGCCTAGTTTTCACTGTGTTTTTACCTCAGGATAGCTCATGCATGTTAGTTA
This sequence comes from Mauremys mutica, assembly GCF_020497125.1. Classification (NCBI taxonomy): domain Eukaryota; kingdom Metazoa; phylum Chordata; order Testudines; family Geoemydidae; genus Mauremys; species Mauremys mutica. Next base: position 67,143,009 of record NC_059076.1, read on the forward strand.
CTGAGGTAAAAAAAACCATCTATTATAGCAGTGAAGAAGACACGGTCATTATGTGAAAGGGTGACACACACACTACCACTTTCTGCTGCTGCTCTATGTTTCTTGAAAGCACCAACCAAGCCTAAGACCACTTAGCTGTAAAAATCTAGCAGGATCACACCACAAGAAGCCATTACACTAGGAATGACTGCATTGCTCATCTAGGCTACCACATATGAAAAGAAAAACGTGTATTTTTAGGTTGGTAGCAAAATAAATGCTTTCCTTTCCAACAACAAGGGAAAATTTTCCGATATTATGGAGGAGATATAGATGATGAAAAATAATTGGTCATATTTTACATTTGACGAAGAGGCATAACCCCCTAACATAGCCGTGTTAAATGTACTAATTATACTGTTTGCTCAATGCTGTTAGACCATTAGTGCCCACACACACACGTCCCCTAAACACAGAATGGGAGCCAAGAACTCCATATGTCTACTCAGCTGCAACATGAACTCCTTCTGCAACTTTCGGCAAGTCAGAACTTCATTTATACAGGTTTCAGTTTCTCATACCTTCAAGGTGCAGAGACTTTACCTTCCTCCCTCATTTCTAAAGGTGGTGTGAAAATTGATTAGTAATTACTAGTTAACATTTGTAAGAGTTTTACACATGTAGAGTATTAAGAATTATTAACTACAAGATACTGTAACTTTTTCCCCTTTTCCAGTTTTTAATACTTTCTTTGATATAAATATTTTATTTAGGATTAGTAAAAGGCTTTACCAATCCTGTGACTTTTAGTCTGGAAATCATTTTTACAATGGAAGATAAAAGCTAATCTGAAATTGTTAAGTGTTCTGCGAGACAAAGCTCAGTAAAAGCTGTACTTTTTTCTAGTTTTTTCTAACAAAAGCAAACCAATTTTGAATCATACTGAAAAACACAACTAAAATTAATTCTCACAGAAGGCACCACATAATGGAACAAGTATCCTCTGAGATGTACTGATCTTACCTGTGCAGGTTTTTCTCCATTCACTTCAACATTTTCTAATATTTTAGCAACACCCATTCCTTTGATCACCCGGCCGAACACCACATGTTTCCCATCCAGGTGAGGGGTTGGCACCGTTGTAATAAAGAACTGAGAGCCATTTGTATTGGGTCCTGCATTTGCCATGCTCAGCAGCCCTGCCTGATCATGCTGTATGAGAAAACACCATCAAAGCAAATATAAGTAAGATCTGATTATTCTACAAGGTTACTACGATATACTACCAGGAAACCCAGTGTACCCCAAATAAGAAGCACACACTGACAACCTGCAAGGGGCCTGAGGGCCACACATAATTTGCAACTGGATTCATCTTCTCTGACATCAGAGGACAGTTGTCTTTATTGTATTTCCTATAGTTGGTTGCTAGCAAGATTAGTGATTTGGCACTTGATACTACCCAATCAGTTAACAAGAAATGTTGCATTGGCTGTTTAACTGCATCATGCAGCTCCATGCTGTCTAAACACCAAAACTGGAGAAATCAGTTGAGGGGTGCCTGATGTGATGCTGCCTAATACAATCTCCTGACATTACAACCAGCTCACTGTGCTCCATTTAAAAAACAAGATACAGTAACTGACTCAGTAATAATGCAATTAAGAGGAAATTGTTAAATACTTTCTTAAACCCTATCCAGCAAACACTTGTGCATTACTTATCTTACATGAGTAGTCAGTCTCATTAACCTTAATGCATCTATTCACAGGAACGGAGTTACTTGAATGCAATTTGCAGGACTGAGGCCTTGTACTTTAAAAAACGTATTGCTGTATAATCACACACTTTCCCTCTACAATTCTTTTGCCTCATTGTAAGTAAGCACATGGATTATTTTGCTTCACCATCCAGATTTTTTCTCTTTAATACTTTTTTCTAAATGACAGCCAAAAAGTTTCATGTATATTGGAAATATAGACTGCGACATAGCCTTTGCTCAAGTCTTCTACACAAGAATAGTTGCTTACCCTACAGAAGCCGTGCTTCTTCAAGAAGTCATAGTCACTCTGGATCTCACAGTAGGTGCATGTGCACTTCATGTATGCAAGACTGATTTTTATAGCATTGTCTGGCAAAGTTATACATGCGACTTGTGGCTCCTTGTGCTCTAGTATGAGGGCAAAAAGGGTTGGACAGCCGCCACCCTTCCTCAAGTCCCTCATACTTTTAAGCCCATGGTAGATGAGGACTCTGGAAAGCAGGGATGGAGAAGCATGTCATGGGATCCACAATGATCTCAAAAGAACATCCTCAAAGAACCACAGTTACTGTAGGGTAAGTACCCAATTCTTTCTTTCTTGGAGTATGTGTCAGTGTGGATCCAACAGTAGGTGGCTAGCAAGCAGTATCCCTTCAGGATGGTGGAAATGAAGAGTTTCAGCTACCTCAGTAGAATACTGACTGTCCTCCCAAACTTGACAACTGACCTAGTAGCTAAGTTCAAAGCACAGTGTTTGACAAAGGTCCGTGCTGCTGCCTTGTAGATCTCTGATACTGGCACACTTCTGAAATAGGCAGATGATGTCACGAGTTCTGATGGAGTGAATTTGGATGTTTGGTGGGAGAGATAAAACAGCTGACTGGTAATACAAAGAAATGCACTGCATAATCCATTTTAATATCTTGTGATGAAATGGCTTGACCTTTGGAACAGCTCTAAAAAGAAACATATCAGGAGGGGGATGTCTGAATGTTTTGGTCCTGTCAGTGAAAAAAGCAAAGTCCTGGACATATCCAGTGTGTGCAATTTCTTTTCAGCTGGTGCCAAATGTGGTTTCAGGAAGACGACAAGCAGCTTGATAGAACTGATTCAGATGAAGTTCTGAGACTACCTTAAGGATGAATTTCAGATGAGGTTTTGGCACCACCATGTCCCAATGGAATGTTATATAGAGATTCAGCCTGAAGCACCACTCACTTTTCTGGCTCAAGTGACAGCAACTAGGAAGATCATCTTCAGAATGAGGTAACATAGGGAAGAATACTGACAGATGCTCAAATGGCACAAATGCATCCTCTGATTGGTGGGGAATTGCCTAGTAGCCCTTTAAGGAACTGATACCATGGGATGAGAGAAGACAGAGCATGATTGCATCACCAGGCGACAAGTTGAAATCACTAAGGTGGATTTTAAAAGAGCTGTGTGAAAGACTGGCTTATCTGAGGTGTGGTAAATACCATGGATCTCTGGTATCAAGACTGGTGTTGCCCATATTGAGAAACTCTTCTATTTGGCAGTGCTGAGTCAACCAGCCCCAGTGCCAACAAAGTTATTGGTGTGTCATCTGTGTCGATGAGACTAATGCCAATATGGTTGGCACAGTTTTAGACTAGGTTTTCTTTCCTGTCGCTGCTTGATGCTGTGGAGTGGTGTCTACTCAATGGAGCTCTCACTGAAGATGAACCTAACCATTCTTTGGAACTATGGTAGGCTCCATATATCAATTGCTCAAGTAGTTGCAGTTTCAGCTGTACATCCCTCAACTTGCAGGTCCTTGAGGAGAAAAATTAGCACGACATATACTTACTGGGGATGCGACTTTCCCCTCAAACAGAACAGATATTGACTATGTCCTTTGACCAGCAAGATAAGTCTGTCACAGGCCAGGAAGAGTTTAAACCTGGATGATTTGGAATCCAACAGAACAGTAGGTTCAGGGTGCCGAGCCCTGCTGTATGGAGAGGCATAGATGGGTCTTTTCTTCTCTTTTTCTTCACCAAAAAGTTTGAAGCTCAGGAGTAGTGGGGTAGACACTTGCTGGTTTCCATCTCTTTGTCACACGCAGTAAGAAGGAGTTGAGTGAGGGTCATGGTGACTCTACCCTTTATGTTCTCATCAGGGCTTGGAGCTGTGTCCCGGCTCCGCCCCAGCCCCAGGCGGAAACCTGCAGCTCCACTGCTCTGGGCTCCGCTCCAAAGCCCTGGTTCTCGCACAGGAGCACAAGAAGGCACTGGGTGCAAGCATGGCCCCCATGGACACTTCTATTTAAAATAAAATCTCATCTTGCATGCATGAGCTGCATGCGCACCTATAATGGAATCCACACTGACACACTACAAATTTTGTTTACAGCAAGACTTTCCAACTAATGCAACCTTAGAAGTGCAAAAACGTGACTGTAAGATGGCCTTTATTAATGTTTCTTTTCCTGTTATGGAAAATATTTGCATGGAAGTAAATACTTTCTCCCAACCTGCCCAAATTTTGCTTCTGCTGGATTTTGCAAAGACAACATGACTCCAGTATTTACCAAAAAATGGAAAAAGATGTGATGCCGCAGATTCCTCCTTCTGAATTTACAAGTTTAAATGTGAGAAACCCCTTGTTTTAAATCACAAATATATGATAACAAAACCTATAGGATTTATTTAATTCTAAACCACTGTATATGAAACTTTGCTCCAGAAATAAAGTTCCTCTGATAGTCAATATAATAATTTTATCAGGGAATATTTCCTCTCCTTCAGCCAAGGTACACAATGCACAATTTAATGATGTCATTCTGTTTATGATTTTTAAAACTATAAAGTGCTGCTGCCCTTGTTTTGTAGGAGTGATAGTCTTTTCCCTAAAGCTGAAATGTTTTACAGGTAAAGCTACTAGTACTTTTTTCACCTCCTCATAGACCGACATCATCATGGATCGTAATAAGTGTACTAAGATTCCACTGGAATAATAAGAACCAAACCAACCTAATTTCAAAAACTGATTCCATTTAGCATTTTTAACTACTTTACCTTATAATGAAAGTTTTCATCTTCGAATTTTTCTCCATATATACTTTCTCCACCTGTGCCATTCTGATCTGAGAAGTCTCCACCCTGGATCATGAATTTCTTAATAACTATTAAGTAGAAAATGAGTCATAAGAGATGGTGTCAAAGCAGGAAGAACATTAAGCAGGATTACATTCAAGGGTGAAGACCAACCCCACTTCTTCAACATGAGCCTTAATTCCTTTATTATTTGACTCCCCTACACACTTTCATAGTTGCAACCAGAAATTCATGACTTCTTGTGGCTTAATATAGCAAAAGCAAAATGGCTAACGCTCAATCAAATTTCTCACTGGGCACATAATTGTGCAATACCAGAAATTAGCCATATATCCTTAATATATAGCACCGTTTGATGATAATTTGCATCTATAGCCTACGTATTTTTACAATTATTTTATGCAAGAGAAAGGTGGTCAACAGAAGTGTAATCTTGAGGGTAATGTAAAGAGGGAATCATGATGAGCAAAACAGTCAGGCGAGTCAGTTATACCCAAAAAAAAGTGATCAATACGTCTTAGTTATCAGATTCCATCGAATTATCCATTTTCAGTTTTTTGAACAACACTTGACTCTCACACCTCAATTGGAAAACCACTTAAGCTATTTATCACTCTCAGTCAAATATTTTGTTAAATGATTCATTTATATCTGCAAATGTCAAACAGCATCACCTAAGTGAAAGAACAGGGGGTCAGAAGGCCTAGTTTCTATTCCAGATTGTCAATGATTATGTGACTTTGTGTGAGCTATTTGACTTCCCTGAGCCCCAATTTCTCCATGTGTAACATGAGTAAAAAATTATTATCTCATTTTCATAAAGCACTTTGAGATTTTTGGATTACAGTTAAAAACTAAAATGTATTAATAACTTCAAAAAAATTATGTCCCTGAGTATGATGATTGTTTTAGAGAAATGTATTTTTCAAAGCTTTAATAGTCTATCTCCTCAACATCTGAAAAAAAGTCCACAATTACAACAGAGCAAGCTGAAATATAAAAAAAAAAAAAATGTTCACATTAACTAATGATTTTATATTTATTACAATGCAGTTTCATATTAGGAAGCCTACAGCACAGACTGCGCGATGTTCTGGTAAAGCATAACATGTACACACAAAACCAGGATTCAGTCCACAAATGACAGTCTTTCCTAATAACCTCCACCACCAGCTGTTGTGGAGAAAAACACTAGTAAACAGCAGCAAAGAAAATCCCTTGCTCATACTGGACCTTACCCAAAGCCAAATGAAGTCAGTGGAAAGACTCCCACAGTCTAATGTACTACTGCCATTAGAGCAAGCCTACTACTAACTATTGATGCACTCTCTACAAAAACATGGTCAAGGTAAACAGAAGATAAAATAAAGAGGGATAAATAATGCATTTCTACTATTCTCTAAAGCATTACTTTTCTAAACGGAAAACTCTTGTATTAAACCCAAATATCTAATGAAAGGCCATATGTTATGCTAAATCTCTTAATATATTTCTACTGTAGCTTGACTCTGCGTTTTCTTTTCTTCCTTTCTGAATCTCTAATTCCAAAGGATTTAAATACTGAAAGTCCAAGAAAACTCTCCCTGAGTTCCATGAAAGCCAGATCAGCCCATAACTTAAGTATTGATCACAGTTAGAAATCCACACACATCCCTACCACCTCAATATTGAAATCAAACTGGTTTCAAAATACTTGAAGTCAACTGCTAATATTATGCAACTTAAATAGAAAATGGAAAAATAACAAAAAAATAAAGATGATTCAAACTTACTTCTATGGAAAGGACATCCTTTATAATGAAGAGGCTTTCCAGTGGTAGGCCCTATCCCTTTTTCTCCTGTACATAGTGCACGGAAATTTTCAGCAGTTTTGGGCACAACATCTGCAAACAATTCTAAGACAATTCGACCAACTGGAATATGAGAGAGAGAGAGAGAACGAACACACATTTCAGTCCAATCCTGAAAAACACATGGAAGAGCCCAGCATCTCAAAACAAACATGTTTATATGGCAGTTCTGTAAGTGTGGGAGAGGGGCAGAGGGGAGGGGGAATTAATGACTGAATCAACAGTATTTAAGCCATTGTTAAACTAACCTAATTCTTAAAATATACAATTTTCTATATCCCTCCTACAGCTACCATGGGTGGAGCTAATGAATTACAGTTACAATGTTTGTTACCATAGATACAGTCAGTGAAAAACCAGCACCATGAACTGGTTAAGGGGGAGACAATGACAGAAGTGTCTAAAAACTATTTGAAAACAATCCACACGTATATTATATGAGTCAAATTCTGCCCTTGGACATACTCACAGGACTCACGTAGACTTAAAAGTGCACCACATTTGTGCAGCATGTATTCTTGTTAGAACTGGTTGGGAAAATAGAGTTTTGCTTCCATGAAAAATTTCAACTGCTTTTTCTTTTTCATTGTCATTTTCCATGGAAGATAACTACTTTTGCTGAAATATCAAAACCGAAATATTTTGGCTTAAAACCAGGGTGGCCATGGAGGGTTGTTTTTCAGCCATTTTTTTTTTTTTTTTTAAACAAAATCTTCCACAGAAAGTGAACACTTTTTGTGGGGCAAAAAAATTCAAACCCCTTTCCACTGAAAAATAGTATAAATGGAATTTTTTTGAGCAGCCCTAATCTCCATACTTATATTTCAATCCCACAGAAATGTATATGCAATAGTACTTTTATGTATGTGGACAATCACTTAGTGGAACTACAGTTTCCCTTTAAAACACATCTACTGTTAGATGCTACAAATGTTTTTACTTAAAAATGAAACCTCAACTGGTAAACAAATCCATAAAGCATTAATCTAATTTCACCAACTGCCTTCTTACAATGATTCCACTCCAAGCAGCTGTTAACTGTCAGTGGTGCTGATGTTTTCTCATCAATCTGATAGTCAATTAGACAACTTCCAAGTAAGGCAATTCTTAACTTAATTTTGTGTATGAAAGCTAAATATATGAACATTAAATCTAATAATGTTTGAAACTGTAATTCAGTAAATTGGTTTTAGCATTTATTAAATAATTGCTTACTTTTACCTTTTATTCTCAATATTACCATTAAATAAATCATACATGAAATTCTGATAAGATGGAAATATCTATCTTTACCTAAATCTTGAAAAGCTAAATTTTCCAAAGAGTTGTTTTTGTTGGTTGGTTTTGTTGTTGTGTTTGTTTGTTTGTGTGTTTTGTTATTTGTTTTACACAAGTTGGAGGTAGCTTTTGAAAGTTCTACTTCAGTGACACCCATGATCTCAAGAGCCCATCGACTAACATGCATTTGGAGGCAAAAATACCTATGAAGAACCATTCCCTGCTACCTCCAACTATACGACTTATTCCTCCATCTAGCAGCAACTTCCCTTTTTTGCAGCAGCAGCCAACTTATGTCCTGTTTTGCTATGACTGTGCCATGGCACTTAAAAAAAAAAAGTCAATAAAGGGACATGAAGTTTTGAATCAGGGGCTACTAGACTTTATCCAGCTGAGAAGATCACTCTAAACAAGATGGAACATGGCACGTTGACACTAGTAGTCCCTCTGGGGCACATATCCAAAGTCAAAACAATTGTGCGTGCTACAGTGTATGACCAAGACTGGGTGGTATTTCAGCCAGCCCCTGATTTAAGTGTGACGTTCACGTAGCACCTTGTGCCTTTCGATTGGTGTTTGTGGAGTCAGGTCTGTACACTGAACTCTTTAGGGTAGCAGACACGTCACATTGTGTGTCTTTACGGTCATAGCAAGGACTTCTATTATGGTGGTAAATCCCCAATAATTTGCTCTCTCAATTTATGCCCAAATTCATCGTCAGCCTGTGAAGCCAGGTGCATGGGTCTGTTTCTCTGGGTTCTGATGGTGTAGCCCTAAGCACCCCTCTCTCTATTCACATTGAATACACTATTATAATGTTTGTACAAAATATGCCTAGTGAGGCATCATTTGAAAGATAACTCACTGATCATTAATATTTTTGCATGATGTATGTACACGGTGTGTATTAAGAGTTATGGATATATGCTGGAGTTATGACTGCAGTGTGTTTATCAGGCATGTCAGGGGAGATTTTAAAATAGGTTTATCCTAAACAAAGGAATGGGGTTTACCAATTACCCAAACAATAAACAGGGTCATCAAATTAACAAGGGGTGGGGATGGGGGGGTAGCAAGATTGTAGGAAAGAGAGCAATTACCATTTTAATAGACACCAGCATAGGAAGAAAGAGTGTGGATCTTCCTTTACCACCAGATGTCGTGCACTTTTCCTCACAGCTTCAATAAACTTTGCTTTGACGGATAACCCTCATACCCTCAGAAGAATCCATTTCAAAGGTTTACTGGTCTATAAAGACAGGGAGTCTGAATCTTAAGTGAATGAGCTGATTATACACAATATAACTGTACTATAGGAGTATTTAGAGTGAGCTCTTTTCTGAAAGCTAATGACACTCTGCTGATTAATATCACTGTAAAATGTATATATTAACATTATATGAGGGAGTATGTATACTTAATGATATTATGCTTTGATATCTGTGGACAAACGGAGACAGGTTCAATCCCAGAGAGGAGAAAAGGAAGCTATTTACCTGTCTCCTATGTAAATTAAGTATGAAAGAATCCAAACAATGGAAGCCCTATTTACATAGATATCAGCAATGAAATGGAAAGATCATAGAATGAAAACAAAAACAAACAAAAAAAAAAGAGCAGAAGGCAAAGTTATTTAACTCTGGAAGATATAAGCAAGGACAGAAACCATCTTTGTGTCCATCATTAGACAGACTCATGGGAGCAGAGCTCTTGGAAGCTGGGAAAGAGAGGTCCTTCAACCAAGGCGGGTACTGAAGTCTCTAGAATCTCACTATAGATGAGGTACCTGCTTGAACAAAGCCTGTACCTTGCTAAATTATGTTTTAGACTTTTAGATGTGTGTTTTCACTTTTATTTGTTTGTAACCATTTCTAACTTTTATTCTTGAACTCTCTTAAAAGCCTATCTTCTTTTGTTAATAAACATGCTTTACTGTTAATCTAAACCAACAGCACAGTGTTTAAATGAAAGTGAATGTTAACACCAGCGAACATGGCAAGCTGGTGGAATTTGTCTCTTTAAAGGAGCAAAAAGATTGCTGTATTCCTCTCAATGTTACAGAGCACCAGGGTTTGGGAAAGTTCAGGACTGGAGGCGTGGGGAGGAGTCACATCAGCCAAGTCTGGTACAGTCTGTGATCACGGCTGGCAAGCTGCTGGATTCAATGTGTTTAACTCAGAGCTGTATAGAACATAAATGCTGATTGGCTGCCTGTGTGGCCCAGGCTTGGTCTACACTATAGAGTTAGGTCAACATAGGCAGCTTATGCTGGCCTAACTATGTCAGCGTCTACACTACAGGCTTCCTCCCCCTGCTGTAAGTGTCCTACTACAGTAACTAAACCAACACCTCCACAAGAGGCTTAGGTTGGTATACTGTAGTTAGGGAGACACAGTATCTGTGTAGAGACACTGCATTCCTTACACTGGCTGCAGGGCCGTCGAGAGCAGGTTTGGTCCTGGTGAAAAAAAAAATTTCGGCCCCCTCAGCAAAGGCAGACCGGCTAAACAGGGCCGACAAAGCTGGGGAAGCCGGGCCCCAGGCCCCCTTCCCGACGGCCGGGCCCCAGTCATTTGTACTGGCTGCCCCCCCTCGTTGGCCCTGGTTGGCTGTCTTCTCCAATCCAGGGTTCTGGGAGCCCTGAAACTGACAAGTAAGCAGGCTCCTGGCTCCCCAGCTGGACTGCTGCTGGGTCTCAGCTCTAGGCTGGGCACCTGAAGGTGAGAAGCCCCTGGGGGGTGGAGGGGTAGCAGCTGGGCTCCATGTGGGTAGGTGAAAGCCCTGGCTCTCAGCCCCCCATCAGTCACTGGAAGAGCTCCTGGTGAGGCCGCACGCCAAGGACAGAAGGAGAGTAACGTGGCCATCAGCCACCACAATAATTACTGCAGGGCTGTAAGTCCTACGTTCCTTACTTAGGACTGTAGGGTAGCCATGTCCCCAGACAGGGCACCACACGTAGCAGAACATTGCGAGGCCCTCGGGGCTGTCCCAGGAGCAGCGTCGGCCCTGCGCACCGGGCTGGCAGCGCTCAGGGGCTGCACAGGGCGGGGCAAGTGCACGGAGACCCCGCGACGCCAGCCGGCAGGCTGCGCCCTGACCGCCACAAATCCCTTCTCGGGTGCGAGGGGGCTGCCCGCAGGAGCCCCCGCCAGGCTCGCGGGACCAGCCCCCTCCGCTCCGTGCCGGGACTCCCAGCCCGACGCGCTACAAACACAAAGCAGCTTGGGGCGGGGGCTGCACAAGAGGCATCCGGGTCCCTGGGCAAGGCGCGCGGGAGCCGCGGCTGCTGCCCCTGCCCCTCTACCCCGCCCCCCGGGGGAGGCGGCGCGCGAGCGGCAGCCCCGGCGCGCTGCACCGACTGGCCCCGCGGGCTTGCAGCGGGGCCGCCCGCCGAGAACCTTCCGCCACCGCGGCCGCCAGCGTTCCTTCCCCGGGCCCTCGCGCCCGCTCTCCAGGGCAGCGTTCCATCATCGCCGCCCCTCTCGCGCCCTCCCTGCCCGGGGACCTGCCAGTTCCTCACCCACCGCGTTCGCCTCCGATGTCCACATCGAAGAAGACTCGGGGGTTGGCGACCGGGGACGGGGGCGCCATACTGCAGCTACCGGCGGCTCCGCTGGTCGCTCCTCCCCGCCCGGCCACGTGCACTGACTGGGCTTCCGTTCCGCCGGGATCGGGTGAATAGCTCTGGCCCTCCTACTGCTACTGCCTGTAAGCCTCTCACAGGCTAGTTAGCGCAGGGACCCGTGCGTCCAGAGGGGTCCATGTGACTGCACTCGAGTCTGTCCGATGCTCTGGGGTAGGGTAACCAGATGTCCTGTTTTTATAGGGACAGTCCCGATATTCGGGACTTTTTCTTGTATAGGCTCCTGTTACCAGCCACCCCCTGTCCCGATTTTTCAGCCTTGCTCTCTGGTCACCCTATTCTATCTATCCTGGCAGCTGCAGCTTCCTAGTCCCCTACTTTAGCGATGGCGTGGGCCAGCCTCATGACGGGACACACCAAACGTTCGTTGCACTGGGTGCCCCGTGTCTGTCGTTTCTCACCCTTGCTTAAGTCTGACCAATTGGGGGAGGTGTACATGCAAACCCCATCCCGTGTAGATGCGCTTCTCCTCCTCTGCTGATAGAGGATTTTGCTTTTTGTGCGTTGGCTCACCGAATCATTGTTTGAGATTTCCTGCCAGTCACATTGGCCTCAGAACTATTTAGGTTTTGAGGATCTGGGCCCTTGTGTCAGTTTGAGGAGACCACCAGTCCCTGGTTTCTCTGCCAGCATGGGGCAATTGACACCTTGGTGCCTCCAGATCACAAAGTAATCTAGTGTAAAGACATTGCACTCCTAATACTATTATTATCCTGCATGGACACAGAGATGGTACTGCAATTGTGTCACATCTCAAAGGCGGGGGTGGGGGGGTTACCACACAAAAAGTCCAAACAAGAACCAAATGTAAGCATGCACATGACAAACAAGTGGTTGGGGGTACCTCAGCAATTCATGGCTAGATTGCCCTCCTCCTCTCCTGGAAACAGGACTGGAGTTGGAGACAACTTTTTTGCCCTTTCGATCCTTTCTCCAGCTTTAGGCAACTTGGTGGACTTTAAATTGTAAGACTGCAAATTTCTAGTAAGCAATATACAGGAAAACTTTGGGTTGTCGTATGTTGAAATATTTAACTTTATATTGGGTTTCATTTTTTTTTACTCTTTCCAAATTAAAATTAACTAGATAAAATGTCTTTTGCCGCATCCTTTGACAGTCTCTTGTGAAGTCTGCACAGTGAACATAAGAACATAAGAACATAAGAAAGGCCGTACCGGGTCAGACCAAAGGTCCATCTAGCCCAGTATCTGTCTACCGACAGTGGCCAATGCCAGGTGCCCCTGAGGGAGTGAACCTAAAAGGCAACGATCAAGTGATCTCTCTCCTGCCATCCATCTCCATCCTCTGACGAACAGAGGCTAGGGACACCATTCTTACCCATCCTGGCTAATAGCCATTTATGGACTTAGCCACCATGAATTTATCCAGTCCCCTTTTAAACATTGTTATAGTCCTAGCCTTCACAACCTCCTCAGGTAAGGAGTTCCACAAGTTGACTGTGCGCTGCGTGAAGAAGAACTTCCTTTTATTTGTTTTAAACCTGCTGCCTATTAATTTCATTTGGTGACCCCTAGTTCTTGTATTATGGGAATAAGTAAATAACTTTTCCTTATCCACTTTCTCAACATCACTCATGATTTTATATACCTCTATCATGTCCCCCCTTAGTCTTCTCTTTTCCAAACTGAAGAGTCCTAGCCTCTTTAATCTTTCCTCATATGGGACCCTCTCTAAACCCCTAATCATTTTAGTTGCTCTTTTCTGAACCTTTTCTAGTGCTAGAATATCTTTTTTGAGGTGAGGAGACCACATCTGTACACAGTATTCGAGATGTGGGCGTACCATGGATTTATATAAGGGCAATAATATATTCTCAGTCTTATTCTCTATCCCCTTTTTAATGATTCCTAACATCCTGTTTGCTTTTTTGACCGCCTCTGCACACTGCGTGGACATCTTCAGAGAACTATCCACGATAACTCCAAGATCTTTTTCCTGACTCGTTGTAGCTAAATTAGCCCCCATCATGTTGTATGTATAGTTGGGGTTATTTTTTCCAATGTGCATTACTTTACATTTATCCACATTAAATTTCATTTGCCATTTTGTTGCCCAATCACTTAGTTTTGTGAGATCTTTTTGAAGTTCTTCACAATCTGCTTTGGTCTTAACTATCTTGAGTAGTTTAGTATCATCTGCAAACTTTGCCACCTCACTGTTTACCCCTTTCTCCAGATCATTTATGAATAAATTGAATAGGATTGGTCCTAGGACTGACCCTTGGGGAACACCACTAGTTACCCCTCTCCATTCTGAGAATTTACCATTAATTCCTACCCTTTGTTCCCTGTCCATTAACCAGTTCTCAATCCATGAAAGGACCTTTCCTTTTATCCCATGACAGCTTAATTTACGTAAGAGCCTTTGGTGAGGGACCTTGTCAAAGGCTTTCTGGAAATCTAAGTACACTATGTCCACCGGATCCCCCTTGTCCACATGTTTGTTGACCCCTTCAAAGAACTCTAATAGATTAGTAAGACACGATTTCCCTTTACAGAAACCATGTTGACTATTGCTCAAGAGTTTATGTTTTTCTATGTGTCTGACAATTTTATTCTTTACTATTGTTTCAACTAATTTGCCCGGTACCGACGTTAGACTTACCGGTCTGTAATTGCCGGGATCACCCCTAGAGCCCTTTTTAAATATTGGCGTTACATTAGCTAACTTCCAGTCATCGGGTACCGAAGCCGATTTAAAGGACAGGTTACAAACCTTAGTTAATAGTTCCGCAACTTCACATTTGAGTTCTTTCAGAACTCTTGGGTGAATGCCATCTGGTCCCGGTGACTTGTTAATGTTGAGTTTATCAATTAATTCTAAAACCTCCTCTAGTGACACTTCAATCTGTGACAGTTCCTCAGATTTGTCACCTACAAAAGCCAGCTCAGGTTTGGGAATCTCCCTAACATCCTCAGCCGTGAAGACTGAAGCAAAGAATCCATTTAGTTTCTCCGCAATGACTTTATCATCTTTAAGCGCTCCTTTTGAATTTTGATCATCAAGGGGCCCCACTGGTTGTTTAGCAGGCTTCCTGCTTCTGATGCAGTGCTTTGAGTTCTGAGCTCTAAAAAAATAAATCCCAACATCAAAATGCTTGAGGGGGAAATCATTTTTGTTACATTATTATTTATTACCAGTTTTAAAATCCTGGGGCATGGCTCAGGGAACATATTTTCAATATAAAACAAGATGGAAGTGATACTGATTGGGAAAGAACTTTGAGGATCTTGTGTACAAATTTTCTTCTTAATACAGGTTGGACATTGATGTTTTAGTGAAAACCCCTTAAGTGCAGAGTACATTGTTAATCTCTGGACAGATGGCTATAGATCAGCATTCACATTTCACCAGCTCTTTAGAGTGCTTTTCCCACCAATTAGTATCACCCCTGTGTTGTCTGGTTTGAGCTGCATCAAGCTGGCTCTCATCCATCTCCTAATATGTGCCAGCCAGACACTGACAGAGTGTGGGGACAGTAGTTCCAAGATCAAAAGATAAAACAAAGCAGAACGGTCTGTCACTGGTGTACTGATGACACGGGTCATAATAATTTTCAGTGCCTTTATATAAATGTTGAACAGAAGATGATTAGTATTGAGCTCCGCAAAGGACCATACAGCTGGAAGAAAGAACAGTCATCCTTCACCATCTGGGAACAATTGGAAAGGAGTGAGTGGAACCAGTCTAAGACAATTCCATCTTTCTAAGCCAGGTCATGCAGCAGTGTCAGTAATTTCACATGCTCAATGATCTCAAAGGCCACCAAAACCTTGAGTCATCAGATATCTGGGCTCGATCCATTGGCCTAAGGAGATCTCTGACCATTACAATTAACATTTTTTCTATGTCATGACCTGGTCTGAAACCTAACTAGGTGATGTCCAGGTCCAGGTAGGTGAGTTGTTAGCTGTTTGTGATGATGCCAACAACTTCTCATTTATCTTTCCCAGAAATGATCTCAACCAGGCAGTAGTTGGCCAGGATGCTTGTGTCCAGAACAGACTTTTTGAGCAGAGATCTGACTAAAGTTTTTATGAGTGCTGATGGGAACTTTTCCTCTGGAAGAATCATTAACAATGTCTTCCAGGAGAGCATCAAGACAGCCCCTGCAGTATTTCACTAGCTGGCAGAAGGGAGGGAGGGGTCTAGTTTGCATGTGGTCAATACTTTATTATTACATTACTATAATTCATATTACTGTAGTGTCTATAGGCACTATTCAGACATAGAAAAAGACAATCACTGCCTCAAAAAGATTCTAAATAGACAAGACAAACAAAGGGTGGTAGAAAGGAAGTATTATTGCCCTTATTTTTACAGATGGGGAACCGAAGAAAAGAGAAATCAAATGTCTTTCCATAGTCATACAGGAAGTAGATCTGGGATTTGAATCAAGATATCTGAAGGTCTAGTCAAGTGACTTAACCACAAGACCATCCTTACTCAATAGAGTAATTGTATGATCACCACCACTTAGGACATTGTTTTATATGCATTGACTGATAGTGGAACATTGGTAAGTAGATTCTGGAAAGAATACTGAATTATGTTCTGATTAAATGAATGCATGAGATTCTACATTAAATTTACAAGTAAATGATTTTTTTTAAAACTGACATTTTATAAGGTCATCTAAACTCTGTGTCTCCAAGTAGTAAAACTATTGACCTTCATGAGCCTTATTTTAATTTGAAATAAGAATTTAGGAACTACATCTCTAGGCCCATATTCATTAGCTCTGTTGATTAGTGAAATTAATTATTATAAGTATTTTGAAGATGAAGCAGTATCTGATTTGCTTGCAGAGCTGCTTTATCCATGTTTAACTTCAAATGCTTAATTTTCTGCACATATAGCATTAAGGGACCAATCTAACTCTCACTGCAGTAAATCAGAGTATTTCTATAGGATAAGCACTTAAATTTTTCAATAAGTATTAGAAACCTTCCCCTCCACTGTCCACAACCTCTTGCCCTTCATATCTCATCCAGGTGTAACTCTTTCGCTACCTGAGCAAGTCAATTATTGCTAATATCTGAAGAAGAGATGTCTTGCTCTGATGGGTCTCATAAGATCAGTCAAAGCAGAGTCCCCCTCACATCATGTAGAACTTATACCTCAACCAACCCAATTAAAAAAAAAATCCTGCTCTTCTCCCCTCCTTGACTTTTCTGTACTTGGGATGGATATAAATATATAATTTAATCACAGTAATCCTCTATAGCACATACATTTTAGAGCTAGAAGAGACCATTATTATGATCAACTAGTCTAACCTCCTGTATAAGATTTCTTGTACTTCATCAAAAAGGGAGTGGTTGTGATAGAGTTAGGGCACTCTGAGCTGTAGGAGGCCTGTTAGGGCTGCCCCAGTGCAGAGGATGGGAGGCAACAAAGGGAAGGCATTCAACAAAGGGAAGCAAATATACAGCACCCTCTGTCTCATTTCTGACCATATTTTTCCCTCAACCAACTCTTTGCCCTGTTCCCCATCCAATATCCCAGCTCCCTCCATATCCCCCCACTTCAGGAGAGAGGTTATTTATGAGTGTTATTGCTACATTGCCATGCATGTCCCTCTAATAATATATCCCCAAACTTCCTTTTGCCCCTCCTCGCAAATACCTCCATAAGCCCCAGTACTTGCTCCATAAAGCAGGACAGTTCCTGCCCCAGCAAACTAGAAGTACAGTTGTGATGAACCTCCTGGAGTGTGGGCAGTTCTGTAGATGAGATAGTCAAAATTATGGTGAAGGGGATTTAATCGGGGCACTATTTGGCTTGTTTGTTTTTCTTGCGTATTGTTTTGATTTTTTCTTTGTTTTATACTAATTTTCCATTAGAAAGGGAAAGCATTTCAATATCAGCCTCCACATCCTGAAAAAGGGAGCAAATGTGATACTTCCTGTCACACAGCTTTTTGGAGATGAAAGCTGGCATGATACTAACTGTGACTGAATTTTTCACACCAGTAAGAGTCTTACATAAACCATGAATTTCCTAGAGTGGAACTAGGTATTTACATTGAGAGAAAAATAAACACATTTCAAGGAATTAGTGTTCTCTTTACTTGGTAACATTTTGTACAGAATATATAAAGTTGAACTCAGTTTAAAACTTGACATTCAGACTCTACAGTTAGGCATCATCACATTAACTGACAAAAGAACACAATGCCCTCTATAATAAACACATTTCATTATTCTGCCTTGTCAAAAAGCATTTGGGGGGGGTAAAAAGCTGTATTCTCTCTCATTGTCTTGGTTGGTAGAGCTAACTTGTACAAAATGTCAGAGTTCAGGAATAACCCTAGCATTTTTCCTCTTCTTCTCCACAGGTCTTTGATCATGATGAACTTGTTACACATTAGGATTTCTATCAAATATAGTTTTATTTTTTCATTCCTTTACTCTTTATTAGACTGTGAACCTGCATTTGACATAGGGAAGAAAAGTTTAAGCTGTAAGGGCTTGATCCTGCAAGAGGCTGAGCTTTCTGGCCCAGTTCAACAAAGCACCTACGCATTGAATTTAATAGAATGAATCATGCTTAAAGTTAAGCACAAACTTAAGTACCTCATTTGATTGAGGCAGAACACTTAGCACGATGCAGGAGTGAACACTAACTGAAAAATATGTAGAGGTTCAGCAGAGTACCATGTGAACTCAAGTGCTAAAAGAGAGAAAGACATTTCTAGCCAGATTTTCAAAAGGAAAAATCGTTTGAAAATCTTGCCTTGCAGTTCACTGACAAAGGGGGGTGTTTGGTTCCTAGCAGGATTTAGAGAAACTACCATTAAACTGAATTCAAATGTATCTGGTACATCCTAAACTTGTGAGGTAATTTAAAAAAGAAAACCCACCTATGGCATGTTGGAGTAAAACTCAAAGAGGAAGGATGGGCTAAAAAGATTAAAGGAAAAGTCATGCATTTATCCTCCACCAGTTTTCAGATGCCCTGACCTCTAGAGAAAAAAAGGTGCAAGAAAAATGAGACTGCCTGATAACAGACATAAATGATGGGATGGCTTTCAAAAGATTATAAATGCTTCTTTTACAGCTATGCATTTTCATTTCTTTCTCCTCCACCCCCACCATGCTATTCAATATTTAGATTGCAGTGATTAAAAGAAGACATCTCTAATAAACCCTTTTTGTTGATTTTTAATATCAGAGAATGTTAACAAACAAGTGCTTTATTCTATACATCATTGGTGTTTCAGAACCACTCTGCTAAGATAATTACTTTAGAGGATGATTTTCCTTTAAAAATTCTTTCACTTTTAATTGAGTATGTTCTTTACATAAAAGACAGTGAAACTGTTCATCTATATCATAGCAACACACCTTGCTAAGACATTAGCCAAGAGGGTGGGAAAGGTTGCTGCAGCAACAGCATGTTATATAACACTCCATTCAACCAAGAATGAGTAAGCACGTTTGCTGCGGGGGGATATTTTCTACAGTCCCCAGTTCTCTGCTGCTGGCAGCTTGTCTAGCTGCTTGCAAGGTATGATACATTCTTTGTGGCAGTGATCATGTCTTTTTTTAAATTCTCTGTAAAGAGATCTTATCACTTTATATAATAATAATACATTATAAATTCCAGACTCTAGATATTTCCTAAATTGATCATATTTTATTCAGTATTTTTGAAGTGCCAAGAAAATTCGTATTCAATTATTTTTACAGTGCCTAAAATGTGCTATTTGCTTTACAAAACACATAAAAAGATATGGCCCATCGTCAAAGACTTTTATAAAATATACATCACCATATCAAACAATTAGGTCAGTGTCTGTAAACTCTCCTTTGGTTAATTGAAACTCTGGATTAACTAAAGATCAATTGTATCTTCTGAGTTTACTCATAGGTTGAGCTCTTGTGGAGCTTCTAAGCTCCTTCGTAGATCCTGCAAAGCTTAGCTTTGGCTCTGAACAGTTTAGAAGCTCTGCAGAGCCGAAACCTAAGTAGCGTGCTCAGGATTCAGAGACAGCAGCCAGAGGCATCAGCCCTAATGGAACTGGAAGTTTCATCTGGCTTCAGGCTGGGGAAGTCAGGTATGTATTTCAGGGGACTTGGTTCCTTCCCTGCCCTGTTCTAGGGGAAGAACGTAGCTCCTAAGCTTTGTAGGAATGGAGCTTCTGAAGAGTTACTCTCCTGTGAAACTTAAGAGCTCTGCAGAGTTGATGCTTTGATTATCCAAGCCTCCAGTTATCAAAAAGTTTTGGGTGACAACCTATCAGTGCCATAGCTTACTGATGGGGACACAGTCAGATGCTACCTCCATAAAGACTAGCTTCTCTTCTGATGGAAGAGTGTCATCAGTTAGATTGCCTCTTATAGTAAACAGGGTGTCAGACTCTGGATAGATACTATGGATATGTGTTTATTCATTTCTATTTACATATTCTCCTGATCTCTGGAGAAGCCCTTCTGCTTCACAACCTGTTAAACTTTATCAGCAAATGGCCTATTTTTTGTTCCACTTCACTATGTTTTGCACTTACGTGTATGTGAAGAAGCAACCCATCTTTCTTGCCACTTATACTTTACTTCCTAACTCTGTCCACTTTGCCTGACAAGCATGTGCCAGTGCAAGTGGTTGTGGAAGTTGGGCCCCAAAGCCCAGTGTGCAGCTTCATTTACTTCATAATTATTGAGAAATTGCCATCAGAAGTAGTGTAGTTTTGAAAGGGCCCACTAGTGTCTGTATATGTTGGTACCAAACTGAGATGACAATCACTGTCACACACACAAACACAAACCACTGTGAACCAGTTTTGTACCAAGCATCAACCCTCAAGTAGACTAGAGCCCACAGTCTTTGCAACAGCAAAACTTGCTTGAGAACTTTATGAAAGAGACATAGTTGGCTAATCAGGGGTCAGATGCCTACATTAAAGATCATCCAAGTAGTGCCTATTGTTAGCTATGGGAGTAGCTGCTTAGTACCTTGTACCTAGTACCTTGAGATATCATAACTGGATATCTACAGAGTTTGAACTGATTGGGGTAGAGTTAGTTGGCAAGAGAGAGAACTCTCATTTCCGTTTCTGTGGAGCATCTTATTTCTCTCTCAATTCTATTAAATATCCCTGCCAGCCATGACGACTTTCATCTTGGGCTCATATAGCTATTTCTGAAAAGATTCTCCTGTATTATTTTACTTTATTTTGCTTTTGGAATAGCAGTAAATGGAATGAGGTTTCCAAAAAATCAGAAACATGTTTTTGGATCCTCTTCAAAAACTTTTCCCAACCCCATATGCACATAACATTTTTTCTGAATTTCACATATGCACATAACATTAGTCCTTCTACAAGGCTCTTCACCTCTCTGCAAATCAGTCAGGACAAGAATTAGTCTGTGGCCTCATCATGGGTGGGAAGACGAGGAAGTTGCATGACTGCACCAGGGCCCAGTCCCTCTCTTTGGGGAAGTGCAGGACTGCTTACTTCAATTGCTCTCATTTGCCAAATTGACCCAAAAGACCAGTCCTACCTCTCCTCCCGTAATAGGCTGTGGAGCTGACTATATGCAAAAAAGGCAGCATATCACACCTTTCCAACCCATTTTTGAAGGATAAGTTATGAAAAGAATGTGGGAAATAAGATGTGTGGTCTTTCTGCCAAACAAAACCACCCAAAACAACCCTCCCTCCATAACCCCCAACAGAAGGATGGCATCAGCTAATTAGATTATTTCACCTGTGAACAAAACAAACCATAAAAAAGCAGAAATGAACAAAGCCACAAAGGTACCAATCCTGCAATGTCCCTATGGGAATACTTGAATGGTAAAATTAAGTATATGCCTAAACAACAGATGAGGCCAAAGTTTAGATCCTTGATAAACAGATAAGCTGGCATTTCCTCAGTCTTTGGATCAGCAAACTCTGTCAGTTTGTTACAGAGACAAGGGCTAGAAGAAAAAATAATCCAAAAGTCTCCAAATTCAGGATCTGGACCTGTTCTATTATAGAGAAAGGGCCCAATGGCAAAGCTTGGATCTGAACATTCACAACATTCAATGGACTTTTTGGATCCAGGGATTTGGTTTGGGCTATCTCTGATTACAGGAAAATGCACAATTCCACCCAATAAATCAGAGATTTTTCAATATTAGCAAATGAAAAAAACAAAAACACCTCTGTACTGTTAGGTCAGTTTGTGCATAATTTTTAATAATTTACTTCACTGAGAGGGAACCGAACTGGCTGAGGAGAGAAATCTGATAAAATATTTGTTGGAAAGAATCAGAAATCCTATCTTTACTCCTCTCCCGCCCAACCCCTTCCATTCAAACCTCCCAAGACTGTGAAACAGGGCTCATGTCCCTTTAACTCTGGCTCTTGACCACGTGTCGGGGGAAGGCTTGGAATCCCGAGTATCCAATGGAGAACGTTCCATGGATGTTGCGCGTTCGGATCCCAGGATTCCGGGCTGAGAGGGGCTCGTCCTGCAAGAGGGAGCTGTCAGCGCCTCTGGGCGACGGGTTCCTCTTCTGTAGTCATATGATTGGCTGTTTCCTCCTTTGCTGGGAGTGGGGACGCTGAGCCAGCCGTAGCCTCTGTTCCTCCTGCGTGCAATGCCGGGCGGCCACGCTGCAGCGGGGATGCTGCCGCCACCGCTTTTACTGTCCTCAGCCAGCTGAGCTGCTGTGTGTGAGCTACCCACTGGGGCTGCTGTGAGTACGGGCGGCGGTAACAGCAAGCAGCAGCATGGCTCCTACTCTACTCCAGAAGCTATTCAACAAAAGGGGCAGCAGCTCGGCTTCTCCCCCAAGCAGGGCACCTAAGGAAGGACCTGCCTTTAGGTGAGAAACTGTTTCTTTCATGCCAGGGATAT
The DNA here is from genome assembly GCF_020497125.1 of Mauremys mutica. Lineage (NCBI taxonomy): Eukaryota > Metazoa > Chordata > Testudines > Geoemydidae > Mauremys > Mauremys mutica. The sequence goes on from NC_059076.1 coordinate 67,165,471, forward strand.
TACTAAAAGGACATTACCCAAGGGGTGGGGGAGCCTTATTGGAGCCAAGAAAGCAAGCCCTGTGCAGGGGCACCAGCGGGAACTAAGGGGTGTGTACATTTCCCCGGAGCGCGCGCACCCCCAGCTCTTGTCATTTTTGATCACCCTGGTATCGATTTGTTCACGTTCACACAGTGCTTTGGAAACGTAAAGCGCGTTAAGAACTTCTTACTGGTAATAGTTTGCTTCAGTACTTTTGATTTAGAGCCAGCTAGAGAGTTAGTGCCTCTGTTGGGGAATATTCTGCTTAGGTTGGCCTCTGATCTAACAGGTTTGGGAAAATGGCTGAGATTTCCACTAGTGCAGACACTTATACATGTTTGGGAGCTGTTTCACTACAAGCCTTCTGTACAAAAGTAGTTTTGTTAAGCATTAATGTTGTGCTAACCGGACTGTGTGAATGTCTGGTGCCAGCTACCTTACAGGGTCTTAAATTGGGTGAATGAGCTTTAACTGTGATAGATCCTGGGGTGTGGAATTGGTCACTCACACTTTGGACATCTGCCTCAAACCATCTTTCCTCACTGCGAAAGAAGGTCTATAACCTTTATTCTCTGGATTTTTCAGTGTAATCAGTGTCAGACATAACAGCCTAATTTTCAGTCTTCTAGGGTGTTTCTCAGTCCTTTGGGTTTGTCCTTAAAATCTCCAGACTTTTGAGCAAGTTACAGCTGCTGTAAGTAGCATGGCCACAGGTGCTGTAACTATGAATATGATATTACATAGAATAGAAAGTCTGGGGTGTGCAGCAAAACTGACAGTTATTGAGTCTCACTATGGACCAGGTTAATTAAAAATTGGGAATATAACATGTTCCTGAGTTAAACAAAATGGCTTGATGTCACATCTACCCTTAAATAATGCAGAAAAACACATGCAAAAGAGTAGTGGGGGCAGAGAAGCAGGTGAAAATTATTGTACCTATATAGTTGTTTTCTCTCTGCTGTCTTCTGCTTCTTTTTCTTCTCTTTGATGTCTCAGCCATTTTGTCTGGATTTCAAATCTCCTCATATGCGTAAACTGTTATTTTTAATTCCAGACTCCAAATAAAATAATACAGAAAACATTCTGCCTTCATCTTTCTTAGTATTTGTATTTTATTACTTGGGTACCTTGAATTCAAATCTTTTCTTTTTTAAATCCGAGTTGAAATGTGTCTTACCTTGAATTCAGGGTTACATCTTTTGTTACCTCTGATCATGTGGAACAACAGGGAGCTGCATGCCTTTCATTGCTTTAGGTGCTAATGATTTCATGAACTTTTGCACATGAAACATATAGGGATTCCTTTAGGGGCCTGGATGTGTAGTCCTGGTTTGATGATGGCTTTAAATAAATAAATTAATAAACCTACAGGGACCATATTCTAAGCAAGTTAAGTGACAAGATTCTGGATCCTTTTTCTATACCTTATTGGGTCACAAGATCAGGGTAGATGTGTCAAGCAAAGTAAATGGTATTGCATATGTATCCAACCTTCATGTGACTACTCACCATGACTAGCTTGGTCTTGTGAGTAGATAGTATATAGAAATTGATAAAAAGAACGAGGAGTACTTGTGGCACTTTAGAGACTAACAAATTGATAAGATTCCTGACCTTCACTTCCTGAAATGCTAAGACTGCAGTGGGGAGTGAGACTGGGAGTAAAAACAAACACAAACAGACCCCATTCAACAAGTGACTTAGTGCAAGCACAGGGGACCACCAACGTAGAACCCTTTGACTTTAGAGGTGCTCTGCATGGATCAAATGTCATCCGCTTGAAACAAATTGCAGGATCAGAGCCAACATTAGGTAATGTCAGATTTGGATTATATAGCCAGATTCTAAAGTGATTGCTGTAAATGTTATGAATCACTAGGGAATCTAACATTATTGCCACATTATTTCTAGAGTGTTGCTAATGGATTGGGAAGACTTAAAATGGCCAGGCCCAGAATTCATTGTCCCTTTAAATCATAATGCAGACAAAGTACTGGGGGACATGGAGAAAGTCTGAAAGAGCGAAAGCATGTGTTATATACTTGTCCAGAATTATTCTTAATTTCAAATTTATGCCTTAATGTATATTGCTTTGGACCAGAAGAACGAAAACCGATTATGGTGCAAACCCATTTGCAGGGATTTAATTTTAATTAAAATGTCCCCAGATCGAGGTTTAAGGGCCTGATCCTGCAAGGAGCGCCAGGTGGGCAGACTCCTGCACAGAGTCCCACTGAAGTCAATAGGAGCCTGTCAGCATGGAGCTCCTTGCAGCATCGGGCCATATAGTACAGCTATTTATTTTATTTATTTATTTATTTATTTACTATACCAGATTTTTTTTTTCAGGCTACTGAATTTCAGGTTATAATATTGAAATACTGTGTGAAATTCAGAAAAATCTAACATTATTCTTAACAAATTAAATTATATTACACCTTTTAGGACTGCATGCACTTGTTCTGCAGTTTTATCTCTTCTCCTGTCCCCCAATTTTTGTTTGTTTGTTTTTCACTTCTGTCTTTTTTTTTTATTTTTTAATTGTGTTCTGGGGTTATATGCCTATTTGTCTCCCACCACCACCACTTATGGAATATTTAAATCCTCAACACTCCCATTCTTAAATGTATGATGGTAATGTATGATTCACAGTTTTGTTCCCGTACACAACCCACACTTCTTTGTTTAATAAGGGTCTTTGCTTTTTTTAACTGAACCCTCAAATCCCAGCTCTCCTGAAAACCCTTAATGTCATCTGCTACTGAATTTCAAAGGATGAGCTGTGACAGCTAGCACTAAATATTCTGGGGGTACATCTGGGATTTGGTGGCTTCTAGCTCAACATGATTCAGTAGAAAGTTAATTGAGAAAGATCTTCGTACTAACGGAGACATGTGGCTGAAACTGGTTGTGGAAAGAAGAGGATCTCTGCTATTTTTACCTCCCCTCCAGTCTCTGACTCTTACATTTCTGAGTCTGCCTTTACTGTTTCTCCTGGCACTCCTAAGCAGATGCTGTAAAATTGATACAATATTTGTAAATTTCACCTCTTTCCACAGGGTTTCAGCCATGAAACTGACTAGAGTCTTGTTACCTTCACCCTGGAGAAAGTGATGAACAAGCAGAGCACCTGAAATTGTTTATGACAGTGAATGCAGCATGTATGTTTACCTGCCTTGTGGGCAGGTGACATAAGAACAGCCATACTGGCTCAGACCAAAGGTCCATCTAGCCAAGTATCTTGTCTTCCAACAGTGGCCAATGCCAGGTGTCCCCAAGGGAATGAACAGAACAGGTAATCACCAAGTGATCCATCCCCGGTCATCCATTTCCAGCTTCTGGCAAACAGAGGCTAGGGACACCATCCCTACCCATCCTGGCTAATAGCCATTGATGGACCTATCCTCCATGAACTTACCTAGTTCTTTTTTGAATCCTGTTATAGTCTTGGCCTTCACAACATCCTCTGGCAAGGAGTTCCACAGGCTGACACTCTGTTGAGTGAAAAAATACTTCCTTTTGTTTGTTTTAAACCTGTTGCCTATTAATTTCATTTGTTGATCCCTGGTTCTTCTGTTATGAGAAGGAGTAAATGTGTGCCTTCAGTGCAAGAAGCTCATGGCCCTCAGTGGCCAAGTTCAGGTTCTGAAGACCAGAGTGGCTGAACTGGAGGAGCTCAGGGAGATAGAGGAGTACATGCATAAAACTTTCCAGGATACAGCAGAGCATGCCCACCCCTAGTCTGAAAGCCTCTGCACTGTTAAGGAGGATGAAGGTCTCAGGGAAGGAGAACATCAAGCTGGAACAGAGGGAAATGATCCCATAATTGGGACTCTCTTTCCAGATGATGTCATAGTATTATGTCATCCTCTTGCACGGGGACTCATGGTATTAGGAAGATGCAGGTAATAGTAATGGGGGATGACTGGGAGAACCGAATGATGAATTGCCTGCTGGGTGCGAAGGTTGCAGGCCTCTCAAGACATCTAGATAGGCTTATGTGTAGTGCTGGGGAGGAGTCAGTGATTGAGGTACATGTAGGTATGGATGACATAGGGAAAGATAGGAGAGAGAGGTCCTGGAGGCCAAATTTAGCCTGCTAGGTAAGCAATTAAAATCCAAGATCTCCATGGGAGCATTCTCTGAAATGCTTCCAGTCTAAGGGCTGGTCTACACTACGGGGGAAAATCGATCTAAGATACGCAACTTCAGCTACGTGAATAACGTAGCTGAAGTCGAAGTATCTTATATCGAATTACCTACCGTCCTCATGGCGCGGGATCGATGTCCGCGGCTCCCCATGTCGACTCCGCTACCGCCGTTCGGGTTGGTGGAGTTCCGGAGTCGACAGGAGCACGTTCGGGGATCGATTGCTACCCGCCAATACGGCGGGTAGTGAAGACGTACCCTCACATACAGGGCCAGTAAGACAGGCAGAACTGCAGGGTCTCAATGTGTGAATGAGAAAGTGGTGCGCTGAGGGATTTAGGAATTGGGGAATCTTTTGGGAAACGAGGAGCTTATGCAGCATGGGCTATACCAGAGGAGGCCAAACCATGGTTTGTGAGCCACATGCAGCTCTTTTACAGTTAAAGTGCGGCTTGTGGAGCCCCCCAGGTTCCCTCCCCCCAATTTTCCACCTATCAGATCGGAGGGAAGAAGCTCAGGGCTTCTGCCCTGTGGTGGGGCTAGGGGCTTCTTCCAGAGACGAATGCTGTCTGCTGGGGTGGGGTGGGGTGGGGCACAATTTAAAGGTTAATCTCCCCCAACAGCTTGAGTCACACACTCCCGGGCTCTCCCTTCTTACACTCAGCAGCCCCTCCTTGCAGTTCCCAGGTGTTTGCCCTGCCTCTCCATGCAGAACTAACACTGGAACTGCAGGGAGGGGCTGCTGCTTTATCTCCAAAGGGAGAGGCAGCAGCAAAAGCAGGGGCTCTACCTGCAGCTCCAAGCTGTTTGCCTCTGCCTTTCCCCACAGCCACAGCTTGCCAGCTCCAGCAATTGCCATGCAGGGAGGGGACTCAGCAACACCATGTGACTGAGTGGGGCCAGCAAACCCTGGCATAAATTGGGGGGCACATGATTCCCACGTGCACCAAGACCACCCTCCCTGCAGGGCTGAAGCCCTGAGCCCTAGCAGGCGCCTCCCATGGGGCTGAAACCCGAGCAGGCACACCCCGGCTCTTGAATTTCTGAAGATTGTCATATGTGGCTTAGAGGGTCAATAAGTTTGGACACCCCTGGCTATACGTAAACCAAAATGGAGCCAGATTGCTGGCATGTAAAATTAAAAAGATCATAGAGGAGTTTTTAAACTAGGGGCTGGGAAAGAGTCAACAGCTACAGAGGAGCACGCGGTTCAGACAGATACATCCCTTGGGGAGGATTTATTAAAGGGGATACTCCATATCTTAGTAAGGAGGATAGAAGGTGATAAAGTTTAGGTAGGAACTGAAGAGAAACAATAGAGTCCCCTTCAATTACATTACACGAAGGCAGACAACTAAATATTGACAAACTTTATAAGTGCTGGTTTACAAATGCTAGAAGTCTAAATGCTAAGACTGGTGAACTTGAGTGCCTGGTATTAAATGAAGATATTGATATAATAGGCATCAAATAAACTTGGTGGAACAATGATAATCAGTGGGACAGGATAATACCAGGGTACAAAATATATAGGAATGACAGAGTAGGTCTGACTGATGGGGGTTGAGGTGGGGAGGTGGCACTATACATGAAAGAAAGCGCAGAGTTAAATATAGTAAACATCTTAAATGAATCATACAGTATCATACAATATTATGGATAGAAATTCTGTGCTTGAATAATCAGAGTATAGCAGGAGGAATATACTACTGACCACGATGGGGACAATGACTGTGAAATGCTCAGGGAGACTAGAGAGAAAACATAGGCAGAAAACATATCAATAATGGGAGATTTCAGCTATCGCAATATTGATTGGGAGCATGTCTCCCCATGATGGGATGCAAAAATAAAATTTCTAAAATTAATGACTGCTTCCTGGAGCAGCTAGTCCTGGCACCCACAAGGGGAGAAGCAATTCTTGATTTCATCCTAATTGGCACATAAGATCTGGTTCAAAAGATAATAGCTGAACTGCTCAGTGATAGCAACCATAATTCAATTCAACATCCTTGGAGCAGGGAAAGTACCAGAGAAACCCACCACATCACCTTCAAAAAGGGGAGCTACACAAATAGGAGGAGTCTAGTCACATGGAAATTAAAAGGAACAGACATGGGAGTGAAATGCCTGCAAACTGCATGGAAACGTTTTAAAAATACCATAATAGAGACTCAAATTATATGTATATCCCAAAAAAAGAAAAACATTGAGGACCAAAAAAAATGCTACATGGCTAAACAACAGAGTAGAATTGGTGGTTAGGGGAAAAAAAGACATCTTTTAAAAATTGGAAGTCAAGTCCTACTGAGGAAAATAGAAAGGAGTATAAACTCTGGCAAGTCAGAAGCATAATTAGCAGGCCAGGAAATAATTTGAAGGCCAACTAGCTAAGGACAAAAACTAACAGCAAACATTTTAAGTACATCAGAATCAGGAAGCCTGCCAAACAGTCAGTGGGGCCACTGGACGACTGAGTGCTCCGTTAGCACCTCGAGTAAGACATGGCCATTGCAGGAAGCTAAAATAATTCTTTGCATCAGTCTTCCTGGCAGAGGATATGTGGGAGATTCCACACACAAACAATCCTTTTTAGGTAATAAATCTGAGAACTTGTCCCAGATTGAGGTGCCAGAGTAGGTTTTGGAATAAATTGATAAATCAAACAGTAATTTGTCTCCAGGGCCAGATGGTATTCATCCAAGAGTCCTCAAGGAACTCAGTTATGAATTGCAGAACTACTAACTTAGGTTATATACCAATCAGTTAAATCTGCCTCTGTACCAGATGGGTGGCAGATACCTAATATAATGCTGATTTAAAAAAAAAAAGTCTTCAGTGGCAATCATGGCAGTTACAGTCCAGTAAGTCTAACTTCAGTACCATGCAAATTGGCTGAAATTATAGTAAAGAACAGAATTATCAGAAACATAGATGAACACAATAGATAATACAAAATTACTCAAAATAGTTAAGTCCAAAGCTGACAGCTATACAATTGTGTGACTGGGCAAGAAAATGGCAGATGAAATTCAGTGCTGATAAATGAATTTCATCTGCCATTTTCTTGCCCAGTCGCACAATTGTATGACACCATTTTTTAACTCTGCGCTGTCAGCTTTGGACTTAACTATTTTGAGTACATTTATATTATCTTCCAACTTTGCCACCTGGCTATTTACCCCTTTTTTCAGATCATTTATGAATATATTGAACAGCACTAGTCCCAGTACAGATCCCTGGGGGGCCCCACTATTTGCCTCTCTCTATTGTGAAAACTGAAACTGTATTTCTGCCCTTTGTTTCCTGTCTTTTAACAAGTTACTGATCCATGAGAGGACCTTCCCTCTTATCCCATGACTCTTTACTTTGCTTAAGAGTCTTTGGTGAGGGACCTTATCAAAGGCTTTCTGAAAATCCAAGTACACTATATCCACTGGATCACCCTTGTCCACATGTTTGTTAGACTCCCTCCAATAATTTTAATAGATTTGTGAAGGGAAATCATGCCTCACCAAAGCTTTTTCCCCAACATATTGTGTTCATCTATGTTTCGGATAATTCTGTTCTTTACTATAATTTCAGCCAATTTGCATGGTACTGAAGTTAGATTTACTGGACTGTAACTGCCATGATTGCCACTGAAGACTTTTTTTTTTAAATCAGCATTATATTAGGTATCTGCCACCCATCTGGTACAGAGGCGGATTTAACTGATAGGTTATATACCAAAGTTAGTAGTTCTCCAATTAAATCTATTAAAATTATTTACCCCTTCATATAACACAAGAACCAGGGGTTTCCCAATGAAATGAATAGGCAGCAGGTTTAAAACAAACAAAAGGAATACTTCTTCATACAACGTACAGTTAACCTGTTCAATTCATTCGCTGGGGATGTTGTGAAAGCCAGAAGTATAACTGGGTTCAAAAGAGAATTAGATACATTCATGGATGATAGGACCATGAATGACTATTAGCCAAGATGGTCAGAGGTGCAACCCCATGCTCTGGGTGTCCCTAAACCTCTGACTGCTAGAAGCTGGGACTGGACAACAGGGGATTGATTCCCTCAATAAATTGCCCTGGTCTATTAATTCCCTCTGAAGCACCTGGCACTGGCCACTGTCGGAAGACCAGGTACTAGGCTAAATTGGTCTGACCCAGTGTTGCCATTCTTGTATTCTAAATTGTCTGTCTGCACCTTGGGAAACAATACGGTGTGACTCACATTTTGGGAAATTATCTTTGAACCTATAAAGGCGAGAAACTTTTGTGTTTTGGTTTATTTTTTAATAAATGAAAGTTTAAATTCTGCAGAAAATGATGAGACATCCTCACCTCTTACCACGAGAAGTTGTTCTTGCTACCGATAGGTGACTTTCTCAAGCCTGTTCAGTTTCTGTCATTTAGCACTGATTACTGTTACGGGGAAAACACAGTATAATAAAATTAAAAATATGACCAACTTCATAACTGTAAAAAAATGTGTATATACTACTTTCAGCTGCAAAGCATTTGATGGCTGTAGCTTGTTGGTAACATTCTAAGAAATCCTAATTGTTCTTGTGTGTGAGAGAAAACATTCATACTTTTGCATAGTTAAAACCCAAGCGTTCCTCAAAGCCTTTAATACTGGCTGTTACTGCACTTCAAAGAATAAGCTATGCAGCTGATACTAGAGATTCTGGGAAGCTCCTGGCTCCATGTGCTCAGTAGAAAGTCCATTAAGAGAGCCAGACACTAGAAATGCAGATCTTGGGGACTACAGTAAGGAAGCTTCCTACAATAATGTAATGTATTCAGTTAGAATCTTCTAATGCTCTTGTATTTCAACTAATTACCTAAGTGAAACATTTGTGTGTGGGAGGGTAGTGGCTCTAGAGAAATGAATGACTCCGGCTTTGGATAAATTGATCATGGCAATTGTAATTCTGTCCTGGCTCATATTTAATGCCGTTCTGCATCTTTCAGCTCTGTAAACTGAAACTGTCTTCAGGAAGCTGAGGGCTGAGGTTGTGTAAAAATTCTAACTAAGAGGGGGAAACGTGTGAAGCTTACAGTTTACACGACATGTCAGAATGTGTAAAGCAAAATAAATCAGACTCTTTCTGGATTACGTTTAGGTTGGTAAATGTGTGGTCTCTGCTTCATGACTTCCATAAAATCTCTTGGTTGGGAGATTGAGTGAAAGGATGTTGTAAAAGAGGATATAATTTCATTTAACGTGCATACTGTAAAAGATGAGATCATGTTTCAGCTGGATTTGAAACTGGCAAACAGGCCACTACTTCAGCTTTAAATATTCACTGGTGCTTCTGGTGTCCATAATGGAACGGATGTTGTATTATAACTGTGCAGTATCTCTAGCTGGTAACTGTTTATTAGCTTTGGTGTATGATATCATTCACTTGGCAGTTGAAACAAGTAATTCCTTTGGTCATAGTGCCGAAATGCTTGGGGAGATCCCATTTGCTAAGCACTACTTCACAGCACTTTATTGCAAGCCTGGCAATATTCCACTCTTTGTAAAAGGAAAGAAAGCAGTAGTGAGGTTTGTTGAGTGGCACTTGTGTGTTTGTTCTAAGTTGTTGCTGTTTACTTCAATAGATTCCTATAATCTGAGTTTCACCTGGGCTCCTTGCTGTTCATAGATATCCAGGTAGCGACCATAGCCAGAAATGCCACTGTGTGTCAAAATAAGGACCTTTTTAAAAAATAAAAAAATAAATAAAAAAATCTGGCCCTAAATCCCTATAAGGGTTTAGGAATAACTTTTGAAGAGACCATTTATGGTAGCCATTGTGGAAAGTGAGATGAAGCCCAAGGCCAAACTATTCAGGTGGGAGCAGTGAGCACTAGGTGAAGAGACTTTCTAGGTTGTGGTCTTGCTTACTGACAGATAAAATACAATACAAGACCTTTCTTTGTCCCCAGTAATGGCAACTGCAGAGTAGTTCAGTTCATGGAGATTATTGCAAACAATTCACTCAGAAAATAGCCTAATAAGGACGTGATGGAGAGTAAGGTACTTTTAACAGAAATAGGGCTCCCAGTCTGGGGATGTCTGAAAAAGTAAGTCCTCTGGCTCTTCACTTTTGTAGGTACCATGTCCTTATAGCTCTCTGTAAAGCTGTTTTGATTTCCTTTCCACCCTCTTCGCTACTGAGCAAGAGCCTTCAGAGATTTCTGAGTTTTCCAGGTTTACTACAGGAGTACTAACTGTCTTGCTCTTCTTTCCCTCCCTCTTCTTCCCCCCATCTCTACTTCAGTTGCAGCCTTGGAAGAAATCTTGGGATTCTGTTTTTTCCCCCCCACGTAAGAGCTGAGGGGACATGTGTAGGTCTTATTCCTGGAATTTTTGACAATCTTTTTTTTTTTAACTTCTGTGGGAAATATGCCATTTTCTGGACTTTTTTTGAATTGTCTTTGCAAATGACCAGATTAGAACTGATCCATGTATGCAATGCCAATAACAGTGTGCACCAATTAATCACACACAGCTCTCTTCAGAAGTGCAGAGAAAAGTTGCAAGATATACCTTAATACAGATCGAGAAGAGAAGCACTGCATTGTGGGATGGAGTTAGGCGGACTAGATTTACTGCTTCAGCTGCAATAACTGTGCCTTCTCATCTGCACTCGGGGCAGGGGGACTATTATGGACTGTACTGGGGCATCTAGATGTGAGCTAAAAAGTGTTACAGTACAAAGCAACAAACTTCTTGGGTATTTATAAGGCCACTTTAGTATGTAGACAGGATGCTACGGTGTATGCAGTGTTGTAGCCCTGTTGGTCCCAGGATATTAAAATACAGTGTTTTATGGGCATTTCTACTACCATCAGTGGCAATTCCTGTTTTGCCTAGTGTAGAAGAGAAATTACAGTGAAATGAAATCTATGCTGTGAGTGTTGTGAAACTAGCTGAATCAATTAGACACTCTCACTGCTGTGTACTTTCACAAAGTTTGCTAACATATTCCATTTCTATATCTCTTTCTGCCCAAGATGCTCGAGGAAGGTGCACAGAAATGTTAATGAAATGTGCCTCACAACACCCCTGTAAACAACCTGTGAGTTCCACTGTAGTTACTTTCCCAACAGAGATGTTGTGAGGCTAAATTCAACGTTAGTGAAATGCTTAGGCTTCTGGTTTGAAATAATTATAGAAATACAAAGTACCGTTACATTTAATCTCTTCCTGATCCTCTTTCTCCTTATTGGATGATTCACAGTTATTTGTTTGCATTAAATCCACTGTCTGTGTTTTGCCAGGCTATCTTTGGTTTAGATGAACTTGTTGCTCCAGATTTCAAACAGAGATCTGTCATCATTTTGGACTCTGAACACTCCGGTGATATCTTCATTTTATCAACCTGGATATAGAGTATCACAAAAAGTTGCTTGCATGTTATGGCTAACTGCCTGGTTACTACTTGCACTGACTCCTGGGGCAGTTGATGCATAGGGAGAAAGTATTGGGAATATTGTGGCAGAGAACATTATAGGATCACTGATCTCAGGGGACATTGGGAGTTAGGAGGACTGGTTAACTCAGTGCAGCTAACACAGTTATGAATTCCTGAAAGAACTGCTTAATAGTAAATTAGATTGAACTATGTTTATAGCTTAGGTTGTGAATGCAGCCAGGCCACTTTATACATATTAATATAACACTTTGGCTTTATCATGATTGGTAAAAAGGGAGTAGGGTTTTCAGTCATGTTAGTTCAATTGCATTATAGTGCATCTTAACAAGCATTAAGATGGCTTTTTAATCACATTAAGCTAACATATTTGAAGCTGTGTTTTAGCTGCCCTGGTTTTTAGCTTACATCACAGCCAGTGAACACACCTTCAGATGTTTAAACTTGTGTCTTAACTAGCAGTAAGAGAGCTCTTCAAACATGTCAAGCTAACACAATTGGGGAACACACACCCTTTTACCCATCAAGACAGGACCTATAAGTAAGGTTACCAATTTTGGTTGGATATATTCCTGGAGATTTCATCACATCTTTAATCGGAGACTCCAGGACAATCCTGGAGGGTTGGCAATTCAACCTATAAAACTTGCATGTGACCACAAACCACATTTGCTACAGCTGTGCTTTAAAGCAGTTTTGGACATGGTTCCAAGCCCCAGTGTAGGGGAGTAACTCAATCAGTAAAAGTCTAGTGCTTAGGAGACTCCAGAATGCAGTTAAATCTATCCATTCCATGACCAGATCAAACAGTTGTCTACCTCCAGACATTTTCCAAGAGCCAATTTTCTTCTATTCAAAACACCCCACATGTAATTTTATGGGTGTGCCACAGGAAATACGTTGAGGAGAAAATTATGCAAGCATTTTATGCAGTAAAATTTATTCTTTTTCTACCTAAATCAAGCAATGTTGCCATTAAAATGGCATAACTCAAAATACCTATCTAGGGCTGATCCTAATGGTAAAAACTATTCAGTAGTTAATGGAGTAACAGGGAGGAAAATAAGAAGAAGAATTTTCAAATTTGAAACAGGCATCTGGTTCTTAAATACACCTAGTCGATCCATTGTTTCACTTACAGGTACAAATTATTGTTGACACTTTATCCATCTGATTATTTTTTTTTAAAGTAAAATAAACCACTGGATGAAATGTCGAGAGTAATCTGCACCTATGAGTTAAACTTAGGTCCAGTGGTGTAAAGGAACAATACGATATTTGTATTAAAATGCAGTGTTGGTATGTCTGCTAGATATTTGAGTGCAACGGTGGCTTTTCATTTTTCATTAGTGAAATATTAAAATAACAATGATGTGAAACGGAGATTTGGCCAGCTGTCCTGACAAATTTTTAGTCAGCAGGAAGTAAGAATTTGAGATTTTAACTCTAGCTATACTGAAGTCCCTTAGTACAGCCAAAAAAGAGTTTCTAATGTTTGACGCTTGTACATTTAGCCATATACTTCTTGGCAACCTTTAGGGAAAAAATCTTAAATCAGCAGTATGTTTTCCACATGTAAAGAGTTGACCTTAAATTTCAAGATACCTACCAGTTTTTTGATGTAGTTAGCCTTGCATGTTTTTGTGCAGACCTGTTCAGTGAATTCCAAAATACTGCCTGATTTCTTAGGTTGCAAGCAACGTTTTGGCATCTGAGTGTAAAATAACAATTTTTATTAAACACTGTACAGGTATTCATAGAACTTCTTATTGTTTAAAACTCTCCATAGCTTGCGTATTGCAATACAAGATGAAATACCTGACTCTGTGTATTGTACACTTGGACTTGAAAAATATCATTTCTTTTAAAAGAAACATACAACTTCATAGGTAAGATACTAAGCCTTTATTTAAAACTGAATTGACATCCCTCTGTTTCACATTAGTCAGGGCCCCATGTACTTTGGGGCAAACTGGACCTAAATCCAGCAGCAAGCATTGTCCTAATTTCCTCTGCAATCCAAGAAGACACTAGCAACTGAGTTTAGGGTGTTGCAGCAGAAGAGTCCTAATGCTGTGTCCTAGAACTGGTTACATGCCTCTAACTTCTTCACAAGCCTTAGCATTTCAGTATTATTTATAGGACAAGTCATCAACAGCCCTCCTTACAAAAAAGGGTTAAGGAGAATGTTCTGTGCAGAATAGGCAAACTGTCATAAAACCAACAAGAGGAACAAATCACATCTCTGGCTAAAACTAGAGAAAATTGTGGGTTTGACACTATATCCGTCTGCAGTTATATCACTTAACTCATCTGCTCCAGGATTTCCTGGCATTCATCTCGATGCTGGCTATGGATTATGCTGTCCGTGCTGAGGGAGTGGTGGTGGAGAGAGGGGTTGTTCTTTGTTTTTGTTGGGTTTTTGTTTGTGTCCCTCTCTCTGTCTCTCTGTGGTGTGTGTTTTAATATGTATATACACATCCACCCTTCTACGATGTAGACAAACCAGTAAGTGTTCATGAGTATTGAACACATTATTCTCATTTATCATCTCTCCCTTCCCCTGATGTGCTAACCTCACTTTGCAACTTACTTGTTATATTCTACCTTACAAAGCCACAAAATCAACATATCAATGGGACAAAGGGATTTAACAACTACTAGCTCCTCCAAAATTTCCTGACTATCTGGGGCTGGAGGGGAAAAAAATCTTAAGGATCTAGCCTCACTAATGGAGTGTTGGTTAGTATCATGATATTATTATTTGGAATTCCAATAGTCACAGTCAGCTGATGGTACTGCAAACACCTGAAGCAGTGTGAAGCAGCGCATTGAATGTTTTTGTTTAGGTGCAAGTATTGTCTTCATTTGTTTCAGGTGAAACTCTGTTATTGGCAGGTGAATAAAGGAGGTAGACTTTTTAAAAACAAAGTAGTCAAAAGCCAACATTATTTGTTACTGAAATGGATCTTGAATAGCATTTTTGAGGTCATCAAGAACTGAGGGTGTTCTGTACTTCTTAGCATCAGGCCTTATGTCCTCAATCACTTGTAACAAGTACATACAGGTTACTTGATGTTGGAGTTTTCTGATTTTAAGAAAAAATTCTTTTTGAGCTGTAATTTGGAAGCTACCTAGTAGAAAATAGGTTGTACAAATGAGAGTAAAGTAGTAGGAAAGGACAGGCAAGCCCAAGTTCCAGGCTGTCAGCCCCAGGATGCTGTCTGCTGGCCTTAGGTTCTGAGATACTCCTTATTTTATTCCTTATTAATTGATTAAAAATACAAGAATTGGTACAGTATAAAAATACTAGATTTTTTGTTTTTTGTTTTCCACTGTCTTGGCTAAATTGGCCTCTTTAAAAGTACAATGTGTAGTTTTAATTCTGCTATCAAATATACTGTTACAATAGCTGGTAAGGTTTGTAGGTGTATGGGCAGTAAAACTGGCAGGGTAAGAGATTCTGCCCCATTTCAGTTTCTGGCGAAAGCAGTTGTCAGATGTGCCTTGGCAGCATCTTTATTTAATAGCTGTGTTCTTGGAAGTTGACCTGATCACGTGATTCAGTCTGGAACAAGTGACATCCCCCAAGACAGAGGGATGATTATATGAGGAGGTGGAGCTCTCCTGCTGATTGGGACACATTAAACAGAACAAATACTGCTTGTTTTAGTCAAGCTGCTGGTGTCCAGACAAATCTGAAATTGGTGTTAAAGGCCAAAGGCTGGACTTTGTTACTAAAGATGTATTTTGCACCCTTTTTTAAAAAAAGTAAATATGGAACTTTTTTAAACTCTTCAACAAATTGTTTTTTTCCAGAAATAAAATCTGAGAAATAGTTGACATGAATTTATAATAAACTAGAGCTAGTAACTGATCAAACTTTAAAAAAAATCTTTTTGATCTTTTTGATCTCAACACAGCCACCCTTGGGCTCAGTCTTCTCTCTGGCAAGGAATTCTGTTGTTAGGATTACTGCTGAAAACATTCTCTGCCTCTGAGCCTTGTCTAGGACTTCCTCAGCGTCACTGTTCTTGTTTTGCATGTTATCTTTGCAGCTCTGTTGGGTATCTAGGTCCCAAACTATTGAGTTCTGTAGATTAGGATAAGACTCTGCATGCAGGTCTTGAAACGAGACCTCAGAGTATCAGACGGGTAGCCATGTTAGTCTGGATATGTAAAAAGCAACAAAGAGCCCTGTGGCACCTTATAGACTAACAGACGTATTGGAGCATAAGCTTTCGTGGGTGAATACACTTGACTCCTTGCTTATGTGGAAAATCTAAAGCTAGAGAGAGGCAGTGTAAGTCACATGCTTGTTCACTTGAGTGACTAATGTAGAAAGGATCTGGTCTAACTTGTATGAAACTGGTAACAATGCATCAGAGTTAAACAAGGTAGATTAGATAGGCTCAGCAGGTTGTTCACTGTCTCAGGGTTATTTTACATGAATAAGTAAAAGAAAAAGAATGCAGCTATATAGTGTGTAAGAATTTTGCATGTTCATGGTAAATATGGGGAGAAGTGTCTTTTGAGAAAACATTTTATTTATTGGCAATCATAGTTTTTGGAAAGTACCACAAATAAATGGTTCAACAATTGGAACAGAAGGAAATCTATCTTTAGGTGAAGTGGAATCTGACATCTGTTTGTTTATATAAGACAAATACTTGGTGCTACTCTCTACCTTTTAACAGGCTTCGTTTATTGTATTTACTGCTTCAATTTTAGGAGAACCTGCCAATATGTTATAGTATATGGTTAAAAGGAGAGAAGTTGGTTTGGTTTTGCTGTCTGTGTCCCTGAATCACACTTGCTCTTTTAGCAAGAAGTTTTGTGAAAGTTTTTGCTTGCCTACAAATATGTCTAGTTTAATCTCTTTAAATGATGGGGGAAAGAAAATCTTACGAGAATATTGTAGATTCTTCATTCACGTCTCTAAGGAAACAAACCTTGAAACAATGCTTGGACTTTAATGGATAGTTTTTTTGGTACAGGAATTTATATCCTATTGGACTTCATCATGATATTTGAGAGGGAGGGGTGTGTGTGTGTGTGTGTGTGTGTGTTGAAACTGCATTTGGGATTAATAATGCATAACCAGTACTGCCATTTTAAAAGCAATCAAAGTGAAGAAGAGAGTTAGGTCTATCTAGGTTTAGAAGTGACCTACAAACAGAACAAGTGACATACTGACAAATAGTCATATAAAAAGAATGACTAACCTCCGTTTCCCAATGGATTATAGCAGGAGGGTAGGAGGCTTTTCTGAATCACTGTTTATGGATGCTCTGTGCCTGTCTGTAGGTTGATTTCCTATTTGGGCCTTATGTTGCAGATTGAGCATCCTTCAAAAATTGCTTAGAGAAAGGAAGTGATGAGCTACTATTGAAGTGTTGGGCTGGTAAACTGGTAATCACTTGATGCCTCCAATATGGTGGCCATTAGTGTTTAATCCAGAGGTGCCTGGGGATAGCAGTAGTAGTGAAAGGAAAGGGCAAAAAGAAGTCAAAGCTATAACTTCATATTCCTCCTTGACAGACAATTCCAGTCAAAATGGCAAATGAGGTCATATGAGTAGAAGATTAGAAAACTAGGTGGCCCAATTTTCAGAAGTGCTGTGTACCTGTAGCTCCCATTGACATAAGTGGGAACTGAGTACGCTGCATCTCAAAATATCAGGCAGAGTTATTTTTGTGTGTGTTTGTTTTTTTAATCCTCAGTTGGCAAGGGAGATTTAGGTTAAATATTAGGACAAACTTTCTAACTACAAGGATAGTTAAGTATTAGAATAGGCTTCCAGGAGAGATTGTGGAATCCTGGTCACTGGAGGTTTTTTAAGAACAAGTTAGACAAACTTCTGTCCAGGGTGGCCTGACTCTATTTGGTCCTGCCTCAGTAGGTGGGGCTGGACTAGATGACCTCTCAAGGTTCCTTCCAGTCTTGCATTCTATGATTCTAGCACCAGACACTGATACTGTATCTTGATTACAATAGCTTAATTGAGCATTCTTCTTTGGGGAGGAGGAGGAAAGCTTATCGAGCAACTGGCAGCATCTTCTGTTCTTCCACTAGTCTTAGCCCATCCTCCTCAAATTATTTTACACTAAAATATATAAAATATATTTTCATTCAGTATTAATATCTTGGAAGTATGACACTAAAATACTGCTTGTCAAATTAGTCTCCCCTCCCCAGCATAGTAAATATATTTGTGTGTGTATGTGTTAAGTGGAGTGCAAATTAATACTTTGTGTATTAGCATTACTTGTATATAGAATAAACATAACTGAAGTTGTTAGATTTTGAACTTTCAGGTGGTTCACTGTATTGCAGCACTGCACAAACATAAATCCTACACATTCCATTGTCTTTTAAAATTGAAATGCAGTCTTACAAGTTTTAATCTTATGCTTTTGTTGATCATAATCAAAAAGTGTTCATGTGGAGAGTGTATGTCTAGAAAGAACTGTTTTTTCTAAGGGTTCTGTTTTGCCTTGATGTAAGTGGTAATTTTTTGAGGCCTATGTGTGCCTCAGTTTCCCCCATACTTTGCATTGCTATCCAGTGGGGGGTGAGGGATTAAGTTGTCTTTCAGGATTAAGTTGTGGATCTAAGAGACACAGGTGTGTGCGTCATGTCCCTGTCTGGGTGGAATGAATAGAGTCATTCAGGAACTGGCTGAAACCAACCCAGATCAACATGGGGTCCGGAGAGATAATGCAAGCTCTAATGACTCATGGAGCTGCACTCTCAGCAGGGGAGCTGAGCAGAGACCCCCAGCTTGAGAACAAAAGACTGAGAGGGGTGAGGTGGGGGAATTAGTGTGGGATCTGTAAAAAGCTTGGTTCTTTCACTGGGAACTGACTAAGGAGGCAGAGAGAGACAGGGCCTGAAAATGGAGTTCACTACAGCTTGGCGGGTGAATTGCTCTGAGCTGACCAGAATGGACTGTGTTTTAACCTTTATTTCTCTATGCTAACTTATGGACTTAAAGTGCTGTGCTCCAGTCAACTAATAAACCCCACTGTTTTGAAATTGCTGCTTGAGTGTCACTGCAAATACTCGCTGGAGTGCATTAGCCCCTGAAGAGTGTACAGATATCTACTAGGAGTCTCTCTCAGCTGGACTTGCATAGTAGAGCTCATAGTATGATGCAGAACTCCAGTAGCTCAGTTTAGAAGGCAGTGAGGCTGCATGGCCTATGCCGGAGGAAGAGTGAGGCAGACCCCTTGGGGTTCCTCCAAGAGACTGTTCAAAAGCTGCAGTGTAGTACAGTTCCTAGGGATCCATGATGGTAACTGATAGCATAACTAAGGTCTCAAATAGAGTAGGAAGTGAAGTTCTCCATGCTTAGGGGGACCATATTACCCTGTGCTGAATACGGGACACCTGGTAAAATTACTCATGTTCAAGTGAATTCAGCGGCAATCAATCAGAACTATGCAGTACAAACGTTCAAATTAACATCAAGTTGACTGAGCCCCTGTTAAAAAGAAATACTGCGTAGCTGGATTCTTTTTATTTACTTTCTTATCTTTAAGGCTCATATGGGAGAGCTGACACACTCGCACACACTCCTGTACACCTCTCTCACATGAGGAGAGGGGAGGGGAAGTGTGACCAACTGACCGATCCTCCAAGCCTGGCTGGGCCCCTGGGATGGACCTGCATCTCCTGGCACCTGGTGCTGCATCTTCCCGAGGCAACATGTGGGTGGGGGGAGGAAAGAGGGCACGCTGGGTCACATGCTCCCTTCCCCAGATTTCTGCCAGGGTTTACACCAGAATGTGTCCAGCAGCAGCCTTTCAGCACTGTGTGTGGGAGGGAAGGGACAGGAGCTGCTTCCAGCTGCAGGGGAGGGCGGGGGAAGGGATGACCTGGCCCCTGTCTTTGCAGAGCTCATCTCTTCCACCCTCCCTGCTCCCCTGTGGCTGGAAGCAGCTTGTCCCTTCCTGCCCACACAGTGTTGAAAGGCAGCTAACCCCTCCAGGCTGCTGCTGACCACCGACATAACCCAGCTGCCTCCTGTCCCCTGGCTACAGCACAGGCAGGAAGGGGTTAAGCCCTAGGGATGCATTGTGCACCAGGACCCAGGGAACCAGACTGCAGGGGCTTCAGCGAACCGGCCAGAGAGGTGGCTCAGCAGGAGAGGGTGCCTAGGGGACAAAACAGCCTCGCACTCCTTGAGGGAAGGACTGGGGGGGTGGGGCAGGAGGGACAGGTGAAGAGGGAGCTAAGTCCCTGCCCAGGGGGCTGCTGTGGAGCCTGCATGGCTGGGGCATGAACAAGCTTAAAATCACTTTAGGTCTCCACGCCGGAGCTTAGCTGAGGGGCAGAGAGGCTGAACGGGTCTTTGGCACATGCAGGGCTCAGCTCCTCCTAGCCAGCGTCCCGGGCCAGTGCTGCAACTTTCTCGCTCAGGGCTGTAAAAAAACCAAACACCCCCCTGAGCGCAGCAAGCTTCAGTGCTGTAATGTGCCAGTGTAGACAGTGCACCAGTGCTGGGAGCTGCGCTCCTCGTGGAGGTGGTTTTTTTAGAGCTGTCTCCCAGCGCTCTTCCGCGACCACACAAGCAACGTTAAAGTGCTATGTTGCCAGTATAGACTAGGGGAGGGAAGGAGCCTGCTGGCCAGGCTACTGGTGACCCAAGCACTCCGACCAGAGGCTGGTTCTCCGCACAGTGCTGGGAGTGGGACACGCCCCACCTAGGGGGATATGTAGGAGCAACGAGGTTGAGGGGGCAAAGGAGCAAAGCAGGGAGAGGAGAGCGAGAGCACATAAAGGGCTGATGGGTGGGCAGCAGAGGCAACACATAGCTGGCTGCTGCCTGGCACATGCCCACACTCACCAGTCACAGCAGCTCACAGCACGCAGCCAGTGCCGGCCAGAAACAGGATGGGGGACAGGGCCCTGCTGGCCGAGAGTCAGAACGCAGCAGGGGTTTCACTGAGGGACCAGCAGGGGGAGTGTCCGGCCCCTCATGCTGCAGCTCTGCCCCGCCACCAGCCTTGCACACCCACCCCCATCGTCAGCCACTGCTCCCCCTAAGTTGTCCCATTTGTAAGACAGAGATAATACTTACCTTATAAAGAGCTTTGAGGTCTGTGGATGAAAAGGGCTTTATAAATGCCAAACTTATTATTTTGTAGACAGTACTCTACGGCAAATTTTAGCAGAAAATGGTGATCTTGTGTGGAGTGTTTGGGTTTTTTGAGTGGACTCCTTTTTTTAAGGGCAGAAGGGACAATTATATACTGGACCATGATGAGGTTAGTTGAGCTTATAGAAAACAAGATGTCCTCTTGGTCTGTGTAGCCCAAACACCTTCTGGGTGTAGTGTTCTGTCCCATCTAGTGGCACCGAGACCACTTAGAGATTAATGAGTCTGTCTACAGCCTTAGCTAACAGCCACATGGCTTTTAGCTCGTGCAGTAGAGGCTCATGCATATAGCTCCAGAGGTCCCTGGTTTGACCGACCCGCCAATGACAGGGTCTGTGTCAGTGTTACACATGCACCACTGATGGGATTGAATATCCATTTGCTTTAAAACGAAAGTCTGGTTTTAGTTCTAAACCCGTTTTTCCAAGTGGATGTTAGTCATTAAAAAAAAAAAAAGTAGGGACTACATTTTTAAACTCCTATTTGGTATTTAAAACATCAGTCTTTTTAAGGGACATATTTTTAAGCAAGTGTAAAAAATGAAATGTTGTCTCCCTCATATTCACCAGATCTTGCGTATCAATTGTATTCTGTAAACAGATTTCCCTTCCATTGTGTATAACCTTTTGTTTTGTTTTGTTTTGTTGAAGCAGTATTAGGTTCTTAGCTGAACATAAACTGTTTACAGAGTAAAACCATTACTGTGCAAAAATTCTGGGGTGTTTGCTGGTGTTAATCATTCCTTACTGATAACTGTAGGGTATTGGTGACAGATTTTTATTTGCATTTGAAGTATGGTGCTGAGCCATAGGTGGTTGCTAAGAGTTGTCAGATGACACTTGCTCACATGAGAGCCATTAAGAGGGTGTTGTAGCCAGTGTTGGAACAACCTTGCAGCTAAGGGCGGATCAGTGCAAAAGCAACTATGCTCTTTCTTTCAGAGGCCATATGGTTTGGTCTTGTGACCAAATAAATAATTGCCAGCTACATAATCACATACCAGGAAACAAAGGTAGTTAAAATCAATATCTGCTGACTGCGTACCGGTCTTGGTGGAAGAACTCCAGCAACAGAAGCAGGAGATAATCTTGGATGTGCTTTGAAATTTGAAAGTTCTGTGTGGTGGTCTAATTTGGGATAAATACTACATTACATTGGATGCAATTGTCTTCCTGAGTTATGGTTGACAGAACATGCTACTCTTGTTCTAAAAAAGAAACACAGTGGATTGCTACAAAAGACTTGAATCTCTTCTCTGAGAGGAAATGTCTATGGTTGCTGGACGCTGAGCCATAGTGAAGCAACTCACTTAAAGCCATATCTCTTAAGCCAGTGTTCAGTATTTTCAAGAAGCTTTGGGAGAGTACATCTGAACTAAGAAGATGTGTGGAGGTACTCCAAAGACCGCACATAGCACAGGAGGGCAAACAGACCAAGCAAGAAACTGTAATAATGCCTCTTGCCCACTGGAAAATAATATCTCAAACAAAAAATCTTTTGTGGAAGAACAGAGCACTGACAGTAAAAGCAGTGTCAATACGTTGTTGCAAAAGAGGTAGGCCAGTTATCTTTTTTGAAAATGTAATTTTCAGAGGTAATTGGGTGTTCTAGCTTAAATTCTATTGGAAATATAACCATATGCCTAAAATGCCATAAAGTCAACGAATTCAAAAGCTATTTTCCAAGTGGGGCCTCTTATTCCAGATGGGCCATAATACTCCAAAGTTGTTTTGTTCTTCTTTAGCTACTCAGACCAAATTTGTGACTCTAATGCAAGTTGTATATACATGCTACCTAATAGTTGAAAGAGAAATTTAGTTTTGATAATACCATGTAGTTTCAGTTACTGGCACAAACTTTCCTTCCCCTCCTAAAACCGTTTCTGATTTTCTTTGCCTGCCCCATGTCAGTGCGTCAATCAGTGACATTTTGCAGGAGAAGGGGAGAAAAGTGGTGAAATGAGGGGACGTTTGCATCAATTGCTGAATGTCTCCAGGAACAAATCCAAAGATCAGGCCATAAACTAATACTGAGTTTGGTTAGTGTCCTGCTATAACTTCTTAGTGATGTTGTTTTTATTCAATGAATAAAACTCTTGAGTGAAAGCTGTGAAGCAGTTCCAAGTTGTATTGTTTTCTTACGCTACCGTCCAACAAAATTCCGTTACTCTCTCCCCTCCATCCTGGGTGTAAAAGTAAAAATTACCTTACTGAGTTTAGTTGAAATAGGTTAAAAAGACATCACTAGCCCAACAGCTTGTTCAGTATTTGCTGCACTGAAACATCAGTTTATACCTTTTCAAAATAATGTTTTTAAAGCAAACTGAAATACTTCTGAAATCTAAACAAATGAGTTCCTGTTCAGCTGGAGTATATGCATAGATTTCAGAATATACATGTGGCTATTATGAAGGTGAGCTGTAAGCTTTGTTTGTTGAGATCAGAGTTCTGTTGACCCCTGCAAGAACGGATGATCTGAAAACAATATGCTGGTTAAGGCTTCTTGGTATTTGCCGCTCTCTAATTATCATTTGGAGTGCAGTAAGGGGTGAATTTTTCAATTTTTAACGTGATCTATATTAAAATAAATATGCAGAATTTAATTGGTATCTCAAACTGTTTAATATCTTTAGAATCACTTCAGCTATCATTAAATTTTCTAAAACAACTAGGAATACTCTTCTAGTTCATTTAAAAAAAATACCGTCCTTCAGTGTATAGCGATGCACACACGGAAAATAATATAGTAACTAAGTGCAACATCAAGAAATCAAATCAAGGCTTGTGAATAACAAATATAATTTTAATTTTCCCCTAAGCAAAAGAGGTCACCGTATATCCAAGTTTATCCTCTCTTATGTATAGCAGAAGACATCTGAATAAGTCTAAGGAAGCAGCTTTGCCACTATTTTTGGGAGAGTGAAGGAATTTTTTTACCTAATTCTAACAAGAAACCTGGTGAACAAGCCAGCTTTTAATTAAAAAAAAAATAAAAAAGATTCTAAACATGTCCTTTATTTTCCTGAGTGGATGACTTGTTACCACAAACAGATATTGAAGAGTGCTGGCCACGTTAACTATAGAAAAGCTATGAAAACTATGTGAACATATACTTTTTTTTTTTTGCTAAAATTCTTAATTATTTTTTCTGGCATCTTTCCATACACTGGGGTGATCTGCTCCTGCTCACCACTGTCAGTTTTTAATCCACCTGAAGTTTACCCTAGTGTACGCTTTACATATCACAGCTCCTCATTTTTGTTGGTTCCAACTGCCTTAAAGTTAACTCAATATTAGTTAGTATTAGGCAGGTATCCAAAAATAGTCATAATACTTGGTGGATCTTGTATAATGTCTAGGTAGCTCCTTTTAGCAGGTAACTGCAAACAGCTGGACCAGCTGTTAATAAATAGAAAATTAAAACAGAACAAAACAACAAAAAGTAAATAGCTACTTTGTGTTTTCCAACTGAGCACACAAAGATTTAACTACTGAAGCATATCCCTGATTGTATTACACGTTGATGTTAAAGAGGAACTGAAAATGTACTTTAAAATTGACTAAGCATCACAGTTTGCGAAGTATTTCTGTGTTGTAAATGGGTTTGAAATGGACCAATAGAACTTTTTTAGTGTGTTACAAATAGGAATTATCCTTAAGCATGCTGTTAGGACTTCAGAAAAAAGTGTAAATTCTCTATTTTGAATATTCTTCCACTACAATTTAGAAATTAGTGATGCAAGAGTGGGTGGGTTTTTCTCATCCACCAAACCCTTAAACAAAATAGACTTGCTTTAAACATCAGAGGAGAACTCACCAAAGCAGAAGTTTGCTGTAATTTACATGGACTAACTGTACACCATTCCTGCAATGCCAAATGTCACTATAGTTGGGGGGGAAATTCTCTTGCATGAAGATGAGCCTAAAATTGCCTTTCAAAACAAGGGTGAAATTGGTCAATAGATAGTTACACTAGTAATATTTATATTTAACGTATATCAAATGCAATTAAACACAAAGCTCCAAGTGGATTTCCACTGGGAGACTCCAAGACACGTTAAGTTTAGGAAATGATTGAATACTCAGACATCACGGTATTGGAGCTGTGTGTTATGTGAAACAGCCTAGTGGAAATACAGCTATGTGCTTTTGTGAAGGGGGGGAAAATGGTAGTCATATGAGAATCTTGTGCCTTGTGATGGATTCCACAAGGAGATGACACTACTGTGTGTGTGTCTGTGTTGTTTTCCATGTGTATTTGAATGACATCTGATCTCATTATAATCATGGATGGATCAGTTTTGTAGTGTGAAACTGGATTGTTCAAGAAATATTCCCCCCCCTCCTCCTTTCCCTGGTGTAATTCAGAATGTTAAAATGCGGTCTGTCAAAATATAGCACCACAAAATAGACTGAGAGGCATTCTCTGAAGTTCCCCTTTTCAGTTCAGCATATTATGTGTAAGTCCCTTCTCATGCAAGATTTGAGATCTGCTTGACAGAAGCTTAGGTAACATCATCTTAATGGGCTAACGTCTGGAGTTAAAAATTGTCAGTTTGAATTGATTCTAATTGCTTTTGCTGCGCAGTGTAGCTGGGATGGGGAAACTGGACACAGTACCTCAGCAGGCTGATAACAGAATACAGAGCTGAAATTCAACTCAGTTCATTCTTGGCTAAAAGCTGTTGCCTTGCTACCCCTGGCAAAAATGGCCATCTACGTGACCAGGGAGAAGAGGCGGTTGGCCAGTGAAGACTCCTGCGACTGTGGGGCTTGTTTCCGATCCTTAGTCCGTTCACGTCTCCGGGTGGAGTTCCTCTGGGCGGCGTCCGCTGGCTCCCTTGACGCCTTCGAGGAGCAGTGGGCGCTGTCCGGGGTTCTCTGCTCTGCTCGGTGTCCCCGTCAGGCTCCCTTCTTATGACCCTTTGACCGCACTCCTGTCCCTGTTCTTTTATTAGTTGTCCCCCGCAATTAGTGGGTTTCTGAGGCTCTGTGGCACCTCCCCTTAGGCTGGGGGGGGGTTCCGTTAGCATGGGGCGGGCGAAGCCCGCCCCATTTCCTGGAAACCCAATAGATACCTGAATGTGGTCTTTGATGGTCATGTAAAATACATGGGGCAGTATGAGGAAGTCTGCACTGCTCCTGGCCCTGCTATCCCTGTTCTGTGGGTAAATAAAGCAGCCAACGTGGTGCTTTTCAGGTGCTTTACATTTAATTTAAAATCAAACATGTATCGATTCCATTTTTGTTTGTTTAAAGGAGTTTGGGTCCCCCTTTCAGCAAATTAGCACTGTGATTTTTGAGAGAAGGTGGAAAGGAATTGAGGAGGCAAGCCATAAATGAACAGGCATGGAATTAGAAAAAGAGACCAAATGCATGAGATAAATTGAGGCAAATCCATGGGCTGTTTTGATTTCCTCCTTGGTTCACTTTTGTACTGGATCCTATAATGAATCTCAATAGGCAGTGGGTGAGAAACTAGTGATGAAGTCTGGAGTGCAGTAGATGGCGTGGTTGTAGTTTTTAGAATACATGAGGTGTGTAGGATTTCCACTGGGTAACAGTGAGCAGAGCCCAATTAGGTTTGATCGTGTACAGGGTAACTCCCCTAGTGATAACACTGTGACTATCTTTGAAAGGGCAGACTTAAAAACAAAACTTAGTGCTTGTCTAGTACTCCTACCTCTTCAAAGCATTGTGTGTGTATATAAGTGAGGAAAATCATTAATAGCAAAACAGCCTTCAGCATCATTTTGTGGTCTTAGACATGCATATGATACCCATTGCCTTGATATCAGAAAACATTAGAAAGGAAGATCAAACCCTTTGAGTTGGTTAGGGCTAGATAAGCATCCTTTTCAAACCTGGAAGTCTTGCCTAAGCAATACCAGTGGATTGGAACACAAAGTACACGTTAGCAAAACTTAGCAGAGGAAATAGTCCAAAGAATCAAGATAAAACGTGAAGAGCCAATTAAAGTAATTTAGAAACAAAACAGCTATTTGTGAAACTCTGGCTTGTTCATGGGAGAGGGCAATTAATCCTGGTCCTCCATGGTGGTGTGTATCTTTCTTTCCTATAAAAATCAGTAGGAGTTGAGGATGTTCAGCTCTTCGCAAGATTGGGCCCTTTAACAGAGGACAAGTTAAAGCAGCAAAGAAATTCTATCAACTTCTTGTTTCTAGTGGTTTGTTTATTTGTGGGATATACTTTTTCCCCTTCTGTAGAGCCTAGTCAGGAAAATTCCTATTCCAAAGGCACTCTGTGTAGGAAATCAATGTGGCCTTGACAGTCTGTTATGCAACATGATAAACTAAAATGACTATTAATAACAGCTGTACTCTTTGTCCCCTAGATATGGTCCATCCAGATCAGAGCTGAGGCATGTCACTTCAGCACATTGTCTGATATGGAGAAGCTTGCACTTTTGCTACCTATGCTGCTCTGTGGATAGAAGATTTCAGTGCACATATGTCATTCCAGCTTCTTACATGAGCTGTAAAAATTATGTACTCTCCTACGCTATGTAAAGTGAAAACTATTACGTAACCTAAGAAAGATAATCAAACCTCCATCCTCTAAGGTATAGGCTGACTGCCTGAGAGATTAGGAAGGAATGTTTTGTTGTTGTTGTTGTGTTTTTCCCTGCCCCCCACTTTCCTCCCCATTAGATGCACCAATGATTGTTTAAGCCCTGTTGCATTTTATTATACAACAGTTGGGTGGCAGAAAGTGAAGAAGAAAAAAAACTGCTTCCAGTTGAAATTGCAGGGAGGGATTTTCAGAGGAGAACCATGCTATTACTTGAAACGTGTTTTTTAATACAAAATTAAGATTGTAAACATCTTTTCACTTATAACACTATTAGACTGTTTTGTTAACTTTAAAGTTTTTCTGTAGATAAGAAACAAGAATGCTCTAATTCATGAAACATTAATATCAGAATGATTCCAGCATCAACCCTAACTCTCCTCGATTAGCTTTATCTGTCCTCTTTACTAGTGGGAGAATCCCAGCCCTTGCTGAATGAATGAAACTAAATCTTCCCTGCTGGAAGATATGAATGTAAAATGAGAAATATTACAGCATGATATAGCCTGCACCCATTCTTCCAACCTTCCTCAGTTATTTAGAGATCCAGGCCTATTTTGGAAGGATGTGTGAAAGTAGTGGCGGTTAGGGGGCCTAAGGTTAAAGTAGGATATGGGAAATATGATCTCAGGCCTGCCTTCATGAGGTCTTTAGGAACTAGATATTTTATTTACCCTACATGACTGGGTGACTAGAAAGGGGTTTTGTGTTGACTGCATGTAGAAGTGGTTTCTGGCTTATACTAGGGAAAAAAAGGGGTGGGGAAGGAGGTTGTCAAATCTCTAGTCTCTGATTGGTGAGCAGGTGGGTTTGAAGTTAACAGGCTGCTATGCTGAGTTATGTCTTGAATGGTGGGTGTCTGGGGCAATAGCCAAAGTTAGACTCAGGGTGGTAATCTGCATCAATGGAGCATAGCTAAGGTTAGTGTTGAAGTTACTGAGTGTAGAAGATTTGGATTGCAGGAGTCTGTCTTTCTTTTGGTTGTCTTCCTGACTTTCAAAAAGTGAAAGTCAGAGTAACAACAAATGTTAATAGATATTGGTTTACATCCATAACTCAGTATTAGTTTCCTGTCTGAGAACTTCTCTAATTTGTAAATATTTTTTTCGGTTATGATTTATTAATGCCATAAATGTGCGTGGTGCTTGACAGAAAAGAAGACATGCCTTGCCCTAAAGAGCTTAGTCAAAGCTACATAAATAATGTAACAAGAAATTACAGTGAAGCATGGAGAAAGTGAAAGAAGAGAAGCTTTCAACTAAGATGAAGGGGGGAAAAGTGCTCTGAAGAGAGAATTATTTGCAAAGAAATGTTTTGGTTTTTTTATTTTTTACTCTTTTTAGTTATGAAATTATTGTACTTGTACAAATTCTTGCCAAGTGTGTATCAAAAAGGAAAGCATGATCATTATAGCAGTGAGCTTTTGTTTAAAGAGAGATACAGCAATACAGTCCTCATCTCTCTGTTTAACAGGGTGTTACCATATTACACATCCATGACATGTTGTTTCTAAAGATTTTATTAAATTGAGTATAGTCTCTGATTTCACATATTTAACAAACCAATCATGTCTGTGATAACTTAATTTTATTCACACTTGGATTGTGCTTCTGGTAGAATGGTAGGATGTTTTTGTATAAAGTCCCAAATCAGTATAAGAAGGTGTCATATTTCTAATCTTAAATCTTTCACTTATGAGATTTGAGCATTGAAAAAAGCATAAAAGAGCCGTAAGTCTCCATAGTAGTCATTCTGAAATAGGGTGACAAGATGTCCTAATTTTATAGGGACAGTCCTGATTTTTGGGTCTTTTTCTTTATATAGGCTCCTATTGCCCCCCACCTCCCACCCCGATTTTCACATTTGCTGTCTGGTCACCTTATTCTGAAATCAGAATCAGAACCTTATTCTGTAACATTCTTAACGTGTGTTCTTAACATAAGAGGGTTAACCTAGGCTGAGGGCACAGAGTTTGCAACCTCCTTGAATCCCAGAGGTTTGACTGTCAGAGCTTACAGATTTAAGGCTTAGCAAGTTTTTAAGCATTACTGAGACTTGTTAATTATACACAGGTTTCATTATTGGTATCATACCGACTGGCACAGAGTTCTTGCCTTGGTGTCAGTGCAGTTATCAGCCATATGCATTCCTTCACCCTACTACTCAGCTATTGCTGTGTCTGATGGTGGTATATTTATGTATAGTCTCCAAATGAGTGTTACATTTTTTACAAAAATCAGTTGCTGATGCACAGGTTCAGGTAATTTTTATGGAATATAACAAATGTGTGTACATTTAAATAGCTAGTTTACATTCTGGCATTAGTGAAAACGCTTTTTGTTTGTTTTGTTTTTTGTTGTAACTTGTTCACTTAGTTCCTAAGATCTACCCCTGAAATTTTATTAGTTCATGTGAATTTAAAACTGGGCCCTTAATATGTTAACATAAGGAATAAAAGGAAGAAGGACTTTTTTGTTTTTTGCGGGTAAAAACCTATGCGAAAACCTTTGGTCCTTTACTATGGTACTGTGTTTTAAATAGAGACAAATATTTAGTTCTACTGCACTTTGGACAAAAATAGTTTGGCTGTCACATGCTTATTTGAGATAAAAGTTTAGATTTCAGTCAGCAATCAGTTGAGGGCCTCCACGTTTCTGATGGCAAAGCTCCAAACATAAGGATCGCACACAGTGGAAAACACTGCTGAGCCCAACCATGATTTGTAAAGGTATGCAGATTCAGTCCTGTTTTTAAAAGTGTGGGTTCTGGCTCCACCTTAATGTCTACTTTTACCTTCCAATGTGGCCATTGCACTACTGCTCTTTTATCTTTTTTAATTACAAAACCATAGTTGCTTTTATTCACATTTTTTTCCTCCATGCGGTTATTAAGTACTTGACTTGTAGCCTTCTGGGGTGTCTCCTCCCCTCTCCAAAAGGAGTTTAAAGCTCCTTTGCATGTGATGGCTATCTGGTGTGATGGACTCAGACCAGAAGGCTATAAAAGAGTAGTGGAAGGCAAATATACAGACGCTCCCTGGTATACACAAACTGACTTACGCAAATCTGCACTTACAGAAAAAGTTCTGTAAGCTTTCCCTTTTTTCTTTTTTCTTTTTTTTTCTTCTTTTTTTTGGCATAATTGTCAGGTGCACTTTCCTGATTTATGCAAAATTCGACTTATGCAAGCGTTCTGTTCCAGAACGCCTTGCATAAGTCGAGGAGCATTTTTATCAGCTTCAGGATGAGTGGGTCCCTGTTCCCTGGATAGCCAAACAAAGGCTACTCCAGAACAATCAAGACACCTGACGCCAATTAACCAGTTAAGGTAAAAAGAACAGGAGTACTTGTGGCACCTTAGAGACTGAGGGCTTGGCTACACTTACAAATTTGCAGCGCTGCAGCAGGGTGTGAAAACACACCCTCTGCAGCGCTGCAAATTGCGGCGCTACAAAGCGCCAGTGTAGTCAGAGCCCCAGCGCTGGGAGCCACGCTCCCAGCGCTGTCCGTTATTCCCCACAGGGATGTGGAGTACGGACAGCGCTGGGAGAGTTTTCTCCCAGCGCTGGTGCTTTGACTACACTTAGCGCTTCAAAGCGCTGCCGCGGCAGCGCTTTGAAGTGTAAGTGTAGCCAAAGCCTAACAGATTTATTTGAGCATAAGCTTTCGGCGGCTACAGCCCGCTTCATCGGATGCATGCAGTGGAAAATACAGTAGGAAAACACACACACACACACACCATGAAACAATGGGTGTTACCATATACACGCTAACGAGAGAGATCAGTTAAGGTGAGCTATTACCAGGAGAGAGAGAGACGTTTTGTAGTGGTAATCAAAATGGTCCATTTGCAGCAGTTGACAAGAAGGTATGAGGAACAGTGGGGTGGGGGGGGGAGGGGATAAACATGGGGAAATAGTTTTACTTTGTGTAATGACCCATCCACTCCCAGTCTTTATTCAAGCCTAATTTAATGGTGTCCATTTTGCAAATTAATTCCAATTCAGCACTCTCTCATTGGAGTCTGTTTTTTAAGGTTTTTTTGTTGTAATATTGTGACTTTTAGGTCTGTAATCGAGTGACCAGGGAGATTGAAGTGTTCTCCGACCGGTTTTTGAATGTTATAATTCTTGATGTCTGATTTGTGTCCTTTTATTCTTTTACATAGAGACTGTCCGGTTTGGCCAATGAACATGGCAGAGGGACATTGCTGGCACATGATGGCATATATCACATTGGTAGATGTGCAGGTGAATGAGCCTCTGATAGTGTGGCTGATGTGATTAGATCCTATGATGATATCTCCTGAATAGATATGTGGACAGAGTTGGCAACGGGCTTTGTTACAAGGATAGGTTCCTGGGTTAGTGTTTTTGTTGTGTGGTCTGTGGTTGCTGGCGAGTATGTGCTTCAGGTTGGGGGGCTGTCTGTAAGCAAGGACTGGCCTGTCTCCCAAGATCTGTGAGAGTGATGGATCGTCCTTCAGGATAGCTTGTAGATCCTAAGTTTTTTTTTTTTTCCTCTCCTGCTGATAATAGCTCACCTTAACTGATCACTCTCGTTAGAGTGTATATGGTAACACCCATTGTTTCATGTTCTGTGTGTGTGTGTGTGTGTGTGTGTGTGTAATCTCTCTCTCTCTCTCTCTCTCTCTCTCTCTCTCTCTCTCTCTCTCATATATATATATAATCTCTATATATACACACACACACACACACAATCTTCCTACTGTATTTTCCACTGCATGCGTCTGATGAAGTGGGCTGTAGCCCATGAAAGCTTATGCTCAAATAAATTTGTTAGTCACTAAGGTGCCACAAGTACTCCTGTTCTTTTTGCGGATACAGACTAACACGGCTGCTACTCTGAAACCAGTTAAGGTAGTTAGGCTAATGCAGGCACCTGACTCCAATTAACCGGTGAAAGGTCAGTTAAGGCTGTTAGGCTAATGGAGACAGCTGGACTCACAGTGCTTAAAAGCTCTCCTTCCAGTGTCCTCAAGAGAGCCTAGATGAAAGGAGCTGGAGGAGAGGAAGCGTTGCTGAATCCTAAGCGAAGGGTGCAGCTAGGAAAAGGGGACCAAGGGGAGGTGGCCCAGGGAATCAAAACAGCACCAGTGGTGAAGGGAAAGCTGCCAACAGCTGCTGCTATTAGGGTCCCTGGGCTGTAACTGGGAGTAGAGGGTGGGCCTGGGTTCCCCCCACCCCCTTGCTCTTCAGCAACCCCCTGAGAGGGGAAGCAGGCCTAGGTCTAGGAAGGAGGCAGGACTGCACCTACTGAGCGTTAAGGAACAACAAAGACTGTGGGGTATTCCCCCTTCCCACCTCCCACACTGGCCTGTGATGAAAGTAGCTTAATAAAGCTGTGACCTTTGCCACTACACAAAGAAAGGGAGGTCACATTGAGGGCCTTAGTGAGCTTCTGAGGCCACTGGATCTGCCGGGAAGCATGGGACCCACCGATACAGGCTCAGAACTTTGTCACATTGGGTTTTCAGGCTTATTCATGTTTTTACTGTTAATTTCCTTTTGGTGCTGGTGGCATAGTTTTCAGCGCTCAGGTTTTTTTAATACCACAGGGAACATTACTGCCTTGAAAGGACTTCCCTCTTTTTAGAGTCTTCCTCTAATGTATGAGGATAACTCAGCTCTGACAATAGGTAAATAGCACAACAGTCAATAAAGAGGGATTTAAAAAATCATAGCAGGGAAGACTGTGCTGTTTCCACTATAACTGCACTGGACATGCCTCACTACATGTACTTGGTTGTAATATGGCTTTTTCATTATCAAAACATGGGTGCTCACTCAGCACTTCCATGAAATCCTCTTCAGATGCTGTTGAAATTTCAATGTGGTTCCTGCCACCATTGTGCAAAAGACCCAATTGATGGTACATACTTCCTTCTCTTATTCAAGTCCGTTAGCTCTCTGGTGAGATAACATAACTTCTGACTGTATTTGCAATCTGCAGCTGGTCCTGTTCGGAGTTTGACTTGAATGAAATCCGCCTGATAGTTTACCAGGATTGTGAGAGAAGAGGCAGACAGGTCTTGTTTGATTCCAAAGCAGTGCGCAAAGTTGATGAGGCAGCAGCTCAGGTATGAAACATTAATATGCTTCTGTCCTTTGATTCTTTTTTGTTCTCTGGCCCCGAATGGAAATAATTTAAAGAGACAATGCTCATTTCTGCATTTTATTTTGGAAGTTTTTGCTGCATTTGTTGTGGGTGCAAACTTTTTTGAAATATGCAGGACATGCCTGTTACAGCTACATCCGCAAAGCCTAAAATAATATATTCCAGCTTACTGCCATTTAAAAAAAATATGGTGACTGATATAAAACAATGTAGGCCCTGCTCATAGGCATTGCTGAATCGACTTGATCCTTTTTTACTTTAGTATTTTTCTGACATCAACATTTTTTGTATATGTTGAAGCTGATCATTTTTAATTTCTTAGGCCCAATCCTTGCATGAGTTGCACAGAGATATCTGCTTATTTCACTGGGAGTGGGCACATGTTCCGATGCACTTGGTTTCCCTTTGGACCTCTTCAGTTAAACCAATAAAGTCACTGGGGTTTTTTGTTTGTTTTTTTGTCACCACTCCATTTTTGTTACTTTTTGTAAAGTAGAGTATGTGCACGTGACTGAGACAATAGCAGACAATACATAATTTTGAATGTTGTGAGACAAACCAGCAAAAACAAGGAAATGTACAATTAAGGTGTGGCTTGATCTCTGTCAGTATCTGGATCTACAAGGCTACACTTAAACAGTACACCTCTACCCCGATATAACGCTGTCCTCGGGAGCCAAAAAATCTTACCCTGTCATAGGTGAAACTGTGTTATAGCGAACTTGCTTTGATCCGCCAGAGTGCGCAGCTCTCCCTCCTCCCCCCCCCCCCCCCGGAGCGCTGCTTTACTGCGTTATATCCGAATTCATGTTATATAGGGTCACGTTATATCGGGGTAGAAGTGTATTTGAATATGTCCAGTTGATATTAAGAAGACAAAAGTGATACAGTATGTCTTCCTTGTTAGCTGTACTTTTCTTCTACTCAGTTACAGTTCTGAGGCGAGGCCTACACTCTAAATTTACATCTGTATAACTACATCACTCAGGAGTTTGAAAAACCCACACTCCTGAACAACACAGTTTCACTGACCTAATCCGCAGTGTAGACAGTGCTATGTCGATGTGAGGGCTTCTCACGGAGGGGGATTAACGACGCCAACGGGAGAAGCTGCAGCGGTTTAAGCATAGACCTACCCTGAAACTCTATTTTGTTATAAACAAGTTTCATTGGATGGATTTCAAATTACAGCTAATACATACTGTTCACTGGAATGTGTTGACTGGCACAGTCCGTGTGTGATTACTAGCTATAATGTGCACTTTAAATAGCAGTGCTTTGTAGAAGTGGCTCATGAAAAAGTTTAAAGACAGCCATCTGAATCTGTATTTAAATTAAGCTGCACGAGTATTACCTGTTGACTTAACCCACATTAGTAAGGCACACATGATGAGCATGACTGATCATCTACTTCTGAGGGTAAATAGGTCAGAGTGGCCTATATTAATCCCTTTTTTTTTTATTATGAGCCCCAATACCAAGGTCAGTACTATATATCCAAGGGATTGATTACACAGTGTTGCATTTGCTTTGGAAGAATGGGAAGGTGTATTTACAATTATATAAAAATGTTTTGCTCCTCTTAAAGACATAAACATTTTAAACAAAAAGGTTAATTTATAAAGTATAAATCTCCATTTAAAATATTGTCCTTAGAGAGAGAGTCTCTGTTGTGTTTTCAAAATATCCTATAACAAATAGAACATACCACCTTATTTTCATATCAGACACTGAAATAGCCACTTAAAGCTAAATATTCAGAACTGCAAGTCAGAAACTCTGTATAGCTTTGAAATGCTCTAGTTAACAATTGGTCCACTGGCATTTTCCAGACTTCCAAGCTAGGGCCCAAACCTGCAGCTATTTGTCTATGGCAGACTTCTTTTGACTTCAGTTTGGAACAGGATCAAGCCCCAAATGAGCAAAGAATTAGGGAGCTTCTCCCCTTCATATAAACAAATAGGATAGATTTAAGGCAGTTTTACCTTTAAATCTGCTTCTGGGAAACTAGGCAGATTATCTTCTATTTAACCAGGGTATTGAAGAGTATGGTTAATCATGCTGTAGTATAGTTAATGTGTTTTATTCTAGCTATTCCTGTGGGTGGCATAGAGCAGAACACTTTTTTTTATATTAAGGCTGTTTTTGTCAATAGCTTGTGTCAAGCACATGACTACTAACATTTGTGCATTTATAACAACCTAATGACAGTCACATTGGGAATTAGATAAGCAGCAGTTACATAAACGCAGTGCCAAGCAAAAGCTGCACAAAAGGAATGCAAATATGTAGTAAAATATGAAAGACCAGTCAGCCCCATGTAGAAAAAACAACAAAATCCTCTACACGTGTCTGGTTAGTTTTATAATTGATAGTAAGAGGGCTTGCTTGTGCCACTGCTATAGTGAAACCTATTTCTGCTCTCTAGAATTATGAGAGCGTTACTGGATTGTCTTTGCCATCTCTCTCCGAGCCCCACCCAAGAGCATGTCTTAAGTTCCCATTTTCTTGGTTTTATAACTATTTCAGTGCAAACTCCTAATGTATCAGTGTAAAGCAAAGTTTACACAGATGCAACTTAATCCAGTAAACCCTGCTTTGCACCAGTGAAGCATATGTGCATTGATGTAGTTACAACACTCAGCATTTTTTTTAATGTATGCCGTGCCAAAGATTGTTGTTTCATTAGTATTTGTGTATAGTGCCCAATACAATGAGGTCCAGATTGAGACTTCTTGTCATTATTGCAATGCTAATAGTTTAAGAGAATGAAAAAAAATCAGAGTATGTTTACACTTGGAGCTGGGGATCTGATTCCCAGCTCGTGTAAACATCCTCACTCTAGCTGTCATCAAACTAGCCCTCTAAAAGTAGTTGTGTAGTTGGGGCAGCACGGGTGGCAGCAAACAGCAGCATGGTCTAGCCATCCTGAGCACAAACCTGCCTGAACCTCAGGGGTATGGACTCCAGGTGGTTAGTCCATGCTGCTGCTCATGCTACACTACTGTTCTTAGCATGCTAGCTTGATGAGAGCTACGGCCAGGGCCGGCTCTAGCTTTTCTGCCGCCCCAGGCAGAAAAGAAGAGCGCCCCCCCTCCCCCGAGCGGCGCCGACCGCAGCCCGAGCCCCAGCCCCCCCGAGCAGCGCAGCGCCGCCCTAGCCCCCCCCCCAGGGAGGCGGCCCGCAGCTGGCTACCGGTTTCGTCTGGAGGGTGGGGGGTGGCCGCTGCCCGCAGGAGAGCAGCGCGAACAAGCTGAGGAGCGGCCCCTCCTCTGCAGCTGGGGCAGGGCCGCGCTACCGGCTCCGCCTGGGGGGGGCCCTTACTGCGGAAGAGCGGCGGGAGCTGGTAGCGCAGCCCTTCCCCAGCTGCAGAGGAGGGGCCGCTTCTCGGAGTGCACCGGCGGGGACAAGCGGAGGAGAAGCGGCCCCTCCTCTGCAGCCCGGGCAGGGCTGCGCTACCGGCTCCCGCCTTTCCGCGGTAAGCAACCCCCCCAGGCGGAGCTGGTAGCGCGGCCCTGCCCGGGCTGCAGAGGAGGGGCCGCTTCTCCTCCGCTTGTCCCCGCCGGTGCACTCGGAGAAGTGGCCCCCCCTCTGCAGCCGGGGCAGGGCCGCGCTACCAGCTCCGCCTGGGGGCGGGGGTTGCTTACCGCGGAAAGGTGGGAACCGGTAGCACAGCCCTGCCCGGGCTGCAGAGAAGGGGCCGCTTCTTGGTGTGCACCCGCGGGGACAAGCCGAGGAGCGGCCTGTCCTCTGCAGCCAGGGAAGAGCTCCCGCCACTCTTCCGGTAAGCGGGCACATACACGCCCGTCATTTCGCCGCCCCCTAAATTTCGCCGCCCTAGGCACCTGCTTGTTTAGCTGGTGCCTAAAGCCGCCCCTGGCTACTGCAGATATTTCTACGAGAGCACGATATTTCATATCTCCCGCTCCTAGCATAGATGTAGCCAGACACATGCTTTGCCAGCATTTATTCTAGGCAAACTAGCCTTTTTGATGGGTAGCTAAAAAGAGTTTGTGTGAATTTGTTTGTTTTTTAAACAAAAAATATTGTTTTTAAATTGGGAACTCTGCATGCAAGAACTTCTATTTTTAATTTTATTCAAAAAGCTAAATGCTTCTTTTCTTGGATAACATTTACCACAATGTTACTATGTAAACAGCATGCAATTGTTGAAAGGTTAGGAGTCTTTCTGTAGTAAAAACTGCCTAGGTAGGTAGAGCAAGTCAAATAATACAAACGGTGATTTGAGAGCAGGGGCGGCTCTATGTATTTTGCCGCTCCAAGCACGGCAGGCAGGCGGCTTTCAGCGGCACGCCTGCGGGAGGTCTGCCGGTCCTGTGCCTTCGGCATACCTGCTGCCAAATTGGGCATACATACACAGCGACCGGCAGGCTGCCCCCCGCAGTTTGCCGCCCCAGGCACACGCTTGGTGCGCTGGTGCCTGGAGCCGCCCCTGTTTGAGATTAAACTTGGGGAGTTGGCAATGCAGTTATTGACAGGTGAATATTACACACTAAATATTCAGACGGGCAGTGGTTTATTCTTAAACTTCTATGCAAATGATTATTCATCCTAATATTCCTGCCAATTATTCTCTCTTTGTGTTTTTCTGGCTGTTCTTCTGTTGAAGAAATCTGCTGTTAATTTTGTGAAGCAGAAACAATACCATGCAATTTAAGAGAGTGACCGCTCGCTATCCATAGAAAGCGGCTCATAAAATGAGATTTATTTGCATAAATGTTAGCAAATTATGTTATAGATTGCAGCTCACTCCTGATTTCTATAAAATATATGCTAACAGGGAAAAAAAACCATTTGCTGTAGATAGATTTGTAACAAATTACTTTGACCAGGATCACGATGGCTGAAGAAGCAGAGTATTTATATACTGTGTGTGACATGTATTTCTATAACAAAAACTTAATTCATTGGTAGACTAAGTTCAAGAATAATTCTACACTTCTGTTCTCCTGGGCATCACTTTCCTTTCTCTTGAAAAGCCAAAGTTACTACCATGACTTGGATTGATTTTTTTTTTTTAACCCACAAATAAAATCTTTC
This sequence comes from Mauremys mutica, assembly GCF_020497125.1. NCBI lineage: Eukaryota > Metazoa > Chordata > Testudines > Geoemydidae > Mauremys > Mauremys mutica. The sequence goes on from NC_059076.1 coordinate 67,204,021, forward strand.
AAAATTATTCTTTTGCTCCAGTATGTTCTTAATAAAACTTTTCTGAGATCACAGGGGTGCAGCTAGAAACAGAAATCTTCATTTGTTAAACTTACTTTCATCATCGACCTTTTCTGACACAGAAAATAGAGGATGCTTCAGGAAAGGCTTCTGCCAAGTGCTGCCAAGCAAGCAATGGAACCAATAGTATTTCTTCCCATAGTCCATCAGTGGGCTGTACACAGCATGTCAAGGACCAGCTTCCAAAGTACCAGGTAATGGTAACACATCGACGCAAATCCATATATAGATTTTCACTGAACGACTAAAGATGATAACTTTGTGTTAAATTCACAAATGTCTGTTTAAATAGGATTTGTAGTATGTCAAATATGAAACTGATGCTGGGGATCTGAACTGTATTTCTTTCCTTCCACATGCTGAGGAGGAGGGGTGTTTTGTTTTATTTTTAAAGTGTTATGTAAGTTTAGAAGTTCCTATGTTCAGTTTTTTAAATTTCACAATTCTTCAGTTTTTCTGAACTTTTTCATAAAATAGTTATAGTCTAAACTTAGACATACTTCAAAAGTATGTAAGTGCTTTATGGTGCTCCACATTCTTGGTCTAGAAAAATATAATGTTTTTTTTCTCAATCCTCCATTGCAGGAGCCAATGCTCATAACTTCTGCAGGAGCTGTTGAACCCAGCTGATTATGGGAAAGATTGTAAACAGACCCTGTCAATATGAAATCTAGTCAGTTTCTAAAAAATGGCTAAATACTTTCAGGTCCCCTGTACAACCACAAAAAATGGCAATCACATCTTCCTGGTTTATTTAAAAATGCTTTTTTCCTCTGTTTTGATCTCTGAAAGTCTCACGTAAACAGAGTTCCTGTAAAGAGGTGAAGTTCCCATAAAAACTTAAAGTATATAACTAGTCATACCACATAGTGTGACTACTACCATATAAAAAGTTAGGCCCTTATCCTACACTCAGTTACGCATGTGCTGAACTTCCCATGTTGAGGAAATTATGAAATTGACTACACAAAATACTGTCAAATACACAGAGAATTAGGGCTTAGATAAAACTTGTTTGTTTATACATGTAACTAGAAACTTTTTTAATTACTTTAGTTGGTGCTAGTGTTTGTGTGTAGGTGAGGTCCTTTTCTTCAGTTTTTCAGTTCTGGTAATCTTAGGGTACATTTATGCAGCAAAAATACCCCAAACAAAACAGCAGCAGTAGGGAGTGTCAGAACCTGGGTCCGCTGACTGAGGCTCCTGCTGTTTGCTATGAGGCTAAAAATAGCAGTGTAGACACTCTGGGCTCCAGCTGGAGCTGGTGGGCTCTGAAAACTGGTGAGGAAGGAGGGTCTCAGAGCCCAGGCTCCAACCCAAGCAGGATCTCCACACTGCTATTTATAGATATAGCGCAAATCTGAGTAAGATGACTCAGGCTCTGAGACCTGCTGCTTTGGAAGGGTTTTTTTGCCGCATAGACTTACCCTCAAGTGTTACCTTAACATTAGTCTTAGAAAAAAGCTTTCAGTCGGAAGTGACGTTTTAAAGTTAAATTTATCTTTAAAAAGTGCATACCCTGTTTTTTGGGGGGTCCCCCCCCTGCAAAATCCCTAGAAGCCTGCCACTGAGGCTGTCTATCCTACTGCTTGTGTGGGGGAGGAATAAATCACCCCCGAGCGACATAAGTTACACCGACATAAGCACTGGTGTGGACAGTACTGTGTCGGCGGGAGAGCTTCTCCCACCAACATAACTTTGAGCTGCTTTTTGGGGCTGGAGTAGTTAATGGGAGAGGTCTCTCCTGTTTGCTTAGAGCAGCTACATTAGACAGTTTACAGCGACACGGCTGCACCTGTAAGCTCTCTAGTGTGGCTGTGCCTCTAGTAACTGAATTTTTTTAAATTTAGTCAGAGCAAGGCAGATGATTCCACAGAGCAAGGCCTGTTGCTTTTGTGCACTTTTCCACTCTCCTAAAGCCCACATGTGAGTTTCTTGGGTGCTGATTTTAAAAAAGGACATTCAAGACTCAGAAAAATGAGTTTTCTACTTTTTAAAATTCCTGTGTGCTTCTGTAAAATCGCTTGTGTGAATCTCCTTAAAAAAAAAAAAGGCAAACCTTTGTCCTGTGCTAAGAGACACATGAGACTTCATGTGGATTGGGTTTGTTTTAAGAAATTGTATCCTTGTGTTGAAATGCAAGTTACTACCTTAACTGTGGTGAGAACTTATACATAGGAGTTTATCCTCTTACTGGTAGTAGATCTTTGGAATATAGTAAGTATTTTGTTTTCCTTTTTTAAAAATCGTCATTCCAAGTATATCTTGCCATCTAAATGAGTTAATTTAGACCGGGAATGATTTTTAAATTTAAAAGTAACAACACTTAAGGGTCCAGACTCTTCAGACCTGCAATGCTTGCAGTCTTTCTCAAGCAACATCCTACAATAAAGAAATGTGGCTGAGAGATATAAAATTACTTGTCTGGTTCAGCTGCAGAGACTGTGCATGAGTGTCTTCATTGCAGACCTTTGGGAGAGTCCATGCAAATTTGAACTAGTGGGCCTCTCTAATGAACTAAATAAAGTATGTATTGTAACTGTATGTACTGTGACAAAGTTCCTCCTCTGCCTTGGTGGATCCTGCACTTATTGGCAGATTTGCTCACATCAGAGATTCATGGCAGCCCTCAGTTTAGCCACTTTTGCTGGTGGTTTTTGTTTGTTTGTTTGTTTTTTGCAAAAGTGGCTAAACTGGTTCAAACCTGCTGTTCACTCAGCTAATCTCATCACTGGCCAGCATGGGGAAAAGGAAGGAGAACAATCCCTGCGGTCTCTGCTGATCCACCTAGTGGGTCAGGGGACAGGCCAGGGACCTTCCCTTCTAGTGGGACCCACAGTCTAGGTCAATTCCTCTTGTATCCAATAGGGAGTTGAGGGGATGGGGGGAACCTGGGCCTGCCCTTTACTCCGGATTCCAGCCCAGGGCCCTGTCGATCACAGCTGTCTACGGTGTTGTGTAACACCTGTGTGACCGCTACAGCTCCCCTGGCCTCCTCACAACACCACCTTTATCCGCACCACAGGACCTTTATCCTGATGCCAGATAGTGTTTGTATTCCTTAGTCCTCCAGCAGCACACCCTCCCACTCTCAGCTCCTTGTGTGGCCCTCACTGAGTGAAGCAAGGTCCTTTTTAAACCAGGTGCCCTGATTAGCCTGCCTGCCTTAATTGGTTCGAGCAAGTTCCTCATTGTTCTGGAACCACCCCTGTTACCTAACCCAGGGAAAAGGGACCTGCTTAATCTGAGGCTAATATAGCTGCCTTCTATCGCTTTCCTGTAGCCATCTGGTCCGACCCTGTCACAGTACGCATTGCACAAACACCACTTGGTATATGCTGCTCTTCACTGGGAAGCAGAGATTACTTGTACTTCATGTTCAAAATTTAGTACTGCTGAGCACCATGCTAAAATAATGCAATGGTTATGATTGGCTTTTTTCCCCTTACTTATCTATAGTACACTAGACCAGCCTCTGATGTCAACATGCTTGGAGAAATGATGTTTGGCTCAGTGGCAATGAGTTACAAAGGTTCTACCTTGAAAATCCACTACATACGGTAAGTGAGTTTCCTCTTCTAGGATTATCCATATTGCCAAATGCTTGGAAATGGGGAAGGAGAAGGTATTGGAACTGTTGAGTCACTGAGATGATGATTGTTTATCCTTTCAGCTCTCCTCCGCAGCTTATGATAAGTAAAGTGTTCTCAGCCAGAGTGGGAAGCTTCAGTGGAAGCACAAATAAGTAAGTTTGGTTGTTTCCTGTCATTCCTCACTCTCATTTTAGATTTCTTCTGTCACTGCTCCTAAGGTTGGTCTGTATAAAACTGGAAAGCTCATAAAACCAAATGTTGGCTGGCAGTGAGTGAAAGGGGGAGAGAGCGTGAGACTGTTTATGAGCAGAATTCACATGCTGAGCTCTAGAATACTGAATGGGATCGTTCAGGGTCCATCTACACTGGAATAAATGACTTGCAGCAGCTGGCCCAGGTCAGCTGACTTGGGCTCATGAGGCTTGGGCTGCAGGGTTAAAAATTGCTGTGTAGATGGTTAGGCTGGAGCCCAGGTTATGGGACCCTCCCCCCTTGTGGGGTCCTAGAGCTTGGGCTCCAAGACCAGCCTGAACATCTTCACAGCAATTTTACAGTCCCACAGCCCAAGCCCAATGAACCAGAGTCAGATGACCCAGGCCAGCAATGGGTGTTTAATTGCTGTGTAGATGTACCCTTTGACTCTTTAAGTGTGCTCTGGATGAGCAATGGGTGAAACTCAAAGTTTAGAGGCCTGTATAAACATTCAAAGGTTTTTAGTCTCTATCTTCAGTGACAAGTTCCCACTGCCAACAAGGTTACCTTTTTAATATAATGAAGGTATGTATATATTTTTCTACCCCTCTCTCTCTCTCTCTCCTCCTCTTCCCCCACCCCCCTTCAAAAATGGCTGATGAGATTTTGCTCAATCCCCCTCTACCCCTCAAAATCACTGTGGGCAGAAACCAAACATGGAAAATTAGTTAATTCCGAAAAGTACAGTCTTAAAGTCTACAGTCCTCCATGATCTATTTTCCATTATAAATATCTGTTATAATATAGGAGTATCTGCTAATCTTTAAGCTTGGTGCTGAAGTTAGATTTTTATAACAAAGCAAACAAAACAGAGTGTAGTTTGATGTTAATGGAAGCCATTCTATCCCCCTTCTTAGAAATTTTGATGTTTCTCCCTTTTTAGCTTGCAAGATAGCTTTGAATACATCAACCAAGATCCCAATCTGGGAAAACTGAGCTCTAATCAAAATGGTTTGGGCACCTGCCGTAGTGGAAGTAATCTAGGTAAATATTTTATTTTGTTTAAAAAAAAAAGTTTTCCTGATGAGGCCATCTGTTTTTTGTTTTTTTTTTAAATTATTTTCCCCTGCATTGTCTTTAATTGTTTGTTTTTTGTTTGTTTTGTTTTTGTCTTGCGCTCTCTCTGCGTTGCTGTTTTTAGGTGTGTTACAGCTGTGTAGCAGCAAAGTGCTGCAGGGTGTATCTGAAGGAGTTCCCCTCCGGCTCATCCGGAGTGCTTCTTTCTTTGCAGGTTTGTGTGGAATGCTGAGCACAGTGTGGCCCACCCACCCACAGTAACCCAGCTTCTTCTGAATCTTGTCAGGAGGTCCATAATTACACTCTAGAAACAGAGGGCTAAAGTGATGAAGATGATGATAGGCACATATTGGCTTTATATTTTGACTCAAGCCTTCTTGAAATACCAGGCTGCACTAAATTGCTTCCTGTTCTTCCCTCCCACCTCTACCACAAATGTTCACATTAAGGAAACTTCCTAATGTAATGTGTATTCAATAATAAATGAGCCCTTATGTTTCTAAGAGGATTTATGTTTCCTGGTCTACATTTGATCTCTTGCTGGTGTGCAGTTCCCTTTTGCTTCTTTCCCTCTTTGCTTTCCTCCCATATCTTTTGATCTGTGGATTTTTTTTCACTTGATGGCAACGCTTTTAAGACATTATTGAACTGAGTCTGGGAGTGGTTAAGTTTCGATTTTCCAATATTAAAGGCTTTATCTTAAATTCGAAAGTAGCATTTAGTCTACTTTACATATGAAAAGATCCTTTTACAGGCATGACGATTACTCATGCTGTGGGGAAACCTCGGATCTAACTGATCCTGTTGATTGCAAAAATGAAAAGTTACTTCACTTCCCTCACAAATCTTGCATGCTTCATAAGTTAAGTGAATATGTGCTACTAACACTTACTGGTGATCTACACTGGATTGAATTTTTGCTTCATGCTATAAAGCAAGCATAGTGGTTAATTTAAAAACAACTGAAACTGATACTCCATATAAAGTATTGTTAGCCTGTTCAATGCCAGTGATGCCACAAAAATGATTTTCTAATGTGGCTAGAGATTTTGGGTGCTCCCATTTTTGGATACTCAACCTGAAGCACTTTTTCATGGGGCTGGTTCTCAGCTGTATGGCTTTTTCAGTGTATATAAATTAATGTTCAGATTCCTACAGGTACTTAGAAGGTATTTTAGTCTAAAATAAAAAACGCAATCTCACTAGTAGTGTTCAGTATTGAAATATTGCTTGCTATTACCTCTTCAAACACGGAATGTTTTTTATCTGCTCACACACTGTGGACATAGCTATTGCTTAAATTAACTGCACTGGATGTGACTTTGCTGTTGTGTGCCCTTTAAACATAAACTTTGCTTAACACTGACAAACAATATGAGGCAACATGTAATGTTTTCTGTTGATCTGATCTGTTTACTTTAGCACATAGCACCCCGGTTGATATGCCTAGCAGAGGGCAAAATGAGGACAGAGACAGCGGCATTGCTCGGTCAGGTATTTGTGTTTCTTTTTCTCCCATTTGAGGAAAGCAAAGCTTTTTAGCACAGTGATTCAACAGATTCAGGTTTTGCCCAACCAGTGGGGTGGAGTTTGGATATCGCTGCTTATAGCACATCCACGCGAACTTGTGGATCTGTTGAGCAGTTCCCTTCCCTATAAACTAGGTTTCTGCTCATCAGCTCCGCTGCTAGAACATACTCTTCCCCTTCTCTGCTACAAATCAGTAAGAAAGGGAATGTATCTTGTGATACTCTGCCTTTACATCATTAACTCATTTGATTCTCATCTATGTAGTCCTTCAGTAATATAAATGTATATGCTAGGGAAGAAATCAACAGTAGCACTTCCACTAAAGAAAAGAGGGGAGAGGATTTTTGGTCAGTGGGAGGAAAAGCAGTGGGTAGAGGTTGGCCTGCCTGTCGTGACTGGCAACATCTTTTAGGACAGATTGCTTCAGCGGAGTACAGCCAGCACAGAGGAGAGAGACGCCATCAGTCTAGTCTCCACTACATACAACATTCTGGTGCTGTTAAGAAAAAAGGCTTCTACTATGTTAAGGCAGCAAGAATAATTCAAATAATTATGGTTTCACCTGCTGGGAATGAGTCAGACTGAAAGGAAAGCTACTGGTTTGTTTTTTTGTTTTTGTTTTTTTAAATGAGAAAATCGATAGGCAAAAATTATATTCATGTTAACCTGGCCAAAGGGAATAGTTTTTTGTTTAATCAGCACCCTACAAAATGTCCATGTGTGTGTTTTCTTGACAGCATCTCTGAGTAGTCTCTTGATTACACCGTTCCCATCACCAAGCTCCTCATCCTCCTCTTCCAGTAGCTACCAGCGCCGCTGGCTCCGAAGTCAAACAACAAGTTTAGAAAATGGAATTATTCCAAGGTGGTGAGTGTTGTGAGCTTCTCCCTGCTAGAATACAATAACAATTGCGCTGCAGTTGCTGAAATTGGCCAAGCCTCTGTTCTTAAAGGGGCAAGTCAATTAAAAAAAAAAAATCCTAGTAACAATCTGATCTCTCCTACATACTAGTGTTAAGTGTTGCTTAAGATTATTACAAATGAATGACTACAAAATGAGGTTGAAAATGAACACATTTCAAATGAAGGATTATCATTTATTTCTGAGGCACCCATTCAAATAAGAAAATTAAACTCTCAGCTGTTACTAGAAAAACGAATGGCACTACCTACTGACATGTGGGAGAATGTAACACCATCAGTGGCACAATTATATTCTACTATAACAAACTGATTAGTGACTGGTTAACAAAACTTTGGTGCAATAGACCATGACAACTTTCTTGACATGTACAGGATGCCTCAAGCAGTGATTTTTGGCACAACTTGAAAAAAGAGAGCTATGACCCAAAAACAAAAGCCAAAAGCTTGGCTATAATAACTTCAATACGTTTGCCACTGGTCTGACAAAAACATTATGGGGTGCATCGAGACTTGGCTTATAGACAGTCTTGCTTTTTCATAGCAAGATAAGGAATGCCTCTCAGCTACCTCCCTCGCTTACAAATGGACCTGCATATATGCATGCATGCTCATAGGCCTGAAGCCAGTGGATCCCTCTCTGTGCCGATTAGGAACAGTACGGAGTTGATGCAGCCGCTGGGAATTGGCTTTCATTCTCTCCCCTTGCCCTCCACTGTGGTGGAAGTTACCTGGAAAAGGTCATCCAACTTAATGCTGTATTATATTTTCCGGGAAGCTGGGGTCAGCCACTGCCAAGGAGCTGGAGGTGCTAGGGGCTGATAACCCTGTCCTCTTGTGGATTCTGAGGGTTTTCCAGGCTTATGCAAGTGCTTCTGTAGCCTTTACCAAGGAGATGTAAAGCCCACTTCTCCCCAATGAGATGACATAGTTGATTCTCTTACAGAGATTCCATGTACAGATTTCCCACATGAAAAGCCCCCTCTGTGGCTTTTACCATTGGAAGGGATACTTAGCCAATGGATCACAAGTTGTCTTAATAAATATACAAGTTAAACAGGCTAAGTGCCCTACAAACACCTTGGAAGAACCATTTCCATGCCCCATATCTCTGTTCCATTAATCATTGCTACAGACAGATATTTTGGCTTTCTTTTGGTCTGTGGGCCAAAGAAATTATCCTGAAATCCACCATATGAAAAAGTGACGTCAAGTTCAAAAACTAATGGAATAGCTTTTAGACAAAGAACAAGGCATTGGTTAGTTAATTAACTTGTGTTCAATTTAGATCATCTTATAGTGATCAGTTAAGTTAGTGTAAAAAATCCTTTGATTAAAATCTCATTTAAAGAGGCATTTTTTAAAAAAAGTTCATTCTCAAATATATTTCAGTGTTTTTGTAACTTATTATCCCTAAAGACAAAATTTAAGCCTGCTTGCTGAACGTTATTTTCTCTGTTCTTGGTGTAGTATTTGCAGTATGCAGCATCAAATCTTTCTCCAGAGGTAAATGACTTCTGTGCATTTGCTTTCACCATAGCCATAGTAGAGAAGGAAATTGCACAAAGGTATTTTAGATCCAATACTTAGGCTGTCAGGCATTACATGTGTTGCTATGTTCAAATATTCATTTGGTCAAACAATCAAGTACCATTGAAACAATGGATTTTTGCTATTGATCTCAATAGGAGCTGAATCTGTGCTTTAATTCATACAGCCAAAATTGCACAGCATCTGACCAATCTTTAGACCAACGTCCCAAAGAAAATAGAACTTCTATCTGTAGCTCTGGATGGTTACTTGTCAGTCAAGCACAATTAGCAGCTTTGTTGAAAAGGGTTCTCACAGTCAGACTTCTTTCAGAGCAGTAGCCATGTTAGTACTCCTCGTTGTTTTATTCAGACTTCTGTTTCTCAATCTCAACCTATGGGAAACTATACAAGAACTCAATTTGCGATGTTTCTTATGTTGATTTACAAAGTTCATGGGAATTTCTATCTTTGCACTAAAGTTACTAAGGAGTTCAAAGGAGGTTATGTTATCATCTTGAGCTCTTGTTTCCCACAAGTTCAGTTTTCTCTTTAGTGCCTCTGTTGTGACAAATTTAGTATATTCAACTCATCAAATAGATCAGCCAGAAAACAGTTTCTGCTTAGAATGAGTTTTCAAAAATGCACAAACCTTAGTTCAAATAGCCAGCTTTTTGCTCGCCTTTTTGCTTGTTTCAACTGAAGTGCAGTCTGTACAGATTGAACAACATCTATCTAATGCTTTGCTTTTTAAAAAAAAATGAAAATGCTATGAATTTACCAGTAGTATTTTTAGAGATTGGCACAATAATATACCCTCTGAAACATTTTTAGTTCAGTTAATTGCAATAACTTCTCCAAAGCCAGCAACATCAGTAGACTCAGAGTTGCATTGCAAATATCTTTATTTTCGATCTGGTTTTTTGACAATCCTTTGGCATTTGATAGCACTATTGGAGATTGGGTGCATTTAAACTATGCAAGATTACTTTCTCCTTGCCATGATGAAACATGACTTCAGTGACATTCATAATAGGTGGTAGGATAAATTCTTTGCCAGTTACATGATGTTGTTTGTTTTTAAACAAACAAACAAAAAAGCCATAAAGGATTCTATGCTGCATTTCTGAGACAGAAATAGCTTTTTGAAAAGCACTGTTTTGGTTTATGGTAGTTAATAACCTCCAAAAACTCTACTGACCTCCTGGCATGTTCATTATGAGGTATTTGTGTGTCTTATTGCAGGGTAGACATAGTCACAAGGCCTTTAGAAATTCATTGTGGTCAGTAAATGTAGGGATCAGACTGGCCTGCAAAGGAGCAGCTACCAATGGATGCTTATTTCATCTATTCTTGGCATCTCCATCTTGTGCTGTAGAATCAAAATTTCCCCTTAAATAGGTTCTCTAGTCTTTATGGCTGAGACAATAACCATCAAAATGTAAACAGAGTTCAACTGTCTGCCTGTATCTTCCATATGTCTGGCACTTGTGAACTTTCTCATCGTGATAGGACATTAACCCTAAAAACTTAACGTCAGCATGGTTAACTATTCTACTGCTGATCCTAGCTCATAGGAAATTAAACAGTTTTATGAAGGTCTATACACTGTATTGTAAACATTGTCTCATTTTAGTGTTGAGTAGCCGAGCATCAGAGATAACCACTACTTATTTTTTCTAGTCAGACCCCTAAGTATATGTAAAGTCAAAAGCTAGAAGATTTTCATCATGGACCATCAGTTTCTTGATCTCTGGCTCCAAACACTTTCGGATGACTTGTCTCTCTCACTCTTGATCAAATGCCTGGTGCTGCATTCACAAATCACTGCATACTGTATTCACTGACACCATGGACCTGCCAGTGCTAGAGAGATGGTGCCTAGAAGTTAAGGATATCGCAACCCAGTCAGGAGGGGTCAACCCATGACTGGCTTCTGGTTCATAACTTACAGGCTGAGAGGTCCTGTCCTATTCCACCATGTATTTCTGTGGTTTCTATTGAGATTACTTTTTTGCAGTTGCCATGGCTTAGTTTTTGGCTGATTGGAGCAGTAAGCAAAGTTCTTATGTGATTTAAAATTACTCCTTGAAACTCGGGGATGCTGCCATAGTTAGAATCTCTTGCTGACATACAGCACTATGCATCATATACAAATGTAGGAAACGCACAGGGTATCTGGCCTACCATTTATCTCATTGCAGGTCCACCGAAGAGACTTTTAGCATGGCTGATGAAAGCTGTAGTTCCAATCCTGCAATGATTCGGAGGAAAAAAATTGCCATCAGTGTAATTTTCTCCCTGCCTGAAAGAGAAGATGCACAGAGGAACTTCCAGGACTTCTTTTTTTCTCACTTCCCTTTATTTGAATCCCATATGAATAAGTTAAAGAGTGCAATTGAAAAGGTACAGAATGCTATTTAGTGGAGTCTGAACAATAAGCACTAAGCAGGGATGGAATACTCTAGAGCCTGGAAAGGCATAAATAATCAGGGGATGAAGCCAACTTGCAGACTGAGCCCTGCATGGGGGTAGCACATAGCTTCTCTGCCTTTCTAACTGCATTGGAAAAAGTTGTGCCTTGGGACCACAGTCCCTCCCTGGGTTCTCTTCTTGCATTGGAAGGAGGATTTGGGGGTGCAAGTGATCCTCTTCTCCCATTTAGATGATTTTTCAACTGGTTGATGCATTATGGGGGAGAGAGTGCATGCTTGCTTTGAAAGGGCTGGCGGGGAGGAGAGTATCTGGTGTACAGCCCTTGCTCTCCTTCCCCATGCACCTGATCACATGTCCTAGATTGGTCCTACGCAGTCACACATGGGGATGTGGGCAGCTCTTGCTGTCCTAAGTGGCAACATAACATCGGGGCTAGAGCCACAGTGTCTGTTCATCAGTTCAGACATGTTGATGAGCCTATAAAGATGATATAAACTATTTTGCATTCTTTAAGATGTCACTTTTTATTGTTCAAGGCCATGATCCTCTGTAGAAAAATAGCAGAATCCAGCCTAAGAGTTCAGGTTTATATCAGCCGTGTCACGGATGCCCTGGGAGAATTCAGGTGAGCTGTTATTACACCGTATTATAGGAGGAAGTTAAAGTCACCTGGTATTTCCTGTTAAGACCCTGTTTTTTCAATAACTCTGCCAAACTGTAATCATTTGGGCTAAATTTTTCCAAGTTAAGTGTCTGCCTCAGACTGAAATTTTTTGGAAAACTTCAGCAAAAACGGTTCCGCCATTTCTGAGAATGACAGTAGGGGAAAATGCATTGTATTCCTATATTTAAAAAATTCTTACAGCAGTTGTGCTCAGAAACTTGGATGCTTCCCTGTTTTGACTCAGGTACTTGAAATTTGGCAGGAGGGTGATGCCTTTTGCCATCCCTGTGAAAATCCACCCAAATGTGGCCCTGCTATAAGTCTTTGAAAAAAATCTCAGTTCACACATTCTCAAAGAGACTTACTAGTCTAGTAGCTAATCACTCCTCATGGCTTGTACCTGCCGACTGGACTGCATGTGCACCATCCCCACAGAGCAAAGGAGCATGCTTCATCCCACAGACTGAATAAGACTTTCCCTGCAATTGCTCCCCAAGGCAGCTGTGATGTCAGATAGCAGGAGACTGTTTCCTGTGCTCTCAATGCCCCTCCCTTGGTCTCCCCACTTCAGTCCTTCAGCAACCAGGTGAGGAAGAGGTGGGGAGAACACCTAACTGGAATGCAGAGGTGGAAGGAGGGAGGTAGGCAGGAGCTGGAGGGTGGGAGTTGAGGTAATAAGGTGGAGGATGGATAGGAGCAGAGGGAGGGAGACAGGCTGAGGGCACAAGGGGAGAAGGGTCTATAACCATTAGAGTACACTCTCCTCCAATTGAACCCAGGAGCCATGAATCTAACAACCCTCTGCTGTCAGCAGATAGCTGTGAAATCCACTGGCAAAGTGTGTCTCTGATCCCCCTCTAGCCACTTGTTCACACAGAGGATAACAGCCTATTACTGCTATCAGTTACTTTATTAGCTTAAGTGATATAGGTCTGTTCTGTGGCTCTAAAGATCCAAACTGATGATCCAGAGACCCATTTAATCTTAATCTGGTCCCCTTGCACATATGAGGATAGTCTTTTTAATAGCACCATCACAAACTACTTTTTCTTCAAGACCTCTTCCTCATTTAAAGCTCAGCATGGACTGTGCTCTGGGAATGAATCAGGATTATATAATAAAGGAGTGTGTTGCCAGTAGGATCCCTGCTTGTTGGAAGGTGTGTAGTGACAGAGGCGGGGGGTGGCAGGCAGGAACAAAAAGGACACTCTCATGGTTAAGGGAGTTGAGTGCTACCTGCAGGATTAGATTCTATTCCTGCCTGGGCTACAGAGTTCTTGTGTGATGCAAGAAAGCTACTTGAACTAACTTTTCACAGGTGGTCACTAATTGTGTGTGCCTCATATTTTGGGTGCCTGACTCACTCTCCTGGGGTCTGATGTGTAGAAGTGTGCTGAGCACTCAAATCTACAAGTGAAGTCAGGGGGAACTGTGCTTTAAACAGTGCTATATCATGCTAAGTATTGTGAAAAATCACATCTTAGGTGTCTCAAATTGAGCACCCAAAACTAGGGGGTACTTTTGACCTTACGCTCTCTGTTCCCCATCTGTAAAATAGGGAAGAATACTGATCCCTAGCCTCACAGGGTGTGATGGAGTTTATAAACGCCACAATAAGGCAGGTGAAGGACACGAGCTGTACTGGTCTGGGAAAGCTCTGCCCCTCGGGCACTGCCTGGGGAAAGGAGCAGTATTAAAAGAGCTCTAGCAGGCAAGGGGGAAGGAGAGAAGCCATTTTCTGGAGGACTGCCCTGAAACAGTAGGGGAAAAAACATTAATGGGAAGGTCTGGCTGTGAGTCTCCCTCTTGCTCATGGAGACATCACCCCGGAGGTATGGAGAACCATGTACACGGGAACCAGAGGGTCACCTGCATCAGCCCCCAGACTTTGGGGTTTGAAGCGAAATGTTATAACTCAGTGACAGCCATGCCCCAAACTGAGGCATCCGGTGTGTGGGAAATGGCCCAGGAGCGGATGAGCAGAAGTGGGCTGAACCCAGGCCATCCCATGCTATCACACTCTGAGGATCCTGGGTCAGGATCCCCTATGCCTACACTGCAATGGGCAGGACCAGGGGTTACCAGCAAGGATGCCGACATAGCTGAACCCTATCCAAGGGGTTCAGGACACACTTGAAGTGAAAGAGGGTCATAGGCCCTGACCACTAGGCATGCTGACTGAAAAAATGACCCTGCTATAGAATTTGTGAAAATAAGTCGATGTTGTGAAGCACTCCTACTAAACTGAAAATCACCGTAGAATAGCTCCTGAGGAAACGAATAGTTCTGATAGTAACAGAGCAGGGTTGGAATAGCATGCAGAAAATTAGGCCATTGAACACTGAATCAGGACAAAACATAATACTGAATATCATTAAGTGAGCAACATCTACTCTGTGCACTGAAGAAGGCTAGGGTCCAGTGGAACAATAGTATATGATCATGTAATTAAAGACTGTATTGTACTTCGTACACTTATGGAGGCCCAATTAAGGCCTGGTTGCAACCTTAATTCTGGTGTTGTCTAACTCTTTGAGTGCTTGACTTTGCAATCTTAATGTTCTTTTAAGGTAGTTCTCAGTATGTAACTGTAAAATACGAGTGTTACACCATGGACTTGATTTTTATGACTTAGATTTGACTTTTTGACTTAGATTTGACTTTTCCCCCCAATATAATATAATTTCCCATTGTATCAATTTTCGCTGTCTTATGCCACTAGTTCCCCCCCCCAAGCTCTCCTTTCTTCAAGCTTTCCTCTTCTTCCCTCCGTACCTCTCACCCTTTGCTTCTCTTATAGCATTGATACACTTCCTGTCTACAGTTGGCAAGATAGTATACACAGTGCAAAGGAAAAAAGGATATGAAGTTTAAAACAATATACATTTTAAAACATACACACTGTAGATAATGGGGGACTGTAGCTACAATGGCTTGGCTCTAAGCCTTTTGTAACTCTTGTGGAATGGTCACTGAAGAATAATGAGCCCTAAAAAATCAGCCTTCACACGCTGTTTAGCCCCAGAAGCAAGAGACCAAACTGAGGCCATTCATACCACACCAGAGCATGTCTTAAATAACATGCTTAAGAAAACTAACTATTCTCATCACAAGAGAAAAAATGTTTTTAGCAAATTTGAAAAAGTGTATTGTATACAGACAACTTAAAAAGGGCATAAATAAACAGAGATTGAAGGTAAAATCAATTTACACAAGCATCCAAGGAAAGAAACTTAACACACACAAATTGAATTATATGTTTACACTGTATGTATCTGCAAGTAATTGCTTGGGAACACACAGCTAGATTGCTCTGGTAAATGGTAAATTTTGAAATGTAAAGTAGACAGAATGTTTTGTTGTAAATTTTCAGGCACTAATCACGCATAAAACAACAGAAAATTTAACTAGATGATCTGGAAAGCCCCAAACTTTCCACTATACTGGGGCTGTTTCTGAACTTGCTAACTTGTGAAGATTATTTGTACAAAAATTTTAAATGTGTAGAAGCCAATAATCTCTTCAGCTAGAAATTTAACTGTGGATCATGCAAATCTGTTTGGAATTAAATTAGCTGTTGTTGGAGATGGTGGCCATTTGTGATGGGCTTGTGTTTTGCTATCAGGCTACCCATCAAATCATTGTATGTCTAAGATTGCACTTCTAAAACTGCATGGTCAATGTATTGACTAATATCTGGGCTTATTTACTCAGGTGGTAAAGCACCTGACTGGTTGTTGCATAGCCAGGATGATGAGTCGAGCTGCAGATTTCATTCAGAGTTAAACTCTTACAGCATAGTTCTTCAGTCTTAAAGGTGCTCCTAGAGTCTCAAATTGTCTTTTGATGACACAGGTTAACAGCTTGTTGTTGTTTTTTTTGTTTTCTTTCTTTTGGTAGACTTACAATCTGGAACCTGTATTCAGTTCCAAGGATCGCAGAACCTGTGTGGCTTACCATGATGTCCAACGCTTTGGAAAAGAACCAGCTATGCCAGCGCTTTCTTAAGGAATTTACACTTCTGATAGAACAGATCAACAAAAACCAGTATGCTTTCTTCTGTATCATCCCCTTACCCCCTGCAGTAACTTGTGTTCTAATGCATACAGACAAAATAGGAAGCACATAGACATGAGCATATGTGGAATACCTTTTCCCCCCCCGGGATCTTATTTTTGTTATATTCTTTCTCTTTAGGTTCTTAGCTGCTTTATTGACTGCGGTGCTGACCTATCACCTGGCGTGGGTCCCAACTGTAATGCCAGTCGACCATCCTCCCATAAAGGCCTTCCCTGAGAAAGGCACATCACAATCTGTAAACCTGCTTGCAAAATCACATCCTTATAACCCTCTCTGGGCACAGCTCGGTCAGTAGAAAACCTTTTTAAAAAAAAAAAAAATCTGGTATAAAACAGTTTCTAAACTTTAACCTATTTAATTGAAATGAAGCACTTCCCTACAAATACATTGTATATACACAGCTATTTTTAAAAATACCTCTGAGATGGGAGCTATGCAGAGGCAGACAAGAATTAAACTTGTACATCATCTGTAAGCATGTTGGGGTTGGGGTTGGGGGATGTCAGGGAGCTGG
The DNA here is from genome assembly GCF_020497125.1 of Mauremys mutica. NCBI lineage: Eukaryota > Metazoa > Chordata > Testudines > Geoemydidae > Mauremys > Mauremys mutica. The sequence continues at coordinate 67,220,616 of NC_059076.1, forward strand.
TTCCAGCTCTCTGATTCTCTGGCCAGCCCTCGTCTGACACAAACTAAAGCTACTGCCAGGCAGCATTAAAGTCTGCCACTGGTTTGTGGTCCCTGATGGACCCTATGCCAGTGGAGTATCATTATAGTAGAGCGCTGGTGCACCCCCTTCGCTGGGAAAGGGAGACTGGGCGTGAGAGAGGCGCAGTGCCTGGCGGCAGTGTAGATGGGCAAGCAGAGGGTTCCTCTATGCCAGGGAAATTCTATCTGGGCATTGGCAATGGAATTACAGCCCTTTTGCTCCATCTCAGTTGCACAAAGGGGTAGTAAACTGGCTAGAAAATCTGGCCCTAAGTCCTCAGATGTGGTGACTCTCTTCAACCTACATAGCTTACTAAGTATCTTGATACATGAAATCACGTGGCTATGGACAAGGGTCGGTCCTGAGACCACTTTTGTTCAATATCTTCATTAATGATCTGGAGGATGGCGTGGACTGCACCCTTAGCAAGTTTGCAGATGACACTAAACTGGGAGGAGTGGTAGATATGCTGGAGGGTAGGGATAGGATACAAAGGGACCTAGACAAATTAGAGGATTGGGCCAAAAGAAATCTGATGAGGTTCAACAAGGACAAGTGCAGAGTCCTGCACTTAGGACGGAAGAATCCTATGCACTGCTGCAGACTAGGGACCGAATGGCTAGGCAGCAGTTCTGCAGAAAAGGACTTAGGGGTTACAGTGGATGAGAAGCTGGATATGAGCCAACAGTGTGCCCTTGTTGCCAAGAAGGCTAATGGCATTTTGGACTGTATAAATAGAGGCATTGCCAGCAGATCAAGGAACGTGATCATTCCCCTCTATTCGACATAGGTGAGGCCTCATCTGGAGTACTGTGTCCAGTTTTAGGCCTCACACTACAAGGAGGATGTGGAAAAATTGGAAAAGAGTCCAGTGGAGGGCAACAAAAATGATTAGGGGGCTGGAGCACATGACTTATGAGGAGAGGCTGAGGGAACTGGGATTGTTTAGTCTGCAGAAGAGAAGCATGAGGGGGAATTTGATAGCTGCTTTCAACTACCTGAAATTCCAAAGAGGATGGCTCTAGACTGTTCTCAGTGGTAGAAGATGACAGAACAATGAGTAATGGTCTCAAGTTGCAGTGGGGGGAGATGTAGGTTGGATATTAGGAAAAAGTTTTTCACTAGGAGGGTGGTGAAGCACTGGAATGGTGGTGGTGGTGGAATCTCCTTCCTTAGAGGTTTTTAAGGTCAGGCTTGACAAAGCCCTGGCTGGGATGATTTAGTTGGGGATTGGTCCTGCTTTGAGCAGGGGGTTGGACTAGATGACCTCCTGAGGTCCCTTCCAACCCTGATATTCTATGATATAAGAAGCACGTGAATGAGAGCTGGAAAAATATTTATAACTAGCAGTTTTATTCATTTCTGAACATTTCTCTTCAGAGCCAACATATGTGGACATGAATGTTTGCAGAGTAGATAATCACATGCATAAAATCTTACTCTAAAAAATTCCACTACTTGGGCAATCCCCCACCCCCACCCCCGCTCCATTTTGCCCTCCTATATATGGTCTGTCCAATGTAAAACAATCCAGAAAATTTAGTGAAATTTAGTGAAGCAACTTGAATAACAATAGTTCCGTGTAAGTATCATGTTCTGCTGCTTATCATCTAGCTTAGTTCTATTTGGTTCTTGTCATAGAATCATAGAAGATTAGGGTTGGAAGAGACTCCAGGAGGTCATCTAGTCCACCCCCCTCCTCAAAGCAGGACCAACACCAACTAAATCATCCCAGCCAGGGCTTTGTCAAGCTGGGCCTTAAAAAACTCTAAGGAAGGAGATTCCACCACCTCCCTAGGTAACCCATTCCAGTGCTTCACCACCCTCCTAGTGAAAGTGTTTCCGAATATCCAACCTAGACCTCCCCCACTGCAACTTGAGACCATTGCTCCTTGTTCTGTCATCTGCCACCACTGAGAACAGCTGACTTCTTATCAGTAGCCTCTCTGGCACTGAAGTTTCCTAACTCCACTATTTATATATTTGTGGTGGAGAGTCGTATTGCTTGCTTTAAAAAAGAGAGATTTTGAAAAGTTACTGAGTTATTGAGTAGTTGAGGAGAGGAGTGAGGGACTGGGTGTTTTGAGGTTCAGGAAAGTGGGAGCTGGCTTAGGGAAACAAGAAGCCAGGGCTGAGGTATATAAAAGCCAGTTGGAGGGAGCTGTATGATGCCTGTTTGGGCAGTAGATCTTGTCCTCTCTCCAGTAGAACTGCCAGTAGTTCTACAAGAAAGAAGGGAAATAAATTGTTACCCATACTCAGAGCTGGTAATGGTGTACATTATGGAGTAGGCTCAGAAGGACACTAATACTAGTTTTAAAGACCCAGACAAATTCTAAATGGTTGAACTCAAATCATTGCAGTTCTTTCTTCTTCTCACATAAAAAAGTGAGTTCAGATGTTTATTGTAATGTACATCAATATGAAGGAAAATGTTGCCCTCTGGTGGTTCTCTCCTAAAAAGACAGGGTTCATAGTACAAAAGTGCTTTCTAAAAACAAATCTTTTGGAAGGTTAGTGTGTAATATTTGTAAATAGCTTTACAAATGGAAAGCTTTGCATAAATACATGTTTTATTATTAAATTATACTAAAATGCCATGATTTCAGTTAATTGCAGCATTCCATAAGGGATAAAACTGTATTGTTAATGATGAAGGAACTGCTCAGTCTCTGCAAACCTTAAGTTTTATTTCAAAATTTTATATTGAGTTGTCATAATATTATTGTTGCTCCAAGACTCTTTTTATAAGTAAGTTTATATACATATAATACTAACTTAGGCCTGAATCCTGAAAGCAAGCATTTGCTTTAATACTCCTAACTGTTAATCATAGAAATGTAAAGGAAGGGAGCTCGAGATGTCATCTTTTAGTCCATCACACTATGCTGAGGTAGGACCAAGTATAGTTAGACTATATCTGACAGGTGTTTTTCTAACTTTGTACTTATAAATCTCCAATGATGAGCATTACACAACGTCCCTTGGTAACCTATTACAGTATTTAACTACCATGATAATTAGAAAGATTTTCCTAATATCTAACCTAAATCTCCCTTGCTGCATCCTCTTTACAGCAGTCCTTAACGTATCTGAAGGCTATCAGGTCCCTCCCGCCTTCTCAAAACTAAGGTTATACAGTTTTTTTAACTTTTTTCCTCATAGGTCAGGGTTTCTAAACCTTTTATCAGTGTTTTTTTGTTTTTTGTTTTTTTGTTTTTTTGCTTTTCTCTGTACTTCTCCAGTTTGTCCACATCTTTCCTAAAGGGTGGATCCCAGAACTGGACACAATACCCCAGTTGAGGCCTCAACAGTGCCAAGTAGAGCAGGACAATTACCTCCCATGCCCTACAGATGATACTTCTGTTAATACACCCCAGAATTATATTAGTCTTTTTAACAACTGATATTGACTCATATTCAACTTGTGATGCACTAGAACAGATCCTTTTCAGCAGTACTGCTGTCTAGCCAGTTATTCCCATTTTGTTGTGCATTTGGTTTTTCCTTCATAAGTGAAGTACTTTGCACTTGTCTTTTATTGAATTTCATCTTATTGATTTCAGACCAGTTTTCCAATTTGACAAGGTCTTTTTGAATTCTGATGCTGCCCTCCAAGGTGCTTGCAACCTCTCCCAGCTTGGTGTCATCTGCAAATTTTATGACCATATGGTCGACCCCATTATCCAAGTCATTAGTGAAAATATTGAAAAGTACCCGATCCAAGACAGGCCTCTGGGTGATCCCACTTGATACAGCCTCCCAGTTTGATAGTGAACCATTGATAACTACTTTTTGAGTACTGTCTTTCAACCAGTTGTCTATCCACTTTATGGTCATTTCAATTTGACCACACTTCCCTAGTTTGCTTATGAGAGTGGCATTTGGGACTGCAACAAAAGTCTCTTACTAAAATCAAGCTATATCATGTCTACTGTCCCCCATCTCACCCCCCCCCCAAATCAAGTAGGCCAGTAACCCTGTTAAAGAAGGAAATTAGGTTGTTCTGGCATTGCTTGTTCTTGACAAATGCTTGCTGGCTATTATGTATTCACCTAATGATCCTTTAGGTACTTAAACTGATTGTTTAATAATTGGTTCCAATATCTTTCCAGGTATTGAAGTTAGGCTGACTGATCTATAACTCTCCTGGTCCTCTTTGTTCCCCTTTTTTAAAGATAGGTACTATGTTTGCCCTTTTGCAGCCCTCTGGGATCTCACCCATCCTCCATGAGTTCCTGGAGATAATTGCTAATGGTTCAGAGATTGCATCAGTTAGTTTCTTAAGTACCCTAGGGTGCATTTTGTCAAGCCCTGCCAACTTCAATACATCTAAATTATCTAACAATCTTATTCCCTGTGGGACTACTTGCATGCATAAAATTAATCCTGTGAGTATGTTCTTAAGATCAAGGCTTTGATTTGGCTTTTATTCCTAGAAACTCTATTAAAAATGTCAATTGGGCTTCCTGTTTGTTTGCTTCTGATTTCTGAAGCAACTGTGCTCAGCATATAAGTAAAAGGACTTACTTTCCTTGTCTCCATTTCCTAATGAAAATAACATCTTGTAAGCTTTGTTTTGTAAAACAAAACTTCCAATAGTGTTGACTGAGATTGAATGCTAGCAGTCTCACACTCATGATCAACTCTATGAAAACAAGCCTGGGTGCAAATAAGAGGAAATATTGGGTTTAAAAAAAAATGTTTTCAAACCTCTATTAATTTGCTGTGAGGCAAAGCATGTTAAAATGGTATAAAAAGGAATTGCCCAAATTATGTAAGTGTGTTCTTACAAAGAATGCATGTAATGTGTTTTCTACTTCTGAATCTTGTAGTGTAACCACATACATATTTGTGAAGTACCTGTTTCCCTATATGTTTGCATAGGTGATCTGTATGGTGCCATAGGCTCTCCCGTTAGGCTGACACGGACTGTGATTGTTGGAAAACATAAGGAATTAGTTCAACGTATTCTCTACGTTCTAACATACTTCCTCCGGTGCTCTGAGCTACAAGAAAATCAACTGGCCTGGAATGGGAAAGTTGGAGAGGAAGAGCAACTGCTAAATGGAAGGAAGATCACAACTACATTGGAAAAGGGAGAGGTTGAAGAATCTGATTATGTGATTGTCACTGTTAAGAATGAACCCGCTCTTGTGCCGCCAATCCTACCTCAGAAGAATGGTGGAAATCAAACCAGTAGCACTGTGGGGCATGTCAGTAACCCAGAGAGCTCTCCTGCTCTGCCAATGTCCTCAAAAGAAAAGAATGAAGAAGTAACAGGAAAGGCTGATCAGAGCTCCAGGGCATCCTATATTGTATCAAAAGACTGCACAGTTGGCAGTTCTGAGTCTAAAGGAATGGTGGATGACTGTAGGAAAGGGAAGGTAGTTGATATAGGAACTGTGTCCTACTATTTTGAAGAACAAATAGAATCAGAGGATTTAACGGATGTCTTAAAGAATAGCAACCAGGCCACTAGTGAAGTAGCAGAAAAGCCATCTGACAGGTCATCTGCTGTACCGTGTCCTGAGAGGTTTGTTGATAGGAGTCCTCCTTTAGAAAGGGTCACCTTCCAAATTGGAAGTTCTACATCGCCAGAGTCAGATTTAGAAACTCGCAAGAGTGACATGGATGAAAATTTTAGGGCGTTCAAAAAAAATCTACAGGTAGCAAGCTGTATGTCAAGTCCACCAAATGTGCCTGCAGAAACTTCCCTGAGCCAACAAGAAACTTCCAAAGCCTCCCTTAACCCATTACACAGTAGGCGTAATATCTGTTACGCACAAATTCCGTCATGTGAAGTGAGTGCGAATATATTTGATGAATATTTTGCCGAGGGTAATAAAATTGAAATGAATGTAGCAAATACTTCTACTCTGCGTGGTTTGTCAGATGAACCACTTAAGCCATCTGATAAAATAGAAACTGTAAAAACAGAAATCTTAGAGGAAGCTAGAACCCTGTGCTCCAAGAATGGGGAGGGCCATTCACTTGACTCTGTTAAAACAAGTTCTGACGTACAGGACTCTGGCCAAGTAGTCACTGAAGATGTCCCCTATGGGGATGCTGGAAGGAAAATCCCCTTCCGAATCGAAGGGGATATTCCTAGGAATGAGAGTTCAGATAGTGCACTTGGAGACAGCGACGACGATGGTGCTTCATGTATCTCTGATCTACACCCTCGAGGCCATGTCAGCAATAGGCATGAAGAATTTACAGAAGTAGAACTTCCTTTACCAAGGTAAAGAATGTATGTGAGTGAATCTTGTGCCAAATGGGGTCAAACGCTGTTGCCAACCAAGAGCTGTTCAACGGCCTGGGAAATGCCTGGGGTCTCAACTCAGTTTCTTGCTGATGTCTGTACTGCAAAAATTGCTGTTGCAACTGGGTCCTTTGTTGGCCGTCTCAGCAAAAGGCTGAGATTGAGCAGATGATACACTGACTTGCCAAAATCATTGGTTTTTTGACAGGGCTTTTTTTCTCAGATATTTCTGGTCCTTCAGCAGGGCTAAGACACATGCTGTTGGGGTAGGGAGTGGGCATAGTTACTGCCTATGTGTTGAATTGAAAACTTCACTGTCTATCCAGCATGAACATTTAAATTCATTTACCAAAACCAAACAAAATAAACCTCTAAGACTGGTCTGGAGTACTTTACATTAAACTTACTTTTAATATTTGCTAGAAGTTGCTATTAAATTTCCATTATAACATCTCCATCCCCACCCCTCTTTTACCGTTTAAGTTCTGAACAGTGCAGGAGAGCCCTTGTGACCAGGCAGAGCTCTACAGACTTCACTCAGCCAGTTATCTGGGCTTTGTTATTGTTTAGGGTCTTGAAAACTGTTCCCTTAAGGCTGAAATATTCCATGTTTGTGCTCTGGCAGAAGGTGAACATCTGTGAAAGTTTGAGCAAAAGACTTTTCTCATCCTTTTGAGTTTAGGGAGAGTAGAAAAATTCTAATCACACTTTTTGGTACACAGATGAAGTCTAATGCAGGCATAATTCTGATGCCTTTGCTTTGCTTGAGACTGCATATGCATTTAGTTAAGTGTTCACTGAACCACGCAATGAACTCTCAAGCTCAGCAAACCAACTAGCTGCAAAACAGGGAGCTTATATATTCCACAAGGCCTAACAGTTTCAGACTTGTCTTCTTTTCTTAAAATCTAGAAAACTAAAATGTTCTGAACTGTTTAAAATTAGTCAGGGAATGTTAAGGTTCCTACACCAATATTAACTCTGCTTCATTGTTTCTTTTTTCCTTGTGTGGCTTCATTTAGTGCGGCTTAATTTTAAATGCCAGAGGACTTGCTATGTAAATTTAAACAGGCTACAGAGCCAGGCACAGAGTAAACCTGAAGGCTAGTTAATATCAGGTCTCTCAACAGCATCTAAATGTAGCCTGTCAGATAAGAATTGCATCAGTTTCATGTATTTGAAGATCTTGTGACAAGTCTATAATGCTGACAATTTCACCATACTTATTGTGCTTATAGGAGGAGTGGGGAGAGATATCTGAAGGGTGGTTATGCTCTTGGCTTTTGAATGGGCTTCGTATTCTTCTGTTTCAGATCCAACATAATCAGCAGTCCAAGTGTGAAAAACTTTGGAAGGTCACTTCTCGGTGGTTACTGTCCCACATACATGCCTGATCTGGTACTGCATGGAATAAGTAATGATGAAAAACTCAAGCAGTGGTTACCAGCAGATCTGCTTCATGCAGTGCATGTAGGTTTCCCTACATTTTTTCCAGAGCCACTGACCTCTAATAGTAGGAATGATATGATCTTACTGAGCACATATTCTGAATGGGGAAAAGATACAGGATAGCTACTGTTCAATAAAACCAGTTGCTAGTGACCAATATAGAGACTTCACACTTCTTGACTCTTAGAACATGTGACAGTACACACACACCCCTTTCACATGTGCTCACATGTACTGTATAAATCTTAGATTTTAAACATAAATGGGAGGGGGGGATATCTAATTCTCTACTTACAACTTGAAAAGTTTAACAGGATTATTCTTTACAATAGGAAAAATATAATATTGAAGTGCTTCCCTTTTCAGTCACCTTAACAGGCTGACTGCATTGCAGTGTACACAACTAAGATGGTCTGCAAGTGCCTGGAAGCTTGTTAATGCAGTTACCACCTACTATAGTACATGTTACTATGGAGATGAGAAATCTTGTAGGGACAGAGATTTTGCCAGTCATTAGCACAAATGACTGAGTGCAGATTAGTTGGCCATAAGTACAAGCTTCATTGTGTGTTAGACCATGTCTAAAATGTCTGGTTTTTACTCTATTTGTAGGTTCAAAACAAGTAATTTATTATAACTGATCTATCACTAAATTAACATTTATAGTTGCACAGTAAATGCCGACTAAAGATTAACAAGCCCTAGCTGCAGACATTAAGTGCTTTTAGCTATCTGTAGCAGTGCAGGAAGGAAACAGTAAAAAGAACCGTGCTTCTCTAATGGAGTGCAATGAAATTGAGCAATGAAATTGCAATTTTTAAATTGAGCAATGAAATTGCAATTTTTAAATTGAGCAATGAAATTGCAATTTTTTCCACACTTGCAGAACAGAAATTTGTCTTTGAAACACACAGGCCGCAGCTTTAGCCCCCAGTCTAACCCTTTGTGCCTCCCCTGTAAGAGAAAGCAGCAGTAAAGCTGGTCTAATAGGGGAGCTGGGGATTCCTTTTGTATAAAGAAATTCGCGATTAGTATATAGCTGTCTCTTTCACACCCATCTTTTTTTAAAATAAAATCTACGCATCTGACTTGCGTATTTTTACTTTGGCCCCAAATCAAGTTTGTCTTGTTAGTTATTTCACCATAACAAAATCCAATCCAAATTCTCCACAGTTCTCACGTTATTTTTATAAAACCTTTTGTTTTTAGACAAAAACAAATGTTTGGTCTCACTTCTTTGAAACACTCTTCCCACTTTATCATTCCACCCCTCCCACGCAAAACTTAAGTGCTAATGAAGCCTTTTAGTCTCAGTTGTGAACACCAGTTGAAAATGTTTTGAATACCTAGTGTTCTTGTTTTGTACCTATTACAGCATCCAGTACTAGATGAGCCCATAGCAGAAGCTGTCTGCATTATTGCCGATACGGATAAATGGACTGTACAGGTGGCTACAAGCCAGAGAAGGATGATGGACAGTATGAAGCTAGGCAAAGATGTCTTAGTCTCCAGTCAAGTGTCCAATTTGCTGCAGTCCATTTTACAGCTTTACAAACTCCACCTCCCAGCTGACTTCGTAAGTATTTCTTTATGAACAACTGTGGCTAATAAGAATTGTTCAGTCATGTGTGCCAAATTTCGTATGCTAGGGCCTTCAGGTATTACCTGCCTGATTTCAATTACAGTGAAACAATTTAGTAAATATACTAAACATGCACAGTGCAGCCCACCTACAGAGATATTACACATATAAAACCGTATTAAAAGAACATTAAGATTGCAAAGTCAAGGACTCAAAAGTTAGTAAATGCCAGAATTAAGGTTGCCTGTTCAGCCTTAATTCAGACCCCTTGTGTGTATGCATTATACTAAAGTCTTGAATTACATGATCATATACTATTTACCCACAGAACCCCCGTCATTGATGAGCATAATGCTGCTAAATTTGTGTCTTAGAAGACTGTCTCCCTTGTCAGTTTTCCTTCTGAGCTACCCACCCATTGTTCAGATCAACAGACTGTGTTTTGTATGGTACTACACAAAACAGAGAACAGCTCTGAGCTATAGGCAACACAGGCCAATGGTGTGCTCATTGTGGCACTTCAAGAGATATGACTATATTAAAGCCCACCCATTGGAGTATGTCCATGGTTAGTGGAAAGAACAAACTAAAATCGGCATGGATGCTGCTTAAATGCACCTTTTTAAAAAAAAAAAAAAAAGCAAGAGAGAAAAAATGTATATCCCAGTTTGAGTCACTATCTCTGATATTGAAAGCTGGCGTTTGAATAATTTTTCACTCATTCAATGGTACAAGTCATAAGGAAAATTTGAAAAATTCCACTTCATTTCTCACACCTCTGTAGGCATGATGAGCCTGAACTCTTCAGCCATCAAGAATGAGAGGGATTTGTCTGGTGTATCCACACATCAAATTAAAAATTTCTAAGTATCTTCTGATTTTTAGCTGGCATTCAGTGAATGGAAGTCTTCTGTTTGTAAAGGTTACCATATAGGAGTGTGTGACACTGCTGAATCTCCTTTAGAATGGAGTGTAACAGAGAGGGAAACACTTCTCTTTACCTACCATCCATATTCTTTACTTTCATAAAATTCTTAATCCCATATAACATTAATGATATAAGGACTGGGAAAGTAAACTGTGGCAATACAAATTTCAGGAGATGACAAGAGTTTATGGAATTATGCCCAGAGGATTCAGGGGGCCTGGGGCAAAGCAATTTTGGGGGTCCCTTCCATTAAAAAAAGTTGCAATTCTGTAGAATACTATATTCTCGTGGGGGCCCCTGTGGGGCCCGGGGCCTGGGGCAAATTGCCCCACTTCTCCTCCTCCCCCCCCCCGGGGCAACCCTGAGTGTACACCTACTTATACGGATATCTGTCCCTAACCCAGCCTATTAAGGATGCATAATGCAGTGGCTCTCAACCTTTCCAGACTCCTGTACACCTTTCAGGAGTCTGATTAGTCTTGGAGTACCCCCAAGTTATTCCTCACTTAAAAACTGCTTGCTTACAAAATCAGATACAAGTGTCACTGCACACTATCATGGAAAAATTGCTTACTTTCTCATTTTTACTATATAATTTATAAAATAAATCAATTGGAATATATATATATTGTACTTACATTTCAGTATATAGAGCAGTATAAACAAAACCTCTGCGTATCCCCAAGGGTACCCATACCCCTGGTTGAGAACCACTGCATTAATGGATTCCCTTTGCATTTGAGGGTGCATGGAGAATGTGTTATCCTAGCTCATACCATGTTCTGATCCTCGCCTGTGATGTGGGTATGTAGTGAAAATGTTAAGTCAAGCGGTTGTCAGTTCACCTTAGCTAGCACTGTGTCATGAGATGGTATCTCCTTTTCCTACGACCCAAAGCATTAAACAGTTGATCCATTGTCTGTTCTCAACTTATGTAAGAACCATTATGAACTGAAAGAATGATTGTTCAAATATTTATTTATGCTGCTAAAGAACATCAAAATAATGTTATCTTACCTACCAAGCACAGCTCTCTTCTGCCTTAGACTTTAATTAGCAAAATTTGTTGTACATTAGCATAAAATACAAAAGGAAATTCAAACTTCTAGGACAGTGTTAAGAATTCCATATGCTTTAACAAATGCAGTGTTTTTTACTCCTTAAACTTGAGAAATATACTTAATGTGACCTAAAGTTACATGCTCCTGATGCGTGTCTAATTGCTGCCTCCTCCTGTCAGATGTACTCTGCAATATGACTTACTGCGTACGCTGCTTGCCTTCATCTCTAGGAGCATGCAGAGCTGAATTAGTTTGATTTTGGTGGACTGGTCTTTGCTGCAGAGAGATGATGTATCAAATTTAATACACATCCTGTATCCCATACCAAAATAGGCAATAGTGTCTTACCAGTTCATATTCTAGCACTAAAAATATTGGGTGTAATTTTGGCCCCCTGGTAGTTTTGCCTCTGACTTCAATGGCATTTCACCTATTCTCTTGCATGATAATTGCTCTCACACTTAAATTCTCTCTCAAATCTATAAAAAAGCATATGAACTTCTAGCATATTAAGTTAATGGACAATGTGATCTTTAAAAGTCTAATTATTGAAATACCAATTAACTTCAACTTTTACCATTTGACAACTAGTATTTAGTTATTAAACACCGTTGAACCAATATTAAAACCCTTTAGCACTAGTACTGCAAAACATCTACAAGGGGTTCATAAATGAGATTTTTAAATAAATTAATGAACAAAAGAACCTGTCACTCCAGCCCATATCACTGTCTTTACACACTTTATTGCAAATACACCGCTACCCCGATATAACGCGACCCAATCGGATATAATGCGATAAAGCAGCGCTCTGGGGGGTGCGGGGCTGTGCACTCCGGTGGATCAAAGCAAGTTCGATATAACGCGGTTTCACCTATAATGCGGTAAGATTTTTTTGGCTCCCAAGGACAGCGTTATATCGAGGTAGAAGTGTATAAAATAAAATTGCTGCTTTTTATAGTTCTTAGTTTCTTCAAGAATGGCAATTCTGCAGACCTGTAAAATTCTGATTTTAGATTCTGCTATTTAAGCTGTATCTTTCAGAAAAAACAGTAGTGACTTGTAATAAAGATGGCCTAATCAAAGTCTTCAGGTTTCAGTTTTAATTAGATGCCTTGAATGTCTTTGGGTCTGATCCAGCTTTTATTTAAGTTAGTGAAAAGACTGCCATTGACTACAGTGGGAGTTGGATATGGCTGGTTGACTGCAACAAAGGTGCTAGCCAGGAAAGATAGCCTGACCCAAATCTCTGAAAAATGATCCATTTTGCTACGATTGTGTTGGCCACTTGCAAAGAGCACTATGCCTATTCTTTTGGGTTTTTTAAGTTACACTAAACTTACATCATGCCTCCTGGTATAGTAGCTAAAATGATGAGTTTACACATTTACAGTGATTTCACATGAAAGCTAAATCGATTCTTGAAATTTCTGGTGTGTTTTTTACAGTGCATAATGCATCTTGAGGATAGACTACAGGAGATGTACCTCAAAAGCAAAATGCTCTCAGAATACCTGCGAGGACATACAAGAGTTCATGTAAAAGAGCTAGGAATTGTATTGGGGTGAGTAAGACTTAGAGCTGCTATAAACTGCTGGTAAGATTGACCAAACTCCCTTGAAGTTCAAATGCTACCCCGCTGTTCAGTGAGTAGGCTTGCTTCTCACTACCCACTAGGCTTGTATATGAGAGAGAAGCTAAATAAAGTGCGAAAATGTGTGCCACTGAGCTATCTGGAAGTCAAATTGAACAGTTTAAAATTTAGCATCAAGAACAATAACTGGTCCTTATTGTCTTGAAGAAAAATTAACGTTTTATTTCATGAGCAGTTTGTCAGGCAAACAGGCAAAGTCCCATTCTGTTATCAGTCAATTCGATCTTTTTCCCCCCTTTTGTATCAAAGTTTCAGGGTAGGCAGAAGCAGTGCCTCCAAATGTTGGGGTGTTTTTATTTTATTGATTTTATTTTTTGGTGAGGAGTATTCATTGTTCTGGATACAGAAGGCAGGTGTGGGGACACGAATGGGTTTCCCTTTTTCAGCAACTATACATAATAGTGTGTTTTACTCACTTTACATGCAGCCTTTACACGTGCACCTGTCTACATCCTGAAGACCAAACACACACACACACAGCTGTTCTCAGTGTGCCTGTCAGACTGGCTTGTGTTCTCCACTCCCCTTTCCCACTGATTTTGTTCTCTACAATAATTTAAAAGCCCATCTTCAGAAATAAGACAGAAATCAGTTCTGATACTAATTAGCTTTAACTGTTAAAAATACATGCTAGCCTTCTTGATACATTATAGTTTAATAAGAAGATATCCTAAGAAGTTGGAGACCACTGCCAGTCTGAGTCTTTGGACTCTTACTGCTGTTAATCATGTGTGACAAAAAAGGATGACAGGTATTTGGGTTTGTTTTGTTTTTTTAAGCAGTTAGGTACAGTAACTCAGAGTCACTAAGGTGCATGACTTGGTTTTCTTTGTGAAGTTTTTCTCAGTTATTCACTTTTCAGCCTTCCTGTACATTCACTGTATTCCTCTTGTCCAACAGCCAAATGAAGAGACTGTGTCCATTTTTTCTTCTCTTTTTCTCCCTCTGTCAACCCTACATTTATTATTTTTCATTATTTGTAGCACCTAAGAGCCTAATCATAGACAAGGACCCCATTGTGCTGCGTGCTGTACAAACACACAACAAAAGAGCTTGCAATTTCTCTGATTATTTCTTAGTGTTTTAATAATAATAATAGTAATATCTAGCTCTTGCATAGCACTCTTCATCTGTAGATCTCAAAGCACTTTACAAAGGAGGTCATATCATTATCCTCATTTTACAGATGGGGAAACTGAAGCACAGAGGTTATGGGAATTGCCTACGGTCACCCACCATGCCAGTGTCAGAGCTGGGAATAGAAATCTGGTCTCCTGAATCCCAGTCCAGTTTTCTAGCCACTAAGTCACACTGCCTCCCTTTTACTCTTTGCTTTCCCTGTTCTTTAACTTTCCCTCCCCCCAGCTGTCTGAGGCGTTCCATTCTGTTTCTCATCAAATCTCATATCCTGGTCTGAACGCCATAGCTGAAGTGACTTGAAACTGACAGGGCTGTGCTTTTTCTACTCCTGCTTTGATTGCAGAGTGGGTATGTGTTCTTGTCAAGCAACTTCAGTTGTAATGCTGCTCAGATCAGGATCTGTTGTCAAAAACATCTACTGAGACTTTGATACAATATGCCTTTGGAATGTTAAATTGTTTATTATTATGGCCATAGTCTCAATTTGTGGAATTTTGAGTTTTGTAGAGCCTGGGTGAATAAATTTTAACTTTTACCTGGAGTGCCAAAGCACCACTGCTGCTCTAAGAACATGAACCTGTCTCAGGAGGTGCAAAGCTGTTGTGGTGCTGAAACACTGAGCCTGTCTGATTTTGATTATATATAACACCTGGAAAAAACTGACTATTTTCTTCAAACTGGTGTTAGTGTTAGTGTAGTACTAATGCAGTAGAACCTGATTATTTCACACTAATGGCTTGGCAGAAGCTGTGAACTGAATTTTGTGAAGAATTTAAAAGCAAGCAAAGATAATGCATGACACAATATAACACTGATTTCTTATTTTGTAAAAATCTACAAATGAAAAAATACTACTGTACATTTTATTGGTATGCTATGAATGGTCAAATAGTAATGAACCCTTAATGAGAAGAGACCTCACTTCAGCCTGTTAAATCACCAGTGATATAGGGAGTGACTGCCAATTATTTCTGGTGTGGATTAGGAAGGTGGGAGAGGGAGGGGGAAACTTTTATTATTTTCCGGTAAAAGGTTGATATATATATTTAAAACCCTTCTTCCTTTTCTTAAACTTCTAGGATTGAATCCAATGACTTGCCTTTGTTGGCTGCTGTCGCAAGCACTCACTCCCCGTATGTTGCTCAAATACTCTTATAAGTTAAAATCTCAGGATAGTCATTCCCTAAACAAACTACAGGAATCTTGAAGGAAGAACAGACGTGCCAAGTACCGGTAAAGAGGAGCAGGTGTATGGCAGTGCATTCCAACACCTTTTGATTCTACTTTCAGCTGGACACTTTATCTAAAGACTTCAGTTTACATAATACAAAAGTCATTCGAGTTGATTTTTTTACACTCACCTCTGAGTTAACAAATCATGAAGGTGAATGCATCCTTGCGGTCTTTTTAAATGACAAAAATAAACACTACAGCAAACACTGAACTGTCAGCAGAAAATACTGCTAAAAAAACCCATGAGGTGGCAGTAAAAAGAACAGGTGGAATAGGATAGTTCTTCTAATACTGCACTTGTGATCGCATGGTGTTTTGTGCGCTTCTTTGGTTGCGGAGCTGGAGTTGTAAACTATGTACGTAGCATTCCTATACAGAGGTGTTTGGATGGACACAAAGTTTTGCAGAACACAGACATCCTTTTGTATTGTAGTAGTGGCCAGCTCAAAACAAGAAACTTTGACTCGGCAGCTGAGTTATGTGGCATGTGTGAGGTTTATTGTTTCTTTAAGGATAAAAGGAAGCTGCAGCTGCTTCTAGTTTTACTGATGAAAAAATAGAATGAGCTCGGATTATAATTAGTGCCACCCCAACATTAATATGAAGACAGCTTTTTGAGAGAGGAGGATTTTTTAGAAAGTCTTATAGAATTTCTACTACAAGTTTACATTCTTGCATTTACATCATTAATAGATTTTTTTGCATTTCTGTATGACCTGTAAAACTGGGAATTGGTCCTATGTCTTAATGGAATCCAATATTGCCATCTGAGATATTTCCGTTTGACAAGCTAACGTACAATATGTTACCAAATGTGTTACATTTTGTGTGTGTGTGTGTGTGTGTGTGTGCGCGTGCGCATACACCAACCAATTGGCATAAACTCAAAAGTTTCTTTTAAAAAAAAATAGACTGGTCAAATGCATTGCTACTATTTGGAGATGACTCTTTATTCACACTGAAAGTAGGGGCTGTTTTAAGTGAAACAAAGAGGACAATGACAAGCCTGGACATCATGATTTATTAATATGAACATTCATGAACATCCACTATGATTCTACGGAACTTTTGCACTATCATCTCAGTGCCTTCTAATCTATTAAGGACTAACTGCTTTGAGGAAGAAACTTGCCCATTAGGTCAAATAGTTCATAGCACCAGTCTCTCTATTATTCCCTATAATAGTATACAGTTATCTGAAATTCTCTGCCCACAGGCACAAACTTTACTATTTACATACAAAGTATACACAGCAAGGTACAAAGTTACTTTTTTCATTGAACACTATTGAGCAGCATATGTAACTATTTAGACCAAGAAAGGGCAAAAGGAAATAACATTATTTTCAAAGAAAGAAAGCTCGAGGCAAGGAACTCACCTAAGCAGAGTGTTAGACTATCAAACATTCCGTGGAAACACAGACATGAGTAGTATAGGGTACTTTTGGCATTTGATACCAAGCTGTCTAAATACTTGTTTAGAAACATAAACTCTTCCTACTAGAATAATTCCTGCCTGCTAGGATTCATTAATTGGCTCACTGAACCATCCTTGCTGGTGATTCCAGAATTCCCAGCATTGTAGAAATTCCTAGCATTTAAGCACAGAGTTTCAGTTTATACTGCCCTGATAATTGGCTTTCTAAAGAGAATCTTCAATAATTAAAGTGAGAAAAGGTGAGTATTACGGGGGTTTTCATTTTGTTCTAAATGTGACAGAAAATTGCCCTTAATCTTGTTAGTGTCTGTCTCGCGCTCTCTCTGAGAGGACCGTGTAGATTACCATGAGAAATTTCTGTGCAGAAGGGTTGTGTCTCCAAGTTGAAGGACTCTTAATTTCCAGGTATGATTTCTAAACAGATAAGATTATTTAACATCTAGGATCTCCAATCTAACATACCAGGAGTCTCCCTTTTGCATAGTACTTTCAGAGTATGTCTACACAGCAATGAAACACCCATGGATGGACCGTGTCAGCTAGTTCAGGCTGCAGGTCTATAAAATTGCAGTGTAGACTTTCAGGCTTGGGCTGGAGCATGGACTGTGGGACATTTCCTCCTCATGGGGTCCCAGAGCCTGTGCTTCATCCCAAGCCCAAACGTCTACACTGCAGTTTTATAGCCGCACAGCCCAAGCCCCATGAGCATGAATCAGCCGACCTAGGCCAGTCATGGGTGTTTAATTGCACTGTAGACATTTAGGCCTTTTCTCCAATATGCTCTTCAGAGTGACTACAGTCTTCCTGAAGTTTGGGTTATCTCTTATTGCTGATACATGAAGAAATCTGCTTGCCCTGATTTGGTTCCCCTGAGCTGCTTTGACCTCCACTCCATGGTTTGCTTGAAACCAAATGACATAGCAAGTGCACCTGTTGTCAAACTTCCCCTCTCTGCTTAGTAAGTGTGTAGGTGTGTGTAATGACTTCCCTTGTAAGTATGCAAGAATTCTATCTTTTATGCATTCTCATTACTTCATGCCCTGCAGTTTTTTTCATAGTAATTTAGTTTGTCTAGTTTCTGTTTATGTTCAACAAAAAATGGCTTGTCTTGTTTCCGTCTGAACTGACTTGAGTCCCAGTTTTGCAGAGAGGTGCCTGCAAGTGGACCTCTGTATCCACATGGAGCCCCATTGAAGGCAAATCAACCTGCACACAGCATGTTGCAGGCTTAGAACCTTGATCAGCAATCCTTAATTTACTACTTACCCCCAACAAATGCTGCTGTTTGATAAAATTGTACATTGATTTAAGGAGATGTATGAACTGATGATTCAAATGCAATCGACTTTTCCTCAGCCCAGTATAGTATCTTTACAGTATAGTTATTGCCTTTTATATAACACTTTGCTGCTCTTCACAAATTACACGAGACTGCCCTATTTTTAGTCTCAAAATTGATTTCTAAAATTAAGGTTTGTATAATTCTTAATTTTAAAAAAATGGTGGCTTTAGTTTAAAGAAACTTAAATATTTCTCCCTCCCGCCAAATATACTACCTCAATTGACAGGATACTACCTTTAGGGCTCTTCAACTTTGTAAAGCTTACCTGTTGAACATTTTTGTAGCATCTTGCTGGTTGGGCAAGTTAGTGTGGCATGACAGAGCAGTAAGTATGTACAAATGTTGTTGTGTTAGACATCTTTATAGCATGTTTCAGTTTTATTTTTTTAATAGAATGAAAAGTGATATGAATGTACAGGAAAAATGTTTAAAACTTACAGTGAAATAAAAATGTAGCTGAAATCTTCAAGATTCCAAAGCTTTTTTATTTTTATCAGTATTATAAATCTTTTGTAAACTTCTTAATACATATTTTTCTTGGTTTTCAAGTGAGGCTGAGTAATCTTTCAAAACCCTACAGAAATGCAGTTTACACATTCCAATGTAAAGAATGTACACCCTTCAGAGTAAATTACTTTTACAGATGTGGGGGAGAAATGCCAGTACAGGTGAACACTAAACTGTAGGACTGCATATAATAAGTCTTTTAATCTAAAGCAGTTTCAATATGAACTAAACATTTTAATCTAGTTTATAGCTTCCCAAATTATTAATTAATCTAAACTATAGTTCTTCTGCCTCAAATGTATGAATATATACTTTTAATTCACTGTGTGTCTTTCATAGCTATAATTTGGAGAACAAAATAAATAAGGTGTTTTGCTTGTATATTTTCACTCTCTTGAAAGTGAAAAGCCCTTTTTCAAAACACCAAACTGTTGTATGTAAAGTGACACAACATGGTCACTATCTAAAGCAAGATTCCCTCTCCCCAACCTCCACTCTTGGCTTAAAAGGACTCAGATCAGAATTGAGTCTAAACTGCCAATTATATAGTATACATTAGCTATTCCAGTTAAATGGATTAAAATGACATACATAACTGGTTATCCATACTAGAAGCAAATCAGATTGTGTTGCTATTGCATGTTTTATGAGAGGATTTCCTTCTTTTAGGATTGACTGAATGGGTATCAGTATCAAAAACTGTGGAAATTTTTTTTTCTTACTGCTGTTTATGTACAGTATAATTTTGGTCTATTTCTTTGCAACATTTGGTGCAATAAACGTTTTGAATTCAGTTTAAATTGTCTTGCTTATTTTTTTTTCCCTTTTAAATCTCCTCCTAGAAATGTTTTTCTGCTTCTGGTGGATAAAGCTCGGATTGAACACTGCATTGATGGGTACAATTGGCTAGTACCATTATCAGTAGTGCAGCAGCAGATATGGCATTGTAATAGACAGTATTCGCAAGGTTCGGGGGCTTATGTTCCCTAAACTCTACTCAGATCTATAGATGCCCCTTGTCCATCGGACAAATGCTGATACCTTAAAAGTGATCTGTGAGCAGAAATGAAAATTGAGTGAACACGAATGGGCCGAATGCCCTTGCTAATTAGGTTCTGTGGAGGAATTAGTTATTTCTTAATTCAGTAGATCTCACATAGGCCCATGGCTGTTTCCAAGTTCACTCCTTACTCTTTCACAACATAAGGCTTTCCATAACATCTATATGACTTTACTTTAAAAACAAAACTATTTTATACTTGTCCATGTGCCAAGTGCCCTAAGAGCCTGAGGTTCTGTATTTGTATTTTTGTGCTTCACTCAATTTTCTGTATTTTTTTTTCACCTGCATGAACAATCAGACTTCACCAGATTTCCAGTTATTTTGGGTCAGGTTTTTTTTATGCCAAATCCACCATCTTTCTAAGGCTTCCAAGCTGGATACTGTCCAGAGTGCACCAAGCAACTCTCCAGTCTGGAGGCCTCAGAGCAGCATGAGATTTGAATGGAGAAACTGTAGAAAAATGACTGGATCTGTTGGCCTTGCAGCTAATCTTTACATTGGAGAAGAGAGAGGATTAATGTAACAATTGTTTTTGTACCCTTATGTTTGAGAATAGAGCTGAGGTACAGTCTGGTTTGTATGTTTATAATCACTCATCCCATCTTCAGTTTGAACTCAATAAAGATTAGTAATATCTCAGGCTGAAGGGGACAAGAAAAATAACTCTTCACATCAAGTTCTCCTCACTGTGCATCTCCCTGAAATGGTTTCAGTTTCTTTTATTTTGTAGCAGTAACTGTAAACTTTGTAGCCTTTTGACATATATCTGGAATCTCTTACAGTGCTTGGTGTGGTACCAAGCTCTGTCCTGTAGAGGCACATTCAGTGAATACAACTTTGTTTTACTCGATTGCCACTATGATTTCACACTCACCCACTTTGTGGTAAACTGCATAGCCTGTCTTTTACATAGGACTCTTACCAAAACAGTAACCTTTTTAAGGTAAACAGAATTTGGTGCTCATGAGACTGAAGGCCCATTAGCATGCAGAGTACACTTGCACAGCTGTGCCTCTGGGTTGTAATCCTGACTTCCATTTTCCCTTGTTGGTCTAGGTCAGGGGTAGGTGACCTATGGCATGCGTGCCGAAGGCTGCACACGAGCTGATTTTCAGTGGCACTCACACTACCCGGGTCTTGGCCACTGGTCCAGGGGGCTCTGCATTTTAATTTAATTTTAAATGAAGCTTCTTAAACATTTTAAAAACCTTATTTACTTTACATACAACAATAGTTTACTTATATATTATAGACTTAGAGAAAGAGACCTTCTAAAAACGTTAAAATGTATTACCGGCACTTGAAACCTTAAATTAGAGTGAATAAATGAAGACTCGGCACACCACTTCTGAAAGGTTGCCGACCCCT
Source organism: Mauremys mutica (assembly GCF_020497125.1). Lineage (NCBI taxonomy): Eukaryota > Metazoa > Chordata > Testudines > Geoemydidae > Mauremys > Mauremys mutica. The sequence goes on from NC_059076.1 coordinate 67,241,705, forward strand.
GGTCTAGGCCTTAACCAGAGCACCATTTGTGTTGAGTTATGTGGCTACCTCATGTTGAGTGACAACTTCTACCTAGGTTTAGGATGAGTCCATAAAATGGATCTTTACTTGTGACTTAATCAATAAGGCTGAGAACACTAGATAATGCATTAACCCTAACAATTTGGCAGTTCTGCAGAAAAGGACCTGGGTATTACATTGGATGAGAAGCTGGATATGAGTCAACAGTGTGCCCTTGTTGCCAAGAAGGCTAACGGCATATTGAGCTGCATTAGTGGGAGCATTGCCAGGAGATCAAGGGAAGTGATTATTCTCCTCTATTCAGCACTGGTGAGGCCACATCTGGAGTTTTGCGTCCAGTGTTTGCACCCCCCCCCCCGAAAGGATGTGGACAAATTGGAGAGAGTCCAGTGGAGGGCAAGAAAAATGATCAGGGGGCTGAGGCACATGACTTACGAGAAGAGGCTGAGGGAAATGGGCTTGTTTAGTCTGCAGAAGAGAAGAGTGAGGGGGGATTTGATAGCAGCCTTCAACTACCTGAAGGGGGGTTCCAAAGAGGATGGAGCTCAGCTGTTCTCAGTGGTGGCAGATAACAGAACAAGGAGCAATGGTCTCAAGTTGCAGTGGGGGATGTCTAGGTTGGATATTAGGAAAAAGTATTTCACTAGGAGGGTGGTGGAACACTGGAATGGGTTACCTAGGGAGGTGGTGGAATCCATCCTTAGAGATTTTTAAGGTCCTGGAATGACAAAGCCCTGACTGAGATGATTTAGTTGGGGTTGGTCCAGCTTTGAGCAGGGGGTTGGACTAGATGACCTGAGGTCTCTTCTAACCCTAATCTTCTATGATTCTATGAATTTTTATAATGTTATTTTAGGGTACATTTTATGAATGAATGAGGGGTTGAGGATGGGACAGGATGTCAGCAGTTGGGCAAGAAGCAGGAGCATAAATTGAATGGTATCAACAGGAGCTATAGATCAGTACATATGCAACACCCAAGCAGAAAGGTCAGAAAGTAGGAGAGGGCGTGTACATCTGTAAATAAAAAACGTAGACTCTGAGACTGACAATGAGTAATCAAACTGATAGGGTATTCAAACCAGATTAAGGCAGTCAAGGCTTGGGGATGTAATTTTTCACTATTAACCTCAATTCCATGATTTGATACTTGTTAATAAAATTAAGGATTTGTTTCAAAAATGTGTCCTGAAACAAAATAATCCTAATACCAGAGGCAGATACTTGGTTTAAGATTTATATTCCATGAAATAAATGGCAATTGGAATGACATAGCTGGTGGTGATGTACCTTATCTACTTATTTATTGAAGACCACTAGTTTTTTATTGTTGTTTTTATTTTTACCCCAGTGGGCTGCAATTGATAGAGCTACTGTGGACTATATGCTAACTCTGGTGTAAAACAAAGAAAAATAGTGTTTTAAAGAATAGCTTTTCCCTCCAGTACAGGAGACATGATAAAATAGAGGTAGGATGAAGTCAGTTCAACAACCAGTGGTGGATTAATATATTCTTGCTATTCTGTCTTCTGTATATACACAATTGAAGGAAAAGCAATGGAGTGAAACTAAAAATGAAAGCCAGGATTTTAGATGTGGGAAAAGGCAGCTGGGTGGATTGGTAAACAAAGCACAAGACTCTGACCTTATGATACTTCTGTTCCCACATAAAATTAGCTTAATTGCTACATACTAGTAATCCACTTGCTGAAAAACTACCCTTGTAATATGTCACAGTCAATCTTCTGTTTTGGCACGATCCCAGGACTAAGACAGTCTAAGAATTACAAGTATGAACTGCATGTTGTCCAGAGAGCCCTGAAGATCAAGACAGCACTAGCGAGCTTATGAGTGACTATCTCAAGCTTTTAAAAATAAATGCAGTCTCCTATAAACTGAATTTTGGAGTTATAATGATCCCATGGTGATCTGCTAAAAAAGCCTGTATGACAGAAGGAAAGCTCCATTGTTCCTTCTATGAGCGAAGAGGTTCCCATACAGAGAGCAATCTGTTGCACTGTTATGGATGGAGTGAGACCTGTTTTCAGCTGGAGAAGAATGGATTCATGAGTACTTTTTACTACCACAGAGTGCTGAAGTGATTGGGGTATCTAACTTGAATTATATGGAAAGAGGACTGGAGCTGGTATCTGAGCAACAAGATAGTGGGTCCCCATTCTGGAGTTGAATTCCAACACTGCCTATAACCATTTCTTTTCAGATATGAACTGCTGGGCAGTTTTATTTTACTGTTGAACCTCTGTGGCCTAGGATTGGGTGTGTATGCACACAAAAAGCCTAAACAGTTTATCTCCTCTTGGTATTTGTTTAGTTATCACTACACTAACACACCAGTAATGCTTTGGCGACTATTAGTGCTACAACTATTCCTGTGTTTCTATAATACTGTACACTACAGGTGCTAAGACCTGTTTTTTGAGATTCTATATAGGCCCTAAAAACCTGTATAGGGACTGGCCTGCTGATGCTGATCACTTTAGTTTTATGCATGTTTATTTAGCTAAACTTTCTTCTAGAACAGAGTATATACTTCCCCAGACAGAAAATTGTTCTTCAATTAAAAAGCGTTGCCAAAGCCCTGCAGCACCAGGACCAAACTCCACAACTCTAAGAAGCCAGCCTCCTCCTTCCATCTATCTATCATTTTCTTGCCACTACCACAGTCTCAATTTGAAATTTTCAGCTATACCTCTGTTGGGGAACGTACTGTACCTTTAAGCTGGGAAGCGCAGATCCCTTTGACGACCAGCTATCCCTGGTCATTGCAGCCCATTTGCTGTCAGCGTGATAGAAGTTGTCATAGTCAGTGCAATTCCAGGCAAGCCTGCCCCTAGCGTTGGAGCCTTGTAGATCAAGAATATTGGGTGGAGGCTGCCTACAATTTAAAAAAAGAGAAAAAATCATCCTTGAAAGTAATAAGTTAATTTATTCCTGGTGCCACTATTTTGAGTATTCTCATTTAGAAATCTTTAGATAAGATTTTGATATCTCTAATAGGAAAGGGTAATTAATTCTAAAGACTTGTTGACTAGGGACTTCTGACAAGATTTCTTCTATTAATACTTATGCCTATTCTGCTTCCCCAGAACAAAGAGGAATACAAATCTAAATATGCCAGCTTGCTGCAGGAGAGGACGTAACTTGTAGGTACCAATGTTTCAAGCTATATAAAATAACCTTCTAGTATTTAAACTGTACAGACTAGGCCCACCTAGGGCTAGTGCTCTGTTCTGTCATGCAGGACTTCCCAGTTGGATAACCTGTCTCTTTTCCCTAGCTTCCAGGGAATGGGAGTAGTACCTCATGCTACTGAATGGTAAACACTTATGTGACAGATGCAGAGCTGCTATGTAATAGTGTTATGACTGATGCTATGTACTTTTATTAACACTGTGACTTGGTCGGTAAGGGGAAGTTGTTGTATCTTAGGGGTAATAGAGGGTTTATGTGCCTATAATATGTGAATTCAGTGGGGTCTGTGTATGCAGGGCCATCCCTAGCCATTTGGGTGCCCTACGCAGCCCTAGGCCTCCCTCCCACCCCAGGGTTTGGGAGGCAGGAGCTGTGGGGGGCCACTTTTGGGGGCCCCACAGGCCCAGAGTGGCCCGGGGGATTAGCGGGGGGCCGGAAGCAGCCCTCTCTGCTTCCCTTGCCCCAGCCCCAGCTGTGTCGCTCGGGGGAGGGGGCTTGGGGGAAGGGATCCCCCCCTCACTGGCAGCATTGGGAAGTAGAGCAGCCTGGCCTAAGCCCGCTCTACTCCGCCAGCTCCCAGCCACAGCGCACCGCTTCCCATTGCCGGTGAGAGCCAGGGGCGGTCCTTTCCCCAACCAAAGTGACATGGCTGGGGCCGGGGCCACGTCTCTCCACTTCCTGCCGCTGGTGAGTGCAGAGGGTGATCCTTTCACCGCACTCACCAGTAGCGGGAAGCGGAGCACCATGGCTGGTGAGTGCAGGGTCGCTGGGGAAAGAGGTGGAATGGGGGCAGAGCGGGGGGAAGAGTAAGAGGCAGGGTGGAGGGAGTTGTCCAGGGCCCCACACCCTCCTAGGGACAGCCCTACCCCTTGCATGGGGTGCCGGCCATGGGATAGGGCTGGCCGCCGGGGCTGGTGCTGCCACGTATGCAGCACGCAGCTGCCTAGGGCACCATGAAATTTGGGCCAATTTGGTGCCCCAAATTTCATGGTGCCCTACAGAGCTGCATATGCCTAAGGACGGGCCTGTGTGTATGAAAGCAACACAATGGCTTTCCAAGAAAGAACACCCATATATACACTTTAAAAACAATGGGGCAAGCTGTTAGCTTCAAGGATCCTGTCTCGAACAAGTTGCAAACCTTGTTTTACTGAAGCTGGAAGCCTGCTGATCAGAAGAGCATTAAAGAGTTAAAAAGTTCACTGGTCAGAACTGTCCAGGGAGACAGACTGAGACAGAGCGAGACTGGAGAGGGAGTCTTAAAAAGCTGAATTTTCCCAGGGCCAGGGACACCTTAGGGAAAAGCCAGACATGTACAATCTGGTTTATTGTTCTTAAGATATAGTTTTCCTCTGAATGCTTTTGTGCTATATGAATAAAATTTTGTTTTAAGGAAGCTGTTTGGTCACTGATTACCAGTTATTGTCCCAAAGGGAACAGAATTGCACAGTCTGGGCATAAGTCAAACCTGCTGTGGAAAATTATAGTTGATGCACAGTAGATTACAACACGGGGGCCAGTCAGAGAGTGGGAGAATTGTTTGATTCCTTTAGAGGCCTGAGACCTACAGTAGGTGTACTCAGAGACCAGGAGGGGTCTGAGATGCAGTTAGCCTGGTAACTTTGACAACCTAAACATGTGCTGTGGTTAGAGTGCCTCTAAGCCTTTGTCTTCATTACAAAATTTGATTGGTAGGACACACATGAAGAATCAGATTAACTAAAGTGATGCAGACCACAACTTTGCCCTTAATGCAGACAAAGGCAAGCTGTGATTAGCATTGTTGTCAACCAATCATGGTTGAACTTCAGGAACTGTTATCCTGCATCTGTGTTCAAATACTCACTAAGGTTTACCATAACTTGTCACCATGACACAGTTCACCGTTCATCCTTGTCTATACAGACTGCAAAAACCCTGCTCAGTAATATCGTGGCTAGCTTAATTTTTCCCTCCTTATGTTCTAACATAATCAAATTTTGTAGTGAAGACAAGACCTCAGACTCTTAGGGTATGTCTACATTGCAATATAAACCCAGGGTTAGGGGGACTTGAGTCAGCAGACCCTGGGTTAGAGAACCCAGGGTTTGAGCATCTAACTGATTGTCAACCCTAGATTAAAAGTTTTCTACCCAGGCTCGAATCTGGGGCACTAGTGTCCACACTGCTGCACATAGACACAAGTCAAACCAACTGTATTCCAGCCTCCCTTTTGCCCTCCCAAAATGTGGCCGTTCTATCCCTTTGATTATGGTGCAGCATGGGAAAACTTGACTGTCCATGCTGTACATTATGGAAAGTTTGGCAAGCATCCTGGCAAGCATCATTTTGGTCCACATTCTTCTAGCTACCAAGGTCAGACGTGTGGATGAAGTGCCTTTTGAAGAACTCCCCCTTGCATTTTTCACTCCTGTTTCAGGAAACAGGCAGATATGCTGGGGGACATTTTCTGACCCACTAGAGGCACCTGACAGAGAGCTTCTGATGGAGCAGAGGAGGAAGACAAACATTGCAAATTCAAACAGATGCTGCTTATGATACTCTGTATTGCTGCTGATGTCCCCTATGCAGACTGGAGCTTCTGGAGCAGGACCACAAGCACAGACTGGTGGGACCATATTGTCATACAGACCAGGGGTGGCCAGAAATGGGTCCAGGACTTTTGCATGAAGGAAGATACATTTGTGAGCAGTTTTCCTGACCTTCCAGTATAAAGAAACCCACATGAGGGCAGCCATGCAGGTCCAGAAGTGGGTTGCTATAACTGTCTGGAAGCTGACTACCCCGGACTGCTACAGGTCCTTTGCCAACCAGTTTGGTGTTGGCAAGTCAACTGGGTAATCAGGCATGTGATTTCTCCCCAAGGAGATGGGCATTAAGGAGATTTCTGAAGTAATAGCTGGGTTTCAGAGGATGGGGTTTCCAAACTGCACAGGGGCCATTGGTGGGACTCAGCAAACTAAGGGTACACCTCCTCAAGGAGCATGAGTGCATGTTGACGACAGAGGTTGTTTTATGAATATCAACATGGGTTGTATTGGAAAAGTTTGTGATGCCAGGGTTTTTCACCTATGGGAAATCTACACTCCTGGACAAGCTGGGACACTATTCCCGCCAAATTACATTGTAATAAATGGAGTTACTGCCCTCACTGTTGTTCTGGGGGACCCTGTGTGTCCCTCCTTTTGCCTTGGCTTATGAAACTATGCCCTGATTTCAGAGGCCCTAGCAAAAGGAGGTTCAATTACACTCTTAGCAGGTGTAGAATGGCTGTTGAATGTACTTTTGTCAGATTGAAATCCCACTAAAGATATTTAGACCAAGTCCAGTGTCATCAATGCTGTGTGCATTACCATGACTTGCTGTGCTCTTCACAGTCTTTTTGAAGCCAGAGGTGAGCCATTTCCCCCTGAATGGGCCTATGGCAGCAAGGGGCCACTAATCAGTACACTTGGCCAGAAACTGCACCTACCACACCTGGAGCTGCATGCGCCAAGACAACAGAAGTCAGGGATGCTTTGTGCTCCCACACTTTGGATTCACATGGCCCAGTGGAAGAAGGAGAATAGTACCTTTATGAATGTGCTTGTGGGGGGGGAAGGAGCTGATTGATTGATTGTGGCGGGATTTCATTGCTTAAGGAGAGGTGGGAGGGGGGAGGTTAATTGCCATGCAATGTACTTATGAATGACCTGACTGCTTATCAAATGGAGGGGGACATTGATTCACAGTATGGATTGATGCAAGGAAGTGATTGATATATGGATTGATGTAACTAACTGTACTGAGGAATAGTCCCTGATCATGTGTTTACCTTTATTATTTTAAATACACAATGTATGATGTGATGCAGTGATAGCAATAAACTTTCTTGATAAAATAAAACTTTGTTTATAAATACAGATTAGAAAAACACACCATTACCCATTGCCAGGCAGGCCAGCTGCCATTACCCCACCAAAACACCTGTAACAACAACAACAAATCCTTAAAAAGACTCAAAATAAACCCTAAAGCACAAACCAACAAGTGCAAACAGTGAAACTATGTACAAGACAAAACCTCCTACTGCTCAATGTCCCCAGGCCGCCCATTCTCCTTCCCCTTCCTTCCCTCTTTGCTGTGCACTTAGTGCCAGAGGAAGGAGCTCAATATAGAAGACTACATGGGGCACAGTTGCCCTGCCCTGCTATTCGTAGGGCCTGATTGCATGGGTCATCTAGACGTGGATTTGTCCAAGGTGTTTCTGGACTGCATCACAGGGTACCATGGAGGGGACTCAGGCCATGGTGTGGGTTATGAAGCAGGAGCTGATACTCTGGCAGCCATTAGAGAAGTCAGCTGTTCAAACAGCTCTTTCTGCAGACCTCCGTCATCCTCCCTTAGCTGCCACTCTCATTCCAGGAACTACAAAGCAAGAGCCTGCTCTCATGCTGAAACCCTGTACTCAAGCTGTGCAGCCAGTCTGAGCCTTTCCTCCTGCCTCTCACCATGACTTTCCTCTAGTTGTAAGTCTCTCTGTTTTTTGAAGTGGACCTTCTTGTTGGGCCTCTCCAGAATTTCAACCATAAATTCATCATGAAAACGCCTCCTCTTGGAATGGACCGTGAAGGTCTGCTGATGCAGGCTTCTGCTGCTGTGTGGCTAAGCGGAGGAGAGGTACCACAGCCAGTAGAGGTTGAGGGGCTTTGGAGTAGGACAAGACACAGTGGGTTATTGTCTCAAACAGCTCAGTGCAGGAGCACAGAAAATAATCCCTATGGAATTCCAAGGGCATACCATGTTACTTTTCCAAACTGAACTTTGGTATGTTGTGAGAAAGCTGTTTCAGACCACAGAAGTTCCCTGAGCACTGCCAGTTTAATTGCAGAGACAATGGTCAGTTAAAAATCAAAACAGCTTTTCCCCCCAAAAATTGCAGAACAACTTGGGATTGCAGGAAAGGGGCAGTCTGTGGCTGTGCTACAGAAGATTTTCTGTGATTTCAGGACTTCCACATTTTTTGAGGACATAACTACTTCTTCTTTGAGTACTTGCTCATGTCCATTCCAATAGGTTGGAAGGTTTTACCCTAACGGTACCTGTCAGGTCAGCTGTGGAGCCCCCTGAAGTGGCACCTTAATTGCGGTGTATATAGTCCCCTGCCGACCCACTGCCTGCTCAGTCTCTTCTTGCCCGAATACTCTGAGAGAGGGGAATTCCCACAGTCGGAGAGCTTCCTGGCACCGGAGAGAGGAAGGAGCACCACCCTGTTTGTTTACATAGAACATCGCTGTGGTGTTGTCCGTCATCAGTGAGACACACTTGCCCTGATGATGGGCCTAGAAAGTCTGGCAAGACAGGCGAACGGCTCTCAGCTCTCTGACACTGATATGCAGTGATAGCTCAGGTTGTGACCACAGGCCTTGAGTTCTGATACTGTCCACATCTATTGGAATGGAAGTGAGCAACACATCTTGAAGAACAACAGTTACGAGATGGTAAGTAACCTTTTTTGTAGTGCCCCATTGGCAAAGGAAGATGTTATTCCAAGCTGCAAGTGGGAAACCAGCCATCTATGCTACCAAAGTATTCAAACGTACAGTGACTGAACAGCATGAGTGGAGTAGACTGGTCAGCTATGACAGTGGCCTTGGAAAAAACGCCTGTGATGAGGTGTTCACCCTTCCTCAAATGTGACTACCTATCTGTTCCTGCTACAGGGAAAGTTTGCAGCTAGCAGCCCCCAGGATTGGGTCAGAATTCATGAGGGAAATCAACAAGATGCTGCATTAGCTTTCACATGGCTTAGTCTGTTATGATTGGATGTTTATACACACAACTCCACTGCCATCCTCCTTATCCTCTCTCCCTGTCCCCTGCCCGGCACATTTCTGCATAAAATTTCAAACCCCAGTTGTATTTGGGACAAATGATTTTGTCACCTATGGACTACATGGGCTACCTTTAACTGAAATGGACTAGATTTGTAAACGGAACACATTACTACCATCCTGCTGCTCCACAGCTGACTGTTTTCAGCTAGCTTGTTGCACCATTGAATGGTTATAGAACAGTGAACATACAAGTATGGCAATGTAAGATCATCATGCACCACTGTTGACTCTGTGCTTGGTGCAGTACCCAGCCCTCAGTCCAACTCCTCATAAAATGGGCATGATGTTGGCAAGTTGCCCAAGGTATGCTTCTTGTCCCTTTCGGTACTCAGTCTTGTGCCACTTAATCTGCTTCTACACTGGTCACCGGTCGAGCAAATTTCCAATGCTGTCAGCTTCCTTGTTGTTTGCTGGCATGTGCAGTCATTCCTGGTACTCTTACTAAAATCCAGTGTTTTGCTGGCCACACACCAGAGATTAACCAAAAGCTGGTTGTGCTCCTGCAACCATGAAGCAGCATGCTTTGCAAAGGACTTCTGGTCAGCTTCCATTGCAAACACAGAAGGGTCTCCAAAAGCGTTTGCAGCTTGGCAGTCAGCAATAGAAGGGTTAAATGCTGACTTGCCAAGCTGCTGCTCTACAGCAAGGGGCGTTTACATTTCCCTGGAGCAGCTTGGTGATTCTTGAGATAGAGAGGACAAAGGAAGTCTGCACATGGGATTGTGGGATACTTTTGGTGGCCTCCTAGGATCTGAGTCGTGGGGGGGAGAGGCTATTTCTACACTGCAAAGTAATAGGGTTTGAACCCTGGGTCCTGGCTTGACTGGGGCTCAAACCCTCCAACTCTGCAGGCTCCTAGGACTCTGGGAGAATCTGAGAGATCTGTGTAGAGCAGGGGTCTCAAACTCACATGACCCCGAGGGCCGCATGAAGACTAGTGCATTGGCCCGAGGGCCGCATCACTGACACGCCCCCTTGCTGCCCCTGGCCCCACCCCCAATCCACCCCTTCCATGAGGCCCCGCCCCTGCCCTGTCTCTTCTCCACCTCCTCCCCTAAGCGCGCGGCTCCCCGCTCCTCCCCCATCCCTCCTGGAAAGTGCTAAGCGCCACCAACAGCTGTTTGGTGGCTTGGCGGGGGGGCACTTAGGCGGCGGGTCCCGGAACAGAAGGGGCCCCCACCGCCGAAGACCGGGCTGCGCTTCGGCGGCGGCGGGTCCCTCTTTTCCCCACCCCGGCCGGTCCCGCTTCCCACCCCGGCCCCGGCCGGTCCCGCTTCCCTCCCCCACCCCCCGGCCCGGCCCGGCCCCGGCGGGTCTCGCTTCCCTTCCCCACCCCCGGCCCGGCCCGGCGGGTCTCGCTTCCCTTCCCCCACCCCCCGGCCCGGCCCGGCGGGTCTCGCTTCCCTGCCCCACCCCCACGGCCCGGCCCCGGCCCCGGCGGGTCCCACGTCCCCCCCAGGCCCCGGCCCGGCCCCGGCGGCTCCCGCTTCCCCCCCCCCCTTACCCGAGCACGTCTCCGGCGAGGCCTGAGCTTCGTCCCGCTCAGAGCCGCGTGGTGAGGGGGCGGGGCTGGGAGCTCCACGCCGAGCGCAGCGCTCAGCCCAGAGCTCCCAGCCCCGCCCCCTCCCCACGCGGCTCGGATCGGGGCGGGGCTCAGGCGCTCGGACGGAGACTCGGCGCTCTATGCGCCGAGGCTCCAGGAGAGGGGCGGAGGCGGGAGCCTCCGCTTTTCTCTTGGGGGCCCCTGCGGAGCCCGGGGCCCGGGGCAAATTGCCCCCTTTGCCCCCCCCTCTGGGCGGCCCTGGGGAGCTCCGCGGGCCGCAGGGAAGAGCTCCGCGGGCCGGCCGCATGTTTGAGACCCCTGGTGTAGAGAGAGAAGTGGGATTTGGTCTCAAGATGAGTCTGAGCCCAGGTTACATTGCATTGTAGACATCCTCTTGGGAACTTATATGGCCCCCATTATCTTAGTGTCTCAGCTGCTCACAATCTTTAATGTATTCTTCCCTGCTCACAAACAGGGAAGAAATAGTAGAGGAAGCAATAGTGGATGGGAACCTGGGAGGCAGTGACCATGAGATGGTCGAGTTCAGGATCCTAACACAAGGAAGAAAGGAGAGCAGTAGAACAGAGACCCTGGACTTCAGAAAAGCAAACTTCGACTCCCTCAGGGAACTGATGGGCAAGGTCCCCTGGGAGAATAACATGACGGGGAAAGGAGTCGAGGAAAGCTGGCTGTATTTTAAAGAATCCTTATTGAGGTTGCAGGAACAAACCATCCCGATGTGTAGGAAGAAAAGTAAATATGGCAGGCGACCAGCTTGGCTCAACAGTGAAATCCTTGCTCGTCTTAAACACAAAAAAACAGCTTACAAGAAGTGGAAGATTGGACAAATAACCAGGGAGGAGTATAAAAGTATTGCTCAGGCATGCAGGAGTGAAATTAGGAAGGCCAAATAACACTTGGAGTTGCAGCTAGCCGGAAATGTTAGGAGTAACAAGAAGGGTTTCTTCAGGTATGTTAGCAACAAGAAGAAAGTCAAGGAAAGTGTGGGCCCCTTGCTGAATGAGGGAGGGAACCTAGTGACAGAGGATGTGGAGAAAGCTAGTGTACTCAATGCTTTTTTTGCCTCTGTCTTCACAGACAAGGTCAGCTCCCAGACAGCTGCACTCTGCAGCACGGTATGGGGAGGAGGTGACCAGCTCTCTGTGGAGAAAGAAGTAGTTCGGGACTATTTAGAAAAGCTGGACGAGCACAAGTCCATGGGGCCGGATGCACTGCATCCGAGGGTGCTAAAGGAGTTGGCCGATGAGATTGCAGAGCCATTGGCCATTATCTTTGAAAAAGATATGGCGATCGGGGGAGGTCCCGGATGACTGGAAAAAAGCTAATGTAGTGCCCATCTTTAAAAAAGGGAAGAAGGAAGATCCAGGGAACTACAGGCCAGTCAGTCTCACCTCAGTCCCTGGAAAAATCATGGAACAGGTCCTCAAGGAATCAATTCTGAACCACTTAAAGGAGGGGAAAGTGATCAGGAACAGTCAGCATGGATTCACCAAGGGCAAGTCATGCCTGACTAACCTAATTGCCTTCTATGATGAGATAACCGGCTCTGTGGATGAGGGGAAAGCAGTGGATGTGCTATTTCTTGACTTTAGCAAAGCTTTTGATACAGTCTCCCACAGTATTCTTGCCAGCAAGTTAAAGAAGTATGGGCTGGATGAATGGACGGTAAGGTGGATAGAAAACTGGCTAGATGGTCGGGCTCAACGGGTAGTGATCAATGGTTCCATGTCTAGTTGGCAGCCGGTATCAAGTGGAGTGCCCCAAGGGTCAGTGCTGGGGCCGGTTTTGTTCAATATCTTCATTAATGATCTGGACGATGGTGTGGCCTGCACCCTTAGCAAGTTTGCAGATGACACTAAACTGGGAGGAGTGGTTGATACCCTGGAGGGTAGGGATAGGATACAGAGGGACCTAGACAAATTAGAGGATTGGGCCAAAAGAAATATGATGAGGTTCAACAAGGACAAGTGCAGAGTCCTGCACTTAGGACGGAAGGATCCCATGCACTGCTACAGACTAGGGACCGAATGGCTGGGCAGCAGTTCTGCAGAAAAGGACCTAGGGGTTACAGTGGACGAAAAGCTGAATATGAGTCAACAGTGTGCCCTTGTTGCCAAGAAGGCTAATGGCATTTTGGGTTGTATAAGTAGGGGCATTGCCAGCAGATTGAGGGACGTGATCATTCCCCTCTATTCAGCACTGGTGAGGCCTCATTTGGAGTACTGTGTCCAGTTTTGGGCCCCACACTACAAGAAGGATGTGGATAAATTGGAGAGAGTCCAGCGGAGGGCAACAAAAATGATTAGGAGGCTGGAGCTCATGACTTATGGGGAGAGGCTGAGGGAACTGAGATTGTTTAGCCTGCAGAAGAGAAGAATGAGGGGGGATTTGATAGCTGCTTTCAACTACCTGAAAGGGGGTTCCAAAGAGGATGGATCTACACTGTTCTCGGTGGTAGAAGATGACAGAACAAGGAGTAATGGTCTCAAGTTGCAGAGGGGGAGGTTTAGGTTGGACATTAGGAAAAACTTTTTCACTAGTAGGGTGGTAAAGAACTGGAATGGGTTACCTAGGGAGGTGGTGGAATCTCCTTCCTTAGAGGTTTTTAAGGTCAGGCTTGACAAAGCCCTGGCTGGGATGATTTAGTTGGGTTTGGTCCTGCTTTGAGCAGGGGGTTGGACTAGATGACCTCCTGAGGTCCCTTCCAACCCTGAGATTCTATGATTCTATTTACTCTCACAGAGGTAGGGAAAGTAGTAGATCCTCATTTTACAGACACTTACAGAGAGACTAAGGACTTGCTCAAGGTCACACAAGAAGTCTGGAGGGGAGGGAATTAAACTCTCAAGTCCCAGGTAAGTGTCCGAGCACTGGACCATCCTTCTGGGCATACTGCTCTGGTTAAAAAGATGGATGGTGAGGTAATACAAATAATTCAGGACAGTAAGTCTGAGGGCTAGTATTTAGCATCCCAAAAAACATGCTTTTCTACCCCTTTACTGCTCCAAAAGGTGAGGAATAATATTCAGTTCTTATGAGGTGCGTTGTCCTTTTCTATGTCTGTTTATACTCACAATTGTAACTGAATGTGTGCAGTCTGTAGCAGAGACTTTGCTAAAGCATCTACCATATGGATGCTGCTACAGAAATATTTTTCTATCTTCTTCATCTTTGAGTGGGAAAAATTTCTCTGAAGTTTGAGAAGCTATGACAGCAGAAAAACTGCAAATGTTGTTTTGGTAGAACTGTCCCAGCCATTTTCTCAAATCCTGCTGAGTAACAAACCAGTCGGATTGCATGATGGCACATTATAACCATTCACGCTCTTCTGCAGTTTCATGGAGTAATTTATGTGGAAACTTCACAGTAGCTTTACATTATATATCAGGCTGCAGCATGGTGTAAGTATAATGTGCATCCGTACCCTGGAACAGCACACTTCTGGTCTATTAAACCTCTGGCTAGGTCATTACAGCTTAAACATCCAAGCACCAATTTGCCAAACAGAGATGTTTCTTCTATCCTAATGTGTTTTCATTTTTGGCTCATGACTTGCTGACAATATTTTTAAAAAGCTACTGCTGATGAACAAAATTAAAAAAAAAAGTTTTAAAACAATTCTGCAAGTGACATGTTCTGGGTTTCTCTTCCCTGCTACTGTGTTTGCACAAAAATAGGATTTATCTTCTGTAAGAGTTTACCTGATTATTCCTCACCAGAAGTCAGCATCAAGAGATGACTGAGGTTCCAGAGGTTTATGACTTCTGGTGAGAAAAACACCTACAGAAGCTGATAACCAGCCAATGAGCAAAGGTCCGGGGTTTGGCCCCCCACAGTAGAAGCTCTCACTAGAGGACTGGACCAAGCTGAGGTTATGCCCCATTATGGTAGGCATTGCAGCAAGCAAAAGCAAAAGAATTGCTGTCTCCAAAAGCTTACAATCTAGTGCAAAATACGACAGGGAGTTTGTGATGTGGGAGCTGGAGCTGGGACTTGGCCTCTATATTCGATGAGTTTGCCACCAAGCATCCCTTAGACTCAGGGGTGAGCTGCAGCGGGTTCGCACGGGTTCGCGCGAACCCGTTGTTAAATTTAGCAGCCATTTTAGAACCGCTTGTTAAGGGCTGCTAAATTTAACAAAAGTTCCCGCCCACTCCTCTCCTGCTCCGCCCCCTTCTCCTCCCCCTCCCCTGCTTCCCGCGAATCAGATGTTCGCGGGAAGCCTGAACAAGCAGCATGGAGGCAGCCAGCAGGTAAGCTGGGGCGCGGAGGGGGAGGGGAGGTGCGGCGTGGCTGGCTCAGCAGCTCCCGGTCCCAGACCGCGGCTCCCTCCAGGCCAGCGCCGGCCCCGGGGAGTCGGGCCCCGCGGCTGCCGCCGAGCGGCCGGGCCCCTGTGCCGGCCCGGGGAGTCGGGCCCCGCGGCTGCCGCCGAGCGGCTGGGCCCCTGTGCCGGCCCGGGGAGTCGGGCCGAGCGGCCGGGCCCCGGTGCCGCCCCGGCCCGGGGAGTCGGGCCGAGCGGCCGGGCCCCGGTGCCGCCCCGGCCCGGGGAGTCGGGCCGAGCGGCCGGGCCCCGGTGGCGGGCCGAGTGGACCCGGTCCCCAGGCAGTGTGGTAAGGGGGTAGGGAGGGGGTGGGTTGTGGGGGGGTGGATAGGGGTCAGGGCAGTCAGAGGGCAGGGAACAGGGGGATTGAATTGGGGCAAGGGTCCCGGGGAGCAGTCAGGAAAGAGCAGGGTTGGATGAGGTGGTGGGGGCACTCAGGGACAGAGAGAAGGGGTAGTTGTATGGGGTAGGGGTTCTGGGGGGCCATTGAGAATGAGAGGAGGGGTTGGGTGGGGCGGCAAGGGGCAGTCAGGGGACAGGGAAGGGGGGATGGGTCAGGGGTCTCGGAGTGTGTGTGTTAAGGAACATGAGGGGTTGGATGGGGCACGACCCCCCCCCCACGGAGGGGGGGGAAGGAGGGAACCCGTTGTTAAAATTTTGGAGGGAGGAGGGAACCCGTTGTTAAAAATTTGGCAGCTCATCACTGCTTAGACTGCAACAATTTTTAATCCCTGCTGAAGGTTGCAGGATTCAGACTGGTGACCTATAGGTAGAAGAATCTCTTTGGCTCATTCACAGTGCCCTGAGGAATCCTGTCCTGCTGCTAACAGTACACCTTTAAAAATATGGCTTGCTAAGTTTATATATTAAATCAAGCTTGGCCTTTTTTGGAGCTGACACATGCAGGCTTTTTTTGTGTCTGCACACAAAGGCAAAATCTCCCAAATATTGTTCTCTGACTCAAGCACAGTCTGCCACACCTTATTCTTAAAGATACAGCTCCCTTTAGCCCCATACAAATATTAAAAATGCAGAAGTAAAATAAATATTAGCAAATCATCCTGATACTATGTCCAGGGTCCTTATACTATCTTTTGCACAAATATGTATATATTTTTCATTCACAGGTAATCACTACAGCTTGAATCCTCAACTTTCAGAGCTACAGTATAGAGTCTTACACTTCAACTAGAGGAGTTGCTGGTAGAAAAGGGAAAGTATGGTGTTAACCTCTCTGTGAATCAGCCCACATGGAAGAAGACAACACGCGTGTTGCCAGTGCATTACATAGTTCTTTGAGGGACAGCAGTGGAACGCTGGGCACCAGGCCTGGGTTTTTTTTTTCATGACTGTGGAAGCAGATTGTGGTCTAGTGATTACAGGCAACACAGCCAAATGTAACAATAGCCACGTTTGGGCCTTCTGCCTGGGACATGTGGATGTAAATTATGAATCTTTCCCACTTGAGCTAAAGAAGCAGTTCTCTTAGCATGGAAGTCCCATCAGGGTCATAAGCTTCTATATGTACTCTAGCTGTAGAGGTGACACTTTATTAGTGTGTAAAAGCAGCAAAGAATCCTGTGGCACCTTATAGACTAACAGATGTTTTGGAGCATGAGCTTTCGTGGGTGAATACCCACTTCGTCGGATGCATGTCACCCACGAAAGCTCATGCTCCAAAATGTTTGTTAGTCTATAAGGTGCCACAGGACTCTTTGCTGCTTTTACAGATCCAGACTAACACGGCTACCCCTCTGATACTTTATTAGTGTGGATTACAGAGGCACCTAACAAGCATGTTTCTTTTAAAAGCCTTTAGTAATGTGCATGATACTTGGCTCTTGTATATTAGAGTTTGAAATAGTACCTAGAGCTCTATCTGAAGTGACTGGATGCAAGTTCTTAATTATCTGTGAGATTGATGAGTGACAGTGACATCCTGTCAAAAAGGGTTACTGTGGCTCCGATGGGGTTAAGTAACCTGGTAAGCCATACCTGGGGGAGAGTTAGGCTTGATAGGCAAGCACTGATTGAGCATGGAGCCCAGCTGAGCAGGAGCAGCAGGGCTGGTATAAGACCAGGAAGTGAGGCAGAAGAAGGCTACAGTGTGGAAGCCTGAAATTCTTCTCTGGAGGTATGAAACTCAGAGGCAGAAACCTAGGGTAAGAGTAGAAGCCCTGGGATCCTGGCCCTGAAAGAAAGATTTACCCAGAAGATGAAGGTGGAATAGGAAATGGCCCAAGGATATGGCAGCAAGGATGATGCAGACCTTTGCCACTGATCCAAGGGCAGGGCCGGCTTTAGGAAGTGCAGGGCCCAATTCAAACATTTTCGGCAGGGCCCTGGCAGGGATGACTTAAAAAAAAAAAAAAAAGCCTTTCATTTCTTAGCAACCGGTTCCCTATAAAAAGTTCTGATTTAAGGGATGTGCCACAGTATGTATTTTTTGTACCAATAGGGTTACCATAAGTCCGTATTTAAAAATTCCTCCCGGATGGCGATTTAAGAACCAAAAAGCCAGACATGTCTGGGAAAATACGGATGTACGTTAACCCTACCTAAAGTTCTTTTTTAAAAAGATGGGCCTGAACTAGAAATGAGCTCCATTTCACATGTGTGGGTCCCCACCACTCCCTGGGGGGTGTACTAGGGTGACCAGATGTCCCGATTTTTATAGGGACAGTCCCAATTTTTGGGTCTTTTTCTTATATAGGAGCCTATTACCCTCCATCCCCATCCCGATTTTTCACACTTGCTGTCTGGTCACACTAGGGTGTGCACATGTGTGGGTCCCAGCTGCTCCCTGCCCCCCTCATTGAAGCAGGTGTGCAGGGTTACTGCCCTGGGAACTGCAGGGCACCAGTGGTCATGGGGCTGGCTGGAGGCAGGCCAGGGGCTGACTGGAGGTAGGGTCTGGCTGCAGGCAGGACAAGGGGTGCGGGGCTGGCTGGAGACAGGGGGGCGTGGGGTGGGCTGGCTGGCTTCAGGCAGGGTCACAGGAGGGTGTGGCATAGGTTGGCAGGGCTGGAGACAGAGGAGTGCGGGACTGGCTGGCTGCAGGCAGGGGGGTGCGGCAGGGGCCGGATGCAGGCAGGGCAGGGGTGTAGGGCTGGTGCGAGCAGGGGTGTGTGGGGGGCTGGCTGGCTTTGGGCAGGGCCACAGTGGGGTGCAGCAGGGGTGGGCTGGAGACAGGGCAGGGGGTGCGGCAGGGCTGGCTGTGGGCAGGGGGTGTAGGGCTGGCTGCAGACGGGCTGGTGCGGGCAGGGCAGTGGGTGCAGGGCTGGCTGCAGACGGGCTGGCAGCAGGCAGGGCAGGGGGTGCAGGGCTGGCTGCAGGCAGGGGCTGGTGCGGGCAGGGCAGGGGGTGCTGGGCTGGATGCAGACAGGGGCTGGCAGTGGGCAGGGCAGGGGGTGCAGGGCTGCCCGCAGGCAGGGGCTGGTGCGGGCAGGGCAGGGGGTGTGAGTACAGGTGGTACAGACCACCCTGTATGGTAAGTGCCCCCTCCTCCTCCTCCGCCCCCCCTCCCTCCCCCACCGGGGTAGCAGCAGCAGCAGCCTGGGGCTCGGGGGCTATTTAAAGGGCCCAGGGCTCCCCTGCTTCCACCTCCCCGTCCCTGTAAATAGTCGCCGGAGCCCTGGGGAAGCGACAGGGCTCCCGCGGCTATTTAAAGGACCGGGGCGGCAGAGGCAGCTGGAGCCCCCCCGCTACCCCAGAGCTCCCGCGGCTATTTAAAGGGCCTGGGGCTCCCCTGCTTCTACCCCCCTGGCCCTTTAAATAGCCGAGGGAGCCCTGGGGAAGTGGCGGGGCTTCAGCGGCTATTTAAAGGGCTGGGGCAGTAGAAGCAACAGGAGCCCCAGACTTTTTAAGTAGCCCCCAGAGCCCCACAGCCCTACCCCAGGGCTCCAGCAGTGGGGCTCTGGTGGCAATTTAAAGCCCCTGCTGGGAGCCCCAGGCCCTTTAAATTGCCCCCTGGGGAAGCCAGGCCACCCCGGTACAGCGCACTGGCTCTTGCCGGTACGCCGAACTGGGGCTTGGGTGCGGGGCCCTCTTAGGGGCAGGGCCTGATTCAGGGGAATTGTTCAATTGACCTAAAGCCAGCCCTGTCCAAGGGTCCCTGGGCTGGAACCTGGAGTAGTGGGCAGATCTGGGTTCCCCTACCAGCCACTGGGGAAGTGGCATAGCTTGGCTGGGAATGATAGCCAGTCCGCTGAGACTTTGATACCTATAACTATACCTAGTGACCTAGTCAGAGAGCTGAGCCATGAAGAAGGAGCACCCCGAGTGACTGAGAGGAAGCACTGCAACTCCTGGACAGAAGGGGGTGTTGGATTGGGTGGAGCTATTCCCCAGAGGTAGCCACAAGGAAGTGCCTCAGTGGTGAGTAGAGATCCTGTTACACCCCCATCCCAAAGTATAATATGAAACCTTAGTCTCTGGGCTTGTACTTCAGTGTATCTTCCATTAGGCTACAGCTATAGTATGATATGGCTGGTTCATCTCTCTTTTTACATCATTGTAAGACTGCCTTCACTAGTATTCAAAATCACATTATTCCTAAGAGCTGTCAACACTGAAATAAAATAGTGTAGTTCCTCTGGTTAAAATGCTGCTTACGTACTAAGTGTGTTACACAGAATTCTTGACATTACAGTTAGTAATATTTACAACTAAGAAATATGTTCCCTAGAAATAATCTGTCACCTCTGGGGGAGGTAGGAAGAAACCGCCATGGATGGTGTATGATTCCACACTTCGATGTAATCTGCTCTGATGTTCTCGGGTTTATCTGGTGTTGGCTGGCATTAGTGATATTTTTAAAAAAACAAACCCGCATGCACCCACTGCATTTGAAAGGCTTATTCAATACGTGATCACCCTAGCAAAATGAAAAGTTTACTTTGCAAAATGGAAGGCTTCACTGTCTGTAGTTTGACTGTTTAATAAGCTCCCTAGGCTAGCAGACTGCATCCAAGCTGTCCTAGAATGTGAAAAATGTTCCCAGTGCCACAGTGACATCACAAGCACAAAGCTGATAGCTGCTTATGGGTTGCAGCTGGGCTTCTGATTACTCAGAGGTAGTGCAGGCTAAGCAAATCCTGTTTTCTTACTCTTCGGAAGAAGCCTCCAAAAGCTACTTCAGCGCCAAGGTCTCCTGACTGAAATCTCCCACTAGTCAGGGAAATATTGACCTACTCTGAAATATTTCAAATATAGTAACTTTCTATTGATTTTCCTAAATGCTGCTTTGTTTCCTATAGTCAAGTTGGACTAGATACCTCGTTGAGTCCTTACAGATATGCAGTCCACTACAAATATTGCCTGTTTAAATGGAGTGGGTCTATTGTGTTAAAAGTGGCTAATACTTAAACATCAGATTTAATGCTGAAGTGCTATTTGAAAGGGAAAGGTGAGTCCTTACAGAAGGGGTTAACCACTACAGATTATGCTGAGTGGGGTTGAAATAGGCATTACAGAAGTATTCCACCAAAGGGCATCAACAATAATTATAATGACGAAGACCACAAGATGTGGACATGTGTAAACTAAGTAACTGTGATCTTATTGGCTATAATCCTTGTCTTTCCTTTCCTTCAGAGTGTTCTTACTGTTGCTCATCCTGACATGTCTAAAATTAGACTGTAAGCTCTTCAAAGCAGGGCACCTGTTTGTGTTCTGTAAAGCATCCAGCATACTTTTTGGAGGCTGCAGATACAGCAATAAGGGGGGAATTTTGACAATTGTTACCATATTTTCTCTGCTTAATACAATTATCCATTTTATCAAAAAGAATAATTCTGTGTGGGGGGTCCTTTGACATCACAAATATCTCCCATTTGTATAAGATGCAGATGCAGAAACTTCTCTTGGTGTAATTCCACTGAAATCCACAGAGTTACACCAGAATGAATTTGGCTCAGAGATTCCAAGCCAAAGACAGTGCTGATTGAGATATGAATCATGGGGTTGTGTATTTAACTGACAAATCTCAATATACAGACAACAAATTTAATATATATGAAGAGTTACAATATATAGTTCTTGGAGCAATTTCAGAAACTTTAGTCTGTCTAGAAACTGGATTTGAACACAGAGCTGTATGTTGGGAGTTCTAAAACAGTGGTTCTCAGCCAGGGGTACAGAGGTTTTCTGTGGGTACAATTCCTCTAGATAACTGCCTAGTTTTACAACAGGTTATATAAAAAGCACTGATGAAGTCAGAACAAACCAAAATGTCATACGGACAATGACTTGTTTATACTGCTCTATGTACTATACACTGAAATGTAAGCAGAGCTATTCCACAGATGTAGCCAGAAGGAAGTGCCTCAGTGGTGAGTTGTGTACAATATTTATATTCTAATGCATTTTATAATATGGTAAAATGAGAAAGTAAGCAATTTTTCAGTGATAGTGTGCTGTGATACTTTTGTATTTCTATTCTGATTTTTGTAAGCAGGTAGTTCTTAAGTGAGGTGAAACTTGGGGGTACACAGGACAAATCAGATTCCTGAAAGGAGTACAGTAACCTGGACAGGCTGAGAGCCACTGCTCTAAGAGAACTGTAGCACATCTGTCAGGAGATGGAGCTGTGCTTTTGCCATCTAACATCTGTTCAAACATGTACATGCTTGCAGATCCTCTAAATGCAGAGCTTAATAGCCTGTTTCTGGTCAAATTGTTTCTCTCCCAAGACAGAAATAAGGATAGTTTTCATGCTGTTGGTTGAACAGTGGAAAGGCCACTGAACAAGTTATGCGCCTCCATGATGTTCTGTCATGAGCCAAACCTGGCGCATTACATGAGAGAAGTCCTCTGAAGGACAGGTGTCTGACAATGTCCTCCAGCCATAGTGTTTTAGGTCTTCTGGGGGATCTTTTCCATCTTGGCTTCATTGCATCAAAGTTGAAGATGATTCTTGAAGGGAAATTGGAAGGCATCTGGAGGAGATGACTGTAACACCTTACAGAGCCTTGGGCAACCGTTTGAGAGAACAGAACCTGGTCAGTTTAGAAGACAGAGCTCTTCATTCAACTTGAATTCATACCACTGGATGATTTTGACATATGGAGATGCTTCATCTGAATGGTATCCAACTTCTTTTCAGTCTTGACAGAGGGGCCATGATTACCAAAGAATTATATATCCTTAGCTTTAAGCTATTCCTGAAGCCAATTTTTTCCATTCCCCATCATTACTTTGAGGTGGATAATAATGGCAAAGTATATGGGGGCGGGGGAAGGCATGTCCAACTTGCACCATTTCTATGCTTACATATTACCATATGCTTGTAAATTAGGCATGCAAATGAGCTCACTTTCTAAGTGCATTTACATGTCTAAAATTCTAAAAATCAGGCTCTTGATGTTGATTTCTTTTTTATGTACATTATGCACTCATGATATCCACAAAAGGGGAAAATAGTCTAGCCTCTGCTGTTCATGTTCTCTCTTTTTTTGGCAGATGAAATTACAAAATGGAGTGGCATGTTCAGATTGCAATTTTAATTTAATGTTGATGAAAAGCTGAGTATCCAACTTTAACTTAACACATTTTGTCACCCTTTCAACAGCATTACCGTTGCCAATACTTATACAATCCTTGTCCATCTGGTTATCCTTATCCAAAAAAACAAAAACCTGTTTTCCTACTGAACCAATCTGGATGTGTCATATGCCATTTGAAAACTCATTATTTGTATAGATGTCAAAAGCAGAGCTATGGGAATTTAGTTTTACTTTAAAATTTTGCCATTTACAGCACTAACTTTCAAGATTAGCCTTCATTGTCGATAGTACTAGTGATTACTACTTTCAACGTTGTACAGACAATCTCAATGTTTAAAACTCTCTCTCACACACCACACACCCCCCCCCGTCTAAATCGATAAACAATTCATGTTCACAAACCAATCTGCCCATAAAGGGAACATCTCAAGTTAGAATTTTTAGACTGCTGCTACCCTCACCCAGCCTCTCCTTGTCCCCTCCTCTGGTGCTATGGTCTCTGGCTCCTACCCATTTTCCTGTCTCCCAAATCTTGCCCTTGTCCCATCCCTGCTCCTATCCTTATGGCTCCCCCCATCTCTCACATTGTTCCTATCCGTCTATGTCTTCTGTTCATGCCCAGTCTCTCCACTTATACTCCTAACTCCATGTTTGCCCAGGGCTTATCCACTTCCTTTTCCTCGAGCTCCTACCCCTGGCTCCCTGCCTTGTGTCTCTTTCACATCCTTGTTCCTCCCATTCTGGAGCCCTCTGTGCATTTTAGCCAGGAGGTGCACTGAGCACACAGAGTCTCCCTGCTCTGAATTGCAGTACCCAGTAGCACCCAACACATAGGAGGAGCAATTGCAGGGAAAGTTCATCTCAGTCCCTGCAGCCCTGGGCTGGAGTATTGTGAGTTGTTTGGTGCCAATGGCTCATGAGCAGTCTGGTTGGCATGTAGGAGCTGTGAGGGATGGAGCATGCTCAGGGCAGATGAAATCGCCAGATCATTTAGTTGCCAAACTGTAACAAGTTTCTAGTGAGCATGTACAACATGAGATTTTTTTTCTAAAAGGTTTATAACTTGGTCAAATGTTTAAGGCAGATTTTCAGAGGAACGTCAAAAAGCACATCCTGAAAACCATCACTACCCATTGCCAAATTTCAAGTCCCTTCTCCAAAGCATGGAGCTGCTAGAGCTTCTCAGTAAAACTGTTAAGAATTCTTTTTAACATGGGTAAAAGTGTTCTTCCCCAACCTCAGTCTGAGAAACATCAGAACTATTTTAGCTGAAACTTAAAAAAACAGTTTGAGACAGACATCTGGCATTGAAAATTTCAACTTGAAAGGTTTAAGTTTGGCCAATTTATAAGAACTGAAAACAGGGCCTTATAATGGAAAGTATTTAGAATCCTTACCTATAGATGTCACTACCTGGGATGATAAAGACTGATTCTTTCTCTCTAAATTAAATACATTTCACCTATTACTAAGACAAAGCTGTAAAGAATGAATATTATAGTAGTGTAACATTCCCGCCCAGTCCATGCTGATGAGCATCCCTCCCTTTGCTTGGACATCATTGAATTTTGTAAATTTTAGTCTTTTCTATCTACAAAATTCTTTTCTCTCATTAACTATGAGCTCTGCGTCAGCTCAGAAGTTTCTCTCTCACCAACAGAAGTTGGTCCAATAAAAGATATTACCTCATCCCCCTTGTGTTTCTAATATCCTGGGACCGACATGGCTACAACACTGCATACCAGAGACAAGGAGCAGAGATTTGAACTGTTCTATTAAATATTAGGTTGTGGATCAAGTTGTGCAATAAATCCACCTCTTTAAGGCTGAAAGTCCAACAGGAAATTCTTTGAAACGTGTTGGAAACTGTCCAGTTGGAAACTGTCCAGAATGCAGGCAGAAGTGACAAAATATGACATGTTGGTAATGTGGAGAAAAGAATGCAAATCTCAGATATATGTTATGGAGATGCCCCTTAAACTCTCTCTGGGAATAGAACAATAGGAAGGTGGATGGGAAACCCAAGATATTCAAGAAATGGAAGTATGTTGGAAGAATCTAAACACTGCAAAATGGTGTACAGGAACATGTGAGCTATCAAAGTAGAGGGAAAAACACTTTCCTACTGAAAAGAGAAAAGGATTTTTTTAAAGATGATTAGGTATTTTATTTTTAGAAGTATATGAATGATACATTCCCCATTTTCATGGGACTTAACTTGTGTTATGAGTGACTGTTTACCATCACTTTTAGTAAGATTTGTTTTATATACACAGTACCATATTTGTCACTCGCAGCGGAGTATGTCAAAGCATTTGCAAATATTAATTGAATCTCAAAAACACCCTGTGGAGGTAGTTCAATAATATTAATCTGTTTTACAAACAGGCCAGCTAGGGATTAGATAAAGCCAATGGTGTGAGTTGTGGTGGGGTTTTGGGGTTTTTTTTGGTTGTTTTTGGTAGAAAGTATTGGCGTTTTTCTGGTGACCCAATCAGTTTCTGCAGAACTGAAGGCACAATTCTATTGTAAAATTGGCATCCTATTAGTCAACAGATTCACTCATATGTATTCTGTAGTGTCTGCTTGCTTCAGTGATTTAATATAAATTTTAACTTGTTTTAAAAAAAAAAAAAGAGCCCTGCAGAGTCAACACAGCTAATAGGGAAGGAGCTAGTTTCCATTCCTTCACATGTGTTAGCAAACAATTTTAAGTATCGCCTATCCCTGTGCAAACCTGTTGATGACCCTGGATATGCACAAGTGTTACTGAAAACTGAATTTAATTGCAGAATGTTTATTACTGGCAATTAGAAAAATAATCTTTTCACTTAAAAACTGAGCACACTTGATTTGGAAATTAAAGGCTATTAATGTGGGATCCCACAATGCCATTTTTTATGAAAGAAACGACAATTTTAACATTTTTGTTTTGGAGTCACCTTAAAAAAATAATTATGGCCTCTATGGCTTTTGAATGTTTTTACATATAATTTTTAAAAAAATTATTAGAAATATCCAGTCTAAACATCCCTATTTTTTGCTACAGGTGTCTCTGGAATAATGTTAGTAACATCACAAGAGACAGAAACCTAAGTTGTAACTCTCTGAATTCACAGTTCTCAATTTTCCAGTTCTCAGTTTGAAAGGAAAGAGATGTTAAGTCAGATTGTTTAAACTTTTTGTTTCAGTATTACAGACCTGTTCAACTCAAATTCCTATCAGGTAGTTAGCTCTTTCACAAAGAAGTTTTCTTCGTCTAGTACCTTTCCTTCAAAAGAGGGCTAAGCTGCATCTTGGGATTCTGCCTATTTTGAGGGCCTTATTTTTCCCTAGTCCATAGGAAGTCAGCAATTGTAATTCCTCATATTTCTAAAACGAAGGGGAAACACAAGGAGGGGAAAAAACTCAGTTTTAAATAGATGAGGATCTGTAAAGGACACAAAAATCATCCTTTTCCATTAATGTTTTTTAAAACTAGTTTAGGCCTCATAGTTGATAAAGGAAATCTTCCAAATGTGAACCAATGCACTACTGTCAGCTGAAGGAAGAAACAAATGCCACTGAGAATTACGTGGAGTGTATGCAAGCACAGTAGCTCAGAGCTGCAAATTAACTCCATTCATCCTCAAGTAGGCGTTAACTCTGATGCCTAATATCTGCTGAAGTCAACAGTAGTGAAATAATAATCAAACACCCAACTACGCTGTGGATGTGGGCATAGCTGGTCTGAGTGTCATCCCTGTTCTTCCAAGATGACCCTAAGGGCAACTGAGTCACAGAGAGGTTAAAGGAACTGTGCACTTGCAAACGCTGTATGATATACATTACTGTTGTCGCCAAGCTCCTTGTCTGATGGGGAGGGGGAACACATCTTGAAATCTTTTTTTACTTTCCAATTCTAGCTATAGTTGACATCTTGTGGCTTAGAGTAGTTTGGGCTGGACTGTGCCATTAAAGCACAGTCCTGCATATGAGGTGGTGCAGAGCCACTCTACACAGCGAGAGGTCCAGGGAGCATGGCGATTTGGGGAGACACAATGACTCCCTGAGCTATTTAGCATGCTGAGGAAGCTCACCCCCTGCACCCTTTCAGGAGGGTCCAATGTTCACACCCCTATTACTGGCCAGCTCAGTTAGCTGGTTCAAAGGGGGCTCTGCCTCTGCCCTATCCTCTCTGCAGTGGTTTGTACTGAAAGGAGGGCTAGCAAAAGCTGCAAGGGTGACTGGCCTCTGCATAAGGAAACAGTTGCAAGGGGATAGAGGATGCTGGTACATTAATGCAAGGGCCAGCTACAATCTGGTAATGGTATGTCGGAGTCACAATTAACTATTTCTTACACTAATGTTTAGCATTTAATTTAGAGGCAATGAGGAAGAGGGATGGTCTTTTGGTTAAAAATCAACTGGTGATCAGGAGCTGAGATCTATTCCTTGCTCCGCTATAGCCTTTCTGTGTGGCCATGGACAATTAATTTAAAATAAGGATGACACTCATGAGAGTGGGACTGAAACTTAATATGTGTAAAGCACTTACAGATCTTCTCATGGAGAGTGCTATAGAAAAGAGAAATATTAATTTCCAATTTTGTTAGTAAAAACATCATTCTGTGGTTGCCTCTCTTACTGTCATGTTTTCCAATCTCAATGGACTTTGCTGGCAGAGATAGTTGGCCCTGTTCTGACAGTTACACAGCCAATCTGCCGCATGCAGCATGACAAGAGACAGGCACACTCTACAGAATGTCTGATGTAGAAAATCCTGATGAATGATGAAAGAGAAAGTGGAGTGTTATCGGCCTATTATTTCAGCAAGTTATAGAGATTTTTGAGCTCTCACAGGCTGTAAAGATGACATTTTATCATCTGACCCTTGTTGCAGAGATACATATGAATAAAACATGTTGCTCTGGAGAAGGTTGTATGGACAAGACTAAGTACAGAGGAAGGATACAACATAAGACTCAATTTGTGTATAAATCAAGCCTCTGCTTTTTTTTTTCCCTGACTACTCTATTGATTACAGCACAGCATGTGCAATTATGTAACATGCTAAATAAAATATCAATATTTAAGCATTGATGGACTTCATTCTGACACTTGTGCCAATGTAAATTTGCAGTAACTCCACTGACATTGACAGAATTACACAAGGGTAAGAGCAGAATCAGTTTCTCTATGCCCTTTGCCAAGAGAACTAAAATCTGACAACAGTATAACAGAAGCACTGGCCTGGTACTAGAGAAATCTCCTGCAAGAAACGCATAGCAGTCAACCCCTTCAACACTTGAGTGGCTGAGATTATAGTGTTCCTAGAAAGGCTTGCACACTTGCCAGAGCGCTAGTAACCCGCAGCCCAGCTCAGGTGCTGCTCCTGGCCTATTTTCATCCTTAAATAGGAAGGAGAAGAAAACAAGCCAGTCTTCCTGTCTAAGCCCCTTTTCCCTGGACACTCGAACACTACAATGAGGCAACTCTCCCTACAACAACTCTTCTCCACTGCCAACCACCTCAGTTGTGCATCAGGCCCCAAATGTGCCTTGAGTCCCCGATAAACCTATGAACAGCTGAGAGGTGGTGTGAAGACTTTGGTGCCTGCTCTTCAGGCTAGCTCTAGCCCACTTATGGCCAGGACAGCAGGACATCTGGGGTCGGAAGGCAAAACATGACAGACAAGAAAAGAGGGTATAGATTGAAGAGCAGGGGGAGAAAAGATTGGAGGAAAAACTAGCAGAAGGTAAACTGAGGAAGGAGAAGATGGGAGGGGAAGGACAGAGCAGACCAAAGTCTAGAAAGCCAAGAAAAGGGCAACGATGTGAGGGTGTGAAACAGGACTGTTGGAAAGAGATGGAGCTTTATTGCCTGGCCTCAGTCACACTAAATGATCTATTTGTTCCAAGAGGTCAAATCTCTGTCACCTGACAGGGATCAATAGCCACTGAGTCCAACGGTTACTGTTACAGAGGGGAGCAAGACTTATGGTGAAACTTGGAGTAGGGAAATTAATAAATAAAGAGCAACTTGAATTAATATTATGGAGTAGAAATATAGTACAGGGAGTGAGGACATGGAGAAATTTCTTTCCTGTATGCCTGGCTTTTACTGTAATATGGGATACCCTATTTTTTCATTCTGAAAAGGTAAAGGAGGCTTATGAGAGAGTGATGCAAGCTGCAGCTGCTAACACTCTCCTTCACCTACGAAGGCTGGTCTATATACAAAGTTGCATCAGCTTAACCAAAGTGACTTCTAAAGCAAGCTAGTTAAATTAATCCTTCTTTGAGTAGAGACATGCTTACCTCAGTTTAACCCTAACTTTACATGAGCAAGCTAAACCACTTTTTAAACCAATATAAGTGTGTCCACACAGAGGTTTTCATCAGAGTAACTGACTCAGTTTAATTAAACCAGTGCACGTCTGTGTGTAGGAAATCCCCACATCTGTTACCTTGAGAGTCTGGTGGTCATACCACTCCTACTTCAGGTTGCAAAGAGAAGGTCTCTAAAGTAATATAAAGGAAGCAATACCGCAAGCTGAGCTCTGGAAACTACAGAGGGAAGGCAGGGCTAGATCATCCCTGAAAGTCCCAATGGCATTCACTCTGAAAAGCTAAGGGTTCAAGGATAGAGGGGAGGAAGGATGTAAGGCATGGGAAGAGGCCTACTTGGGCCAAGTAATTATGACGTCAGTCTGAAATATTTAGGTTACAAAACCTGCCTACAATGTAGTCATTTGCTCTTTCCAACTAGACAAACATTATGTCTTGTGGGAAATCATGAGGAGGACTCCCCTTACAAAATCACAAATTTAATCACTAATAACATGAAGTAAATATCTTTCAAATATTGCCAGCAACATCTGTGCTAGTTTAACTACTGGTTCATGTTGCAGTCCTTTATGGAATATACTCATTTGAAGACAGCAAAGAGTGTGTCACCACATCCATAATGAAGATTGAACTTGTGGGATTTTCTGTGTGTGCTGCAGCTCAATTCTTTCCAAGCTTTTAACAACACCCTCCTACTTTTACTTTTTGCTTCATCTTAAGTTCCCAAAAGTCTGAATGCCTATATATGATCTTACACTTATAATATTTGGTTTTGGTGGAATGAAAGCTAGGCCAGACTGTGAGCTCATTTATATGAGTGAAACTTCAGAGGAAAGCCACTTAATTCAATAAAGTTACTCTGAATTTACATCAGTGTAAACAAGAGCAGGAGCTTAACTTTTACAAGTGACATAAATCTGAGAAGCATATAAGAAATTTGCCCTCTCCTCCAGAACAAAAATTAACTCTATGGAAATTCATGTTAAAATAAAAGATTTACATATTTCTTAGGCTATCTAAAAATATAAACAATAATACACAGTAATGTTGAAGCATAGATTCAAAGAATCCAATAGAAGACTACAGTAATTGGTGATCAAGTCAGTCCGATTAGGCATGTCCATGCAGTGCTAAGAGATACAGGGCTTTGCAATACTTTTGTGAGTATTCACATATTAAAACAAAGGTTTACATGACTATACAGGGCAAAGATGTACTATTTCTACTAGCAAATGCTGTTTTTCAGATGGACATGTGGAGAGGGGAGATGTGAATTTGTCCACAAACAAATTTCACCATTTTTGCCAAGTCTTCTGCACCCCAAGGAAAATAAAAGGGGTGGGTGGCTTTATGCAACGAAACTAATGAAATCCACCACAAAGGAAAATCATGAATATATGACAAGTGGAAATTTTTCCATTTTATGCAAATCACATTTCCACAAAGCAAAAAGTGACTTGTTACCGTCAAAGAAAAAATTGAAGGCAAGAATAAAACAGAAGGGTTCTGCTTTTCTTTTGGCTATGGTTAAGAGTATTTCTAACTTCACAGGTACCATACCCAGTATGCTGAGCTAGTGCACCTCCTACAACTTTTGAAACACTTCCTCCTTGAAGATATCTAGCATGCCTTCTGTGTGCCTCATCATTTTATACTCATGCAGAAACATCTTCACTGGCCACCAAACAGTTGGACCCAGAATATAAGAGAGACAAGGTGGGTGAGGTAACATCTTTCATTGGAACAACTTCTATTGGTGAAAGAGACAAGCTTTCAAGCTACAAGGAGTTCCTCTTCTTACAGATGTAGAGACAGTTTCCATAGCAATAATATCTATGCCTTTGCAAAACATTCAAGGTACTAATACATTTAGAAATGCATTTAGAAATACTTTTACTCATGCATGGGTTGATTGTGCAAAGAGCTGAGCATTCCAGACCTAATGAGAAAAGCATATGCTTAAATTTAAGTAGTGGGGGGGGGAAATGGATTTACTCTAGAGCTATCAATTAATCTCAGTTAACTCAAGTAAATAACTGAAAACAAATTAACTCAATTAAAAAATTTAATAGTGATTAATCGCAGTTTTAATCACACTGTTAATAATACCAATTTAAATTTATTAGAAATATTTTGGAGGTTTTACTACATTTTCCAATATATTGATTTAAACAATACAGAATACAAAGTCTACAGTGCTCACTCTATCTTATTTTTATTACAAATATTTGCACTGTAAAAAAGAAATATTATTTTTCAATTCGCCTCATAAGTACCATAGTGCAATCTCTATCATGAAAGTGCACTTACAAATGTAGAATTATTATTTTTTACATAACTGCCCTCAAAAACAAAACACTGTAAAACTTTAGAGCCTACAAGTCCATTCAGTCCTACTTCTTGTTCAGTCAATCACTAAGACAAACAAGTTTATTTACATTTAAAGGAGATAATGTTGCCCACTTCTTATTTACGATCTCACTTGAAAGAGAGAACAGGTGTTTGCATGGCACTGTTGTAGCTGGCATTGCAAGGTATTTACGTGCCAGATATGCTAAACATTCGTATGCCCCTTCATGCTTTGACTTGTAGATTGCACTATCTTTTGTTTCTTTTTTACAATGCACATATTTATAATAACAAATATTACAAAGTGTAGAGTGCTCACTTTCTTTCCGTGTTGTAACTGAAATCAAAACATTTGAAAATGTAGAAAAACATCCAAAAATATTTATAATAAATGTACATTGTTATTCCATTATGGTTTAACAGTGCAATTAAAAAAAATTAATCATGATTAATCATAGTTGTAAAAAACTTGACAGCCCTAGTTTACTCACATGCTTAAAGTTAAGAGTGTTCTTAAGTGCTTTTCTGGATCTCGGAAAGAGTGCTCAGCCAGGGTTCAGGTCTTGATGTGGCCTCTCAGCACTGTCCATATGCCATCCACATGTTCCATGCCTTCAGCTTGCTAAGCTGTATCCTCTTCCTGCTGCTGCTATTGCAGGCCCTCTGCCAACAACTGGGTGTGCCTATGCACAGCTCTTGGTTTTTCAGTCGCATCAGTCAGGCTGTCTGCCATGCAGCTTTCCCTCTGCAACCAGCTGCCAGGCTGCTGTCTCTGGGCAGCTGCTTCTATTCACATAAACCTCTGGCTTTCTCTCCCAAGTAGGTCAGGTCAAAATATTTTGTCAAAACTGTTTTTGATGGGAAATGTTTCACTTTTTGGGGGGTGAAAAGTTGACATTTTCCAAGGAAATTTGACAAAACTGGGGGGAAAGGGAAATTGTTCTCTTTAAAGGTGTCTGTGGAATTATTTTTCCACAACTTGCTCTACTCCCAGCCTAGATCCCCCTAAGACTCTTGAGGGTTACTACCATTTCCTGTATGCTACATTGTGAGACTGCTACTGGTTAAATGTTGGGCTAGGCAATACAGAATTCTCCTTTGGCTACATCCTTCCCCCTCTATTTTATTTAGATTTCAGGGAAGACACTGAGTAATGAGCTAGTGGTTTCATTATATTCATGTATAATCTATTCCAGATATTGCAATATACATATATTATCTACTTCCCTTCATGGGCTGCAACCAAGACATCAGAGCTGATCACCCTTTAAACCTTTGGGAAACTTCAGATATGAATCCAAATTTGAATCAGAAATCTGCAACTCAGGCACTTTTCTCCAGTTGAAATGCAGCCTTCCTGTTGTCATTTCTTCTACTTCCTGCTATGACTGGAGACTTCAGATTCTCTTCCAAATACCAATTTACCCTTTCAGAAAGAATTTCTGATATGCTATTCTATTGAGTAGTGTAATTTAGGAAGAGTCAGCAAAAAAGAGACAAAGTCTATAGCAATGATAGATAGTGGACTACACTTGCTATGAATGGAATTTGCATCATGCTATTGGAAAACTATATAAAAGTCGCAGAGATATTACCCTGAATAATACTGTGATATCAATATTGTCAAGGATTAAAGCTGATTATTCTATTTTACATTTCTAATAGTTTTGCTGGAAAAGTGGAACTGGAAGACACCAGTGAACAGGCCTGACCCTTTTCTAACCAATATACTAAATATAAAATGGATACTGCAAGAGATCTCAGAACACTTTGTGTTTGAAATAACTAGAAATAATCTAAGTATTATCCTGGCACTGATTAATTTCACTGTTTTTTGGGTTTTTTTTTTTTTGCTTAGAAATGCCTGTAATAACCTTGTATTGATTATAGAGAGTCGGCACTATTACAAGTTCAGCAATGAAGCTATATGCAAAAGATCCAGTGGTAATAATTAAATCCTCTGAATATTTTATGCAGTTCCTTTAAAATTTGTTCATGCTTTAAAGATCTGCAGCATACTAGATAAAATAACTTAATTATCTAATAGTGCATCCTTTTGTGAGACATTCCATTAGCTGATTGCACACATTTAATTGTGTTTAAACTCAGGTCACTCTGCCTTCCCATCCACCTTTCTCTGGTAAAAGTAAATATAGTATGTCCTTTATGGCAAGCCCTGTATTAATCCCTATACAATCATTGTACACAAGGATTACTTTAAAAAATCTTGATAATATGAATGGCTTATGAATGTTTTATGAATGCATTGAAAGATGGACAAGCATTCTAAGCCTTCTTGAAAGATACTGCTTTGGCTGTCCTCCTACACTGAACTCGGAATGTTTCATTAGCTCCCAGCATTTGGAAAATGTAATGAAGAAGCTGTTTATTTTATAACCTGTCACCAGAATAAAGCAACCTCAACAGAATTCCACTGTATTAACCCAAATAAGCAATTACAGATATGGGTTTATACCTATGATTTATAGGACAACATAAGAAACTGAAGCCACTCAGGGCTAGTAGATGATCAACTCTCTGTGGCCACAAAAGGGAGTAAGGGTAACTAAGGTACTTCCTGACTCTGTTGTATGGCCTACCTATACCATGGGCACAGGAGGGAAAGTAGTCTCCAGAGAATCATTACTTCCCCCACCATGTGTACATAGGTGGCTGGGAGAGGAGAGGGAAAAAATGGGACAGAGCATAGAGGAGAGCATTGGCTTGCCCTCCGCATGCCAGCACTGTGTCAGTGAAGAAGGCACTGTGCCAGGGGTAGGTCCGGTGCAGTTTAGCTCCTCCCTGGAGCAGGCAGGCAAACTTGGAAGCAAATTGCAACTCCGAGTCATAGTCTGATTCATAAGCTGCTCCCAGGACAACATAACTAGACACTGCCCCTTTTTCAGAATAGATCATAATGTGACAACCTAGCCCTCATTCTAATAGGAATAGTTTTATAATGCTGGGAGTTGTTTCTTCACACAATGCACAGTCAACCTGTGGAACTCCTTGTGAGACGATGTTGTGAAGGCCAAGACTATAACAGGGTTCAAAAAAGAACTATATAAATTCATGGAGGATAGGTCCATCAATGGCTATTAGCCAGGATGGGCAGGAATGGTGTCCCTAGCCTCTGTTTGCCAGAAGCTGGGAATGAGCGACAGGGGATGGTTCACTTGATGATTCTGTTCATTCCTACTGGGGCACCTGGCACTAGCGGAAGACAGGATACTGGGCTAGATGGACCTTTGGTCTGACCCAGTATGGCCGTTCTTATGTTATTCTTGAGAAAGAACTCTACAAATCTCCTCACTCTCCTCCCCTCCCCAGATCTCCTCAATCTCTTTCTCCCCCTCATATTATTATCATTAATAATAAATCATGCTTAGAAAGCACAGACTTGGCTCATGGTGCACCAATCAATGTGACAGACCCTATAAACCAAGGGAAAATTAGGGACTGTCTGAAAAGTGATCGGTAACCTGAAAAAGTAGGATTTTCATTTGGCAATGGCATTTATGAGTCCCAAAGGGTATTCCCTAAGTTCTAACATTTTTATTTTGGTTCTATTTATGTAATAGTGCTATTAATTTATTATAACATATCAATTAAATGGTTAACTATAAATCCTGCCTTTTAGCCACTGTCACTACAGCTCTATTGCTGGGGGTTTCCCACAGCAGTAGATACTCATGGAATCTCTTTGGTAACAATAGATATAGTTGTCCAGTACATTCTGCTACAAGGTTAAGCATGCCATTCTTCTGCCTGTCCCAGGTCTTCTCACAGATCAGGGTAATCTAAGCATCTCTGCAACAGTGGGCTAGTCACCAGAGGACGTTTGCTAGAATAATGAATAAATAGTTACCATGGATTCTGGTATCGATGAGTTATCTCATCTTCAGCAGCCTGACGGAATTCTCCAGTCTGTCAAAGAGAAAAAAAAACCACAGCATGTTGGCAAGGGGAATTGATATTATATTTGTCTGCCCCTTTCCAATCAGAGTGGGAGTGAGGAGAGAGTCCATTAACAGAGTTGAACGCCAAGGAAGAGTGCTGTGGTTCTACATCTTGAAATGTGAGAGCAACCTGGGTGCAGCATTCAGGCCCCCTTAAAATTTAGAGAGGAAGACTTTAGAAAGACAATAAAACTGAAATTGTAAGGCTATATTTCTACAGCATCTCAGGCAATGGAACAAGGTACATAAGCGTGAAGCAATGTCTGGTACATCTAAGGGTCCTGTATGGGGACTGTAAAATTGAAAAGATCAAAAGTTCACAACAACTCAGAGAGCATGTGGGCAAAAAGTGGGCAGGGCAGCAGATGGCACTATGTGCAAGTCAAGGAGAAATCCAGGGCAAAAGGGAAACCTCTGGTCTATAGGAAGTAATTTTTAAAATTTAAATTGGCTCAATAAGGTAGTCTCACATACTACTTGTACATGTATCTTGATTGGGAAAGCAACAATATAGCCTACAGTGTGCATTTTTCAGCAACACACACACACCTTGAATACCACATCCTATTTTCCCCACTCTACTGTTACCCATTTTTGCTTCTCCACATCTCTCTCAAGTTGGACTTTAGATGCACCATGCCTGTTGATAAATCTGAGGGTAGAAATTAAAATAGGAAAGCCAATCTAAGTGTTTCTCATTTGAATTCATGTAATGCTGCTTATCTAAGGGCAGAACTTGGTGCATTGCAAACAGTTCAAACATCATATTTCTTTTTTCTCTTTGGCTTTTCTGTTTCTAAGTCATATTCGTTTTTGTCAACAGTTACAGGTGTTATGCAGTCAAACACTGAAAATGCCAGTCATTGCTAAAGCAGCAACTAGTTTGCCACATATTTACTTCCTTGCCCTATTCTGCTGTCCATGTTATTTTGTTTTGAGCAGCTTCTTTGTTTAATCCACCGAATTTAAGTAGTGATGGAACTATAGTCCCATAATTCAAAATTTACCTTGTTTTCATTTCATGCTTTTACCAGCTCACACCCTGCAGCTTACCTCCTCTCTTGCTGTTACCTTTCCTGTCCTGTTCCCTCTCCCCAGCCTCACTTCTGTCTCTGTTTTTCTCTCAGGAGTTGTAATGAAAAACCAGCACTTACCTTGTGGCCCCTCTCTGCTTCTGCAGAATTTAAGCTTATGATTAAAAAAATAAAAGTTACCGTATATACTTGATCATAAGCCAGTTTGTTTATAAGCTGACACCCCCCCCCCCAAGATAGACAAGTAAAAATGGAAAATTTTTATAACCTGTTCATAAGCCGACCCTATCATTCACGGGTCAGCAACTTTGGCTCCCAGGCCATCAGGATAAGCCGCTGGTGGGCCAAGATGGTTTGTTTACCTTGAGAGTCTGCAGGCACGGAGGTAAACTTAAGTAAACAAAGTGTCCCGGGGCGCGCCAGCTGCTTACCCTGATGGGCTGGGACAGCAACTGGTGGGGAAATTTTGGCGGGGGGGAGAAGCTGGGAGTTGGGAGTAACCCCTGTGACCACCCCCCACATGACCCCACCCCTAGCCTGGGACCCCCACACTCTCCCCATCCCATCCCTTCCCACCTTATCTGGAGAGGGCCAGGGGAGGATGTCTCTGAACTGGCTGGAGCTGCTCCGGCAGGCTGGGCAGCCTACTCCAGCGGGCCAGATTGGGCGGCACAGCCACAGCACAGTCCAGCAGGCTGGGCCGGGCAGCACGGTGCGGAAACAGTCTTCTCTGGGGGGGGCGGGGCCGAGAGGCACGGCTGCAGTTGCTTTGGAGGGTGGGAGAAGAGCAGCGTGGCCAGAAGCAGAGAGACTCTGGCTCTGCATCTTCCCTTCTGCCTTTGCTGGCTGTGCTGCCTCTCCTTGCTCCCTCTGTTGTGGGGAGGGGCTGTGTCCCACCTCTCCCTCTCTATATTCGTTCATAAGCCGACCCACTTCTCTGGTGCTTCCCTTTTTTACTAAAAAAATGTGGCTTATGAATGAGTATATACGGTACATTTCTATCCTTTATGGCTGCAAAGAAAAGATCTTCTAAAGGTGAACCCATACTGTGCTGTATTAGTGAGTCTGCAGATACAGGAATGACAGCTTTAAGGGCAAATTGTATTTCTCTTACACAGGGTACGTCTACACTGCAATAAAAAACCTGCTGCGCTGAGTCTCAGAGCCCAAGTCATCGATGTGGGTCCACAGGGCTCAGGCTGCGGGGCTAAAAACTGCAGTGTAGACATTCGGGCTCAGTCATGGGCTCTGAGAACCTCCCCTCACAGGGTTTCAGAGCCCAGGGTCCAGCCTGAGCCGAAGTGTCTACACTGCAATATTTAGCCCCACAGCCCTAGCTCTGCAAGCCTGAGGCAGCCCGGGCCCGCTGTGGTCATGCCACGAGTCTTTTATTGAACTGTGGATGTATCTAGAGGCTCTGAATCAGTAATGTATATGAGCGGATTATGCATGAGAGGAGTTGCACGGAAATCCGTGCTTAAAGTTAGGCACATGCATTTATGTACCCTGCTGAACTGGGTCCACAAAACCCAAGTATCAGGCTATAAGTGAAGTGTGAGGGGATGAGAAGCAAAAACCACAATAAAACCCTTGTGTGGTGCAGGCTGTTACTCCACGCTATGGGTCAGCATAGCAGCTGTAGTTTCCTTCCGGCTTCCCTTCTCCTGCCCTCGCCCATCCACCTGCCCCCACATATGCCACTTGTTAGGACCACTGGATTCATGTAACTGCAGATCCAGCACCCAGCCTGTTCTCCATGCCACCCTCTTTGCTGGCCTGTTCAGGAGCCACTAAATGCAAACATAGGGCACACAGGTCGTCAGAGTTTTATAAGGAAGCTCCCTGACCCAGTACATCCCATCCCAGTTTTCCTATAAAAATATCTTTGAGACAGGAGACACAGCCACAAGGCATGGACTGTAGTCTTGGGGAAGCAGTCTGGGGTTTATAAACAACAGCCATCCTGCAGACCCTGGCTTTATGGCCCATCACCAGGGATCAGTGAACAGAAAGGGCTGGAACTCCTCACACTGGCAGGGGATCAGGCTAGCTCTTGGTTGACCTTGCTAGAGTTTCTCAAAGCAGCAGATGAGCAGGGCTGGCTGGGAAATGTAATTCCTTATGATAGCCATAATTAGTCCTATTTTGCAAGGCACGATGGGAAATATGGTCAGGACATAAACAGTATCCTTGCTAAAATTTGGGGGAAGAGACCTGGAGAGAGCCAGGGTTTTTTTGTGGTCTCTCCTAGAAGATGTGAACAGTTAAGTCTACAGACCTAGTGTTGGGAGCAGTAGCAGAAAATATTAATATTATGGTACCACCCAAAAGCCCCGGTTGGGACAGGGCCCCATTGTGGTGGGTACTGTGTAAACAGAAAAGACAATCCTCTTCCTGAAGGGTTTATAATCTAAGGCCCTAGATTGCTGGTTTTTCCTTTACTGAGGTGTGCTTAGACCAGGTTACGGCATGTGATATGTGTCTTACTTAGATAAGCAGCTTTTGGTACAAGCGACTCATAAGTATTTGGTGCCTAGACACCATAGTGATGGGCACAAGTAATGTCTATAAAGAGGTATTGTTAGCTCAAGGGTGGGATCTTGCAAGGGTTGATTGCCAGTGGTAGTTTTTCTCCAGTGAGAGGCCTCCACTGATGGAATTTGCTCCCCTCAGAGCTCTGCCAGAACCAGAGTTTGGCAAGCTTCATGGTCTGACATAAGGCCCTTTAAAAATATGTTGAGTTCTTATTTTTGTTCAGTTTTGTTTATTTTGTATTAACAGTTGATCTAGTAAGGCATTGATTACAGTAATGCAAGGGGCAATTAGATTGCCATCACTTACTGTTAACTTATGAATAGGGCCCTACCAAATTCAGGGTCTATTTTGGTCTATTTCACAGTCATAGGATTTTAAAAATCGTAAATTTCATGATTTCAGCTATTTAAATCTGAAATTTCACAGTGTTTGTAATTGTAGGGGTCCTGACCCAAAAGAGTTGTGAGGGGGTCATGGTACTGCTACGCTTACTTCTGTGCTCCTGCTGGTGGCAGCGCTGCCTTCTGAGCTGGGCAGTTGGAAAGCGGTGGCTGCTGGACACGAGCCCATCTCTGAAGGCAGAGCCACTGCCAGCAGCAGCGCAGAAGTAAGGATGGCATGGTATGGTGTTGCCACCCTTACTTCTGTGCTGCTGCCTGCAGAACTGGGCCCTCAGTCAGCAGCTGTCACTCTCGGCCAGTCCAGCGCAGAAGTAAGGATGGCAATACTGTGACCCTCCTAAAATGACTTTGTGACACCCCCCTGCAACTCCCTTTCGGGTCAGAACCCCCAGTGTGAGAAATGCTGGTCTCCCCCAGGGAAATTTTTAGTGTATAGTATAGGGTAAAAGCACACAAAAGACTAGATTTCACAGGGGTAGACCAGATTTCACGATCCGTGATGCATTTGTCATGGATCTGAATTTGGTAGGGCCCTACTCCCTACCAAAGTATCAAACTTGTTTTAAACGTTTATTTATTTATTTATTTATTGTATAGGCCTAGCTGCTATGGCAACAGGAATTCATAGAAAACAAAATAAACCAGAATAAAATTAAAAAGACAGATGGCAAAGCAGAGTCATTCTGAATAGTAATACAAACAAAGGGAATAGTTGTCTCACTTACATCAGGTAAACCAGAAGTAACTCCACTGAAGTCAATTGTGTTTACATAGGTGTACATGAAAAAAGAATCAGGCTCAATATCTACAAATATCACCAACCATCAAACTGAAGAATGGTCAAGTTCTTTCTGTTTCTTCCTCTCTATTCCCATTGGGAGCCAAACTTTAAGAATGGGGAAACCAGATATGGAAGGAGAAAGAAAAAGGGGCATGCAGAATATCTAGCATGGGGGACATCGCGGGAAATTTCAGGGAGTTCCTGAAATAGAGGGGGATGGGTGGGTGGTACACAGGAGCTTGTGAGGTAGAATGCAAGCAGGTCCTGATGTGTGCAATAAGCTCAGTCTACATAGGCTACAGAGCATGTGACCCCCTAGTTCATGAGGTTTGTAAAGCAAAATGAAATAAAATACTTCATGGCCAAGAAGATGACGTTTCAGGGCTGAATTCTACCCTCAGTTGCATTGGAGTAAATCCACAATAATGAAACTACTGCAAATTTAACTTGGTATAACTGAGAGCAGAATTTGGCAGTAGATTTGGCTTTAAAGGATCAGCAGCAACTTTAAATAGCAATGTGGTCATTTAGAAGTAGTATAGCTTTTTTCCTATATCGTGAGCGCATTTATCTGATGCAGGGATGGCAACAGGAATATGGGTTCGTAGACTTACCTACAGTGTCAACAATTGTTCAGAACACAATGTGTTTTTATTTTCAGAAATGTTAGGTTGCTAACACTGGCAGAGCTGTTGTGAGTCAGATATTACCATTTTGAACAATAGATCTGAAAATATGTTTATCTAACAGAGGTTTTATACTCCTGGTTAGTATATCCGATTTAACTACTATCTTCTATGACACAAGAGAGGATAAATAATATATAAGTGAAACTAAAACTCATAGCCATGGAGCTGTCTGATTCTAGTAAAGGTGCTTTTAAAAGCTACTTTTATAACTTTGTAGCAAAGTCCAAAGATCTTCTTCAAATTTGTATTGACAGCAACATCTGCAGATCAGAAATGTGGGAGCTGAAATTATTTGAAGACTGTCAGGCATTTGAGAGAGACCTGGACTCCATGTGTGTTGTTGATTCTATAAGGGGGAAGCAGTTTAGTTCCCCTTTTAGTTCCAGAAGAAGCTGACTTAGAAGTATCAAGTAAAATAGGAAAATTGTTTTAAAAAAAAAAAGCCGTGTATTGATATCTAAGCTTAAAATGTTCATCCTGTTAATGGCTATCTGATAAAGGAATAAACCTGTTACACTAGTTAGGCTAAATTTAGCAGCCTCTTTGTCACAGACAGGAAAAGAGGCAGTGAAAGAGGGCAGGGTGCAACTGCTCAGCTCAACTCTGTTTCCACTAAAATTTGAATAGTTCACCCCACATAGATCCTTCAAGGCCAGAGAGCAGAGGTGATATGCCAGGATCAGGTGTGAATTGTGCATTTTATGCATCCTTTTCCTGGCCCAAATGATTTAGGTCTCCTCCCCCCATTATTGTAGGTTGAATTGAGTGGTTGCACATGATGCTTTTGTAGGAAGAATTGAGTGCTTGAACATGTACCCAAAAGAGATACAGCTA
Source organism: Mauremys mutica (assembly GCF_020497125.1). Taxonomy (NCBI): domain Eukaryota; kingdom Metazoa; phylum Chordata; order Testudines; family Geoemydidae; genus Mauremys; species Mauremys mutica. The sequence goes on from NC_059076.1 coordinate 67,283,116, forward strand.
CTCCTGCTTCTGTAGGGCAATGCTGCCAGGAAGGCTTCTATGCCCAAATAAATCAAGATTTCAGGATCCTAAATAAAGAGATACCTTAGTTTCTACATACTGGAGCCCAGTACTAAGAATGAAGAGAATTAGGTCCCACATTGTTATTTAATTTCTGCTTATTTTTGAGTGGCAACCACCACTGCCACCCATTTATGAGTCCATACCAGTATATATAAATCGGGTGGGGGGGGGTGAAAGAGAGAGAGAGGAGAGAGAGAGAATATTTATTTATAAGCACACCCATTTATGCTTTCACAAAGCTTTTTCTCTTAACAGACTCATTTGAGCAGGATATATTGTTTGAACAAAGAAGCATGAGACATTAATCAATGCCAGTATTCTTCCTAGGAATGTACACCTGCTCAGATTTTGCAGAGAAGCAATCAATGAAGGTTCAGACTTTGACCTAGAAAGGGCATTGTATTGCAAGGGTGCCCAAATTATGCCCTTAAGGCCAAATGTGGTTTTCAGAGTCCTCAGGTGCCTTTTAGTTCCCTGCGTCAAAGCTATGAAGGAACAACCCATGGAAACTAAAGTTTTAACAGTTTAGAGCCAAAGTCTGCTGTTCTTCTCTAATAGTTCTCGAAATGCCTCGGGCTTTTTCTTTTCCATTGCTGGTAAACTCAAACAAAAACAGTTCCTACCCATCCACCAAGGAAAATAATCTGTTATGTTTTCAGCTATAGCTATTTATACATGGTGCTACTGTGCAGAGGGGATAAAGGTTGGAGGGCCACCTTTTCCTCCTTGTCATCCTCTGTGTGGGAAAGAGATGAACCAGGACAGCTGCCCCCTTCCTGCTTTTCTACACAGGATGTTGGAAGAAGGATCAGGCCAGGCTCCTCCATCCTTTGTTTCTATTCCTTTTCACACTAATGAGGACTGGAGAGAGGAAATTGCATCCAGTGGAGGAGTGGGAAAACACTGGGGCCCCACGAGTGGGGTAAGAATTCATATACTGTACTCAGAACTGATAATCTGGGGGGTTTAACTATGTTCATAGCCTTTTTTTAGGAGTGCAGTTATGTAATGTGCAAACACTATCAGACATTTGTAAGCTATATCTTAGCGATATAAAAAAGCTTTTTCAGGCCAGGAAGTGTGTCGTATATGTTTGTACAACACCTAGCATGATAGTGCCCCGACCTGAGTGGGGCCTCAGGCATAACTGGTCAGAGCTACTCAATAAAAACATTCAGTTTTGCCATCTGTATATAAAAACTAAAGGTTTTTGCAAAAATTAAACACTGAGGGCACTTTCCTGCAATCCTTACGTATGTCAAGAGTCCCAATAATGACTTCAGCTGGGACCTCAGGTGTAAGCAGAGGTTGCAGATTCAGCACCCAGAGGGGAGGTAGACAACAGAATCTCAAGACACTCTTGAGCTTCTCTACTTCTGCTCCCCAAGAGGCTAAGCACCAACGAAGTGTCAGCAGAGTTCTCAGAGGTAGTGAGCACATACTAGACCTGTGCAAACCTGGCAGGGTTCTGCTCACAGATGAGTTCAGAAACTCATGCCTACCGTTCTTTTTACGGTATTTGGAAGTGGGCCATCACCTGCAGGTTTACCTTAAAGCTCAAGTTCAAACTCAAACCCTCAGGTGAACCTTGCAACCCTTAAGGGAACCTTCCATCCTAAAGTTAGCTCCTCCCAGCTGTTCCAGTCACTTCCTCCTTCCATATTTCTGGGTGGTCAGTTTCCCAGAAAGGTGTTAAAACTCAGCCCACATCCATCAAGGCCAAGATTTTCAAAAATGGTTGTCTAAAGCTAACATGGATAGGTACTGTGCATACAGCATTGTCTAAAACCAGGCTGTTTGTTTAGGTATCTGCATGGACTTCACAGTCTAACTTCAGGGACCCATTTCTGAAAATGTTTCCCAAGCTTTCATGAACATGGGTTGATATTTGTAAACACATGGACTCAATTGATTTAAGATGTTAATAGTTTGCACAGCTCTAATGCATATGTCTTCATTACACAACACAACTTTCCCATTTAATTTGTTTCATGAAAGCTAAGATTTATGAATGCTTAGTATCATTTCAAGTACCACCACTTTAATACATTTGTTGTAATAATGTTGATTGTACATGATCTTAAAAAATGGTGCCTTTTTTATCAGATAAATGTGTTCCATCTTGTTCTCTGATTAACCACAGCACTACAAACACACAGCATAAAATTACAAAGCAAGACACTCTTTAATGCCATCTAGATAGCATCTGATAAAATTCTGGAGAAATGTATGAGTAGTTACCTTAATCTGCATGCCACTGAGCAGATTTCCTCTGTTGAGATAACTAAATTCTGTTACTCCCCAGCCAATTTGTCCAGGGTAGGAATGTTTGTGGGGCAATATAGAAGTTGTCCAGGGGGCAGTACGCCACAAGTACTCAAGGTCACTGGTGGCCCCTTGTGCTGGAGTGGTTGCTCCGATGTAGCGAGTATACTCAGGGAGCTTTGTTCTGTAATCACGAATAGCATCTGGGCCTTAGGGGAAAAAAAGATTAAAAATTGGTTATATAAAACTGAAGGGTTACATTTCTTACTATTTCAGTATATGTTGTTCCATCCTTTATTTTCTCAGTTACTTTACTGCAACAACTTTTAAAGAACCGTTTCACTGCACAAGAATAGTTCACGCTCATTTTGTCTATGTCAGATATGTTAAGGGCTGTTATAAAGAGGACAGTGATCAATTGTATTCCATGTCCACTGAAGGTCAGACAAAAAGAAATGGGTTTAAGCTACAAGGGCAGTTAAGCTCTGGAATAGGCTTCCAAAGGAGGCTGTGGAATTTCCATCTATTGGAAGTTTTTAAGAACAGGTTGGACTGTCAGGGTTGGTCTAGCTTTAAATGGATCTGCCTCAATGCAGGGGGCTAGACTAGATGACTTCTCAAGTTCCTTTCTAGCCCTACATTTCTATGATTCTATCTTGGTTACAACATGCTCCCAGGTGGGAAAAAAGCTTTTGTATGGGCGCTACTTTTTCATGCTCCTAAAGCACTGACTCTTGAAAAAGAGGCCATAAGGGGGAGCAAAGTAAACCATCATTCTCTGACAGGAATCAGGGTTTTATTGTCTTTGTCTTAGAATTAGGGCCTGGCTAATAAGATGATTCCCTGCACCCTTCCAAAAACCAGTAGAGCTGCAGCTGTAAGTGTCATAGTCTGGACCCCAAAGGCCAGTGCTGGGCATCTTCGGGAGTGATATTAGATAAATATCTATAAATATTAGAAAAAGTTACTGTGGCAAAGCTTCTAGCTTGATGAGCAGGGACTAGAGCAGTGGACTTTGAGTGAAGAGGTGAGATTTCTATTCCTGGTTTGGCCACCAAATTTCTGCCTGACCTTGAGCAAGTCACTTGCCTCAGATTCCCCATGTGTAAAGTAGGAATAATGGTGTTTACACACCTTGGTGCAGTACTTTGAAGTCTATAATGGTTTTGAATTATTACATTTAGAAGAATATCCTTGCAAAAAAGAGGTAGAAACGTACCTGACACAAAATTAAAGTTGACATTAGTATTAATATTCTAAGAAATCCCAAACACTGAGGAGTCTTTGAACCTGACAGGTTCTGAAGGCTGGTTCTGCCCTAATAGCTAATCCTTAAGGGTATGTCTACACTGCAAATAAAAGGTGTATTCTTAACTCAGGTTAGCTAACCTGTGTTAGCTAACTCAGTTAAAAAAGCAGTGAAGACACAGCAACTCGGGTTATAATTTTAGTTAACAGCCCTATTTCAGCCCCCGCCTGCCTTATATGCTTTAAGTTGAGCTGCTAACCCAAGTTAAAAGCAGAGTTGCCATGTCTTCACTGCTATTTTAACCCACGTTAGTTTATGTAGGTTAGCTAACTTCAGAACACACCTTTTTTTCACAGTATAGACTTACCCTAAGTCACAAGTAGAGTACGTTGATGACAGCTTCCCAAAACTAGTTGTATTAATAGCTCCTTAACATCGTTATATTGTGAAGGAAAGGTGTGTTACCATTTCCATCATAAACCTCCTATCAGGGAATTAAACTTGGACATAATTTATTCAGACAAAACTATAGCAAACTCTAACCCCAGAAAAAAATATTTGCTTTATGTGTTTGGGGGGAAAAGGTAGCAGATTGTTTTAAAGTTGTAGTCATTGCAATGGGGTGTACAGGTCTTTTGGGCCCCAAAAGGAAGTTGTCTCAGACATGACATTCACCACTCCAATATTTCTACAAGGAGGAACCCCCAGTTCCCCAAGTGGAAAAGCAATACTACTGGAAAAGCAACAGGTCTTGTCTAGGCTTGAAAGGGTTTGCCAGTGGAGCTATTACTGGCAAACCTTTTCTAGGGGAGATGCAGCTTACACCAGGAAAAGAGTTATCTTGCTGCTATAGTTTATACAAGTTCCCTGAACTGAGTAAGCTATACCAGAAAAAAAAGGCCTTTTTTGCAAGCATAACTGCATCTTCCATATGAGGAAGTATTAATAAGACTGGGACTTTTCAGCCTGGAAAAGAGACGACTAAGGGGGGATATGATAGAGGTCTATAAAATCATGACTGTTGTGCAGAAAGTAAATAAGGATGTGTTATTTACTCCTTCTCATAACAAGAACTAGGGGTCACCAAATGAAACTAATAGGCAGCAGGTTTAAAACAAACCAAAGGAAGTATTTGTTCACACAATGTACAATCAACCAGTGGAACTCTTTGCCAGAGGATGTTGTGAAGGCCAAGACTATAATAGAGTTAAAAAAAGAAATAGATAAGTTCATGGAGAATAAATCCATCAATGGCTATTAGCCAGGATGGGTAGGGATGCAAAACCAGGCTCTGAAGTGTCCCTAGTGCCTGTTTGCCAGAAGCTGAGAACAGGCAACAGGAGATGGATCATTTGATGATTGGCTGTTCTCTTCATTCCCTCTGAAGTACCTGGCATTGGCCACTGTCGGAAGACAGGATAGATAGACCAATGGTCTGACCCAGTATGGCCATTCTTATGATCATCTACTAACTCACACGTCTATATTGGCTAAACTTTTAAGTGTAGGCACAATTGGAACTTTTCAGGAATAGCTATTCTGCCTTAAGTTCAACCTCTACCTTAACGTGAATGAACTTTCAAGTGCAGACAAACCCTAACTACTACTTCCTCATATAAGGGATACATTCCCAAACTTCAGTTCCCTGTCAGATCTAGTTGGCTCCTGGGACTCATATGCTGAAGAAACCACCATGTTGGGAAACACAGTGGGAACACTCTAACCAGTGAGGTGTCAACTGAGTCTTATTCCTTTCAGGTTTAGGGATGATTATTCCTAATGTAATGAACTAGGGCGGTGCTAATTTAAAACCTTCCAGTGTTAATAGAAAGGGGTAAAGAGAGAGATGCAAGAAAAATCAAGGAAAAATAAAGTAAAACTGGAGACACTTTCTGATACCAAGGTGAATCATTCCAACATTGATTCTGCTATGCCTGTGAATACCAGGCAATAATCACCTACTCAGAAAAGAATACCATTATTACCATCTGGTTGGATATAAGGGAGTTAATTCCCTTCTTCCCATCACTTTAGCCATGAGTGTTATATCCTTGGGGGCAGCCGGTTTAGGAAGAAATCACTTGAGGCCAGACAGCAGACAGCTAACAAAGCTACCATTTTATTTACCGACACAGAGCTCACCCAACCGGCCGAAACCGGCTGGGCTATCCTCTAATAATCTAACTCAGTTGCCATAGGAACAAAAACCATGACAACCAAATACACAACATATTCCTCCCCCCCCCAATAAGAACATCCCCTAAATAAAACACACAATAGACTAGAGAAGGAGGGTAGACTGCCTCCATTCCCGGCTAAACCCTGGGGATTATTTTGCCCCATAACCGTGGGTTCGCCCTAGCTAAAGATCCAGCTGATGAGGAGGCCTTCTGTCTCTAGGTGGATTACGGCGAACTTCTGGTGTTGTTGCACCCGAAAGTATCATGGGCTCTGGGTCTGCAGCACGAACAGGTGAGGAGGTGGTATCAGCTCGTGCTGGGCAAAGGGGTATCTCAGCCACCGGCAGTAATGGAGGAGAACAGTCAGAAACAGGTGATTTGTGATTCGGTGTCTCACCAGAAGTGGTGAAGTCAGACCACTCAACTGCAGATGTGTCCTGAGGACTGGCATGACCTGGCAACAGCTGATCTACATGTCACCGCCAGGTAAGATTCTCTGCAGTCTGGACTGTGTAGGAAACAGGTCCTGTTTGAGTGATGATTGTGGCAGGGACCCATTTAGCTCTGGAAGTATAATTCCGAGCCAAAACTGGCTGTCCCGGGCTAAAGGTTCGCTCTTTTGCTCTGGGTTCCCGTCTGATAACTTGATTTTGCTGCTGATGTTGCACAATGTGTCAGGGTTCAGAAGGTTTCAGCAGATCAAAGCAAGTGCGCAGCTGTCGTCCCATCATTAGAAAGGCCGGAGATGCCTTGGTCGTAGCATGAGGTGTGTTTCTGTAGGAAAGTAAGAAGGTATCCAGACGCTTTTGAATGGAGTGTTGTCCCCTTGCTGATTTCAAAGCGTGTTTCATTGTCTGCACAAATCTTTCAGCTAATCCGTTGGTGGATGGATGATATGGTGCTGATGTGATGTGGTGTATCCCATTTGCCTTCAGAAAATTTTGTAACTCCTGAGAGACGAACTGCGGTCCGTTGTCGCTCACAAGTTGTTCTGGCAGACCAAAATGACTAAAGAGTCCTCATAGTTTTTGGATAGTACTCTCTGCAGTAGTGGACTGCATTATAGAGACTTCTGGCCATTTAGAATGGGCATCTACAGCCACCAAGAACATGCTTCCTTCAAGGGGGCCAACGAAGTCAATGTGAATACGTTGCCACGGGTTTTCAGACTAGTCCCATGGGTGTAGGGGTGCCCACTGGGGTGCATTCCTCACACCCTGACATGACATACAAGCTTTTGCCTTCTCTTCAATAGCACTGTCCAATCCAGGCCACCAAAAATAGCTTTGTGCAATTTCCTTCATGCGCACTATTCCACAGTGACCGGAATGTAGCTGTTCTAACATCGGTGATCTCAGTGGTGGTGGAATAATGACACGTCTCCCCCACAACAAACAACCAGATTGGACCGATAACTCTGTCCTCCTGGACATGTAGGTAACAAGGTCGGGTGAGACCGGAGAGGTTTGTCGAGATTTTCCATGCATCACCAGGTCCATAACTTGGGACAATACTGGGTCAACACGAGTTGCCTTCTTTATCTCAGTAGCAGTGATGGGTGTATTCTCTACCTGTTCAAAGTAGAAGATATCCTTTTGGGCACTATCTTGATGTTTGACCAGCAAAGGCAACCTTGAGAGGCCATCTGCATTGCCGTGCAGAGTGGATTTCCGATATTTGATTTCATATGTGTGTGCTGAAAGTAACAATGCCCAACGTTGTATACGACTAGCAGCTAATGGGGGAATGCCTGTGTAGGGTCCAAAAATTGACGTCAGAGGTCGATGGTCTGTGAGAAGAGTAAACTTTCGCCCAAACAGGTACTGATGAAACTTCTGAATTCCAAAAACAATTCCTAATGCCTCACATTCAATTTGGGCGTAGTTAGTTTCTGCTTTGCTTAGAGTGCATGAAGCAAAAGCAATAGGTCTCTTTTCTCCCGAAGGCATAATGTGTGACACGACTGTTCCCACTCCATAAGGTGAGGCATCGCAGGCCAATTGTAGGGGTAAGGATGGATCAAAGTGCGTTAGAACTTCAGAATTTAGCGATGCATCCTTAGCTTTGTTAAATGCAACATCACAGGCTTCAGTCCACTTCCAGGCCTTGTTCTGCCCAAGGAGCTCATGAAGTGGTTTTAGCAGTGTGGCTAACTGTGAGATGAACTTTCCATAATAGTTCAGTAGTCCTAGAAACGAGCGCAGCTAGCTTACTTTTCGAGGTGGGGGAGCCTCCACAATAGCTTTAACTTTTGCAGGGGCCTTATGAAGACCTGCAGAATCAATGACATGTCCCAAATATTTAACAGAGGGCTTGAAGAATTCACACTTGTCTTTGCGAACTCGTAGGCCATACTCTTCCAATCTTTGTAGGGTAACCTCTAAATTCTTTAAGTGATCCTCTTCATTTCTTCCAGTGACCAGGATATCATCCAGATAGCACTGAACTCCTGACAAGCCACACAAGATCTGGTCCATAGCCCTCTGGAACAGGGCGGGAGCAGACGTTATTCCGAATGGTAGGCGACAGTATCGATAAAGCCCCTTAAGAGTCACAATAGTCAACAGCTCTTGGGACTTTTCATTGAAGTGCGTCTGTAAATATGCTTGACTCAGATCAATCTTACTGAACTTTTGTCCCCCAGCCAGGCCTGCGAAGAGGTCATCGATGCGGGGAAGTGGGTATTGCTCTGCACACAACACTGGGTTGACAGTGACTTTAAAATCACCGCAAATCCGGAGAGAGCCATCTTTCTTCACTATTAGAACGATAGGAATGGCCCATGAGCTATGGGTAACTGGTATTAGGACTCCATTGGTGACCAGGCGCTCCAGGTCTGCTTCGACTTTCGGCCTGATGGCATATGGCACAGTTCGGGCTTTCAGATATTTTGGTGGACTGTCAGGTTTAATGTTCAATGTCACAGTGATTCCCTTCATACTTCCCAAATCATCTCCAAAAACATCAGCATGTTTCCTTAGTATAGGGGTTAGACTGGTTTCTTCTTTAGTCATTCGGTGCACTTCTGCCCAGTTCAGTTGAATCTTCCCAAGCCAAGACCTACCCATTAAGGCTGGGTAGTTACCTCTCACCACAAACAGTGGCAATTTAGCAGCCTGTCCATTGAGCTCCACCTTAACATCAATAGTGCCCAACATGGGCACAGCTTCTCCCGTATACGTCTTCAGAACAGTTTTTGTTGCCTTAAGCGGAAGATGCTGTAGCTTTTCTTTATACACAGTCTCAGAGACCAGCGAGACAGCTGCACTGGTGTCCAGTTCCATGCGTATAAGTTTGCCATCCAACAATGGGGTTGCCCAGTATTCATGTGAGCCCACTGCCAAAGACAAAACATGCAGTGGCACTTCCTCTTGCGATGAGGTGTCACTTTGATTATCCTGTGTCTGCTCTAGTGTATGCAGGGTTCCTCTTTTTGTCGGCCAGACCACAGGCCTCTTTTTCTTTTGTTTACAGGCACACTCAATGTGTCCCCTTTTGCCACAGTGTCGACACACCAGATCCTTACACCAGCATTCTGATACCTGGTGACCCGGCTTACCACAGCGGTAACATTCTTGACTCTGCACAGTTTTGTGGGTCAGTTCTTGTGACACTTTTTGCACCCTAGGGGATGCACCGATGTATTGTGCCTCCCTTGTAGCCAGTTCCATGGAGACAGCAATATCAACAGCCTTCTTTAATGTAAGCTGAGCCTCTGTCAGTAGGCGCTTCTGTATAGCTTCACTGTAGAGGCCACACACTAACCTGTCACACAGGGCATCATTTAACATTTCTTTAAATTCACAGTGTTCTGCTAGCTTTTTTAAAATTGCTACAAATTGTACAACTGTTTCATCTTCCTTTTGGTCTCTTTTGTGGAACCTATATCTTTCAGCAATTACCAGTGGTTTTTGGGAAAAATGGGACCCCAGGATTTCCACAATGTCACTGTAAGATTTAGTCGCTGGCTTAACAGGGTGTAGTAAGCTGCGTAGCAGGGAGTAGGTTTTAGCCCCTACAACACTTAAAAATATTGGCACCTTCTTTGCTTCTGTAATGTCATTTGCAATAACAAAAAGCTCAAAACGCTCAGTATACACATGCCACTGCTCTATATTCTCATCAAAAGGTTCCAGTGGCCTGGTCAGAGTAGCCATGATTTTTAGTTTCACTTTCACAGTCAGTGCAAACAAGCAGCTTTTTTTGTTTGTTTGTTCTTTATCTTGACTTCTACTTCCTTCTGTTACTGGAGCAGCACCGGAATCCCATCCTCGTCGCCACTTGTTATATCCTTGGGGGCAGACGGTTTAGGAAGAAATCACTTGAGGCCAGACAGCAGACAGCTAACAAAACTACCATTTTATTTACCGACACAGAGCTCACCCAACCGTCCGAAACCGGCTGGGCTATCCTCTAATAATCTAACTCAGTTGCCATAGGAACAAAAACCATGACAACCAAATACACAACAATGAGAGCACAATAAAGTAGACATTGACACCTCTGGCTCGGAGCATCAATGTGGTGTTAAGTTTTTATTTTGGCATTTCTCAGCTCTGCCAATTACATTATTACCTCATTGTACATTTCAACTACACAAAATAATCTTCACTAATCACACATGTTGATCTGCTATCCAGACTTTCTTTAAAAGAAATCTGGTGTGTCTTTAAATAATCTGTAGAAATATAGTTGCTACACATTGTACATCGCTGGTCTCCTAATGCTTGCTAGTGTGTGATTAACTCCTTGTAAATAATGTCTTCTATACACAAAGAGCAAAGTTGTATGTTCAATCTTTCCTTTTAGAGTAAAGAAAACAACAATCAAGGAAGGAATAATTATAAACTCTCCATGAATGGGAAAGCAGGTGGAATGTGTGTCACTCTGTAAGACCCTTCATCTTGAATCTTGAGGAATTGGGCCATACTGTCCCAGCTGCAGTCATTAGAGACATTTGAATAGGTTCCCCCTTGTTGTAGAAGAGAGGCAGCCCATTGCAGTGTGCTGTGTGACGGCTCAAAGTCTCTGGAACATGGTCTCTACCTGGATCCAAAATAGCTGGAATATGGCCACCTCCTGAGAATGCTGCAGAACACTTCTGTTTGGTTAGGTTTTTGGAGAGGGCTGAGGATATGGTCCCAGAATGATGATGAAGGGGCAGGAAAGTATGGGATTTTAGTAGAGACTGGCAGAGCTCCTTTTTGAATAATTACTTTAATGCTGCTGGGGATTTTTTTTCTTTTTGTTGTTGTTGTTATAATAATTATTGTTATAATTGTTATAATGTTTTGTTGTTATAATTATTAATCATGGTGCCTACTGCTTTGTATAAGCATTGTTTTATTTAAATCTAAATAAATAATTACCGTAAATATATCCTCAAACTGTGCTTAAAATGCAGTGAACAGCTTCAGCTAAATACACCACAATCATTTAAATGCATTGTGCCCTGTAGGAGAATTATATTGCCCTTCCCAACGAAGTTCAATCTAGCAGCAGAACAATAACTCCAAAATGACTACAACTTTATCATTTGAAGCTGGCAATGGGACTACTCATGGTACATGAAGTTAAGTATGTGCATAAGTCTTTGCAGGATGAGGGCCAAAGTCATCATCCCAGTTGGATGGTGACTGTCTTTAGCCTGGCCTGATATATGGTACAGATCAAATCCTGCAAGTTGCTTAAGAGCTTGTTTATGCATGGATTTGTTCCTGATTCACTCCATATGTGGACACACTTATTTCGGTTCACACATGGAGTTATTCAGGAATAGCTGTTGCACTTTAAATTGATACCCTACCTTATCAGAAACACTTTCAAGGGTAGACAAATGTTTAGTGTGTGCAGCAACACTTGTGGACTTCAGTAAGAGTTGAGGATACTTGGCACTTTGCAGGAGGTGCTTAACACCTCAGAAGATTGGGCCCTGTGGCCAGCTGTAGCAAACCAATGATAAAACTGCCCACTGCTTATTCTTTCCTAAAATTGATGAGCCAGTCCTCAGAGCTGCATCACTTTTTGAACATTAATTGGTGATACTGTAAACTGAGAAATACTGAAAAGTTAATTTCTGTTTTAAATTGTACTGTAATAAGAAATGACTCCAAAATGTGGATGTGTAGCTTAGTTGAGTTTGGTAATCACATTTTATCTCTGCAAGGGTTTCTCAAAAGCTAAAACAAATGTATCACAAATTTATGCATACACTTGTCCACTTAAAAAAAAAATCTCCTTTTGAAAGGCAGCAGACTGACAAATATGTAAATACAACTCCTCTAGGTACAACACAGGCATCAATAATGCCAGTCTCCTCATGCTGGACTCAAACCTGTAATTTACAGCTATCCAGTCCCCCCTAATGAATGTAAGGGGTGGAATATAAATTTCCTGACAATGTACGGGTAAGTATTATAGCTTTACTTCCTAATCTAACCTTTGCAAGGATTCTGAGATGCTCTCAAAGCTACTTTGTGCCTGGAGCTGCACTACAATGACATTTAACTGTTTTTATTTGCTTGTGCTTTTTTTTCTAAACCTGACTCTCAGAGAACCATCTGAGCCTGAGGCTGGAGCAAAGCAAGAGAAGTAGAGAAACAGAAGCTAACTTTATTTTTGATCCACCTGTCAACAGTCAGTCAGTGCTCTGCACAACAGAGGCTGAAGGGATATAGCAAAGGAGTCATGGACACAGTGGTGAGGCTGCACCCGATCCTGACATAGCACAAGGCCTGGCCCTGCCCCTCTGCACCAAGTGCACCAGGTGTGGGGCAGGCAGGATCCAAGTATGGAGGGGCTAAGTGTGGGGGGATCCAGGTGTGAGGTGAGAGGATTCTATGTGGGACAATCTGGATGCAGACAGGTCAGTGGGGGGTCTGAATGCACAGAGGCGCATTTGGGAGGGGGTTATCTAGGTGCAGGGGCAATGGGATTCTGCAGGGGCTTCCAGGTAAAAGTTGTTGGGGTTCAGTGGAGGGGTGTGGGAGTCTCAGCAGGGAGGTCTGGGTGCTGGGGGAGTGGGGCTTGGTGGGGTAGGGATCTGAGTGCAACTAGTTAGGGGTCAGTTGCGTGGGGGACTGGATGTGGGGGCTTAGGGTGGTGCAGGGAGGTGGGGTTCATCAGGGTGGGGGTTGAGTGTAGGGAGTTCAGTGGGGGGTGGTCTGGGTGCAGGGGTTTAGGTGCTGGAGGCTCTAGGTGCAGGGGTTAAGGTTCAATGGGGTGGGGTTTGGGTATGGAAGTCTAGGGGGTTCTGGGTGTATGGGGTGAGGCCTGGCAGGGGTATTTGGTTCTGGGAGGTCCAGATGCATGGGGGTTGGGTGAATAGGGGAGCAGCTCCCCATACAGTAACCCCTTCCCCGATGTGGGCAGTAAGCAGAGGAGGATGCTGAGCTTCCTGCAGGTGGACGAGTTCTCTGGGGATGGGTCTGATGCAGTCCCAGCTACTCCTTGCAGGTGAAGAGGCAGTCCCATGCTCTCCTGCCTCTAGCCCAGCTGGGACTAGCAGCTGATCCTGGCTCAGGATAGGAGCCACTGTCTAGGGTGTCCCCAGCTCTGCAGTGATTTACCTCTCTGCCGGCTACTCCGGATGCCTGAAACTATGTACCTGCGCAGCAAGGGAGTGGTGCATGACTGCTCTCGCAGCTTCCCTATCAGAAAGTCATTTTTCTGCAGGGAAGCAAATAAATCTGCAGGGGATATGAATTCTGCACATGCACAGTGGGGCAGAATCCCCCCAGGAGTAGCAATATGCATTTTGGAGTTACAGTTTCCTTGAGCAAGGCATGGTCTACTAATATGAGCACTGGATTTGGGAGCAGGGAACTCAATGTTAATCTCAACTCTGCCACTGATTTGACCTATAGAAAACTCCTGAGGGGATATTTGGCATTGCAGCTTGTCTAAATGGTCAATAAATTCTAGTTCTGTTCTAATGTGACAGAGTCATCTGAGAACACCTGACCCCAAGAGAAATATAGGGATTGTCAGTTTGCAGCCTTGTCTGCACAATAAACTTGTACCTGTTAAACCAAAATCAGTTTTCAAATCAATTTAATTAAACTGGTATTAGCCCCTGAGATTAGCCCCAGGGAAGCCTCTCCATGTGTACATCTTAGTGTTTGAACTCCATGAGTCAGGGATGGCTGTTCCTGTGACACTGTCCTGCATAAGATAACAGCGCTGCCCTATCAGCATTCACTTTTGTAGTGCCCTTCTGTAGTGTCAGACTACTGGTGAGGGGCAATTTTAAGAGCAGTCACTCACATGGACCACATAAAGGGCTGCCATGAAGAAAGGGTACTCTGCTGAGCTCCTGAGAGGCCCTCAGTTTCAGTGGTAACAATGGTGGGAGCACTAGTGTAGACAGATTAAATGGCCTCAGATGTCCTGAGACTTGTGGGTGTAGAGAGCCAACCAGCTCCTCACCGCTCTGTGTGTCTGTGAGTGCATCCCTATCTGCATAGAGACACTTTAGACGGAAGTACATAATAAAACTGGTGAAGTTTCCTGCAGAACTTGTCCACTTCCACAGGGTACTTTAGAGAAGGAGACAAATAAGACCCACAGTGACAGCTCTAGGTCAAAACTCTAGCTACACATGTGCAAGTATATTTATTAAGGGCACTTTTGAAAGTGCTCTGCTGGGCTGTTCAATGCAGTTCTGCTACTGCTTTGGGCCCTCTAATGGAATGTGTACATGTGCACCAAATAAAATAGGGACCCAGATAGCTGCCCCTGTACAGATCTAGAGGTGCTGAACTGTTAAATTAATACCTGTGAATGACAGATAGATTTGGAATGAAGGCAAATGTATTTTATTCATATTTTCTTATTGGGACTGTACCCTCGTGGCAGAACTGGTCTCCTGTATATAATATGCAGAGCACAGCCTAATGTGTTCAGTATAACTCTCAATAATGTGTACCATGTCTGAAATACCTTCTACAATTCATAGTCTGTTTCCAGTTCTTTGGAGTATAATGTATAAGGATGAAAGTGAAAGTTTAACTGATTTTACAATTAATTGTTTAATAGTATAGGAGTACTCTGAAATCAAGCTATCAAATAATAAATTGTGTATAATTCAAATTTCAGATATGTATTATTTTTGTGATTATAAAGTTAGGGTCCCACGATGAATTGAAAGAGGCACTTTTAAAAACTAAATACACACAAATTTGCTCTCAGTCCCTCAGTTTAATTCCTGTGCTTTTTCATTGTATAATAATTTTCTAGACATTTAAAATTCAAATGTGTTTCTAGTAAGTATCCAACTTTGTAACTGCTATTAAACTGCAATGCTGAGAAATCTCTTTGCTATCAGCAGGAGGTTTTCATACAGACCCTCAGATGTAGCACTCCTCTCAGACGCTGATATGGTCTCTTTGTTTAATACCTAAGCTCAGGGCACACTTTTTCAATAAAGAATGAGCACTGCTGAGCAGAGCACAAAAGCTTCCAACTTGAGGAAGTGTCGATTACACGTTCCTGCTTTGTGTGTGTTTGTCTCACGCACACATTAAATAAGGCCTTACGATTGAACGATGGAGATATTTACTTGATGGGAAAAGACAGTATCATTAAAAAAAAACCCCAACAACAACAAAGAGAGGGGTTTCAATCTAGATATCAAGACCCCCCCACACCCGATAAAAGAAAGCTGCAGCACCATTACAAAATATAATATACAGTGAATTGCAGCTCTCTTAATTTTTCTGTGTCCATATTGCTCCTGCTTATGATCAATAATATAGTAGAACATAATTGTTTAGGTTGTGAATGGTACAATCATATTAATTGCAGCCCTGTCGTATTGGCTACGAGGCAGCAGCTTGATTTACCGTACAGACTTTGCTGCCTCTCTGCCAGAGACAGGCTCTGGCTCGCAGCTGTCCTGTTCTGCAAGCTCCGGGCTCTCAGCTGCGGAGACGCACTAATTACCTGTAAATATCATCCGTTTCCCCGTAGCGGCTGCTCCTAGGGAGGGTCTGGGGGTACTGGCGGGCATGACGCCTTTGCCCGGCTGCCTGCCTGCGGTTTGCCTCGGTTACTCCTGGGCGGACCCAGCCCAGCGCCGGGCGCAGCGGGCGGCAGCTGTTGGCTCCCTGCAGGCAGCAGCCGGCGAGGGCCGGTTGCTGGGGTCGCTGCTCGTGCGCGGCAGCTGCATTGTGACATACTGTCCTCGTGCAAGCGGCCCGGCGCGTTCTCCAGGCGCGCAGCCCGGGACTCTGGAGCGGGGGGCACCGGCGCCCTTTTGAGGTGGGGGGGGGGCGGAGTGTTTCCGTGGCTAACACCCCGGACCTTCTGCAAGAGGGTCAGAGTGGGAGCCTGCGCATCTGTGGGCACCCAGCTTTGGGGTTAATGGGGTCCTGCCCCAGGGGAGCTGTTTGTTGGTGCTACAGCCCTGGACTGTAGTCCAGGGGTAGGCAACCTATGGCACGCATGCTGAAGGCGGCACACAAGCTGTTTGTCAGTGGCACTCACACTGCCCTGGCCACCGGTCCAGGGGGCTCTGCATTTTAATTTAATTTTAAATGAAGCTTCGTAAACATTTTAAAAACCTTATTTACTTTACATACAACAATAGTTTAGTTATATATTATAGACTTCTAGAAAGAGAAATGTATTACTGGCACGCAAAACCTTAAATTAGAGTGAAGAAATGAAGACTCGGCACACCACTTCGGAAAGGTTGCCGACCCCTGCTGTAGTCTATAGCAGCGAGCTGGATGGAGCTATGCAGATCGCTCTATATCTTTACCTTTGTTAAACTCCTTTGATTTTTGATTGAATTTAATGCTCATGAAAGACAATAGTTGGAAAGCCCTGGAACCAGAGTACACAGCTGGCCTCTGATGACTTCCACATCCACCCACCTCTCAGCTGAGGAGACTTCAAACTACCCAACAACCCGGCTAATGTATTCTGTTCTGTTCTGGTTCTTATACCTAGGCATAGCACTTCAGTAATTTAGTGAAAGCAGGATTTATTTTATTTTACTTTTTGTCAGTTGTAATTTTTTGAACACAGCATTAATAGAAAATGCATTTTTTTCCTCCTAGTCAGTAGACACAATAGTCCCCTGTTCTATCATCAGTAGCTATTGCATTTGATTGCAATTCTAAGGATACCTTTTCACTAAAAAGTTGACACGGGCTCCTACTCAGATGTTGCCCCTAACCCAGGAACACGCAACAGAACATCATCTAACTCAAGTTTGGCTGTGTCTGAAATCTGGGCTGAATGGAGATAGCCCAGTAGAATAAATGGACAGGCTAGATCCCAGATGCCACTTTCACTTGGGCTGGTAACCTGTCCACTCTGCATTGTTGATGTAGACTAATTAACTTGAGTGTTGATAGTCCTCCAATGCCTTCCCACACATCAGAATAGGTAGGGACACCTCCAGAAAGTGAACAACTCTCACTTTAACTTAGCATGGCACCACTGAAGATTTGGCCAGGCAGAGAGGCCACCAGGCCAAATTTCAGTGAGTGGCATTGTAACCCAGCATGTCAGGTTGAAACACCATTTGGTTATGGGCCCAGGGCAAACTACCCTTTCTCCCCTATCAGGAGCCCTGCCCCTGCCAATGGCACACACCATCTCCATATGCAGGGCCGGCTCCAGGCACCAGCATTCCAAGCTGGTGCTTGGGGCGGCATTCTGCAAGGGGCGGCAGTCCCTGTTGTTTTGCCCCCAAGCAGCGCACTGAGTTGCCACCTCGGGCGGTGGGGGCAGTCCGTGCGCTGTTAGGGCGGCAGGCGCGTTTCCGCGGTGAGGGCAATTCGGCAGCAGCTTCTATGTTTAGCTGTCCGAGGCGGCTTCAGGCTAAACATAGAAGCTGCTGCCAAATTGCCGCCGCCGCGGAAACGCACCTGCCGCCCTAAGGTCACACGGACTGTCCCCGCCGCCCGGGGCAGCAATTCGGTGCGCTGCTTGGGGCGGCGAAAACTGTAGAGCCGGCCCTGTCCATATGGCTGCAGGTGCCACTGAGCATAGGGAGACCCCATAGCTATTAAAACCTAACTCATCTGTCTCCACTCTTACATGTCTGCCTGTAACTTGTGTTATCTGCCTAGCAAGGCACGGTGCTGCTTTCTCAGGGTGACAAGCCTCAGATGGAATGCCCTCTCCTGTGTCTCATGTGCTAAATTTGCCTCCTGGTTTTGAAATCAGAATTGTTTTAATGCCAACAGCTATAACAGGTCATCATCCTGAGCTGGCTCCATACTTTACCATCTGCTGCAAGTCATTTAATTTAGTGAATTCATGCACTAAGAATACTTTCTTGGCTCCCTGCAGCGCCGAGCTCAGGTCAGGTGAATACTCTCTTTCTCCTGGCTTCTGGGCTTTCCCTTTCACTAACCTGTTGGCTCAAATCCAGCCTGGCAAGAAAAGGAGGATCATCTGAAATTAACCAACTCCAGCCGTGCTGGGCTGTAGTGTACAGAGGTGAGCTCAGCACTGCAGGGAGCCAAGAAAGTAGATTTAAAAACAAAAATCCACTAGCCGGACCCCTTCCCAATCCCCCCGCTTCTAAGGTTCCATTTCTGAAAACAGCTGGACAGCTAATCCCAATCCAAGTCCAGGGTAGGAGTAAAGGGGAGCTGAAATCAAGCTAGCTCCACCTTTGATCCTGTATTAAGGGCTTCATCCCTAGAGGCATGGTGCCCCCTGCCCCACTGGGGCACATGGCCCTGTCTCATCCCACCCCACCTTCCATCCAGGCAACTGTCCTCACTGGCAAACCTGCCTCCCCTGTCCTGCCTGCTTCATTAGCCATCTTCCCCTGCATTACAGGGTGCGCTACCTACTACAGAGCAGCGAGAAAGAACACATTTGGGTAAAAACAAGCCTGGGCTAATGTGCTGCTCTTTCCAACGTGTGCGTGGCTTTAGCAAAGTATTTAATTAGCCTCCACAAACTACTTTTCCTGACCTGCAGATTATAGTGATCTCAGCCTAAGAAGCCCTGGAATGTGATTCCTTCCGAGGACATGCTCAATTGACACATAATATATTGACTTGGTTTGCAAAAGAGTGAAGTAAAAAGAGCATGGAATGGATTTTATTAACACTACTGAGTTGCTTGTGAATGATTTTGTGACTATAGATATTGGTGACTTCTTTGAGTGTCATTGTAATTGGCAGTGAAAGTCACTAGTTTGTCACTGGCCACTTTGACACTTATTTTCTTGCTGGGGAAACCAAAAAGTCCCTAATCTAGTGAGAAAGTAGCTAAATTGGCAATACTCTGGGAGTGCCCCCTGGCTGGACCCCAGTTCAGTTCCAGCTCTGTGCAGTCTCTGCTTCCCACCACCTGTGGGGCCCTGTCTCCCCAGAGCTGAGCCACCTCGGACTGCTGCAGAAGCCTGGCCAGTTGGGGTCGGGGGACAGTCTGAGAGGCTTGGCTGGGCTTCTCCAGGCAAGTGGGTCCTGAAGGAGCCCGGCCGGGGCAGGTCCTGGCCTGGCTGATCATGCCACTCCCAAGGGGCCGGAGCCCTGGCTGCGCTGCCGGCTCAGCCCCGCAGACACAGTCACCTCCCAGCAGGGCCAGTGAGTGTGGCTGGGAGGCAGGACATGGGCAGTGGGTCTCTGGGGAACCTGGGGGTGAAGGCTGTGAGGGGGTGGGGGAGATCTGTGTGTTGGGGCACTAGGGAATGGGGGTTCTGTGTGGGGAGCTAGGCAGTAGTGGTGGGGCTGTGGGCAGGGGGGCACTGGGCAGAGGTGATATTGTGCAGGGTGCTGTGAATTTGTGGGGAGTGGGTGGAGGCGGAGTGCTGAGCATAATAGGTCCCAGGGGCGGCTCTAGACCCCAGCGCGCCAAGCAGGCGCGTGGGGCGGCCCTTTCCCTGGGGGCGGCATTTGGCTCCGGTTGAGCTCCCGCAGGCATGCCTGCGGGAGGTCCACCGGAGCCCAGGACGAGCGGACCTGCCGCAGGCATGACTGCGGCGGGTCCCCTCTTCCCGCGGCTCCGGTTGAGCTCCCGCAGGAATGCCTGCGGCAGGTCAATCGGAGCCGCGGGAAGAGGGGACCCGCCGCGGGACGGGGAAGGGCGGCGCAGCGCACCGCACTGCTTGGGGCAGCCTGATTTCTAGAGCCGCCCCTGATAGGTCCGGGGGGGCACTGGGCATAAGGAGTTTGGGGGTGTTGCAGAGGCGCCGACTTGCTGATTTCCCCGGGGGTGCTTGACCCCTGCTCGGCCCCAGGCTAACTGAGGTGCCCAGACCAGGTTAAATCTACAGTGAAGACATAGACTCATAGACTTTAAGGTCAGAAGAGACCATTGTGATCACCTAGTCTGACCTCCTGCACATTGCAGGCCACAGAACCTCACCCACCCACTCCTGTAATAGACTGCTAACCTCTGTCTGAGTTACTGAAGTCCTCAAATCATGGTTTAAAGACTCCAAGTTACAGAGAATTCACCATTTACACTAGTTTAAACCTGTAAGTGACCCATGCCCCATGCTGCAGAGAAAGGTGAAAACTCCCAGGGTCTCTGCCACTCTGAATTGGAGGGAAATTCCTTCCTGACCCCAAATATGGTGGTGATGTAAGTTCCTAGAGTAGACCTACAGGGACAGTGTGATTGCAGGAGAGGGAGTTAAAAAAAATCCAGCAGAAAATAGGGACAAGTTTTTTTGCTAAAAGTTTTGCCAAAAAGTAATCCAGGGTTTCAGCCAGGTCTGTTACAGATCCAGAACTTCTGTTGGCTTGTCACAGGGTGACTAACCCCTTTAAGAGGGAGTGGGGCCCAGTGCACCTGTGAAAGATTACAATACTTACTGCCCAGTTGGGCTTAAGAGAAGGTACCAAGCCTTATAAAAGGGAAAACAGCATCAGGGGAAGGTGGCTACCTGTTGACCTCTCTTGGCTTGAAACCTTGTAGGAAGTGGAGGAGGACATATTGGCTGCAACACTATATGTTTGTTGCGGCTCTGCAGCAATGTACAGCTGCAGCACAGCTTGAGTGAAATGAATCCATAGATGACTAGAGAGAGGAAGTAAGGAGACTAGTTCTGACATCGGATATGTATCAGGCAACAGAAATTTCTTGCGATTCTGCACTGTGTCCTGTAATTCTTAGGAAGACTTGGGGATCAGCAACAAAATAGTGCATCTGACAGTGAGATGAATCCAGTTAAATAAAAAGGTCATTGTCATGCTATTAGAAAAGCAGATCACTTGGGTGCCTTCTCAATGTGATCTGGCCTTACCTAGCTGACCCTAAAACTTTTAGCATCATTGCTGTAATGATGAAAGTTTAGTCACATTCTGGATTGCTTTAAGTAGCTCCAAACTAATCCCGCCCATATTTTTCCACAGAGAAGCAACCTTAATGTAAAGCAGACCTGGTCCTGAGGTAGAAGAATTCTTTATTGCAGCCTGCAGTGCACATGGGCTGATATTCACTTTAGTGGGGGATATGAGGAGGAAGGTGTCAGGGGCCTATTACATTTTTTTTCCTTCCCTTTGTCTTGCTTCATTCTTGTGTATACCAGTGAGTACTTTGGCAGTTGGTGATATTTGTCTTATTTTTCTCACCCTTTGCAAAAGCCGTCTTCTGCTTAACATGCACATTCTTTCCTTCAGAGCTGTTTCCCTCCTCAATAGGCTATTGCAATTGGCTAAATGCCAAACAGTAGGGTGAGCTGCATAAAAAAGTCTTGATCATAGACAGGCAGTCTTACAATTTCTTTCTTGTATTCAAGATGCAGATGGATGCCATTAGAACAATTTTAACCAAGAATATGCACAGCTTGCCTGCAAGACTGAGACTAATACTAAATATTTATATTGTGCTTTTCATCTTCAAAATGCTCTACAAACATGAATCCTCACAACATCCCTGTGAAATAGGTATGAAATAGGTTTTATTATACTCTTTTTAAAGACAAGGAAACTGAGGCATGCACTAGGTTATTTGTCCAAGGACACATCACACAAGTTGTTATAAGAGTCAGGATTAGAATTCAGGAGTTCTTGATGCTCCAGTGATGTTCTACACCATGCCTCTCGGTCTAAAAATGGTCATGGTTCACTTGACAACACATTGTTTTCCAGGTGACAAGAGGTGATATGTGCCATCAACATGAAAATGTATTTTAAGTAAGAGCTTACTAGACAAACTTAATCTACTTCTGAAAACCATACGGCCAAATTCTCTCTTGCACTAAGATCCAGTGTAGCAAAGAAGTTCAGGGGCCAGAGGTCTATCACAGAGCCCCAGCTGTGATAGAAGGTCTGGATCTCAGTTTCTAATTTATAGTTCATAAAAATGGAAAATTACTTTGGCATTGTCCTCACTCCACCCCAATCTGCCCATTTGAAAGGACAATACAAGGCCTTACTCTACTCTAGGAACTTACATCACTAGGTACACTAGCAATACTGACCTAACCGCTGGTGTAGACAGTGCTAGGTCAACTGGAGAATTCTTCCGTCAACCTAGCTACTGCCTCTTGGGGTGGTGGATTACCTATGCTGACATGAGAACCTCTCCCATCAGCATAGGTAGAGTCTACACTGAAGTGCTGCAGGTGTGCAGCTGCTCCACTGTAGCTTTAAGTGTAGACATACCCATAGAGAAAATAGGGAGTCCAAACCCTATTGTGTGCATAGGTAACTGGAGAAAAATGGTTTGTAAACCAGAGGTAGTGACACTGGCTCTAGGGACACTGGTTGGTTGAGTGAGAGAGGGAGTCATTCATCTCTCTCTGGACACAGCAGCAGGAGCTGACTCTGACAAGAGAATAGGAGAACAGGAACTTGCTTTTCAGACAAAGTTCATTCTGTGTAACTAAGATGACAATGTCTTATATAGTTAATTTTACAAGGTATGTTAAGCAAACCATTTATTTTAATTCAATTTCCCTCCAGTTTTATTCAATCTTGTTTTTGTTAGAATTACTGTTGTATAGGTAATTGCACACAGACATCCCCAAAAACAAGAGAACTTAAACAATTTTTGGAACACATACTCTCCTCTTAGTTAAGGAGCCCATCATGACATGCTCCATATGCTAGCTTGGGAGGGGTACAGGAGCCAGTTATAGTGGCTTCACCCCAACTGAGGGTCCTCCACTCACCCACCAGTGGAATTCTCAGTTGGCCAGGCACCTCCAGCTTTTACCTCTTTTGTGCTGGGTGAGAGAGAGAATCTGGCCTCCAATGATCAATGTGGAGAAAAGGGAAGTGTCGGGGGGGGGGTGTTATTGTTTGTTTTTTGTTTTTTTCTTTTCATTATCCACAATGGCAGGTTAAGTCATGGAAATGATAGGCAGGGAAGTTCATAAAAATCATTGCATGGGAAATTACAGCTGGAATAAATTATCACATTTCTATGGATTCCACGTCCACAGCATTCAACATCAACTATCCTATTTTACTTTACAATAGCATAAGTAAATGCATCTGGACCAATTAGGCAGTTTTTGTTGTTTAGTCCTTTAAAAAAAAAAAGCAAAATTCTAATGGAGCTGGAAAACTGTTATTCTCTTGGAAGATTTAAGAATAAACCTCTGATTGCTGAGGACAAAGATGCTCTAACATTCCTGGGTTCTAACTAGGGTCACAAAACTACCTAAGGACTGAGTGACAAAGTTACTTGTATTCTCACTGCAAATCCAGGAGGTGTTTCAGCCAACTTCTGTTCTGTTCTTCAGTTTTGTTCAGCAGTTGTACTACTCTTTAAAATACGAGACATGATAAATCTTTGCAAGCACTTAGAAATGAGGTAACAGTCAGGGAACTATTTGGACTGGTCTTTCTGAGGCACCACTGATGCTCCGTATATGAATCTACTCAAAGAGTTTTTCCCAAATCATTCTCAAATGGGTCAAGTGTGTAACCTCCGAAAATGAACTGGAATTCCACTCTGAAGCCCCACAGTTCCACCACCTTCTACGTGAATTCCGGGGAAGCACAGGGAGAAACTGTGCTCCCAATACCAGCTTCAGTGCAGCACTACCAATTTATACAAGCTGAGGATTCTGGTTTTCTATTGTCGGCTTTTAAAAATGCATTGAACACTTGCTTGAAAGACCTCTTTTATAACTTAACATGTGATACATGTGGTGATGTATGTTTTTAATTCATTGCCTTTACCTTACCCATCATTTCTGACTGATTCTCACATCACTGAGCCCTGTGGAGAGGGGTTAGAGCACTAGTTTAGGACTTGGCAGATCTAGGCCCAAGTGTCTGCTCTGCTACAGGCTTTCTGTGTGACCCTGGGCAAGTCACTTAGCCTCTCTGTGCCCCAGTTCCCTGTAAAATGGGGTGATTAGCAACTCCCTACTTCCCAGGGATGTTGTGAGGATAAGCTGGTGAAATGCTTATATACTACAGTGATAGGGACCTTGTAAGTTCCTAAGATAGATAGATCCTGACTTCCCAGATATGGGGAGTGTTCTTCCCACTAAGTATTTTTTAAAATATGTATTAATGATGATGTGTTAAAAATAATTAAATATATAAGTTTCAAATACAACTTCAGAAAAGCAATGCAAGTAGTAAAATATTAATGCAAGCTAATTCAGATTATTTAATTTTAGAATTTCTTTTTTTTTCTTTTGAAAGACACCTTTATCTACTTTGTATACAAAGTATAAACAAATTCCCAGATTTACCCCCTAGAAATGGTAGTAAATTCAAGGAAAAGTAGTAATATCAGCAAACAGGCATTTATGTGCTAAAACAATTTGTATGCATATATGATAATAAACGGTCAACAAAGGCCTAAAGAAGCCTGGACTAACAGGTTACCTATGTGTCAATATCTTGAAACCCCCCCCCCACACACACACACACTATAGGCAAGATCCACCATAGGTCTCCACTTGCTAAGGAGCAAATGTGGAATATGTATCTTTATGATATAGGAGAGGGACCCAGACAAAAGAATAAAGGATTAGATCCTCACACCAGCTCTGTCCCCTCAGAATCACATGAAAGGGCCAGAATGGCAAAAAGGCGTCTTAAAACCTTGGTATCTGGAGGAGGATTCTCCAGGTGCAGGAACTGTGGAACACAGCCACAAGGCCCTTATATGCTGCTGCTGCCCTTTTCGCTGGTGCATAAGGGCTGAAGCATGGGTGAAGCTCACTCTAGATCTAATTTTCTCTTCCTCTCTATCTCCTGGCTGCATTCCATTGCAATGTAAAGGGTGGAGGCTAAATTCTAAACTATACCCATGAATGGAAAGAAGTTACGCAGCTAACTTTCAATCTTCCAGGCTTTTCTTCTGGAAGCCTGTGCACTGCTATCAAGTCACAGATGTATTCATCACATGAACAGGAGCAAGATAATTTTTTCATTCATTATGCATTCATTCCAAGGTGCACCTATTGAGTTCCAGGAGGTGGGTGTGCACAAACCTGCCCACATCTGAAGGCGCCTCGCCTAGCCTAAGAGGAGGAGCAACTAAACCCAGGGCCATGGGGACAAGAGTGAAATCATAGGGCCATAAGCAGGGAACTGGAAGGGGACACCAAGCAGAGACGCCTGGACAGTGCCTACTGCTCCTCAAAGATGTCTAGGGAGCCAGCAGAAGCGGCCAAGAGGAACTCCAAGGTGCATATGAACATATATTATTGTGAGGGCGTGTACCTGGCCTTTCAAGGCCCCCTGCTGGAGCATCGTGGTCCTACCACACCCCACCCCAGGAAAGGAGCAGTGAAGGTGGGTCCTCCAGGCCTGCTTAGAAACAGTGAGTCAGAGCCCAGCAGGCTCAGATAAAAGGAGCTTCAGGGAGTGAGTAGCTCAGTTCCCAGCTGGAGTCAGATAGGCAAGGAAGGGTGTTCTGCTCTGGATAAACGGTGTTCAATGGGAGCTTAAGTAAAGAGGCCAGGTGGGAAGAGGCCCAGGCAATGTAGCAGCAACCAGGTAAAGGGAGCAGCATGTGGCTGCTGTTTATATGGTTCCTGGGTTGAGACCTGAAGTGGTGAATGGGCTGCAGTGCTGCAATGGCCTAAGTTCCAGAAAGGGGACATGGATAGTTTAAAAGCCCAAGAAAAAGGGCTAGATTTAAAAGGGCCCCAAGGTACAGGGCTGAAGACCCTGGTGAGGGTAGACCGACAGTTCTGCCAAGACTCTTTACTAAGCCCTGAAAAGGGAATAAATTTATTTCAGACACCTGAGCAGAGGGCTGGATTTAAAGAAGCCCAAGAGGGGCTGAAGAGAGAAGGCACCCGGAGGAAGGAGGGTCTGAGTCCAGCTTGAGACAGGGACTGGAAGACTTTTGTTTGTATTTGTTGTGGACTTGAATACCCTGGAAGGGGTTAGTTCATCCATTTCAGACTGTGTGACTGGCTGGAGGGCTAAGCCACTGAAGTAAGGTCAACAAGCTGCAGGGGTGCAAGGACCAGGAACGACTGCAGTATCACACCCAGCCAACAGAAGGCACTCATGAGAGGTTAATGTCCCTCACCACAATTATATAGGACTCTTTAGTGACTGTTTAAAACAGATGATCTTATTTAAGATCAAAGAGCAATAGAGGTACAATCCTATGCCTTTTGATCTTTGGTTAGTGTAAATGAGCATAGCTCAATTGACTTCAATGGACTTATACTGATTTGCAACAAATGAGGATATACCTAGAAAGTGGTGTTCTGCATTCCTTACCTAGCTTGAGAATCTAGCTTTCTCAGTGCTAATTGATTGTTGTCACAAAAACAACTGAGTAGATGTGGGCCCCCACCCCCATCTAACTTGGAGGAGATCAGGAGCAGTTCAAGAAATCCTTACCCCAAAGACTGAGTGTGTTGCCTCTGTAGCTTCCTCCAATCCCAGCTGGCCAAGTGCACAAAAAGCAGAGACTGGTAAAGGAACTCAGGTTTCCTTCCTGCTGGCAATGTAGTGTACTAACCACCATGCCAAACTGCTTGTGATTTGTTTTCAGAGATCAGCAAGTATCAGCAGTTCTGAAACTGTAGTCCAGGCTGGTGGTCTGTGCTGGCTGGCTGATCAAATGGTACATCTTCCTTTTTTCTGGCACATCAAATCACATTTGATATCAGGCAAAATTCAGTGAATACTTTCCATGTAAGCAGCTTTCATTGGGATATTATGTGATCATGAACAGGAGTAGAAATGGTCCATATAATTGTAAATGGGAGGAGATTTGATCTACAAAACAATCCCTATTGAATTTGCAAAATGGGTTTGATGGTTCAGAGACTGCTGTCTGATTCCTGTCTGGTGCTAATTGTTGGGTTAGGAACCACCACTATGGGAGAAGCAAGTTTTGTAATCTTTGGAAACTATGTAGATTTTGAAATCATTTGTTTGTGAAAAGAAGAAGAAATAACCTGAGGGTAGGTTCCCAGCTTCTTTCAACAAAGCTCAAGATGATGGTACATGTTTTTGGGATAGCACAGAATTAATCAATCAGCACAGAAGGCTGCAGAGGAGATACTGCTTGTTGCAGCCTGTCACTACTGGTCTGGTATTGTAAATTCCTGACTAATTAATAAATGAAAAGAATGGTGAAACTCTCACCGAATATTGAGAGATAACGTCATTAAAATATTTTATTTATAACAAGAACTTCAGACAGTCTTGAGAGCCATAATCATTTTCACTGACAACAAGAGCTTTATTAGGTAGCCTCCTGTCTTAAAAACAAACCCAAGTATCCACAAATGTAAAGTGTAAAATTATATTATGCCTTTATTAGCAGATCATCTGCGTTAAGCAACTTATTTTGAGCCATTACTCAAAAGTTTTCATTGTATCTTTATTTTCATATTGATCAAAGACTTGGTGCTCCATTTTACTTTTAAGGAACAGATGCATTATTGTTAATTTGTGTTTCAGTAGTGCCTGGTGGCCCCAAATGAGATGAGTCCTGTTGTGCTAGGTGTTGTACACATGCACACAGTCAGAGACAGTCTTAATTTACACTGGACTTATCAGTGGATCATAGACACTTCAGAAAGCAAACAATCAACACACATTCCGTGAAATCCCATACAGTTTACCTCTGTCATTTTTCTAATATTGCTTTTACATTACAGATGCAATGTCAAACTTTTCACGTACACAAGTGTAGGAATAGTACCATTAACTTGTCAGAAGTAGTCTGGACAATTCCATGACAAGCTTAGATTTCCTTAATAGTTCACCTCAGCTTTGACCTACGTGGAATAAACTTTTCTGGGATGAAGTGGTGATTAGTTTTAATGCTAGCTGATCCCTGGAACTATTTAGATGCAGAGAGATGTATGCTGCTTAGAAAAATAAATGGGGGGAAGTTGGTGAACCAAAGTATCCAATGGTTTATAAATGACGTGGATGTTTACTTGTCTGATTTGTTTGCAGCATTTACTAAATTTTGAATCTGATTCTTTCTCCATTGAGATTAATACCAGGTAGTGCTTGTCATGCTATTATGTAGGTGTGAGTGTACTGTAAGTACATGCATGTATACTGTATAGCATACAGAGACATACACTCATGATCATACCCGCACACACCCATATGCTAGAAACAGCTTTGAGCAATAACTACATGATGAAGAAGCATGAGCCACATAAATATTCTATACACTGATTAGTAATTTTAAAGCAACAGGATGACTTATGACTGCTTTTAGAAAGTAATACTGCCAAATGCTTGTCTAATTACTATTGGTAGTACTATAATGAAACAATTCATTGTGTAATATACTATTCTAAAATCTGCAGTAGAGAACAATGATGGGGAGTCCTATAAAACACACAATTATGAGAGCAGACTAAGTATGTATACAGAATTAAGGGATTGGTTCCAAGAAATAGTTATATTACAAGCAATACAATAAACAATGGATTCTGTCTGGATAAGAAATACTGTATCTGGAATAATCAATCAATAATTCTTTATAGAAAAAAGTTACCAGTTGTAAACTTGATTTACAGACTATGTCTTAGAGTAAAAATAAAGGTGATAAATCCATTACAAATTTTAAACATAGTATGGACTGAAGTAAAAAATTTGTAACTCTCATAGCCTATGGAATCATATTAATTGCATATAATAAGGTAGTGATTTAATTATGGGGTTCTGGTTGAAGACTCTGAAAATTAAGCTGTTGCTAGAATCCTCAAAATGGAAACAGTATTCTTATAGTGATGGGGCATTTATGGCAAAGGATGCAACACAAATTATTCCACTCCTCTTTGCAGGAGTGGAATTTTGATTCCATCTCTTCCAGTTTGATTACAAGTATTTCAGTGTTCTACTTTGCATTAGGTAAGTTTATGAATCTTTTAGTGTTTTACTACAGCAGTATCAAACAAGAAAAAAATATTACAATTGACTATAATTCTCATTTGCTGTTATAAGTTCTTAAATGACAAAGCCGGGTTTATAAACAAACTTCACGAATTGTCTTACCTATATTATGAACACCACCTTGGATTATTAAAACTGAAAAAAAATCCAGAAATGTAATTTACTTTCTACTAAATATCCTTATATTTCTTTGTTGGATTCTTTGCAGTTCTCTTAGCTTGGACAATGAAAATGGACTACTAGTCAGCTGATATGCTGTGATTGCTGCTTATCTCCCTGACCACTATACTCTTATTATTTCTGTTGTATTTGCCTGTCTGTCATCTAATACTCAGATTGTAAACTCTTTGGGGCAGGGACCATCTTTTTTTCCTCTGTTTGTACAGTGCCTATTACAATGGGCCCTGATGTCTGAGTGAGGCCTATAGGTGCTACTGCAGTACAAATGAAAAATCATTGCTGTAAATTAACTTCCAGTCAATTGACCTTTTTGTTTTTCATGCATCAGGACATTTGTGCAATGTTTGGGTTGCAAGAATGGCAAGAAAATGTTTTGTAACAATTCATATGGAAGTTAACTTTTTTTAAAAAAATGGAAACATATATACTGTATTGGTAAAAGCCTGGGTAGTTTTAGAACAATATACGTTTGGGGCCAAATTTGTCCAGCCAGACCTCTTTCAGAAGAGAATGTTAGTTTCAAATATAATTTTTCCTGGTTTTGGTTATGATCTAGCATGTAATGTTTTAAAAGGTATACTGTATTAATTGTGTCTGATTTAAAGGAAAAACATTATGTGAGGTATAATGTTTACAGAGATAAAAGAGGGCCATAGTTGATGTTCTCTAAAAAGCAGAGAGGAGCACTGATATATTGAATAGAAGGCAGCACTTGGGGGTGGTAACTGTTTTTGCAGAGCTCTAGATTTAAAAAACAAACCAGTAGGGGACTGCAAGTTCTGTGAATGATGGGATTGGTCAGGCTGAGCACACATAGATTGGAGTTGGGTGGCTTGTATCACTAGCTGACCTATTTCCAGAAACCACTGATGCTGGTATAATATATCCAAACCAGCCACAGCCCTAACAGGAGAGATGGAAATGAATAAAGATTTCAGTTTATAAATGTAGATCCATCAGAATGTGAATTCACCCTTAATCTGCCTCTGGTATCTTTGTCATCATACAGTGGTTGAAAGTTAACAAACACACACTCACCCCTGACTGGCCAATTTTCATGGAGTGTATCCTAATTATAAAGCACGGTACTTACTAACTGTCATGTGCTTAAGGCCTTTCCTTCCTACCCAACCTAAGGATGATTAAATGTGGTTGGTTTCACCATATGATTTGATGTCTGTAGTTAATTTTGTATCTGGAAGATCTCTCGGTTTCAGTGCTTCCACAGTTGAGAGATAACATATCTGTGCTTGTTACGGCATGCACAAAGTAAATACATGAAATAAATCATAACAATCAAGGATTCTTCTGTCATCACTTCTTTTGTAAAAATAACTTCTGAGCTACATTACAGGCTAGATTCTGTTATGCTGGATTGATTTTTGTGCTGGTGCACAAGAGCCATAAAACTAGTGGCTTATCAAGCTGATGAATCTCTTGGGAGGGGTTGTGCCAGCTCAGTGCCATCTTTCCACCCCCAACCTCCTGCATAGGGGATGTGGGTGCAAAAGGGGAAAGTTGCTGGTCTTCAACATCTCCATCTGGCATAATGGCCGTTTGTGGCTGCACAGTCAGTATAATATAGATGAGCCCACGGCTGTGGTAAACTACACTGGGGCCCTGTACAGGGATAAGTCAGCACCAAGATTGTGGAGCCACAAAGCACTCCTTTGTGCCTTCTCTCCTCTAGTTTCATGCAATGTATATTGGATGCAAGTGAGAATCTAGTCCCATGTGTTCAGAGGATATACAAGGGACAGTGCCACTCACAGTCTTAAATAATGCAGGAGAGTTAGAACTGCTGACAGTCTCATTTTATAAACCCAGAAGGATGGGAGGCAGTGTTGATGGAAACTCTGCAGACCACCCTATCTACTTAGCTGTGGAGGTTAATCCCTATTCTAAGGGGATATTTTCCTTTTGATAGTAGCCCTTTAATACTGGCTTAGGTACTTCAAAACCTATGGCTGCCTCTTCCCAGGGTAAAGTCAGAATTTGCTTGGTCCAATTACTATAATCATAGAATCATAGACTATCAGGGTTGGAAGGGACCTCAGGAGGTCATCTAATCCATCCCCCTGTTCAAAGCAGGACCAATCCCCAACTAAATCATCCCAGCCAGAGCTTTGTCAAGCCTGACCTTAAAAACCTTCAAGGAAAGAGATTCCACCACCTCCCTAGGTAACCCATTCCAGTGCTTCACCACCCTCCTAGTGAAAAAGTTTTTCCTAATATCCAACCTAAACCTCCCCCACTGCAACTTGAGACCATTACTCCTTGTTCTGTCATCTTCTACCACTGAGAACAGGCTTGATCCATCCTCTTTGGAACCCCCTTTCAGGTAGTTGAAAGCAGCTATCAAATCCCCCCTCATTCTTCTCTTCTGCAGACTAAACAATCCCAGTTCCCTCAACCTCTCCTCATAAGTCATGCGCTCCAGCCCCCTAATAATTTTTGTTGCCCTCCACTGCATTCTTTCAAATTTTTTCACATCCTTCTTGTAGTGTGGGGCCCAAAACTGGACACGGTATTCCAGGTGAGGCCTCACCAATGTCGAATAGAGGGGAATGATCTGCTGGCAATGCCCCTACTTATACATTCCAAAATGCCGTTAGCCTTCTTGGCAACAAGGGCACACTGTTGACTCATATCCAGCTTCTCATCCACTGTAACCCTGAGGTCCTTTTCTGTAGAACTGCTGCCTAGCCATTCGGTCCCTAGTCTGTAGCAGTCTATGGGAGGGACTGCTGGAAGACCATGAGCTCTGAAATGTGGGACCTCATGTGTATGAGCTCAGTTTCTTTTGATCTGCCATGAAACTTTCTGGAGGACATAAATGTGGTTGGTTTTTTTTGGCCCTGTCTTTGTACCAGACTGACCTTTCTGACCTTTCTCCTGACCAGTGCCCTCTACACTAAGAATAGCTCTGTTTCAGCTGTTGGTGGTCAACAATTTGTGTCATAAATGGAAGCTGTGTGGTTAAATCCAATACAAGCCATTGACAGTGGAAATGTCTTTCAAAATATTTAATGAAGTCTAGCAATAAATTAAAGTTTGTTTTAATAACATTAGAATCATTCAATTTCTTCCCCTGAAGTTTTAATAACTGTCTGACCTTGGCCCTTACAATTTCTGATCTTAAAAAGAAATGAAAATATGCAGAAAGGAACAAACTTTACATTGCTAGGAAATCTACAAGTCATAAAAATTAGTGCGTAATTATAATTGTTCAAAAACGATGGGAATTGTCTGCCTTTTGAGGTGGACTTTACTGACATTGAACACTTCAGTGTTGTATCTATTATATACCGTAATAAAGTGGATCAAAATGTATGTAAAGCTGTAATAAAAACTAGAGTGAAGAAAATATACAGTACTTAATTTAGTAAATAAAAGTACACACAGGATAATTCACGGGATGTCCTTTTGTATCCTGTTTACAAATATACAAACATGTTGTACATCTTTGAAAATAAACGTATTTTGTAGCTTATATAGCTGTTTATACAATTGGTATGCAATTACTTGTGTGTGTAATTGCATACAAAATACATGTAAATGGGGTTCTACAATGACATCTTATTCTTGACAGAAATTGTGTGTGAGTTCCATGCTGGACTAGCTTTTTTTAAAAAAAGAACTCTTTGTAGTTTTAAGTATTTTTGTACCTATTTTCCCAGTGAGCATTATTAAGTCATGTGAGTCTCAAATACTACCAAGCTAATAGCATCCCTTGCTTTAAGTACCTGCCTTTAAGCCAGGGGTCGGCAACCTTTCAGAAGTGGTGTGCCGAGTCTTCATTTATTCACTCTAATTTAAGGTTTCGCATGCCAGTAATACATTTTAACGTTTTTAGAAGGTCTCTTTCTATAAGTCTATAATATATAACTGAACTATTGTTGTATGTAAAGTAAATAAGGTTTTTAAAATGTTTAAGAAACTTCATTTAAAATTCAATTAAAATTCAGAGCCCTTGGAATGGTGGCCAGGACCTGGGCAGTGTGAGTGCCACTGAAAATCAGCTCGCGTGCCGCCTTCGGCACTCGTGCCATAGGTTGCCTACCCCTGCTTTAAGATTTATGACAAGTGAAAAATCTTAAGGGGAAGGGAACAGATTCTATGCCAGCATGTGTGAAAAAGATAACATCCATTTGCATTAGGCCCCATTTATTTGTACCTAGTCAATTCAAATCAAGAATTGGCAGACTGCTCTCTTCTCTCTTGACCTGCCTGGACCCGTGATCCAGTTGACTCCTCTGAAGAAGTGTGGCCTTATGTCTCTCAATGTATCCCTGTTCATCTTGTGTAGTCAAAATGTAGAACCATAAAACTTCTGTGATTCTTCAGTTGAAAAATTAGCTGTAGAATTAACAGACTGTCACAGAATCTTCTGTGGACTGTGGAAATGAGGGTGGGAACTTTACTGGATTCTACATAAAATGGAGCTGGTGTTTTATAGCAGATTATTATATTCTCATTCCAACATCCGTTTAGTCTGATACCTAAATTATTAATTATATTGGATGTCAACTGTCCTGCCAGCATTCAGACTGATTGAAATAGAAACCTATGAGCATTTGGGAAGGAAATTGAGAGGGGAATGATTTTTAAAGGACTTTTACTCTCCAGTGAGAGCAGCACAAGGGCCCTTGCAGATATGTTTGAATTAAGGTTAGTAGGAATTGCTGGCAAGTGGTGAAAATAGGAAGTAAGAGTAAGAGAATGTATAAGGCTGTAAAAAAGAAAATGGTTTGAGATTATAGATTTTATTCTACTAATAATTTTTCTGGACTAACAGCAGCTACTCATCAAGAAGTATCAACTTGTAATAAATTTTCATATGTTTTCTTTTACTTGGCTATTGATTTTATTACAATTATTGTTTTACAGCTGGGCTACTGTTAGCTGTTAAGTTCTCTTGTGATCTCTGGGGGAATGCGGTGGATGTGTATATCTTGACTTTAGCAAAGCATTTGATTCAGTCTCCTACAGTACTCTTGCCAGGAAGTTAAAGAAGTATGTATTGATGAATGGACTATAAGGTGGACAGAAAGCTGCCTAGATTGTCGGGCTCAACGAGTAGTGATCAACAGCTCGATATCTAGTTTGCAGCCAGAATCAAGCGGAGTGCCCCAGGGTTCGGTCCTGGGGCCAGTTTTGTTCAACATCTTTATTAATGATCTGGATGATGGGATGAATTGCACCCTCAGCAAGTTTGCAGATGACACTAAGTTGCAGGGAGAGGTAGATACGCTGGAAAGTAGGGATAGTGTCCAGAGTGATCACTTCTCGATCTGCAGGCAATGCTCTTACTAATACAGCCCAATATGCTGTTGGCCTTCTTGACAACAAGGGCACATTGCTGACTCATATCCAGCTTCTCATTCACTGTAATCGCCAGGTCCTTTTCTGCAAAACCGCTACTTAGCCAGTCGGTCCCCGGCCTGTAGCAGTACATGGGATTCTTCCTTCCTCAGTGCAGGACTCTGCACTTGTCCTTGTTGAACCTCATCAGATTTCTTTTGGACAAACTGGAGGATTGAGTCCTCCATCCTTAGAGGTTTTTAAGGCCCAGCTTGACAAAGCTCTGGCTGGGATGATTTAGTTGGTGTTGGTCCTGCTTTGAGCAGGGGATTGGATTAGATGACCTCCTGAGGTCTCTTCTAATCCTAATATTCTATGATTCTAAATGTTTTGCTGACTAGCAGCAAGAGAGGTGCTCAAAGTGAACCTGACTTGGGCCTCTCTGATCCCGAGGTGGATAAAAACATTTGGAAGCATCTGCATTAAATTCTAAATATGTCACTTGTAGACACTGAGTAGGTTATCACATTTTAATTAGATACATGATTGTTGTGTACATGATTGTTGTGTCAGAAAAGTAATGAAATATATTTAGATATGGTTCTCCAGTAGTCCCAGCAATTCCCATTCCTTATTGTTTATTTGTGGGATGATGGGATTTTGCCATACACTTATAACCAAAGTTTTCTATACAATTTAAATAACAAGTGTTGAAAAAAATTCTCATTGAAACCAAACATCATTATGACTCTCAAATACTATGGTAATAGACACCATAAAATAGATTAATCACCAAAGTAAAATACTTAGAGACTCTGTTAAAGCTATTGATTTTAAGCTTACTAATGACAATTGTATGTTAAAATAGAGTGGGTAGTTTTGTTTTGATTTGCATATCATTCTACCTGCAGGTCAAACTAGCTATTCTGCTTGTAATATACAAGAATCAGTGCACTCTCAAATGCTTCAAGAACAGAGCCAGTGAGTGTTTGATATGCTCTTTGTGGCACTTCCACTATGTGTAAACTTCACAAAGAAAATTTCAGCACTCCGGCTTGATGGTAGGT
The DNA here is from genome assembly GCF_020497125.1 of Mauremys mutica. Taxonomy (NCBI): domain Eukaryota; kingdom Metazoa; phylum Chordata; order Testudines; family Geoemydidae; genus Mauremys; species Mauremys mutica. The sequence continues at coordinate 67,318,709 of NC_059076.1, forward strand.
TGCTCAGAAGAGAAACTGGCACTTTCACACAGTTGCAGCCTACCTCATTAATTTGAAGGAACAATATATTTTTTCTGTTGTGGGGGGTCTCAGGCATATTTAAAACTAATATTTTTAGGGAGTAGGAAATTACATTTTTGTTCTGTCAGTTTAAACAACATCTTGTCTTTTTAAGGACTAACTCCATGTGCACTGAAAACCAAGGAGAAGCTGAGATTTGGAGCTACCTCCAGTTGCTCCAACGCTCTAAACAGAATCCTCTACACTGGCCACAAAAACATTTAATTAAGCTGGGAGCATATGGGATCAGGCCCCAAGACTCTAATTTGTTTACTTTTAAGGCTCCTTGTATTGGTAAAGACCTGTATGTAGAAACTGACTAGGTTTAGTAAATTTCCCTCTGAATCCACAGACTTCTTAAGCAGTCAGTTTTACCTAAAACTAGCCTGTAAATTACAAGGATAGTGTTAGTTCACTTTAAGCCCCAAATTTAGGTTTTGTAAAAAAATAAGCTTTTAAATAAATTTTCATTTCCTTAAATTTCAAAAAATTAGAAATAAACATTACTCTGTAGTGTTTGCAACTTAAAAGGTGCAAACTTGTGCTAGTGTTTGAAAATCTGCAACTTGAAAAATTTTAAATATTTATAATGTTAACAATGTTTACAGCACATAATAACACAGTAGCAAAGAATACAAATTGTAATTGGAAAGCAAATCCCTGGAGCTTCTACATTGCTGAAATTATTATGTGTAATTAACAAGTATTATTTGTTAAGCATCTGTGGTATGCTCAATGTTATGGTAAATACAAATGACATCAGTTATTGCTGCAAGGACCTCATAGTTTAAAAGTAAGGCTCCTATAAGACAAAATCCATTAGGGGACCCAAAGAAAATTAAAACATTACACTGTTTTTCTTTCTCTGTTCTTCTCTTACATAATGGTGATGTAAAGAAGACATTTGACTGATGCTGATTAGCATAGAGACGAGTGACAAGAGTGGCCTTGCCAAAGAAATTACAACCAAATTTAAAAAAGTATTTAGGCATCAAACTCCCAATGAAATCAATAGGAGTCAGGGTGCTTAAAAGTCCCCTGTGAGCCTAAGTTTCTGCTGGTCAGCATTCAAAAAGCTGCCTAAAATCCTGATGCCACCATTCCCAGATACCAAGCAGCTCAGTGTTCTAGCTCAAGCTGAAACTTTGGAGGCCCTGAAGCAGGATTCTCAAACAAGGCCGTGGAATGCCTATCTTATCAACAGGGCACAATTCTGTAGGTGTTCTCTGAGCATGCCTAAAACTGGTCAGACCCTGAAGCAAGCAGCCTGGATACAGACCACAAACATAGCACACCACCCATCCACCCAAACAACCGCCAGTAGCTCAGGGAAGTGTAGTGCAAGTGTAAGAGATATCTCAAGTTTGAGCACAAGACAGACTCGTCTAGAAGAGCATAGGCTACTTAAGTGGCAGAGCTGGCTTAGGAGAAGGTTTATAGATGAAGATTCCAAGCAGAGGGAGGTGCCTACCTCTGGCCTGTGCATCAGGCCAGCTGTTTAAACATCCTAAGTCCCTCTCCCTGGCATTTCACTCCTGGCTAGTTTAGGCAACTCCCTAGTCAATGTGCTAGCTTCTGAAGATCCCTTTTTTATGTGAACAACTCCTCCCACACATTGTATGGGGAGCCTAAGCTGCTAGTCCAGGGCTGAGGATTTCACTTGGTGTCAGGGGGAACAACACCTAAATACCAGTGAGGATGTGGGCTGAGGTTATTGTGGTGAATTGGGGAAAGCCATGAGGATTTGGTTTAGATTCTATAGGGCCCCTGCTGAAGATATTTGTTTGCAATTTGGGGATCTTGTTAGATTCCTAGCTGCTTTTAGATGATGACAGCAGCAGCATGTACTTCTGGCTCCTATTAGAAAATCCAGCCTTTCCTCTGTGACCTGCCTACTATAACCCATGGAACTAATCTTGTTATACAATAGCTCCTTGGTATACTGGAAGGGTTCCTGCACTGGTGTGTGAATAGTCACAGACTGAAATCCCTGGCAGTTCTCTTGAATAAGTAATCAACATTCTTTGGCCTTTAAGCGTTTAATCATTAGGATATTTTATTGAGCAATGTGGTACATTCTCTATCAATTGACATCTTTAAATCATGACTGGAAGTCTTTCTAAACAATATGCTATCATCAGAAATTATGGCTTGATGCAGATATTTCTGAATGAAATTCTAAATCCTGTTAAATGTAAAACAGACTAGATGATCATAATGGTCCCTCCCAGCCTTGACAATCTATAGTTTTGCCAGGGTTAAAATGAATTATTGCAATGTCCTCCGCATTGGGCCATAACTTAAATCCATCTATGAAATGAATATGATGCAGAGTCTGGCAATCTGCTTCTATAGCTGGTTATGCCACATTACAATCCTCTGAATAGGTACCTGCACCTTTCACCTGTTGGTTTACCAAGTTAAGGTGTTGATTTTGCGGTATAAACCCTAGTGGCCTTAGTCCTGTCTTTGCCAGAGATGGCCTCTCGCCCCATGGGGACTGGTGGCTGCTCGTAGGGGCACTAGGCTTTGACGCCTGCCCCGCATCTCGCGGCCGAGAGGTGGCCGTACAGCTTCCCTCCTGGTCTGTGTGTCCTGTGGGAGGGAGGGCAGGGCTCCGGGGTGCTGAGAGCAGTGCCCAGGTGCGAGGGGGCTGAGCTGGGGGGACGGTACAGCTGTCTGGTAACCCCCTAACAATAGCGGGCGGCGCCCGGCGGGCACGGCAGGGACGTGTCAGCCGAGCCGAGCCCAGCCGGGCCGGGGGGCGGGAGCTGGGCGCGGCCCCTCCCCGAGCGCTGCTGAGCCGCTGGCCGCCGGTGTGGCTCGCTCCTCACCATGGTTGCAGCAGCACAAAGCCGCCAGCGCAGGAGGCCGCTCCCCCCCTGAGAGCCCGGCCCCGCCCGCGCCGAGCCAGCCACCTCCCCGCGCCCAGCCGGGAGCGCAGCCCCGCAGCCCCCGGCAGCCCGGATGGGAGGCGCCGGCGGGGATGCAGCAGCCGCGGAACTGGACGGCGGAGCCCAGTAGAGTAGGAGCCGGGAGCCGCCGCCTGGCGCCAGGACCGCGGGAGCCCCCGGGCCGCTCTCCCCGCTGCCGGCCGGGCTTGGCCGGGCGGCGGCGCTGCTGAGTCCCGGTGTTTCACCCCAGCGGCCGCGAGCCCGGAGCCGGGCCGGAGCAGCGAGAGGCCGCGCCCGCCGCGCAGCGACAGGAGCCGGGACCCCGGCGGGACCGAGCCCCGCTCTCCCGCCGCGCGCCGCCTGGGCCGGGGCTCGGCGCAGCTTCCGACCCCGCTCCGCGGCCGGAGCCGAGGCAGGAGGCGGCGGGGCCGGGGCGCTGCAGCCCGGGGCAGAGAAGGGGCGAGATGGCGTCGTACGTGGATAACAGCTTCCGCCAGGCGGTGATGAAAAACCCGGCGGAGAGGAGCCCCCAGGTACCCGTTTGCTCTTCCCACCCCCTTGTTCCTTCCTCCCAGCGGCCCGGAGGGGAGCCCCGGTACTCCCTGTCCCCCCCAGCGGCCCTGCTCCCTCGCTCCCGCAGACTGCCCCAGAGGGGACCCCCCGCGCCCTGGACCTACCCCGCACTGTCCCAACCTCCCAGGTATCGGCTGGAGAAGAGCCCCTACAGCCTTTGTTTATTCGCTCCCCTTTCAAGAGGAGCCTAATCTCGGGTACCTACCCCCATTGTTTCCCCTGCCCAGAAGCCCCAAGGTACATGCAGGCACGACTTGATCTGTGCCCCCTGGGTACCTCACACACAGGGGCAACAGGTAACTATTTTCCTATACGTGCTTCCAGGTACCAGAGTGCAGTTTTCCTTATTCACCCTCCACTCACCCCGACCAGAGCCCCCGGATAACGAGTCCTCCGTTTGCCAACATTTCCTATAGCTGCTACTTGTTTATCTCTTGTTTGTCTCACACACATATCGCAAACATTTCATCTGTTTCCAGTACTCCTTTCTCGATCTGTGCGTACGCACACTAGCTAATCTGTTTTCAGACATCTCTAATCCCCTTTTCCACTCACGGGCTGGAGGAACAGTCCTATTAATTCACAACCAGCACTAGTTTTAGGATTTCTCTTCCTCTCCCCCCCCCCTCGTAGTGTTGTTACTTTTTGGGGCTCACATCCCCTTAGTCTGTCCTTCCATTCCCACCAGCTCTTTCTTTGCCTAAAATTGGGCAGAGAACCCATCTGTGTGGTCAGACAGCAGCAGAGTCGGTGGGAGGGGGGCACCTCTTTGGCTGTGAGTTTCATAAATCCTGAAAGCTGACTCTGTGGGAAACACTCAGATTTAGTAACTCCTGCTATGTTTTCCTCTTTTCCTTTTGAAAAGTGTTTGTTTTAAAAGAAAACACTATTTTGTTAATAGAAACTTTGAATACCATAGTGTGCACATAGGAGTGCATGATACAACATATTCATTGTTATACAAACTTTACTCAGCCAAAATGTTGATGTATAGGATTGCTAGCTCATGGAAAGAGAAGGAAATATTTTGAATACATTTTTTTCATATTGCACAATGGAGTGGCCTTTTATATTGTTGGCCATTGATTAACTGAGGTTATGTATCTGTCTTGCATCCGAAGAAGTGGGTATTCACCCACGAAAGCTCATGCTGCAAAACGTCTGTTAGTCTATAAGGTGCCACAGGATTCTTTGCTGCTAACACAAGTACAGTAGTTTAATTCTGGAATTGAATTAACTTTGTACATCTATAGCTCATTACAGCATTACTGGCCCATACATTTATAGGAGAGGTGAGTGTGGTATTTTTGGCAAATCTATCCTCCCCAAAATAGGGTGAAATCTTACACAGTAGTATGGGAGAAGGATTTTTGAAATACTTGAATCAGGCTTTACTTGGGGTGGGGTTGTGTGTGTGTATGTGTGGGATAAATAAAAATTGATGCAGTCATTTGCTCCTGCAGGATTGAAAGCACCCAGGGCTTTATAAACATTAGAGAGAGAAGGGTAAGAAAATGTGTAAAAATGTTTTGACCGTTAATTGTTTTTTTAAAATCACGTCAAGGTGAGTGAGTTCTTTCTGCTTTGGAGTGGTGACTGGATGCTATTGCTGCCAACCATCTAAACACAAATAAGCTTTATGCTGATCCCTATGTCAAGCTGTAGTTCAGTAGCTAATGATTCAAGGAGTTATTTTGCTCATTAGTTGCAGTGCCATCTGTCCTGTTTTCTAAAGATTTGTCCTGTTTCTCTCAGATCTCAGTGTGTCCTGATCTTAGTGAGGGGCTTTATTTTTAATTACCATGATTATGCCAGTTTTCTGATTGGCTGTTGACATTTTAAATTGGGGGCGAGGAAAGAACTTTGACTTTTTAGGCAGCATCCAGAATTCCTTCCTCCTACTTCAGATAAGTCATTGTGGATACATTGTGGATATTTTTCATCCTGGTGTTTGTGACAAAGTCAGATCACATATGGAAAAGTATGGCACATATATATGTGTATCACAGTTAGAAAAGATGGTCCTGCTTTTATGAAAAAACATAGAGAAAATTATCTCATTCTAGAACAAATTCCTTTTATTATGTTGAAGATAAAGTTGTGTTCCTGTGTCCTTGCTTGACCTTTACAAATGTCTATTATAGTACTTGCCTTAAATGTTGGCACCAGTATGAAATCCTCTAGGTATCAAAGTAGCACATAGTTACTGAAAAGTTAGATTTGGAAACAGAGTGCTGTTATTTCAGAAGGATACTATTTGTTAACGTAGCAAGATCCCTTGTTCTGGGAGAAGCTTAAATTCCAGTAATGGGAGTCAGACAGGGATGTCAGAGATCTTGGGAGAAGATTATAAAAAGACTGTCAGTTGGTCAGCAGCAGGGATATTGGCAGTTGCTCAGAAATCAGTCAGTCAGGTAGTGGGCCTTCAAACCAGCCTGTGAGAGACAAAACTTCCACTGTGACAGTCGTATATCTGTGCCAAATAAAGTGAACTGTTAAACTTTCCGGTGTCCCTGCCAATCTGTTTTTTTAAAAAACAAAACAAAAGAGTAAGAAATGACGCAGTGAAGACACTAGCATGAATGCAGGGGGTAGAGCCAGTGTGAAGAACGCAGTGTAGAACGCTAAATCCAGAACACTGGGATTGTATTAACGCTGCAAAACTTCAGGTATCGGTACACCAAAAGCCTACTGTAGCAGTCTACACAGAAAGAAACCCTAAATCCATTAGGCTCTGACTGGCCAAAATAGTTAACAAATAAGACCAGATCTATGGGAAACATGCTGCGTTGGCAGTGCTGGAAGTCTTTGAGGCTGGTGATCAAATGTCCTTATTATTGCTTCTGGGGAGAAGGCTTGAAAGAGGAAAATTCCTTTATACTTTTTAGAATGTATAATGTATATATATTTTTTGAGATTTAGATGTTTAAACTCATTTTCTTTAACAGTAGTTGTGAGGCAAAGGCTTATATTTTGAAAATTTACACCTTCATTTTCATCTGTTTTTTTCTGAATTGAGTGGATTGAGGTTTTTTATTTTTTTTTAAAATCATTTATATATTCTTTTTCTTTCTGAGAAGGAATTACTTCAGTTTAATCTTAGGGCAGACAATGTGGCGGTGAGTAAGCTTCTTTCTTGAATACTTTGCAGTTAACAAGCAAAACTTTGAAAAGCAGTATTTTTATCAAGCCATAAAGGCCTTGGTCTTTTGCTTTTTGTCTTCCCTAAATAATAATCCAGATTTTCCCAGCAAGGTAGTCATTTCATTTTGTTTTGAGGAATCTTCAGATATTCTTAAGTGGCATGATTCTGACTGTTATGAAAAAGGGTTGGGAGGAGAATGTACACTCTTATATTGACAGAAATGTGCATAGTCAAGGAAGCATCTGTAAGTCATGTTTCTTTGTTCCCTTCACTGCTTATTGAATATATTTCTGTTTTAACAAGAGTTCTCTATATGTGACCAGCTTCTCATCCTTATTCTGTGACGTTTGTAATTCTGCATTTGATATTAGTGTTTTGTCCTCAATTGTGATGTAAATTTACTATAATGACTTCGTTGTGAGTTGAAATGAGAACAGAGGACTGACTGCAGGATAGCAAGCCCTTGTTTGAACACACAGCTTTGATGATTATTATATATGATTAAATTATGAAGGGGAGGAATCAGTGAAATCTTGTTAGTACTTTTCCCTAGTGCAGAAGTCCTTTTCTAATTTGGACAGATTTTAAAAGGTCCTTTCAGAGCATTGCTTCGGAGATTATTGCAGAAAAATCTTTCACTTAATATTGTGCGAGAGTGTCCTTGCTTATGCAGTGGGTATTCAAAGCCTACCTGAACTATTCTAGTCAATGGAGTGTTGTATCCTAATTCACAAAGAAGCTTAGAAAATAATAAAACCCAAAATGCATATGGCCAGTTGTTTTACATGTGCGTTATTCATTGTGTGTATTGTATAACATAACTCTTATGTAATTGCTTTATTAAGCTATTCATGTTGTTTTCTTTGAAGACTTAAATAGAAAGTTTGGTCACCAAACAAGTTAGTTAAACCTCTAAATGTTAATGAATTACAAACAGATTTATGCCCCTAAGCTTTATGTAATGAAGTGATTTTTTTTCAAACCCTTTTTATATTGTGGCTTTGAGCCTTTTGAAAACAATTTCTTAATGGTTTAATAGTTAAGTAAAACTAGTTGAGTGAAATATTATGCTGTCTGCAGCTTACTGTGAAGAATAAAAGTCCTCTTTAAAAAGAACTTGAAACCTAAACTACTTGGTTTTTACATTACCATTTCTATATGATACATGAACTGATGAGTAGAGTGGTCAGATGTAAATTGTTAATTTTTGCATAATTTTACTTAAATCACCTACAGTAAGATTAGAGCTGTGGGAAGAACTTGATACAAATAATTCCTAAACCCATGGACAAGTTGCTAAAGCACTCTTCTGGAATTTGTCAGTCTGGTACATTCAACAAATTCAGTACTAGAATAATTAGTAGCAGAGGAGTGGCATTAGCAATATGCTTAATGTTGAAAGGGGAGGGTTATCTAGTTACCGATAGCTCAATACTAGTGACATCTGTTAATGTCAGAATACCTCAAGAGAGGATGCCTCTGTTTGGCAGATATTCCATTGCCAAGTATTTGAGGGAAACAATGGTTTAACTATAGGAGGTACCTATATTTGTTCTAATTAAATTTTCAGCATGTTCTCCAGTAGCATTGTTTATGGAATACAGCATTCTTTTATCTGGTAACTGATGAAAGAGTTTAATTGTGTGAGAACTCATTAATAGAGGACAGGCATGAACATTCACTTCTTGATCTAGCATTAAGTTGCTGAATCGTTCCAAATGAGTGTAAAGCTGTTTGTAGTGCTACATGGTCATAGAAAACAAGTGTTTCAAATGGTATTGTATGTGGTACTTGGTTAAAAGGACAAGGTCCGATATATTTTTAAAATGCAGATCTCTTAGCCATCTTATAAATGCATTTGAAGATTAAAACTAATTTTTTAAAAAAGCATTTTTTATTTTGCTGTCTACTTTTTGCATTTAGCTTGGACAATAACAATATGCAAATACAACTGTTGTTAATTTTACTTTCAGGTTCTTCTGCACTAGCAACATGCTGTGAGGTTTGGGTTGCAAATACCTCAGGAGAATGTTTATGTTAAAATGTATTTTTAACCATCTTTAAATGCACATGGGCAGTTGGAAACGAAGAGAGCCAGCCCAATGAGCAGCAATGTAACGTTTTAGATTTGGGAACCCCTAATGTAAGACATTAAGTGTTACACTTCTCTTTTTCAGAATAAAAATGCAGAGTAATTTGTAAAAAGGAAAAAAAGCTAAACTGTAATTGACATAAATATTTATAACATGAGTATCTTTAGTCCTGGACAGGTGAAACACTGATCCCATTATTATTTAGCCTGGCCTGATGCACTTGCAAACTTCCAATCCTGTCCAATGGAAGAATGAGAAATGCAGTGGTTTCACTTACATGATATGTACTTCAAAATCTCTGAACTGGATACAATAAAACTAAAGCAAAAAAAGCTTGTTTATAAAGATTTCTGGGCTTATACTTCATGCCACTCTGAAACTAGTAAAAAGTTAATATGGATCAAATAAAATATTCTTTCAATAAATGGCTTTTGTCAACTTTTAGTAATAGTGGCAGTTGTAACTAAAATTTGTGAGATTATTAGCGCTTTGATATTTGGGCTTGGTTGGCAGGGCTTGAAAAACTTGCCATGCACTTGCCTGCTGAAGGACTAAACCACCTTTTTATTGTATTTTATTGGAGCCCAGAGGGTCAGGAACTGGCCCTGTGGAGCTAACTGATATTCAGATTCATGGGAAGATGAAGTCTTTGTCCTGAAGTGCTTAGAATTAAATTTAAGACCAGACCTAATAAGTGGGTGTAATAAATACGAGGAAAGGGAGGATAAGGAGAATAGTGATAAGGTTACATAGGTTAGCTATGTGCACAACTTGATGATTCCAAGACATTTCTAATAGGCAGAGCTTGTAGCAATGTCTGTGGTTAAGATTGTCTTACACTTCCACTTCCATTACATGTTAACTGCTCTGAAAATTGTGTTGGGGGGAAAATAGGTAGCTCTTGTCAATGTAATGTTTTTCCCCAAGTTTCTTTGAAAAGTCCTAGCATCTCAAGACTGTGAGACAAATATTTGAGGTTTCGCAAGAGGATGTTCCTTGGGATAGGAGAAGTGGCTAGTGCTGCTTGTGGTCTCTGAAAATCACCAGTTGCAAACGTTCAGAGCTAGTTAAAAGTTGTCTGCTAAATCCCTGAACACCCCACCTGCTCTGAGCATGTGTCAGCCCCCAATTCCTCCTTATGTGATAACCACAATGTGCATGCTCCCAGGCACAGAAGAAGACCCCTGGAAGAGTAGTGGGGGGTGGGGCAAGGCAGGGGTTAAAGTAAAAAGAATCTGAGGCCACGTCTACACTACTACTTATATTGGCAAAACTTATGTCGTTCAGGGGTGTGGGGAAAAAACAAAACAAAAAAACCCAAACCGGCATAAGTGGTAGTTTGTATAGTGCTATGTTGACTTAAATGTGTTAAGGTTGCAAAGACAACCAGTCAAAAGTTAGAAAATCCTGCCCCCTTATGTGTATACAAGATGATAGTTTTTAAGTACATGATGGCATATTATGATTCATGCCTCATCGAGTGTATAGATGTGTAGTGCCCAGTAAGCGAGACAGTGGTTTAGTATGTGTTTTTTATACCTATCATTCAATGTCTGACCCACACTGTTCAAAGCCTGCACTGAATATGGAATTTTTATTTGTGGGTTTTTGTGTTATGTGATGGTAGCATCTGAGCGCCTCAAATATTAATTAATTTATTTTCACAAAACCTCAGTGAGGCAGTGATATACTGATTGTCGCTATTTTAGAGATTTACAACAGACACAAAAATATTAAGGACAAAACTTGCAAAAGCGTACACTAATTTCAGGTGCCTTCATGACTGGGTGCTGAGCATCTGCAGCTCCATTTGACTTCAGAAGCAGTTGCCAGTGTTCAGCTTTTCAGAAAATTGGGCAGCAGATATCTCAAATTGGGTTCCCAGAAAATGAGAATACAGTTAGTGGCCACTTCAAATTTTTTTAGCCAACATCATACAGAAGTCTCTGGCAGACCAATGATAAAAGCCAGTTTTCTTGAGGTCCCAGTCCAGAGCCCTACCACAAAACAATCCTTTTTCCTGCAGTCCTCTGCCCCATGCCCTATGCACCCTTAAACTTTTCCATTGAATGGGACATCGGTCCTGTAGAAAAAAATTGCATGTGATCTTGAAATCAAAGATTGTCATGCGTACACATGAGGGCAGAACCAAGTTTATATACCCAACCTTAGTCCTGGTATTTGCCAGCTTCAGAATGTTTGACTTCGTAGCTTTAACAATGTCATTTTTAAGTGTGTTTTTTCCCCTATGGAATTTTGAGTTTTTAAAAAATAAATCTGAGAAATGGACATTCCACCCAGTACAACTTCAGCAACCCCACATGTATAGCAACCCCTCATATACACATCACAAACTGCAGTTTGATCTAAAGAAGAAACTCCATTAGCTAAGACAGTAGTGAGTTGTTGTCCTCTATTTGTCCCGGTCAATGGAGGACGTTGTAGTGCACGCTTTAAGTAGCCTACTAGCAACTGTTTGCCAGATAGCAGTATAATCCTAGGAATCAGGATTATAGGGTTTTATTGATGGCTGTGGAGAAAGATGTGTGGTCTAGTGATTAAAGCAAGGGACTAAGAGTAAAATCCTAGGTGCCAGTTGCTTAGTGATGCTTTGCATACTTATATAGTGCTTATTCATCTGTAAGGCTCAAAGCACTTTGTGAACATGGGTACGCTGGAGCAGTTCAGTTTTTCATACACAATAGTCATGTGCATAGATTTAGCATATTCATTCTGAGAGGAAGTATGTAATTGAATGGATGAGTCTTGGGCTTTATTTTCTGTCCTACCCAGTATGATCTTGTGAAAAAATTTTCAGATTTAGTTACCTTATATATAAAATGGAGGGGGGAAATATCTGAGAAAGTAGGAAAATATGGGTGAGGCTTTACCCAAGGCGGGTTGTGGTGTACCTACATTACTATTCTTTGTAACACTAGCCTTCTTTGAGAAGGTAACAGATGATTTCAGTAAGGCATTTGATACGGTTCCACATGGGGAATTATTAGCTAAATTGGAAAAGATGGGGATCAATTTGAAAATTGAAAGGTCGATAAGGAACTGGTTAAAGAGGAGACTATAACGGGTCATACTGAAAGGTGAATTGTCAGGCTGGGAGGAGGTTACTAGTGGAGTTCCTCAGGGATTGGTTTTGGGACCAATCTTATTTAATCTTTTTATTACTGACCTTGGCACAAAAAGCGGGAATGTGCTAATAAAGTTTGTGGATGACACGAAGCTGGGAGGTATTGCCAATACAGAGAGGGACTGGGATATCCTACAGGAAGATCTGGATGACCTTGTAAACTGGAGTAATAGTAATAGGATGAAATTTAATAGTGAAAAGTGCAAGGTCATGCATTTAGGGATTAATAACAAGAATTTTTGTTATAAACTATACATCACTTGGAAGTAACAGAGGAGGAGAAGGACCTCGGAGTATTGGCTGATCACAGGATGACTATGAGCCACCAATGTGATATGGCTGTGGAAAAAAGCTAATGCGGTCTTGGTATGCATCAGGTGAGGTATTTCCAGCAGAGATAAGGAGGTGTTAGTACCATTATACAAGGCTCTGGTGAGACCTTATCTGGAATATTGTGTGCAGTTTTGGTCTCCCATGTTTAAGAAGGATGAATTCAAACTGGAACAGGTACAGAAAAGGGCTATTAGGATGATCTGAGGAATGGAAAATCTGTCTTATGAAAGAAGACTCAAAGAGCTTGGCTTGTTTAGCCTAACCAAAAGAAGGCTGAGGGGAGATATGATTGCTCTCTATAAATACCGTATATCAGAAGGATAAATACCAGGGAGGGAGAGGAATTATTTAAGCTCAGTACCAATGTGGTCACAAGAACAAATGGATATAAACTGGCCATCAGGAAGTTTAGACTTGAAATTAGATGAAGGTTTCTAACCATCAGAGGAGTGAAGTTCTGGAATAGCCTTCCAAGGGGAGCAGTGGAGGCAACAGACATATCTGGCTTCAAGACTAAGCTTGATAAGTTTATGGAAGGGATGGTATGATGAGATAGTCAAAGATCAATGAACTGCCAAAATTAGGCTATTAGCGGTAAATATGCCCAATGGCCTGTGATGGGACACTAGATAGGGTGGGATCTGAGTTACTACAGAGAATTCTTTCCTGGGTGTCTGGCTGGTGAGTCTTGCCCACATGTTCACAGCTTAGCTGATTGCCATATTTGGGGTTGGGAAGGAATTTTCCTCCAGGGCAGATTGGCAGAGGCCCTGGGGGTTTTTCGCCTTCCTCTGCAGCGTGAGGCATGGGTCACTTGCTGGAGGATTCTCTGCACCTTGAAGTCTTTAAACCACAAGTTGAGGACTTCAGTAGCTCAGACATAGGTCAGGGGTTTGTAACAAGAGTGGGTGGGTGAGATTCCGTGGCCTGCATTGTGCAGGAGGTCAGACTAGAAGATCCTAATGGTCCCTTCTGACCTTAAAGTCTATGAGTCTGTGAGTGAAAGAGAAGGTTAGAACTCATGCTCCTCCTATTTCCTAGGTTGGTATATGAAAATTCCCTTAGGATACTCTGAAGGAATGTTGCCACCACCATTCCAGCTTGAACTGTAACTGCATTTGTTGGAGATGGAGTCTGTGTGGTCTGGGAGTATGCTCTGCATAGTTGGAATACTCAAAATGAAGAATTACTGTCTAAATTCTATGGCATACACAAAATGGTGATTTTCGTCTGGCTTACAACTTGGCCAAATTTGAACATAATTTTATAGGAAACATTGCATCTCAGCGCTGTCTGCCTGCCAGACTTCAGCTTCCTACTTCAAACCTCTCAGGACACCAAAAGTTTTGTGTTAAAAAAAAAATTGTCAAAACTCCCTATTTTTCACTAACATTGCTCTTGGAAATGCCCCCCAAAATCAACCTGAGATAGAGACCAAGCATGCAAAACTTTTTTTTTTTCCTCCTTAATGGTTAGTTTGACAAAACTAGAAGTGAAAACCAAGTTTTCATGGAAAATGTTAGAACAACCTTAATTATAAATGTCTACTCTGCTTATAATGACCCACACTTGCCTTTTATTTCACATTGTCATTTCCTGTAAGAATCATAGGAGGAAGTTTGTCTTAAAATCACTCCTCTACATCAAATACTTCATTAGACTAGTTCAAGGAGAGTGTTCAATGCTTAATAGTCAGCATGGAAGAACATGGGAAGGTTTTTCTAGGAACCATGAACAAACAGGTGGCTGAGGCTGGTATCAGGGGCCTGGGGGAAGTGCTCAGAAAGATAGAGAATTTATGTAGCGTCCCATATGATGGGGCCTCAACTTGGATGGTGGATTGGCAAGACTACTCAAAATATCAACAGGGTCTTGCATAGAGGAGGAGGGAGCTAGAAGTGGTCTACCAGGGGTTGGGATTGTGGGTGTGAATTAGTGAAGAGGGGAAGTTAGTGTTGGTTGACCAGGAAGCTGATGGAAGTGAAAGAGAGAATGAATTTGTAGCAGAGCATGGTTGTGGTACTTTTTCCAGAGGGTTCCACTGGCATGTGAAAGAGAGTTGGAAGGCAGGAAGACAAGAGTGGGGGCCCGATAGATTTTTGAAGAGGTCCAGGGTGATGGAGATTGTGGAGCAGGAGGAATCAGCAATTGAGTCATCAGAGCACAAGAAAAGAGAGTATGGAAGAGATGGTACAGAGAGGCAAAAGTCATTGCTATGAATGGGCTGGAGACTGGAGAGGCATGAGGTCCACATGTGGAAAATATGATAGGAAAATGCTTGGATGGGTTAGTGTGTGTGTGTGTGTCTGTGTGTAGTGAGGAGAGCAGAGTTGAAGGGATTTGTTCAGAGTAGAAGTGGAGGTTGGAATTGGAATGGGAAAGAAGCAGCCTTTTTGGGGGGATAAACTAGAACAAATATAAAATCACTAGTGGGATCTTGAGACAGCAGTCTGCTGAAAAGTCTAATTCCTTCCTGACATGTTATTCCTAGTTGGTGAGTGCAGTCCCTGGACCAGGGCCGGCTTTAGGGCGATTCACCCGATTCCCGCGAATCGGGCCAGCCCCTCCACCGACGTGCCGCCGAAGGCACCGGCAGCCAGTTGAGCTGCCGCCGAAGTCCTGCCGCTGTCTTCGGCAGCAGCTCTTTGAAATCGGGCCCTACAGTGCCTAAAGCTGGCCCTGCCCTGGACACTGCTTTGGGGTTTTATCTTCAGCATCAGCCACTATCAACATGGCTATTAGGTGTCTTATAAACTTGAAACTCTATGCCTTCATATCTTCTGGAAGGGAGAAAGAGCCTTTCTTTTGCCTCATCTGTCCTTCATATCTTCCTGACTGCTGTGAGGAGGTTGAGATTCAGTTATTCTGCCAATTTGTCTTTTGGTGCGGTCCTCCCCTATGAGTAGTGGTCCAGTTCCTTCCTCTACTGATAGTTTTCTCCAAGCTGCAGCAGTATGAAATTAACACGATTCCTGACAGTTTCACTGCTTCCCATAGTGCCCTCAGTAGCAGCAGTGAACTTTACTTTTCTTCTTGTTAAAGCTATGAGCAGCAGCAGCATGACAGAGGAGCTGTCAGTAGATTCAGACACATTTAAAGTTAGCAGTAAGGAACTTTTGAAACCCACCTTCCCTTCCTGCTCTTGCACTGATCTCTAATATAGGTGGCCTCAGGAGCGAGCAGTTTGTATTTACCAGGCTACAAGCCCAGGAAGCAGCTCATCAGCCCAAGTTTTTTATGTTTGCTATCTCAACTTGCATCTCAGATTTGGGAGCATGTGTCCCTACCCACAGAAGTAGCAATGAACACCCCCATCCCTCCAAACAGCATGAACCTTCTGGTGAGCAAGGGGAGTGAGTGAACAACCAATAGAAGGAAAATCTGAGTAAAAAGGGAGAGAAAACAAGACTGGAGTGATGATGGGACAGGAGAAGAGAGAACTGCAGCACAAAAAGGTTGTTGTAGTACCATTGTATTACTGAGACAGCAGTTGGAATCTCAGTATCAAGACTCATGCTGGAATGATAAATTTGTAGTAGTAGTGGAAAAATCAGTTCTGGGCAGAAGAAATTACCAGTTTTCATGCCTGTCTGCTGATAGAACTAGCAATGGAGAAAAATCATAATCTGTTTAATATTTTTTTGCTCACTGTGGGAATAAAATTGAAGCTTGATGCAAGTAAATGGCATAATGCTTACTGCAGCACACTTTTGTATGTTTTTTTCCTCCATTGACAAACATCAGCTCTTGATATTTGTTATGAATCTGTTTTAAAAAAAGAAGTGTATGTAGGCTTCTGTACCAAACGTTACCTAGCAAGTACATTTATTCATCTGCTTAGAATAGCTTTAAATCCTTTTTCAGAAAAGGTAGTCTTCTAAGCCTATTATAAAATCCAGTGGATGAACTGGTTGTAACAACTACTGTTCTCAACTTCCAGAACTCTTATAAGCTGTCTGCTCAGGTGAATTATTGGTAAGTGATCTCTGCTCATTTTACCAATGGCTTGGTCCCTATAATTTAGGTTTTCATAACTCACTTTTCTAGGGTAAAAGTGCAAGTCTCTGTTCAGTTGATAGCTCTTAAAGCCATCATACATACACTGAACAGTCATTGTAAGAACTTAAAATTACTTTTAATAAGATAAATCATTTTCTGTAATATATAGTATCTTGTCCCTGAGAGAAAAGTATTGCAAACATGAAAGTAATTTTTATTTTCTCTTGGTTGTACTGGGGAACTCTTTCCTATAGAAGACATCCCCATTTTGGTACGTTACTAGCTGAAGAAAAGTTCTGTTAATGATTTTTAATCATCTAGAACTAATGTTAATTCATGGCAAGGGAGTAGAAATAGTCTTTGAAAATGGAAGGTGAGTATGCAAACCATATGTATTCTTTAGTTTGTATCATGACCATGAATTTTTACTATAATTTAATTTTTGTTTTAATATTCTAGGTTTTAAAAAAGTATTTATAATATTGCATGTTAATAACATTGAAATGGGAAGTGGAGGACCATTTGTCATTTGAAGTTCTAGAAGTCAAAAGTTCTTGTCACCTACCCATTTTGTCTACCCTATGTTTCATACTGTTTCAGACATCCTGAATGTGAACTGATTAATGCTACTTACTCAACTATAGGTGATGGAAATTTGCTTTTTAAAAAAGAAAGCTTGTATTCTGCAGAATGTGTGTGTGTTGTCATGTCATATGCTCTTGTCAAAAATGCCAGTTGTATAACTGCATAACTGAAAAATATAATTCTATAACTTTCTCATTTCAGAATTTTGGGAAATGTACATGTGTAAAAATGAAAATGAATTCGTGTTCATGAATCTTCAAAAAGTTTACAATAAATCAATGTTCAGATGTACAGTAAATGACTGTAAAAAAGTTCCCAATAATTTATTAATGTGAAAATTGGGGACTCTTTGTCATGTAAAAATAATTCTGAACCTACACCTTTAAAAATATGATAAAAATCTACTATACAAATTCTGGTCAATAGTTTCATCTAAGAAGGTGTGTGTGTGTGTGTATTCTTGTCATTATAATGGAATTCTGGTTATGCCCTTAACTATGGATGGGTGTTGGGTGCCTCTTTAGCATAATGTCTTAGCCTGATTCAGCTGTTCCTGCCCAGGTAAAATTCCAGTTGACTTTACAGGAAACTTCCTCACAAAAGAAGTGAAGGACCAGATGACTAGGTGGTAATGCAGTTGTGGTTTTTTTAGAGTGAGGTTAAAATATATATTTTTACCATCTCTTCACAGAAAATATAAACAGTGGTCAATATAGTCTGAAGGTGTGCTGTTCCCAAACATAGCCTGAGCAGAGTGAAAGTGAGTCGATGAATGGCAATTTCACTGCTGTCCAAAGCGTTCTGAACAGCAATAGTAATGATGAACAGTCTCTCTTTAATTTCACTTTTTCATTGGACAAATCATTAGAGAAGAGTGCTCTCAAAGCAAGTTCATTTTTGTATTTTCAGAAGGATAAACTTTTATGTTTTCTCAAGAATCATCTAGTCCATCAGTGTTTGAACCAACTGTCATCATGGGTGGAAAGCAAGGAAACTTGGTTTGCAATATATTTTTGACTCAGAAGGCACCCATGTGCACTAGTGATGGGCATCTAATAAATACTTGTAGTAATTATATATGATTTTAATATAATATAATCTATACTGTGTTAGAAGGTCTATGATAGACATCTATTGACACTGATTAAAACAATTAAAATATGTAGGGTGTAGACATACTAGAGTTGTGTATATCTCATAGCCAAGTTCCTTGTTCATTTTAGTGTTTACAGGTATTTTTAAAAATAGAAAAGTAGTAGTAGTAAGTTGGAAGATTTTTGTTTTGTTTTGTAAATGTACCACATAACGTCTTTTGTAGGCTGTGCTAAAGGGAGCAAAATGATCCTGTTCCCCAATGGGATTTTCATAGCTAAATGGTGTCCCTATTTGTTCTGTTGTCTCTACGTATTCTTTCCTTTGTATTTTTTTTTCCGAAGTAGCAGCATATCATCTTGACAAGAAGTCTCTCTCACTTTGAAACTAAAAGGCTGTAGTTCAGACTTTGATTTTAAAGACTAATTGTAGATGTTCAGTTTTAAAATAGCCCTGAAGACCAAAACAAAGACTTGGGGGAGGGGGGAAAATGTGCTACTGTGAATATTTGAAGTCCTATTGTCCATTATTCTCAGTGAAGAAGGAATGTTATGTGCAGATGATGAAAGATATGGGAAAATTAATAGATTTTAGGGGTAGCAAGTTAGTATACCTTTCTTGTAGTTCTCTGAAAGTAGCTGTTACAATGAAGGACCAAAGCTGTTACAGTATGGCAATATTTTTTCAGAAGCATTTTGTCCTTGAAAAATCTGTTTTTCAGCTAAATGAAAATAGTGTAATTTGAGTGAAATACTGCAAGATTACTTATTGTTGAGGAATTTCATAAAACTTGGAGAGGGCTTACTAATGAAGTAAATATAAATATGGAGGATGTGAGTATTATTACAGAAGACATATGACAGAGTTCTCAGACATACAAATATTCTGTACATGCTTGTCTGAGAATTACTGTTGTGGAAGGAATTTTTGTAATGGGTATTAGTTCTAACGTCTTCTCTCATCAGGATCCTGCGTTGGTGAGAGAGAGACTGAGAAGGAGGTAGCAGTATCTTGGCATATAGCGTGTTGGGTGGATCTGGTATCTGTGTAATGACATCACAAGTGAATGATACTTTTCTGTTCCAGATTGGACCTTGTCTGATATTGTCTGCTCCCCCACTACTCTGTTCTGCAGTAAGTGAAAAACAGCTACTTGCTGTGCAGAGGTGAGAAAAGTGGCATTCTGGAGAGCATCTTGAGGGACCCAGAACTTGAAGTGTAATTTGATTTTTATTGGCATGCAAACAGAATTAACATGCAAATAACCACACATGTTGATTAAGGGAAATCAGATCAGTATCCTTTAAGTCTAGAAAATACATAATATACCATGTTGTGTCTAACTTTGAAGACTATTACAAGATACTGCTGCTGAAATCTTACGTAGAGAATACTCTATTTTAAGGCCAGAATTCCCTCTTCCAAACATTAACCCTACTAAAAAGAGGATTAACAATACCTTGACAACGTAAGAGTAACAAACACCAGCTTCAATTGCTGGGTAGGTTTTGGCTACCTTTGTGAAAGGGGTTTCAGTTCAGAATATAGTAAAAATACTGGACAAAAGAATAATTAGGACTGAATATTAACTGCTCTGAAAGGTAGATATTAGGGTTTAAAAGTGAGCAGGTACAGAAAAATATGAGTCTTTGCATTTCATGTTGCCTGTACACAAGGCACAGTGTACTTCTTAGCAAGTAAGGGATATAGATCTTGCAGCAATGTACATTGTATGTGTATGTTGGAAAAAATCTCAATTCTGTGATATCTCCAGGTAAACTTAATATATAGGATTGAATTATTAACATGAATAATACAATTAGTTCAGTAGTACCTCTTTTGATATTCAGTTTATTTTACACCAGCCACACTTTCAGTATGTTGCAGGTTATCATCTTTAGGTTTCGGAGTTAACCTAAACAAACGAGGCAGCTCAAATCTCTCATGGCTGTTTCAGATTGCTTGCACACTCTGAAAACATCACTGCATCAGTTTGTTCTGTTCCTCTTTTCAGTGTTGTCTGCACAACCACTGGGGCAGAAACATTAAAAAAAATGGAAATTGAGACTCTGGAGCACTATTTGGAGCAAGGAATGATTTCAGTGGCAAATTCCACAGGTGTTTAATACATAGGACCCTGTCTATGTGAAATAAATTCGCCTTTGTTTAATTCCTAGTTGGCAGGTATATGTATTACACAAACCCCAAACTGTCATACTTGTTTGCCATCTCTTCAGAGACAGTAAAGACTGAATGGGTATGTCGATGTGTAGTCCCCCCAACTCGTGGTTGGAATATTGTGGAGAAACTGGCACTATTGCTGCCCAACTATGGGAAAACAGAAACCTCTAGTCTTCAGGGCTGTTGATCCAGGACCTTTCACAAAGAAATTCAATTTTTAAAAAAACAGCTTATTGGTTATGCCAATAAGAGCATAAGCAAACAAGTTGAGGTTATTACATGAAGGAATTATGCAGAAGCCAGAAACATGAGTTTTCTATAGAGACTTTCTGGGGATATTGGTCAGGTTGTCTGATGTGCTCTGACGAAATCCTTGTTTACTGTTTGAGATGCTAAGCAGTTTACTGAACTTTCTTCCTGCTAAGGAGGAAATGAACAGTCATGAAACAGTACGAATGAACAAACTAGCCTAAACTTACTCTAAATTAGGAAGAGAGTAAACCTATTATATGAAGATCTCAGAGTGAGAGACATTTGATGTTGTATTTAGAGCTATTGTATACACGCTTCTGGATAACCTATTACTTAGGTTTCAGAGTGGTAGCCGTGTTACTCTGTATCAGCAAACAGAATGAGGAGTCCTTGTGACCCCTTAGAGAGTAACAAATTTGAGCATAAGCTTTTGTGGGCTAAAACCCACTTTATCGAAAGCTTATGCTCAAATACATTTGTTAGTCTCTAAGGTGCCACAAGTACTCCTCGTTCTTTTTGCTATTGCTTAGGGGAGCTCTTTTTAATAAACACAGTACAGATGTCAGCAAATTCAGTGTGTGAGAAATGTGCTGGTCTGACTGTCCTGAAGACCAAAATATTTTATTTTATAATCAACATTGGTATGTGTTATATTCCTAAGGGCTAGTTCATGCTTAGGGCTTTAGCCAGCCACCTGTAGGGTCAGAAAGAGATTAACAATTTCCCCCCCCCTTTGATCTCATTCTTCTGAAGCATCAGAGATGGTCATGGCTGGATATGGGACACTGAATGGTGTGCGCCAGTGGTCTGACGTGGCACCAAACTATTCTCTCTCAGGTGCTTGGCTGACTGGTTCTTACTCACATGCTCAGAGTCTAACTGATGACCATATGTGGGATTGGGGTCAGATTGGCAGTGACCTTATATTTTTACCTTCCTCTGCAGTGTGTGGGTGAGGGTCACTTGCCTGGATTTCTGGGTATATCTTACTTATTTCCCTGCCATTGCAAGGGTCTCAGGCATTGGTGCTCCTTGGTCACTCCTGTTATCTGCTTATGACACGTATGTCTGGTCTCCTTTGGGATGTAATACTTTGGTCTAATTTCAGTTGTTTGGTTTAGTGTGTGGGTGGTAGGTGGTGTTGGTGACCTGTGACATACAGGAGATTAGATTAGATGGTCAAGTTTTCTCTTTTGGCCTTAAACTCTGACCCTATGAATTGGAATTGGCACTGGTTTCTTCATGCTGCCCTACAGATCTGTTTTGGAGGGATTGCTTTCTGGAATGAGAAGGTAGCTGAGTTTAGATCGTCATTCCTTGGCTTCTCTGCAGAAACTTCCTGCAGTGGGCCTGTTAGTACTGGTGCTTTGTTTTTGTAGGTGTTCATTTAGGAACTAGACTGAGAAAATCAGGTCATTGGACATAGGCCACTGAATAGCCATCGTGTGGCAATAAATTTTAGTTACTACTATGTCGGCTGGGTTTGACCTAACTAATTGTGGAGACTGTTCTGTTCCCTGAACTTTTATTAAAGTAGGTCACTTGATCACTGCTGTCTCGTGTGTGTGTGTGTGTGTGTGTGTGTGTGTAATGGGTAACTAGGAGGTAGTCAATTTCCTAGGTTAGACACCTGCGGCTGGCCCGTGCTAGCTAACCTGGGCTAAGGGGCGCGGGCTAAGAGGCTGTTTGACTGTGGTGTAGAGTAGACTTCAGGCTAGATCCTTGGCTCTAGGACCCTCTGAAGTGAAAGGCTCTGAGAGCTCAGGTACCAGCCTGAGCCGAAGCATCTACACTGCAGTTAAATAGTCCCTTAGCATGAGCCCCATGAGCTACAGTCAGCTGGCATGGGCCAGCCATGGATTTTTAATTGCAGTGTAGACATATCCTTACTCCCCCCACCTCCCCAAAATATCATTGAAGTAGGATTGTTTAACTATTTTAAAGAAGGTTACAAAACAAGAATATGCAGCATCTCTTTTCTGTACTCAAGAAAAATCACCAGACCACTAAATATTTTTGAGAACGATAACAAAATTGTTCTGAGATGGTATAATGGTTCCAAGGAATCTTCGTTTGGTGAGCTAAGGGAATTTTGTGTGGATTGAATTCCCATTATTTAACAGTTGCCCCTCAAAAGTACTGAGAGAACTATGCATGCCAAACATACCATCTGAATCTGTAAATAGATATGTAACAGAATATGAATTTTTTCTCATTTTTTTCTTCACTCTTGTATCTAGCCTCTCTTTTCCATTAGTCTCTGTTCTATTAGTGTGGCCTCTTAGAGCTCCTCCTCCTTTTAAACTCCTCATTATGATTTTCTGTCTTTAATTTTTTTATCCTGTTTAATTTTTCATTTGATTGCAATAGATGAAAACCGATAAATTGGTGATTTGGAAAAGGGTCTAGAAAGAAAAGTAGAGAAGTATTCTTGGCTGACTGTTTTATTTTTGTGTATAATTCATATAAATACATATACATAAAAATGTTATGTCTGTGCTGAAAATAAATCCTTTATTTTTTTCACAAATTCTTTCATAGTACATTCTTCATAAATTATTTACATTTTTTTCTTTAAACAACAACAAAAAAAGTCCACACTATGCTGTGAACTGTTTTTGTGTACTTTAAGTTCTCTTTTATGGCATTAAAGTAGTATGGTAGATAAACTAGCATCAGTATTATGCTAAGGGAATTTAACAATTTTGCATGAGAAACTACTATAATTTGACTTGTGTATAGATTTTTATGGGTATACTGTTGTATTTTAACTAATGTTCTTCAAAATTATCATGTCATACAGGAAGATGCGATTATAGTGCAGATGTATTTTTCTGTATTTAAAATTAAGACTAAAGTCTGGTAGAAACAAAACAGTGAGAGCTGCTTTGAGTCTCAAACTGTTAGTGTGCTGTAATAATTGAACAATTACAGATGTATGGGAAAGATTTGCTTTCTGCAAAATATGATGTGGTCTACCTTTGTTAGTAAGTGAGTTGCAAAATCTACGTGGAGTGTCTGCTCTTGAGATGCGGCAGTGTGGGTTTGGCACAGTGCGTACGCAGGTATATATGCTCACGCTGTAAAGAGTAATAGTTACTGTTAATAAATCTTGAACAGAGATTAGTTTGTTTAAAATAGGTCCACTCTAATGATGTCCCTTAGGTAAAGAACTGCTTTTATGTTAAGTGCCATTTCTGTTAAAACTGCAAAGTGATGTGTGTTTTCATTTAAGTGGTTATATAATTTAATAAAATATTCTGTGTTTTGGGCTAGATTCTTATCTTAAAAAAACAAATCTTGTTAACAGCAGCTTCATGATGTTTACACTAGAACATTAATTTATTTTTAGGTCTGGTTCCTCAGTATTTGTCAGCCAAGTATTGGCTTGTCAACTTTAAAGTTCTACAGTTGTTACAATGCAGTCCAGAGTTGACTTGCCTGAACTGTGCATAATAATTAAGCCTGATGCATCAAGGAGAGTTGTAGGGTGTTGGGAAATGCACAGACGAAACTATTCAGCCTTTGTAAAATGCACAAACAGGTAGAAATATAGTTTAATGCAGTGTTTATTTAATTGTTTAACTCTAATAGTTATACTACATCAAATTGAATTAATATGGTAAAATGTGTATGTGTGATTTATAGGAGGCTCCTGTAAGTTTCCTATGCACATGATGGGATAATGTTAGTCACCAGTACTGAAACATATTTCTAAACTAACTTGCTCCTGAACAGTTCAGCCTATATGGAGAAAATAGCGACCGTATTGTGCAAGTGTGTTTTGGCTGGCACAACTCATACTTTTTTTTTTTGTCCTTGTGCATCTCTGCAACAAAATTTAAGATTAACATAAGATTGATTTCTGGTCCTCACATTTCATCCCTTTGTTTGTGAGCAGTTGTTTTCCTTCTCTAACCCCTTCCAATTATAAATGTCGTGGATGTAGGACTTACCTGACAACTGGGACCAGGAAATTGCCTCCTTCAATGATGCTACTTATGTTTGTTGCAAGGGCCTGTCCATCTAGAAATCTTCTTGTCGTGTGGAAGCCCAAACCATCAACTCCACAATATCTGACTTGGGAAGTGAAAATGGTGTAGCAAAGACATGGCTGGTTTTGCCTCTAGTTTTGAATCCTAACTTTGATGTGGACATGGAGACAATAAAACAGCTGTCTGGTTAAATGCAGAGGCCACAATTTTATTTTAACTTGAACTGTAATTTAACTGATTGAAGAGTGTGCTCTCTTGAACCTCCACATGTCCCGTCCCCCCCAACAACCCAATAACAACAAAACAACCTACCCCTACCTCCCAGGGCTATTCCAGTCCAGATTTTCACTGGCTGCAGTGGCTTCAGTGTATTTTAGTCTGGATGCCACAACCCTGCCTTTCTCCCATCTTCTGCCGTATAAGAAATAGGAGAATGAGTGAAACAGTTTAGCTCTAGATCCCAAACCAGGCCTGGATGCCAAAATTAAAAAGGTGAAAATACTCATAGAGCTCATTACAAATACTACATGCAGGGAAAAATCCCTTTCAGGCCCTCAAAAGACAATTGGTTGAGCTCCTGGCATTTTGGAGATATAGCACGTCTACCTGAAGGCAACCAGGTTGTGGGAGTGATATGGCTGCATTGGCCCAATGAAAACCCCAGAGAGTAGGGAAAATTGTGTGCTCTTTTTTTATTAAATTATTGATTTATTTCCCCAAAAACCTACCAAACCCCCACCATTGTCATCTAAGATTGTGCAGTCTCATCATTTTATGTAGCTGAAGAGTTTGGCTACACTTACACTTCAAAGCGCTGCCGCGGCAGCGCTTTGAAGCGCTAAGTGTAGTCAAAGCGCCAGCGCTGGGAGAAAGCTCTCCCAGCACTGTCCGTACTCCACCTTCCTGTGGGGAATAACGTACGTTATTCCCCACAGGAAGGTGGAGTACGGACAGTGCTGGGAGAGCTTTCTCCCAGCGCTGGCGCTTTGACCACACTGGCGCTTTGCAGCGCCGCAATTTGCAGCGCTGGAGAGGGTGTTTTCTCACACCCTGCTGCAGCGCTGCAAATTTGTAAGTGTAGCCAAGCCCGAAGTTATTTTTGTGGTACTGCCCATTATGTGCTTGGAGCTTTCCAAACACTTAAGGAAGTTTCATGAGTTGAGGAGCTCATAACATGGAATATAATGGTCATTCCAATATAAATATCAAAAGCCTCTTTCTGTTTTCTAATCTTTTAAAGATTATATTCCACAATAAACCCTTAAAGGGAACCTGTTCTTTCTGATGTACTTGGCCCTAAGGTACTGTGAATGAAAGCTAACTACTTTACAATTGTATAATTGACTGTGATTTTTAAAAAGTTAGTGAGTACTTAATTTAGCCCTTTGGAGTACACAAATGAGATTGGATATCTTGCTTTTTCACCTATTGCAATTTATTATTGATGAGTTGTTTCATCCTGCTGTAGGTATTGCACTATTTTTGTTTAAAAATAGAACTACCAACAAAATTCAGATTTGTGGCTTTATTTTAAATTTGAAATAATTTGCTGCCATATATATTGCTGACCTTTATTTGCATTTTCTACTTTGGAAAGTTGCTTAAGTATGATAAAATCCAAATGTGTGCAATCTGTGTATTTAGCGGTCTTCAGGAAAATTAATTACTAGTTTAGTTTCTAATGTATATTTAAATGTGCAGAGTTGTGCAAGAGATGCTCATTGATCCCCATTGGAACATATAATTGAAAATTTTCTTAGCTATTAAGCTTGCAAGCATAGTCCATTTTTTTTAAACTTTAGTCCAACTGGTAATATAATATTCATTAGAGTTAGAAATGGCGTCTGTTTTTGTTCATTTTTGTTTTCTGAAGTCTGTTTCTCTAATGTTTCTTTCTTCTCAGTGGGTATAAATCTTCTAACAGAAGAAGGAACAGGAAAGAGGCAATCTCTTTTGACATCATTCTATGATAGGAGGCTGGCTGGCTGATCCTGTTCATAATTTTCCTGTATCAACTGTAGAAGGAGAGTAGACTCCTTGTTTCTTAACATTTTCTTTGGTACCTTGCCCTTCCCCTCCCCTGTTCAATGTTTTCTGCTGTCAAGGTTAGATTACTGTTGAGGAAACCTTAAGTGAAGTTTTTTCTTTATTTCTGTTTCTATAGCTCACAGTGTAAAGGCTGATCTCTTGTTTGTTGTGTATTTTGCCTCCTCTAGTTGGCAGGGATTGCTCTGTGAGAAAGTAGCCCTTTGGTTTCAGAGTATTCTGATTTATTGTGTGGGAGACTGGAACCTCTGCTTGATATAAACAGAGACTTCCCTCACAGGGCTGGGATTTGGGGTTGCAGTCCCAGGGCAGCGAATGCTTTGTGGGTGGTTGGTGCCCTTTGGTGGGCTATATAAGGCAGTGGTGGTGCAGGAGGAGAAGGATTCTGACCTATGATTTGTGCCCTCCATGAATGTGGACCCTGGCTAAGTTGCTGGAAAAGACAGTGAGTTGCCATAGTAAAAAGTGTGGGAACCATTGCCATAGGTGAAAATTCTGCTCTCTAGTGGACCGCCAGTACATGGGTCCTTCTATAAGAGTAAAGTAGGCTCTTGGAGGGTGCTGTTTTTATCCTTGTCAGGGGAGTAGTGGAAGTCTTGATTTCAGGGTGCAAAGCAGGGCTTTGGAGCTGTGCTCTGGCTCTGGTCCAGGCAAAAACCTGTTGCTCAGGGCTCCGCGCCAAAGCCCTGGTGCAAAGTTTGAGGTCTAAGGGAGAAGATGCTATACTATTCAAAGTGAGAGAGCTCAAGCATCTTTAATAAAGATGTTTTTATCCAAAACATTTGGAAGTCATTGAAGCTAAATAGATGTTAACAAAAACAAATGTAAAACAATATTAAACAGTTGGACTAAAAATTTCCTCCTCCTCTCTTGATGCCACACTTCCACTAGTTCTCCAGTCATGACTGTGCTTATTTGTGTTAGAAAATACAGATGAGCTAGTGCTGAACATGTTTTAGCTGCAATTTTCAGGCACTGTTCAACAGTGGTCAATACTGCTTCAATAACTATGGCTTTTTTAACTGAAGCAGTGTTTTTACTAAACATGGGTTGTTCTTATTTAAGCTTTCATTTTACCTGTTCACAATACTTGTTCAGCCAACCAGTAGCTCACAGCAACACACAGTAATGATTTAATTTTGTAGCATATACAATCTGTCATCCTGTGCAGAAAAGACCTGAATTATTTAAAAAATGTCTTTTCCTAACTGCTAGTTCTGTAAACTCCACCTGGGGTCTGAAAGTCAAGCTATTTTCTTTCTGCATTGTTCACCACCACTGGTAAGATAAATTCTGCACTCTGCTACCTTAATTTGACCCCCTCCCCGGGTGCATTTGCATTATGATAGTCTTCAATTATATAATCGTACTATTTTATTTCATGGGACTCCTGCCTTATTCTTTGCATAGGATGGACTGAGCTTTGAGGATGAACAAGTGAGGGAGGCTGTTGTCTGTATGACCTCTGCTTCATTTGTTACAGAAATTGGAAGGTGTGTAGTGAATGAGATGGAATTACAGCAAGAGAGAGGATTTTTCTCATGGTGAAGACAGTTGAATGTCACTGGAGAACTGGATTCTATTCGTGCCTCTGCCACAGAGTTCCTAAGTGATGCTAGCAAGTCACTAAATCAAAATGTTCACAATTGGCCACAATAGCATATTCCACGTTTTCTGGACATATGGTGCCAGATTTGCAGAGGTGATGAACACTCACAGTTGCAATTAAGTTAATTAAAGCAGTACTTTGAACATATAAAATGCTATAAAAAGAAATAGTCTGAAAAATCAGACCCTATATGTCTCTAAACCGAGCATCCAAAATTAGTGGATGCTACTGACAGTTTTGGCCTTAATCTCTGTGCTTCCATTTCATGGCTGTAAAACTGAGATAATACCACCTAATCTCACAGGAGTGTTATGAAGATAAATTAACTATGACCTGGGCCCACACATTGAATGTGGAGGGGAAAAAAAGAAATACTGAATAAATGCTGATTCACTGAATGAAGAAGGTATGGTGACCAGATGTCCCGATTTTTGTAGGGACAGTCCCGATTTTTGGATCTTTTTCTTACAATGGCTCCTATTATCCCCCCACCCCCATTCCGATTTTTCACATTTGCTGTCTGGTCACCCTAGAAGAAGGCATCCTGTGGAAGAAATAGTACATGACCATGTAATTGAAATCTATCATGCATATGCACAAGGGAGCAAAATAAGATTGTACATGCGACCTTAAGTCTGGCATTTCCTAACTTCTGAGAGCTTGCATGTGCAACCTTAATGTATTTTTTATGTAATTAAATATATTGTGAAATTTAAATGGTGATACTACCACTAAAATTGCAAGCAATTTTTTGAAGACTTAATGGCTGTGGGAAAGGTTGCCCTATAGGTGGACCAGCAAGGTCTGGGAGCAACCTTGCTAGTGGGAAACACAACACCCACTTTCTCCTGATATCCAGAAAATGGGAGAGAGAGGGCTTTCCACCTGGGTGCTTCCTCTGTAAACCTCTTTTGAGAGCTTTCCTCTTTGGTAATGACATATGGCTAATACATTAGGTTTTCTAGGCAATGCTAGTAGGTTTTTGGTAAACTTTCCAAGCCTTATCTGGCAAATCAATATTTATTTTTGTGGATGTGTAGTTTTAAAGCAGACCATGTTAGGAAACTTCTTCATTGAGACTGTGTTCTAAGGAATGAACAGAAGTCATGCGTGGGGAGGGAGGAAGAGGAGGAGAAAAGAAGGTAATGCTGTGAGTGAAATAGGAAAATTGATTTCAAGATTATACTGTTCAGGTTTAAAGAACCACTTTATTTTAGAGAAAGCATTTGATTGTAATCACTCGCATTGAAAGTTGTAGCATTTGCTGTTAGCTTTAGTGAATGTAAATAATGTAACGTGAAAGCATAAGTGTTTATAACTACTTATTTTGGTATGAAAATGTAGTTCTGATTTCAGATATTACTGCATCCAGTGATTGGACCATAAAAATACCAACAAAAGAATGTTCACTGATGAATCAGCAGTATTGAGGAATTTGAATGTGCAGGCATTCAGTTGTAATGGCAGTATTGACGTGTGGTATCTGCATTGACATTGGCTTGAATTTGATAGGGTTTGGGGAAAAAATGTCAATAGCTTGGGTGTTTTACATTTGCAAGACTTAAGATGCTGCAGTAATGAGCTGTAAAAAAGTTTTGTTAATGGACAGCCTATTGTTAATGAACAACCATTTACGTGCAGTTTCATTTCAAATAGTTGCAGACCCCATTCATTCATGAAATATTAATGTTCTCAAAGCAAGAGAATGAAATGAATGTGTTTTATGGGAATTGTTTAACTTGCTTATTCAGGTTACTTAATCTTATTTTTACTTCAGCTAGCTAAGAAAATTCGTGGTATATCACTTTCTTTAGCTATAAGGTAGGACTCTTTTAAAAAACAAACGCCTCCCCCACCAAAAGAAGAAAAACCTGTATCAGACATGGTAACCAGAAGATTAAACCTGTTTGCCACAAGTAAATATAAAAGATGGGGGAATAAGTAGGGTTTCAATGAGAGCAACCCAAGTGAGAAGTCTATAGTCTTCCCACCACTTGGCTAGTAGGAAAAGGGAAGGTGCTGGGATACCTAGCAGGTGTAAAGCTCCAAAGAAGTGTCCAGGGACTATTTTTCATATCAGCCTGTGGTTAGTAGGTGTTTTATACATCTAAAGCTCTGTCTACCTGTCGGAAGAAAGAAGGACTTACTGGTTTCTTTACAGCAGCCAGGAGGTTCTGGAGTAGAAAAAATAAGCTGATTCATGATTCCACCATTTCTGCAGCAATATTGTTTTGGGCGCTCGACTTTTGTGAATGACTTCATAACCTCATGCATGGTGTGGAAGACATGATTCTTCAGTGTTACTGCTGCCAAGAAAGTTATCAGTTGTAGCATTGAAAGCTGTCAGGCTCTTGTTAGTTTCACTCTGCTGCTATTTGTCTGAGGGCTGGTCTACACTAAGGGGAGGGATTGATCTAAGATACAGGTCTGTTGCATCTTACGCTGGGGTTATGTTCCACAGCCAGCACATAAAGCGAAAATCGCATATAGTCAAAATTACATTGAGTGTAATGGCGGGCAGAATTGCCCGCACTACAGGTAGAATATTAAAATTGTTATTTTTCTTCGTTTTGTTTTTGCTTTTGCCGACCGCATAAAGCTGAAATTGCTCATGTTAAATGCGCGTAAGATGCGACAGACCTGTATGCAACTTCAGCCACGCTATTCGCGTAGCTGAAGTCGAAGTATCTTAGTTCAACTTACCTGGCCGTCCTCACGGTAGCGAGTCGACTGCCGCGGCTCCCCTGTCGACGCTGCTTACTCCTCCTGCCGAGGTGGAGT
This sequence comes from Mauremys mutica, assembly GCF_020497125.1. NCBI lineage: Eukaryota > Metazoa > Chordata > Testudines > Geoemydidae > Mauremys > Mauremys mutica. Next base: position 67,349,492 of record NC_059076.1, read on the forward strand.
ACAGGTGTCGATTCACGGATCGATTTGTCGCGTCTAGACGAGATGCAATAAATTGATCCCCGATAGATCGATTACTACCCGCTGATCTGCCGGGTAGTATAGACGTACCCTAAGTGTTCAATAGCAGGAGCAAAGAAGCTATTTGTCTGAACTCAAAACAACACTTTACACTATTCACTTAGTTCCCTTCCTGAATTTTTTTTTTCTGTGATGGCCATAGGAAGGGAATTAATAACTAACCCCTCCTCTAAGGCAGCTCCATCCCTGGGATATCTCTGTGTGTCCTGGCTTTTCTGTCTAGGACAGGGTTTTTCAATCTGTGGATCGGAACCCACAATAGAGTCTTCAGAATGTTTCAAAGGGTTGCATAGCAGCTCCTGTCCCATGGGACTGGCTGAGCTTGCTTCCCTGTTCCAGGCACTGCAACCTCTGGGACCCCAATGCCACTCAGGTTTAACCCAGACATCATGATGAAAGGAGTAGGCCAAATTTGAGTGAGTGGCACTGCAACTCCATGAGCCGAGTTCCACTCCACTCATAGCAATTTGGTTCAGTCATGGGGACAAGGACAAACTTGAGCACCATTGGAACCGCAGAGATTTGCGACACCCGGAGCAGAGAGCTGAGCCAAATCCACCCAGCCCCACATGAGCCGCCACTGTGAAGTGAGTTCTGGGCAGAATCCTACTGAAATCGTCCTAGGGCCTCTGTTCCCAGACTATTTACTGGGTCACAACAGGCCATCAACATTTACAAATGGGTCTTGAGTCCAGTGATAGCAAGGGTGGGAGGACTGGTGTAGGCAGGGCTCCAGCTGGCTGCCTGCAGTTTGAGCACTGTCTCATCTAGCCTTAGTTGGAGGATGCATATGGGACGCAATGGTTAAAATGACAGAAGTGGCAAGTGCATTGTTTACAGCAGGGGTAGGCAACCTATGGCACGCGTGCCAAAGGCGGCACACAAGCTGATTTTCAGTGGCACACTGCTTGGGTCCTGGCCACTGGTCTGGGGGGTTCTGCATTTTATTTTAATTTTTGAATGAAGCTTCTTAAACATTTTAAAAACCTTATTTACTTTATGTACAACAATAATTTAGTTGTCTATTATAGACTTATAGAAAGAGATGTTCTAAAAAATTTTAAAATGTATTACTGGCACGCAAAACCTTAAATTAGAGTGAATAAATGAAGACTTGGCACACCACTTCTGAAAGGTTGCGGACCCCTGGTGTACAGTTACCATAGTGGGAAAAGGGAAGGTCGTGTATGGTATCTGCCAGGGTGTGGTCACGGGACACTTTTGATTATAGTCATTCTTCTTGAATGTAGTAAACTCTTAACTAACCTGCGTATAAAGATTTATTTTGTTATGAAGTTCTGGTTGACTTATTTGAGGTACTATGACATACAGTGATGGGCTAGAAAAACAACCACAAAACATTGTTCCTTGATTAATTGTAAATGCTGAAGAATTAATACCACCAATGTGGCTGAAGTGTTGGTAGTGGTAAGGGGAATCATGGCAAAAAAGTCTAGTTGTAGAGAAGATTTTTACATCGCAGGCTTCTCAGTGCAGGTGCACTTTATTTTTCTCTCTTGCAGTTCTGAATACAGGGAACACAAGAAGTCCAAATTATTACTTTTTTCTATCTTTGCAACAATAAAGGCAAGAAACCTAACTTTACAGCAAAATGGCTATTTAGTCCTCCACAATCACCAGGCATAAGTTCGTGCAGACAATTGACTAGAATTTTCAAGTAGAATTTTTTTGTCAACATGTGGTGACAAAAATCTTTTGGAAAACAAGGTATTGGTTCTATAGATGTGCATTTTTAAACTTACATAGCTAGTAAATCCTTTTTTTTGTCTTCTGTTATTGCTATTATGTCAACATAATCTTTTATTAAAGAGCAAATGCAGACTGCAAAACATCTAAGTGCCAGTTAACAGCAATATTATGTTATCTATCGTCACAAAGAACAAAGCATAGTTTGTTCAGAACCAAGGAAGCAGTTGTGTAAAATATGTGGTGTTTCTAGTCCATTAAAATGTTGTTCATATTTTCATCTCAGATGACTCTTCTTTGTAATTAAGGTCTGTATTGTCAAATGATTCTACTTTAAATTATTTGTAATGGACTTCACTACACTGTGCTCTTGTCCTGTGTTGTTCACTTACTCCCTGAACTTAAAATATAAGGCATCCTCTATTTTTTTTTGTCACACGCATTGTAAATAGTTTTCAGCTTCTAGTTATAAAATTTAACCTTTGCATATAAACTAACATTTTTTCTTACTCAAATATAGTCTGTTATTTTGTGGGCATAACTATCCATAAATATACTTATTCCATTGTGAAAACCAGGATATTTTTAAAATAACATTAATACGTTACGTCTAGCAAACTGTTTTAGTTTGTCTACATTTTGAAATATTCTCATAGCTGGAACTTGAGGAAAGTGGAAAACAAGAATTTTAAAAATATTGAAATGTAAGATCAAAAATAGGTAAAACAGAAGGGTATATTATGTAACTTGTAACTAAAACACTATATTCAAATGTATTAGAAACTGGTAGTACTGTATAATCATCCACAGATTAGATGAATAAAGCACCTTTTGTTTATAAGAATGTAGCCTATCAGGAATGTGAAATTCTATAATTGTGTGGTGTTCCACTGTATTTGTAATAACTAGGGCATATTTTCCTAATTGGTAGATCATATTTGAGGTTATTAGCATGGGGAAGGGGAAAGAGGTTGCTTTTGCTGCCCCTTTTAAAATTATTATTATTATTTTTTTTTAAAGGACAACGTACAGTTTAGTAACATATTTACAGTGATTCAGTTGGGAAGTAAAATACCACACTTTTCAGTAGTCAAACATTTACCCAGATTTCTCAATTGTACTCACTACATCTAAAATTAAACCCCAATATCTAAATTTCTGCAGGAGCAGAGCCTTGTTTAGCTGTTTAATCTTGGATTTTGAACAAAGTTTTCTGATGTACATATTTAGAAATTGCATAATATGCAATTGTTGACAGAATTATGTTGCTTTTAGAACACTAAATGGTGGGACTGTATCATCATGCAGCTCTGGGATGACGAGCAGTGGTTACAGAACTTTCGGATGTGGAAAGCCTCCTTTCTGGAACTGTGTGCGGAGTTCACTGTAGCACTACAGCGCAAGGGCACCAGAATGAGAGCTGCCTTATCAGTAGAGAAGCGCGTGGCAATTGCTGTGTGGCAGCTGGTGACTCCAGGCTACTACTGGTCAGTCGCTAGTCAATTTGGAGTCGGGAAGTTGACCATTGGGGTTGCGTTAATGCAAGGTGCAGGGCAATTTATTGCATCCTGCTATGAAGGACCATGACTCTGGGAAATGTGCGTGAAAGAGTGAGCGATTTCACAGAAATGGGTTTCCCTAACTGTGGAGGGGAGATAGATGGCACTCAAATTCCAATTTTGGCACCAGATCACCTTGCAATGGAGAACATCAATAGGAAGGGGTACTTCTCCATGGTGTTGCAGGTGCTTGTGAATCACCGTGGACGTTTCACTGACATTAACATGGGGAGGTCCAGGAAGGTGCATGATGGATGCATCTTTGGGAACACTGGCCTATACAGAAAGCTACAAGCAGGAACTTTCTTTCCAGACCAGAAGATTACAGTGGAGGATATTGAAATGCCCGTAGTGATCCTGGGAGACCCGGTGTGCCCCTTACAGCCATGGCTTATGAAATCTTACACGGGAAACTTGGACAGCAGTAAGGAGCAGTTCAACATCAGGCTGAGTAGGTACTGGATGACAGCGGAATGTGCCTTTGGCAGATTAAAGGTGCACTGGCAATGCCTTTATGGCAGGTTAGACCTCAATGACGATAATATTCCCATGGTCATAGCTGCATGTTGTACATTGCATAATCTTTGTGAAGCTAAGGATGAAAGGTTTGCTCAGGGGTGGAGTGCTGAGGCAGACCACTTGGCTGCTGATTTTGAGCAGCCAGATACCAGGGCTATCAGAAGGGGGCAATTCGAATCAGGGAGGCTTTGAGGCAACACTTTGAAAATGAGAATCAGTAATGTATATCTCTGTGATTGGTGCTGCAATATTGCATTACATGTAGTTTTCCTAGGAAGTGAAATTTTGGACATTCTATTCCAGTAAGCAAATGATTTTTTTAATATATATATAATTGGAGATACATATATCTCCTAAAACTGGGAGGGACCTTGAAAAGTCTTTGAGTCCAGCCCGCTGCCTTCACTAGCAGGACCAAGTACTGATTTTTGCCTCAGATCCCCAAGTGGCCCCCTCAAGGATTGAGCTCACAACCCTGCGTTTAGCAGGCCACTGCTCAAACCACTTAGCTATCCCTCCCCTGGATTAAACTGCCAGTGTATGTATTGGTAGTGCCTGCTATCTCAATGTGTAGGAAACAAATAAAGATGAGTTACTGTTCAAAAACTTTGCTTTTATTGCCCAAGAAACAGTACACAAACACATACACAGACGGTTGGTGGGAAAGGAGGTACAGGGAAGGGCAGACTTTCAGAGCTGTGTGTAGGTCCAGCTGTCATTTTGAAAGTTGTCTGAGGGGGTGGAGTGAAGGGGAAACTGAGAAGTCCCGGAAAGTGGAAAGGACTGTGCGGGTGGAGTGTGTGTGTGTGTGGGAAACAGCATTACTAAGGACTTCAGCATCTGCATTTGCTCCTCTATGACTTTAATCATCCGTTCACTTTTCTACAGGCGGGGGATCATTGTAGCAGATATCTCTCTGCTGAGGGTAAGCAGGGAAACATGGGTACATCTACTTCATGCTTGTGGCTTCCGCCCTGTTCCCTATGCTGCACACCTGTGTGCTGTTTTGGTCCCTGCAAAAGTGATTGCCGAAAGTTTCCTACAATGGAGGAAGGAACAAAGCAGCTCTGCCCAGGAACCTTCGTAGAATATTAGGGTTGGAAGGGACCTCAGGAGGTCATCTAGTCCAACCCGCTGCTCAAAGCAGGACCAATCCCCAGACCCCTAAATGGCCCCATCAAGGATTGAACTCACAACCCTGGGTTTAGCAGGCCAATGCTCAAACCACTGAGCTATCCCTCCCTTCAGCAGAGGATTCTTGAGAATCTCCATATCAAACTTTCCTAGAGATCTCACTGGAGGATTCCCTGAGATCTCGGCGTGCATGAACACTCTGTTCCACCATACTGATGAGCTGCACAGAGAAATGTTGAGCTCACAGAAACACAGCTAGCCTTTATATTTCTATACCCTGAACCCACCTCCGCACTATACAAACCACGGCCACTCAGCCACAGGCATCTCCTGTCCTGCTTCTTGCTCTCCAGAGAGTAACTACTCAGACTGGCTAAATATGTCCGGAATGGTGAACAGTTCCTGGCTGCGTGCCCCACCGGGTGACCCCTCTGGGAGCACCACATCATCATCTAACTCCACCTCTTCATCAATACTTCATCCTCTGGGTTAGGTCTTCTTTCCACCACCTCCAGGCCCGCTGAAGTATCGATGGGGCTCTTGGCGATGGAGGTGGGATCGCCACTGAGGATAGCATCCAGCTCCTTAGAGAACCAGCAGGTCTTAGGTGCAGCACTGGAGCGACAGTTTGCCTCCTTCACCTTATGGTACGCCTGCCTCAGCTTCTTTATCTTTGCTGTACACTTCAGTGTGTCCTGATTATAGCCCTTTTTACAAAATTCCTATGGCTCAAGTGCAGCTGGGACTGCACAGCCTCCTCTCCCCATATATATAGAGCAGATCCAGCATCTCCGCAGTGGTCCAAGCGGAAGAGTGTTTGCTCTGATAAGCCACCGTGGTCACTGGGGAAGATGCGATGAGACCGCTCCATGGGAAGTCAACAGGAAATGTAATTTCAAAAATTCCTGAGGCTTCTAATGGGGAGGGGCAGATGGTTGTTTACCTGGCTGCAGGACAGTGGAGTTCAAACTGCTGACCAGAGCGGTCATGATGGGCATTGTGGGACACTTCCATTAGGCCAATTAAAGTGATAAAATCAAGTGTGGTGTCTACACTGGCACTTTGTCAACAAAAAGTCTTAAGTCTCTTGTTGGGGTTTTATTTTGGTGACAAAATGGGGCACTTTTGCTGCCAAAAGTCACATTGCAGTGTTTACACGTTCACTGTTTTATCAACAAAAGCTGCCTTGTGCTGAGAAACAGTCTTCAGATCAATGAAGTTAAAAGAGCAGAGTAGTGAACCTATTAAACAGAATGCTTGTTTGTTTGTTTTTTGTCTGTGGGACTTTCAAAGTTGACCCTTTTGGGATGTCTTTACAGGAATTGGACTTATGAGGCATCAGCTGGAGCTGTGTGTACATACTGGAAGGGAGAATAAATCTGTTAGTGTTTGTGCATTAAAACTAGATAGCTGTCCTATAATTACTAGTAGGTGGACATTTGAAGTACAGTGCCTGTTTGTACGTAGGATGCAGTCATCTCTTAAGGCTTGTCTGTTTCCCTTACCAGCCTGACATGCAAACGTATCTTTTCAGAAGCTTAAAAATTCAGAATGAATTTTCAGTAAAGATTTTCTTGAGTATTTTGCAACTCATTTCATAGCCTTTCAAATAAACTGTTGTATTTTAAATTTTGTTCCAAATTAAAATATACGTTTTGACTTTCTCTTGCCCTTTTCAAGGAAAGTGGAAAAATTAACTCCATTATAAACTTTCTTAGCCTTTGAAATTGCATGAAGAGGAGACAATTTTTTTTTCTCATGTGGAACAGATTAATTTTTTCTGTTTATATGGAGGGGTCAGATTACAGTTACTTTAGAGTATTTCTGTAGAGGCACAGAAGAAACTTGCTGACCAATTTACATTATACAAAGCTATAAACCAGGGGTAGACAACCTATGGCACACGTGCCAAAGGTGGCACGCAAGCTGATTTTCAGTGGCACTCTCACTGCCTGGGTCCTGGCCACTAGTCCGGAGTGCTCTGCATTTTAATTTAATTTTAAATGAAGCTTCTTAAACATTTAAAAAACACTATTTACTTTACATACAACAATAGTATAGTTATATATTATAGACTTATAGAAAGAGACCTTGTAAAAATGTTAAAATGTATTACTGGCACGTGAAACCTTAAATTAGAGTGAATAAATGGAGACTCAGCACACCACTTCTGAAAGGTTGCCGACCCCTGCTATAAACAGAAGATAGTTTATTGCAGAGTTAATGTCATTCAGTGAGCAAAGTTAGCAGCAACAGAAAAGAACAGAGCTATAATAATTGTTCTGGAGTGCCTTCACAATGGAAGAGAGTCTGATACAACCACTTTGGCTATGTCATCACTGGGAAAAATGTGTGTGTTACATCAAGATCGCTATCTCAGTGTAAAAGCCAAGGAGAGACAAGGTGCAAGTAGCTTTGACCCTGTAGCTAGTTGAAGTTAATTAGCCCCATATCCTATCATCCCACCTGGGGTTTACCTTGATTAGTTACATCAATGGAAAATCTGCAGTGTCTCCTCTCCACTGGAATTTTACATGGAGACAGCTGTTTCCCTGTATATAAAAAACAAACAAACAAAAAACTATTTGCGGTGAAGACACAGTGTTTGTCTTAATTCCACTCAGTACTCTTTGAACTCTTCTGAGGGCTTGGCTACACTTACAAATTTGCAGCGCTGCAGCAGGGTGTGAAAACACACCCTCTCCGGCGCTGCAAATTGCGGCGCTGCAAAGTGCCAGTGTGGTCAAAGCCCCAGCGCTGGGAGCCGCGCTCCCAGCGCTGTCCGTTATTCCCCACAGGGAGGTGGAGTATGGACAGCGCTGGGAGAGCTTTCTCCCAGCGCTGGCGCTTTGACTACACTTAGTGCTTCAAAGCGCTGCCGCGGCAGCGCTTTGAAGTGTAAGTGTAGCCAAAGCCTCAGTTATGGATCTTTTTCTATGCTAAGGCTGCCACCTAGTACTGAAGCTGTGTTTAGCAGTGGAGGTGACTTTTGCCTTAAAATTCTGTACTGTGGACAACTCTGTAAGCTAAAGGCATTTTTGCCATTGTAAAATGTCTCCACTAGGGAGTTTGGTGGTATAGCTATTCCAGCAAGCTGTCTCTAGTGTTAGATGAGGCTTTCTCTTTGAAAATATATATGCATGTATTTATTTACATAGCTATCCTGAGAGAATTCAGTAGCAGTCTCCTTCATTTTCATGGTATTCAGTGAAGTATTTGTAGTCTCCTTGGTATTTCACAAAACTTATGTTAAGTACTTCATCAGCACTGAATTCACAGACTTGATTTCACTGTTTTGTAATGCCGTGATAAGAGAAAGGTTTTTACTTTGAGATGTTAAATGACTATGTCTGTGTTTTCCCTTTCAGTTTATCTGTTTTTCCTCTTCCCATGTGGACATCTTTCCATTATTTCTCTCCTCAAACTTTGTATGAGGGAGCACTATTATAATTGCCATGCCTCTCTTGCTAGACACAGGTTTGCGTACCGGTAGATTCTTGTGGCTCACTATTAGGCAGCTTCTGAATGAAACACCCATTCTCAGCTGGCAGGGGTTGGGGAGAAGAATAGTTTTATTTCAAGGTAACAGATATGACTTTAGCAACGAGCATTGATTGTTGACTCTCCGGTATGAGTTTTCTAAATGCTACCAGAGCTTTTTTGCTGTAGAGCACATTGGTGTGTTGAGAGCTGACTCAGCAGTGCAAAGGTTTCCCTAAAGTCTTTAATCTTCAAACAACGGCTCTTCTTTTCTTGGAATGGTGATATTTGAAAATTCTTCAACACTGTGGTTTTGTTGCAGTCTGTTTGTGCTGGGGTTGATTTCTAGTTTATTAGCACAGTTTATAATATTATCTACTACTTACTTGACTGAAAAGTGTACCCCTTATTAAAGGTTTGATGTATTTAACTGAGTTTTGTCTTCTGCTGAAGATAACATATATATTTAATTAATGCTTCCTGATGGATTACTCATGCTTGATAATGCAGTTACTCAATTTAAATAACTTTATTGGCATGCTGGTATACAAGTGTTGTCAAAGTTAATCCAGTATATGAAACATATGAGACAAATTCTTTTTGTTTTAAACGAGAATTGTTGTTCATAACTGACCTGGTTTAAAATTCCATTATGATTTTAAGTATTGTCAGTTTCTGATTTTGTAACAGGTGAAGCCGTTTCTGCCTTCTTTTTCTAACAGAATTACCGTAGGGTTCCTTCCTGTGCTTTTTAATGTCAACTTTTTCATTGTTCAACTGCTTGATGAAGTACCTTTCTTGCATTTAAATTTTCTTAAAGAAAAAAGTTTTGAATTGTTGTTTGCAAAAAAGTCTAAACAAATATGCTGTTGTCTTCCTCCATTTGCAGATGCATCTCTGAGTGAAATGAACATAATTGATCAGCTTCCAGTGTTCGAAAACTTTTGGGCAGCTGTGGAACTGAATAATAATCATGTCAATCTCACTTTGCTGCTTTTAAAGCTATCAGCAGAAACTTAGGCAAACACTGGAAATGTTCATGAAGAGAGAGGACTCAAAAAAACAGACTGAGAGGAATAGAGTAGCGGAGACCTCTTCCACATTTTCCCTCTCACTGTGCAAACAACTCAGGAGAGAACAGTAGAGACTGATTGAAATTAGTCAAGGGACTTGGGGGGCAGGGGCACAGGAGGAGGAGAGGTAGAATAAGAGTAAGGATGTGGTCCCAAAGGAAGGTCCAGAGACATCACTACTAAAGAAATGCCCACAACCTTCCATGCAACTGGAGGATGTGTGTTGAGACTGGGCCTCTTGGAGCATTGCTGTCAACCTTACTGGTAGGCTTCTCTCTGACTTATAAGTCTCTTTTATCTTGGTCTCTGACTTGTAAGTCTCTGGCATATCTTTCAAGTAGAAGTAGAAAGTGTCTCTGGAACAGTGTAGAACGGGTAGGCAACCTATGGCACAGGTGCCGAAGGCGGCATGCGAGCTGATTTTCAGTGGCACTCACACTGCCGGAGTCCTGGCCACCAGTCCGGGGGGCTCAGCATTTTAAATGTTGAAGTTTTATTTAAAATTAAGTTTAGCTTCAACATTTTGAAACCTTATTTACTTTACATACAACAATAGTTTAGTTATATATTATAGACTTATAGAAAGAGACCTTCTAAAAAAGGTTAAAATGTATTACTGGCACGTGAAACCTTAAATTTGAGTGAATAAATGAAGACTCGGCACACCACTTCTAAAAGGTTGCCGACCCCTGGTGTAGAATTTATTGGTTACATAAATTGTCGTCTTTGGTGCTTTCGTATCTTCCTCTTTGTTTTCAGTTTGTGATGAGTGACATCACACTTCATATTTGTGCTTTGAATATTTGACTATAGTAAAGCATACTGGTCTGTTGGTATGAAAGGGTCTGTAGCAATCTGCTCGCTTTATCTTTTTCAATAGGGAGTATAGTGTGTGTGGGGGGGGGGGGCAGGAGTTAGGCTTTGGTGTAGAGTCTTCAGCTCTGTTGACTCTTTTTTTTTTTTTTTTTTAAATGCGTCATTATGGCAGCAAAAGGGATACTCTCAACTTGGAGGCTTTTATAGTTAGTAATAAGACAGCCCCCCACCCCAAGTTTCTGGTAGAGTATACTGAGCAGTAGGCCCAGATATTTTTTTTTAAATTTATTTTAAAAAATAACAAGTGATTTTTCTGCTCCCCTTATGCTATATATGTCTGGAGCAGTGGAGAGTGGGTGGGCCTAAGGGCAGCACCACCACCAAACTGTAAATGTCTCAGACAGAACAGGTAAACTGACCATCAAGAAAACAGTGTAACTGATTAGACAGAATGATATCGAATGCATGGTGTCATGAGACTGGAAAAAAAAATTCTGTAGCTTTTCAGTTAGAGTAATCATCGGTGTTATAGTATTATGTACAATAGCAGATGAACATTTTCATAAGGAAGGTTTTTTTCCAAGTTGATGGTAACCCATTTAACTTTGTTAAAACTTGCTGTGTAGAAGTAGTGTGTGTCTACCAAATTTAGTGTTGATCGAACTTGCTCAGAGTTTATTTAAAAAAAAAAAATTGAAGCAGCTGGATCCTTATTCACACTATGGCTGACACTGGTATTTGAGAGAGATTAGCACTGGAGGGGATTTTTTTCCTACAGTTCTGTAGTGTAGTCAGGACTATAGAATAGAATGGTCATAGAAACTCACCTAAATGTTCCATACTTGAAAGTATCCCCCTTCTATTTTTAGGACAGTCTCTCTGACATTACCAAAAGACTAGCCATTGAAATTCAGACTTTTTTTTCATATTGACTAAACTAAACAGCAATGGTTTGGGACAAGACTAGTTCTAGGAAGTATACAGATAAAATAAACTTCAAATATTTCAAGTTTTATTTACATCTTCTGTGGCCTTTGCATTGCTTGCATGAAGGTTCGCACGTTATGTAATTAGAGCTTGCTTTCTAAACAATTGAAGGGGTTGTCAGTTTATTTACCCGACAGGCTAGTTTTTAAGGATATAAAAAGAATTGTCAAGTTTTGCAACAAAACTGTAGTAGATTTTGCTTCTGGTATTAAGTTAAAGAACAGCTCCTTTTCACTGATCATCTTAGGTTTACCAGATTTAAAAGTGAATATTTTTATGACTTTGAACTATTTGATGGCATGTGTTTGCGTATAGCAGGGAGAGAATAGCAAGTGGAAGAGTGATTGGACTTCAGCTGCCAGAACTGTAGGCTGGCTTTAAGCCATTGGTATTAATCAGCTCTGCTATGGGCGCAAAAAAAAAAAAAAAAAAAAAAGCTTTAGGGCAATGGGAGGGGAGATGCTTTTAACCAACTAAGCAGAAAAATATACTTCTATTTTTGGGGGTTTAAACTGTTGAACTAGCAGAGTTCCCACTACATTTGCTTCAAAGATTATTTGGCTTTACTTTTGTAGACTTCATTCATTGTTAAGTATTTTGACATGTGGTGGCTTTAGAGCTTAATTGAGGCCCTTTGGTTCTTTGTTTTAAAGATTCTTAGTCTGCAAAGATATTTCTTAAAGAATGCTTGAAAAGTATGAGCTTCATGTCCCAAATGGACAGGGTAAAAGGGTCATTCACCATGTTTCTAACTTAAAAATTGCTCTTGGTGTTTTCAGTCTTGCAAATCCAGACACTCCCCCGCCTCCACATCTCTTCCTTCTATACCAGTACTTCTCAAATTTTTGTACTGGTGACCCCTTTCACTTAGCAAGCCTCTGAGTGTGATCCCCCTTATAAATTAAAAACACTTTTTTATATATTTAACACCATTATAAATGCTGAAGGCAAAGCAGGGTTTGGGGTGGAGGCTGACAGCTTGCGATCCCCCCGCCCAATGCTATAACCTTGCAATCCCCTGATGGGTCCCAGTTTGAGAACCCTTGTTCTATACCATGTGGGCACTTAAACAATATTGTGGAATTTCTAAATAAACTGCCCAATAGTGCAGAATAGGGACTTCTTTTATGTGCTCTTACCAACATAGTGGATGTCAAAGTGTTACACAAAGTAGCAACTGGAGCTCTGCAAAAGATCTGATTTGCGAATAAGATGTCTGTACCCCACAACTGGCCAAAACTCAAGTACGGGATGCAGTATATGACAAGAACCCAAAATGAGAGGCACAATAATTAGAAAACTTAAAATGCTGTGGAAATTATTTCTTCAGTGTCAGCAACTTTTATATAACCTGTTTCATGATTTTTTATCTGATATAAATTTTCAGCAATAGAATGAGGAGATGCCTCAGTTGATGGAAGGACTCCAAATGACTTAACCTTAAGTCTGTAGTGTAGACATGCCCAGAGTCTTCAGATAACTTCAGTGTGTCTGCTGCTGCATAGTTTTCCTTGTTACTATAGTAACAATGACAAAACCAATCTGTTCCACTGCTGCTTGCAGAGCACTCTGAGCAGCACTGAAGCTGACAAGAATGATGCCATTCACACAGCTGATATTTTCATAGCTTCATCAGGCAGCAGCAGAGGAGGGTACAGAAAGTATTCATGGAGGAGGATGGGAAAATAAAGAAGAGATCCATCTCCTACAGAGGTGAATTTGGATGCTTGAGAAGTATCAAATAGCTATTAGCCAGAGGAAGATACTAAAGATGAAGTACCTGAATAGGGTAGAGGGTTAGCACTTTAGTAGGAATTCTAGCATCTGGATTGGGGTGGGAATGAAACACTGCGCTTTTCAGCAGCCCCTTAACACCCCAATGCACCCAAACATACACACCTCTATGAAAAAAAATCTTTCTTATTGGCTTCTGGCCATCAGGTATCTTACGAATTTTTTATATCCTGCACAAAAGGCAATGCTTTGCTCCAATGATTCTACTCCTTTCTTAATTCAAGTGGGCACCATTGTGTTTATGGAATGAACTTTCGTGTGACTAGGACATGCAATTCTATAAAGCCTCTCAGATAGATACACACATAGCGAATTATCTAGTTTCTGTAAGTTTGTTTTAGCTATATTATTTCTTGGAATCCCAATTAGAGAAAAACAGGCCTTCCTATGCTGTGAAATCTTTGGTTGTAAGTAAATGGGTTTAAAAAAAATTAAGTGCTTAATATACATGTAAGTGCTACAGAACTTCTCTAATGTGGACTGAGGTCAGAATCTAGGAAGTGAAATCTCTTAGCTAATTTGGAGAGTGAAAACCACTTCTGGAAGTGGAAGCTTGGACTAGAGTAGAGTACTACCATCTGTTGAGAAAAACTAGGTATGGAAAAGCACCAGTACAAAGTTACATAATTCTCTATTGTTTTGCGGGAATGATGGCCACCAGGGTAGCTTCATGGCAAAGAACTTTAGATTATAATCTAATCAAAGTATGCAAAAAGGGGTATCACAAACACTTCGTCTTTCTCATCTCTCTCTTTTCCACATTGACTTTTTTTTTATTTGCAAAATGGATGACCTGGACAGCGACGGTATCCAACCATTCTGGTTTTAGGCCTGGTCTACACTGAAAAGTTATATTGGCATAACTGTGTCAGTTGGGTGTGCACCCCCGACCCACATAGTTATGCCAACACAGTTGCATATATGCCAGGATGTGCTCCGATTTACATAACCTCCCTGAATGAAGTTATCAATGTTCTTTCACCAATAGGAAAACCCTTAATGCCAGTATAGGCTGTATCTATACTATGGGGCTTTGCTGACATAGCTATGCCAGTATATTCTCCATAGTGTAGACGTACCCTGAGGCTTGGACTTTTGAATGTCAGATCAGTGAATTAGTTTAAATTACAGTCTTCTCAGTTCTAAAGAAGGCATGACTGCGTTGTTGAGTTGGATAGATGCAGATTATGCCAATCTTTCTTAAAATAGTGTTTAATTATAAGAGATAATGACCATTCTGCTGCAAAATAGGAAAATAAGTAAAGTATTTTAAAATAAAAACATGCATGCATTTATGCGTTTTGGGCTTAATACCTTGCTCTAACATTTTATATATCTGTGCCTATTGGTATCTAAATAAACCATGCAAGTCAATCTCTCCCCGAGAAAGGATATCTATCCCACATTTCTGCTTCTTATTTTGGCCCAGTTCATGTAGAAGTTGGGGAATAACAGCACTAATTTCTAACTGTTGACTAACTTTATTTTTCTCTCCCAGTTGCACCAAAAGTCACTTAAACTTGTTATTGATTAGAATTTGAGTTGAATTCTTCATATACTAACCCAGGCATCCTTATAAGAAGATAAATAAATTACTTCACTGATAAGGTCAAGGAGCTTATGCCACACCTTTTAATATGAATTTTGGCTGATGGAACACCTGATGAGCAAGGCCCATGTAAGTTATGGGAGCTTCCTAAGTTAGGGTAGCCCCAGGACGCTATTGTATGGACTGCAGGGCTATCCAGAATCTCCATAGCCCTCTGCTCCCAAATATCTCTCTGTGGCATGGCTTTTGCGAGGGGTTCTCAGAATGAGTCAGAAGGGACCCTTATGGCTGTTGTCTGCAGTGTCTCTGCCAGGGGAATCCTTCTCCAGCCAGAACTGGGACTTTTTAGGCCCTCTTTATGCCTCTTTGGCCCTTTACCTAGCATAAAAAGGCTGGAGCAAAGATGAGGCTGTTGCCACAGGTCTCCAGGTCCTGTATGGCAGGGGTTCTCAAACTTTCTTTTTGAGGCCCCCTCAACATGTTATAAAAATTCCATTGCTCACCTGTGCCACAACAACTGGTTTTCTGCGTATAAAAGCCAAAGTTGGCATTAAGGGCAATTGCCTGGGGCAGGGGAATTTGGGGTGGTGGTCAGGGGGTGGGGATGTGGATAGAGGTCAGGGCGGTCAGAGGGTGGGGAACAGGGGTTCTGGGGGGGCAGTCAGGAATGAGGGGGGGTTGGATGGGGCAGCAGGGGGCAGTCAGGGGTGGGGGGCCAGGGGGCGTTCAGGTGCCAGGGAGCAGGGGATGATGGATGGGGCAGGAGTCCCAGGGGGGCTGACAGGGCATGGGGGGGGGCTGATGGGGTAGGAGTCCTGGGGGGGTTGTCAAGGGACAGGGAACAGGGGGGTTGGATGGGGCAGGAGTCCTGGGGGAGCCGTCAGGGGATGAGAAGTGGGGGGATTGGATAGGAGGTGGGGATCTGGCCCCACCTGGCTGTTTGGGGGGAGACAGCCTCCCCTAACCAGTCCTCCATACAATTTTGGAAAGTTTGCTCACCCCTGCTCTAGGGGTATGTCCACACTGCAATAAAGACGTGTGGCACAGCTGTGGCTGGCCCAGGTCACCTGACTTGGGCTTGTGAGGCTACATTTTTGCAGTGTAGATATTCAGTCTCAGGAGGTGGGTTTCAGAGGCTGGGCTCCAGCCTGAGTCTGGGCTCCAGCCTGAGTCTGAAGATATACACTGTGAATTTTACCCTTCCAGCCTGAGTCAGTTGACTTGGGCTCTCAGACTTGAGGCCACAGGTTTTTTATTGCAGAGTAGACATATTGTTAAGCTACTGCAGTGGACAGCTTTTTAAAAGGACATGCAAAGACTCTCTTGCAAATGCCTGTCAAGTGACTAATAGGAATTTTTGATCTCCGTATTGTGATGACAACACTGACTTCCCGCCCCGTATATTGCCTGACTGTGATGTAAGAAAAAGGGCTGGCTTATATATTGCACATCATTGAGGACTAGGAAAAGTAAGGGAACTCCTGTTGCGGAAATGTATACCTTTTTAAAGTCTTTTTTTGCCCTAGTGAAATATTTCAGATTCAAATTAAAAAAAATTAGTCAAATGTGCATCATTGGCAGAGTGCTATATTTTTCTACAGGTGCATATGTAAAGGGTGCATTGTCACTGTGAGATTGCCCACACGCTCAGTGAAGAATCTTGTATTTTGCTATCTGATTTGTTTGTTTGGTTTCCTGGGCATCTGCTGCATTGCTGCTAATTTAATATCTACAAATGCTTGTCACCTCTGCTTCCTTAGTTGTCTTTATTGTTAATATGTATAGCTTTGGGCCCAAACTGCCAAGTCTCACAATTTTAATCTGTTTTTACTTAATTAAAAAGTTTCTTGTCCTCATGGTTGCAGAGAGAAGCTTGAAAATGTGATCCAAATTCATCCTAAAAAATTAAACCAAAAAGCAAATAAAAAGGAACAGATGCCACAATTATGAGATTTAAAAAAAACTCATGATTTTGGGGACCTAACTCATGTCTTTTGCATGCTGAGGTTTGGCGATACTAAAGTTTTATTGTTCAGTGCCAATATGGCATTTCTGGTGAAGAGGGTTTCCCTTTCTAATAGAAGAGATGGAGCTTTGAGTAATATTCAAGTTACCAGTCTTTGGCTGGAATAATTTGTGTTTCAGTTGGAGGGTGTGCCCGGCTATGAATGTTGTGAAGACTTACTGTCAGGCACTTGTAGCTTACAGTCTGATGCTGCAGAGAACTGGATAAAGTTTAGAAAAGCAGCTTCCATGGCCTTATTTTATACAAGCAAAATGTGTAGACTGTAGGAATGGAGTCACTAAAATGATAAAGTAAGCAACCTTACTTGAGTTCAAATGTACAAATCTTTTCTCTAGTGTTGTTCTTGTAATTTGGTGTTCACTAATGAAGTATGTAACATGCTGAACAGTACTGATAGCTTTACTTTTAAATATGGAGGTAAAATGGCTGTATCAAGAAAATATTTACCTGTCTTTGTGAGTACTGCCAAGAATGTAGCTCTAGATTTTGTGTGATTGTAAACAATACATTCTTTGATTATGTAAAATTACCCAGTGGATATCTCCTAAAAATAAATGCTACTTGTTGTTTTCTGTGGGACAGGAAGTGAGGGTTGTTGAACAGGAAGATAGATGATCTTGATAGGGAAATGAGGACCTGTGTCCCATTCTCAAAGGAGGAGGAAAAAATTAACATGTATTCTGATTTTTATGTTCAATTAATGTAAGAATGTTTATTCTTAATACAACCAGATTTGGAGCACTAATTTTGGAAGCAAGTTGTCTTGAGGTACTTTTTGCTGAGAACAAATGGGAGTTGTAGGTGCGCAGTATCTTTCAAGATCAAGCTTCAATTGTGTTCATACTAAAATAGTTCATTGCTATAGTGCAAATGTACTGGAAGCTGAGACTGACTTTAGGATACATTTACTGTGCCCAGCTTTGCATTTCAGTGAAGATGTATATTTTCGTGTAACTCTGCAACCCTTTAAGGTTTTGTAAATTTCTCCTATTATATGACAAATTTAAGCTTTTAGATTGGGCTGTCAATTAATCACAGTTAACTCACGCGATTAACTAAAAAAATTAATCATGATTAATTGCAGTTATAATTGCACTGTTAAACAATAGAATACCAATTGAAATTTATTAAATATTTTGGGTGTTTTTCTACATTTTTATATATATTGTATTCTGTGTTGTAATTGAAATCAAAGTGTATATTATTTTTTATTAAAAATATTTCCACTGTAAAAATGATGAAAGAAATAGTATTTTTCAGTTCATCTCATGCAAGTACTGTAGTGCAATCTCTTTGTTGTGAAAGTGCAATTTACAAATGTAGACTTTTTTGTTACATAACTGCACTCAAAAACAAAACAGCGCAAAACCCCAGTGCCTACAAGTCCACTGAGTCCTCCTCCTTGTTCAGCCAGCCGCTAAGACAAACAAGTTTGTTTACATTTACAGGAGATAATGCTGCCCTCTTCTTATTTACAATGTCACCAGAAAGTGAGAACAGGCATTTGTATGGTACTTTTGTAGCTGGCATTGCAAGGTATTTACGTGCCAGATATGCTAAATGTTCATATGCCCCTTCATGCTTTGGCCACCATTCGAAAGGACATGCTTCCATGCTGATGATGCTTGTTTAAAAAAAAAAAAGTTAATTAAGTTTGTGACACAATTCTCCCCCAAGGAGTTCAATGTCCTCTGCTCTGTTTTACCCATATTCTGCCATATATTTCATGTTATAGCAGTCTCGGATGTTCATTTTATTTTAAAAACACTTTCACTGCAGATGTCACAAAACACAAAGAAGGTACCAATGTAAGATTTCTAAAGATAGTTACAGGTCTCGACCCCAGGTTTAAGAATCTGAAGTGCCTTCCAAAATCTGAGAGGGATGAGGTGTGGAACATGCTTTCAGAAATCTTAAAAGAGCAACACTCCGATGTTCTCGGAAACTACAGAACCTGAAGCACCAAAAAAGAAAATCAACCGTCTGCTGGTGGCATCTGACTCAGATAATGGAAATGAACATAGAATCATAGAAGATTAGGGCTGGAAGAGACCTCAGGTTCTTAAAGCAGAACCAACCCCAACTAAATCATCCTAGCCAGGGCTTTGTCAAGCTGGGCCTTAAAAACCTCTAAGGATGGAGATTCCACTACCTCCCTAGGTAACCCGTTTCAGTGCTTCACCACCTTCCTAATGAAATAGTTTTTTCTCATATCCAGCCTAGACCTCCCCCACTGCAACTTGAGACCATTGCTTCTTGTTCTGTCATTTGCCACCACTGAGAACAGCCTAGCTCCACCCTCTTTGGGTAGTTGAAAGCTGCTATCAAATCCCCGCTCACTCTTCTTTTCTGCAGACTAAATAAGCCCAATTCCCTCAGCCTATCCTCGTAAGTCACTTTCACCAGCTCCCTAATCATTTTTGTTGCCCTCCGCTGGATTCGCTCCAATTTGTCCACATTCTTTCTATAGTGGGGGGCCCAAAACCGGACAAATGTGGCCTCACCAGTGCTGAATAGAGGGAAATAAACTTCCCTCGATCTGCTGGCAATGCTCCTACTGATGCAGCCCAATATTCTGTTAGCCTTCTTGGCAACAAGGGCACCCTGTTGACTCATAGCCAGCTTCTCGTCCACTGTAATCCCCAGGTCCTTTTCTGCAGAACTGCCGCTTAGTCAGTCGATCCCCAGCCTGTAACAGTGCATGGGATTCTTCCGTCCTAAGTGCAGGGCTCTGCATGTGTCCTTGTTGAACATCATCAGATTTCTTTTGGCCCAATCTTCCAATTTGTCTGGGTCACTCTGGATGCTATCACTACCCTCCAGCGTATCTACCTCTCCTCCCAGCTTATTGTCATCCGTGAACTTCCTGAGGGTGCAATCCATCCCATCATGCAGATCATTAATGAAGATGTTGAACAAAACCGACTCTTGGGGCACTCCGCTTGATACCGGCTGCAAACTAGACATTGAGCCATTGATCGCTACCCGTTGAGCCCGACGATCTAGCCAGCTTTCTATCCACCTTATTGTCCATTCATCCAATCCATACTTTTTGAACTTGCTGGCAAGAATACTGTAGGAGACCATATCAAAAGCTTTGCTAAAGTCAAGATGTATCAAATCGACTGCTTTCCCATTTCCACAAAGCCAGTTATCTCATCATAAAAGGCAATCAGGTTGGTCAGGCAATGAATGGCACCAATTAGATGCATGAAAGGTGAATGCAGTGAACAGAACGTCAGATAACTGACTTACATTGTGAGTAATTTGTGACAGGGACCATCTTGTTGCTATGTTTGTACAGTGCCTGTGTACAAGCCCCAGTCCTGTTCCAAGATTGGGGCTTGTAGGGGCCACTACAATACAAATAATAATAAAATAAAATAATTGCCTCTATTCAGGTCACTCCACGCACAATGTACAAGGAAGAAATCATTTAAGGCTTTTCTAAGTAAGGTGTGTAAGATGTTTTATTGAAGATGTACGTAAGTCCTTAGGGAGCCTAGTTCCCCAGGGGATCAAAGACCATTTCCCAAAACTGCAGTTCCTGGACTGCGAGGGCAACTATTGGAGTGGAAGATATATGTAAACAGTAATCTGTTCTTCGATCCCTGTATTCACCATATGTTATAAACAAGATCAGCAAGCATCCATAGAGATGCTTTGGCTGGGTATTCTGTAAGATTCAGAAATAATTCTCTATCTGGCCTTGTCTTTCTCTCCCTTTTATCTTCACTGTTTCATACTTCCCCATTAGTTGAGATTATTGGAGAGCTATATTGGAGAATAGAAAACGTACACTCCTGCTAATTTATTTTCTTCTGGAAATCTTTCCACTGAGCCATCCTACCCAGTTGAAACATTAATTGTTACAAATGTTTTCTCATTTAATTCTAGAGCTTTAACAAGTGTTGTGCATATGTAGTTAATGTCTCACTTGGTCAGTGTTAAGATGACACATTAAGTACAATTTAACAGTTTTGGAAGCAACCTTCTGGTGGCTCACTAGGTGGATGGGGGTCAACATCTCCTCTGTCCCCCTTAAAGCTCTAGAGTTACTGTGATTTATGTAGAGAAGAAAGAAAAAACCTACCAGAGCAGAGTAGCAGGGAGAGAACTAGAATAGAAAGAAGCTAGCACTTCTCTTATCATCAGTATATACATTCTTGCTGACTTCTGAGGCCTGGTCTACACTACGCGTTTATACTGAATTTAGCAGCGTTAAACTGAATTAACCCTGCACCCGTCCACACAACGAAGCCCTTTACATCGATATAAAGAGCTCTTAATACTGGTATCTGTAATCCTCCCCGACAAAGGGAGTAACGCTGAAATCGGTTAGCATGGCTGCAATTCGACGGTATTGGCCTCCGGGCGCTATCCCACAGTGCACCATTGTGATTGCTCTGGACAGCAATCTGAACTCGGATGCACTGGCAAGGTAGACAGGAAAAGTCCCGTGAACTTTTGAATTTCATTTCCTGTTTGCCCAGCATGGAGCGCCGATCAGCTCGGGTGACCATGCAGTCCCAGAATCCAAAAAGAGCTCCAGCATGGACCGTACGGGAGATACTAGATCTGATCGCTGTATGGGGAGACACATCTGTTCTATCAGAGCTCCGTTCCAAAAGACGAAATGCCAGAGCATTTGAAAAAATCTCCAAGGCTATGATAGACAGAGGCCACAGCAGGGACTCAACACAGTGCTGCGTGACAAGCGTAACGGAGAGCCAAAGAATCAAATGGACGCTCATGGGAGGGAGGGAGGGGGGACTGAGGACTCGAGCTATCCCACAGTTCCTGCAGTCTCTGAAAACCATTTGCATTCTTGGCTGAGCTCCCAATGCCTGAAGGGTCAAAAACATTGTCACGGGTTGTTCAGGGTATATGTCGTCAATTTCCCCCCTGTGAAAGAAAAGGGGAAAAAATCGTTTCTCGCCTTTTTTCAATGTCACCGTATGTCTACTGGATGCTGCTGGTAGACGGGGTGCTGCAGTGCTAAACAGCAGCATCCCCTCCTCTCCTCTCCCTGATGGCAGACGGTGCAATAGGACTGATAACGTCGTCATCATCCTGTGAGTGCTCCTGGCTGGCCTCGGTGAGGTCGGCCGGGGGCGCCTGGGCAAAAATGGGAATGACTCCCGGTCCTTCCCTTCTTTAAGCTTTGTCTCCTGGAGATTCAGTCCTGCCTGGAATATCGTAGCAGCTGGAGGCTGCGCTCCTCTCTCTCACACCCTTTAATGTCTAATGGAGATTCAGTCCTGCCTGGACTGTCATAGCAGCTGGAGGCTGCCTCCCCCTCATTTTATCTCAATAAAAAGTCAGTGTTTCTTATTCATGCATTCTTTATTACTTCATCACACAAATGTGGGGATAACTGCCATGGTAGCCCAGGAGGGGTGTGGGAGGAGGGAAGCAATGGGTGGGGTAGTTGCAGGGGTACCCCGTAGAATGGCATGCAGCTCATAATTTCTGCGGGATGTCTGGGGCTCTGACCCAGAGCGGCTGTCCTCTCTGATTCTTTAGTAGGCGTGCCCCATATTCTAGTCAGGACTGACTCTACTTTTAGACAAAACGTAAAGAAGAGAATGATCTGGGGAGTCATTCCCATTTTTGTCCATGCGCCCCCGGCCAATCTCCGCGAGGCCAGCCAGGAGCACCCGTGACAGCAGCAGACGGTGCAATAGGGCTGGTAACCGTCTCTGCTTTGAATGCTGCTGTGTAGCATTGCAGTACCGCGTCTGTCAGCAGCATCCAGTACACATACAGTGAGAGTGAAAAAAGGCTAAACGGGCTCCATGGTTGCTATGCTATGGCATCTGCCAGGGCAATCCAGGAAAAAGGGCGCAAAATGATTGTCTGCCGTTGCTTTCATGGAGGAAGGATTGAGTGACGACATTTACCCAGAATCACCCGTGACACTGTTTTTTGCCTCATCATGCATTAGGATCTCAACCCAGAATTCCAATGGGCGGGGGAGACTGCAGGGACTATGGGATAGCTACGGGATAGCTACCCACAGTGCAACGCTCTGGAAATCGACGCTAGCCTCGGTACATGGACGCACACGGCCGAATTAATGTGCTTAGTGTGGCCGTGTGCACTCGACTTTATATAATCGGTTTCCAAATACCGGTTTTTGTAAAATCGGAATAATCCCGTAGTGTAGACATCCCCTGAACAACTGTATGCCAAAGCAGATGGGAGTGGAAAGTTGAAAACCAACAGGAAGATACTACTTGGAGGGGACAAGAGCTATCCAGTTCAGAATTCATTCACTATAATATGAGATGACTCAATACTCATTTGAACCTCATTACGTGGGTAACAAATAGATGTTTTAAAAATATAATTTCATGGGGTATAATTCTCTTCTAAAGTTGTTTTGTATGCCTGCTCTCTTGTATAAGTACAGTGCTTCCAATTTTTTTCCTTTAAAGGGAACAGTTTGTAGTTCAACAAGCACAAAACTTGCCAGTGTCTTACTACTTTGTGTACTTTGTAATTGATGCCTGGGAATAATCAAGTAACAGCTAGAGTTGGATGAACGTTGTAAAAAAATAAAAATTCTGCAGTTATTAATTCTAATTTAAAAATAATTAGCTTTCTTGGTTCATGGGCAGTTGAGCAATATATTTTTTTATTTGTATTTTTAAATACTCTGTGAAAGTGAATCTTACAGTCACATGCTCAAATATTTACTCTAAATGATATTTTATATGTGACTAGGCACTACCTGAAGCAGTAGAGGCAAACAATTAAACCAGACAAGAATACGACCATACTTCACAACTAGATTATGCATGCATGTGCAATCACTTTGTGTGAATGTGAGAAGACAAAAATTAAAGTCTGCATCGGCTCAGAAGGAAAAGTAAACATTTAAAAAAAAAATTCTACGTACCTTATACTGCCCCCTAAAACAGCTGCCTTTTTCTGAGAGATTCAGATCTTTGTTGCCTTCTTTAAACACTCACTCTGATAAACTACAATTGTTCAGTCAGGGGACAAAACTATACTAAGTGAGCTTTACGATCTGTCACAGCTGACTGACTGACATGCATTTGAAATATAGGTAAGGCCGCATTTGAATTGTGGGACAATTGTGAAATAATTGCTGAGTTGCAGACAACACATGAAAAATTGCAGAAAAGTGATAATGGATCTTTATTAATTACAATAATTTGGAAAAACCAAAGGAGACCTATTTGTTTAAGAAATATTTGTAGGAACAACATAAACATTCAAGTATTATGTTATGTCTACTAATTTTTTTGATAACCAGACATTTTGCTGCAGCTATATTACACACAATAGGAGCATCCCACCCATCCCTGAGGCTGACAGTTCCAGCTCTGAGTCCAGACTGGGGCTCAGTTTCACAGCAGGGAGCCTACCAGCAGTGAAATTGACATTCTTGTTGGCTTCATGGCTCCTGCTATTTCACATTTTGTCTCAGGCTCTGGCTGTCATCCCTGAGGCTGCAAACGGGTAGCGGGGGCTCCAGCTGTGAGCCCCACGCATCTGTCAGTGTCAGGGCTGGAGGAGCTGTCAGACCCTGCCACAGCTGCAGGGCTGGAGCAGTTGTTGGCTGTTTTTCCCGTCTTCTCCCTCCCCTGGTGGTCCTTTTTTTATTATTATTTTTACTTTGAAGTTGCCATCACCATCACTGGTATGAGGACTCTCCATTTTCCTCTTCTTTTATAGTTACCCTTTAGGTTATGTGAGCCGAAATTCAAGTGATGAAATTCTTCTGGGCTGAACTTCAAGGGATTTCCTTCCCAGGCTCTGACCTCTGTCAATACAACCAATCTATCCACTAGTAGCCCACAAAGAAAAGAGTAACTCATCTCTTCTGTGATAGCACCACCCTCCAGCCACCAAGTTGCCCAGCAATAAACTATTAAAGAAAATACAGTAAGTGCATCAGATTCAAAGCACATCTAAACAAGCCATAAAAGTCTTGGCGTGAAGGTTTCATTATAACCAGTGTTCTAGGTTATAGGTACACCACTTGTTTGAAATTGCTTTCTTGCTAATGATACCTTTGTCAAATGAAAACAATTGAGAGAACTTCAACACCCCATTATAAACAACTATAAAAGCAAATGCAAGGTTTTTTGTAAGTTTACTTTTAAATCCATGTTTTCCAAAAAATGAACATCCACCAATTTATTATCTAAAACTAAAAATGTTCTCTACTCTCATGTTCAAATATTCATATATCCAATTTAGAGTCTGTTTTTTTTCTCTCTCGCAACTTTCTCTCTAGCCATATCTTCTCACTTGAGACACACCAAAGAAAGTCAGCATTGCCACTTCCATGCCACACACCACCACTTGGCAGCAGCAGCAGGATCCTTGCTCCATGCAAATTCTTCACTTCTCTGTTCTACTGGGGTTCACTGGAGAAAGCGCTACTATACTATCATGCACCATTACCACTCCAGCACAGCATAGTAATGTCCATCAAAACAG
Source organism: Mauremys mutica (assembly GCF_020497125.1). Lineage (NCBI taxonomy): Eukaryota > Metazoa > Chordata > Testudines > Geoemydidae > Mauremys > Mauremys mutica. The sequence goes on from NC_059076.1 coordinate 67,374,692, forward strand.
GAGAAACCTAGAGAGAACACTTGGGCTGGAAAAGTGGGAACAAAGTTTGGAGTTAAGAGGAATGAGGGCAAACACTGCCACAATCTGGTATAGTTAAGGCTAAGAATGTTCTGTGGACTAAAAGAGGAGACAGAGAAAGAAAGTGTACCAGAAAATAATATGCAACAAAATATGATGGGCCATAATTCAGGAAGCAGCAGGGAGTGTTATTTTTCCCCAACAGTATAATAATGCTTATTATAGCTTAGTCAGAAGCATTTAGAACTGGCTCCATTTCTGCTATGATCTTGTTTTGCAGCCTGAAACAAACTAACAATGTCATGCACTTGCCTGCTGCTGAAGGCATTCTGGTACAAAAAGGAAGAATAAGATTAGAGACCGAGTTTCCATGGCAACAGGGGAGTACATGGGGGAGGGGGTATGGGAGCAATGGTAGGAGTCAGAGGTTCAGACTGAATTCAGTTCTGAGTCTATTCCAATCATTCAAGCTCACCAATGCGGTCTGTAACACTACTGATGTTTTCTGAAGGATGTTGGGGGAGGGAGAATACAGGAAAACTATACAAAAAAGTTTTAAAATATAACCGTTCATCAGACTTCAGCTCAAACTTTATCTAGTTTCAGTTGCTTGCAGAAATGCCAAAGATAGCTACATTATAATTTGATCTGATAGCAACAAGACCCCCTGCATTCTAATTGGTCACTAGCCATGATAGGAGTTGGAATGTGATTGCTTCATGATATCTTTGTGGTGAGGTTCAATGTGCAATCTACCCACAATGACCAGCAGGAAGGCAGAATTCTCTTACTGTTTTTTAAAGTGGTAAAAAATTAACCAACTTACTTTCTGCATCATGTTCATCTGATTTTTTAAATATTTTGTTCCAATGACTCTCCTCCATCACTGTTCACAATTTTTAATCCATTCATTGTAGACTTCTGTTGGCATTTCAGGGGTGGCCAAACTTGCTGACCCTCGGAGCCGCACACAATAATCTTCAGCAGTCCAAGAGCCAGGTGTGTCCACCAGGGCTCGGGGCTTCTGCCCGGTAGTGGGGCTTGGGGCTGAAACCCCTAACCCCGTCTCCCTGTTGGGCATAAGCTCCTACCCCCACCACCTCGCCATAAGAGCAGAAGCGCCAAGTGCCCTCCCCCACCCCCGAGTCTGGTAGGTAGAGAATGGGGAGGGGAGTATGGGGAGCTCCATGAGCTGCACTTTAACTGTAAAAGAGTCACATGTTGCTCACGAGCTACGGTTTGGCCACCTCGATTCAGTTGTTATACCCACACCCAGGTTTAGTTATCCTCCCTCATATCTGAGCATGTGTCTCATTTCTGTGGTTTAAGAATAGCATCACGTTGCAGCCTGCCAGCAATGAAGTAGTCCACTTGGTCTTACAGAGGGAAGATATAAATTAACATATACTAAGATTGATCAGTTCAATCAGTTTGCATTAACAGTCAATTAAAGTAAGGGAAAAATTGTTTCTCAACTTTTTGAAAAAAGTTCCTGTAGTGCAGGATAATTATGGTAATTGAAATTAGGACAAAAGGAACGAGGTTTCTTGAAATTGATTACACTGAATTAAGCACCCTTGTTTCGTTTTAGACAATACTGTTTCCAGTGTAATCTTTATTTTTTCTATATTGATTGTTTTAACTGTGCATTCAATGTGCTGCATGCAGTTTTGTATCCTAAATGTTTACTACTTTTCTGGCCTTTTGCAATTCCATTTGATGAAGTGGCATTGGCTGTCTAAAAGTTGAGTGTCACTGTCTAATATGGAGGTAAAAAGAAGGGAAGCTTTGAGAAAAGAGTGGATTAAAGGTAGAAATGAAAGTGTGGTGGGACACCCGGTCTGTAACATCTCTGGGAGGGAAAAAACTTGAGGTAATATGATGTATGGCTCCAGTGAGACTCTGGAAACTAGTTTTGATCAGTACCGAATGGTAAGAGAAATGCCCCAATTAAGACAAAGCAGTACAGTTGAAACCCTCCAGCTAATACTAATCTTCAAATTTACCAGTTGGCATGAAACTTTTTTTGGACTAACAGGAAGGGATTTCTTGTAACACTTCATTTACAGCAAATTTTAAAATTGTATTTTCTGTTAAAGTTAAAACTTCAAGCTTTTTAAACTCCAAGAAATGCAGTGGCAGTCTCTGTCCAGGCATGTTTAGAAAGGAGGTGAAATCAGCTGAAAACAAGTACAAGAATACAGGGTAAAGAGGTGGTGGACAGAGAATGGGGAAGAGAGAGGCAGATGACAGAATGGAGGGTGGGAAGGAGAGTGGAATATCACCATATACTTAATTACACCCGGAGAGTGCATGAGATGTTTTATAGACCTGGTAACTTTCATAAATCATGTGCGGGGAATAAAGCTATAACCCTTACTTGAAATTAGGGTGGGATTCTGGGGAGTTGCCTGCGTATCTTAACTCCCTTAGGTTCTGTAGAAAAATCCTAACCTTAATGTCTTATTTGCACTGGCAGATGTACATAATTGTTTACTATGAATTACTACTATAAAATAACAAATGGAAGAAGGTAATATGGTAAGAAAAGATTGTTTTGCGAACACTCATTTGAGAAAAGGGACTAAAGAGGCTGCTTAAGTATGAATGAGTTTTTATTCTGGTCCTCATGTTTTTGTTTTAGCGTAAATGTTTACTTCAACAGTGTACTGTAGTTTGAAGGATACCAGTGCCAGTTCTTTTTTGCTAGTTTTACTAAGATGCTGTCTTTTATATACAAACAAAAACTTTTGGATAATTTCATTTGGCAGCCATAGGAATTAATCTTGTTAAATACTTTCATTATGGTTTTGAAATGTCTGGTAAACTGTGTGGGTATTTTCCACCTTTTTTCTAATTGTATTATTGAAAAAAGTAACTGTTACTAGAACATTTAGATTTGTACAGATGATTTAGCAGCAGCAAGATATGGGGGAGGAAAGGAACATAGCCATTTTTCCCCCCACAAAGTAATTGTTTGAGAATACTGTTGCTTTTGAGGTGGACAGAACTTCTCCCTACCCTTCAACCTACATTTATTTGTTTTCCATAATACATGATTTCATATTTAGTAAAAATTTGGGCTCTTTTTCCCATTGCATTGTTTGAATGTTTTGTGTTTATCTGTTTAGTGCCTTTTTCCTGCAGACATATGATTATTTTTGTCATCATAGTCATCATCACAGCCCCAAATCTTCAAAAATCTTGTCAGGCCAAAAAACCATAGGACTGGCTTATAAACAGGATTTTTTTTTAAAGCTTTTAGATTTTTTGTGTGTGTGTGTGTGTGTGTGCTGTTTTTTGAGTCTTTAGAATGTAATTGAGCCACACTTTCAGGTTTTTTTTTTCCACAACCATGAGGCTACTTTTATGTAAACCTTTTTTTTTATTATTTTTAAAATCACTTGACTCAAGGAATTGGGGCTTGATGTAAAAGACCAAATATTGAGATGCTCTCAATGTAGAGTTTACAACACTGTGTTCAGTATAGGCTAGTGCTTCCCAAACTTTAACAACCTGTGATCCCCTTTCACTAGCACGTCAAGTCTCGCGAACCCCCTCTTAAAAATGAATATTTCCAAGGATTTTCTCCTGTACCTGAGTATAAATTTATAAAAGCAGTGATCTTGGAAATATAAAATTTGTTTTTATGACATGCTTATTACACACTATTTACTATTAATTATTTATCATTACAGTATTGTTATTACATTATGAAAACGGCAACACTCTTCCAAGATCTCACTTTTCCAAGATCTCACTCAAAAGAGTTCCTCCTACACAAGCACTCAGTCCAGGCAAACAGCACACGTTACAAAAAAGCTTAAACTTGTTCTTCATAATAATTTTAAAAACAGTACTAGCTGCCTATTTAATTATAAAAACAGCAAAAAATATTCACCTCCCTTTCCGTTTCTTATAAGGAGTCTTGAAGATTGTCTCCTCAGTGTGATAGATATGCTTGCTTTAATCTGCTTAGCTCTTGGAAGTCTAGGGGCTCTGGGCTGCAGGCCCCATGCTGCCCGGGATCCCAAGGGACAGCTCTGTCCGCCATTAGGGAATTTTTTCCCGAGGACCCCCGGTAACATTTCGCGGACCCCCAGGGGTTCATGAACACCAGTTTGGGAACCACTGGCATAGGCTAATGCCAAAGAAAAAAAAGTTTGTTACAGTGGGAGAGATGGGTAAAAATGTATAGTTGGAAATACTTTTCTTGTCTGTCATGGTTTATGCTTTAATATTGCTATTATGTGTTAAAACAGGGGTTGGCAACCTTTCAGAAGTGGTGTGCTGAGTCTTCATTTATTCACTCTAATTTAAGGTTTTGCGTGCCAGTAATACATTTTAACGTTTTTAGAAGGTCTCTTTCTATAAGTCTATAATATATAACTAAACTATTGTTGTATGTAAAGTAAATAAGGTTTTTAAAATGTTTGCACTCACAGTGGCCAGGAGCTGGGCACTGTGAGTGCCACTGAAAATCAGCTCGCGTGCCGCCTTTGGCATGTGTGCCATAGGTTGCCTACCCCTGTGTTAAAAGTTTGTCATTCTTATGCAAGTGGAGAGAGTCAGGAAATCTGACTAATAATGTATAGGGAACTGAATCTCTAGAAATGACCTGAACACACACACAGATTGAAGCGCAACATCCAGAGAGGGTTAAAAAACAGTACTTCTATTTCTGTTTCAGCCTCCTCATCTTTCTGTGGTACAGTAAGTTCTAAGAGCATCTACATCCTGGCCATAAGACCACAGATGGACTCTGACCATTTGCCTTAAATACAGGAGCATGTACTGCGCTGAAAATATTTAATATTTGGTATTGTAGTCTGACAGGTCCTGTAGACAAGCTATGAGTGCCAATATCACACATCAAATTTTGTTCTGAAATAGAAGAGGAATGGGTATAGAGCATATCTGCCATTTTAATTTAGACTGTATTAGAGCATTAATGATATTAACATATGGCACTTCCAGGAAAACTAATGGCCCTCAGCCAGTCACTCCTCGCTGATCTCTGATTCCAAGGAAATGCCCTTCATTATACTATATATTGTTTAAAGCTTTTAATATTGTAGTTGAAAGTTCTTAAAAAAAACCTCAGTTACATAATGTGTAGGATGAAACTGTAAGTTTTTACTCATTTAACCTGATATAATTTAGATCTTTTAGAACAATGTTGCCTACGGTGAGGAGTACATTGTTCATCTACCTTAGGATATAAAATGGTTGTATTCTGGTATTTGATGGCTTTCATCTGATGCAAGTTTGGTATAATTTTTCTTCTGATCAATGAAAAATCCACATATGTAGATTTCCATTATCTTTTGCATTCATCGCCATAGCAGTTTATAAAAGGAATACCTTTTTAGATTGCAAACAGTTAATTATCATGTGTCTTGTAAGGCATACTCTTAATGTTTAGTTCAAGAAAAAGTATTGGTCTCTGACATACCTTTTCTAGAAAGGAAGAGAGTGTTTTTAATTAACAGTTCTTTTTATGCAGGTCTAAAAACATATAGGCTGCACCTGAATTTATTCTAAACCACTGAATTTTATTTGCACCACTCGAAAGAATGGTCAGAGTTTCATTTTGACACATGGAAGATAATTTTATTTAGACATTAAAAAAAAATTCTAAGTGTGTGCCTTCAGGATTACATGGTAGAAGAGGGAAAAAAATTAGAATTAGACCCCTTGGATCCTAACTAAGTTTTGTGAAGATGTTTTGACTGCTTGCTGTGTCGTGTCAGAATTTGGAAGCATTAACCATTTTACTACTGGTTTGTTTAGATTATGCGTTATGTTCCTGGAGCATAGGAGAAAACACATCTGCCTCATCTTATCTGATAATTTTGGTCAGATGTTACTCCTTTGGGGGCCCTAAGCAGGAATGTTGTTGGAGGACTTCCCCCCCCAAACATATATTAATAATTAATAGAGGGGCCCACTTGAGCTGCTTGGGGCCCTAAGCAATTGCTTAGTCTGCTTATGTCTAGCGCTGGCTCTGATTTTGGTAAAACAACCATTTAGATTGGCAGTATAGAGTATGCTGGAGGTGGTTAGCAACGAAAGAGTTGACTATAGATTTCAATGTACCAAGCAGATTGACTATAAAACTTAAGTGTTTTGGCTAATAGGGAAATCATAGTGAACTGCAACATATAGTGCATTTCAGTTCTCTAAAATACATATTTTTGCACATTCTCTTTAGAACCAAAACCGATGTGTGTATTTCAAGAGTACCACACCTATTTTGTTAGCAGTGCTGACTTATGTGCACAGACTCTGCTAGTTTTATTATTTAAGACTTATTAAGCACAACAAAAATGTTTCACAATATAAAAGTAAATATTATACTTTCTATAGAGTGTGTACATACTTATGTTCACTTAATGTCTAGTGGTGGCTGGCCTGCTGGACCTTGATCTTTTCTCATTAGGAAGAGTAAAATAAATTCTCCAATAGTTTTTATTCTTTATTTTTTGGACAAGTAGAGAAAAAAAATGAAGTGTTTCTTTTATTTAGAAAAGAAGATCAAGTGGATGATCTAAGGAGCATTGTTAGTACGTACCTACATTCTTGTAGAGAAGAAAAAAATAATGGTCCGGTGTTTCTAGAAGGGGGGGGAAAAGTTGCAGAGGGGCCATTGGTGATCCAGGTGATCTGTTTCTAAGTAGGCTAGCCTTGTTAGCACTTGATAATATTTGCAACATAAAACAAAATAATTTGTAAAAGCCATAAAAGGTAGTCTCCTGACCTTCTCACCATGATGTTGAAGAGAACAATAAATGACTTGCACGTCAAGAAAAAAAATTACGTCAGAGGTGGTGAATAGAATGATGCAAGGCTCATGTTAAGAGAGGAGAACATACTGAAATGTTCTGTAATAAATCTGGGACTTCATAGTACTAAACCTGAAACTAAATTTTCAGTTACTTGGGCAGAAAGAGGGGGTAGCATGATTTGAAAAGGAATCAGATTCTGTATCCTTTCCATGTAGGGGTAAGGCACTTGCTCTTAATTAAAAGAAAAAAGATTCCTGTTATATGACGTATACATCTTAGAATTTCTCATCATCTGCAATCCACATTGTGGAAGAGTGATGTCCCACAGGTGAGCAAAAACCATTCTGAAGACACCTGTTTTTGTATGTTGTAACTAGATGTGAAATTTTTTGCATAGGAATGTTATTTCAAGAGAAGCGCAATAGCTGTTACAAACCAGAATTACAACCTTAGCTCTAACTAGTGGAGTAAATATATTTAATTCTGGTTTTATTTAAAGGTTGAAAAATTAGTATAGTTTTTTTTAAAGAAAATAATTAATTTATATAAACAATTTAGGTGGAATTTGTGATCCATCCCCCTTGTGTGGCTATACCAGAAGGACCACAGGAGACACTGGATGCAGTTTAATTAGGCCACAACTTAAAACTGTCTGGGAGTACTGGGCAGATTAGTGTACAGTGCAGGTAAATCCATGGTAATTTCAGTATTACCTGGGGGCTTCTGTCAGATCCTGCCCCCCTTTTCCATCCTTGTCCCCAGCCAACCCAGTACTGGAACCTTACCACCCCCCCCCTTGAATAGGGTTAAGGTGAGCTATAAAAGGTGTGTGTGTGGGGGGCTTGGCTACCTGCTGTGCCAGTCATGGGATCCCCCCACATTTCTGACCCTTTAACAAACATCTCCTTTAAATCTTTACCAATCCATTTATCTGAACACTGTATCCCTTTTCTCTGAAGCACCTGCACTGGACATCTGCCACACACTTATATAATGAGTTGTGACATCATAGCCTAACTCTCGTTCTATGCTTGCCCCAACTACACCCCCTAAAATCACAGTGATGAAGGCAAAAATACCCCACTCTGCCTTGGCCAGTCTAGCAGTGAAGGAAAAATTACTTCCCAGCTGCCTGAGAAAGGAGTGGCTAGTGTAATGCCCACAGCAGATCCTGATCAAATCTGGTATTTCTCTATTTACAAGGATGGGAGTGGGTGCTGCTCTGCTTGGTCTGGATGAGAGAAGGCTTTTCCTGCCTGGATTACATCTATATACTTTCCCCTCCCTTCTGGTCAGGCCACCTGGAGAGATGAGTCAGTGTCCCCATACTGACCTGCTCTGCGAGGCAGCCCTGTCCATGCTTCTCTGCCTCTTAAAGAGGTAATCCCTTTACCCTGGCAAGCCAGATAACAGCCCCCACACTTAAGGTGCTGTCATTTCTACCACAGATACAAATGAAGAATGGCAATAATATTTGTGCACTCTTGTGTATTGTTGAGTCATCCATATCCTGAACAAAAGCACAAACTTTGATTCTGTGACTAAACCTATTGTGCCTTGTTCATGTGGGAAAAACCCTACACAGCCAGGAAACTTGAGATTCACTATGAAGACTTTGCCTTCTAATTTTTGTGGATGGGGTTTGACCCCTCTGGAACAGGCAGGGGGGAATCATAGAATCATAGGACTGGAAGGGACCTTGAAAGGTCATCTAGTTCAGTCCCCTGTACTCATGGTAGGACTAAGTATTATCTAGACCAGGGGTCGGCAACCTCTGGCATGCGGCTCGCCAGAGTAAGCACCCTGGCGGGCCGCGCCAGTTTGTTTATCTGCTGTGTTGGCAGGTTGGGCAGACCGCGGTTCCCAATGGCCGCGGTTCAGCATCCCAGGCCAATGGGGGCAGCGGGAAGCGCCGCGGCCCGAGGGATGTGCTGGCCGTGGCTTTCCGCCACCCCCATTGGCCTGGGACAGCGAACCGCGGCCAGTGAGAGCCACGGTCTGCTGAACCTGCCGACGCGGCAGATAAACAAACTGGCGTGGCCCACCAGGGTGCTTACCCTGGCGAGCCGCGTGCCAGAGGTTGCCGACCCCTGATCTAGACCCTCCTAATTTGCTGGCAGTGTGAGATATGTGAATCGGGGTTGCTGTATAGTGATCAAACCACCATGTTAATTTCAGATGCTCTGTTCCCCATGGTAGAATGGCTGCCATAATCCATGCTCCCCCAAAGTCCCTTGGGGACTTTTCATTGTGTAGTGGGGGAAGTGAGTCCCCCTGCTGTCTTCCAGTTCTTGGGTGCTCCGTTTGATGTTGCCCAAATTCTCATGTTTACATTTGGAGCACTAGTTTGGTGGTGCTGGCTGGTATTGCAACAATTTAAAACTCTCTTTGATACTAGATAGAGATTTTTGTAGAAGTCCTTATCAACGAAAGGAGGTGGAAAAAAATTTAAAATCTTTTTAGTAGAATTGCTAAGTTACATTCTGCCTGATTCGAACAACTGTTAGGCAAAAGTTTTAAGAATAGCATCTAAAAATTGTCCTGTAATATGTGTAACTGTAATAGAGATGCCTTTAGTTGCAGCAGGATAAATGACCACTCCTATTTCTTAACTTCCTTTACTTCAACATTGTGAGTGATAATCAAGTTAAGATTATGCATCTGCTTAGTTTAGATGTCATTTCTGTGAATAGGTAGGTGTTTATTTGTAAACTCTTGTTGCCTTTCTCTATAAAAATGACTGTCAAAGGGGAAGACTCCATTTAGATGATATCAGCATTCTGTCTTGTTTCTATAAATAACTTAAATGTTGTAGGGTTTTCTCCTTTCATCATATGCAGAAGATCTCTGCTTTCAGTATTAGTGGAGTAACTCAATACTGCTTGGATTTATCAGATATGTATGAAAAAGGACATGAACAGGTCTTCCTGGGTTTTAGATTTGATTTACAGTATGAAGCTGTTGTGCTCCAAGATCAGTTATTTTTTATGGATGGGATCAAATTCGTATTTCATCTGGAACTTTTCATGCCTTCATTTTTAAACTATTCTTAAGAGCCGTATTCCCTTTGAAAATGCACAACATCATGCATGCATTAATACTATTTTTTTTTCTGTGAAGATGAAAATCTGGGAGGGAGAGGAGAATCTTCTTGATAGCTAATGTGCAAAATATAACGTCTCAAAAATTACAAAGCAAGGTGAAGCAATTAGCATGAAGGGAATAGGACCGTCATGTTTACAACTTGTATTCGTAGAAGGCTACTATTCACACATTTATTTCTCTTAGTATCGTTATTCTCTTGCATGCAAATGTCAACTAAAGCTGGGGAGGAGACATTTGCACTACTGATGAAAGTAGTGAAAAGTCATGGTTCATTTTTACCAGTGAGTTTAGCATTATTTTTTTTGGCATTGTGATAAATTATTTAATACTGCATCTGCAGCAATAGTAGCACTGCAAACCTCTGCTTAACAACCAGAGCGATATAACCAGCATTTGTTATTTTGACAGCTGAAAATACAAAATTGATAGGTTGTTCTAGTTAATTAACATATAAAAATGAAAATATGAACAAAAAGTCCAGAAAGAGGTCTACATTCTGTTCAATAAAGTGACGTAGAGTACTACCAGAATTACTGTCATTGCCTCTAATGTAGCTCATCAGATTTCTAATTTCTAATTTTAAATGACTGACTATAAATTGTAATTACTCTGTTTTTCTCATTGTTTTGAAAACATGTAATTTCTTTAACCCTTTTTCAATGATCACATAAAATTTTTTCTGGAAAGTAGCAAAAAGACCGTTGCCTGCTGTTTTGAAGAGCAGGTGATAGAATTTTGTTGTTGGTTTTTATCAGGACCCTAGCCTGAACAAACTGATCAATCACTTCGAAAAATATTGAAGACAGATGTTGAGATTTGGCAGTTTTTCTCTTAGCATAGAGAACAGCTCTTTGCAAAAGAAAACTATGTAAAGAAAGTAACTGAGAAGTTGCAAAACTATCAGTTGTTTTTATTGTGTTTGTAATATGTCAGATTCTAATAGTAAGCAGATTTTTTTCAACAGACAAAATACAGATATGTACTGGAGGTTGGTAACTTTCCTAATATGACAAGCATGGCATATAATGGCTTATGTAATAAAATACTGGACCGCTACATGAAGCGGGTAGAAAATTCTTTGACAAATGGGTATAGCAGCAAAACAGATATTTGGCTCTGTATTATATTAGAGCATTTATCTGAGCTTTAGCTCTAAAATTAACCACTGTACACAAAGATTGATTTTAACATGGCTGGAAATCATTTAAATGAATTGAGTACTTGGTGGAAGCTCTGTATGTTTATACATATTAGTGTTGTATGTGTTCACGTCATTGAAATAAACTTTAAAAACCAAAAAGTCTAGTCTTTCTCTGAAAAGATGACCTGAAAACATGAATCACTCCATGTGCAGTATAATGTGTGTACATTTGTCTTGTTTGTGGCCTACTCTAAGCCAAACTATATATGCATTAACCAGCATTTTCACCTGCTGCATATTGGAAGTCTTATTACATTTCTGTGTGTGTTTATAAACTTACTCCTATGTGAAACATAGTGAGTTCCAAAGTGATATGGCTACAATTAAAAAGAAATTATTCAGGCTAGCCTGATGAACTAATTGATATGATTTGACTATCTGGAATGAATTAGTGGCACAGGGAACTAGGTTTGGAATGCGAGTCTGGTCCGCCATTCAAATAGTTGACAGAGGGTGGGAGTGTTGCGGAGGCAACATATTTGTTCCTTAAAAGTACATACTTTTCCTGGCCCTCTTTTGTGAAAAATGTGAAAAGTAGCCAGTTAAAGAATATTGCAAAACACTTGATAAATATTGAGTTTAGTCTCAGCATTGAAGAAATTCAGAGTGGTGCAATGACTGATTTAGGAAGTCCTAGTCAGAATTAGGAATAGAACTCAAACCTCCCTTTATTAAACACAAAAGCAGCTTTCATCCCCAACGGGGCATATTTGAATCATCATAACTTCCATAATTTAAAAAAAATCTGTTTTTCACAATCTTCTGTTGTTCTTGGAGAAATATGTAATCAGAAATGCTACTTCATTTCCACCTGATAACTTTTAATAGCAAATTGAAGATATTTTATAAAATATATATCATTTTATTTCATAGTTCTATTCTGTGCTCTGCCTAGAGCCCCCTAAAGGTCTGAGGTAGGGTGTCCAGGTGTCTGGTTTTTGACTGGAAAGTCCAGTCAAAAAGGGGACCTTATGGTGTCTGATCAGATCTACTTACAGGACACCCAATATTCCGGTTACTGTGGTGGGGAGGGAGGAGGCAGAGAGTCATCAACCCTGCCAGACCCTACTCAGCCAAGGCCACCTCCTACCTGCATTGGGTGGCTGCAGCTCCCAGCCCCGACTCTGCAGGGGAGTCCCTCCTGACCAGGGCAGGGAGGGGGGGAGAGGGGAAGAGCAGCAAGTGACAGGGGAGGAGGGAGAACGGGGCATGGGGCCTTGGGAGAAGAGGTGAGGCAGGGGAGGTTCTGGCACTTCTGCTGGAGTATCTTGTTTTTATATATTACAAAGTTGGCAACCCTAATTTGAGGATGTTTCAGAACCTTTAAATTGTGCACATAGCTACCCTATGTGATTGTACATTTATTAGTGTTGCCTGTGTGTTCCCTTTCCTTTGACTGCCATTGTTTGTTGTACTAGTTTGTTGTCTTAGGCCTTGTCTACACTACAAGACTATTTCGAATCAACTTAGTTCGAATTTGTGGATTCGACCTTATGAAGTCGAATTTGTGTATCCATACTAAATACACTAATTCGAATTTCTGAGTCCACATTCACGGGGCCAGCGTCGACTTTGGAAGCGGTGCACTGTGGGAAGCTATCCCACAGTTCCCGCAGTCCCCGCTGCCCATTGGAATGCTGGGTAGAGCCCCCAATGCCTGCTGGGGGGAGAAATGTGTCGAGGGTGGTTTTGGGTAAGTGTCGTCATTGTACCGTCAATCACAACCTCCCTCCCTCCCTCCTTGAAAGCGCCTGCGGGCAATCTGTTCGTGCACTTTTCTGGTCAGTGACAGCACGGACGCCACAGCACTGCAAGCATGGAGCCCGCTGCGATCCTCGCCGTTTTCTCCTCCTCGCACTTTATCGTCCACCTCTTCCACATTCAGCTGCTGAGAAATTGGGCTACTTTTCAATGGTTCTGCAAGCACTGGGGGACCATAGGGGACGTTTTGCAAACATCAACGTCGGGTGGCCGGGCAAGGTTCATGATGCGTGTGTTTTCAGGAACTGTGGGCTGCTCAGACGCCTGCAGGAAGGTAGTTTCTTCCCGGACCACGAAATAACTGTTGTGGATGAGCAGATTCCTAAAGTCATCCTCGGGGACCCAGCCTGCCCGCTAATGCACTTGCTCATGAAGCCCTATACAGGCGCCTGGGACAGCGACAAGGAACTCTTCAAATACCAGCGAGCAGCGTGACCTGTGACTGTTCATTTTCTTTACAGAGAAGCTGAACCTGCCGCTGTTTCTTTAGCCACTGACTGTTGACTCTCCTCTTCGGTTACATACCCCGTTCACCCCGTTTCCCCCACTTCCAACACACGTGTAAAAATAAAATACATGTCCCATTGTTACTGAAGAAAGGTTTCTTTATTCATGACTTTGCGTTAAAGGGTTGAAACTGGGAGGCAGACTGTGCTGGGTAGGGTGTGCGGTGATGTAAAGACCGCCTCTAAACTCAACGAATGACAGGCTCCTGCTCCTAGAGCGGTCCGCAGTGCCGGAATGCTTCTTTCAACGGAACCTGCCATCCCTCTTTTTCGAATTCTGTGTGCGGGGGGCTATGTGACCTTGTGGCGGAGGAGTACGGATACAGATTCCTCTGCTGCGTGACTCAGCGGTCCAGGACAAGGACCGCTGTATAAGGTCTGTAACCGCCCTCCCCTGCTACAAAGTCACATCCCCCCCGCCCACACAGAACCTGGAAACCACCTCCCATACCGACCATGGTGCCTACTGACTGCACTGTGTGTGTGACCTGCTGCTGATCCTGCCCCCGTGTCTGTACCCTGGGAAAGGTGACTGTCCTATGCAATTAACAACCCCCTTCCCCACGCCCCCCATTCAAACACAGTCTTCTTTGAAAAAACATGACGGAAACAGTAATTAACAGCAAAGTATTTTTATTACTTAAGTAGACACTTAGGGGATGGAACTGGGATTGGGACTTGTGTGAGTCCGGAAGGGAATGACTTCTGCAAATGTAGGGTATGAGAGCTTTTGGGTACTTGAGCACTCTGCTGGGGTCCAGTGACAGTTTACACGGCCTCTGGCGCCCCTCCTTCTGGTTATTTTGGGTGAGGGGGGTATGGGACTTTGTGGCGGGGGAGGGCGGTTGCAGATACACTGCAGGGGGGCTCTGTCCTCCTGCGGTCCTGCAGAACATCCACAAGGCGCCTGAGCGTGTCCGTTTGCTCCCTCACTAGTCCAAACATTGTTTGAGTCGCCTGCTTGTCTTCCTCACGCCACCTCTCCTCCCGTTCGCTGTGTGAGCGCTGGTACAGAGAGACGGTCTCCCTCCACTGGCTCTGCTGGTCCGCCTCGGCTAGGTAGCAGCCCATACGTTCATCGAACATCTTGTCCCTTGTCTTTTTCTTTCTCCGCCTAATCTTTGCCAGCCTCTGCAAGGGGGATGCTGTGGCAGGTCTGGAGACAGTGGAAGCTGTGAGATGGGAAACAGGGAGTGAATTCCTTGCAAAGATACATTTTTGCGAACAATTAACTGAGTCTAGGCTGTCTCTGTGAATTCTGGGTTGAGACCCCTGTGCCTGCTGGGGCACAAATAATTTTCGCGGTGGATTCTGGGTAAATGTCGCCAGTCATTCCTTCCTCCGGGAAAGCAACGGCAGACAATCATTTCAAGCCCGTTTTCCCAGAATTGCCCTGGCATACGCCATAGCGTGGCAACCGTGGACACTGTTTTGCCTTTTGTGTATGTCACCGTATGTGTACTAGATGCCGCTGACAGAGGCGGTCCAGCAGCGCTACACAGCAGCATGCTTTTGCTTTTGCATGACAGCAGAGATGGTTACCAGCCATATTGTACCATCTACCATATCATAAATTGGTAATAAGATGGTAATAAGATGGGCATGGCTACCTGTCCTTTTGCACTGCACCATTTGGTGCTGTCATAAGTGCCCCTGGCCAAGCAGCCAGGGGCGCAAAAGCAAAAATTGGGAATGACTCCCTGAGTCAATCCCTCCTTTTTAGTATCTAAAAATAGAATCAGTCTTGCCTAGATTATGGGCAAGTGTACTAGAGAACCACTGTATCATAGAACCAGATAGCACAGCTGCTCTGTTCCGATCCTGCATAAATTTGGAGCTGTATGCTATTCACAGGGGGTGCTCCTGCAACAACACCACCTGTTCATTCCGGCCTTCCCACAGCCTTCCTGGGCTACCATACCATTGTCCCCCCACTTGTGTGATGAAGTAATAAAGAATGCAGGAATAAGACACAGTGACTTGTTTGTGAGAAATGAGTGGAAGGAAGCCTCCAGCTGCAATGATAGTCCAGGCAGGACATTAATTACTGTGGATGAAGGAGCCCATCATCCCTCTGCTAGTCCAGGGGCAATTCAATCTTTTCTTTACACAGGAAGGGTGGGGGCTGATGGAGCTCAGCCCCCTGTTGCAATGATGAGGACGGTTAACAGCCATACTGCACCATCTACCATGAAAAATTAGGGCCAGGCGCCCTTGATCGACCTCACAGATGCTAGTACGCATGGTTACCAGTCCTTTTGCACTGCCCCATGTGCCAATAGGCTGATGATGAGGACGGATACCAGCCATATTGCACCATCAGCCATCCATAGCGTGGGGGGAGCAAGGATGTTGGTGTTGAGTGCTGCACCATCGCGTCTATCTGCAGCATTCAGTAAAGATAGGGTGACATGTAAAAGAGTCAAGAGAGGATTGTTTTCCCTTTCACTTCCGGTGGTGGGTGGGGTGTGTGCGCAAATTGCCGAACTATGCCCTGACCCACCGCAGACACTGTGTTTGACCCTAGAAGCATTTGGAGCTCATCCAAGAATGCAAATACTTTTCGGAGACAGCAGGAACTGTGGGATACCTTGCGTCCTCATTCCCCCCTCCCTCCATGAGCGTCCATTATATTCTTTGGCTTTCCCTTACGCTCGTCACGCAGCTGCGTGCTGAGTCTGTGCTATGCCGTCTGTCCGTGGATTTATTAAAAATACTTTGGACCAGGCGCACCATAACAGTAATTCCACTACTTAGATGCATGAGTCTCCTAGCGAGATCACCGTGAGGACGGGCACTGAAGGAGATAGAGAGCGCATGCTGCGTGAAATCTATCATGAACCACGGACCGATGCAGCCGTGCTCGGGGAGGCAATGCTCCCTGAATACCGCATGAAAGCCTCGCGCGGAAAAGGGTGCTATCACGGAGCACCCAATAAGGCAGCTCTTCCCAGGAACCTCCTGCTGATGCTTATCTATTAACGGAAGGAGAGCTTCGTGGAGATCTCCCAGGAGGATTTCTGTTCTATCACCATATATAGAGAGACCTCCTTCTCTCACACTTCAGACTCCTGTTATATTAAGAATAAAAGTTAACATGGTTAAAGCACTTACCGACTGCTCCTTCCCCTGATTCAGGATCCGGGTTCATGGCCGGGGAGGGTTGGTAGGGGATCTCCGTGACGGTGATGAATAGATCCTGGCTGTCGGGGAAACCAGCGTTGTAAGCGCTCTCGCCTGCCTCGTCCTCCACAAACACTTCCTCATCTTCCCCGTCCGTGAACATCGTCGAGGAACTGTCCGTCGACACTGTCCCATCATCAGAGTCCATGGTCACTGGTGGGGCAGTGGTGGCAGGCTCCATAGCGTCCGTTTGCCGCTTTGATTTTTTGGTAGCCTTGTCTGGGGTCCTTGGTTTTCACGCGGCGATGCGTTGCATGACGGCTGTATCCTCTGTCTGGATCATGGCTTTGGAGACCTTCTCCTAGGTCTTTGCATTCCGTTTGTTGGAGCGCAGCTCCGAAAGCACAGACTCCTCGACCCACACACCGATCAGATCCAAGAGTTCCCGGTCAGTCTATGCCGGGTCCCTCTTTCTATTCAGAGATTACATGAACTCCTCTGCTGGAGAGCTCTGCATTGCTGCCGGTGCTGCTGAGCTCGCCCCGATGTCCAACCACGAAATGAGATTCTAACTGTCCAGAAAGGAAAAGGAATTCAAATTTTCCCGGGTCGTTTCCTGTGTGGCTGCTCAGAGCATCGAAGCTCGGACTGCTGTCCAGAGCGTCAACAGAGTGGTGCACTGTGGGATAGCTCCCGGAGCTACTAAGTTCGATTTGCATCCACACCTAGCCTAATTCGAGCTAGCCATGTCGAATTTAGCGTTACTCCACCTGTCGGGGTGGAGTACCAAATTCGAACTAAAGAGCCCTCTAGTTCGAATTAAATGGCTTCCTGGTGTGGACGGTTGAGCGGTTAGTTCGAATTAACGCTGCTAAATTCGAATTAAAGTCCTAGTGTAGACCAGGCCTTCAAGTGGATTGTGAGCTTTTTGGAACAAGGACTACATTTTCTTCGGGATTCATACAGCACCTAGCATAAAGGGGCCAAACCTTGATTGGAGCCTCTGGGTGACACACAGCAATGCTGAAATCGAAATAGTTCTCTGTAAGAAGAGACTGTGTTCCGTTGTTGTAAACTGAGGATGCCTTTTGCTGGCAAACGTAAGTATTTCTAGTGCAGCTTCACAGGTGATAGTGCTACAGTAAACTGGGCATAGGCATGTGTAAGACCTTTTCAAATCCACATTATTGAAATGTCTATGCCTGTTAGTGTTGCTATCAATGGACTTTTACTGGTGCACAGAAACTTGTTTGACAGGTTTTCAACTCCAACAGTTATTTGGTCTTGAAAATATAAAACAAAGCAGTTTGTACTAGCAAAAGGGTTAAAATGTTACTTTTTGGCTTTAAATAACTCAGATTTTCCTTTTCTAGATTCTTTCACAATGGGGTGAGCACCCTAGGCTTCTAATTTTGAGGACTTCAAAGGTCAACTCAAAATATCAGGTCTGTCCTGATTTGCGTGGTGTGGGGTGTGTGTTCAGAAACCCTCAAGATGCTCCCTAACTTTGTCTCAATGTCCATTGGCCAATAATATTAGCCCATATACTGTATTACTTTACTTTATCCTTCTGTTTCCTTATTAAAACCTTTGGTCAAGTGTAAAACTTGAATATAGTTTCTATATATTTTCTTGTACTTACTCATAGTTGATATGGGGTCCACTTATGAAACGTCCTGATTCATATTAAAAAGAGGGATTGTTTGGAATTGATGCATCTGGTGTTTTCAGGTATCTTTAAAATGCTGTTGTACACATTGAACCAGTGTGACTAATGTAACTTAGTTTTGTGTACACAATCTTCTGAAAGATGTTGGATTTTTGTTATGTCAGTCTTATGTAGTAAGCTTTGCTGGATGCTGGGAAATTTCCATAAAATTATTGCATATGTATTTTTATCTGTATTGCATCAATTTTTATTTTTAAAAAATGCACCTTGACCTTTACATTAGGAGATTGGAAGATGGACTGTAGAAACAATAGCAATCACATCTTATATAGCAACATCCTATTTATAGGTGGAAACAGCTGCATCCTCTGCGTTTACATTCAAGAAATCCTATTGTTCTCAAATCATCAAGTTAGTGTTACTGTGGGAAAATGTAGGACTATTACAGATATTATTAAACAATTTTTTTTAACACACACAAGGGAAGGGAGGGTGGGGATCTTTTTGATTATGCTCTTAAAATTGAGTGTTGAAAATATTGTGTAACTTTTAGGCTATCTGTGCTACTGAACTGGCATTATGATAAAATATGGTAATAGATTTATTAGTGAATTATGTTTTGTTCTTCTCAATTGCTTTTTTGTGTTGCATAACTCTTGGGGCTGCTTGAGCATATCATCTTCTGAAGAAATGCTCCATGTCATTGATGTCCAATCTTTTTAGGCCTCAGAATAAATATATTAATAAATAAGGGAGCTTCAATCAATACTTTGGCGGCAGATTCATTGCCCTGTTGTGCTACCTGATTGGTGCAAAGGGAATGTAAGAGAATGGAAACCACCTATAAGTCACCTATAAGTCACCACCTATTATTGGAATTCCCGTGGTACAGGGGAGTCTCTAGTAGGCCTACAGCCAGCATAGCCTTAACAGCTCACTCTGTTTCCTATGCCTTCCCAGTACACCTGTGTGGGTTGATGGAGGTGGTGTGGCTGGAATTGTGTGGTGCTCCAGTTACCTCAACATGCATATGATCTGTTGGGCGCTATAGCTAGTTGGTCCAAGGTAGAACAGGGTCAGAGAATCAGTGAGTTGTAATTGGTTGGTGGTCCTTGGGTTGCCCTTGTTTTTCCTCTACTCGTCTGCCCTGGGTGATGATGTGGGAGAGGGAAGGTGTCTTTTTCATGGAGAGCCATCTGAGCTTCCATACTCTTCTGTCTGGGGCTCTGATAGCCCATTAATAAACCCTTGTATCTCTTCTCTGTGATGACTGGGCTGATTCAGTAACTTCAGTTTCAGAGGGGTAGCTGTGTTAGTCTGGATCTTTAAAAGCAGCAAAGAATCCTGTGGCACCTTATAGACTAACAGACGTTTTGGAGCATGAGCTTTCGTGGGTGAATACCCACTTTGTCGGATGCAAGTAGTGGAAATTTCCAGGGGCAGGTATATATATGCAAGCAAGAAGCAAGCTACAGATAACGAGGTTAGTTCAATCAGGGAGAAAGAGGCCCTGTTCTAGCAGTTGAGGTGTGAAAACCAAGGGAGGAGAAACTGGTTCTGTAGTTGGCAAGCCATTCACAGTCTTTGTTTAATCCTGAGCCGATGGTGTCAAATTTGCAGATGAACTGAAGCTCAGCAGTTACTCTTTGAAGTCTGGTCCTGAAGTTTTTTTGCTGCAGGATGGCCACCTTAAGATCTGCTATTGTGTGGCCAGGGAGGTTGAAGTGTTCTCCTACAGGTTTTTGTATATTGCCATTCCTAATATCTGATTTGTGTCCATTTATCCTTTCCCGTAGAGAGTGTCCAGATTGGCCGATGTACATAGCAGAGGGGCATTGCTGGCATAATTTCAGTTTAAAAATCAGTGCATGGCTCAGGGAACAGAGTTTTAATTCATAATTAAACACATTGTTTCTTAGTACATTTTATCTCAGGATCCACAAGTTGGATATCCCTCTTCAACATTCATGCTATACAAGTTGAGAAGACTAAGAGTTTACTACATTTAAAATAGTTGGGGAGAAGAACCTTAAAAGAGTAAACACGTTCTTGAAAACAAACACCCCAAATGCTGCAAATTTTAAATGAAAGAAGTGCTAGATAGTTGCCGTTGATTATAAGTTTCACATGATACACAGTGCCATAAAAAAGATACTGAGTAAAAAGCAGTATCTTAATATCAATAAACAATTTTAACTCTGCCCTCATAGGTGTGCCAGCCTTCCAGCATTCCCTTCTTCAAATTCCTCCCACTAACCTGCATCACAAACAGACCTGACTTCCTTCCCTCTTCACACCAGTCCAGCTGAGTCATTAAAGTAAAGATATATTAATATGTATTATTTATTTGGATTCCTCAAATTTTAGGCCTGATTTTGCGAGAGTGGTGGGTATGATAAGTGATCAAAACTTCTGAAACTTTGGCCTTAGATGTCTACTTTACATAGATTGAAGCCAGAAAGGACCATTCAGATAATCTGATCTGATTTCCTGCATAAACAGGCCACAGAATCTCACCCAGTAATTCCATTTGAGCATATATTTTAAAAAGATATCTAATTTAAAGACTTAAAGGGATGGAGAATCTACCACATTCCTTAGCAAGTTATTTTAGTGATTATTTGCACTCAGTGTTTTTAAAAAAAAAAAAACAAACCCAAAAAACCCCACCACCAAAAAACAAACCTTCATTTCTAATTTGAATTTGTCTAACTCCAGCTTCCAGTCTTTGGATCTTGTTATGTTTTATTCTACATTAGAGACCTTTACTATCAGAAATCTTTTCTCCAAGCAGAGTGGATAAAAATCAATGCTATTTTTATTTAAATGGTTTTGTTTTTGTATTTTGATGTTTACATTAAAAAAATAAATTAAAATGAAATCTGAATTTAATACAAAATACATTAAGGCCAAAATTTAGTTGTTAACGCAAAATACGTTTTGGTAAGAGTTTATGTATCCAATACGTTTGAAGATTATTTAATAAATATAAAATATATATGCTGTTTTCTGTGTTTAATTAAATTCCAGTTACCATCCTAATGCAGCTTGACACAAATCATGAGCAAAAAATTAACTACCTAGTAAATATGCAATATATCAGTCACCATTTTCTAACATACTTAAAATGTACAATTAATAAAAATCTGAAAATAGTAAGCTATATAATTGCTTAGACGAATGTGTATAGTTATAGTGTACCCTCCTAGGTAGCAAAAAGATGACCAAATCTAGTGTAAAGACTCTATTTAGTTGTAAATTAACATGCTTTCATGGTTATATCAACCAGTGAGAATACACCTTTCTTTAGAGAATGACTGAAGTACACATGGAAAACTTGCTCAAAATCCATGATTTTAATATGTTATGCGGTGATTTCAGTTACTGATTTAAATAACCTTGATTTACATCAGTCCACCCTGTCTCCAAGTAAGTACTTGTAAATGGTAACTAAATCACTTCTTAATCTTCTCTTGGATAAACTAAAGAGACTAAGCTTCTTTAATTTCTCACTACCAGGGGTGGCTCCAGGCCCCAGCACGCCAAGCGCGCATGCCTGTGGAGGATCCGCTGGTCCCGCGGCTCCGGTGGACCTCCCGCAGGCGTGCCTGCAGAGGGTCCGTTGGTGGAGCTGCAGGACTGGTGACCGGCAGAGCGCCCCCCCGCGGCATGCCACCATGCTTGGGGCGGCAAAATGTCTAGAGCTGCCTCTGCTCACTACAGAGCATGTTTTCTAGTTCTCAAATCATTGTTTTCCCTTTCTGGAAAATGGGCATAAAACATTCTTTAATAGTATATTTGAAATGTGGCAGAAATAAATTTTGCTCAGAACTCTGGGATTTCTTCTCTACAGTTGATTTCAATCATAAGTTTGCTTTAGTTTTAGATTTTTTTTTTGGTTGGCATTTTTATGGCATTTGAAAATCGTCTTGGTATAGAACTGTTGCTTCTGCTGCTCTGAGTTTGTGGACACTTATGTGTAATGCCCAGGTTTAAACTGGCATTAATTGTATAACATTTATTCTTGTGCCTTGGATCTGATCACAAACTGAACAGTTTTATACTTTTACTAAGCAGTGTGCTGTTGTCATTTCACCTACAGAACGTGTCTACAGTACTTTTATCCCTTCATTCAAATAAGTACACCTCTACCTTGATATAACACAACCTGATATAACACGAATTTGGATATAATACATTGCTTCGGGGGTGGGGGTGGGGGGTTGGACACTCCAGTGCATCAAAGCAAGTTTGATATAACGCGGTTTCACCTATAACGTGGTAAGATTTTTTGGCTCCCGAGGACAGCGTTATATTGAGGTAGAGGTATATGCTGTATACTTTTTTGAGCCGGTTTTTAATTATAAACAGGTAGAGTGAAGCAAAAGATATTTTGCTATTACTAGAAGCCCTCCTTATCTTAGATTTTGGCATCATCCTGTTCTCTTCTCATTTATCGAGTTTGATGTTTATCTTGCTAGAAATCTAGTTTCAGTTCAGTAATCTTGGTGGTAAACTGGTTTGTTTCACAGATTCTCTGGTAAATAGAGATTAATCTCTGGTTCTTGTGATTGTATTAAACTTGCTCTGTTCTTTCATCTTATTGTAGGATTGGCTAATAATTAGGACATCTTTGTGCTTGTTCTTGAAAGGATTACTGTTTTTTCTCAGAATTCAGAGGGCAGAGTAGGAAATAGTAGAGCCAACCAGATGTCCCATGAATGAGTGGGGGCTAGCCCTTTGGCAGCATTTATTTCACCTGTGTAAATTGGTGTAAAAAGCTCTATAAACAAACTATTGGCTATTGTAGGAGACTGCTGGCCTACAGTATAGAAAAATTGTGCTACTGAACAGTAATAACAGGTTTCAGAGTAGCAGCCGTGTTAGTCTGTATCCGCAAAAAAAAACAGGAGTACTTGTGGCACCTTAAAGACTAACAAATTTATTGTAGCATGAGCTTTCGTGAGCTAAAGCTCACTTCTTCGGATGCATCCGAAGAAGTGAGCTTTAGCTCACGAAAGCTCATGCTACAATAAATTTGTTAGTCTTTAAGGTGCCACAAGTACTCCTGTTTTTGAACAGTAATAGTTGTTGTGTATATATAAAATGCAAGCAACTTGTTTTTATTTTCCAAATAAGTGTCTGTTGTATGTGCTATATTTGTTATCTTGCTTTTCAAAGGTTCATCCAGTGGAGGACTGTTCTGAGCTACTGCTTGCTTATGTTTACTGTCTTTCGTCAGATGCAAATATTTATGGTTACATTATATTTGTGATCACTTCAAAAATATTACAAGAAAGGTTATTAAACTTGCTCTTCCTGGCCTTTCTTAAACACAACACTCTGCATATGTCTACACTACCCCTGTTACAGTGTGGCCACGGCAAAGGGGAGGGATAGCTCAGTGGCTTGAGCATTGGCCTACTAAACCCAGGGTTGTGAGTTCAATCCTTGAGGAGGCCACTTAGGGATCTGGGGCAAAATCAGTACTTGGTCCTGCTAGTGAAGGCAGGGGGCTGGACTCAATGACCTTTCAAGGTCCCTTCCAGGTCTAGGAGATTGGTATGTCTCCAATTATTACCTATGATGTGGGCAGTGTAGACACACTTTATTGCCAGGGGTGAGCTCTCCCAGCGATTTAAAAAAAACAAACCACCTGAACAAGTGGTGGTAGCTTTTGCTCCCGGCGATAAGGTGCTGTCTATACTGGCGCTTTTCAGTGCTAAAACTTTTGTCGCTCGGGGGTGTTTTTTCACGCCCCTGAACAACAAAAGTTTTAGCACTGAAAGTGGCAGTGTAGACATAGCCTCTGTCTGAGGCCCAGTCTACACTAGAAAGTGGAAAAAAAAAATCTCACTTTTAACTGACATAGCTGTGCAGGCAAAATCCCTAGTATAGATGGTGATTCTGACTAAGGCTGTGGCTACACTTAGCACTTCAAAGCGCTGCCGCAGCAGCGCTTTGAAGCGCTAAGTGTAGTCAAAGCGCCAGTGCTGGGAGAAAGCGCTCCCAGCACTGTCCGTACTCCACCTCCCTGTGGGGAATAACGGACAGCGCTGGGAGCCGCGCTCCCAGCGCTGGGGCTTTGACCACACTGGCGCTTTGCAGCGCCACAATTTGCAGCACTGGAGAGGGTGTGTTTTCACACCCTGCTGCAGCGCTGCAAATTTGTAAGTGTAGCCAAGCCCTAAAACGATCCTTTTGGTAGTACAGCTTATTCCATTCCGGGAATGAGGAAGGTTATACTGCTAAAAGAACTTTTTAGCCATTATAAGCGGTCTCCACTAGGGGAATTGGCATGAGTAGCTATGGTATGTCTGTACTGGCAAACTTTTCAAGTATAGACAAGATCTGAGTCAAAACTGTCTTATAAATTATCATATGGGTTCAGATGGCAATGTAACACTCTTTTGTAAGTAAATGAACTTTCATATGCATCCTTTTGTACATCATTTTTAATTTTTCACTCTGAAGTCCTCTTCTGATTACTTAAATTTTAGTAAAAAGAACGAGGCGTACTTGTGGCACCTTAGAGACTAACAAATTTATTTGGGCATAAGCTTTCGTGGTTTAAACCGGGTTTTAGCCCACGAAAGCTTATGCCCAAATAAATTTTAGTCTCTAAGGTTCCCCAAGTACTCCTCCTCCTTTTTACTGATACTAACACGGCTAACACTCTTAAATTTTAGTTTATTTGTTACTGAAGTGTGCTGTCTTGATTCTTTTTTGTTGTTGACTGCGAGAACAACTTGTTTGCTAGCCTTAATGTAAAGCGCTTTGTTCACCACTGACTTTTTTTAAATGATCGACGCGTTTTAATTTTTTTTGTCTTTTTCAAAAGAGTCAGGTCCACACTTAAACAGCAAAGCATGCTCTAGGAGCTGGTGCAGATAATGTTAACAGCCCAAGTATAAGTGCTTTCCATGTCTGTTAGGCTTTTCTTTGTTGGCTTGAATGGAGACCAGAAACAATGTATTCATGAGCACTCAGTGTGACAGTGTCCATCTGGAGGCTGTTCAAATGAATAGAATGCCTTTTAACAGTAAAGGCAGCAACAGTATTTCATTTTACCTGAGAATGGGATCACAGCCAGAATTTTTTTTGTCAGACAACAAATATTGACATTTTAGTTGCCTATTGCCAAATTATTAGAATATGTTCCCCTTTGATCACAAGAGCCATGAGAGTGAAATCTGAGTTATTCCTTTTGTAGGAAAGGATTTCTATCAAAGATTCAACAAACATGTCCTTTCAAATATCATCGGAGAGCACACAGTGCACATCTAGGAAATTCTCCATTAAAACTAGGTAAGACATTCCTCATATTTCTAAAATAAAAAAATCCCCCCTTTTAAAAAAAATTGGCCACCTTTGAATTGGAGTTAATGTAAATCATATAAATAACTGAATCAGGAAAGCTTTATAGAATACTTTAGTTTGGAAAACACAACCTTAATATTAGGAGTTAATATTCCACCGAAAAAATGCAACTAAATTTGGAAAGTATGAAAATGCAGAGCTTAGTCTTTTTTGTTCAAAGTCATCGGTTTTGGTATAAAATATTAATATTTAAAAAAAAGTTTTGTAATGAGTAGGTAGGGATAGATCCCTCCACCAGTTTACATGAAATGCAGTTCTGAAGATATACCCTGCTTGTTTTTTTTAAGGCCCCCATTTCTGCTCTGCCTGTGTCTTTTCTCTTGTTTCATTATATTTTCCCCTCTCATAACCTATGTTCCTCTGAAGTCGCTAGTGAAATAGTGATCCTTGTTCATCCTCCTTTCCACTTGTTTTCAAGCCTGCTTCTCTGACCCTTAGTTCTGAAGTCCCTTTTTCTACTGGTGGAATGAGCCATAATTGAAGTCTCTCCTTAATACATTTTTTTCATGTGGCTTTTCAGAGTTAAACCCATCCAAAAAGGCAGTGTTTAACTGTTAAAGTCTGCTGTGCTCTGAGTTGACACCATCAATTTGTCAGAGGGCATTTTGTTACTGAAAGAAAGTCTTTGTCTGAATTTGCATTTGTGATCCTTTGGGCAGGGACCATGCCTCCTTTAATATTTTGAACAGCGCCAAGCACAGGCATGTTGAGACAACTACGTAGCAAGATACATTCCATACCTTGAAATTGTAAAACCAAAAGGCGCTATAATATAGTTTGTTGCAGTTCATTGCAATGGGCAATTTTTGCCTACGACTCAGTGTGTTGTAAGTTAGGAATGAGTTGCGGTTAACAGTATTGTGTGAAAAGGCTTTAACAGTGGCTGCCTACATTAAATTTCAGTCTAGCGAGACCATCACTTTCATAAGCAGTAAATTTAATTAAATTCACACCTAAAATATGTGTGACACAGGAAAAACTTTCTTCTCAACTGTCAAATAAGCATTGGATAAAGGACAAGGTGTCCAGCTCCAAAGTAAAGTGTTAGCAATAGCTTTTTAAAGAGCAATCTGTGGAACATACTTCTTATATTAATAGGATGCATACATCTGTCTGTAATTATCAAATATTTATTTTCCAGCTTTTTCACTGAAGTATAATTGGGCCTGTTGTGTACTTCAGTGGCTAATGCATTTGAATTGCACACAATGTACAGCATAAACTAGTAAATAGTTAACTGCTTATAGACCAAAACAGCTTGGTAAGCAACTGTTGGTTTAGAGTCCAAGTTAATAATTTCAATGAGCATTCATGTATTTAATCTGTAGTTAAGAGCTCTGTCATGAGCCATTCCAAAAATATCTTGGCTTTGTTTTGAGGAAGAAACTTTAAAGTTTCTAATTCATCTGAATTGCAGTGTTTTGATTCAAGAGATCTGCCAAAATGAAAATCCAGGGTAAATTTTTGTACGTGAACAATAAACTCTCAGTATTGCATGTCAGTTATTGTTCTGTTTCTAGTGTTTTTAATTAATTTAGGGTATAGCTAAGCTCTGATCCCATTGGAAGTCAATGAGAGGTGAGGGACTAAGGCCTTATCTACATGAGAAAGTTGTTTTGGTATGATTTAAAATAAATATAATTAAACCAATGCAAAAACCTTTGTAGATACTCTTATTTTGGTTCAAACCAGGCTTTTTTTAGTTTAGCTTAAATCAGTGAGAAATCCATTTATGCTAATCAGATAAATTACACTTAAACTGAAGTAAGCTTCCATGCTGCAGTTTATGCTGGCTTAAATAAATTGATTTAGAAAACAATTAAAGTTTAAACAGATGCAACTTTCTCATGTAGATAAGGCCTAGTTCCCATGTACATCCTTGAAAATCTCCACTCTGTTGTTCATGCAGTGTGTTAATTTGATGACCCTGAAGATTGAAGCAATGGATATTAGTCACATTGCTTAATGCACTACTGGAAGGCACTTGGTTACTATAGTAAGTCCGATTTAAGAACCTCTGTAGAATAGGTACAGTGTTCTTCTGTGGGCTGCTCTAAATTACAGCAGAGAACCACATCCTGAGGGAATTCTGCACCAAAAATATAAAAATTCTGACCACAATATTTTAAAATTCTGCAAATTTTATTTGTCAATAAATAAATGTGGTTCCAGCATGGCAGTGGGGAGCACAGTCCACTGGCTGCATTGAGGTGGGACATCACCCTGAAGCTCCCACCTCCCCTGGTAGAGGAACTCAGCAGTGAGACCATAACACAAAGCAAGGGCTGGGCCTGCCACAGAAACATCTGCACCAGATGTGGGTGGACAGGCTCAGCCCAGCAGGATCCAAGTGTGGAGGGGCTTAGTGTGGGGGGATCCAGGTGTGGGGTGAGAGGTTTCTGTGTGGGGCAATCTGGGTGCAGGTGGCTCAGTGGGAGATCTGAATGCACAGAGGCTGCTTGCGGGACTCTGGGTGCAGAGGTGCTGGGAGTCTGCAGGGAATCCAGATGAAGGCGGTTAGGGCTCAGCAGGGAAGGGTTTGGGTGTGGGGAGATGGGGCTTGGTGTGTGTATGGGGGTCTGGGTGCGGGGGACTTAGTTGTGTGTGTGGGGGGGTCCGGGTGCAGCTGGTTGGGGCTTGTTAGGGGCGTCTGGGTGCAGCTACCACAGAAACATCTGCACCAGGTGTGGGTGGGCTTGTTGCACAGAAAACAGGAAGGGTCTGAGCACACAGAAAGAGAGTATGACTGGCACTAGGATCCAGAAGGTGGCATTCAGCTGCAGAGTCAGTGGAGCTGAGATGCAGCCTTCTTCAGCTGGGCAACTCTGTGCCTGCAGAAATGAGGGGGGTGCAGTGGCACTTAACGACCCGTGGGCACTCTTATGCCTCACCTCTGTTTGTTTGTGGGGAGCAATTCCCCTCCCCCTGAAAAACCTGCACCCATGGTTGTCCTTTCCTTCCCTGCACGGCTTTCCTGCCATTTTCTGCAGGGAAGCCCAGGAATTCTGCGGGAGGAGGTGGGGTGGGGATGGGAGGATTCCTGCGGCCCAGGGTTCCACAGAATTCTCCTAAAAATAAGCAGATACATTCAAATTATGGTGGTGATTATTTTTAAATTTAACTACCAGATTGGTTTGCAATGCAGTGTGAAATTTGGTTGAATATTTAAGTAAGGCATAAGACAAAATTTTCCCATTATGATACTAGTAAAAGTTTTTCCAAGTTCTGGATGAAACTAAGACCCTGGTCAGAGGAATAAACTAGTAGCCAGAAGTAGATAAAGGGTCAACATCCTGGCAAAAAGACCCATCCCCCTAATTTGTTCTGCTATTGCGAAGGATACTGGAAATTCTAACAAACTTCTACCGTGGGATTTAAATTTAATGTTCCATCTTTCCCATTAGTGGATCTTGAAAATGTTAAATTCCATGACCATCAGTCAGCTACCCACACACAAAGCCTTCTTGCTGCTCCTTGCTCCATTCCTATTACTTTCACCCAGTCTCTGATTTTTGGGTTGGCCTCCTCCTCTACAAGTAATTTCAGTGCCTGGCTCTGCTGCTCTACTATCGCCATCCCAAAAAAATCACACAGCACCCCAACCACCCAAAAATCATATTGTTGGCTTAAAAGTCACAAGATTTAAAAAAAAACAACCTGAGGGGGTTCCCTTGGGGTTGGGAGCCTGTACATTCTGTTACCAGCTTTGCCCGTTACTTTGCGGTATACTCATTTATTAGGGGTACTCTTTGGGTGGGGGGATTCTGTACTTCTATCAATGTACTGCTTATGTCACTTATGTTCTCATATGGAGCTCTACTTCTCCCTGCTGCAAGTTCGCTCCCAATGGAGCTATCCTGCAGGACCTAGGTTCCCCAGGGCTGGGTTCTTCCAGCCCCAGAATCGGGCACGCGCACACTCACTCACTCACAGAGTGCATCTGAAAGGACCAGGTTAATCAGCACTCCCAAGCTGACCCCTTATATGTCCCTGGACTCAGGAGGCTGGGTCAAAAAGCACCTCCAAGCTGTCACCCTCATATGCTTTGGGCACCTCGAGCAGCACTTCCTAGCTGCCACCCTCATATGTCCCAGGTTCAGCATGTCTCTATCTCCACTTTCACGTTACAATTCTGTTAGTAACCCACATGATGAGCAAACCCCACAGGATTTTTGGGCGCTTCAGGGATCTTTTAGTTTAGGTACGAGGAGTGTTGCTGCAGAGCAAATGAGGAAACCAAAAGAACCCCATCTATGAGACAGAGAGAGAGAAGCAACCAGCTTAATCATGAAAGTTATTTATTGCCAGTTAGGAGGGGAGTCAAACAAACAAGAGAGTTATAATATTAAATCTAACTTAAATTTGATTATAAGTCAGGTTTACAAAACTATAACTGATCACACAAGTCAGGGTCAGAAGGCTGTACCTAGAGCGAGAGAGAGAGCATGACCGAGCTGGGTTCTCACCACTCCATGAAGCTTGACTCGATCAGGGGGTCCTAGGTTGTGGCGTTAGCTGAGGGTCTGGAGTGATGGAGTCAGGCAGAGCCCCCAGCATGATCAGTCAGGAGAAGAAGTCCCAATGGAACTGATGCAGATTTTGGATCCAGGCATCAGACCAGTTACTTGAGCATGGGTAGGAGTTTTTGTAGAGAAACAACAATGGTTCAAGGGAAAACACTTAGATTTGTTTGTGTGTAAACAAGAGAGTATACCAAAGTTGTTTTGTTCAGGCTAGACCAGAGGTGGGCAAATTACTGCCTGTCCTGCCCGACCCTTGAGCTCCTGCCCCGGGAGGCTGTCCCCCGTCTCCCATCCCCCGCAACCTCAGCTCACTGTGCTGCCAGCGCTCTGGGTGGCGGAGCTGTGATCTCCTGCCGGGCAGTGCGGTGGGTTAGCTGGCTCCGGTGGGGCGGTGCGGCTGCCAATCCTGCTGCTCTGAGTGGCATGGTCAGGGGCGGCTCTAGACACCAGCACGCCAAGCAGGCGCGTGGGGCGGCCCTTTCCCTGGGGGGCGGCATTTGGCTCCGGTTGAGCTCCCGCAGGCATGCCTGCGGCAGGTCCACTGGAGCCCGGGACGAGCGGACCTGCCGCAGGCATGACTGCGGCGGGTCCCCTCTTCCCGCGGCTCCGGTTGAGCTCCCGCAGGCATGCCTGCGGCAGGTTAATCGGAGCCGCGGGACCACAGCACCCGCCGCAGTTATGCCTGCGGCAGGTCCGCTCGTCCGGGGCTCCGGTTGACCTGCCGCAGGCATGCCTGCGGGAGCTCAACCGGAGCCGCGGGAAGAGGGGACCCGCCGCGGGACGGGGAAGGGCGGCGCAGCGCACCGCGCTGCTTGGGGCAGCCTGATTTCTAGAGCCGCCCCTGGGCATGGTAAGGGGGGTGGGGAGACGGGGCTTGGATATACCTATCCTATCTCATAGAACTGGAAGGGACCCCGAAAGGTCATGGCATCCAGCCCCCGGCCTTCACTAGCAGGACCAAGTACTGATTTTGCCCCAGATCCCTAAGTGAAACTGACCAGTTTTGTTCAGGCAGTGTAGTTCTAGCCATGTTGGTCTCAGGCTATTAAAGCAATAAGATGGATGAGACCAACTTTTGTTGGTGAGATTGACGAGTTTACAAGCCACAGCCACACAGAGCTCTTCTTCAGGTCTGGGAAAGGTACTTCTGTCACAGGTAAATTAAAGGTGGAATAGAAAAGCATAAGTAGTTAGCACATATTGTAAGGGACCATTCAAGGTAGAGAGGCATGTTACCACCTCTGCAGTCATAGGACAAAAAGAGGGTGTTAGTGGGTTACAGATGGCTGTAATCAACCGTAAATCCAATGTCTTTGTTCAATCCATGATTTTTAGTGGCTAGCAGACACTAAAAACACCCTGGGTATGGCTACACTGGCGAGTTGCAGCTCTGGAAAGCCTCCACCAGCACTGCAATTAGTAAGTGGCCACACCTGCAGGGCACTTCCAGCGCTGCAACTCCCTGGCTGCAGCGCTGGCCGTACACCTCACTCAGCATGGAGAATAAGGATTGCAGCGCTGGTGCTGCAGCGCTGGTCATCAAGTGTGGCCACACACCAGCGCTGTGATTGGCCTCCAGGGTATAAGGATGTATCCCAGAATGCTTTTATAAATTACTCTCTTTGTTTTGTTGTGAACTCCGAGCTCCGTAGCTCCGTTGATCCTGGAGCTGTTTATCTACAAACACAGCTCCTGTTTGCTGTGATCAATC
Organism: Mauremys mutica; assembly: GCF_020497125.1. NCBI lineage: Eukaryota > Metazoa > Chordata > Testudines > Geoemydidae > Mauremys > Mauremys mutica. The sequence goes on from NC_059076.1 coordinate 67,406,477, forward strand.
TGTGAACAATCAAATGAGATAATGAGGCAGGCAGGGAGTGAGTGTTTGCTTGACAGAAACATGGGCAGAGGGGAGAAAGGGAGTTGTGTTGGCTGCAGGCTGTTTGCAGTTAAGAGTTAAGGGTAAGGGATCGGGAACATGTTCTGATTTTTCAAGTCAGGAAGCTAACACACAGTGTTGGCTCCAAAAATCCACTCTCTCTCTCTCCCCCCGCTCCCTGTCACACTACGCCCCACCCCACCCCCCTCTTTTGAAAAGCACCGTTGCTGCCACTTGAATGCTGGGATAGCTGCCCATAATGCATCACTCCCAATAGCGCTGCAAATACTGCAAATGTGGCCACACACCAACGCTGGTAGCTGTGAGTGTGGCCACACACCAGCGCTGGCCCTGCACAGCTGGACGACCAGCGCTGCAACTACCAGCGCTGCAGATTTGTAAGTGTAGCCATACCCCCTATCACTTTTCTCACAGTGAACATTGTCCTCAATCAGTCCTCAACCTCAAAGGTAACTTGCACAGCAGTTTCAGAAAACAAGTTTGGGATCTTAAATTCATAACTTTGCTAGACACCAAAAATCATGGACTAACCAGAGATGCCAGATTTATGGCTTATTACAACCATCTGTAACCTCCTCTTTTTTGTCCTTGTGAAGGTATGAAAGGCAGATTGAGGGACATGTGCATCAACTGGATGTCTCTGCTAAAATGATCAGCAATGAAATAACCATTCTCACAAAGTTAATTATCTTTAAGGTTTCAGAACTGACAATTAAATAAAATGGACAGGGTGGTTCCCACCTCTCAGAACTATCGTGTCCCACTGAGTGCAGATTCAAGATGTCAAAACTGCATCATTTTTATTCAGTTCAAATTATCAAGGCTCTTACAACCGAAAAAGGCTAGAAGCAAGTTTTTAAAAAATTCAAGCTTACACTCTGGAGCACATTACTGCAGCAACAGCTTGCTTTCTTCAGTCAAGAATTGCAGAGTATGTTCAGTCTTGTCTGCATGTCTCTGTGAAGATACACCTCTACCCTGATATAACACTGTCCTCGGGAGCCAAAAAATCTTACTGCGTTATAGGTGAAACTGCGTTATATTGAACTTGCTTTGATCTGCCGAAGTGTGCAGCCCCCTCCCCCTCCGGAGCGCTGCTTTACTGCATTCTATCCAAATTCATGTTATAGCGGGTCGTATTATATCAGGGTAGAGGTGTACCTCAAGTCAGCTGTGGCATCAGCAGCAGTGCTGATGTACTACGCACATAGCGGTAGTCACCTTTTTAGTAATTCAGAGCATAAATAAGCACTTATTAGAATCTGTATTTAGACAGTTATCCTATATAGCCAATGTTATCTGTATATGAAAGCTGTTTTAGAGGCATATGAGAAAAGAAGATATTTTGTTTATAAAGCTGTTGGGTTTTAACTAAGGTATATTTCAGAGTAGCAGCTGTGTTAGTCTGTATCTGCAAAAAGAATAGGAGTACTTGTGGCACCTTAGAGACTAAAATTTACTTGAGCGTAAGCTTTTGTGGGCTATAGCCCACTTCATCGGATGCATAGACTGGAACATACAGCAAGAAGATATTTATACATACAGAGAACATAAAAAGGTGGAAGTAGCTATACCAACTGTAAGAGGCCAATCAATTGAGATGAGCTATCATCAGCAGGAGAAAAAAAAAACTTTTGAAGTGATAATCGAGATGATCCATAGAAGGTGTGAGGATACTTAACATGGGGAAATAGATTCAATTAGTGTAATGGCCCAACCATTCCCAGTCTTTTTTCAAACCTAAGTTAACTGTATCTAATTTGCATATTAATTCAAGTTCAGCAGTCTCTCTTTGGAGTCTGTTTTTGAAGTTTTTTTGTCGTAAAATTGCCACCTTCAAGTCTGTCACTGAGTGGTTAGAGAAGTTTAAGTGTTCTCCCACTGGTTTTTGAATGTTACGATTCCTGATGTCGGATTTGTGTCCATTTATTCTTTTGCGTAGAGACTGTCCGGTTTGGCCAGTGTATATGGCAGAGGGGCATTGCTGGCACATGATGGCATATATCACGTTGATAGATGTGCAGGTGAACGAGCCCCTGATGGCATGGCTGATGTGATTAGGTTCTGTGATGATGTCACTTGAATAGATATGTGGACAGAGTTGGCATCGGACTTTGTTGCAAGGATAGGTTCCTGGGTTAGTGTTTATGTTGTATGATGTGCGGTTGCTGGTGAGTATTTGCTTCAGGTTGGGGGGCTGTTTGTAAGCGAGGACTGGTCTGTCTCTCAAGATATCTGCGATTGAGGGATCATCTTTCAGGATAGGTTGTAGATCTTTGATGCACTGGAGGGGTTTTAGTTGGGGGCTGAAGGTGACGGCTAGTGGCGTTCTGTTATTTTCTTTGTTGGACCTGTCCTGTAGTAGGTGACTTCTGGGTACTCTTCTAGCTCTGTCAGTCTGTTTTTTAACTTCAGCAGGTGGGTATTATAGTTTTAAGAATGCTTGATAGAGTTCTTGTAGGTGTTTGTCTCAGTCTGAGGGATTGGAGCAAATGCGGTTGTATCTTAGAGCTTGGCTGTAGACAGTGGATCGTGCGGTGTGTCCTGGATGGAAGCTGGAGGCATGTAGGTAAGTATAGCGGTCAATAGGTTTCTGATAAGGGCGGTGTTTATGTGACCATCGCTTATTAGCACAGGAAATGGACCGCTTGTGTGGATTGGTCTAGGCTGAGGTTGATGGTAGGATGGAAATTGTTAAAATCATGGTGGAATTCTTCAAGGGCTTCTTTCCCACGGGTCCAGATGATGAAGATGTCATCAATGCAGTGCAAGTAGACTAGGGGTGTTAGGGGCCGAGAGCTAAGGAAGCGTTGTTCTAAGTCAGCCATAAAAATGTTGGCAGACTGTGGGGCCATGCGGGTACCCATAGCAGTGCCGCTGACTTGAAGGTATATATTGTCCCCAAATGTGAAATAGTTGTGGGTGAGGACAAAATCACAAAGTTCAGCCCCCAGGTTTGCCGTGATATCGGGGATACTGTTCCTGATGGCTTGTAGTCCATCTTTTTGTGGAATGTTGGTGATATAGTTATTAAAACACAAAAAAGTGCCTCCCCCCAACCTATAGATTCAGGTGATAGAGCAAGATATAGCTTAACTTTATTTGCAACTGCCAAATCTTTCCAGGATCTTGTGATTTTTAATAATGGAAAACGGTGTTAGCATACCTAAGGTGACTTACTATCCACTACATAGTTGAACATTTAAGACATAAAGTAAAGACAACTTTCTGTCCTGTATAGGCACTTCTTGCTACTTCAGTGTTGAATCTATTGGCTAGGCTGTTGCAGTGCCTAAAGAGGTTGTTGGAATTATTAATATTTGATATTATGAATGTTGATATGGGAAATCACTGAACACTAATTTAACCAGAAACTTCTGTATTAAATCCAAAGACCGAGTGATATTTATACAGTTGCTCTAAATATGCCTAAATAATAAGCAATTTACTATATCCAAACAGTAACAAAACATTTATAACCATTTGTCAAGATACTTACAAATGGGCTAACCCTAGAGGTGCTTAGACCCTTATTGGTCAGCTTATTGGTCAGGCAGGTATTAACAATGAACCCTTTAACATACAGGTGATGTCATTGCCAATTAGTGACTTAAGCTAAGAATCAATTTGCGCCAGTTCCTGTCTTAATCCAAATAAGATTTACAGCCTCCTTTCTTGTCTCCCCCCCACCCGAGATTTTTATATTGGGGCTGGTAATGAAGGGAAACCATGCATTTGGTATTTGTTATTACTACTTCAGGGGTAGGCAAACTATGGCACACGTGCCAAAGGTGGCAAGCGAGCTGATTTTCAGTGGCACTCACACTGCCCGGGTCCTGGCCACTGGTCCAGGGGGCTCTGCATTTTAATTTAATTTTAAATGCAGCTTCTTAAACATTCTGAAACCTTATTTACTTTACATACAACAATAGTTTAGCTATATATTATAGACTTAGAGATAGAGACCTTCTAAAAAGGTTAAAATGTATTATTGGCACGCAAAACCTTAAATTAAAGTGAATAAATGAAGACTCGGCACATCACTTCTGAAAGGTTGCCGATCCCTGTATTACTTCAAGCTGGAGTGCAGCAGCACCTGCAGCACCCCTAGTTCCAGCAACACTGTTCTCCTGCAATCCTTGCTTACCAGCAGAACAGTGGGAAGGAAGGTTTGGGCTTGTTTCTTTTAAAACAGTTTTTTTCTTTGTTTTATTACTGTAGCTCTTTATTTTATTAGTTACTTTTGGAATGATACATTCTTCCCACACTACGAGTAATAGTTCTTATTCTCACAGTCTTCTTTTACTTGCTGATTGCGGCCTTCTTTCTACTAGCCACAAACTATAAAGCAAATATGGTATTTTCTTAACCAAACTTAAGCTAATGCTAATTCTCAATTTATATTTATGCAACACAGATGAAGTAATTTTCTGGAATATGCAATTTATGGCTATGTGAATTTTGTACTGCATGTTCTCTTTGACAACTTCTAGGTCTAATTTTTACCCCTTACCTTTTTTCTGATGCCTTACTCATTTAGATAGTGGTAAGCCAACAACCACATTTTTGTTCTTGGTTGAGAATGGATTCGGTATGAGAGGAGTTGGCAAACTACATACCTGTCGACAGTACAGCATATCTGATAGATTGGAAATGGCTTTCATGTGACTTGTGCCACAGTAAGATCAGTGTCCTTTGGAAAGAAATACCTTGAAATATTATGTTGCTATAATAAATTTAAATATAAGAAAATCTCATGTCAAATGACTCCTTGATGTTTAAAAATGAAAAGTATAACCGTCTGATAGCATATAAGTAAGCTATGAAAAGGTGCATGTTCAAATGTGAACAAGTTTCATAGCCTGAAATAACATCTATTTAAATGTGCTTTGTGCCATGTTAATTAAGATAATGACAGGGAACAAAAAAATGATTGCACAATTAATTGTAGTGGACCAACCATACTACTCCCGTGTTTTGTTATATTTGGATTTTTTGGAGTTTCTTTATTAAATGTAATGGAAAGAGAGCTGAGTTGAGTTCTTGTTAATTTTACAGAACAAAAAACTGACTTCTCTTTTACTTCTTACATTTGTGTACTGACCTGCACTTCAGGAGCTTGAAGGGTGAAACTTTTGACTGTTTTTGTAGTCTAGCAGTAGAAAATCATAATGTTCTACAGGCCATATTTTTAAAAGCAGCAAAGAGTCCTGTGGCACCTTATAGACTAACAGACGTATTGGAGCATGAGCTTTCGTGGGTGAATATACTTCGTCGGATGCATGCTTATGCTCCAATACGTCTGTTAGTCTATAAGGTGCCACAGGACTCTTTGCTGCTTTTACAGATCCAGACTAACACGGCTACCCCTCTGATACTTGACATATTTTTAAAGATATCTAGGTGTCTTAGCGACATACGAAGTGCCTAGTGGGATTTTCAGAAGTCAATGGGAGTTAGGTGCCGAGGTGCTTTTGAAAATTCCACTAGGTGCCTAATAAAAATCTGGCCCTCCATCCTTGGTAGTAATAAAACCACCATGATGATGGTATTTTTGTGGCAACTCTGGTGGGTGACCGATATTTACCACAGATGTTAATTTTTTTTTTGTTTCTGAGAGTTGTCATGGCAGCAAATCAGCCTGCTTGCTATTGTAGCAGCAAGTGCTCACACACCATTAAACTCATCAGTGCAGTGACCTCAGCTCCTTCTTAACATATAATTTATAGAAATGTTTCTCTTCCTTTTGGGTATCTAGTGCAGAACTTCAGCTTGTAAAGAATTTTTTTTTTCTGGCACTGCCCAGTCACTAACACACTTCAAGTATGAAAACACCAGAAGTAATAGGTGCATGCTACTTCTAGGGACGATTGATTGTTCTAGATGCTGATTAAAGTGTTTCCCTTAATCCACATAAGAAAAATGTAGAAAACAGGTAAAGTTGCCTGTTTGAGTTTCAGCACTAAGGACAGTACTGAAAAAGAGGCAGTGACCCACAGCACTCCTAGGAATTGCAAAAAACATCCTGTTGAATCTGTTTTCAGAATGTTTTATCTTTAAAGTTGTAGATGCTTTCATATCCTAGAGGAGAAGTTAGATAATACTTAATGGATTCGGCATGAGAGGAGTTGGCAAACTAAAGTTGACTGTGTAGCAACATTGCATTTGAGTTCAGTGCACTGGTAAAATTAATAGTGAATTTAGCTCTGCTAATGTGAATAATACAGTTTTATTCAAATACTTTCAGATGTCTTTTATTGGGGAAAGATTACTTTGTAGCCTAATGTACCTCAGTTAGAATGGAGATATAGTAGCATGAAATATACCTTTAAAATATTCTAATTTCAGCTCAGAATACATAACTTTGTATTACATACATTTATTTTTATTTACATACTGACATTTGTAGAAAGCTCAGATCTCTGCCATCATAAATAATTTCCATTTAAAAAACAAATGGTGGTTAGTAGTTCTAGAACATCTGATTTTGAATATCTGTTGGTTGTCACTGATTTGACCTCCACAATCAGTATATTTGAGTTTTATTCCCTTGAATAATGGGCAGACAGCTAGCTTTATAAATGATATAGGGTCACTGAACAGATATTAAACTTAAAAGGGAGCAAATACTTGGCCTACTGAGCTTGACAGTTTTGTTTTTCCAACATCATCAGAACCTAGAAGTCAGTGCAACCCTAAAATAGTATACCAATATATGTATGCAGTGAATGGAAAAATAGGTAAAACATTTTTACTACAAGATTCTAGGGTATGGTTATTAACATATTTAAGGGAAGAGAGGCATACAATATTTTAAATTTGTAAATAACTCAAGAAAGACCTTCATAATTATGGACTATGTGCAGTCAGTAGGAGACATCTTTCGTGGTAAACCATTTTGTCTATGGGAGGACACAATATCTAAGAACAGAGATCTCACTCCAGATCTTGTGCTTTTGTGTTAAGTCATTTGTCTGACTTTTGAGAGTCTCCAGAGCAGACAAGAAATGCACAACTGCACCCTATAATTTTCTCTGTTCATTAGCTTTTTGCTGAGTGTAAGAGGTGGCAGGCTTTAATTTCCCATCTAGCCTTTTTACATTTATCCCCCATCTTATGGATCATTATAATCATGAATGTCTTAATTTCGTCTTTATTCTGTTAAAAGCTTTAGCAGCAGCATGATATATTAAATCAATTGTGTTGATCTGAATGTTTAAAATCTGCTGGTGTGAGTAGATCATTAAACCTTCCAGTAGCACACTCGTATTTGAACAGGTTGTGCTGGTGAGATTGAAAAATGGTTTTAGGAAACTAGTAATGTCTGCTAATTCTTTGTGCATGTATGTTACCAGGTTAGACGTCCTACAAAACAGAAATAGATGTTTTTTCCTCTGGTTTGCATTAGAAAAACATTGAGTAAATGTAATAAAATAAACATGCAGTGGTATCTATTTTTTGTCAAAAAAAGCTAACTGTGAACAGAGTTTAATTGTAGCACAAGAAGGTTTATTTGGTGAAAGACTGCCTTTCTTCCTGTCCATCCCCATGGCTCCTATAACGGCATCCAAGGATGTCTGTCTCTGATACTAAAGGCACTGGTATTTGTGCAAAGTTAGGATCTCTGGAAGGCCTCATTTTCATTTTCTGCTGGGAACAGCTGCAGCAAAACAAAGAACACAGGATTGTTTGATACAATATCTCTAACAGGGTAATTGCAACTTTCCTGTTTCCCTTCTAGTTTGCTTAACTAAAGCAGAGGAGGTGAATAATCATCTTGGAATGCAGCACTGTAACCTATCTGCTGGGTGATAAATGCTGATTTCCAAATGGATTAGCACTGTGAAGCCTGCTTATAGTGGAGTCAAATTTCATCATAAACTATGTGAAACTTCATTCAAAGGTCCACACTATAGGTTTGTCTTGATCAGGATAAAATGAACATATTAGTTAACACAGCCAAGGCACCGTTCGCTCCTGCTACGATGGTCTGTCTGCTTCTACTGGCTCCAACAGTACCGCCGATGGAACTGGTGTCAAAGTTTTTGTCTTTGGAGGAGTTGGATGAAGAGCAGGGACAACCCATCTCCTACCACCACTCTGGGTACTTAGCGAGTTTGTCTACATTGTGGCAATATCCTCCACTTCAACTGACAAGGAGCCTCTGGTTTGAACCACAACATTCTCTGGCTCCATCATCCTGGCCCCAATATTCATCCTTGGAATCTGCCTGTTTTGCGAGGGACACTTTGCCTCTCTCCCCGTCTCTAGAGTTCTTGAGTAGATGCTCAGAGCTGATGGAGGAAGAGCCAGTCAGTCCGATTCAGATGGTACTGCCAGAGCAGGAGCAATTCCCATTCGTCCTCACCAGATGCTGCAGTGGCTTTGGCATTCCCCTTGTCTCCAGATGACTTTGGGTATTTCCAGGATCTCCTGTGTAGGGTAGCAGGTGAACTTCACATCCCACTGGAGGAGATCCAAGATACAACAAAATAAGCTACTGGACATCCTTCGCCTATTAGCATCGGGTAGAGTTGCTCTGCCAATCAAGAATGCCATTCTCGAGCCAGCTAGAACAGCGTGGCATAAACCAGTCACATGTATGCCTACCCTCAAAAGGGCAGAAAAGCTGAGGGGTCTGAGTTTCTTTTCTCACTTCTCCCCAATTTGCTTGGTCCAGAAAGCAGCACCTGCACTCCACTTGAGCCAATAAAGAGGGCAAGTGGTTGGACCTTTTTGGGCCGCAAGGTCTTCTCTTCAGATAGCCTTCTGTTCAGGATTTCAAATGATCAGCCATAGCTTGCCAAATAAGATTTCCTGAATTACAGCAAACTGGAGGAATTTACTGAAAAACTGTCACACAACTGGGCCTGATTCTAGGCAGTGTAGGAGGAAGGGGGAATGGGTGGCAATGACAGCACTTAAATTAGCGGTAGATGCGGCAGGCACTTCATCATGCTGTATAGCTACAGGCATTATCGTGTGGAGGGAATTGTGCCTCCATTCCCCTGGTTTCCCCAGGGAAGTACAAAATGCAATTGAAGACCTCCAAAAACTGACTATTCCCTCCACATCCTCAAGGATTCAAGAGCTACACTTGGTTCCTTGGGTATTTACACATCTGTGCCAAAGTGTAAATTCTACTGCCTTTCACCCACACAATGTTATAGGACTTACAAGTTTTTCCATTAGGGACCTTACGAACCACCACACAAGCATCAACATTTCCAAAGATCTTGCCCTCTGCCTTCACAGCCTTCCTCCTCTCACATGCAACCTGCACAGAAATGATATTTCTGAGAAAACAGAGAGCCATCAACCACCTTGCCTACTGCCATACAGCCTCCCCACTCCCTTTGGAGGTCATCTAGCACTTTTTCTACCAGCGTAGTGCAATATTAACGGACAAATGGGTGCTAAACATCATCCACCATGGCTATACAATCGAGTTCATCATGCTACCCGATCCACAGGCACTCCCCCCTTTCCCATATCCTTCCTCGGGGACCACTCTCACAACAGCATCGTCATCCAAGAGGTGAACTCCTTACTACAAAGAGGAGTGATAGAGCAGGTCCCTCCGGAATACCAAGGGATGCGGTTCTACTCAACTTACTTCCTGATACCAAAAAAGAAGGGTGGGTGGAGGCCAGTTCTGGATCTTTGCCTTCTCAATCACTTCGTTCGCAAGCACAATTTTTGTATGGTCACACTAGCAGTGATCACTCTCAGGGCAATGCCCTTGCGTTGTTACCGGTCCAAGTGGAAATGCTTTGCCTCCTGGGTACAACAAAAAGGGATGTTCCCCAGAAGTGGTGGGGATTCCCCTTATTCTGAACTATCTCCTGTCTTTGAAGGCATCGGGTCTTGCTCTCAATTCCTTCAAGGTCCACGTAGTGGCAATTGATGTGGTTTCACACACCGCCTCACCCCTGCCATGGAAGAACATTCTGTCTTTACTCATCTGTTTGAGGGTGAGGTTTTGGAAAGGCCTCATCAGTACCTTCAGACACATACAACCCGTCGCTCCACAGTAGGACCTTAACCTGGTTCTAACTGTACTTACAAAACCATCATTTGAACCTCTGGAATCATGTGTTATGCCCCTCTTTTGCATGAAAGTCACCTTCCTTGTTGCTATCACTTCAGCAAAAAGGGTAGGTGAGTTTGGGGCCATGAGGGCCCATGTTAATCAACCCCTTCACTTCCCCAAGCAGCACACCTGAGAAGAGGACCAACGACTCCACTCCCTCGATGTGCATTTGGCCTTGGCCTTCTACCTGCAGAGAACGAGACCAATCAGGAAATCCCCCAGGCTATTTGTGGCAATAGCTGAAAGAGTTAAGGGTCAGGCAATATTCACACAGACTCTCCATGTGGATTTTGGAGTACATTACACTCTATCAAATTATCTGGCCTGCCTGGGCCCTCTGATGAGAGAGCCCATTTCACGAGAATCCAAGCTTCAGCCATGGCCTCCCTGCAGAATGCTTGTCCAGGACATATGTAGAGCGGCAACATGGAGTTCAGAACACACCTTTGCTATGCATTATGTCTTGGTGCAAGACTAGGCGGTGGTTGCCTCCTTGGTGCGGCTGTCCTTCGCTCTGCCCTCCCATCTTCATCCTTGTACCCTTTGCTGAATTAGGTACAATTTGCTAATCACCTTCAGTGGAATACAGTAGGGACCATCACTTAAAGAAGAGAAGGTTACTTTCTTGTAATTGGAAGTTCTTTGAGATGTGTAGTCCCTATCTGTATTACACTTCCCGCCCTCCTTCCCCTTTGTGGTGGTGAAGGAACTGGAGATGCATTCAGTTTGTCCCGTCCTTTATTGCTTTGTATGAAACCATGAGGTAAGTCAGGGTGCAGGTGTGGACCAACGGATACTACTACTTTTAAATTCTCCAGCTCTGGACGCATGGTGCACAGGCATAACCCCCTCAGAGGAATACAGATGGGGACCAGACATGTCAGTTATAGGTAAGTAACCTTCACTTCTAGACAGGCAAGTTGTGCTTAAGCACTTCTAACTGGAGTTAGCATATGTCTATGCTGCAAAGACTCCTCTGTGGCAGTGAGTTTTAGAGGAAGGGGCCAGGCTCCAAGACCCTCCCACTCACCAGGTTTCAGAGCCTAGGCTCCAACCTGAGTCCGAACGCCGACGCTGCTACTTTTAGCCCCTCAGCATGAGCCCCATGTTAGGCCTGAGTCAGTTAATCAAGGCTTTCATTTCTGCAGGTCTTGTTATTGTGGGTTTTTCTTTCTCTCTCTCCCTCTCTCTCATATTATAGATATACCCTAATTATGCTGGCTTAAAATATGTTTAAAAAATGAAAACCCCCATTTTACCCTACTCAGACAAAACCCTATGAAACGTTATCAATTCTGAACACAATTGTCATCAAATGGTTGTCTTTACTAGAAGACCGCATTGAGTTAGAACATGGCTTCTCAAAATTACATTACCTAACTCAGTGGTTCTCAAACTTTTTATATTGGTTACCACTTTCACATAGCAAGCCTCTGAGTGCGACCCCCCCCATTAGAAATTAAAAACATATGTTTATATATAAATGTAGGCGCCCCCTTCACCCCTGGCCCCCATGGGCTCCCTGTGCCCATGGGGGAAACTGACCTGCCTGCATGGAGGCGCTGGTATTGCTTCTCACTCTCCCACATGGCCTGTATAAGGGGAGAGTGCAATATCCAGGGGCGGCTCCAGGCCCCAGCGCGCCAAGTGCGTGCTTGGCTTCGGTGGAGCCGCGGGACCATCGGACCCTCCGCAGGCACGCCTGCGGGAGGTCCACTGGAGCTGCAGGACCGGCGACCAGCAGAGCGCCTCCCGCGGCATGCTGCCGTGCTTGGGGCGGCGAAATGTCTAGAGCCGCCCTTGGCAATATCTGGGCTCCCTGCATCCAGGTCCCTTTCCCCACCTGAGCTGTGTAAGGGGAGGGCAGAGAACAGCAGCTCCTGATCAGACATACCAAACCTGCAAAGAAAGCGCAGAAATTGGGCTCGTTTTTGGCTCAATTGGCTTGTGAGTTGATTGTTGGCTAGTGTTTGACTTGTAGCTTGTTGCTTGTTTGGCTTGTAGCTTGTTGCTTCCTTTTTTGGATCAGTTCCCAGGAAGCAAAGGCAAGGCAGGCCCACCACAGTCCCAGACTGCACGCTCAGGGGATCTAGTGACAGAGTGTTGGGGTTCTTAAGGATTGGCTTGTTTTGGCCTTGTTTTGAAATGGGGTTAGCTTGATTTTTGGCTTATTGTGAAAGTCGGAGTGCTTATTTACTGCATGAAAGTTGGCAACTGTGCTCCTTTTGCTTGCCTCACAGCACAGCGCAGGTAGGAAAAGTGACCTGGATGCAGGGAGCCCTGGTGGTGTTCCTTGCTTCCTCCCTCACAGCCCTCTAGGGGGGCACACAGCAAGTTTTTGGGGGGTGAGCAGTATCTGTGTCATCCCTTGCCCCCACCCCCTATGTTCCTACACTGGGAGGAAGCAGCCCTGTGCCTTTGGCTGGGGTCGGAGCTCACAGCTCGTGACCCCCACATAACCATGTCATAACCCCCTGAGGGGTGGTGGCCGCCAGTTTGAGAACCAGTGACCTAGCATGATGTTGACCATGGCCTTGACCATGTTGACCATTGACCATAGTCAGTGAAGACAGGGACAACTCACATTGAACATAGTATCACGTGGTTCCGGTAGTTTGTACATTTTACAGCATTGGGCCTCAGCATTATTGGCGTCAAACTTACACAAGAGAAGTTCTGGATGAATGCTGCAGCACAGAAGTGTTACAACAAGGTTTACATCCTATGACTGAATTAAATCAGCGTGAACAGTTAACAGTTTCAGTTTACATGTGTAGTTTTGTTTCTCTACCAGTAGCTTGTAATTACTGTATACATTTTATTTCAATTTTAATTATAACTTATTTTGAAACATTTGTTACAAATAAGTGTTTACATTTTTTCTGACAGATTTGCTTTTATACTCAACATCTTTTATGATTTGATTTAAGAGACTGTATTTGCAAAATACTAGCTATGCAGAATATTTGGCACATTTTCATACATGTGACCATTTTGGCCTCTGTTTTGTTTATATTTGACTTGTACTAAAATGTTCGAGTGCTTTATTGCACAGCTTAGCTAAAATGTTTTTACTTGTATACTTCCTAATTTAGATATTATCGTAGATGACTGTTCACAATTTTAGCAATTTGATCTTTTGTACCTACTGCAGAAATATTTAGTTTTATTACTCTTAGATATTTTCATAGCACTTTTATTTACCTAGTTAGTTGCTGGCTAAGAATAACAACTCTTGCGCTGAAGAGTTTATGATTTTACAAGCCTATTTCCAAGTGGTTAATTTTAAAACATTGAATTTTTTAAAAAAAGTTTTGGTGTATTTGGTAAGTATTTTCTCTTTCAAATTTTAAGAGCCAAATTTCTGATGATGCTTCACTGCATTGCAGAAGTTGTAAGTCTATTTGGATTGCAGGCAGTGTGAATTTATGCAGAATTTGGCTGTAAAGAAATGAATAAAATATAAAATATTCTGAATCTGTGTAGGGTCTGGCCTTAAACGAAAGCTTGGACTCCTCGGGTATTAACTGTATTAACGTGTTAATAGAATGTGACAAGTTAAGACACGGTTGGTTAGATATGGCTTATATACTGTTGCTGACAATGGCAGCTAATAGTATTTCACTCCTGCCAACAGGCTAACAGATGGTTGTCCCTATAAACAGGCTGAAGCACTGTTTTGTTGTGCAAATGAGTGCCCCTCCCCCACTTTATGTATCTGAGTTAGTCAGTCCTCCTTCCGCTATGCTATCTGTTGGACTCATTTATCAGAGGGATAGCCGTGATTGTCTGGATCTGTAAAAGCAGCAAAGAATCCTGTGGCACCTTATAGACTAACAGACGTTTTGGAGCATGAGCTTTCGTGGGTGAATACTTGCATCCGACGAAGTGGGTATTCACCCACGAAAGCTCATGCTCCAAAACGTCTGTTAGTCTATAAGGTGCCACAGGATTCTTTGCTGCTGTTGCACTCATATTGCTGTTACTACTCTGGGTATGTCTACACCAGACATAAACCACTTTTGGCTTGTCCGTGGGGTCAGCCTAGGATAAACTATAAATGATTTTTTCTTGGAACAAATATTTAGGGAGTATTCACATTAGTCTTTATAAAGGTGTTAACTGACTTTATGGGCAATTGATTAATTCAAGATAAAAAACATCTAGTGTATGTCCTGCATAGACATACACTATGCTGTTTAAAGGACGTGATGTGATAAATGGCCTGTTTACGTCACCCAATCCCTATGTTTAAATGTAAAATTTAAATATGTAAAAATGCTATGGTTTTAGGACAGATCTGAACTAAAAAGAGAAAATAGATAGGGAAACAACTGCATTAACCTCTTTATCCCAGCAGTTTAGTCCAGGGGTCTCAAACTCAAATGACCACGAGGGCCACCTGAAGACTGTTGCATTGAACTGAGGGCTGCATCACTGACACCCCCCCCCTTGCTGCCTCTGGCCCCGCCCCCACTCCACCCCTTCCATTAGTGCCCGCCCCTGCCCCACATCTTTCCACCCTTTCCAGGCCCCAATCCAACCCCTTCCCTGAAGTCCCCACCCCAACGCTGCCCCCAGGGGGTGCAGGTGGTGCGCAAGGTACGGCAGGGGGCTCAGGGCAGAGTCTTGGTGGGTGGAGTGCAAGAGGGTGAGGGGTGCGGCAGGTGGCTCAGGGTAGGGAGTGCAGGAGGGGTGCAGGATGCGGCAGGGGGCTCAGGACAGGGAGTTGGGGTGCAGGAGGGGTGTGGGATGTGGCAGGGGGCTCAGGGCAGGGAGTTGGGGTGTGAGATATGGCAGGGGGCTCATGGCAGGGGGCTGGGGTGTGGGATGTGGCAGGGGGCTTAGGGCAGCGGTTGGGGTGCAGGAGGTGTGTGGGATGTGGCAGGGGGCTCAGGACAGGGGGTTGGGGTGCAGGAGGGGTGTGGGATGTGGCAGAGGGCTCAGGGCAGGGAGTTTGGGTGTAGGGTGCAGGCTCCAGCCCAGCGCCGCTTACCTAGAGCGGCTCCAGGGTTGCAGCGGTGTGCACCGGGGCCAGGGCAGGCTCCCTGCCTGCCCTGGCCCCTGGCCCCGCGCTGCTCCGTTCCAAGAAGCAGCTGGAACTGAGGGAGGGGCTCAGAGTTCTGTGCGTGTGCTGCTCTTGCCGCTCCTCTAGGTACCGCCCATGAAGCTCCCATTGGCCGCGGTTTCCTGTTCCCAGCCAATGGGAGCTGCAGGGGGTGGTGCCTGGAAGGAGGCAATGCAGGAGTCCTCTGCCTCCTTCCTCCTCCCGGCCCGAAGGGGCGTGCTACCAGCTGCTTCAGACAGCAGTGCAGGGCTTGCAATGCCACAGGGGGCAATCCCGTGGGTGGGGGGGGAGAGCGTGGGGAGCTTGGTGGACCACATGCAAGAGCCCCGTGGGCCGTGTGTTTGAGACCCCTGGTTTAATCTCTGACTGTTGGAGAAAATTGCACAGGAGAATGAGGCTATCTATTTACACCATATCATTGATATACTAGAACATATTTAATCTTAATTTCTAAATCCTTAACCAAGTGGGCAAGATCTTAGAAATTGGCAGTATTACATGGTGAGATCCTGCCCATTTGGAAGTAATATTCAATAGTTGGCTTTGGGACTCAAAGATAACCTTTTTGAAGAATGAATTGTTTGCTGCAATCAAATATTTGTCCCAATTTTAAATTATACATTACAAAAACAAAAAAAAGATAAAGACCATATAAAGAGGTTTCTGTGTGAAGCAATATGAAGGGGTCAGCTGAAAATTAAAATTAGACATGAGCTCAAGGATTCAAAACAAACTCATAAAACTGCAGGCTCAAAAAAAATCAGTTGGATAATACTGGGGAAAATGAATATGCTTGATAACAAGTGCTACCAAAAAAGAATTTTTATGAAAAACACACAATTATTTGTCTTGAAAGTTTAAAGGCGGCCAAGAGCAATGAATTATTCTGCTTGATGAAAATAAGCAATGATAACATATCCTAATGAAATATGCTATAGTGATCTGTACACTTCAGAAACTCCACGCTCTTGAGGTAATTGAAAGATATGTGGAAGTATAGGCTTGCCAGAGATATAAGAATGGTAAAGATACTTTAGATGAAGAAATGAGGGAGATTCTAGAGGCAGTAGTGCAAACGAAGAATGGCAGAATTCCAGGAAGGTATGATGCCTTTCCAACTGAACCGTGAAAGATATTTAAGGAGTTCTTAGCAGGCTGTTTAGCAGATACCTCTAATGCTCTTCTATTGGGGCAGGAATTTCCTCAGTTTATGAAAACTACTGTTGCATTTATCCCTGAGGTTAGGAAAAAAATATTGCCTCTTGTGGACCTTACAGGTGTATGTTATTGGTGAGCCATAATCTATTGTTCCTAGCAAAAATATTAGCCACCTGTTTGCAGTCCATTCTGCCTGTCTGTTTATGTCTGGATCAAACTATGTTCAGTAAGGATGGGAAATGATTGAAAGTCCAAGCATACTTAAAATAATTCATATCACCTTATCAAAAGGCCATCCATTTTTCTTGTTACCTTTGATGTAGAAAAGGCTTTTAATAGGATTGAGAGGAATTTTTTTGTTTGTTTGTCCTTCTGCCTCTTAGTTCCTCAAATGGATTTTGCTGTAGCAGATATGGTCACACTTAAAGTGGAGGATTAATAAAAAAGGAAGTTATTGTTATGGAAAAATCCAATGCCTCAAATATATATGTGGTGTATGAGAAATATGTTGTTACTATGCAATACTCAGCATTTGCTAACAAAATCCATCACACTTGATCTTTCTTTTTAATATTAAAAAATTGGAGACTTACCTGGGTTTATATGTGATTGAAGACAGAACTGCCATTCTGTTTAAGACAATTCACAGAAACATGCCCTGGGAGATGTAAAGAAGTTTCATTCTGTGATGTGATGCCTTTCCAGATGAGTTTTGCAAGATATTTGCAATGTTGTTTTAGCCATGTTGCTCCTAGGATATTACAGAGACAGATGGGTGAGGGAAGTTGCTATTTCAGGTGGCAAAGCTTTTCTCTTTCACCAACAGAAGTTGGTTCAATAAAAGATATTACCTCACCCACCCTGCCTCTCTCATTTTTCAAGATATGTAAGGTCTTAGTAGGCCCTGCTGTAAATTTTGATGTCAATGATGTAATCTCCTGCCAAATAGAAACATTTGATTAATATATCACTATACAATGTTTCTCTAAACAAAATTTGTAATAGTTAATATTTCTTGTACTTAGTGGTAATTTTAAAACTTGTTCAAACTTCTTAGAGTTAATAAAATAGTACTACATCTGATTCATGCTTTAATCTGCTCGTATATTTACTCGTATACAAAATCTAAAATGTGCTGATCTGTCAAGTATGTTGGAACTTTACATTGTATCTTTTTCTACTATCTCCCTCACAGTCTTTCTCCCACACAAATATTTAAACAACCCAGCTGGAAATTTTTGCAAATTACTGTCCAAGTTAATTAAAATGTTATGTTTGGAGAGACTTATAACCAGGAATTGGAGGACAAGGAAACTACAATACAACAATAAAATGGATTTATAAAACGTTTTTTTAACACAGTTTGTTGGTCCATATGAGCTGTAAAGAATCCAAATGCTGCAGACAATTGACTAAATTGTGCACGTGTATATACTTGAGTGACTGTGAACCCTGGGAATTCAGCTCCAAAAACAGACCATAACTCTCTTTTAACTGCCAGCAGTTGGTCCTCTGTGTGTCTGTGGGCTATAGTACACCTCTACCTCGATATAACGCTGTCCTTGGGAGCCAAAATATCTTTCCGCGTTATAGGTGAAACCGTATTATATTGAACTTGCTTTGATCCACCGGAGTGTGCAGCCCCGCCCCCCCGGAGCACTGCTTTACCGCGTTATATCCAAATTTGTGTTATATTTGGTGGCATTATATCGTGGTAGCAGTGTATTACTCATACATAAAGTCAATACATTCAACCAGTTTAGAGTAACACTTCAAGACAGCCACCTATGGAGTGGAGTACAGTGGTAGGGGAGAGGCAACTCTTTTCTCCAAGAGCATTGGGAGAGCCCCCAACTTGAACAAAAAGCTACTGTTGAAGCTTTTCATGATTTGTCTGAAAAACCCAGTATTTTATTGAACTCAGTAGATATGTACCTCGGCAGAAAGAGTTAGAAGAATCTGGGATTGAACCATGACATGTAAAAAACCAAAACATATGTGACAAACTCTTAGCCCCCTCCCCCCCGTTTTGTTATATCTCACTATTTAAGAACTGATAATAGTGTTTGGGTGACAGCTGTGTGTGTGTGTACCATAGTTGTCATCCTAAGGTGACATTTGCAGCTAGGATGACCAGACAGCCAGTGTGAAAAATCGGGACAGGAGGTGGGGGGTAATAGGAGCCTATATAGGAAAAAGACCTAAAAATCGGGACTGTCCCTATAAAATCGGGACATCTGGTCATTCTATTTGCAGCATACTGAGAGGGTGTTATGCACATGATTAGGCCAGTTTAGGTGTAAAAGTTTTGTTTGCTGGAAAATTGAGAGTAGACACTCTTGTACTTCCAGTATATGTGTGTGGGGGGGGATGAGGGGTTCTAGTAATTGTAGCACATTCCCTCTAGGCTATTTTTTAAATCTGTTTTAACTTGAGTTGATTACACATTAAATCGAGTGAGTTAACCTACACTTTTGCAAATGCTGATTTAGATACTGCATAGACATTTGTTCCAAGACACACAATCTGTCTTCACCAGAAGAAAGAAGTGTATTTTACCCTAAAGAAGTTTTACCCTAAACTTCAACAGCCTTGTTTTCACTAGGATTTTAACATGTGGCATCTTAATATTGGTTAAAATATTTTTTTCCCTAGTGAAGACAAAATAAGGATTAGCACTTACAGAGGTATTAGCTAACTCAAGTTAATGGGCAATCAGTTAACTAGGTTGAAAAATAGAAACCATACCCCTAGTTTGGAAATAATGCATTTAGCGCAACAGAAGGTAGTCTGGAATTTGTGGTTCCTTACCTCCCCCAGATCTTGATGGAAAAGAAAATAAGCTTGTACTCCATTTTTATGCCTTAACTTGAAATAAAAAGAATAACTGTCAAGTGGGAAGCTTCATTCTTGCTCCTCTATTGATAGTTGACATTACTCTTGCAAAGAAAGGAGTATGTTTTGCCTTCGCAATAGAGCATTGAATTTCTTAGAATGAAGCATTTTGATTTACTGTAGCAAGGACAAAAAATTCAGCTAGGACAGCAGTTTCACATCCTGCCACAGGCAGGAATGGAAACCAGTACTGCTTTGCAAGTTTTGCACATACAGTAGAGAGGGTAGCTTTTCTTTGGTGTGAGCTGTTGAGGTGAGGGCACACTTCAGTCCAGTAATAGTATATTTATGGCATATCTTTGCCCAGTTCTGTAGGATGGCAACTCCTGCACCTCATGTGTCAGGACTCTTTAGCACAGTTTAGTTAAACTTTTGCATGTTTTTCAGTGGACACTTTTATATTGGTTTAATCTTGGCTTTTTTGTTTAATGTGCACCGCTAAGCTGGTAGAGGCCAGATATAGGGCTCGTTCACACTGAAGAACCTTTGCCTTTATAGCTGTGCCTGCAGAACCCCCTAGAGTAGACACAGCATAAGATGGCAGAAAGAATTCTTAAATGTTCTTTTAAATTCAAAATAGGGGTTGGGGTTGGGACTTGAATCATTATAGTCAACTCAGGTGAAGTTTGCAATCTTGCTGCAGTCATTCAGACATGCCCTGAGTGAATAAAATCCCAGAACCAAAGTGAAAAAATATCTAATGCCTTGTCAGTGCCTTTGTGCAGTAAGTCTTAGTCCTGGTAGAATATTTAAGTAGCTATGTAAACTGTGATTTTATTTCCAGTGGGAACAGAAGCAAAGCTGGCTCTTCTTGCTAGCTATATACACGCACTTCTAACTGGAAAACTGACAGAGAACCGTGTGTCAGGGGAGGGGGGAGGGTATTTATCTCTGAACTTTTTGAAGGCTATAGATGGCTCAGTCTGCCACCTTGTGGTAATTTGAGTGTTGTTTATATTATGGTTTTGAAAACTAATAGAGAAAACCGACCGTTAACTGCACACTTTTTGTTTTGTATTGGCTGTAGATTGATTTGTAGAACAGTTTTCAGAAATATGACTTGTTCATTGGGTACAGTTGTGTAAAGTACAATGTAGCTGAGTTCAGTAGCTGCTTAACATCAGTAAGATAGGGGTTTTGCACAACTGTTCTGGTCAAATGTTCATGAATGTATGATGTATTTGCATAACATATTTTTTGAAGGACAAAATTAAGCTGTTTTACTGAGAATTATAGTCCTTAATATTTTGGCAGTTATATATGGAATATCAAAATTGAAAGGGGTTTTGATAGCCATCATTTACATTGTTATTTATAAAATGACTTCTGTAAGTTCAGTCTAATTCAGAGTTTGTGGAGCTCCTGTGCCTTTGTAAATCCATAATGTTAAAAAGACTTCTATACAAATATTTGAAAAGGAATTTTTAAACACATATCTCATGGATAAAAAGATGAGGTAATGGACACTTACATGGAAGTATTTGAAGTTTTTACTTCCCTCTATCCTCTGGACCACAGAAATGGGAACTCTAGCTTTTTCTGAGCTAAGTGGAAAACTTTCTGAGGTAGCGGCTGGCTCTTACAATGCTCTGAGCCTGTTGCCTCCTGGTCAAACAAGAAAATGGACTGAATTTCTAAGAGACAAGTTGGGTGAGGTAATATCTTTTTCTTGGACCAGCTTCTGTGGTGGAAGGGACAAATTTTTGAGCTTCAGAGTTGTTCTTCAGGTCTGGGAACCAAACTGTCTGAGTTACACACAAGTTAGACAAAGTGTTTGTTAAATCTAAAGTTGTTTCAGGTGAGGATGAAATGGATGAGTTGGTGATATGGTTAGGGTCAATTTCTGAGTGTTGTACATTATCTTGTAGATTTTTGAGGCAGGCAGTGATGCAGTCATTGTGAAGAATGTTGGTATGCAGGGAGATGACCTCCATGGTGGCAAGCATGATGTTTTGGGGGAGGCTGTTGATGTAGAGTTTCTGGATGAAGTTTGTAGAGTCTTGGCCTTTTCCAAGTATTCCTTCAGTAAGAGTGCTGTCAGGTATGATGGGTCTGCCTGAGTTTCCTTGTTTGGGTGTCTTGGGAAGCATGTAGAAGTTGTGGGGGATGAGGTTGTAGAGTTTCTCTGGAAGGAGTTTGGGGAAGGATTTGATGGTATCCTTAAATTACTGGGTGAACTGTGGTGTGGGGTTGTATTTGAGTTCTTTATAGTTGGTGCAAAAAAAATGAAGAGTCCGGTGGCACCTTAAAGACTAACATTTATTTGGGCATAAGCTTTCATGGGTGAAAAACCCACTTCTTCAGATGCATGGAGTCAGAGTCTTGTCTCCTGGCCTTTATGACACAGTCATCACAGTTAAGGACTACAATGACACTCCCTTTGTCTGCTGATTTGATTGCTATCTGGTGATTGAAGTTCAGGGACTGTATAGTTATCCTCTTGTTGGTGAGATATTGTGGTGGATATAATGTTCAATGAGGATTTTACAGTTAATTTTTTTCCTGAATTTTTAAAGTTATAACTGCGTTTTTCTCCTGTTAGCACTGCAATGATCCCAACCACACACAAGTGTACAGAGTATATATTGATAACAGATAGAAATGTATTCAGCCTCATGTCTGGCTCCACTGAATCATTACACAAATTGTAGCATTCTATGGGTTTAACAGAGCTTGACAAGTTAAGGGAGGATATTGTGAAAAGCTTTTGCTTTTTTACTTGATTTTCTTTGTGAATGCCAGGGGGAGCTATTTCCTATTAGTAGCTTTGGTCTCTTGAAAGACACTCCTTTTAAAATAGGTAACAGCGGTGTTGCAAGGAATTGGTCATGCAATAGTGTTAAATCAAGCATCAGCTGAAATTCGTGTTCAATAGTTCGTTTTGTTTTCATAGGATTCTGCTGCTTGGAGGTACTGGCTATTTCATTCCTGCTTGTTTTTCACATGCCAAAATGTAGACAATTTTCAGACCCTCCTGATTGTGGGCTGTCTCCGCATTTTCTCATTTTTCTCTTGTTGCCCCAGGCAGCAGCCATCATTGTTGTGCCATATAAATATGGCTTCTGCACCATCAAGTATAAATTTGTGAAGCAAAAATTCCTCCCCAACCCCCAAATTAATGAGAAATTAGAAGGATTGAGCACTAAGTCCGTCCCTTTATTTGTAAAGTGAGAAAATTTACTGTTGAAATTGCAGAGACAAATCTTTGGAACTTCCCCTTCATGCTATATATTTCTCAAGTTTAGGTTTACACTTAAACATCAGTGTTTTTCAATTTATTCTTTCAATAATCTATCAGCCTGCATTTTTTTTCTTCAGCTATGCCATGCTGACCTTTACAGCCTCTTTGGACCCTTGTTGTTTTTCTGTAATTCTGTTTAATTTCTTACTATGCTCCAAGTACCTTCAGAATGTGGTAGGCAATGGTGCTCTAAATAGAAATTTACTTTACTTTTTTAAATCTCTGTCTCACTCTAGTTGTCTTTTCTTCTTTTGGAAAGAAACTACCATCCAGTAAGTGTTAACAGTTCTGATTTTGATTTGGTAAATACCTAAGTAAAATTCCGCTTTTAAAAAGTCATCCACCTTTTAAAAAAAATCTTAATTTTAATCTATTGTGATGGCTTTAATACAGGTCTTGACTTTGACCTTTAGTTAAAATAGGATTCTTGGAATATCTCTGAATTTTGTGGAGAGATTTCTGTTCCCGTTTAAATTTATTATGACACATCTTGTCAGCACATCATTTTAATGTTAGCTTCTGCTAGGAGCTTGTGGGGGTCAGGGGAGAAGATGAAGTTGGTGGGAAACATCCATTCTCATTCTCATGGACCTCTCAGCAGTATTTGACCATGAGGTACTGCTGATCCCAATTGAGAGAGATGGCAGTGGTCTGGATAAATGTGCTAAACTGCTCTGAGTCCCACCCAAAGAGCAGTAATGGGAAACTGGATCTGTAGCACTAGATTCTTCACTTGTGGAATTTCACAAGGATCAGTAGCTCTCTAGTCTTATTCAGCATCTGCATGCAGCCACTAGGTGAACTGATAAGATGAGGTGGACTCAAGTGCCAGCAGGATATAGATGAGAGACAGCTCTACTCATCTTTCAGCACATATGATCATACCGCTACCACAAAGATGGACCATTGCTTAGATGAGATCCTGCTTATAGGAGGAGAACAGCTGGTGGAAGCTCAACCAAAGCAAGGCAGAGATTATGCTGGGGGCAGAAGAAAGCCCTCTGGTTGACCTGAGAATCTATCCCATCCTGGTGGATGATGACCTGGCCTCAGTTATACACTTCCATCAACTCCCATCTGGACTATAGCAATGCAGTACACCTGGTCATGAAGCCATCAGCCTGAAGAAAACTCCAGCTGCTACAGAATTCTGCAGCACATCTCAGCAACATGGGCTACTGTGAGCGCATCAATCCTGTTCTGTCTCTGCAGTGCCTTTCCGTAGAATATTGAGTCAAGTTTAAGGTCCCAGCATTTTATCTTAAAATTGGTCAGTGACCTGGGCACAGCATATCTAAAAGATGACCTAAAACTCTGGGATGAAAACTCTGGTAAACAGCTCTGCTCCTTAGGCACAATGGAACTGGTTACCATAAGAACAAAAGCTAGTCTTTTGCAGGAGACAGACCTTTCTCAGGGAAGTCCAAGACAGGAACAAGTCCCACAGGAACTAAGGACCATCAAAAACCTTGCATCTTATACTCCAAGTGCAAGGCATATTTCTCCAACTTTGCATTCTCAAAAATATATAGCAGCATGTACATTAATTTAAAAAAAAAACCTGCCACCAAACACTACACTGTACGCACAATTTTTCCCTTGGAGAGAATATGAACCACATGTGATAAATGATAGTCATGTTGCTTAATGCAGTTCTGGAGGGCACTTGGATTCAACAGCGATGAGGGTGGCATAGGAATCTATATAGAGTAGAAGGTTGAAGAGCAAGTCCTAGGAGCTAGTAAATACTGTTGGAGTTCCGTGGCTTACTCATGTATCTCACTGGGTTTCTTCAGCCTGTTATCTCTCCCTTTTCTTAATGATTTTTCTCAGTAGGAATACCCATTTTTTCACGTTAGTACTAATTTAGCTCCAGGGGATCATCCTTTTTTGTCCAGTGTCTCAAACATTGAGTGTAATTACTGTTCTACTTTCTTGGGTGCACAATTATGGTTTAAACAAATGTGATGGTAATACTTGTATGCTTTTGCGTTTTTATTAGTACTTATTTTTTCACCTCATATCTAAAAATATATTAGAGAAAATTCCACCTGTCTGACATCTATGTCTGCCACGACCTCAAGTAGCAAGCTTCTGTTATGGTTTTCTTAAAAAGAGCAGATAAGCAATTGTCCCCTATGACTAAGTTCCATTTAAAAAGTGGACAGTTACAACAATATCAAACCCTCTACCATAGTTAAATAGTGCCAAATGTGGCATGGAATGAGCCTGAATGAAGTGTCCTCGGGTGTACTGGTTTTTAGAGGATGACAATTAGGATATGATCCAAATTCTGTAATTTCAGGCTGGTATTCCCGTAGTAAAATCTTGGCACGTTTAATAGCTTTTTATCTTCTTAAACATTACTGTTGTAGTGAATTGGATATCTGAGGGCTATGGTAATTAATTTGGTAGATCCTCTCATTGCCCTGGCTTTCAAGCTTTCTCATGTAATTAGGATTGTAACTGTGCTTTCTCATATAGTGGTGTTTATTTTTAGAAACACTAAGAAGTGGGTTGGGATGAAAAGAAGAATATTGGGCATGAGGTTAACATTTTTTTTTAAAGTGTTGATTTTTTCCCCCCTATTAAAACACTCAGGCTATGTCTACACCACAGCTTATGTCGGCAGAATTTATGTCACTCGGGGTGTGAATAAACCACCCCCTGAGGGACATAAGTTACAGTGACATAAGCAGCAGTGTGGGCAGCTTCTCCTGTTGACATAGCTTCTGCCCTTCATGGAGGTGGTTTTATTATGCTGATAGGAGAGCGCTCTCCTATCGGCATATAGTGTCTTCACTAGATGTACTGGAGCTGTGCTGCAGTGCTGTACGTGTAGACATGCCCTCTGTTGTAGATACTGAGTTTCCCTGAGCCTGCTTTCACGCAAGAAAAGAAGGTCCTAAAATACCTCGATAGAAGGAAGCAGAGGAATTGTGATGTTAGTTGAATTATTAAATGAAAACAGCCAACTAAAATCACGGGCCAGACTTCTGTCTTTATAGTCAAATCAAAGACAAGAATCTTGAACCACAGCAAAAACATAAAGATTTTCTTTTTGTTTATACTTTTAGTGAAGTTGAAAGCATGCTTGTATATAACGTTCTATTAAAAGTTTCTTGTATGTAAATGCAGAACACTAACAAAACTTTCACGCTCTGCCTAATGTAAACATACTATTTGGAACATGTATTTGTAATATTTCTAGCAAACTCAGTAGAAGATTGTTGGGAGCTCTGTAAAGATGGTAATAATTTTGATACCGTATGCTGATACAAGAAGCATAATAAATGTTTTCTGTCTGTTTGCAGGATTTGGAGATAGTGTATTCCTATTTACATGGAATGGAAGCTTTGTCTAATCTGAGGGAACACCAACTCAGGTATGGTATTTTAACGCTAATATTATGCTACTTACGTGCTAAAGAGGCATCTGTTAGTAGTGAATTAGAAAATATTTTTTTACCCAGATATCATGGTGATAAATATCTTAATACTTGTAATAATACTTGATTTCTTTTATCTTATAAACTTGGCAGTAATAATGCAGATTTTTAATTTACTACTTATCAGCGCGATCAGCTGTAAATATAGAGTTTTTTTTAAAACCAGAGTAATAAACTTTTGTAGAAAATTGGTTGCTAGATTTTTACCACCACTCGTGTATTTTAGTTAAAAAATAAATAAATTCCGTTTATATGAAATATTACTGTGAATAATTTTAGATTAAATATTACCAGAAATTTTAACTTGTATTAGAGGCAGAGCTGGCAGTGCCAACTTATAGCTAAGGTTGTCTAATGCTTTCCATTTTAAGACCCTGTTCTCAATTGGCTGTAACTTTACCAAACTTTAAACTGTTTAAGATGAAATTTTCCATGCCAGGTATCTGGCTCAGGTTGAATTTTTTTGGACTGCTTCAGCCAAAATGGTTGAACTGCTTCTGAGAATGAAGTTGAGGGAAAAAAAAGCTTTTTCCTAATATTACACTCCTACAGCTATTTTAGGAAGCTGTAGCGCCTCCATGTTTTTGAGAAGGGACTTGAAATTGCATGAGGATTGCCCTGTTTTCAGAGAGGTACAATTTGCTGTCCCAATGAAAATCTACCCAAATTTGGCTGACTTAAGACTCTGAAAATTGTTGTTTGTATACAGGTAGTACTGGTTTGTTAGAGAATGTCAGCAAAGTTCTGTGAACATTGTCTCCACTGAGTATGCTCCACCTGAACAGAGCTCCCACCTGTGTCTG
The DNA here is from genome assembly GCF_020497125.1 of Mauremys mutica. NCBI lineage: Eukaryota > Metazoa > Chordata > Testudines > Geoemydidae > Mauremys > Mauremys mutica. The sequence goes on from NC_059076.1 coordinate 67,433,243, forward strand.
GACAGAGCTTTTCATGCAGTTGGTTCTGGCTGAGGAGGACCTCTTTACTCCTGGGGCAAAATATTTAAAAAAAAAATTTCTGCGCAAAATATTTTAAAATTTTGCAAATTTTAATTGTCAAAATAATACTACATAATCAGGCCAGTTTCAATTATTTTGGTAATTTATCTCAAAATACCTGTCAGCAAGTATGTTTGTAACAATACAGTGATGCACACTAATTCCCCCAGGAATAGAAAGGAAGGAAACCCCTATGACAACCCAGGTCCTGTTCTCCCCTCCCCCTGCCCCCCCGAGCCCAGCCCAGCTATGGCCCCCATTTGCCCCGATACCTGCACCCCCTCCCCCAGAGCCCAGACACCTGCCTCCCCCCGACCTCTCAGAGTCCTGGGATCCAGAGGGAGAAATAGCCTGATGCTCAGTCCCAGACTTGCATGGAGTTTTCTTGCACGCCGCTGTTTCCTTCTGTCAGAGCATGTGGGGAATTGCAGCTGCCGGGATCCCTCTAGCTCGGTGGCCTCCAAACTGAGGTGCGTACACCCCAGGGGTGCGCAAGACAATCCATTGGGGGGCGCAGCAGGAGGAGCACTGCCGGGGGCGGGGGGAGGGTGGCCAGAGAAGGGAGGGAATGAGCGAGCGGGGAAGCTGCCCCCCGTCTTCCCTGCAGGCAGGGCTACCGGGAACGCGGGGGCTTTAGGGGCTGCAGGGCCGTGGGCTAAGGGGGCCCCGGGGCCCTGGCCTGCAGCTCTAAAGCCCCTTTCAGAATGCGGCCCTGAGTCCTCCGGCCTGTGGAGGAGCAGGGGCAGCCACACAGCCAACGGCGGGAAAGAACGGTGCTTTCCCCTTCAAAGCTGGCCGGAGAGAAGCGGCAGTTTGAAGGGGAAAGCTGTGCTTCTCTCCGGCCGCTGGCTGCGCGGCTGCCCCTGCTCCTCCTGAGTCCTCCAGTCCGGGCTCGCAGGGCCGCATTCTGAAAGGGGCTTTAGAGCTGCAGGCCAGGGCCCCTGAGTCCCCTTAGCCCAGGGCCCTGCAGCCCCTAAAGCCCCTGTGTTCCGGGTGGCCCTGCCTGCCGGAGGGGCGGAGGAGTAGCTTCCAGAATTATGGCTCCCAGAATTGCGGCCATGGGGGCGGTGCTGTGCTGTGCAGAGCCACCTGCACACCCCCTGCACCAAACAGGAGCTGCCCCAGGTAAGTGCTCTGCACCTCCTGCCTGCCCCAGCTCTGAGCCTCCTCCTGCACCGCCTGAGCGCCCTCCCGCACCCTAACTCCCTCTCAGACTCTGTACCCCCCCCCGAGCCACCTCCTGCACCTTAACCCTAATCTAGATCTTCGAATCGCTGTATCACGGTGTTAAAACAATATTTTCAGAAATAATGAAGCATATTCAATCACATTGCTCTCACTAAAAATATTATTATTTTTTTTGTGAGAGCAAAAAGGTTTTTTGTACCATTAATAAATAAAATACAATAAAAATTATTTAAAAAATATTGTTTTTCATGTTTATCACATCCTTTTTTAATTTCTATTTTTGCATGTTTTATAATGTACATAATATATTAGTGTAGTACATGTATATAATTTATACATAAATAAATATACATATATTGGGGGTGCGTGCTCAAATTTTTTTTACTGATAGGGGTGCGTGATCAAAAAGGATATTCTGCACACACAGCATAAATTTCTGCAGAATTCTGCATTGTGCAGTGGCACAGAATTCCTTCTGGAGTACCTTTTTGTTGCTGGAACTGAGAACAGGGAGACTCCTGTGCTGTTAGTGCTCCTCATGCTGGAATATAGGCAATTTGGAGGAGGAGGAAAGGAAGCATCCCTATTTGAATGCAGAAGGGTGAGGGGCAGAGAGGACAGGGAAGGAGGAGAGAAGAGCATGGGGGGGAAAGAGTACAGGCTTGGTGGTTGGACCAGGAGCAAGGGCGGAGTCAGGAATAGAATAAAAGGTTCAACACAGACAATTTGGAGGAGGATAGAAGCAGAGAAGATGGACAAAAACTGACAGGCTGGGTATGTAGGGAACATGGTAGGGGATGGGTTATAAGCAGGCAGGTTTTTGGGGTCAGGGCAGAAGTATATATAACTACTAAAGCATACTCCCCTCCAGTATCTGGAATAGAACCCAAGATTCTCAAGTTCCAACATTTCTCATTTCCCAGTAGGTCTCATAATGTTTGATGATAGTGTCGCATCCCCCTTTAGTGACTGACCCACACAGAGGATAACAGCCTACTATTACTATGAGTTGCTCTGTTAGCTCAGGTGCTAGAGGTTTCTGCTGTAGATCCAAAGGTTCCAATTTTGCTGATGACCCCTGTGCAGAGGCAGCATGATTCTACATGATATCTTAATTTTTTCAGTTTGCTTTTATGAAAACTTTGTTTTTATGAAGTTTTCAATGTAAAAAGAATTTTAAGATTGCAAAGTCAAGCACTCTGTGTGACACACCAGGGTATAATCCAAACCAATGAGTAGTTGTCACCCCCGCCTTGTCACTTGGGGTGCCCTTTACAGTGCCTCCTAGTCTCCAACCTAGACTTCTCAGAAACAGCCTGCAGCGTGAAAGTTGCTGTCAGCTATATCTGTGTGTGCTGCAGCCAGCCAGCCATACCTTGGCTCTTACCCATGTTAAGGATTACCACAGAGTGACTCCAACACACTCCCAGTCCAAGATTTTCCCCAGAAACATATGTCCTATACAGCTCAGCCCTCTCCTGGACAATATAAATATGGTAAGTCTGTTATTCCTTAAAGGCAATAATATGCACATAACTTGTTACCCCAAATGGAGTTACCCTGACACTTCAACTTGAATACACTGGGTTACATAAAATAATAAAATAGAGATTTTAAGTGAGTACAAGTAATGAGGCATGAAAGTCAGAAATGTTCACAAGAAAAATAAAGATTTCTAGTATCTACTTAAGAAACTATCTTAGTTGCAATGAAAACTTTCTCACCACAAGCTCCAGCAGCTGACCAAACTCTCAGGTCAGGATCCCTCCCCTAGAGTCCAACAGCTGCTTCCTTTGTCTCTTCAGGTGCAGTGAATGTAATGGGTTGGAGGGGATGGGGAGAGGAGTATCTTGCGGTGTCTGTCCCTTCTTTCTGTAGTCCTGTCCCACTTTGAGAAGCATTTCCATCTGGAAGCAAGGTGACAAGTAGTCTGTGTGGAAGGAAACTCCATGCTGGTTCTTTGCCAAAATGTAGAATTTTGCTCTTGACCCCTTTCCTGCCAAAGAATGGCCACTTAGCAGGTAATGCTCCATCGGTAATGCTCAATGTCTACTTGACACCTGGCTGAGGTATCCGCTTGCCCTTTGTCTATGAGGAACTGATTTGGCCGCTCCCCAGGCTTATCTGGGAAACATACAATAGAACCTCAGGGTTACAAACACCAGAGTTATGAACTGACTAGTCAACCACATGCCACATTTGGAACTGGAAGTATGCAATCAGGCAGCAGCAGAGATGGGGGGGGGGGGAAAGGAGGAGGGGAAGCAAATACTATACAGTACTGTGTTAAATGTAAACTACTTAAAAAGAAAAAGGAAAAGCAGCATTTTCCTTCTTCACAGTGACATTTGAAAGCTGTATTAAATCAATGTTCAGTTGTAAACTTTTGAAAGAACAACCATAATGTTTTGTTCAGAGTTACAGACAGCCTCCATTCCTGAGGTGTTTGAGGTTCTACTGTACTTTTAGTTATGATTTCAACTTATGTTTATAACTTCACATGCAACACTGCTACTTGCATTTTGCCATGATATCATTGATCAGCAAATTGAGTTTTCAAATGATACTTTACAAGCCATACTTCATACAAACATTATTATAACAGTGTAGAGGATGTGAACATGGGTATATTCTATCATATTCAGAAGTTAGAAAATGCTTCAGCTGTGTTTGCTTATGCAACCTTAATTTGCCCCCCTGCTCTGTATGATTTATGATACAGTCTTTAACTACATGATCACAAACTCTTTTTTCTATAGGACCCCTACCTCATTCAGTTCACACGACGGACTTTGTGCCAGGAATGACTCAGTTGTTTAGTCAGTGAGGTTATTGTCTGTAGGAATCCTGCCTCATTTGTTTCTGAAGCTGGGAAGTGTGTGGTGAATGATGCAGGAGAATGCATGGGGTAAAAGAATGATCTTGTGACTAAGGCAGTTGAATACTGCCTTGAAGAATGATTTTATCCCTACCTGTGCCACAAAGCTCCTGTGTGAGAAAGTCACTTAAGCCCAGCTTTTTGTAGGTGGTCACTAAGGGTATGTCTACACTGCCTTTTGGAGGAGTCTTCAAGTCTGTGTGCTAAAAATAGCTGTTTGGATGTTGCAGTGCCAGATTCTAAACTTAATTAAAACTGAATTGCTGGAGATATGATTTCTTATAATTGATGTGTAGAGTTTGACATGACTAATGTCACTACTGCTGTTCTGTAAAAATCACATTGTTTGAGTGGTGTTAGCAAAGGGAGGCCTGAAGCAAAGCCAAAGCTAGGAGTCCTTGACCACTATAGGAGCAGTTATTATACCACTTTCCATCATATATAAATACCTGTTCATTTGCAAGTGCAATACATCCTCTTTAGTTTTAATTGAAAAAAAAAGTGTCAAGAGAGTTGAGCACTTCTGAAAATAAATGTTTAATAAAAATAATTAATGTTAACATAGGTTACAGGTGAAGTCAAGGCCGGATTTCCAGTTAGGTACAGTAGGCATGTGACTAGAGGTGCAGGTGTTCTAGGGGCACCTAAAAGTTAAAAGTGTGTTTAAAAGTTAAAAAGTACTTACATTATTTTTTATATTTCTTGTTCCATTTTTTACGGACAACTATATAGGCGGAGGTGCAGGGAGGAGAGGGGTGCTGAAGATGCTGTGCCTAGGGGCATGTAAAGTATAAATCTGGCCCTGGGTGAAGAGGTGTTCAAGGATACAGCAGTACCATACTGTGAAGGGTGAAGCTAGTGGCAATCTAGAAATCTGTTAAACACTTCTAAATTTTTTTTTTAACATTCCTAATGTGTCCATAGAATAAAATGCCAACTAGGAAAAAATATTCAAGAATTTCTTTAAATCAGGATAGTTACATGCATGTAACCTCAAATCCTCCCACTTTTTTACTAACTGTATAAAAGGGGCCACATTTTATTCTTTTTTTCATAAAATAATTTATAAAATAGTATACTAGTGGCTCATCTTCTATGTGTATCTCCTATTGCTTTCTCCCACTCTTACTTTTTGGGGTGCTTTTTGCCCACATTTTAAACATTTGGATTGGTTGCTACAGAAGTGAAAGTGTTATGCATATAAGTGTCTTTCACTATTACAGTAACTCCTCACTTAACGTTGTAGTTATGTTCCTGAAAAATGCTACATTAAGCGAAACAATGTTAAGCGAATCCAATTTCCCCATAAGAATTAATGTAAATGGGGAGGGGATTAGGTTCCAGGGAATTTTTTTCCACCAGACAAAAGAATGAAAATATATAGACAGGCAGACACACACAAAATAAGTTTTAAACAAACAACTTAGTACTGTACACAGCAATGATGAGTGTGAAGCTTGGTTGAGGTGGTGGAATCAGAGGGTGGGATATATCTCTGCGAATGTCTTACTGCTAAATGATGAACTAGCACTTGGCTGAGCCCTCAAGGGTTAACACATTGCTGTTAATATAGCCTCACACTCTACAAGGCAGCACAAATGAAGGGAGGAGACACAGCGTGTGTGTGTGTGTGTGTGTGTGTGAAACACACACACATTGTCCCTTTAAGTAGATCAGCAAGTTGAGACAGCAGCTGCTGCCAGCAAGCTCCCTCCGTCCTGAGCCCTGTTGTGTCCCCCCAGGACATTAGCACCCCTCTTCCCCCCGCTCTGCACAGCAATCCCGGGGCAGCTCCAAGGCAGAGGGCAGGAGCAGCACATGGCAGTGGCAGGAGGGACACCTGAACTGCCCGGCAATTGATGCCAAATTACTGTTGTTACCTTATTTTCATGCATTGAATTAACTTTGACACAAATCAGATCTGGGGTTCCATCCGCCGACCCCTGTCAGCTGGGGTCCTAGCCGCCGGCCCTGCTCAGCCCACTACCAGCCCTGGGTTCCGTTCATCCAGGGTGGCAGCGGGCTGAGCGAGGTCGATGGCAGGGATCCCAAGCCGGCAGCAGCATGCCACATTAAATTAGCTTGTGTGCCAGAGGTTGTCGACCCCTGCTCTAGACTGTTACTTTGTCCTTCACGTGTCATTTTATGCAGTTTTATCCAAGTATTGATTTTTTTTATCCTAAAGCAGTCAGAATATGTTTTGCAACTTGTATGTATATACAAAATTCACTTCACTTTGTTCTGGAAGGTCAGCTCTGGTCACTCACCATCTGTTGCAGTATTAATTATTATGAAATGATGTGTAACATTTTTAGCGAACTTATCCATGTTCAAGAATACTAAGCTTAAACTGACCTTATAACTTGTAAACAAGGATCCTAGTGGCCTGAGACATTGATGCATGGCTTTGGCTTGTAAATTGGAATTAAGTCAAGAGATTCTTTCTAAGGAATGTGTGGAACTTATCCTAACTTTACTAACACAGAGAATTCCTAGAGGAGAGCTTCTGTTTACAGCACCATATATAGAAAAGGCTCACTTCATCCAGATGCAGGTTTATCGCATTTTCTAGGATAGTAACACTCTTTTTGTGCTGGTTAGTTTGTAAACCGTTTTTGGAGATTAATTGTTTTTGTGGGGTTTTTTAAACAGCAAGCTTTGTTCACTACTGAAAAATGCTATCTTAAAGTTTTGGGTTTTTTGAAGTTGATTTTGGTTCTGAACTTGGTTGACTAAAATATGTTGTGATGTAGGAGATAGATGTAACATTCAAATAAATATCAGCACACCCACAGTACTGTCAGAAACATTATATATAGGAAGGAAGTAATCAACTGCCTATTATGAAAAAGCTTTAATTATATTAATTATAACAAAACACATACATATGTTACTGAAAACACTGTGCCACCTTGTGCAAGAGGATTGTGTTACTTGTTTATCTACAGAAAATTCAGCCATAGTGCTACTAAGGAAGGGTGAATTTGTCTAACTTAAGGAGGAATGGATTTCAACCTTTGCCCCAAACTCAAATCAAAGTTGAATTTACATGCCAAATAAAATTGCACTGTCACTGGGAAACCAGAGTCTCCTATAATTCCTTAATCCTAGCCTGCGCATCACACAGAACTCTGCTAGCAGAGCAGAGACTATAGAAGAACTTATCAGGTTCCTTTATTAATATTTCAATTTTTTTAAACTTTCACTCCAGAAGTAGCGATTTTCCTATTCTGTACCTTCTTTTAGCTTCTCCGTTCCACAGATTGATTTATGATAAGTAAGACCAAGAGGCTAAATAACTGAAGATTGAGATCCCAGAACTAAGACCAGTCATCTTTTTTTTTTTTTTTTTTTTTTTAAAGGTTGCAGGATCTTCTCATGGAAAGCCATGTGATACAATGGACAGTATTTCAGCAATAGGATGTATTAATAAGTAGTGAGGCCCAATAAGCTTCTCATTGCACAAGGAAGCAAAAGTGGCCTTCCAGTGAGCAGAAACTTTTTCTTGATGCAGGAGATGCAGACCAGAGAGGTTCTCAACGTCAAAGTGGACTGTTTGATATGGAGCGGACAGTCTATTGCCAGGGAAAGGAATGGTCACAACTACCTCTGTTCATAAGCAGGGAAAAATTCAGGCCCTATCCATTAACAGGAAAAACTCTCTTGTTTCCCCATCCTAGCCAAAGTTGTTAAAAAGCTATTGTGAGAGAGTGGGTTTAGGGGTAATTTTAGTAGAACCGAATTGGCTATTGAGGCCATGAAGCTAGGAGGCAATAGCAATGGCCATGGGGAAACCTTGTTGCATTTTAATAGAAAAATCTAACTGATCCAGGGGCCCAAACCAGTTTCTCCCTCCGCTCATTGAGAAGCCATACTGTCAGACATTTTACCAATTACCAAGTGGGAAGCCTCAATTTATATAATCAGTTTTAATCAACTTTATTTGTACTTCGTTTTCTAAAGAAAGGTGCATTCTCATTGGTTAATATAACCATTAAAACATTTTAAGTAAATGGAGTCTGTACATTAGATTTGGTACATCTTTTTGCTACTACAAGGGCATACTATAATTAGATACATTCAAGAAATTATATAGTTTAATATTTTCAAATTCTTATTAATTGTGCATTTTGAGTGTGTTAGAAAATGGTGAATGATATATTGCTTATTTATTAGATAATTCACTTTTTCCTCATGAGTTTGTGTCAAGCTTCGTTAGGGTGGCAACTGGAATTTAACTGAACACACACAACAGCATATACAATTTATTTTTATCAAGCAAAACAACATCAATGTTTAGGATACATAAACTTCTTTTATCAAAACACATTTCACATTTTTCATCTAAATTAACCAGAGGGATTAACTGTAATCAGTGAATTAAATTGATTATTTCAGGTCAGCCTAGAAAAAATTTCAAATATGCCTAAGTGAAAGTGGCTGGAGATTAAATTCCTAGTCTCATCTCTGTCTCTTGAAAATGAGACAGTCTCCTAAATTACTTAGGCTGACCTGTTGTCTTATTTATAAAGCGTGATCTCAAAAGTTAGTTGTTTTTCCCCGATCCTGTCTTTACACAGAAAAACAAACTTTCTCAGCCTTTGATAGAGGCCCCTCAATTCAGCATATTTATTTAAATACTCTAAGAGATTATAATAAGTTTAGGCCTTAACATATTTTGTATTAAATTCATATTTAATTTTAAATGTCTATTTTTAAAGAGAAAAAGCTTATAACTTAAATTAAATTTTAAAAACTTTAAAATTTTGTTTTAAAAAAAATCAATTTTTAGTCACCCTGTTGGAATGAAGGTCATAGTGCTGGGAAACTTTATCTTGATATGTCATCAGAAGCTAGTGGGTCATCTTCATATAGCAAGATGCAACAGAAATGATCACACCCCTAGCGACTGAGAATTTCTGCCTGGAATTCAAATATAGTTCCTAATGTTTTAATAAAATACTCACATTAGCCTCTTAAGCAAATCTCCTTATACTTGTCCAGCAAGTAGCCTTTCTATTTGCAGTTTGCTCTGTAAGTATACAATATTTACCTGTGGGGGGTGGGGTGGGTGAAATGGTGTAAGTCACTGAGCCTCAATGCTGTGTATTTCATGAAGATAAAGTGGTTCTATGAATCCTCACTGATTTCATCACGAAGAGGAACGTTACTGTTCTCAGGACTTAGGAAAGTTTTGTCTGAAATAAGTGCACCTGAAGGAAAAGTAGCACGTATTGGATGTGAAAGGGGCATTAAGGATTTTCCTGAAATCTGCAGGAAAATCTTTTCACCTTTTTGTAACTTACTGCCCTTTTGGAATTGGAAATGAGCAAGGGATTTTAATGCTAAAGTGTCAAAATTTCAGCCAATTTTTTGAGGTATATACGGCTTGACCTGAAAAAGCAAGTACTGGAAATCTCACAAAAGACATCTGCTTAGTATTGCATATTGCTTTATTTTTCTTAAAATGTGCTTTATATTGTGAAGTAGCTTACACTGAAAAGTGAAATAATACTTAACTCCTCTACAGTACTTTTCATCAGCAGATCTCAAAGTGTGTTATAAAGGAGGTCAAGATCATTATCCCCATTTTACAGAGCCTAAACATTTAATGGGAGAAGTTACATCCCACTAGGTAAACTGGCAATTTCAGTACTGTAAACTCACCAGTTTAGATATGTTGGTAAACAACTTAAACTCAAACATATATTATTTTCATTAAGGGCTGAGAACAAATGTGAAAATATTGATTAAATATTTTAATAAAACTTTTTTCAGACATTGAGGCTTCCTTTGAATGATAAACTATGAAGGTGGTAAAGGAAAAAAATGTCTTTTTTTCTCTTACAGGCTGATGTGTGAAACTGTGAGATATGAAAGGCATGAAGCAAACGAAGTTCTGTACTAGTAAGTGTTTCCTGTCTTCTACTATGTGCAGTTCAGTGAACCAAATCTTTCCAAAAATGCTAAAGGGTGTGTTTTAAAAGTGTGTTCTGTGTAAACAAATGAGCCACCTTAACTTCTTCATCACATAGCATAGAAATGTGCAGGTTCAAACTGGTGTCAGTAATAGAGCTGTTGTGCATTGTTGTAACATTGTAGTCAGTGAAAGGGCAGAGAATTAGTGGGTGTGGAATGTCATCTCCTCAGATTAAGCTGTCATCTGGATTTATATCAATCAAGATAAAGCAGTAGTGAGCAGTTTTTTCCTGCCATAGGTGCCAGATCAACAAATCTAGCATGGGTGATAATTAGCAGGGATGTGAATTGATGTCATTTCAGATACAGTGGAGATCTCTTAACACACATCCTACGGGTGCCATTAATTGCCCCTCCTCCCCCCGGGCTAATTTTTTTTCCAGATTTTAATGTAAAGCAGGTAACCTGCAATGCAGTACAGTGTTCATGAGTGGATGAGTTGAAATGTGTATGAATAATGCAACCTTGCAAATTCTTCTAATCCCGTGGCCCAGAGCCTCTAATTTTGTTTTTGCACAGGCAAATTATTTTTTTGTATTTTCATTATCAATCATGACAAAGAATGGTGAGCATATTTATATGCTAAATTTTCATGATTGCAAGGTTGAAACTGGATAAACTAAACAATTGTATCTAAAGAAAGATCAGTAGAAACTAACATACTCTCATATCATTATGTAGCCAGCGTAATCTTAAATGATTGATTGTACATAACTGTTTTATCAGTGAAACTTATGGTGGCAGTTTTTGTTACATTCTGGTTTGACTGCATTCCTTTTTTGTGTGTACGTATGTTTAATAATAATCATCTAGACTCTAAATCTCAGGAAGGTATCGTAGATACCCTGTCTTTGGTTTTTTGTGAACGAAATAAATGCTGCTATTCACAGAATTTATGGTGGTGGTAATACTTAAATAAGGATTCAGAGTGTATATTCTGAGGAAAATGTAACATGCAAGTGGAAAATCCTGAAATCTGGGTTAATTTGAAGTGCCTTTCCCATTCCTTGCATTGATTCCCTTTGTCAGGCCTTTCATGTGATTTTATCTTCACTTTGATCTTCTGTCTGTCCTTTTTATTTACGTTTGACCCTTTTTTTCACTCCATTCAGTTGGTCTAATTGGCAATATCTTCCTATACACACAAGTGCAAAATGTTTTTGGTTTTACCATGAGCAATTTGTGTACACTTGGACTCTATGAAAATCTAGACAGTACTGGAATAATTTTTTTAAATTGTTGGAATTTTGTCAAATCTCTCTCTCTCTCACACACACACACACACACACACACACACACACACACACACACACACACACACACACACACACACACACACACACACACACACACACACTCTCTCTCTCTCTCTCTCTGACATGTCAGCATTTCTAAATGAAAAGGTTACATTATTTCAACATTTTACACTGCTTTCATCATTGAAGTCCAAATGCAAATAATGCGCGCGCACATACACACACCTGGCTAGGTTGTAGTTTAGCATCTTGATACGTTGTGAGATCAAACATGGATCCGTAAGGAAATCTGGCAAATTCTCCTTGACTACTACCTATGTTCACTACATCCCTACTTGAGAGTGGCTCTGAAATTCTGGTATTTTCAGTACACTTGTAAGTTTAGTTAATTTCCATCTTATTTCGGTATGGTAAACCTCATGGGGGGGGGAACTTGTTCTTTTTTTGTGTCCTTCCTAAGCTTAGCATATGTCTGGCAAGACACATGTGTGTATTATTGAGGATTATAAAATTAAAATGTAAAAGAGATGCATTCACTAGCCCTTGTATCTGTGTGTTTCAAGGGTTAGGTAATGGGACAGAGACACTCTTTTATCTCTAGGTCAGTAGTGACCAAAAGTTATTTTTGACCTGAATGAAATGAGTTGGGCATTAATCCAGTTTTCTAGTGGACATTGCAAAACTTCACAACTGGTAGCCCTTGTTTTGTAGTCTCAAAGGCCAAGGATTTACGTAGGCATGGAGATTGAACTTCTAAAGTCTATGAATTTCTACCTGTTCAATACAGTGTTACAATGATTTCAGTGCTGTCAATGTGATGGTTTGTCACAAGCTCTAAAATACTTTAAAAAAGTCTCTATGGAAGTAGTGCAATTATGACTGAGCTATAAATGATTGATTGACCTCTTTTTTTTCCCTCATGTATATATGAATGACCTCCCCCAGGCACAACTTAATGTATCAATATTGGGAAGCTAAATCTTTATTTCTCTTCATGTGAAGATGAAAACCAATATACTTGCTGTCAGGTGGAACAAACTACCCATAGAAGCAACATACATTCACTGTAAATATCATGTTTCTAAATAAAGGACTGAAGCCTTGTTTTCTTACCTAAGGGGGAGAGAGCACTACATGGGCGGGGGAGGGGGATGTGTGTGAGGGGAGAGGCACCAATTTTATCATCTAAAGTTATGAGGTACACATTTAAAAAATCATCAAAAACCTGACCACCATGCTATCCATTTTTATCTTTGCCCTAATATAAATAAGCTGTAAGAATTCATAATACCTATATAAATGTTTAATTTTTTTAGATGGCCAAAAGGGAAAAACAGAGCATGTTGTTAAAATTGACTTAGCTCATCTGCATTTACTTTACTATCAGTGGGTGTATGTGCATACAACAAATTCTCAAACCCTAGGGCCATCTCTTTGTTTAACATGGGAACTAGGTTATTAAAAGTGGCAGTTCAGCTCCAGTTATTCTTCATTTGCCAGACATCTCTACTAGTTTCATTTGATGTGAAGTTAATGATAGAAGGGCTAAAAGCCTTTGAGGCAAAAATTCAGGTTTGAAGTTTTTCCTGACACACACACACACACGCATATCTGATTTTCTTACCTGCTTGACAAGACACTCCTACCCCAAAGTCTGATTTAAATTTTTTTTTGTGTGCTGCTTACTGCATTCTGTCAAATTACTTGTTAAAAAGATTCTTGTTCTTCACCTCTACATCATATTAACACTTGGCACTGCCATAGATGAGATAGAGTCAGCATTTTTATTTGAAACCTAATTTTTAATAGTTGTATACATTGCCATTTAATTTATCAGGCTTAACCTTGGCAGCCAAAATACAATTTCGTTTTTATGATCAAGTTAGATTAAATCTTCTCAGCCATATTTGGCAAATGAGGGATCTTTCTGACTATAAAAGCTTTTTTTTTTTTTAAACTTCTCTGAATTAAAAAATACAAATACAAAAACCCCCAACTATAAATTTTTTTTTCCCATTGAACATGGTTGATACATGATATACGGCTATGCAGTTTGACATTTTTACATAGGATTTTGGTTATGAGGAAGGGAGTGAGCGGTGTACCAAAAATTATTTGGGGGATGTAGTCCTACAATTTTAATTTTGATTAGATTGAAAAGCCGAGTCTTTAAAATATAAAGTTTTAATAATAAGGTTCTGTTTTACTAGGAAGCAGTTTTTATTCTTATAAGGAGACTTGTATGGAGCCAATGTGTGTGTATTCAAATAAGTTAAATAACTTGCATGCTTCTCTTATCCCCTTTGAATACGTTACAGAATAAGTTATGTTGGCAGAAAACTTTTGAATTTTAATGGCAGGTTGTCATCTAAAGAGATTAAAATCATCAAAGTTCACACATGGCTGAAATAGCATGCTGGGGAGGTGACACTGACTTGGGTACATTGGGCCAAATTAATCTCTAGTGTTTGACTTCAGTGGAGTTAAACTATAGATGAATTTATTGCATCAACTTTTTATGATTGATAAAAAAACGCAGGTTGCTCTGATACTTTGTGACCTTTGATAAGAGGATCCTCCTAGCCACTGCATGATTGTTAGCGCCTCTTTCCTTCTCCAACTTCTTTTTTGAGAATGTGTATCAAATACAAAATTTCCAAGACTAATATATTTGATAAATACTTCTTAAATTCTTGCCAATAAGAAAATATTTCAGAGCTTGATTGTTAGTTATAGATTAGTGGTTTCAATAGGGTTGCCTCCTAAAACTGAAATGCCTTAGATGAGTGTTCTCCACCTTTTAAATGTTTTGAACTAATTCTAAATAAGAATAATCTTCTTCCATCAACACTTATTAAAATTCCCTAATTTTAAATATAATAATTTGGAATTTTTCCTATTTTTTCCTAATACAATACTCCATTAGTTCTCCTACCAAGTGCATTTTTAATTTAAAAAACCCTTAATCTGTCTTCAGTGATGGACATTATTTGACTAAAAAAATTAAATACATACATTACTACAGAAATGGTGACTTGAGAAGACTTCTAAATGATAGAATAAGTTGTTTTGATAAACTGAAGATCCACTGTTTCAGGTAGTTCAAAAGAGAACTTACAATTTGTTGGCTGATTTTCTGATTAAGCTACACCGTATCTCTTACTGAAATGTTTAGCTGCAAAACTATACTTCAGTCTCCCATCTTTCATTTCCCCCATCCTACATCCAGGGCCGCCCAGAGGATTCAGGGGGCCTGGGGCAAAGCAATTTCGGGGGGCCCCTTCCATAAAAAAAGTTGCAATACTATAGAATACTGTATTCTCGTGGGGGGCCACTGCAGGGCCTGGGGTCTGGGGCAGATTGACCTATTGCCCCCCCCCCCTCTGGGCAGCCCTGCCTACATCTTCTTTATTTAAAAAAAAAAAAAAAGGTAGAGTTGGTCATTTGGAGTAAGAAATAACTATGGAATTGCTAATACTAGAGTATGGTTGGCAGCTGTTGGTAACTGATATTTCTGTGATGAATGCACCGTAGTTTTAATTTTTAATAAGCTGAAAGCAATATCATATATGGGGAGAAAAGGATTTTTACCTGTGCTCCCATTGGGCAGCTCTGTGTTCTAAGATTAGATCCAAATGCTCTTGTTCTGTAGCTGTGATATCACAGAATGACATAGTCTGGGGTGCTGCAACTCAGTGAAACCCACTAATGGGTCTTTACAGGACTCCGTGTTTTGTTTTGTTTTAAAGTAGGGCCAGGTCGCTAGCCCTTTCAAACTATGTGACAATAGTGTCTTTGCAGCTGCCAAAATCTTCCCTTTTCCTTCTGCATGCAGCCTCTGGGTCCACTGAAATGAAATTGTGGATGCCCTGCATATGTGTAGACCCTAATTAGCTGGAGAGAGGGATGGCAGAGAGGAAGGTATGAAGTAACTTAAACGGCCCATGGAGTCAGGGTCGGCTCTAGGATTTGTGCCGCCCCAAGCAGGGTGGCACGCTGCGGGGGGCGCTCTGGCGGTCGCCGGTCCCGCGGCTCCAGTGGACCTCCTGCAGACGTGCCTGCGGAGGGTCTGCTGGTCCCGCGGCTCCGGTGGACCTCCCGCAGGCATGCCTGCGGATGCTCCACCGAAGCCGCGGGACCAGCAGACCCTCCGGCCGCCCTTCCACGGGACGCCGCCCCAAGCGCGCGCTTGGCGCTCTGGGGTCTGGAGCCGGCCCTGCATGGAGTGCTACTAGCTGACAGCCTCAAAATGTACCTGTTGACAAATACCAAGAGAAGCAATCATTGGATGTTTCATATCTGTGTGCGGACCCCAGCAACCCCTGGAGAAGGATGGTGTTTGGGAGAAGGAAGCATGCTTGAAGATCTATTCACAGTTCTTGCTCCCAAACTGCTGTCCTCTCCAATTCTCATGAGCAAAATCTAATTGAAATAAAGATTTTACATAGAATCAAAATTAATATAGTTTAATATATTTTGGAGCTTGTGTATTAAAACATTTTGAAAAGTAGCTGAGGACCCATAGCAGCTGTTCTTAAAAACAAAAACAAAAACCCTAGCTATTTCATTGTAGCTGTAGGTCTGTGTAATATCCATGAATCCTGTGCAATGAGAGGTGAGGCACAGGATTTAGAGGGTTCTTGGGGATGAGTGTGGGGAACTTATTTGTATGTGCTCCCCTGAGTGATTCTTTGGATCCTACAGTAGAGCAGCCAGTAGGACCTCCATCGCCCCTCCTTGCCAGCCTGAGTGTCTTCAGGATTGGTCAATAGGGCAGAGGCAACATATGCAAGAGAGTGGGGCTTGAAGGAGCCCCTCCATCTATGCATAGTCTGACATAGCTATGGAGTGGGAGGTGGATGCGTGCAAGGCATAAGGTGGCCCTTAGCGTTTGTGGTGACTCTTAGCCTGGGCAGGGTATTGAATACTAAATAAACATTACTCTTTAAATTTAAATTTCAAATTTAATGCTTTGTTAATTAACATTTAATAGTTCAGACTTATACTGTGCACCATTTACATACTTGGGAAAGGTCTGGGATGTTTGAGAGAAGTCAGAATTTCCATGCTTGATATTTTAGGTTCCCAGTATAATTATTTCCTCCTGTTTTCTTTGACACTTTTCTCTACTCTTACTCTAAACTTATTTTTTCCGAACATTGTGTGTGTCTTCATGGAGGCTTTGGAAATATTTCAGAATTTACTGTCCTTAATGTTCAGTGAAGATCCTTGATTTCAGAGTTAGTAACAGATTTCCTCTTAACCCCTATATTTCCAAGGCCACAGAAGACATTTTGCAAATGATTGATTAAAAGCCCTCTAAATAAACATCATACTCAGGATTAAGTTTTGAAACTTTTGTCAGGATCAGCATACTGATTTTCAGATAGGCCTCTTCAGGAAATCTATATTCATTCTCCTTGTGCTTCTATAGGCTCCTGTGAAGGTCATCCAACAGGATATTTCATAATGCAGAGAGTCATTGCAGAACGGCTGGTTTATTGCTTTTTTTGCTCTCCTGAAGGTGTATTATACCTTCTGCTAGCCAGACACTTGGCAAAGTTGTACTGGGATCCTGCCAGGTCTGCACTGCAGTAAATCAGGATTTCATGTTTATATATTTTATTGGGAGGGCATTTGCCATGGGGAGCTTCTTAGCCAACATCTGCCATTAGGACAAATACATTCAAGGACTTGGTAGTTGATTCTGCATAAATAATGTTATTGAATAAAGAATTAATAGTATAGACAATTCATTGCAGTGCAGTGAGTTCTACTAGATTTTTTTACATTATTGTTTTAGACATGCTTTTGTGAGCCTTTTGTCAAATTGAAATTAAGGCTTCTACAAGAATTATAGGTTGCACCTTCTTTTTTACGATAAATGTTTGACTAAAGACGGTCATATTTTATTGTTGCAGCAGTGCTGGGAATAACAGGTAGTTTTAGACAAATAATGCCAGGGCATAGGACTTACTAAGTAGTAGGACTGTGTCCACAAAATCTGTATGTAGGATTATTTAATCATATACCACTTCCATCACAGTTTTGCCAGTAAATTTGCATGGAATTTTGTTAAGGAAAGAATCTATTGCTTTTTCTTCCTGAATTTCTATCTGTAATCTCAAGTGCTATATAATTGCTGAATATTTTAATATCAATCTTATGCAGTGTTAGATCATTTATGCAGGGAAATGGAGCTGCTCATTGTCTATAGACAGGTATGAAAAAGCTTGTTCACTAATTGTTAAAAACAGACTTATGTAAGCTGTTTGTTTTTTTTACAAGCACCTGTCTCTGTAGAGGCTTACTTTTTATATTACAAAATCTGTTTTATGCTATTCTTACAGTAACTGGTGCTATTTTTGGTGATTAAAAAAGATAGAAGAATACTGTTGAGATCTTTCAGAGAAAGATGTATTGGTTATGTGTGCAGAAATCTACAAAGAAATTATTTCCTGAAGTGTTGGCCTAGTGTTTTGTACGTCCTGTGTTTACATTTTTAGATACCACGAGCCAAATTTTGCCAACTTTCATCTCATTTAATCAGCGAGTCACAACTGTGGACATCAGTTTAAATAAAAATGCCACTTAAAAATTACAAGTTTAGTGATAGCTAGGAACGTCTTTTTTTGTTGCCCATTTTACTTAAGAGCAGGCCTTCTGATGTTTGCGATCTTTCTATTTTGTTAAATTTGGTATAAGGTTGACAGATAAGGAGAAATATACAACAGTAATATAATTATTTGGTTAATATACATCAAGTTAAAATGTTCAGGTATTTGCGGTAGGGGTAGGACAGGTAGGGTTGTAGCTGACACATGGACCATCAGTTGTACCTTCAGTACATATTGCTTTGTTTGGGATGTACCTTATTCTTTAAACACTGTTTACATATAGCATCAGGAGCTCAAGTGTGGTGATGTGGCAGATATCTGATGGCCAATTATTATTTTTAAGTTAGTTGACAGAGCAGATGAAAAACGTGAACAACTCCCCTTCTGATTGCAGATAACGTGATAGTGATCAAACAACTCAGGTAAGATGGTAGCTGAGTACTTGGGAAAATACTGAAAAATTTAGAAGTTTTTTTGCAATGCAACATCACCAATCACTTAAAGGGAAACATCTAATACGATAGTAGTTGCTTACATAAACAAAGGAGGGCCCAAAGCCAGCTGTCTACACACAGATGTTGACTATAATGAGATGGGCAAGGAAAAAGCTGTTATCTTCAGAACTACATATATGTGAGGAAAACCCAAACACAAGAGAGATTAATCTGAAGAAACTAACACCCTCAAAGTATGGGTTTATAGAATAAGCTCTCCTTTAATTCCATCACGTAATGTCTGATACTTGACACTGGAAAGGTGTTTCTCATTTCCAATATGTCAGCTTCTCTCCTATGGCTTGGACTAATTCTCTCCCATCTTTTCTGCTTATTCAAAATAGATGTTGGAACACAAGTAGTCTTTTCTCATTTTTCAAACATCTCTCAACAAAGAGGAGTCTGGGTATACGTATCCCAGTCCATATAACTGAGGAGCAACTTCAGTTGTTGCCTTGAACCTGTTCTGAGACCTGGTTTACACGCAATGTATTTATTGGTATCATTGTTTGGGGGTGTGTGTGTGTGTGTGGGGGGGTAGTTAAACCAATAAATCTCTCAATGTAAAGCACTGGGATAACTGCAGTCACACAAAAGTAGAGTTGTACTGCTTTAACTATAACTCTATGGTTAAGAGGTACAGTTTTGGTGTGTGGGCAAACCTTTAGATTGTTGGAACCATAGTGATTTCCTGAGGGTTCCACGTTTCCTTCCAGAGTCAAGGAAGATACGTTTCTCTAGGCTCTTGCTGCTCTTGTAATCTTTACAAGTCAGAAATGGGTAAGGAAATGCAAGACCACCTCTTAAAGTTGAGACTGATTCTCTCAGTGTCTTCTGGAAGTTATAGGTATACTATTTAGTTGATGGTCCTTATGGAGCCTGGGTTATGAAACTTGAAGAGAAAGTAAATCTCTTTAAGCCTTCTCCCTCCCCTTCAGGGTAGAGATTCTCAAGTTTACAATCCAGGGCGTGAATACATGAAAGCTCTCTGCTGATTTGATTTCCATCAGACTAAGGATATGATCATGCAGGCATTTATGAATGTGCTTAACTTTACACACACATTATCGCAGTTAAACCAGTGGGAAAACTCACATGCATAAAGTTAAACGTGCTTAAGTGTTTGCAAGATTGGGTCCTAAATATTTTATTTCCAGTTCTACTACAGTACTGTCCTAACTCTTAATCCATTGTTACAAAGATTATATTTATATTGATGCTATTTGTGGCTGGAGTGGAGAATCAGATATTTAAGTGGGCCATTTAAATCCTATGGCACTATTTTAACAGAGAAAAAGAAATTTTAGGCCATGTTCAGGAAAGTCTTGCTAGAGATAACACACGTAATTTGTTGGGTCCCACAAGGTACTGAGTAGTACCTTAATTTCAAGTGACTTCCCAGGGATTGAGGGTATTCAGCAGTTTGTACAGTCCAGAACCTTGAAGGTCAAAGCTTGGTTATAATTTTGAATCACTCTGGCTCAGAAACTATAGCATTTAATGTCCTGGCTATCACCTAGGTGAGGCGGGTATTTCTATTGAAGGCATGCATATCCAAATAACAAATCCAAATCATTTTACAGATGGTGCTAAAACTATTTCATACTATTAACTATTGAGCCATTGTCTGTAGTCCCTGGCCTTAATGTGAGCATGCCCAAGGCAAACATGCATGAGTGCTGTGTGTGTTGATTGGGTTTATAATAAAAGTTAAAATGTTGTATGGGTTCTCTTTTAGAAACCTGAAATGATGACGTACTTTGCTAAATAGAAACCCACCTTGAATCTTAACAGTTATGTTGAACGTAGTCAATTGAAAAATGTTAAAGTAGTTTCAGGTACCATATCTGTCCCAGAGATTGTGGGGACAAGGTGGAAGTTGTAGCTATTGCATCACTTGGGCAAGTGACTCGTGATGTAAAGAAAATACGTATTTTTCAATTAAACACAGGACAATGTAATATTAAAATCAGATACTCTCACAGCAGAATTTTTAACCTCTTTCAGCTTGATCAGTTTGGCTGTCTGAATACTACAGGCTCAATGGGAGAGTCTACAACTTCTTTGAACCACAGCAATGTGATAAGTGGAGCTTATGAGCTCAGCCAGTACAGCTATATGTTGGAAGACCTTTATAAACTCTACCATACCTTTGAATTTTATGAATCTCTGTATCTGAGAGAGAGCATTCATATATTAGAAAATGTATTGTGAAGAAGTCCTGAAAAAAGCATCTGACCTTATCAGCAGTTAGAAGTGTGCTTCTTATGTCATCAGGGACTGTTCAATAAAAAGAAACTTAGTTTCCAAACAGTTATTTGCGTGACAACTTTACAAAGTCATGTCTCAGAGTTCCATGTTTCAGAAATGACTGTCTGATTTATCTCAAGTTTTTCAGGTGAAGGAGAAAAAAAAAAAAAAAGAAAAAAAAATCCCTCTAGCTACAGACCTCATATTCAAGTAAAAAGGACTTCTTTGAGAAAGTTGGAGAGGGAACCATAGTCATGCATCTAATGGAAACCAGGTTAGAACCCTGACTCTGGAGTTCCTTTTACAAGTCCATAATTCCTGTAAATTAAAGGCTTGCATACACTGTGGCAAGGTGAATCTAAATGTTTCAGCAAGTCCCCTGGTGTTTGCAGTGTTGTGATACAATAGAATGGAAATTCCACAATAGCTTAATTTAAGATAAAATCTCACCGTATTGAATATAAAGCATGAATTAAATCAGCATAATACCAGTTTTATGTTTTTATGTTAAACTCAATTTTACACTGTTCCAACACTGCATTCAGAATGCTGCAGATTTTTATCAATACATAGTCTGTGTTGAAGAAGTTGTAATGGGAAGCTGGTGCTTTTGTCAGCTTGCACCTTTTGCATTTGAGCATATAGGAGGCAGTTTGCTTATCACGGGATAAGCGCGCAAAAAAACCAAACCAAAACAAAAAAATTGTGTGGGGATTTGTCCTGCTTTGAGCAGGGGTTTGGACTAGATGATCTCCTGAGGTCCCTTCCAACCCTGATATTCTATGATTCTAAAATATTAGCTGGATATTTCCGAGTTGGGGGTTATTTGCTTCCCAGGTCCATACCCATTCTTCTCCGACTGTTAGGGCCGCTCTATGCACCAAAATTTTGTTGGCAAAACTTGCCATATTTTGGTACATCCTTGTTTGCATCCACATTTGATTTTGACTCTTATCAATAAAACCCTAACTTCCTGTTGGTCAAAATTAACCGGCTCACAGAATGACAGACCCGCCCCTTTATTGACACTGTTCCACCAGCAGAATGCCTCTGTGGACTTTCAATTATCCGTATTGGTAAAAACTGTCCGCTGTGGTAGTTGTTGGAAGTTCCACAAATACAGAAGAATCTGGAGCCCTCTTCTTAAAACAAACATGCAGCTGTCATTTCCAGCTGGTGGTGTATCAAACAATTCCACTGCTTGGAATTCATGTTACATGGAGCAAGTGAGAAGTGTGTGTTTTTTAAAACAAAAACAAAAACAGCATATGTCAAACACTTGTTCCTTTCTGTAATATTAGTCTCATCTTTTGTCTTTAAGAAATGTCACAATCTGAAGGACTATATCTTCTTGTTGCAATATATTAATTGAGGTCAGTGGACTTTCTAACATCAGATTGACTGAAAGGTTAACCTATTACTGGACTCCAAATAATTTACCTCAAAAAGCTCCCTGTAGTGCAGGGGTGGGCAAACTGCGGGCCGGATCCGGCCTGTGGGATTGCCACCCCCGTGGTGCTGCGGTGCTAAGGCAGGCTCCCTGCCCTGCTTCGTTCCTGGAAGTGGTCAGCACCATGTCACTGCGGCACCTGGGAACGGGGAACCGCAGCCAATGGAAGCTTCTAGGGAGGTACCCGCTGGCGAGGGCAGCGCATGGAGCCTTCTGACCCCCCACCCCCAGGGGCCGTAGGGACATGGTGCCAGCCGCTTCCACCCCAGTAAGCCAGGCCGGAGCCCACACCCTGAACCTTCCTGCACCCCACACTCCTGCCCTGAGCCCCTGTCGCACCCCTCCTGCACCCCAACCCCCTGTCCTGAGCCCCCTTCCACACTCTACATCCCAACCCCTTGCCCTGAGACCCTTCCTGCACACCGCAGCCTAAGCCCCTGCCCCAGCACTGCATTCATGGCCCTGCATGCAATTTCCCCACCTAGACGTGGTCCTTGGGCCAAAAAGTTTGCCCACCACTACTGTAGTGGATACTTTTGGAAAGGCCACCAGTGTCCATTCTGCCTCAGCTAACTCCAGATTAATGGGTCCTTACAGAGACCCAGGCAAAAAAGGGCCTGTAAATGTTCTTCCTTGCAATTTGCTCTGATCACCTGGCCAGAGTGGTTTTTCTGCAGAAACTGTAATGGCTCCCCTAACTGTGAACTGACTGGGCAAGCACTACACTTAACACCCCATATACTCAATCTGTGGCTGTGAAAGCCACTGAAGCTACCCATGCTCCAGAATTTTACATTCGCATCTAAACTCTCGTTTTAAAAAAAATGTAGCCATTGTGGTTGCAAAGAGAACCTACCAAATATGAACAGTGTAAACTGGTGAAGTACTATCTGCCCAATGGGTCATGGAACAATAGCTCTGAGAAGTCTGAACTGCCCTATTTATCTCAGTGAGGTGCTAATTAGTGATGCAGGTATCAGTGATGCTGTTAACTATTTCAGTGCTGATAATTTAACCATTAGCTAATGTGCTTATCCTAAAATCTCAAACTGCCTATTGGGTTACCAGAAGCCCAACATGTCTTACCCAACTGCCAAAATCTCCAGCTTCCTCCTAATAACTTCCTAAATGCAAATAAGCTTTTACAATACAAAATTCTATATTATGTTTAAAATTAAAAAGGAAGTAGTAGCATAAAATAAACTGGATTTAGTATCACATTAAATAAGGATATACTATAGTGATTATATTCATTTTCATATTTTCATTAACCTAATTTTTAAAATGTACCTGAAGCTGCTGCAGAATCTCCAGTCTTATGCACAAAAGTGCTGCAGAATGCAAGGTGTCTTGCCGCAGAAGTAGGGTTAAACGTAATACAAAATACATGGCAGCTTGATTGTGCACCTACATTAGAGGATAATAGTATTTGCAGAATTTCTTTTAGTAGTTGCAAATTCTCATGGTCGTCCTTATCTAGATGACTTAGTCTAATCAATCTTTTAATGCAAAGAACAACTACTGGTACAGATTGTGTGTTTCAGCATTTGCTTCATTGTTCTGTGCCTTATTACTGTATTTCAGCTGCGTAACTCGGGAATACCTCAGCTGAAATCAATATAAAACTAGTGCGAATGAGATAGGAATTAGACGGTCCATAAGAAAATATGCCTGGTTTAGTGTGTGTTTAAAAAAAAAAAAAAAATAAATATTCTGTTTTCACCTGGACCTTGTTATATCACCTACTTGTGTAATCTAAGTAACATCTGATGAGAATTGGTTTGGGGAACTAGAGGATTCTTGGCTGGTTTGTGGTCTGAATAAGCTGCTTTTTTCTGCTGTAGGTGAATTACTGAAAAGCTTCATTTCCAAATAGCATTGTTAAAAGCTTTTTCCTTGCTTTGGGCCTGCTCCTGCAAGGTGCTGAGCACCTCTTGTCGGTTCAATTGTGAGTGCTCAGTATATTGCAGAAGTGGGTGTTGAGTATATTGCTATTAACGCACACACCTCTGTGTCGGAGAGTTTAACTTACAAATGCATTGTCTTGTTGTGCCCATTTTAGTGCTGCTTTCAAACCTGTGTCTGTACAATACTGTACTTCTGTCGAGAACATAATACTGTAATATTAGAGTTTCTGCAATAATAATCTGTTACTTCAAAGACTGTATCTAACCACAAACAATAGCTTTTAGTATTCCCAAAAGCTTATTATTCCCTAAATGCCTGTAAAACATTCCCTGTAATATTATTGAATATAGTTGTTGTGTAACTTATAATCGTGCAGCAAGAGCTTTTAAGGGAGAGATGCACGTCCTCCACATGCTATAGGATCGGTTTTGATCCTCTTCTCCCATGCACTCCTTTTTGTCAAAAAGAAACCAATCTACAAGAGATTTTACAAATAAGATTTTATCAGTGGCGGCTCCAGGCACCAGCGCAGCAAGTGTGTGCCCTGGGCGGCAAGCCGTGGGGGGCGCCCTTCCGGTCCCTGCGAACGTGGCAGTCAGGTACGCCGAAGTGGCAGTTAGGTATGCGTGCCTGGGGCGGCAAGCCACGGGGGCTGGTAAAAAAGCTGGCGCTGACCCTGGATTTTATGCCAAGTTAGATTTAGATATATAATTTTTATTTTTTCTGGAGACTAGAAGGTATGTTTGGGAGAGATGGTAGGCAAAATTTTGTTGTTAATCTGTTGTCTGGTCGTAACTCAAAAATGGCTTGGTCTAAATACTCCAGATCTCTTTTAAACTGTTTGTATTGGTGAGACCCGATTGCTTTGGCTGTTTTCTTAGATTTATAGGGTGCAATTATCTATTTTCATAGATTCATAGGGTGCAATTATGGTGCAATTAAGTCTGCAGTAGCCAGATGTGAGCTTCTTGCATCATGCATAACTTCCATGCATGCCATAAGAAATCCAGAAGAGCTGTTGCACCATGCAGAATTCCTAAGTTTATTATTATTATTATTTATTATTTATTATTTTATTACTATTACTATTACTGTTATTCTAGGCAGCCCACAATTTGTGGATGTGGATTTCCTAAGGCAAGTGTGGAGTGTGGTGGGCTGGAGGTGGGCGACTGTGATTGCAGAGTTCCTAGAGTATACATGGTCTAGTGAGCAGTACATTCAAACTGTAGAACGTGACTCCAGAAGTGGGTAATGAGAAGGCTGCCCACTTGTTTGCACCCCACATGTTGAGAAATGATTCATGTTAAGACCCAACAGGGAGCGAGAGTAAAAGAGGGATGGAGATGCTCTGTTCCTTTCCCTGCCCTTCCTCCCTTCTGCTGCTTTCTGGCTGTCCAGACCTCATCACTTCTCCAACACAATTCAAGTGCATCTTCTCACCTACACAGTGCTATGCTGCAAGGGAAGCACCATTTCAAAAGGCTGTGAAGCTGGCTCTATAGCCTCTTGAACTAGAGCTACGCAGGAGCACGCTACTGTGCTGGTGGGAATTTGGGGTGAAGGGGAGGTATCCCGCTGGCAATCCTATCCCACCCAACAGCCAAGAACTTCCCTCCATAACTCTGACCAGCAGGTTCCTTGACCAGCAGCCCTACCCACCACTTACTTCTGCCATAATGTCTCACCCACATCCAAAATCAGCAATTGTAATTAAAGAAAAAATCAGTTTAGATTCTGTTAAACGTCATAGAGGCAATGTTGGAAGGGAGGAAGGAGTGATCGGCGTAGGGGAAATGGGTGGGCAGGAGAGAAAGTAAAGAGAAAATCAGATGTCCCAAATGTTGATTATATGGCAAAATTTGCCATGTCTCAGAGTTATTGTTCATGAAACTTTGACCTATTTATGCATCAATCCCTTTATGGCTTTCTTTTGCTTGGTAATTCAGTATTCTTAAGTGGTGCCACAAACCATCACAAAGAAGATAATCTGGAGCAGTACCAAAAATATAGCTCTGAAATAGTATCAAGTCTAGTGCAGTCCAGCTTTAGATAAGTTTAGGGTGCAGATTGCACAAGTCACCAATAACAGTTTATTTACTCATTGGCTACGTAACATTTATTATAGGAAGTGAGGTTGGTGGTTGCAGAAAGAGTGACATGGAAGACTTTCCTTAAAATTCAAATAAATCCAAGCATAGTTTTCTTTATATGTGTTATAATGTACACACAGACTACCCCTTGTTTTGTGCATACTTAGGCTATAGGCTGTAAGTATGCACAATCCAAGATAAAAAAACAGTCCCCCAGTGTTGACATACTACAACCTTGTGCATACTGGTAACAGTAAAGTTTTTCTTCTAAATGGAGATCACCATAAGGCCTTGTCTACACTACAGGACTATTTCAAATCTACTTAATTCGAATTTGTGGATTCGACCTTATGAAGTCGAATTTGTGTATCCATACTAAATACACTAATTCGAACTTCTGAGTCCACATTAACGGGGCCGGCGTCGACTTTCGAAGCGGTGCACTGTGGGAAGCTATCCCACAGTTCCCGCAGTCCCCGCTGCCCATTGGAATGCTGGGTAGAGCCCCCAATGCCTGCTGGGGGAAAAAATGTGTCGAGGGTGGTTTTGGGTAACTGTCGTCATTGAACCGTCAATCACGCCCTCACTCCCTCCCTCCCTGAAAGCGCCTGCGGGCAATCTGTTCGTGCACTTTTCTGGTCAGTGACAGCGTGGACGCCACAGCACTGCAAGCATGGAGCCTGCTGCGATCCTCGCCGTTTTCTCCTCCTCGCACTTTATCGTCCACCTCTTCCACATTCAGCTGCTGAGAAATTAGGCTACTTTTCAATGGTTCTGCAAGCACTGGGGGACCATAGGGGCCTTTTTACCAACATGAACGTCGTATGGCCGGGCAAGGTTCCTGATGCGTGTGTTCTCAGGAACTGTGGGCTGCTCAGACGCCTGCTGGAAGGTAGTTTCTTCCCGTACCACGAAATAACTGTTGTGGATGTGCATTTGCCTATAGTGATCCTCGGTGACCCAGCCTGCCCGCTAATGCACTTGCTCATGAAGCCCTATACAGGCGCCTGGGACAGCGACAAGGAACTCTTCAAATACCAGCGAGCAGCGAGCAGCATGACCTGTGACTGCTCAGTTTCTTTACAGAGAAGCTGAACCTGCCCCTGTTTCTTTACCCAGTTACTGTTGACTCTCCTCTTCGGTTAAATACCCCGTTCTCCCCGTTTCCTCCACTTCCAAGACACGTGTCACACTGTTACTGAGGAGAGGTTTCTTTATTCATGACTTTTCGTTAAAGGGTCGAAACTGGAACGCAGACTGCGGTGGGTAGGGTGTGCGCTGATGTAAAGACCACCTCTAAACTCAAGGAATGACAGGCTCCTGCTCCTACAGCGGTCCGCGTTGCCGGACTGCTTGTTTCAACGGAGCCTGCCATCCCTCCTTTTTGGGATTCTGTGTGCGGGGGGCTATGTGGCCTTGTGGCGGAGGAGGACGGATACAGATTCCTCTGCTGCGTGACTCAGCGGTCCACGACAAGGACCGCTGTATAAGATCTGTACCCGCCCTCCCCCGCTAAAAAGTCACATCCCCACCGCCCACACAGAACCTGGAAACCACCTCCCATACCGACCACGGTGCCTGCTGACTGCACTGTGTGTGTTACCCGCTGCTGATCCGGCCCCCGTGTCTGTACCCTGCGAAAGGTGCCTGTCCTATGCAATTAGCAACGCACTTCCCCACGCACCCCATTCAAACACAGTCTTCAGTGAAGAAACATGACGGAAACAGTACTTAACAGCAAAGTATTTTTATTACTTAAGTACACAGTTATGGGATGGGACTGGGATTGGGACTTGTTTGAGTCCGGAAGGGAAGGACTTATGCAAACGTAGGGTATGAGAGCTTTTGGTTACTTGAGCACTCTGCTGGGGTGCAGTGACAGTATTCACGGCCCAGGGCGGGCATCCTCCTGGTTATTTGGGGTGAGGGGGGTATGTGACTTTGTGGCGGGGGAGGGCGGTTGCAGAGATACTGCCGGGGGCTCTGTCCTGCAGCGGTCCTGCAGAACATACACAAGTCGCCGGAGCATGTCCGTTTGCTCCCTCAGTAGTACAAGCATTGCTTGAGTCGCCTGCTTGTGTTCCTCACGCCACCTCTCCTCCCATTCGCTGTGTGAGCGCTGGTACAGAGAGACTTTCTCCCTCCACTGCCTCTGCTGGTCCGCCTCGGCTAGGTAGCAGCCCACACATTCATCGAAAATCGTGTCCCTTGTCTTTTTCTTTCGCCGCCTAATCTTCGCCAGCCTCTGCGAGGTGGATGCTGTGGAAGGTCTGGAGACAGTGGAAGCTGTGAGATGGGAAACAGTTAGTTAATTCCTTGCAATGATACTTTTTTGTGAACAATTAACTGAGTCTAGGCTGTCTCTGTGAATTTTTTGTTGAGACCCCTGTGCCTGCTGTTGCACAAATCATTTGCGCGGTGGATTCTGGGTAAATGTCGCCAGTCATTCCTTCCTCCGGGAAAGCAACGGCAGACAATCATTTCGAGCACGTTTTCCATGAAATGCCCTGGCACACGCCATAGCGTGGCAACAATGGACCCTATTTTGCCTTTTGTGTATGTCACCGTATGTGTACTGGATGCCGCTGACAGAGGCGGACCAGCAGCGCTACACAGCAGCATGCTTATGCTTTTGCATGACAGCAGCGATGGTTACCAGGCATACTGCACCGTCTACCATACCATGAACTGGTAAGAAGACGGTAATAAGATGGTCATGGTTACCTGTCCTTTTGCACTGCGCCATTTGGTGCTGTCATAAGTGCCCCTGGTCGATCAGCCAGGGGCGCAAAAGCAAAATTTGGGAATGACTCCCCGAGTCAATCCCTCCTTTTTGGGTATCTAAAAATAGAATCAGTCCTGCCTAGATTATGGGCAAGTGTACTAGAGAACCACTGTATCATACAACCAGAGACCACAGCTGCTCTCTGTCCAATCCTGCATAAATTTTGAGCTGAACGCTATTCACAGGGTGTGCTCCTGAAACAACCCCAGCTGTTCATTCCGTTCTTCCCCCAGCCTTCCTGGGTTCCAATACCATTGTCCCCCCACTTGTGTGATGAAGTAATATAGAATGCATGAATAAGACACAGGTAGTCGTTTGTGAGAAATGAGTGGAAGGAAGCCTCCAGCTGCAATGATAGTCCAGAGATGACATTAAGGGGTGTGGAGGAGGGAGCCACTCATCCCTCTGCTAGTCCAGGGGCAATTGAATCTTTTCTTTACAATGAAGGGTGGGGGCTGATGGAGCTCAGCCCCCTGTTGCAATGATGAGGACGGTTACCAGCCATACTGCACCATCTACCATGAAAAATTAGCAACAGGCGGCCTTGACCGACCGGTCCCAAGCAAGTTGGTATGGTTGTCATGGTTACCAGCCCTTTTGCACTGCCCCATGTGCCAATAGGCTGATGGTACAAAAAGATGGAAATGCATCCTCATCATCAGCCATCCATAGCGTGGGGGGAGCAAGGATGTTGGTGTTGAGTGCTGCACCATCGTGTCTATCTGCAGCATTCAGTACAGATACGGTGACATGTAAAAGAGTCAACAGAGGATTGTTTTCCCTTTAACTTCTGGGGGTCGGAGGGGTGCGTAAATTGCCGAGCTATGCCCCGACCCACCGCGGACACTGTGTTTGACCCTAGAAGCATTTGGAGATCAGCCAAGAATGCAAATGCTTTTCGGAGACAGCAGGAACTGTGGGATACCTTGCGTCCTCGTTCCCCCCTCCCTCCATGAGCGTCCATTTGATTCTTTGGCTTTCCGTTACGCTCGTCACGCAGCTGCGTGCTGAGTCTGTGCTATGCTGTCTGTCCGTTTATTTATTAAAAATACTTTGGACCAGGCGTAACGTAACATTTCTTCCCCTACTTAGATGCAGGAGTCTCCGAGCGAGATCACCGTGAGGACGGACACTGAAGGAGATAGAGAGCGCATGCGGCGTGAAATCTAGCACGAACCACGGACCTATGCAGCCATGCTCTGGGAGGCAGTGCTCCCTGAATACCGCATGAAAGCCTCGCGCGGAAAAGTGTGCTATCACGGAGCACCCAATAAGGCAGCTCTCCCCAGGAACCTCCTGCGGAGGCTTATCGATTAACGGCAGGAGAGCTTCGTGGAGTTCTCCCAGGAGGATTTCTGTTCTATCACCATATATACAGAGACCTCCTTTTCACACACTTCAGATTCCTGTTATATTAAGAATAAAAGTTAACATGGTTAAAGCACTTACCGACTGCTCCTACCCCTGATTCAGGATCCGGGTTCCTGGCCGGGGAGGGTTGGTAGGGGATCTCCGTGACGGTGATGAATAGATCCTGGCTGTCGGGGAAACCAGCGTTGTAAGCGCTATCGCCTGCCTCGTCCTCCACAAACCCTTCCTCATCTTCCCCGTCCGTGAACATCGTCGAGGAACTGTCCGTCGACACTGTCCCATCATCAGAGTCCATGGTCACTGGTGGGGCAGTGGTGGCAGGCTCCGTAGCGTCCGTTGGCCGCTTTGATTTTTTGGTAGCCTTGTCTGGGGTCCTTGATTTTCACGCGGCGCTGCGTTGCATGACGGCTGTATCCTCTGTCTGTATCATGGCTTTGGAGACCTTCTCGTAGGTCTTTGCATTCCGTTCGTTGGAGCGCAGCTCCGAAAGCACAGACTACTCGCCCCCCACACCGATCAGATCGAAGAGTTCCCGGTCAGTCTATGCCGGGTCCCTCTTTCTATTCAGATATTACATGAACTCCTCTGCTGGAGAGCTCTGCATTGCTGCCGGTGCTGCGGAGCTCGCCCCGATGTGCAACCAGAACGTCAGATTCAAACCGCCCAGACAGGAAAATGAATTCAAATTTTCGCGGGTCATTTCCTGTGTGGCTGGGCAGAGAATCCAAGCTCGGGCTGCTGTCCAGAGCGTCAACAGAGTGGTGCAGTGTGGGATAGCTCCCGGAGCTACTAAGTTCGATTTCCATCCACACCTAGCCTAATTCGAACTAGCCATGTCGAATTTAGCGTTACTCCACCTGCCGGGGTGGAGTACCAAATTCGAACTAAAGAGCCCTCTAGTTCGAATTAAATGGCTTCCTGGTGTGGACGGTTGAGCGGTTAGTTCGAATTAACGCTGCTAAATTCGAATTAAAGTCCTAGTGTAGACCAGGCCTAAGAGAGCTTGTTAGTACTCTGCAGTGAAGACATACATGGAGACTTTAATTTGTGTTGCTTCTGGGCAGTTCAGGGCCCAAGTTATTTGAAATATCCTATCCTAATTTACAATCAAATAATTAGTTTGACTTTCAGCTTTTCCTTTTCAGAAATTGTCATTTCAACATGCAACATGAGCTCTTCCTTCCACTGCTTCCATTTCTGAGAAGTTCTTAATCTTAAAACAGTAATTCCAAGTCCTATGTTCATATTTTGCTGTGTCTGCCATCACAGATCAGTTTGAGTACTTGCAAACTTTCTCTACTGCACCATGCCAGCTGTTTTCAGTTCATGCTCATGTTTCTTTTCCTCATTTCATGCTCATGTTTCTGTATTCCTCTACAGTCTGTCTCTAACTCAGCTTTTCAGTCAGATTAAAGCTTTCTTTATTTTTCCTAATTTGTTTTCAGTTTTATTCAAACTTCTGTTGCCATCATTTCTCAGTGCCTATTTGTATCAGTAAAAAAAGAGAATAGAGATCCTTGACAACATGCCTGGGGAAGAAAACACCAGTTTGTTCCTGGTATGCAAGGAACAGTAAGCACGACATGTTGCCATTGACACACATCTTATTTTCTGTTCTTATGTCCTGTGATGATGCTCTAATTTGCCCCATTTGGAATGTGTCTTCCAGGATAAGTTATCGTAGCATGTAGTTTCCCATATCACAATAGTGTGGCCCATTTGGTGAAAATAAGAAAGAACTATTTTTGGCCACATGGCCATCTCAATCAATTAGTCTGTACTTGGTCATTGAGGGAAATGAGATTGTGATCTATTTGTTAATCATCCAGGTATCTGATGTCTCTTCATGGCAAACAATTCCATTTTTAAGTCTGCAAGTGACTTATTTCTATCATGGCTATATGTTCAGGGAAGAACTGAAAGAAAATTTACTTCCTAAGTATGAATGTTAATACTCTGCCATTTCTATGCTCTTCTAGTCATTTCTAGCCATTTTTCTGATTGTTGCTTTTTTTCTGTCTCACATTATCCTCTTTTCTTAAAAATTACTACATGCATTTCTACAGCGCTCATCACTGTGGAAATGCGGGAATCTTTTTGGAAGACATTGTCACATGTACTTGCAGCTTTGCTTTTTAAAATGAGAAATGTGCAGCTAGCTGTAAATAGCTTACTTAGCTTAAATATTGGATTTTAATAACTATGCTGTCACCTTTTGTTAAAAGATACGTGGGCTAGGCTTGCTTGAAGTTTGAACAAGCTAATTGTTGCTAAAAACTTGAGGCTTGTAATTAAAAGAATGAAGTAGGAAGTGCTATAGAATGATTAATTCTACATCCTTAAAAGTGTACCCCAGTAATTTTGTTTTTTTGATGAAAATGTTATGTACATATATTGACTGGATTCAAGTATCTGGGTAACAAGCAGTAGGAGTGGTGAAAGCTGAAGAAGCAAAGAATGAATGGTCACAGCCTAGCCTACACCGATTAAGATGGCACAAACTAGTTGCTGTTCTAATGTGGTTATTCCCTGTGAATCTTTAGAAACTAGTTTAATCCCCATGTAGGTGTCACTTACAGACTTGTTTCTTGGAGGTTCTGAGGGCAATGAAGGGGTGGTTGTGTTGTAGAGGAGGGAAGGCCAGCTGAGATATAAGCTGGGTCAGGATAACTGAGGTCTTGGCTACACTTACAAGTTGCAGCGCTGGGAGTTACAGCGCTGGTCATGCAGCTGTGTAGGGCCAGCGCTGGAGTGTAGCCACACTGACAACTACCAGCGCTGTATTGAGAGGTGCATTGTGGGCAGCTATCCCACAGAGCACCTCGTCCCATTTTGGCGCTGAGTATTGTGGGAAGGGGAAGGAAGCGTGTGGCTCATTCCGCTTCCTGTGCCAACGCCTCGTGGTGCATCGCTTCACATCCCAGCATTCACAGTCTTTCCGGCCACGTTTGGCGCCATTGTGAGTCTCTTTCTGTTTTACTCTCTGTCTGTGAATCGCGATTTCTGTTGGAAATGGAGCCCGAGCTGCTGAGGACTGTGATGATGAGTGTCGTCAGCACCACACGTTTGGCAGTTGAGCTATTCCTTCAGCTCCAAAGTGACAGTGAGGAGTCCGACGATGATATCGAGTCGCCTGCCGCGTGTGACACTACAGTGCTTGTGGCATTCACGGAAATGCTCAGCACCATTGAACGCCGCTTTTGGGCTCGGAAAACAAGCACTGAGTGGTGGGATCACATTGTCATGGAAGTCTGGGATGACGAGCAGTGGCTACAGAACTTTCGTATGAGAAAAGCCACTTTCATGGGACTGTGTGCTGAGCTCGCCCCCACCCTGCGGCGCAAGGACACAAGATTGAGAGCTGCCCTGACGGTGGAAAAGCGGGTGGCTATTGCAATCTGGAAGCTGGCAACTCCAGACAGCTACCGGTCGGTCGGGAACCAGTTTGGAGTGGGAAAGTCGACCGTTGGAATCGTGTTGATGCAAGTTTGCAGGGCCATTAATCGCATCCTGCTAAGAAGGACCGTGACTCTGGGGAACGTGCAGGACATTGTGGATGGCTTTGCACAAATGGGTTTCCCTAACTGTGGAGGGGCGATAGATGGGACGCATATTCTTATTCTGGCACCCCCCCACCTAGCATCAGAGTACGTTAATCGGAAGGGGTATTTCTCTATGGTTCTCCAGGCGCTTGTGGATCACCGTGGGCGTTTCATTGACATTTACACAGGCTGGCCTGGAAAGGTGCATGATGCACGCATCTTTCGGAACAGTGGCCTGTTCAGGAAGATGCAGGCAGGGACTTATTTCCCAGACAGGAAGATCACAGTAGGGGATGTCGAAATGCCCATTGTGATCCTTGGAGACCCCGCTTACCCGTTACTGCCTTGGCTCATGAAACCGTATACAGGGAAGCTTGACAGGAGCAAGGACCGGTTCAACTACAGGCTGAGCCGGTGCCGAATGACTGTGGAGTGTGCTTTTGGGCGTTTAAAAGCCCGCTGGCGGTCCTTGTATGGGAAGCTAGACTTGGGGGAAAGCAGCATCCCCGCGGTTATATCCGCATGCTGTACCCTCCATAATATTTGTGAAGGGAAGGGTGAAACATTCAGTCAGGCATGGACCACTGAGGTTCAAGTCCTGGAGGCTGAATTTGCACAGCCAAGGAGCAGGGCTATTAGAGAAGCCCAGCACAGGGCTACAAGGATTAGGGATGCCTTGAGGGAAGAATTTGAGGCTGAAAGCCAACAGTAATGTTTGCTGCCTTGCATGGGAGTGAAGTGCAGTGGTTACACTGTTAGGATTCTATTATCCCTAACATGATTTCCAGTGACTGTTTCTTTACTGGGATAAGGTATCTTTCACTATGCAATAATAAAGACTGTTTTCAAAGCCAAGATTTATTTTATTGAATAGAAAAATACTTCATTGACAGACACACAACATTTCAGGAACCTAGGGCAGGGGGGTGGGTGGGTGAACTGTGCAGTCACAAGTTTGCATGTGTCCTGTCTGCAGTGCTGTGCAATGGCTGCTGCACTTCAGGGTGCATATACTGCATGGTGATGGGGGTTGAGTGCAGAGGGTAAGGGTCGTAGTTCTCAGGGCTGGTTGGTGAACGTACAGGTGTTGGAGGCAGCTGGTGGTGGTAAGAACCTGGATGCTGGGGAAGGGGGTTTGGAGATAACATTGGGGCAGAAGAGAATAAAATTTGGGACGGGGGGGCTGTGGGGCAGCACGGGACTGCTCTGCCTGCATAGCTACGAGTGCCTGGAGAGAGTCCGCTTGGCGCGCCAGGATGCCTAGCAGCTGGTCTGTGCTTTTCCTCTTTGCCACAGCGTTTCTCCGGCGGATCCTGCTGTCCCTCTGGCGGATCCTGCTTTCCCTTTCTCTCCACTCCTGCAGCTGTTTACTCTCTCGAGCAGAGTGAGCAATAACTGTTTTCAGCATGTCTTCCCTGGTTTTTCGAGGCTTTTTCCTCAGATTCTGTAGTCTCTGTGCTGTGGTAGATCTGGGCAGTCCAGCAGTCAAGGTCACTTCTTGAAGGCAAAAATGGCAACATTTAACAGGGTAGCATTGTTAATTATCTCATCCAAACAATAATTCCCACACACTGAAGGAGTTTTCAGTGTTCACTTTAGCATTCTTTTCCCATACCAAATAAGACCACACATAACACAACAGGAGACAGGAAATGGTGAGTAAGGGGTACTGAGATTGCTTCAGGGCTGTGCAGGGGTTTCTGTGCGTTGGGGACAGCAAACAGCTGCATGGGGGATCTGCACTAAACAGTCTCCCAACATTTTCCACAGGAGTTACTCCTGGAAGATATCTCCCTGCTGCGGGTCACTAGGGAAGAGCGGGAAGGTCTACAGCAATGCGGATTCTGCCCTGGCCCCTATGCAGCTTGCCTGTGTTCAGCAATGGTCCCCCCACCCCTCGCGGCACAGTGGCGCGGACGCGTTAGCCTGACTGGGACAAGGACCACAGTGGCTCTCCCTATAAACCTGCGCAGGCACATTGCCCACGCTCTGGCTGAAACTTTTGAGGAGATTACTGCAGCCGATTACCGCGACGTGATAGACCACATCAATGCGCTATTCCACATCTAGGCAGGCATGAATGCAGCCCTAACCCCCCTCCTCTCCCGAAACATTTCCACCCTGAAAATAAAAGACGCTTACCGGTAACTTGCTCCTCTGTTTGTCCTTCAGCAACTGCTGGCTGCTGCGATTGGCTTCCTTCCTCCTGGCTTGAGAAGAGGAGCTGGCTGCATGCCTCCAGGGACTCTGGGGTGTCTTCCCCCATCCCAGTAGCTTCACTCGCGGTTTCCACCCCCCCCCCCGCCGCCGCCTCCTCCTCCTCCTCCTGCTCCTATCCCCCACTCTGCTCAGAAGTGTCCATCGTGGTCCTCGGATTGGCAGTGGGGTCACCCCCAAGTATCGCGTCCATCTCCCTGTAAAAACGGCAGGTCGTGGGGGCAGCGCCGGATCGGCGATTCCCCTCGCGGGCTTTGTAATAGGCACTCCGCAGCTCCTTTACTTTCACCCTGCATTGCAGCGCGTCCCTATCGTGGCCCCTATCCAGCATGGACCTTGATACCTGCTCAAAGATATCATAATTCCTACGGCTGGAGCGCAGCTGGGACTGCACAGCTTCCTCCCCCCAAACACTAATGAGGTCCAGCAACTCGCCATTACTCCATGCTGGGGCTCGTTTGCCACGTGGAGGCATGGTCACCTGGAAAGATTACCTGATTGCACTCCACACCTGGCTGCAGCAAACAGGAAGGGGATTTTTTAAATTCCCGGGGCACTTAAAGGGCGGGGTCACCTGAGGCCAGAGCAGTAGAGTGCATACTGATGAGCAAAGTGGCTGAACAGGAATTCTGGGATATCTCCTTATTCCCTGGAGGCCAATTAAAGCGCTGGTGAGTGTCCACACCTGATGAGCAGCGCTGGATCACCAGCGCTGCATTCCTTATACCCCAACCCGAATGGGTGCACAGCCAGCGCTGCAGCCAGGGAGTTGCAGCGCTGGATGTGCCTTGCAAGTGTGGACGGAGAATAATTGCAGCGCTGGAAAGCCTCCACCAGTGCTGCAACTTGTAAGTGTAGCCAAGCCCTGAGAGAAGCAAATTGCAACTTGTTCCTTTTTTCCTGCCAGTAACTAATCACTATCACTTGTCCTGATCTCCAAAAGAATAAGCTGCCTTTCCCTGCTGCCCCCCACCCCACTCGTACTAGAAAGAAGCATGGAACAGCAGCACAAAGTAGCACCAGATGCATGGGCAGCCCAGAATTGTTTGGTGTGGGTGGGCTGACAAGTGAGTGAAGGTACTCTTGGAATGTGAGCCCTCTGTCTACACTGCGGGTTGGCAAGACGGAGCCATGAAGTGAGTAAATCTTTTTTTTGGACAAGGGGATGGGAAAGAGGGATGGTCCAGAAATGGAGAAGGAGCTCATGTTGAAGGCAAGGGGCTCTGTCCTCCAACAAGGGGTAACAGATTCTGCAGAATGCAAAGCAATATTACTAAGCTTGACTATGTTTTTGATCTTTTATAATCAGGTTCAGTATTATTTTATTGGGCTGCTGTGATTGTGTGCTGTAGGCCAGTGCTACCAAATCGGTGGATGTTGTAATTTAAAAAATACTGTTAAGTAATTCAAGGTGTTCTGGTGATATATGTGTTTTTAGGAGGCAATTAGAATTGTTTAAGGAATTTTGATACATATGATTAAACAGTAGCTTTCCTTCATAGTTTGCTATGCATTTTTGGCGTCTGGTTTTGTGATGCTCTTCCTAACAGATTTTTGCAATTTCTACCCACTATCTAAATTATGCTTCTCATCATTTCTCTTCTTTATTCCAGCCCTGATGATATTGGCTCCTGTTGGTATATCCTGCTGTCTGGTTCAGTATTCATCAAAGAGTCTATGTTTCTTCCAAGGAGCAGGTATGTCTATTTAAATATCTGTATATTTTAAAGGAACACCATGAAATGGAATGCTAGTCAGTTTTTTAAAAAGTAGTCAGGTTATACCTTTAGTATTTCTTGTCATTTTTTGCAGTTATACAATCTTATTTTCTCATCTTTCGAAGTATCTCTCTTCAGTTTGAGTGAAAGATCCACACAGGGGGAAATTGACTATACATCAAAGTGCTGTTAAATGCACAAAAATAAACAAGTTGGAAAACAGAAAAAAATGTTTGGTGGTGCACTCAAAGGCCGCAACTGGAATTGGTAGACCTATTATTCTAGGCATATGTGGAACAGATACAAAGGTGCAGTCCTTGTGTTGAAGAGCTTACAGTCTAACAAGAAAAGTGGCATAGAAAGGATGTGTAACATTGTTTTAGATTGAACTGACACTTATTAAACATTTTGTGTCCATTTAAGGAACAGACTTAGAAACATTTTGAATTGATACATAGTTGAAATCTGTATTTATTTATTCTGGTAGCACCATAGTCACTGTGCCAAACAAAGGGAAAGTCACTGTCCCTATCACTAAGAGTTTATGGCCTGAGAGTCAAAAATAGGAGAAGGGGTACAGCAAAAATGTAGCAGTTACCAAAGACGTTGGTTAAAGTATAGGTTAGATTTAAATATAACAATTTTAAATTTTAGTTTGGGATTGTAAAAATTAAAGTTTACTTGCAGCAACCGGCATTGAAAGATTACTTTCTCAGTACTGAAGGGAGGACTTCCACTGTATTACTTATCATACATATTGTACTTTCCTAGGGACCCTGATAAGATCAGAATCAGAGTGAAACTGACATGCTACTAGTCAGCATTTGCGGGAATGGAACAGCAAAGTGAACACTGTGTGTTTTAAAAAAAAAAAAGGGGGGGGGCGGCACTTGAACAGGCTTTTGGGAAGGGAGAGAAACAGAAGGGAAGGTATACAGAAGAAAATGTAGGTAGAAGGGAAATCCACAGACATGGAGGGAAGATGTTGACTAAAGAGGGAATGGTCCTGTGCCATGGTCCAACTATAGTGTATAACAAGGTCATAGTACTGGCAAGTTACAGAAAACACACTCTTCTGCAGTGGTGTGAAGATATGTCAACCTATTATTGACTTCTGTCTGGAGATGCAGCAAAGAATCCTGTGGCACCTTATAGACTAACAGACGTTTTGCAGCATGAGCTTTCATGGGTGAATACCCACTTCTTCGGATGCAAGTAGTGGAAATTTCCAGGGACAGGTATATATAAGCAAGCAAGAAGCAAGCTAGAGATAACGAGGTTAGATCAATCAGGGAGGATGAGGCCCTGTTCTAGCAGTTGAGGGGTGAAAACCAAGGGAGGAGAAACTGGTTCTGTAGTTGGCAAGCCATTCACAGTCTTTATTTAATCCTGAGCTGATGGTGTCAAATTTGCAGATGAACTGGAGCTCAGCACTTTCTCTTTGAAGTCTGGTCCTAAAGTTTTTTTGTCTGGAGATGCAACATTGACTAGCAACCAAAAGCCACTTCTGACCCTCACCCTGGGGGAGATTAATCATTATGTTGTTCTTTTGGGGTGGCTAGGGAAAGACAATAGCCCCACCAACTTCTCCATTCTCCTTTAAAAATAAAAGGAAGTGGAATATCAAGTTTTAAATTAGAAACTGCCTCTTATGCTTGGAACAAGACTACCTCTATTTTGCCCCTTGAAATTCTGCTCCATTTCACTTCTTTTATGAAACAATTTTTCTTCACTGGAAGCTCTTAACAATAATCCAATAGAGATGTTTAAAAAGGAGCATTGCCACTGTTTTGAGATTTACCTTTATTTAGTCATCTGGTGTATTGTCTAAACCTCATTGTCTGTAAAACTGACTGTAATCTCCTTGGGGCAGAGATTACTCATGCTGTATAAACACAGACATGCTGATGGTACTGGGTACCTGAAATACAGATGAGAAGGAGGTGGAAATGAGGGAAAATGGCAGCAATAAGGGCCTGAGGAACATAAACACACACAATCCAAATGGTGGTGGTAGGGAAAAAGTGCCAAAACAAGGTGAATAGGAGAGACGGAAACTACAGTAACCCATTAAGCACCTACAACTCTCACTTGGAGTAGACCATTATGGCTATAACTTCTTTAAAAGGGGAAGCATGGTAATTTAGGGGTCCCTCCTGTATTATGAGGGGTAAACACTGTCCCCAACGATGACATCTAAGAGAGAGTCCCATAAGTGTCTTCATTGCAGCTGCAAGTGGCAGAAGTCAGTCCAGCTGTTGAACAGAGAAGCTTTTCAGACCAACAAATAATTTGGAATTTCGGAGCTTATGTTTCCCTACAGTTGGTAGGAACTGGGGGCCAAGATTAAGCACCTCTCACTACAAAATGCTGCAGTAATTAGGGGCAGAGCAGGATAGCCACCACTGCTCAACCCCTCTGATTTTTCCTTCAGAAAGGAATTTAGTTTACACCTGATACAATTGCTGATCTCTCAGACGTCATACTACTCCTGTGTTAATTGAATATAGAAAATTTATTTTAATGTGCAGTTGGATTTATTTGAGTGCATATATATATCCAAATATAGAGTAGAAATCTAGAGAACTACAGACTCTGGGTGAAATGCAAAGTCAGTGGGGCTATTTAAGATTTGTGATTTTAATATGTATGGTTTTTAATGTAAATGAATTAGAATTGTCATTGTGTTCAGCATGTGCACTTCCGCTTTCCCTTTGGGGTGTCCTAATTCTTTTACTAGCAAAATCTTGGCTGAGTTGTCATTCTTAATCTTATTCAGTTTCTAGGATTTGAAAAACATTTGATCAATTTTTATTTCTATCTTCTGAATTGTGACTTGTAGGCTGAGGAAAGGATTTTAAAAATCATTGAATATTCAACTTTGAATTAAAAGATTTTCATGCGGCCGAGAACTTTCAAATGTGTATCACAATGGGGGAGGGAGGAAAAGGATTTAATGTATATTAATTAGTTTAACTGTGTGTTCAGACAAGGTCTGTCTTCTTCTCAGATAATGTTTTCCTACTATTTGTCCTTCATTAAGTTCATAATGCTTATTTTGTGACATCACAATATTTCCATGGTAACACTGATGTCATGAAATAAACACATGACTTCTCTGCAAAATCAGGCAGAAGCTGGGTTGTTTGAATCAATGCCTTTATCAAAATAGAAATATCTGCAATAATATTGGTCAATTTTTTTTCTATAAATGTATTCCATGTTTGTGGTACTGTAAATTTTCCCCCTTTTTATAAAACTTAAATTATTTAGTGCACCTGAAGGGCTTTCTTTCTCAACCTTGTTCTGATGAGTGTAGCTGACTTCTAGTATGCTGTATTCTCAGCTGCAGTTTTTAGTTAGTTGATCAAGTTGGGAATTTTGTTGTTGTTGCTATTTACTTTCTAAACTACTTTCCAGATGTTTGTACAGACGATTAATGCATTTTTAAAAAATTCACTGAAGATTGCCATAAAATAAGTCTCTTATTAGAATACTTGAAACAGCCATAAAAAGAACCCTGTTGTGTGACTGCAGCTTGAATAGTTTCCAAGGTCACCTGCTGTTTTTGAAGTCTGTAGACAGATGACCATCATCTGCAGTAGATTTTCAAAAACAATACATAGACTTATATAGCACTTCATCTGCAGATTTCAGAGTTTTACAACATTTCAGATTAACTACTAGTGTAATTGTAAAACCAAAAGAACATTAAATGATTAATGAAAATGAAAGGCAGCTTGTATAAAATTTGACACACAAGAAACTCCTTTTTTTTTTTTTTTAAAACACAATGTAGATTTAACTCGGGGAACTTACTTCCACACTATATTAAAGCCAAAAGCTTAGTAGGATTCAAAATGGGATAAAAATAGGCATTTTCATTAGATAGGACTTTTAAAAAGAGAAATAAATTCATATTTTTCAGGGCATCAGTCAGTTTTTTGAGTGTGTCCACACAGCAGAGCAGTGCAAGCCAACTCAAGCTATTTTGAACTCAGCTAGTGTGAGTAACAGCGCAGCACGGGCTAATGAGCAGAATACTTACCCAGGGTCCAGGTTGACCTTGTACCATATATGCTGAAGCCCCTTCTGTGCTGTTTTCGCTGCTGGATTCAAACTAGCATGGGGTGGATATACCATAAAGGACATGGATTATGAAGAATCCCCAATCTGGTTATTTCAAATTGTCCACTTCATTTTTTCTAGGACCTTCCTTGAAAAGTGCTGGCCACTATCAGAGATAATCTACCAGACTTGGTGTCCACTGCTCTGATCTGATCTGGCAATTCAATCATGTTTTAAAGGTTATAGGAATGTGTAAATGGATGCAGTGGTGTCCTCCTGGGTCTGTAGGGCCTGAAATAATAGCTGAGTGGTGTGAACTGCCCTTTTCATCTTAATGGGATATTGACTGAACTTTGAAGACAAAAACTTAAATTTCAACACTATTCCACTGTTGATCATTTTATCCTGTAATCCTAAATTGCCTTACATGCCTCTTCAGAGGATCAAGGCCCCAAATGTCTCATATCTAGTTGCTAAAATTCTCCTCCTCTTCTCTCAACAATTTCTACAATGCAGCTATGTTGTCAGTCCAAAAACCTGAGGCATATCAAATGCTGAAAATATGGTTGAATTTTAAAATTTCAAAATTAATATGAAAATAAATGTTTGTTGTACTGCTCTTACCATCTGTTTTCACATTTAATTTGTTAGAAAACCCATTTTTTAATTCAATGACATTGTCACTGAATGGAATTCAGTCTTCTGCATTAAAGATTCCAGGGAAGGGTGACCAGGTGTCCAGTTTTTGACTGGATGTTCCAGTTGAAAAGGGATCCTGGCGGCTCCAGTCAGCACCGTCTGGTTGGCAGCGCTGTGCAGCTCCCTGCTAGCCTCCATGCTGTGTGGCTCCCGGGAAGCATTCTGCATGTCCCCCCTTTGGCTTCTACATGTAGGGGTAGTCAGGGGACTCTGCATGCTGCCGCTGCCCCCACCCCAAGCACTGCCCCCACAGCCCTGATTGGCTGGGAACAGTGGCCAAAGGGAGCTATGGGGGCAGTGCCTGCGGATGGGGCAGCAGCATGCTAGTGCACAGAGCTGCATGGCCATGCCTTTGTGTGGGAGCTGGAGGGGGGACGTGCCGGCTGCTTCCAGGACCTCTCCCCAACCCCCTGCCCCAGCCCTGATCTGACAAAAGTTTTACCGACAAAAAGCACTGATGTGGACAGCGCTTTGTCAGTGGGAAATGCTCTCCCGCCAACAAAGCTAGCGCCCCTCATTGGAGGTGGTTTTATTTTGTTGGCAGAAGAGAGCTCTCCTGCCGACAAGGAGTGGCTATGCTGCGTACCTTACAGCTGAACATCTGTGCCGCTGTAAGGTGCGCAGTGTAGACATAGCCGTCCTTACCTCCAGGTTAAAAACACATCTTTAGTTAGACCTATCCTGAAGACCAGGATAGGTCTAACTTAGAATAAAAAGATGTGTTGTGTGTGTCATTCCTAGATTTAAATTTTTTTTTAAAGCAGTGAAGATATGGCATCAGTCAAATAAACAGTGGGGAAAGGCAGAGCTGCTCCAAATCCAATCTACGCATGAATAGCACCTGAATGGCAGGTTAACAACAGAGTCCCTGGTTTCTCCCAGAGGTCAATTAAATTGCTGGCCTAGAAATTTAAAGTTATTTTGGAATTTAGCATGGCAGAAATCAGTATGCTTTGTTTTGGAATTTATGTCTATCATGCTCTAGTGGTCTCTGGTTATAGCAGGGCATAAGTAAATTTGTTGTTGATTATATGCCAGGATTTGACCTTGGGATTCATAAGAGATCAGACACTCCAAATGCCCATAGTTATTTACTACTGCATTATCAAAGAATAATGAATAAATTAATAGAAATTGATAAAAAGCAGTTGTCTGGGAGTTGCTGAGGTCATCAAGCTGGTATGTGGAAGCACTGCCTATATGACACATGCAGCACATATCTACAAGCAGAAGAGATGGTTGAGTCACCCAAGTAGGAAATTAAACATCAAAAAGAATGTTGTTCCTCTATGCATTCAGGCTTAGAAAGAAAAAAACACGGGGAAAATGGGAAGAGAATGCATTTGTGTAGATAGCAGTAGCAGCAGCATTGCTGCTGCTTGAAAGCTAATGAAGACCAGTGCAGGTTACACCACTTTAATTTCTAAAGTCATAAACAAGGGATATCTGTAATTTTTCTTGTTAATATTCTACTGAGGGAGACTCAGAAGTTACTGTCTGCTACAGCAGTGTAATAAGGAGCAGTA
Source organism: Mauremys mutica (assembly GCF_020497125.1). Taxonomy (NCBI): domain Eukaryota; kingdom Metazoa; phylum Chordata; order Testudines; family Geoemydidae; genus Mauremys; species Mauremys mutica. The sequence continues at coordinate 67,477,342 of NC_059076.1, forward strand.
AGGAGCCATATAACAAGCAGAAAAATTGTTTGTAGATAAGTATCTAGCTGTTTTGGATATGAAGTGGTGAGCATGAAATGCTCAATATATACTTTAATCTTTTTTGGCTAATTTTTATTATGAATATGTGAATGGCCTGAGAAAGCTAAGGAAGGAAGATACTAACTAGACTTACTCTTAGAATACTTCAAAATGCAGAATAATAATAAAAAATGTAACTTGGAGGAATGAGAGGGAGAATCTAGTTATCTTAATCCCCCGTATTGTATTTTGGTATACACAGCTCTTAATAATATGTATTGTAGATTGCATGTTTTGATCAGCAACTGTTAAAAAATACTTACCAGTAGTTTCACGGCACTAATTTTCAAGTACACACTGCTTGTGAAAATCTAGCGTTAGGGCTTCAGAGAATGGTAGTTAAGCTTTTGTACATCAAATTTCTGGATTCTAGTTAAAAGTTAATTGGAATAATTACAAATATCTGTTTATATCACATTTTTAGTTTGATAATTTAGAACAATTTTAATAAACATCTACAACAAAAGTATATATGGAATGACTATAAATAAAATCAATTAAAAAGATGTATATTTTTCTTCACTATGTTTTTTTTAAGGTAGTGTCTTTTCACTCTAAATAATAGGTGTAATAAGGTGCGTTTACAATGTTTTTTAAACGCTACTTACAAATATTCTAGAGAATGCTGTTTATGCACCTGCTGATACTGTGTTGCTGTTTGTTCTTTTTATGAACCATTCGTTGTTATGTATCCTTCATTCCAATGGCACTTTTAATTAAAGTTCACAAATGCACTATGATTTCAGAAAAAATTAAAAACAAATCTGTTGAGGGGATATGTTCATCTTTCTATAATTATCAATATAGTAGAAGTGGGCTTTTTGGAACGATTTAGGGAGTTAACCCTATTTTTTATAATGTGTATCTATTGGAATAATGTTAGTACAATGTTCTTAGTATTTCTAGTTAGTGGAGCTTTTCTCAACTTTGTGTTGCTTGTGATGAATACGCTTACATTCCAGTGCTGAGAAATAATGTTCCTTAGGGGAGTTAGACTGATGTGAAAAATGGAATGTGGAGGCCCTTGGCAAGGGAACAGTATTGAATACAGGAGAGACTTCTGTGATCAGCTACTGTCTTCTTTCCTGACAACCCTAAAAAGTGTATGTACCAACATATCTCAGAATTTGACTAAATGGACAGAGGCGCATTTGGAGAAACCTGCTTTGTCCTGCCACATTCATGAAGCTTGTAAATAGCATGTAGCAAATGAAGGCGAGTTGTCCTGTCTGCCCACGTTTTTGACTGGTCTGCACATCTGAGTTTTCTTAAAAAATTAATTAGTTGTGTCTGATAATTGCAGGTCTTGTGGTTAACTAGGAAAGATGTGTGAAATTCTTTTTGTGGGATCACATAGTCTTGAGGGAACAGAGATATAAAATTTTGTAGAAAACTATAATTTTGTCTTTCATTTCCAGTGTTTGGTTGGAAGATTTTAAGAGCTAATATTTGATGTTCTTGCATTAATATTTATTGTTATAATAAGAAATTTATCATGGAGGTTTGACTAAATTTCCACAATGTTTTCTAAAGACTTATTTAGAAAAAGTTTATGCATACAGAAAGTTAGCTTTCATTTGAAACATATAACTTTGGAAATAGCATGGCCAAAACTTGTTTAGAGAGCAATTAATATTGTGTCATTTTAATTTGTTGTTGTTTTTTTCCCTTTAAGAATATCTCTTTTACACATCACTATATTTAACTGGTATTTGATTGTAAACTAGGTGCCTGTAGCTAATACAAGATTTTGCTGATAAGGGCCTTTTTGGTCTCTAAAACTGTTAAAAATATTTAAATAACTGGGGTGAAATTCTCACACCCATTCTAGCCTCTTCATGCTGGGAAAAAGAGCTTGAGCAGTATAAAGGGGCTGTCAGGAGGAGTTCCCCCAGCACAGAGCAGTGGTCGCCAAACTTTTTCTGTCATGTTCCCCCCCTTACCCTTAATGGAATCTGACCCTCTCCTCCTGGGAGCCACAGCCAAGAGCAGGAGCTGGTGGTGCTCCCTCCTCCCCCCCCCGGGGGGGCTGCTCTGGGCCCCACAACACCCCCCTAGGGAGGTGTGCCCACAGTTTGGGGACCATTGACCTAGAGGAAGACAGCTGGAAGGCTGCCCCTCCAAGTATCTACAAGCCCCTCTGTTGACAGTAGCACTGTGTTCATCAGCGGCATGTAGCATGCAGTGTGCTAGGGATTATAGGTGGGTCTGCCCTATGGTTGCTGTAATTTAGGCCCCCACAGCAGTTACGATGAGGATTTCTTGAGTCTCTGGGGCAGCCCAGGGTTGGGAGAACGTAAAGGTGGCTTAATACTGTCTTAGACTTGCCTTTCCTTAGGCTGTGAGTCTGTTTTCTATTGAGCGTACTTGAAAATGAGTTATTTTAGGAACAAAAAGTTTTTATACATCATGGGTAGGAAGAGATGCTTTTTAGCTTTTAATCACTTCAGTCCGTGTTACGTGTTGTCACGTGTGTGAATGATACAGTATAACCAAATGCAAAGTAGTATTATATAAAAGTCTCTACAGCAGGAATTGAAAGAACTGTGTGTTTCAGTTTTAAACAAAAGAATACTGTTTGGGTCTCTGGCTCCCTAGCAACAGCAGAGGATGAAACTCCATCTACCAGCAGCCTTATCATTCCATGTTGGGAGGAGAGAGAGAATAAATGAGTGTTGAATCTCTAGTCTGTAAGAGCTAATATCTAATTTTCCCCTTAATTTTCTCCAGCAAACCAAAGGACTGCAGAAGACAGGTATCTAGTGATAGACCCGCTGGCAAAGGGGTTAACCTGCTGGATACCTGTGTTCTGTTAAAATTAGACCTGCCTGGTGATTAGGGTCTCTTGTGGAGGGTTTTTTTCCTAGCGTTTTACATAAGGCTTCATTAGGTATTATAATCAGCTCAAGGGAGCACCGATTATGAGATCAAGTATCAGAGGGGTAGCCGTGTTAGTCTGGTTCTGTAGAAGCAGCAAAGAATCCTGTGGCACCTTATAGACTAACAGATGCATCCGAAGAAGTGGGTATTCACCCACGAAAGCTCATGCTGCAAAACGTCTGTTAGTCTATAAGGTGCCACAGGATTCTTTGCTCCGATTATGAGAGTTGCCTCTATTGCTTGATAGTGTATATGAATAATGGTATTGTTTAGGCTGAATTTTTAAAGTCCTATTCACTAATGTTCAATTAAGACAAGCTTGTTTAGGTCTTTTCCAATTTCTTTGATTATGATTAATTTTCCAAGGTGCAATATATCTGTCTTCTGCCATTCCCTCCTCTGTGTGAAACTCCTTGTTGGAGACTGCTGGATCAGGGCATGGGAGTCAGGAGATTTGAATTCTGTTCTTGTCAATGTCACAGCAAGTCAGTGGTTATAGTCAAGACACTTAATCTTCTTTTTGCCATCGTTTACCCATCTCTTGCATACAGTACTTCATGGAGACAATGTAAAGCATGTTTCAGGCTTACAAAGTACTTTGAGGTCTTTAGATGAAAGATTATGATTGCTCAGAGCTCCAGTATGAAACTGGAAAAAAGCCTGTTGAGAGTCTTTGGGTTAAGTTTAGAGGCGAGAGCAACAATGGTGATGTCATGATGGGCCTTTGCTATAGACCACCAGACCAGGAGGATGAGGTAGGCAAGGCTTTCTTCACACAATTAACAGAAGTTTCCAGATCACGGGTCCTGGTTCTCATGGAGGACTTCAATCACCCTGACATCTGCTGGGAGAGCAATACAGCAGTGCACAAACAATCCAGGAAGTTTCTGGAGAGTGTTGGGGACAAGTTCCTGGTGCAAGTGCTGGAGGAACCGACTTGGGGCCATGCATCTCTTGACCTGCTGCTCACAAACAGAAGAATTGGTAGGGGAAGTAGAAGTGGGTGGCAACCTGGGCAGCAGTGACCATGAGATGGTTGAGTTCAGTATCCTGACAAAAGGAAGAAAGGAGAGCAGCAGAATACGGATCCTGTACTTCAGAAAAGCAGACTTTGACTTCCTTGGGGAACTGATGGGCAGGATCTCCTGAGCGGCTAATATGAGGGGGAAAGGAGTCCAGGAGAGCTGACTGTATTTTAAAGTCTTATTGTGGGTGCACGGACAAACCATCCCAGTGTACAGAAAGAAGCTAAGCTGGTCACCTGCCACATTTGCTATCAACAGAGAAATCTTCAGTGAGCTTAATCACAAAAAGGAAGCTTACAAGAAGTGGAAATTTTGACAGATGACTAGAGAAGAGTATAAAAATATTGCTCATACAAGCAGAGGTGTAATCAGGAAGGCCAAAGTACAATTGGAGTTGCAGCTAGCAAGGGATGTGAAGGGTAACAAGAAGGGTTTCTACAGGTATGTCACCAACAAGAAGATGGTCAGGGAAAGTGTAGGACCCTTACTGAATGGAGGAGGCAACCTAGTGACAGACGATGTGGAAAAAGCTCAAGTACTCAGAGCTTTTTTTTGCCTTGGCCTTCACAGACAAGGTCAGCCCCAAGACGGCTGCACTGAGCAGCACAGTATGGGGAGGAGGTGAGCAGCCGTCAGTGGTGAAAGAACAGGTTAAGGACTATTTAGAAAAGCTGAACATGCACAAGTCATTGGGGCCAGATGCAATGCATCTGAGGGTGCCGAGGGAGTTGCCTGATGTGATTGCAGAGCCATTGGCCATTATCTTTGAAAACTCATAGTGATTGAGGGAGGTCCCAGATGATTGGAAGAAGGCAAATATAGTGCCCATCTTTAAAAAAGGGAAGAAGGAGAATCTGGAGAACCACAGACTGGTCAGCCTCACCTCAGTTCCTGGAAAAACCATGGAGCAGGTCCTCAAGGAATCCATTTTGAAGCACTTGGAGGAGAGGAATGTGATCTGGAACAGTCAACATGGATTTACCAAGGGCAAGTCATGTCTGACCAACCTATGATGAGATAACTGGCTCTGTGGATATGGGGAAAGCGGTGGATGTGATATATCTTGACTTTAGCAAAGCTTTTGATACAGTCTCCCACAGTATTCTTGCCAGCAAGTTTAAAATGTCCATTGGATGAATGGACTGTAAGGTGGACAGAAAGCTAGCTAGATCATCGGGCTTAATGGGTAGTGATCAATGGCTTGATTCTATTTGGCAGCCGGTATCAAGCGGAGTGCCCAGGGATCGGTCCTGGGGCCATTTTTCTTCAACGTCTTCATTTATGATCTGGATGGTGGGATGGATTTACACCCTCAGCAAGTTCACAGAAGACACTAAGTTGCGGGGAGAGGTAGATATGCTGGAGGGTCGGGTTAGGGTCCAGAGTGTCCTAAACAAATTGGAGGATTGGGACAAAAGAAATCTGATGAGGTTCAACAAGGACATGTGCAGAGTCCTTCACTTAGGACGGAAGAATCCCAGGTACTGCTACAAGCTGGGGACCGACTGACTAAGCAGCAGTTCTGCAGAAAAGGACCTGGGAATTACAGTGGATGAGAAGCTGGATATGAGTGAACAGTGTGCCCTTGTTGCCAAGAAGGCTAACGGCATATTGGGCTGTAGGAGCATTGCCAGCAGATTGAGAGAAGTGATTATTCCTCTGTATTCGGCACTGGTGAGTATTGCATCCAGTTTTGGGCCCCCCACTACAGAAAGGTTGTGGACAAATTGGAGAGAGTCCAGCAGAGGGCCACGAAAATGATTAGGTGGCTGGGGCACATGACTTACAAGGAGAGGCTGAGGGAATTGTTCTTATTTAGTCTGCAGAAGAGAAGAGCGAGGGGGGATTTGATAGTAGCCTTCAACTACCTGAAGGGGGGTGCCAAAGAGGATGGAGCTCAGTTGTTCTCAGTGGTGACAGATGACAGAACAAGGAGCAATGGTCTCAAGCTGCAGTGAGGGAAGTCTAGGTTGGATATTAGGAAAAACTATTTCACTAGGAGGGTTGTGTAGCACTGGAATGGGTTATCTAGGGAGATGGTGGAATCTCCATCCTTAAAGGTTTTTAAGGTCCAGGTTGACAAAACCCTGGCTGGGATGATTTAGTTGGTGTTGGTCCTGCTTTTAGCAGGGGGTTGGACTAGATGCCCTCCGGAGAACTTTTCCAACCCTAATCTTCTATGATTGTATGTAGGGCTGTCAAGCGATTAAAAAAATAAGTTGTGCTGTTAAACAGTGATAGAATACCATTTATTTAAATATTTTTGGATGTTTTCTAAATTTTCAAATATATTGATTTCAGTTACAACACAGAATACAAAGTGTACAGTTCTTCCTTTATATTTATTTTTATTACAAATATTTGTACTGTAAAAAACAAAAGTAGTAGTATTTTTCAGTTCACCTCAACAAGTACTATAGTGCAATCTCTTTATCATGAAAGTTGAACTTACAAATGTAGAATTATGTACAAAAAATAACTGCATTCAAAAATAAAACAGTGTCAAACTTTAGAGCTTACAAGTCCACTCAGTCCGACATCAGCCAATTGCTCAGACAAACAAGTTTGGTTACAATTTGCAGGAGATAATGCGGCTGCTTCTTGTTTACGTCACCTGAAAGTGAGAACAGACGTTCTCATGGCACTGTTGTAGCCAGCGTCGCAAAATATTTACGTGCCAGATGCGCTATTGATTCATATGTCCCTTCCTCTTCAACCATCATTCCATAGGACATGCGTCCAAGCTGATGATGGGTTTTGCTCAATAATGATCAAAAGCAGAGCTCACTGATGCATGTTCATTTTCATCATCTGAGTCAGATGCCACCAGCAGAAGATTGATTTCCTTTTTTGATGGTTCAGGTTCTGTAGTTTCCACATTGGAGTGTTGCTCTTTTAAGACTTCTGAAAGCATGCTCCACACCTTGTTCCTCTCAGATTTTGGAAGGCACTTCAGATTCTTAAATCTTGGGTCGAGTGCTGTAGCTCTTTTTAGAAATCTCACATTGGTATCTTTGCATTTTGTCAAATCTGCAGTGAAAGTATTTTTAAAACAAATGTGCTGGATCATCACCCGAGATTGCTATAACATGAAATATGTGGCAGAATGTGGGTAAAACAGAACAGGAGACATACAATTCTCCCCCAAGGAGTTCAGTCACAAATCTAATTAACACATTATTATTTTTAACAAGCATCATCAGCATGGAAGCATGTCCTCTGGAATGGTGGCCAAAGCATGAAGGAGCATACGAGTGTTTAGCATACCTGGCATGTAAATACCTTGCAACGCTTTCTACAAAAGTGCCATGTGAATGCCTGTTCTCACTTTCAGGTGCCGTTGTAAATGAGAAGCAGGCAGCAGTATCTCCCATAAATGTAAACAAATTTGTTTGTCTTAGCGATTGGCTGAACAAGAAGTAGGACTGAGTGGACTTGTAGCCTCTAAAGTTTGACATTGTTTTTGTTTTGAGTGCAGTTATGAAACAAAAAAGAAATCTACATTTGTAAATTATACTTTCATGATAAAGAGATTGTACTATAGTACTTGTATGAGGTGAATTGAAAAAATATTTTTATTTAGCATTTTTATAGTGCAAATATTTGTAATAAAAATAATATAAAGTGAGCTTTGTACTCTTTGTATTCTGTGTTGTAATAGAAACCAATATATTTGAAAATCATCCAAAATATGTAATAAATTTCAATTGGTATTCAGTTGTTTAACAGTGCGATTAATTTTTTTAATTGCCATTAATTTTTTTGAGTTACTCATGTGAGTTAACTATGATTAATGGACAGCCATAATTCTATTATATTTAAGTGCCAGGGGTATACCCCCTGTTGCTTATAGGAATGTGAGTAATTCAGTATATTTTAACTGTATACATATTAATGATAATTCCTAAGTGCAACGGCAAAACTGTGGTAAATATACTGGCCGTCAGTTCCTAACATCCTATCCTATTATTAGTAGGATATTGTGCCTTTTAACAACTGAAATTTTTTTCACAAGTGTTGATTCAGTGCATGCTTTCTGCCTTAATGCATTGACTGCTCCCTTGTGCTGTAGTTAAAGCCCCTGCAGGTAATTCAGACTTGTGGTAAATAAGCAGGAGTGAGTTTTGGAATGTGTCGTTTTCCTGTATTTGCTTTCCTAAAACTTGAAAATTAGGCAAGAGGGTGATGTCAGGCCAAATTCAGTGGTTGAAAACTAAAAGCTCCTCTCCATAAGAGACAGCAAAAAAACTCCAGAAGAAGAGGGGCGAGAGTAGAGTGGAAAGGCAAGTATTTGTTTCATTTTCTGGTGTATTAAAAAACATTACTTCAAGGTTATGTTTAAAAACCTAGTGACAGGAACAGATTTCTAACCTAGAGTAAAAACTGTACTGTTAGAAATCAATCTTTTTGAGGTATGATAGGGAAACAAAGAGATCTTACCTTGATTGATTTTTCCAGTTAGGATACAAAGTTATATTCTTGCCACCACGTCTTGATTACAGTCAATTGATTAGGTGTTTATTTTTGTCCTGAGATTTTTTTATGTAGCTGATTTGGTTATTGGTGTGGGTGATGACAAAAAATCAAATAGTTGAGATTTTAAAGGCATTTTTTCCAAAGAATTAATGAAGTAACGGTTTAATTTTCCCTTCTCCCTTTAAAGGTAGCTGCAATTTGAATAAAATTCAAGAATGTGTGGATGAGTAAGGCAGCACACATTCTTTTAGTATTCTGTAATAGAAGAATGCTTATCTTTGCCTCTGGAAATGTGTGCATCTTATTGAGCATATTTTAGATTTTTTTTATTATTGAATCTTTAAAAAGGCTCAGTATTTTGTAAAATCATTGTCTATTGTAAAAATCTCATGTACCATTCAATATGTACATTGTTATGGTGAAAGAGCACAACTGGTATTGCTTTTCAATATTTGACTGCCTTCTTTGCAAGCTATTGAAATGCTGTTGTGCATGAATCACCATTTGGACAACAAGTGACATTTTTCATTCTTTACTAATCACCCTGCAGAGTGGTAGCGTAGTAGTAGATTCACTAGAAATACCATTAAGAATGACCCATTAAGTTCCTAGTTAGCCTCATTATGAAATTGAGAAAAATCAAGAAAGCATTTTTTTTTAAATAAAACTGTAAATGATGCATAGTAGCATTGTTGTGTAACAGATAAATAGGCACAATCTCAAAGTCTGGAATTACATTAGTAACTCTGTTTTTAAGGTTGGGACAGTAAGTTTGATTTTTGATATCTTTTTCCAAAAATGTCTTTAATCTCCATTTTCCCACTCAAATTTATGATACTCTTCTGACATGGAGAATGTTTATTGAAAATTTTGAGGTTTGTTGGTTTGTTTTGATGAGAGAAGTACAAAATTTTTTATCAAGCTTTTGAAAAAAGCCATCTTTGGGCACTACATTGCGCAAAAACCCCCAAAACAAAACAAAACGTACACCTCTACTCCGGTATAACGTGACCCGATATAACATGAATTCGGATATAATGCGGTAAAGCGCGGGGGGGGCTGCATACTCTGGTGGATCAAAGCAAGTTAGTTATAACGCGGTTTCACCTATAACACGGTAAGATTTTTTGGCTCCTGAGGACAGCGTTATATCGGGGTACAGGTGTATATATACATACATACTATGCATTTTTAACACGTAAGACAACCTCAAAAGTCTTGTCAGAGTGCACATCCTGAAAAAGGGATTCAGTATTTTGGAAAACATTGTGGCTGGATCACTTTAGTTCAAGGAAGTTGGACATCACCAGCAAAATATTTGATTTGAATATCAAGGACCAGGTGCTAGAATCTGGACAATCTCTTTCCAGTGCAGGAATGTAGGAAGTGGAGCAGATGTCCTTATCTTTCCATATCCTTTCCCATAATCCTGGGGTCAAGCAGCAGAAAGGGTAAAGAGCAGTTCTGCTTCTGGCACAAACTGGATCAATGTTATGCCAGCTTGTAAGGCCCCCAACAGCTGCTCCACTGGTCTAGGACTTGAGGATCTAATGGTGTTCCAGCCACTCCCCCTCCTATCTCAGTATCTCCTATCAGGGGCAGCATCAAGTTGACTATACCTTCTATACACTATCCAGGAATTCCCCAATGGAAGGGGTCAGTCTCCATGTTGTTCAAGCCAGCTTTCCATCCTGATAGTGTGGGTCCTAAGATCTTATACTGTCTTGTGTTAATACATGGCATTCAGTGTATCTCTTTATACTATATCTGTACTTACAGCAAAATATTTTATTGCTATCATAGGTACAGCCATTTGCAATTTTATCACATTTCAGTGTATTTAAAAAAAAATTACATCCAGCAATGTGTGAATATAATGTAACATTTTGACACCAAATGCAACTTTTAAGTCTTGTAGCATTTAGAGATCTATCTGTATGCTCCTATTCCTTTAAATGGGCAAATATTTAAACTATTTCTCATTACAGTCATACTCTGTTTTTTCTTGTAGAAAGCAATGGAGAATCAACATATGACATTATTTTAAGGAAGGATATGTGGTAAAGAGCTGAATAGCTGTGTAACCCCATCCATTAAATGTAATGTGCTACATTTAAAGATTCTTCTTATAGCTATAAGAAGAATCTTTAAATATAGCACATTACATTTAACTATAAAGGAGATATAGGTGTTAGAAAGCCTCTTTGATATTGGTGTAATTTTGTACATTGTGACTTGGTTATTTGCATATATACCAATGTAATTGTTTCACATCTACAATTATTGCTACTACTATAGCTACCATAGCGCCTAGGAGCCCTCGTTGTACTAGGTGCTGTACAAACAATTCTTCCTAAATTCTACAAATCAAAAGTGTATTGGCATTGGCCCCAGTTAATCAAAGGGGGAAAATCTGCACGAAAATTTTGCTCTGGGCATGTGTGTATTTTTTATGTCTTTTTAAGTGTCTGGGGAGTTTTTAAATACTTTCTTGAGTTGTATTACAGTTTTGATTTTGTTCTGATTGGGTGTTTTTCTTCCTCAGTTTTGGCAAGCGTTCTGCAGGAAGCTTCAGGCGTGGCTGTGAATGCATTGTTTTAGAGCCATCTGAAATGATTGTGGTAAGATTGTGGTGCCCATTTCTTTCACACAATATTTTTTCAAATTAAATTACACTTTCAAGTTCTCGTTAAGAATAAACAAAATTAGGTAGTGCTTGAAATTACTTTGAATTGTCTATACTATACTCAGTTTAAGGTAGTACTAAATTTAGTGTGTGTGGTTTTCTTTAATTCAATACCCTAGTTTGCAATCATAATACATCGCACAAAAGTTGGAAATACCATTTAATTAAATGAATGAAATAAATCTTTCAATAATGATAAACTACAAGTTTAAAAAAAGTCAATTTAAAAAATGCCTGTAAGGATAAGACAATCATATTTGAAGTAGAGATGGCAGCTATGATTATCCACGAGTATTTGTGACATGGTAATTAAGCATCTTTGTTTAAAAGTGATAAACTGAGTTTAGTTTAAGAATTATTAACAGTTGATGATTAAATTCTGTTTTATTCCAGACATGTCAGGCTTAAGAATGCAGTTTAGGGATTTTTTTACTATTATAGTTAAAATGTTGTCGGCATCACTAGTATAAAGACATATTTGTTATTTAGAACACCTGCTGTGGTCCAGTGCAGAATAGCTTTATTCCCCAGAGGGTTCTCAAATTCAACACTTCCATAAGTGTCATTGGGCACATCATCCAAACAGATATACCTTCATGACAGGAGAGATTAAATGCTTTTGCTCTCTTTCTGAAGGATGTGGTATTCACACCATAACACAGACATAATCACCATATAGCCATACACCAAATTATCCAAACACCATATTATCCGTACACCATATTATCCAAATGCAGGGCAAATCATATTCAATTGCGGAAAATAATGCCATCTGTATTTACTGGAGATGTTTTAGAAATCAGGATTAGTGAATTAGGCAGTATTGTAGAAGAAATGAGTTATTCATACCTGCAGTATATCAAAGAATCACAGGACTGGAAAGGACCTCAAGAGGTCTTCTAGTCCAGTTCCCTGCACTCAAGGGAGGACTAAGTATTAGAGCATCCCTGAGGTTATTGTCTAACCTGCTCTTAAAAACCTCCAAGGATGGAGATCCAAATGTCCTGACTTCTCGAAGCATTAAAGAATAGCATTCACACAAAGTGTAACTTTCTAACTTATTTAAAAGGCGGCTTGCCTGCAGGAGGTCCCTGGTCCCGCGGATTCGGCGGCACGCCTGCGGGAGGCCCGCCGAAGCCGCGGGACGAGCAGATCCTCCGCAGGCATGCCGCCGAAGGCAACCTGCCTGCCGCCCTCGCGGTGACCAGCAGAGCGCCCCCCGCGGCTTGCCGCCCCAAGCACGCGCTTGGTGTGCTGGTGCCTGTAGCCGCCCCTGTCCATTAGTCTTCAAGTTTTTAAAATTCTTTGCCACTTTCACTGTAAATCAGGGGTCTCAAGCTCAATTTACCTTAGGGCCAGTGCCAGTCCTCAAATCCTCCCAGTGGGCCAATAATATCACTTATGTCGCCCAGAACCTGCCCCCAAATTCTGCCCCCCCAAACTCTGCCCCCCATTTGCCTAAGGCTCTGGGAGAGAGTGTGGGTGGGGGAGGAGGTCTGGGGTAGGGGTCCAGGCTCTGGGAGGGAGTTTGGGTGCAGAAGGGGTGAGAGGTTGTGCTTTGGGAGGAGGTTTGGGTGGGGGAGGGGGCCTGTGGTGCAGGCTCTGGAATGGAGTTTGGGTGCTGGGTTCAGGCTCTGGACTGGGGTAGGGAGTGGAGTTGCAGGCTCTGGGAGGCAGTTGGGGGTGGGAGGTTGTGTGTGGGAAGTGGGAGGGGGTGCAGGCTGTTGGAGGGAGTTTAGGGGCTGGGAGGGTATGGGGAGGGGGTGCAGTCTCTGGGAGAGGGTTGGGGAGTGTGGTGCTTACCTGGGGCCCCAAGGCGGGGTGGGCCGGGGGGCCTCCGTATGCTGCTACCCCTAGGCACTGCCCCTGCAGTTTCCCATTTGATGCAGGGGCACTCGGGGTGCGGGCAGCACACGGAGGCACAGCCCCGCCCTGGGACTGCAGGGAGGAGCCGGCAGCCATGTGGAGCGAGTGCGCAGGAAGCTGCTCCGCTGCACTGCCAGTGGTGAACGGGGCCTTGGGCCATTTTAAATCACCTGGGGGACTCTCGAGGGGTGGAGGGGAAGGGAGTACATGGCAGCAGGTGGTGCCAAGGGAGAGACCTGGCCCCAACATTGCTGGAACCCCGCAGGTCACATTGGGCAGGTTCTTGGGCCACAGATGGCCCATGGGCTGGGACTTTGAGACCCTTGCTCTAAATTAATACTTTGGTTGTGTAATAGCAGTTTACCTTGTCCTCTGTCGCCATCCTGCTAATAAAACTTTGATGCATTTTATTTTAATGACGTCACAGCATAGAGGGAAGTAGAAATGAGAAATGCCTGTTCCTACCCCCGCCCTCCAATCCAAACCCCATAATTCTGCTGTGGGGAAAGTGGCAGTCAGCTCCTTTCAAGGTGTGAATCCACCCACTTTGTCTCCCTGTTCCCATTGTACCTTGTCTATGTGGCTGCAGGTTCCAGGAGCAGCTTGCTATCCACAATTCCTGCTGCTATGTTACCCATCTTTAGCTTTGGGTGGTACCAATGAATGCCTTTGGTACACAGCTCTTTGATGGGTTGGAGGAAAGGGAGGGACACAAAATGTGGGGGGCGAGGAGGAGAGGACAGAAAAAATAAGAAAAGGGGCCTAGTGGGGTGACAGGGAAAAGAGACCTGAAAAAAAAAAAAGCTGCAGCTATGGTAAGGCATGATGAGAGGGGCCTGTAGTGGGTGTTGGATGAGAGCACTTAGCTGACAATCCATCCAAAGTAGATCGTGAATAAGAGCAGCTTTGGAACCTCTTAGTTAAGCCTTTGAAGTATACTTTGGCCCAACCTTTTGGAGGACTGACTGCACTTGGAATGGAAAGAACTCAATATTCAGAGGACAACATGTGGAGCAGCTACCAAGTCATCACCACACATCTGTTGCATACCATAAGTGTCTATGGGTATGTCTACGCTGCAATTAAAAACCCGTGGCTGGCCTGTGCCAACTTGCTCAGGCAAAGCTGTTTAATTATGGTGTAGACCTTTTGGGTTTGGGTTGGAGCCTGAGTTCTAGGATCCTATGAGGTGGGAGGGTCCCAGAGTTTGGGCTGCAGCCCAAACCTGAACGTCTACACTGCAATTAACAACCCATTAGCCCAAGCCCCGTGAGCCTGAGTCACTGGCATGGGACAGCCACAGGTGTCTAATTGTGCTGTAGACATACCCTTAATAGTTTATGTTTAGTCATACTTTATACACCTGGTTAGGGTAGGACTAGTTCTTATTAAAACTTCTTGTCATGTCAGCAGAATGTAATGGTGTTTCATTTGTATAGATGGTGAAAAGAAATGTGACAAGGAAAAAAATCACCTGCATGGTGGTAGTTTGTCATCTTCTTTTCTTAACCCACCTACTTATGTCCTATTTCCCTTGGGGAATAATCTTTTTGGCCTTGGGATACAGATTGAGGAATGTGAATGGATTTAATCTGCACACAAGGACAATACTAGACAGTTTTTGCCACTTTCTGCTTCCTTCTAGATGTGGCGTAATTCTAGCATGAAATGATGATGTTTCAGTAGTAAGATGGGCACAGGGGAGAGAGATACAAAAAGCCAAATTACTACAACTTTCTTATCTTGCATGAAAGTCAGTATTCTGAATTGTAAAAACATTTTTCATAGCAATACATTACTATGTAGTAACATGACTGTGACTTTGCTGCAGCCTCCAGAACAGAGAGAGATTATTGATATTGCTGAGCGGGAAATTCCTTATTCATACACTCATCTACTAGAAATGTTCTGGGTTTTTTTCCTTTCCTATTATTACAAATAAAATTTCCTTTTATGTAAATTTAATCTTTTTCAAATTTCTCTGATGTGAAAATTCCTCTTTAAAAGTCTCAAATATTTGAAATACATAATTCAAACAGTGTTGCCTATTGAAGAGAGGCAGGATTGGAGTGGAAGGTCCCAGTATGACCCATTGAAATCTGTAGGAAAGCTACAAGTTCCTTCCCATGGGAGAGCTTCATTTGCCAGTTTATTACATAGACAAAAACATCACTGTGTAAGAATAAAAATTGAGGAAAAGGATGTTAACTTTTTTTTTTTAAATAGAGTAAGGCACTTATATAATATGTGAAAGTGTCTGCTCAATAACTCTTTTCATAGTAATACTTGTTCTTTCTCATCCCTGCGGACATTTGATTTCTTGGCACCGAGTTCATGCTTTTCATGCTTTTCACTGTTGAAAATGCAGGAAATTCATAACCAACCACGTTTTCTGAAATGGAGTTCAAAGTGCCCTTTCATAAACTAAATTTTAAACTAAAGTATGGCCCTTAAAAATTAAACTAAAGTGGGCTTGTTCAGTAGCAGTGGCACTTATACTTAAGGATTGTCTAAAATAAAAGCTAAGAGCAGACGAAAAGATAGGCTTCTGTTTTATTGCAGAATATGCAGTAGCTTTAATTTGTAGGGAAATGACCCTTCATTGTATTTATTTGATTATAGGTGGACTATATGGATGAAAATGAAGAATATTTCCAGCGTCAAGCTTCCCATAGACAATCCCGAAGGAGATTTAGGAAAATCAATCAAAAAGGAGAAAGACAAACCATTATTGATACTGTGGATCCTTATCCTGTGGGGAAGCCACCTTTACCTAGAGGTTATCATACGGTAAGTTACCTATATTTGTTTTAAATACAAGACAAGGGAAAAACATTTTTACAAAAATAATCACCTGAAAGGTCGAATTCACTGCTGGCCTAAGCAGGTGGAATTCTGTGTGGGAATTTCTCCTTAGGGTATCAGTGAATGTGGCCCAAGGTGTGTGCGTGTGCCCATGTAATTTGCTTCATAACTCAGATTGAGAGTTAAGAACACTTAGTTTGTTGCACATTTATTGTTGTTAAACAATGCTGGCAAGAGGACAGCACATATCTTTACTCACTATTTCAGTCATTTCTGGCAACTTTGAAACAAATCAGTTACCTAATACGTGTGATTCAAATTTCCTTTCAATAATTGAAAATGTAATAGAAATATTTTGGTGTACCGTATTCCTGTGCATTGTGGTAGAAATAGTCCATGATTTAGCTTGTCATTTCTCTATGCAAGACCCAGAGCTGGGAATATTAAACTAACTTTTATTGCTGACTAATGAGAGACCAGAAGTATCAGTCTGAACCATGATATTTTTGCCCAGAGCGAAATACTGCAGTCTGTCCTTTATGGTCAGACAAAGCATTGTCAGAATTTTCTTCAAAATAGTTTTTGTATAATTTTACAGATTGAAAATTATAAGCTTCCTTCATAAAAGATGAAAGATCATAAGTACTAATATTTTAAAGGTGTTCTACAAAATTATTTGTTGGATTATTTTATTTTTCTGTTGAGGAAGGGTCTACTAGGATAGGAGTAATTAGTTTTGGTGTTAACTTCAGCAGCATACAAAATACTCAGAAAAGTAAGTGGGCTTCAGATCCTGTATTCAGCTGTTTTTTATGGCCTTGAACATAAAAAAATATACTAGTATACACATAGATAACTTTATGCATGTGATTGGTCATATTGAGTATAAAGTTACTCAAGCACACAAGTGTTTGCAGAATCAGGGCTTGATTGTTTTAAAAATGCTGTCTCTGATTTGAAGTAGTTTTTTTTTTTCCCCTCATTTTCTCCATCCATATTCCTTTACTTGTTGCCAATTCCTTGTTGTAATTCATTGCATGACTGTAAATGTGTAGATGTTTGATTACATCCACTGTTAGAGATTTTTCCTCATGAGTTAAATAAATATATCTTACATCAACACTTTATGTATTTTGTTTAAATACAGGCCCCTTTTAATGGTTTAATGTTCTGTGCAATTTTGATTTTTTCCAAATTTATTATGAATTTCTGAGTTAAGTCATTTCATTTGGCTCATTCGTATAACTCTTCTGCAGTTTTAAGATAAGAGATTATACTGGTTTGTCACAAACCGCCTTTATGTGGCAAGCATATTTGGGTCATGTGGAGGAAGGAATTGTTGATGGTTTTTTTTATAGATGTAACTTATACATCTAATCTACACCTGTTGTATAAATTACTTTTTAAGAATACGTAATGGGTTGGTGTAGATTTAAATCCAGTAATAAGAGCAAAAGCTCATCGTTAATCATTCTGTTTAAGTTCATAATGAATTTACAAGTCTGTTGGGAAATACATTATGAGAATGCCAGGTAGACTGTCAGTAAAACCTGAAATAATTACTGACAAATTATTTTTTGTAAAAAATCAATGTATAATTTAAATTAATTATTTAATTACTTGAGATCCTTTTGGGGGAAAATATTAAGAGCAGCAAGTTCAAATTGAAGTTATGGAAATTGAAGACTTTACCAAGCACTATAAAAATATCTTCATTATTTACATTCCTATCACATTGATATTATTTATATTCTATATACTGCATTTTCCAGTCAGTCACATCTGTGTAGATTGTCGCTTCCTCACTCTTCTGCCTTTTGGGCACCCAAAAGGCTTTTTGTTTGTTTTAAAATCAAAATTGTTTGAAAATCTAAATGTGTCTTTAAAATGGTACTGAAATGTATTCTCTGAAACTGATAGGAATGCAAAGTACATTATTTTAGTACAACTCCTGAGAGGTTCTGACCATTCACAATTCCCATTAGTCAGCAGCTCTCAGGATAGGCCTTCAGTTATCTAAAATTTAGAAGTTGGCATGAATAAACTAACACATTTTAAAAAAAAGATTTTGAAAACCCCCATATGAAATGAATGGTCAAGTATATTGGATTAGTCTTCAGTTGCATGATCTAATTTAGTGTCCATTGTGGGTATGTTTTGATTTGCGTGTTAAATACATTAAGCTCAATAATAAAAAATAAATAAAATAAAATAACTTCATCCAGAAAATAGATTGCATAGCTTTAGAGTAAACTAGATTCTTTAATTTTATTTTATACAAGTTCCTTACTTACCACATCACTGAAATGTTTGCTGAAAGATTATCAATATTTTACTTCACATTGGCCCAAGTGATTGTGTACCTAAAAAGCTGGTGTTCATAATAGTCAAAAAATGACATGCAAAATAGCATTTCTGAAGGAAGTTGGCTATAGTGAAAATGTTGATGAAATTATATAAAGATAGTTATAAAATGGAAAATGCATGACAATACTTTGCAAAAATTGTAAATAAAGCTAAGTGCATTATGTTTAATTGTTGCATGGATTACAGAACATTTACACAAACAGCCAATTTATCAGGGAACAGGACTCACCTTAAAATAATTTTAACATTATCTGATGATGGTATGTACTATAGCATGTCTGATAATGTTCATCTTTTCCTTTCTTCCTATATGGCATTCATTTCATTTTGGCTCACAGGAATGCACTAAACCTCAGGTATTGTAATTTATACATATGGTCCACTAACAGTTTTACTTGTAAGTTTCCAGTGTGATTAATTGTGTCATAATACCAATGCAGTGTTATGTCCTACCTTTGTTTTCTTTATTGATGTTTTCTGTATTTCTTCTATAGTGGGAATGCTTAAAATAAATGCGGGATTTGGTGACAGCACACAGTCTCCTTAACCTGATTACAGTAGATCCTCAGAGTTAGATACCTCAGGAATGGAGGTTGTCCGTAACTGAAATGTTCCATAACTGACAAAATTCAGCTCCGGCTCCAGGTTCCATAGGCAGCTTCCTTGCAGGTAGCTTCTTTCTCTGCTGGAGCAAGCTTGTCCCGTGATTGCAGTGGGCTGGGAAGGGTGGTGGTGGTGAAAACAGTGCATCTCCTTCCCCGCAGGGGAACTGGGAGTGGTGAAAACAGCAACCTCCCTCCCAAGGGGTGTGTGTGAAAACAGCACCCATGGCTCACATGAAAGCATCACAGACCCCAGTGCCATTCTTGCTCTGGCTGCCTTGAGTTGGCAGTGAGGGCTCACAGCTTCCCCTGTGAAACTGTAAGTGGGTGGGGGTGAGGGTAGAGGTGGGGACAGGCAGCCCATATGTGCCTATCTTTAAGATTCAATACAGGCATAGTACTGTATTTGCTTTTTTTGGTTTCCGCTGCTGTCTGATTGGTTACTTCTGGTTTCACATGGTGTCTGGTTGACCAGTTAGACTGTAACTCTGGTGTTCGTATCTTTGATGATCTACTGTAATTTACCTTCTTCCTTGCCTTCATGACATCACAAGATTGAGGCGATATCACTGGAGGATGATGTGCAATGCACAGAAATAAAGAAAATAGTATATTTAACATAATGCATTTATGTATTTCCTCAGGATAGATAACTTATTAGACTTTTGTATTGGTTCCAAAAATAAAGTCCATTTGTAGCTGTTCTGCCCTTGCACTTTGTAAGGTCAGGAAAATAAGTTGGAGAAATGAAAAAGTAGGCAGTGGAAATTTTGTTAGCTGAAAATTTGTAGGTTTTGCTTTTGCCATTTTGCTGCTGTTTGATTCAGCATGAGACAAGTGAGATTAGACTTTATTACGGCACTCTTCAGTTGCTCTTGATTGAAATGAGGAAGGAGTTTGAATGGGCTTACCAGAACATGTTGAAGAATCACTGTCGGGAAAGTCATGTCTGAGTGAATAAGTGAAGTTCTAGATTGGAGCCTGTCTCACTTGAACAAAAATTAAAAGATTGTAGGATTTCTGTCTCAGATCAACTCTTAAATACCAACATGCTATGAAGACCTAGATGTCATGCTTTATGATTTTAAATTTTACTTTTAATTACATTGATGCAAATGGAAAAAAAACACTTAATCATATACTATATGTGATACTTTATAGGAATGTATTTGGTATATTTTGTGCCACAGAGTTAGTGATGTAAAACATAAAGAAATCCCTTTGGTATGTAGAGCTTGGTTGACAAATTAAAAGAACAAGTTTCTTTAAGATCCTTGCTTTGAGCAAAATATTCTTTTTTTTTTTTTTGCTTTATCCTTCTGACCTTATAGCCGGAAATTTGATTACTATTTTTTAGCTAACCCTACGCTACACTGCTAATGAACTATTGTACTGGCACTCAATTCATTTGTGTGTTTGAAGGTTTCTTGTTCTTTGGGATTATCAAAAGGGCTTCAGTGCTGTTTCTTACAAAGCTGTTAGGTGTGAAATAGCCTGTTGTGCTGAAATACCATCTTTTTGTAACAATAAAAATATATTTTTATCTTTCTAGGAGCCCAATCCTCATCTCTTTTGAAATCAATGGTAAAACTCCCCATGACTTAGGTGGGGTAAAAATTGAGCTCTAAATGCACAGTAATAGTAGGGAAATACAGTCCAGTGTTAACTATGGTAGTTCAAATTCTTACTAGAATGTGAGGGGGCATACTTCATCATTGATACAATATGTTGGGTTAATAGTCCTTCTTAATAGTCTTAAATATGAATGATCATATGAAATAGATCAGGATTCTGATCTTAAGTATGACCCTTAAAAATTAATGTAGTTTTCTAGACAGTTTTTTTTAAGAGGATCAGAATAGAACAGTGTAGGAGAGGTATTCTAGTAATAGCTTCAGATAGTTAAATATGCAAGAGTTTCATATTAATCTAACCGGTGGAATGCTTAAAGTTGATCTTAAAATGGGGATTTTGGTGTCTTTGCATGTATTATAGTCAGAGCTGGTTGCCTATAGTTAGAGATGCTCAACAAAGCATTTTCCCTTATAAGCCTTTATTTTTGGTGACTTACAACTTTGCCAAACTTTAACCATTTGGGCTGGAATTTTTCATGCTTTGTATCTTCTTGAGATTTTTTTTAAAACTTCAGCAAAAACAGCTATTTCCATTAATAAGATTAGGGAAAATTAGATAGGTTTACCAAAGTACAATTTTTGTAGGTGTTCTAGTGCCCATGTGCCAGAATTGGGGCTGCTCTGTAATAATTTATGAAAACTGTGTTGATGTTTGCTTAGTATCTGAATATGTTGGTTTAGATTAATAGGGTCTGTAAGAAAACACAAGCAGACAGGAAAAAGAATGTCTCAAGATAAGCCACATGTTCACAAACACTTGAGGGTTCTTAGGAGACAATGCCTGGTGATAAAAGGGCCTGTGAATACCTAACAGGAAAGAGAATTGTAGCAGGGTTTAAAAAGGGACTCTCGAGAGGGGGGATTGTTTGGGGGAACTGAGCTGACAAAGGTACGTGCCGGGGTGTCTGAAGAAGTTGGGTGTTCCTAGGTTACCATGATGGAATGGTAAGCCTTTAGGTAAGATAGATATTCATATAGATTGCTTTTTTTCTAAAATCCTTTTTTTCCCTACATGCTTTGTTCCCACTGCTAAAATAAACAATACTTTGGTTTTAGAAGATTGTTTTGTAAGCTATGGTTTCAGTCTCTTGAAAGGAAGAACCTCATTTGCCAATCCCTAGGTGCAGGGTAAACACAGCTGTGCACAAGGATCTGTAGCCTAGGGTTTGGTGTAAGAGTGAGAGAATAGCAGAATTATAACCTGGAATAGGTAAAGGCATGAGGCCTGACATTTGAAGGGGTTGCACCCAGAGACTAGAAAGGGATAGAGGTGCGGCTGGGCCTGTAACCATGACGGTCTAGTACAGGGGTGGGCAAACTTTTTGGGCCGAGGGCCACATCTGGGTGGGGAAATTGTATGCAGGGCCGGGGCGGGGGTTGGGGTGCAGGAGGGAGTATGGGATGTGGGAGGGGGTGTGGTGTGCTGGAAGGGGCTCAGGGCAAGGGATTGGGGCACAGGAGGGGTGCAGGGCATATGAGGGAGCTCGGAAGGGGGTTGGCGTGCAGGAGGGGTGAGAGGTGTAGGCAGAGGGCTTAGCCCAGGGAGTTGGGGGGCGGGGTGCAGGAGGGGTTCGGGCTCCGGCCCGTGCCACTTACCTAAAGCGGCTCTGGGGTGGCAGCGGTGCGAACCGGGGCCAGGGTAGGCTCCCTGCACGCCTGCCCTGGCCCCACGCTGTGCCGTTCCGGAAAGCGCTGTGGCCCCTGGGGGAAGAGGGGTGGAGGGCTCCGCATGCGCTGCCCTTGCCGCGCCTCCAGGTACCTCCCCCAAAGCTCCCATTGGCCATGGTTCCCCGTTCCCAACCAATGGGAGCTGCGGGAGGCAGTGCCTGTCGGCAAGAGCAACACATGGAGCCCTCTGCCCCCCCGCCCCTGGGGGGCTGCAGAGAAGTGGTGCCGGCCGCTTCTGAGACCGGTGTGGGGCCTGCAGCACCACGGGGGGCAATCCCACGGGCCGGATCCAAAGCCCTGAGGGGCCGGATCCGGCCCGTGGGCCGTGGTTTGCCCACCCCTGGTCTAGTACATCCATGATTTGGAGCATGAACATAAGCCGGGAGGGGTAGTGCTAGGGTCAGACAGATATCTTCTACTGTCCCCATGAAAATCTGTTCAGATTGGAACAAGTTGTAAGATTGAAAATTGCCATTTGAACATAATCAATAAAGCTTTAAGTAACTAGCTGCTGATAGTCTTTGGAAAAATTCCTAGTGCACTGGACATGCTCCTCAACCCACTGAGCTTGATGATGGCTGCAGTTGCAATTCCATTGGCCTATGGGAAGGAGTGGTGGGTAGGGAGTCATACATTCTAGTCTCTGCTCTTTCACTTAAAGGTTTTTAATAATTATATAAACTTCTCAGTCCTTATTAGTGAGCCAGCCCTTCTACCCCTTAGGCATTGGACAAATATCATGCCCTCCCTCTCCCTCAGTTTTGCAAATGAGAGTTCACACAAGGCCACTTTGAGCAGAACTGGGAACAGAACAGAGTTTCTAAGGGCAGGTCTACACTAAGGGCGGGGGTCGAACTAGGGTACGCAAGTTCAGCTACGTGAATAGCGTAGCTGAATTCAAAGTACCCTAGTTCAAACTACTCACCCGTCCAGACGCCGCGGAATCGAAGTCCGCGGCTCCAAGGTCGACTCCGCCACCGCCTTTTGCAGTGGTGGAGTACCGGAGTCGACCGCGGCGCTTCCGGAGTTCGAACTATCGCGTCTAGATCAGACGCGATAGTTCGAACTCCGAGAAGTCGAACTCACCGCGTCGACCCGGACGGTAAGTGTAGACTAGCCCTGAGTCTCATCCTCAGCAACACTTTCAGAATAAATAAATCAAATCTGTGTACTTTGCTGTACTCTCTATAACCAGAACCACTCCCCTCCAAAGCCAGAAATAGAACCCAGGAATCCTGACATTCAACTGCTAGTCTAGCAGATTGTTTTGTAAACCAGTGGCTCTCAACCTTTCCAAACAACTGTACCCCTTTCAGGAGTCTGATTTGCCTTGCATAGCCCCAAGTTTCACCTCACTTAAACTACTTGCTTACAAAATCAGACATAAAAATACAAAAGTGTCACAGCACACTATTACTGAAAAATTACTTACTTTGTTTTTTTACCATATAATTATAAAATAAATCCACTGGAATATAAATACTGTACTTGCATATCAGTGTATACTATATATAGTAATATAAACAAGTCATTGTCTGTCTGAAATTTTAGTTTATACTGACTTTGCTAGTGCTTTTGTTGTAGCCTGTTGTAAAGCTAGGCAAATATCTAGATGAGTTGATGTACCCCAGAAGACCTTGATGTACCCCTGGTTAAGAACGACTGGTGTAAACCACTGCCAAAATGTATGTTGCATCTAACTCTGTTTGTTGAGCCACATAGAAGATAACAGCCTAGAGGTTTGCTTTGGTCTAAAGGTCCTGGGTTCAAGCACTTGTTAATGACCCCTGTGGTGTCGGTAGGAGTCTATATGATGGAATTTGGGTTTTTTTCTTTTTCTAAAGCTTAGGAAATCAAATACAGAAAACTACATTTAAAAATGTTATGGGTTGCAAATTCAAGCATTCAGTGATTAGGGACACCAGGTTTAAGGTTGCCCGGGTAACCTTAATTTATCTGCCTTGTGTGTATGCATTATGACAATCTTTAATTACATGATCATATACTCTTTGTTCTGCAGGACTCCTGCTTCATTCAGTACACAGGATAGACTATGACTGAAGCTAAGGACCAAGGATGTTCTCTTGTATTTAATAAATTGGAATAGAACCCAGGAGAGCTGTGTTCTATTCCAGACTCTGCCATAGGCTTCCTATATGATATTAGGCAAGACATTTTAATATTAAAAGAATAAGAGTTACATGACTGGCTGATCCAACTACACTGTGAATATCTCAAGCTTTTAAAAAAGTGAACAGTCTAAATGCTTGTGATATTGGCTAATGTTTACTTAGTTCTCGAGCTTTTGGAGTAGCACATACATGTAAATTTTAAACAGGAGGAAAAGATTTGATGTATAATTGTATGGAAAAAAATGTTTAAACTGGAGGTGTGGATATTAATGGATTAGATAGATGTAAGGAATGGGGGTTATACATGTATTGCTACCAGTCTTAGGATGGATGGGATTCCTGTGACATTCATGGGCACCCTCTAATACATTGAGTTTTGGAAGAGTTAAGGGAAGTGATGCCTCTTTAGATCAGCCCTGATTCTTGTCTTAGGAGTCAAGGGCCTTTCTCTGCATTTTAGCTAGGACTATATGGAATGAGGGAAAGTCCCTGTTCAGATCCCAGGGAAATGCCACCATGACCTCACATAAAAAGAATAAAGGATCAGAATAAAAGAATAGAGGGATTAGAAAAGGGATATCATAAAAGAACACTAAGTCCAATTATAAAGAAAGCAAATTTAAAGAAATTAAAAATGCATTCACTTCTAATAGGTAAGAATGCAAAGCATATTCCTCAACAATCCAGACTTTATGGCACTGTAATATGCTTCACTAATGCAATTACCTTGCTTTTAAACTCAAATGTTCTGTCTGCTAATTTCAGTGCTCCTTATTTTGTACAGTAAATTGATGCCAATATAGTCATATACTTAAAGCTGACTTTCCAATTTGATTTTTATATAATACTTCAGCCATCATAGTTTTGTATCAAAGTGAATCTAAGAACATGATTTGTCAGCCCACATGCACTTTATATCAATCACAAGAAATGAGGTTAATATGAAAAGACCACTGTTAGTCTCTTCAAGACCCCAACAGCTTCAATTTCATATTCCTCATAATCTTAACAAATTTCTAATATATTTTATTTATTTATTTATTTTATTTTAATATAGATTCTTTTACTAAAAATCCTTATATCAGGCGTGTGTTCATTCCAGAATGCTGATTTCATATGTAGTTCCTCCATTCTCACTGAGTTTATTTGCAGAAGATGAGTAAATATGTTGCCAGAGCTGTGCAGATGAAGCAAGAATACAGTGAGGGATTTGGGAAGGTGCAAGCATAAAGAGAATATGGATCAGGAAAGTGTTATGTTCACAGCATGCACACGGAAAAAAACATAATACTCTTGCTGGAAGGTTACAACATAACACTACTTTATTTCTTAGCATTCAGAGCTGTAATGCTCAAGAACCCCAAAACAAAGACAAAGCAGGCTGCTCCCTGAAACAGACACAAACTCACCCCACCTTACTCTAGGCTGGTTCTCTGCAGACTGCTGCTAATCCCAGATCACACACTTCCTTACAGAGCCTGGTAGCATGCAAGCAGGACCAGGAAAACCACTGGGGAATTTAAAGTGATGGCTTACAATTTTAACAGTTTTCAGGGGGTTTAATGCCCACACTTTTGTACATGAATACATATTTGTATAAATGTCTATATAACATCTGAAACTTAAAAATTTAAAATGATTTAAAGGTTATGTCTATTTGCAAAGGAGTGAGGGTTGGTCCATAATGCTGTAGAACCTTCAGGCTCTTTTATCAGGAAGAATATTTATGCCTAGTATTTTTTTTTTAAAGAATCAGTATTTAATTTTAAAATATTCTTCTGTTTTTAGCTAGCTTTATTTTAATATAATTTCATGGTGATATCATCTCAAATTTGCAGAGATTATCAAGATAAAATATATTTAACTTACTCTAACATAAATAATCAAATGCTGAATGTGTATATATAATATTAAAATTACTTGTTTCTGAAGTGTGTGTATGTATGTACTGTATAAGTGAGTGTGTATCTTTAAGAATGAGACATAAACTCACAAAAACGAGGAAATTCTGGGTTACGATGCCATTTGCCCAGAAAGCAAAGGATTTCTGAGACTAGTACAGCTTTAGCTAACCTTGCTTTGTCTAGAAATTGCAATACAATGGTCCTCTGTGGAGATGCCAAGGAACAATAGGTGAATATACATACATACAGTACTGTTTCATGTGTGCTTCCAGGAAATCATGGCCTCCTAGCCTCAGAATTGGTTAACAGGATATACTTCTGTCTTTTTACTATTTTAAGGTATTTCTGTTTTTTAATCAGGATGTGTAAAATTATCATTTTATTCCATAGAATATACAGGTGATGGATTAAATAGGTAATGTAAATCAGAAATGCGTCTGTTAAAACAGAGATTGTTCTTTCTTCCTGTTAGTGGCATGCAATTGCAAATTAATGCAAAGCAGTTCAGAATTGTATGCAGTGTGCTGTTTATCCAAGTTTCAGCTTCTGTCTGAAGATGTCTATTTTTGTATATTACATCATCTCTGCTGCAGAACTTGTGTATCCATTGGGATTTGCTGTTCTTTCATTCCCCTTGGAAAGAGAGCTTGTACTGATGTCATAATTGGACCCATCTTTTGGTTGCATTTGGAAATTCAAAGTAGAGTACTGTGTATCAAGTCATACCGTGTTTCAGGCAATTTAGCTGTCAGTAATAATACTGCCAGTTTGGTTTCTGTTTTCAATTTGTGAATATTGACAATGCTCTGTTTGTAAACATGTAAGAACTTTCTTAAGAAAAATATAGATTTACCACAATAGGGATGAGTTTTTATCGTCATTGGCTTATGAGGTGGATTTCTTTTTTTACTGTTACAATGTATAATTTTGGCTAGCTGACATGGGGCTATTGATGTAGCATTAAATGCTAGGTTTATCTTTAAAACAAAATGTATGCTCACTGTTTCAACAGAAAAATCAAGTTCTCATGCATAACTCTGGTCTCCTAAGCTGATCATTCCCAGTGAAAAAATAGCTAGAATTTCTGGTATTTATCTTTAAAAATTGTAATTGTGGCATTTTCTTTTGTTTTTTTTAACAATTAGTATAGAATATCTACCTTCAGGTTAAGGTTATACAGTATCAAACAATATCTTACATGTGTATTGTTATGGGGGGTGGTCTATGTGTGAATAGACTTGAGGTTTTTTATATTGTTTGCACAGCTCTTTAAAAGATGCAGACTTTGTTGGGATATCAACACCATTTAGATAAATAGAAAGATAATAAATATCCAGGTCCTTTAATACTTGCTCTCTCTTTAAAGATTGTTAATAAGGGTGCTAATCCTAAGGTGGTTTTTTAGTTATTTTGAATCTTCTTAAATTACCATTTTACAGAAAGAATTTACTTAAAAGGGTAGAGTTCAAAGCTCTTGTAAAATATTTGTTTTAATGAAGCATTTAAACTAAGCATTACTAACAAAATATACAATTAAAAATGCATGAGCCATCACATTTCAGAACAGTGTATTAGAAAACCTATTCCTCCTTCACCTACTACCAAGACTTAGGGCATATCCACACTGCAGGAGGGCATTGCTGCAGCTATGTTGCTGTAGTGCCATGACATAGGAGTTTTCCATTGCTGTAGTTAATCCAAATCCCCAAGCAGAGTAGCTAAATTAATGGAAGAATTATTTTGTCAATTTACCCATTTCCACACCCCTGACTGATATAGCTATGTCTGTCTTTGTCTAAGGGCTTGTCTTCACTATGGGGATAAGTAGACCTAAGATATACTACTCCAGCTACGTGAATAATGTAGCTGGAGTCGACATACCTTAGGTTGACATACCCCCGGTGTCTTCACTGCACCGCATCTATGGGAGACACTCTCTGGTCAACTTCCCTTACTCTTCTCGGAAAGCTGGAGTACCGGGGACGACTGGAAAGCGCCCTGCTGTCGATTTAGCAGCTCTTCACTAGATTTGCTAAATCGATCCCTGCGTCAGTTGCAACAGTGACGATCTCCCCATGGTGAAAACCCAGCCCTAAGTTTTAAGTGTAGATCTTGACTCAAGCTCAGCATATGATACTTTTCTTCCCAAATTTCAGAGTTTTAACAATGGTTGAGAACAGTGGCGCCTTGCAGTCCTTGCAACTGTCAAATACTTCAGAGGAAAATCAGAATTGTCTAACTCTGTTGTGCCTACTTAGTATTAGCAGTTAATGGCAATATCTAAAGGGCTCAACTTTGATTGGGGTCCTGTTTTGTTAGGTTCTGTACAAACACATAGTGAGATGGTCCCTGAAGAATTCGCAGTCTGAACAGGCAAGACACACAAAAGGCAGAAGGTGAAACAGAAGCACAGACAGGTGATGTAACTAGCCCGAGGTCAGCTAACAGATTAGTGGCTGAGCCAGGATCATAACCTAGAACTCCAGCTCCCAGTCAAATGCCCTGTCAAATACACTGCACTGTCACAAGGATATTCCATGTATTTGGGCTAAATATGCCCTGTATTTCATGTGCTCCCTTGTATTTTTTCTGGCTTTGTTGTTTGTTTGTTTGTTTGTTTGTTCTGAAGGAATTATTTTAAAAGTTCATAAAAATTAAACATAGGGAAATCCTTACAATCAACTGCTTTGGTGCCAGTCGTCCAGAGCGTGTCTGACTTGAAACAATGTAAAAGAAGTTGTCTAAGGTTTATTCAGGATGGATCCTTAAGGTTATTGATAGCAGGATAGTTTATCATTTGTGATGTACTACTGCACACTGAGAGTGCTTGCAGAACCTGAATAGGAATCAGATTAATTTTAGTGGGATATAGTTGCATCTCTTTTATTTAGAAGCTCTACTTGATTAGAAGTGGTATTTAAGGGTGAATCACAGGTGTTCAAAAACACTTGTTTGTAAGATTCCAAAAGAGGAAATGCAGCTGTTTAAACATGTAATTAGCATTGTATTTTAACAAAATTTTCAAGTCTTTTGGATGTCTGCAACTCAGAGTGCTGCTTCCTCTGGCTGAGTGACATCACATCTACTATTAAACATGGATACACATTCCATTATAAACCTTTGTTTCCAAAGAGTCTTAACTTGGTAAAATTTTGGACAGAAATTCATCATGTCCACAAGTGCATATTTAGTGTAAGTGTTGAACAAAAATCAGTTACCATTTGAGTTATTTATCCATAAATAAAGATGTAAAGTAAAATTTTTGAGTGCCTAAGTCAGTTTTGTAAATAAGATTTAGGCATTTTCAAAAATTTTACTTAATGTCCCCTTTACGGGGAAAAAAATCTTCAATCCACATATAGCTTTCAGTGAAGAAATAGCCTTAGTGTAAAGAAATTGTTACTAACAGAAATGTTGAGATTGATAAAAAGTGCCTGCAATATATTTGTAGAAGTTTGATTTACAAATACATTTCTAAGCATTTGAAAATGTACTGACCGTGCACACTGCAATACTACATTTTAATTTTTGTTTTCAATGTGGGCCAAGTCTATGACATGTATGAAGTTTGTAAACTTCACCCATGTGTATCAGAGCACTAATAACTTCTAATTTTTCAAAAGGCTATATGTATCTTGTACTACTACAAAATTAAAAATAATTCTCATGAATTTGTAGAAACTCATCTTAATCCATATCTCTGAAGCGAGTTAAGATGACCACATAAAATGAATAAAATATGGAGTTTAGTTAAATGTCAGGTGTAGCTATTTGTAGTATATTTGACATGCATCCAACGAAGTGGGTATTCACCCACGAAAGCTCATGCTCCAATACGTCTGTTAGTCTATAAGGTGCCACAGGACTCTTTTCTGCTTTTAGTATATTTGAATAACTTATGTTCACAGATTTCTTTTTTGTTCATCTAGAAATTGTCTTTTTTCTGGCTAAACTTTCAGAGAGATTCAGTACAATTTTAGTGCTGCTTGGCACAAAACCAGCACAACCAATAGTGCTGTCTATATCAATGAGCATAGCTGAGATATGAAAACTAGGGTATACTGGACTAAAAATAATTTGTTAAAATGCCAATTTATATTTTTAATTTTTATTATATCTCACTCGTTTTTTCACCTCCCCAAGTTACCTAGTGAGTTTTGAAAGATATGGAAATATCCATGACAATAGAGGAAAGATACTTAGTTAGCATACCAGTAACCACACTGACAATAAATAACAGAAAACAAAATGGTGTAGAATTAAAACTAGACATCCACAATTTCTATGTTTGGTAGGACTAAGATGTTACTTGCTTTTTTTTCACTGATAGATTATAGAATTTGCAAAGTGTTTTAGTATTCTTTTAAATAAGTTAAAATTGTTAATATAGCATAACTCTATTTTGTTACTGATGTTTGAATTAATTGACCTTGTTACTGGAGGGGGCAATCCAGTGAAGAGTTGTCACCATTTGCTCTGCAACCCTGGATACCTTTACGATGTTCTGCTGGTGAAGCTCTCTGCCTGGTATGCTCATAACCAGCCTATGAGCAAGCAGGTCACACCCTGAAGCATCCGTGTGCTGGACAGCCCTGCTTCAGCAGCTCTTACCCGAGCAGCTTGTCTATAGCCCCACTCTTGCTTCCATCAGCCTTGTCTACAACTAGCAAGGTGATTTCAGTGCACTCTCAGTCCTGAATTTTACCAAAACCATGTGCTCTGCAATGTCCAGCCCTCTCTTGGACAATTCAGGGAAATAATAAGGTTAATTTGTTCCTCTAAAGAGACAAAAGTGCATTACAGCTTATTAACTTAACTGGGGTAACTACACCCTTCCATTTAAACACAACACTGAGTTGGTTGGGGTATGTAATAAGAGTTTCAGATACCTCTCTTCTTAGCCAAAATCCAACGAGGCATACTCAAATGTTAGAAACAATGTCCCATTTACTAAAATTTGGGGTAAGAGAGAACAAGTCTCCAAGGATGACCAGAGACGACAGACACTCGCTCCTTTTTTCACCTAATTCTGAAAGAACATTTTGGTAGCCCATAAGGTCATTTCCTCTCTGTCTCGGTGGTCTCAAATGGAAAGGATCAAGTCTGAACTTTCTCAAAACCATCGGGCTTACAGTCATAAAGGAAGCCATCTTGTCTGGGTGACGAGCCTATGGTGCCCAGTAATTAACACTAATACTCTGGTCCAAGGAAGCAGTGAAGAGCATAAATTGGCTAGAGTTCAAGGTAATCCACCTGGTTCTCAAAAATATCCTACCACTGTATCCTCATGACAACAGTCAACTGGGACAGCTGTGGTGTACATGAACAAGCAAGGAGGTACACAGCCATCCACTCTCAACAAGGAAATTCTTATGCATGGGATAGAGAAGAAGCTAAAATTCATTTGGGCACTTCCACATCTCTGGAGAACTCAATTCCATAGCAGGTAAATAGAAGACAAAATAAGGACCCAATGGAGTAGGTGTTCTATCCCATGTTCTTTCAAGCTAACAACATGGAGATTTGGGTCTCCGTTACTGAGCCTTCTCCCTTATCCTTCCGCCCAAATCGGAATGCCAAATTCTTTTCAAGACACAAGAATCAGAGTTCTCCAGTCTTATAATGCCCTCAATCAAACTTGGCCTCAGAGGGTCATGTATGCCTTCCCTCCCACACCACACACCCTGCTGTTTTTCACAGTTAGAAAGCAGAAGGCACAGTAGTCCTAGTGTTTTTATGCTGTCATTGAGATCCTTGTTTTCCTATCTGATTAGTACATTCTTGTAACTACTTTCCACCTACCAAGATGAGAGAACCTGCTAAATAATGGGATGACCTCATAGCCATCCAGACTCAATGAGACTCCAATTATCTGTTTGGATATGGAAAGGAGACAGTTAAAGCAACAAAGCTCTTTCTGCACAGTAATTACTGACATCCAGAAAATAGTCATCCACTTCAGAATGAACTAGTCAAGGACAGATTTCGTTATAGGTGCGCAGAGTTAGTATATAGAAGCAAACTGCTTGTATAGTGGAAGAAAATATTGCGAAGAAATAGTTTTTTTTTTCACAGCGGTTATTGTAAGATAATGGTTGAAGGAAAAATTATTTTTAAAACTCTAATCATTGTGCCTTTATGGCCAGAAATATAAATCCAAAATTATTATTACATTTTTAGTGTTTAACAGTAATAATAAAAGCAGGTCTATATTTCCTTTAAAACCAATAATGTTAATAATACAGTATTAAACTCCATCTAGATTTATGTAGATGGTAAAAAATTGCTTTTATGGAAAATGTATATAAAATTAAAATCAGAATACATGAATTTTTTACATAAATGACTGATAAGCATAGAGGTTATATCAAATATTAATGGCATAGGCTTTAAATAATCTTTTAAAATAAAATTTTAGACAGTTGAACCATGATATATGAGTTACAGGAGTGCAAAACAGTGAATGGAAAAAAGGTCACTAGTGCAAAAACACACTTCTTTGGAATAAACCATAATTAAAAATAAAATACAAAAGTGTTTTTGCATGCTGAGTCTTTGTGGGAAGGTTTTATCTAAAGTAGGTTTTTCCAGCTAAATTATAAATCCTGAAAATGGGACACAAACACTCACTACAAAGAGTGCCACAAGCAGTTCCACAGTTGCTTCATATTTTTGTTCTAAAGCAATTGTCAACAGTCAGAAATGAAGACTTGATGATGGTTTTAGAATACTTTTTGTACGCTTTGCACCTTGCTGATGTTTTGAGGAATATGACATACAAAGATAAGAATGTTTTCTCTACTAAAAACGGAGAGCTGAGTACACAAGGTGACAAATCGGTTTGTAATCAAAGGGAAGATTGCAGACCACAATGCATCAAGCCCAGCTGAGGCACCAGTCTGACTGTACTCCGGCCTTGTCATTATATTAAAGATCCGGATTATAGATTCATCTGCAGTAATAGCTCAACATAAGGGCATTTGTTCAAACGTTCTGTAACATTAGTAAATGGGTTATCAAAATAGCAGTCATTACAATGAAGTAAGTGTAGCTTTGGTGTTGCCGGGATATTAATTGATTGCAATGAGCTTCATTAATTTAATAATGCCACTGCCTGTCTGTTTTAAAAGGTAAAGTGGTGATATTTATCATATTTAATCCTTTATGTTTTGGCTGAAGTAATAACATTCTAACAGGAAAAACTCTGTGGTGAATTTGATAAGATGTTTGTTTAAGAGCAGGTTAGACAAACACCTGTCAGGAATGGTCTAGATAATTAGCCCTGCCTTGAGTGCAGGGGACTGGACTAAATGACCTCGAGAGGTCCCTTCCAGTTCTATGAATCTATTTATTCTTCGTAGAGTGATTGCTCACGTGGATTCCAAGTAGGTGTGTGTGCGCCACGTTGACAGTCACCGGAAGGTTTTTCCTCTAGCAGTACCCATCAAGTCAGCTGTGGAGCCCCCCCGTTGGCACCTTCATGGCAGTGTTTATAGGTTCCTGTCGACCTGCTGCCATTTCAGTTCCTTCTTACCACCAGTGACAGTCATTGGAGCAGCCCTCTCTTGCTAACAGCAAACGATCCCCTAGTGGACTTCTCCAGGACACCCTGATCCAACTCAGTTGGCACCATTGACTCCGGCCTCACGGGGAGGTCCGTCGGGTCTGGTTCTAGTGGACTCCCCGGTGTGGGAGTGTCGGGAGGAGGATATAAACCTTCTATCTACACCGGATGCATTTGAGGTTAGGGAGTTCATAGCAATGACAGTGCAGTCCCCTGCATCTGCACCCGCAATGGCACCAGCGCCGCAAAGAGGCACCATGGCCTCTAGGGGCAAGCCAATGATGGTGAGGCACTGCTCCCCCTCACCTTGGTACCGCTTCCTGAAACTGCCTCGCTACGCACCGCTTTGGTCGCCGAGTTTGGAGTCTTTGTTGGACTCAGAGGTGGAGTCTTATGCCTCTAGGCGAAGCTGGCACCGCTCTTGGCAGGAGGAAGGGCAGCTGCTACCCATGATGTCTTGGCCTCTGCAGTGGCAGATGCTGGCTCAATGGCTCTTCTGAACCCCGTGGGCTTACCACCATGCCCAAGGGCCAGGGTCCAGATTGTTGTTGGTGGTTTCAGAAGCATAGATCCCTCCATCATCAACATTGGTAGCCCGGGATCCTCTGCTAGGGCAGGAGATGGGTATGCAGGTTGGCACAGAGTCTGCTGTGGGACCTGGCACCGGGGCCGGTACCGAGATGGGCACAGGCCCAGGAACCAGCACTACTCCCAGCACCGCTCAGGGTGTTTTGGCACAAGGGGATCGCTGCGAACCCCTGGGGGAATCTTCCAAATCTTCCTTGGATGAAGCAGTGGCGGGCACTTGCACCACACTGCCTGCCATGGTCAACAGGGCACACCAAGAGTTGCTCAGGAGGGTGTCTCAAAACTTAAGCATGCAGGCAGAGGAGGTCTCAGGGGAGACTGACCCTGTGGTTGACACTCTGGACCCTGAAGGTCCTTTGAGAGTGGCTTTGCCCCTCATGAAGACTGCCTATAACACCACTAAGGTGTTGTGACAAACACCTGTCTCTCCCCCCCCCCGCGGCGAAAGGGGTAGAGAGGAAATACTTTGTGCCCTCTAAGGGGTATGAGCACCTGTTTACTCATCCTCAGCCAGGTACTCTGGAAGAGAAGGTGGCCAACTAGGAAGAAAGGCAGGGACAACTGGGACCGATTCCTAAATCTAAAGAGGTGAAGAAGCTGGCTCTCTTCAGTAGGAAGGTGTATTTTACTAGGGAGGATCCAGCTTCGCATTGCCAACCAGCAGGCAGTCTTTAGTGACTATAGCTATAATTCCTGGAACATGCTGTCCAAATTTCAGGAACTTCCGGCAGACTCCTGCTTGGAGTTTGCAGCTGTCCTGGAGTAGGGCAGGGTTATTGTGAGGACCTCCTTACAGGCCTCCCTGGACTCAGCAACCTGGATGATGGCAACTGCAATAGCCGTGAGATGGAGCTCATGGCTCAAGTGTCAGGACTCCCATTTGAAATCCAACACACTATCCAGGACTTGCCTTTTGACTGTTCAGGACTCTTCTCGGAGCAAACAGTCATTAGGCTCCACAGCCTGAAAGACTTGCAGGCAACCTTGAAGTCCCCTGGGTCTTCATACGCCAGCCACCCACCCCCCTGAGCTCCTCCTATGCAGGACTAAAGTAGGAAGCGGTGCAGGAGTAATAGGTAGAGGCCCTCTGTCCTCCTCTAACCAGGACCAAGGCACAGTGAAGCAGCCCTCAGCCTCCAAACCAAACTTTTGAAGGTGCGCCCGAAGCAATGCACCAGTTCATATCCCGGATCCTTCTCCTCTCTTTTTGAATCATCTATCCCATTTCTACCATGCCGAGGCTCAAATCACCTTGACCAATGGGTCTTGAGCCTGATAGAGTTGGGATATTCTCTCCAATTCTATTTCCTCCCACCTTCCCACCCACCCTCCCTTTCCCTCTTCAGGGACCCTTCTCATGAGCAACTTCTAGTGTAGGAAGAGCAAATGCTCCTGCAATGTGGGGTGGTAGAGGAGGTTCCTCTGGAGTTCAGGGGCAGGGGATTCTACTCCCAGTATTTCCTAATCCGAAAGGCCCAGGGTGGGCTCAGGCCTATTTTAGACCTGTGAAACCTAAACAGATTCACAAATAAGTTGAAGTTACGCATGGTCTCCCTGGCTTCCATTATTCCCTCCCTGGATCCGGGGAACTGGTATGCTGCTCTTGACTTGAAGGACACATACTTTCATGTGTGCATAATCCCGTCCCACAGGTGGTTCCGCCATTTCATGGCCAGCAACACCCACTATCCATTTACTGTCCTCCCCTTCGACTGCTCGACAGCCTCCCGGGTGTTCACTAAGTGCATGGTGGTTGTGGCAGCCTCTCTGCGGAAGCGGCAAATGCAGATATTTCATACCTAGATGATTGGCTAATCAAGGGTCGCTCCTGGGCCCAAGTGGAGGCCCACGTGAGCCTGACACAGACAGCGTTCCACAGGCTCGGCCTTATTTTGAACATGACAAAGTCAATCATAACTCCCACAAAGGATAGGTTTCCTTGGCACTCTCCTAGACTCCAGTCAGTCCAGGGAATTCCTCCCAGAATCTTGCTTCCTCGCCATGGGCGCCATCATAGAGGATCTCAGAATATTCCCCACTATTGTGACATGAAATTGCCTGAAAGTACTCGGACATATGGCTGCTTGCACATATATGGTACGGCATGCCAGGCTGCGTCTCTGTTCCATACAGGCTTGGCTAGCCCCGGATATACAGGCCAAACCGAGACCGCCTAGACAGATTGGTCACACTCACTCTTCGAGTCCTCAAGTGCTTCCAGTGGTGGCTCGACCCACAAGCAGTATCTGTGGGAATACCCTTCTTTAGGCTCAACTATTGCTGTCCCTTGTCACAGATGCATCAGCGATGGGATGCGCGGGGGGGGGGGGAATGGCACACCTAGGAAGACTCAGGACCAAAGGTCTCTAGTCCCAGGCAGAAAGTTCGCTGCACATCAATGTCAGGGAGCTGTGTGCGGTTCTCCTCGCTTGCCAGATGTTTCAAACTCATCTACAGGGCAGATTCATATTGGTATTGGCAGAAAATACCACAGCGATGTTCTATAAAAACAGGTGGGGTGGTGCTAGCTCCTCTCCCCTGTGTGAGGAAGCCCTCAGGCTGTGGAACTTCTGCATCGCCCACTCGATACATCTGGAGATATCCTAACTCCCGGGCTCGCAGAACGAAGTGGCTGATCACCTCAGCAGGTCCTTTCATGGTCACGAGTGGTCCCTCCTCCCAGATGTCACGATCAACATCTTCCAAAGGTGAGGATTTCCCTAGATAGACCTGTTCCTGACATGGCACAATAGGAAGTGTCAGAAGTTCTGTTCCTTCCTGAATCACAGCTTGGGCTCACCTTTCTCCTCCCTTGGAAGGGGCACCTGCTGTATGCATCCCTGCCCTTCCCACTCGTTCACAAGTTCCTGCTGAAGGTCTGATGAGAGGGAGCATCAATAATCTTGATAGCACTAGCATAGCCACGTCAATACTGGTTCACCATGCTTCTAAACCTGTCAGTGGACATACCTATAACTCTGCCCCTAGTCCCGGACTTGATCACGCAGGACTAGGGCCACCTCCAGCTTCCCAATCTAGAGTGCCTCCACCTGCATGGAAATTCCACGGCTGAACTCATTAGAGCTTGCATGCTCAGACTTGGTTATGGAGGTTCTCCTGGGCAACAGAAAGCCATACACTCAGGCCACTTCTCTGGCTAAGTGGAAGAGGTTCTGGATTTTGGTTACTGCAGAAGGACACTCCATTACAGTCACTGATTCCCTTCATCCTGGACTATTTACTTCACCTAAAACAGCAGGGCCTCGTCAATAAAGGTGCACCTGGCCGCTATTTTGGCTTTGCATCCTGGCTCAGCTGGACGGTCAGTATTCGTTAACCCCATGGTTGGCTACTTCTTCAAAGGGCTAGATAGACTGTACCCTCAAGTAAGGCAGCCGATTCCCCCATGGGATCTCAACCTGTTGCTCTGGAGGCTGATGGGCCCTCCCTTCGATCCCCTAGCAACATGCTCTCTACTTTACCTTTTTTGGGAGGTGGCATTCCCACTAGCTATAATGTCAGCCAGAAGCGTGTCTGAGCTCAAGACCCTGATGTCTGAGTCCCCTTATAGTGTGTTTTATAGAGACAAGGTGCAGTTGTGGCCTCACCCACCTTTACTCCCGAAGGTAGTTTAGCAGTTCACACGAATCAGGACATTTTCTTCCAGTGTTCTTCCCTAAGCCACATGCTAATAACCAGGAACAGATACTCCATTCCCTGTATGTCAGATGAGCGTTAGCCTTTTACATTGAGCGGACAAAGCCATTTTGGAAATTGACACAGCTCTTCATTGCGGTTGCTGAACGGATTAAGGGGCTCCCGGTGTCACCCCAAAAGATCTCTTCATAGTTCACGGCTTGTATCAAGGTGTAGTATGACCTAGCAAAGATACTGTCCCTAGCATTAACAGCGCACTCCACAAGAGCGTGAGCTTCATCTGCAGCGTTCCTGGTGCAGGTTCCTATTCAAGACACCTGCAGGGTGCCGACATGGTCATCTATTCACACCTTTATGTTGCAGTACGCTATCACTCAGCAGGTTAGACATGATGCCACATTTGGCAGAGTGGTGCAGTCTGTGACTTGGTTAACTCCAACCCCTTCCTCTGGTGGACTGCTTGGGAGTCACTTACTTGGAATCGATATGAGCAGCCACTTGAAGAAGAAAAAATGGTTACATACCTTTCATAACTGTTGTTCTTTGAGATGTGTTGTTCATGTCCATGCCAAGACCCACCTGCCTCACCTCTGTTGGAGTATCCAGCAAGAAGGAACAGAAGCAGCGGCAGGTCGGCAGGGACCTATATTCACCACCATGAAGGCGCGACTCCAAGGGGCTCCATAGCCAACCTGGTGGGTACCGCTAGGGGAAAAACCTTCTGGCGACTATGCACATGGTGCGCACACATCTACTGGGAATGGACATGAGCAACGCATCTCAAAGAACAATAGTTATGAAAGGTAGGTAACTTTTTTTTCAGTGAAGTTTTCTGAGTGTTTAGAGAAAAGTTGTGGGTAAATTTGAAGTAATCACATAGGTGTTTATGTAAATTCTGAATTTACTACAGCATGTTAGAGGAAAAGGCCCTGTGAGTAGAGCCCTGCATGGATACAAAATGTGTATTCACATCCTATCTGTGATCTGCAAACATGGTCTGTAGATATAAAGTGGATCTCCACAGATTTGCAGGGCTCCTAGATATAAAATTTGGATCCACATCTATCCACAGTCTGCAAACATGGTCCACGGATGTGGATATCTGCAGATATAAAGCGGATAGCCGCAGATTTGCAGGGCTCTACCTGTGTGGTATATGAGACATTTAAACATGTACCTTATTGCAACATTCAGAGCAAATTTCTTTCTCCCTCCCCCTCCCCGCTCCTTTTTACTCCTATCAGCCATATCCTAGGAGACAAATTGTTGGGGAAGGCTAGGTGGGAGAGAGAAAAATGGTATAGAAATAGTTTGATATTCCCATGGGCACCAGGAAATTTGTGTCCAACAAAACAGTTTTTTTTTTAAATAAATTTTTACACTTGTCCTTTGCCTTTCACTATATTAAAGAGGAAAAATTTCCATTCATTCATTTAAGATGATGTACTACTATTGGGTGTTCCGCAGATTTTCAAAATGGGTGAAAAGGATAAAAAACAGGTATCTTGTTAAAGGGATATTCTATTCTAGATTCAGAAAATTTAGTGTGTTGATAATGTCTGCTCCTAACTAACAAGTCTCCTTTTCTTCCAACTCATACCTGCATTGCATATTGTCCCTGACCTCATTTTCCATTCTTTCCACTTATCTCTTTCACATTTCTCTGCAGAACGCAA
Source organism: Mauremys mutica (assembly GCF_020497125.1). Classification (NCBI taxonomy): domain Eukaryota; kingdom Metazoa; phylum Chordata; order Testudines; family Geoemydidae; genus Mauremys; species Mauremys mutica. The sequence continues at coordinate 67,516,953 of NC_059076.1, forward strand.
TTTTTCTAGGAGGACTGTAAAACTCGTGTTGGATGACTAAAAGACTCATAACTACCTTATGACAAAACAAAACACTAGGAACTAAACTTGGCTTGAATGTTGCTTTTGGCTCCCTTTCTTCTTTAGCCATCTTTTGAAAATTGTTATTTAAAGCAAAGTTGCATTTTACTTAACTATTCATAATTATCTAAGATAGGATACTTTCCAGTGTATGTGAACTTTTTAAGAGGTACTTTAATGAATTCCAGTTATATTTGAAATAGGATTTAAAACTTATAAAATGTTGATTGGATTTCTGCCTTAATCATTTTATGTAAAGTGTAATTACAGGATTTTAATTACTTTGTTAACAACAATTGTAGATAAAATTGCTCCATATGAAGATGCTTTGATATTCAGGAGATGGGTTTGGAGAAGGAGAGAAAGAAACAAGAGGCTTGATATCTTATGTTTTATACATATTGTTAAGCAACAAAGTAACTACCAAAGATAGTTTAATACCCTGTACATGAAACAGTAAACAGCTGTTTTATTAGTTTAAGTTACAGTGAGGGCGGTGACACAGGTTTTTGTCCAATTTAAGAGACGACAGTCTTATCGGGTTTGCAATCCATGGAAGTGTTAGCTACTGAAACCACTTAAGTAACTATGGGTCTATTTGGCTAGGCTGTTATGTTTCCTATCCTTTTATAAAGTCAGTCCTTTATTTTCTCATGTGAGAGTGGAGATTTGCTGTTGGTGACAAGGTAATTTTCTGTAAATAATATGGAGGGGGGTAGTATGAGAATTCCCTGTCTTTCTCCCATCCTTCTAATTTTTTTGGTCATATTTTCCTATTTCTCTCAAGGGTTTTAACACAGATGGCTAGGCTGGACTTCTTTTGGGGACCAACAGTTTTGCTCCTAAGTGAGATAGTAAAGGACCATGTACACATACAGTTTAATATATAACTAGTTGTGGTGCACTGTTTCCTCACCGAGGCATGAAATGTTTTGCCTTGGCAGAGTTCCCATCACCTACTAGACAGGAGTTGAACTACCAAACTCACGTTAGTGCAGGGTACTAACTACAAGGCCACCAAGCCAAACTAGAATTACTTTGACGAGAAGTAATATTTTTGCTTTACTTCATAATCTTGTTTTACTTTTTACTTTTTATAAGTTTCATAAATTGGATAATTTACAGTATCAGTGGGCAGAACTTCATTTACAAATGCTCATGCTCAGCATTTGCAAGAATGAAACTTAAATTTAACGTTTTAAAATTCTTAGTCAATTATTGAAGAATGTTATAGCCATTTACAAAATACTGTAAATACCCACGCTTTTTCCCTTGCAGAAATTTGTTTATAAAACAGTTGTATCAAGAAGAACTTATGTAATTCAGCTTTAAAAGAACTGCTCTTAGTATATATTAGAAAATCAAGGAGATGTGTGCTATATTAGACGGGCCCATAAAGATAAATATATTCCCTTTAAAAAGGGCCTGATATGAAATAATTTTTCCCTAAAATAATGTTATCAAATAGACTGTGGCTCTTAGTTGCCTCAGAATCCTTCTTTATTAAACTTAATTTTCACTAAGTGTTTAGCCCAGGGGTAGGCAACTTATGGCACGCGTGCCGAAGACGGCACACAAGCTGATTTTCAGTGGCACTCATAATGCCCGGATCTTGGCCACCGGTCTAGGGGCTCTGCATTTTAATTTAATTTTAAATGAAGCTTCGTAAACATTTTACATACAACAATAGTTTAGTTATATATTATAGACTTAGAGAAAGAGACCTTCTAAAAACGTTAAAATGTATTACCGGCACTTGAAACCTTAAATTAGAGTGAATAAATGAAAACTCGGCACACGACTTCTGAAAGGTTGCTGACCCCTGGTTTAGCCTAATTTGCCAGCAATCAGTGTCAGTACAGAAAATCATCACTATGTAGCAAGTTAGACTAATTAACATAGGGTGAGTTATTTTGGTGGAGACAGCTGCAGAATACATGTTAATATTTTTCAGGATTCATGTTTCATGTGTGCTTATGCATGTTTAATAGCTTTTAGCTTCATAGACTACATATATAATAATTTTTTTTTACAAGAGCAGCAGCAAAAAAGTTCTTTGTTTAGTTCATCAGTGATGGTCTCTGATTGTAAATGTGTAGCAGAGATCAAATTCTAGCAACATGACAGCTTAATGGCTGAGCAGCAGGTTCTATTTGTTGGCAATCACTTGGTCTCCACTGTCATCAGTTTGTGACCCTCCAAAAATGTGTATTGTACACAGATGATATTTATTTTATTGCTTGAGTGTTTTCCCTGTTGCATTATAGCTTCTCTATAGCACGATGCTGCAGATATAAAACTGGAAGTCATGTGTTGTCTATGGGAGTCTCTGGGTAAACTGCTCCATTTTAAAATGTAATTTTCATACAAGAAGTACATTATTGAAACTGTCAAAATTAGTCTTTTTATATCTCCTGGATTGTTCACTCCATTGTTTTAATGGAAATTACTCAATCTCCATATAGAAGTACCAAAAAGATTGGTATTGGTATCTGTGGAAATTCAGGACCTTACCTATACCAGTCCATAGATATTTGCAGTTGGAGTAGTGTTTAAACTGTTCAAAATCCATGAAAGCTTGTCGAGTGTGCTGTTTATAAATACTTGACAGAGATATTTTACAGCTTTGCAGCAATTTTATGTTTGGGTGTGGGAAAGAGAAGATGTTGTCTAACACATTTCTTTATCTTCACCTGGGTGAAAAATCATATTTAGTTTAGAGCTTGTGTTGAAGTAAGTCTTGCTCCTTATTACCACCCTGTCTTCAGTTATACTCTTTTGGAGCGAGCTCTCAGTGGATTCCTTCCCTCTGGGACTTGCTTGACCTACAGAAGCTGATATAATACAGGCAAGAGCTTGTTACTTTATCTGACTTGTCCATCTCTACCTTAATGAGGTGAAATGGTTTAAGTATTTGAGGGGGTGAGCCTCAAGGAATGTCTTCCATTTGAGTCAAAATTTCCGTGTATAGAGGGAGAGGGAGGGAGAGAGAGAGAAATCGACTTACATCACTAGAACTGCATTGAGAGTGCCTGTCTGTGCAGGTTAAGAGACAGACTACAGTGTCTTTGCTTTCTGCAGGAAGCAGCAATGCCGTTTGTATCCTAAGAGGAATTTTTTATTTAGAAAAGGAAGCATTCTTTCTACCCAGGAAATGGCTTTCCTTGTGCGTTGCTATGCCAACTGCCTGCAGCCATGGTCTTCCAAAGTAAGCACAATAACGTAATTATATTGGCATATTACATTCAGACTCATGATTCTCTAGGTTTCTGTGTGTGTAACTGTGTTGTATTTCTGTTACTGGCTCTCGCTAGTAGACATGCTTGCCTTGAGTGTGAGGGTCAGACATCATGAAATTAAATGTCCATCAATGTCATGCTGCTAAGATTAATTGTGCAAACTTGGTTAGTTGAGTGGAACAGAGATCACTGGTCACCACTCTGTCAGCATCATTAGCAGCCAGGGAGGAGGTCCCTATGCACATGCTCTGCCCTGATTTTTTGGGGTGTGCTGTGTAGGGTGTGTGTGTGTGTGTGATTGCAAATGAAACAGGTTTATTAACAATGCTTGGCTGAATTCTGGAGGCTGGTTCCGACAACCTGACTAAGATAATACCGTACTAAGCCTTTTTAAGGGAGTCTCTGTGCAGTCAGCCATTTTAGCTTTTTTTTTTTCCTCCTTTTTTTCTTTTCCTCCCATTCTTCAGTCTCAGGGAATGATCTTGTTCTCTGGAAGAATGCTGGATGTTTAGGGCTTCATCAGACTCCTTACATCCTGATATGCTTAGACTTTCAGTGTTACAAAAATGGAGACGAATGCTGTTGTTTGGATTGCTTTTCTGTATTACAAGTGTGAGAGGTTTTTTGAGCTTAGTGGTAGTGACACTTTAAGCTCCAGCTTGGTTCCTCCCCCCTTCTTTTTGTAATTTAATGCTATAGAGGGTGACTTTCCATCCATGAAAAATTGGTACATGATGTGTAAATTCAGTTCAGCATATGTTTCTTCATTATGAAACCACTAGCGATCCCAGCTAACCATGGAGTTATGGGCCAGCAGGAGAAACATTCAGTAAGTATTGCAAATTCTGTTTGTTCTATGAATAACCTGTCACAGTTAACTGCTTTTAAATTGGCGCTGCTTCTTTTATTGCTGATCTGCTGTAATGATTGTATTTAATGGTGGTATTTGGGGGCGGGGGAAGTTGCACCTGCGACAATATTAACATTTTTATTAAATGATTGTATTTCATAGTGTATTAGTTTAGAAAAGACATACGTCACTTGATTCTTTTAAATTGTTCAATTTTAAATTAAAAAATGTTAAGACCGCTGTCTTGGTTAAGGCTTATAAACATTCTATTTCAACTTTTCACTTGTGTATTTCTTAACTTTTCAAAAACATACATCAGGTGAACACTGAGTGACCTATATTATAGAAGATGGTGGGGATAAGCTTGTTCAGTAGTGTGTGGTGCTAAAATATGGTAGCTTTCTAGCCTGGGAGGATGCCTTAGTAACTAGTTTGGTAATATGTATAATATGATCATCCCACTAATTGCTTAAAAATGTAAAACCATTGGTGAAAATACTAGAGTGAACAAAAGCCATAAGTACTGGTGCTTTATAATTGATCCCATGAGTCAGCTACACTTTTGCCATGCTGTAATCCCATAGGCAACCACTCTTTGTTGTTTGTGAGAACAGCAAATCTTATGAGTCTGAGTCTCAAGTGTCAAAAAATGAGAGTTGGTAGACTGTTCTTATAAAAGAAAAACCTTGGAAACTGTAATTAATTTTCTAACAGTTAGTGCTGTTACTTAATACTTACAGCTTTATCAGTTTATGCAGTACAATTTTCAGTCTCTTCAGTAATTCAGAAAGGTTTTTACAGATAGTGTGAATGTGTATAGATATGCATGTGTATGTAATGTAGTAGAATATACAGTACACAGAAATGGTGTACTGTGTATGAGACACATTTAGAGATGAAAAGTACTGGAAGGATATGATGGGAGAAACTTTATATGGAAATATTTTATTCATACATTCAATGTAGGTAAGATGCAGTGACTTTGAAATGCATAGAAAAGCAGAAATTAATCTAGAAATGCCTCACAAAAAGTTGAATAGATTTCCATAAAGTATGTAGCAGACATAGTGTGGAACCGCTTATTGAAAATTATATTGGTTCATGCTGTTAAGCTTGAATGTAATGAATTTAATGGCCTTGTTTCATTCTCCTTATAAAAGAGTTCACATTACCAAACTCTTGGTTGTTCATGGTGCACTAAAGAGTTTGATACTGATGAAAAGATTGAAATATCATGGAGACTGAGCTACTTCTTACTCTCAAATAAGTTCTACCAGATCTGATTGAGGATGTTTGTAAGATTACAAATTGAATTGAAAATGATAAAGTTGTGTTTGGTGCTAGTGTTCACTCAGTTGTCATCTTCATTATTCTCCTCGTTCCTTCCACTTCTCCCTCTAAGAATGTTCTTTCAAGGCTTTAGGTATGCTGTAGTAATAGAGTAAGAGTCTAAAAAAAATGCAGTAATTACTTGTGGGTGGTGGGGGAAAAAAGGATAAACTTGTTATCCTGCAAATCAAAATGTTTATAAATTGTGCCTGTCTTATACTCTAATATTGTTATTTCAGATTAATGTAATCACATGGATCAAGAATTTCACTGTAAGGAATATATTCTAGATAATTTTTAAAATTGAAAATAGGAGTGAGAAATTAAACTCTCAAATGATACCTTGATAAATCAGAAAACATAACCTAACAAGATCACCATATGCATGTAAAATGAGAAGAATCATATTTCATGACATAATCCTAGTACAAGGTTATATATATATTTTGTATTAACAAAAGTAGTAGTTAAAATGAAAGCCTTGATGTAAGCTTAAGTCTGTCACATGTTCATAACATGAAAATTTCTTCTTTGGGTTGAAACTTTCAATGATTGTTCTCAGCTCAGAGGTGATTTCATTGGAAAACAGGAGGGAAAATCTCAAAACTGGTTAGTGAGTTATTGGTGAGGGAAGAACTTCAAAGTTTCAAGATATAAAATTTTTTCTTGCTATTCTAAAAAAAATGCACATAGTTTTTGTTGGTAGGTGACAGGAACTGAGAATAAAGAAAATATGAAAATGTTCTGATTTGAAAAATCACTGCTGAGCAGGCCCTGTTAGCATATGGCAAAATGTTATGTCTTATTAAAGAAGCCCTATCCCCTTTGTGACATCCTAGGATATTCTTTCCCAGCTTGACCTGCCCGAACAATTTGCAAATGGCAGAGTGCAAGTGTCGCATCGATTCACAGGATTTAGCTCTATGTGTAAGAATTTAAATTAGGGTATGTCTGCACTGCATTTTAAAAGCTGAGGCAGCAAGTCTCAGAGTCCAGGTCTACAGACTCAGGCTCACGCTGTCAGGGGCGGCTCTAGCTTTTTTGCGGCCCGAAGCACAGCAGGCTGGCTGCCTTTGGTGGCTTGCCTGCGGGAGGTCCCCAGTCCTCCGGATTCAGCGGCTTGCCTGCGGGAGGTCCGCCGGTCCCGCGGCTTCGGCGTATCCGCCGACGAATTGCCGACGAATCCGCAGGACCAGCAGACCTCCCGCAGGCAAGCTGCCGAAGGCGGCCTGACTGCTGCCCTCGCAGGGACCGGCAGGGCGCCCCCCCGCGGCTTGCCGCCCCAGGCATGTGCTTGCTGTGCTGGTGCCTGGAGCCGCTGCTGCACGCTATGGTGCTAAAGATAACTAGATAGTCAGACTTGGGCTCCACCTTGTTGCTGCTGGTTTTAAAACAGTGTAGATATACCCTTAGTTCCTACCATTATAGCTACTTATTTTCCAGATGTATTGTTGCTCTTTTAGCCCACTGCTGCAGAAAAATGTCTTGATACTGAAATTAATAGAAAACACAAAGCTTTAAATTTGCCACTTCTGCCACAGTGAGTTATTAGAGAGGGTGATGTAATATCTTTTATTGGACCAACTTCTGTTGGTGAGAGAGAGACAAGCTTTTGAGCTACACAGAGCTCTTCTTCATGTCTGGATATCTACACAGCAATTAGACACCTGCAGTGTGCCAGCTGACTCTGGCGAAGGGGCCATTTAATTGCAGTGTAGACTTCTGAGTTCAGGCTGGATCCCTGGCTGTAGGACCCTGTGAGGTGGAGAGAGTCCCAGAGCTCGGGCTGCAGCCTGAGCCTGTTAGTGTATACTACAGTGAAATAGCCCCACAGCGTAAGCCCCAGGAGCCAGAGTCAGCTGGCATGGGCCAGCTGCGGTTTTCTTTGCGGTGTAAATATACACCAAGTGTTACAGTTAAATGCAAGGTGGAACAGATTGTTTAGCATAAGGAGTTAGCACATATTCTAAGGGACCATTCAAGGTAGAGTGGCCCAGTAACACTTCTACAGTCATAGGACCAAAAAAAAGGGGGTAGCGGGCTACAGAATGTGGCAATAAGTCATAAATTCAGTGTGACTATTCCGTCCATGATTTTTAGTGTCTATCAGAGTCATGAATTCCATCTCCCAGGCCCATCTTTTGAAAGTGTTGTGCAGGTTTTCCATTCCTGACGAAGAGCTCTGTGTGGCTCAAAACCTTGTTCTCTCTCTTTCACCAACAGAAGTTGGGTCTCTTTAATATCCTGGGACCGACACTACAACTACACTGCATACATCAGTGAGTTATGAAAATTAAACCCCAGAACTAATCAAAATTAGGTGTGTACTACAAAGTCTGGTTCAGATCACTTAAATTCTAGAATGCATGAGCTTTTTATGTGTCTTGTTTTCTTTTAAAAAGCCAAGGAAATGCAAAGCAATATTAATAATAATAGTTCAGTGTTAAGATTATGTATTTAAACAAAAAGTCAAGGGGTAGAGATGTTAAGGTTCTCATATAATGCTCATTTATCCATACTGTCTCCATATTGTATTTTGGAAATTAGTTACACATCTACTGTTAAATGTAGTTTATGTAAATATATACAGCATGTACAATGTGACTGATTTAAATGTCACTTTGAGAATCTTATTTTTTCCCTGTCTTGTTTTTTTTGTTTGTTTGTTTAACTATGGAATGCTAACACTGTATTAACTAAATTCAAAAAGCCCATTCCTATCTTCCTCTGAAAACTGGGGTATGAAATAACCATTATATTTATACACTATTGTTCATGCATGATGACTAACTCATGAATTGCAGGATACACTGGATTCATGTGTGCACAATCCAGTCTAATGGATAAAAGTTATTGCTTTAAAATACAATGTAGTAATGACGGGCATGTTTCCCTGGCAGATTAGCTCAATTGTTTTCTCCTTATGTGATTGTGTAGCCATTGCAGTCATATGAAGTACATGGCTTAAACTGGTGGGGCTACTGGCAGAGTGTTGTGAGGTCCTCAGCTCTGCATCGGACTCACCTCATTCTTTTGGTCCACCAGAGCGTGGATCTGATAATCCTAATATGGGGTATTATGGGTTATTTTTACAGGAATGAGAGTGAGCTGTTGAGTCGGGATGAGAAGAGTCTTTTAGTCAGCATTGTGTCAATTGATCATTTTTATTTCCTATTCTAATTTTGTACATTTTTTTAAGACTATGGGTTAGTACATATATTAATCAGATATAAACACAAAACTGTGCAGAGGAAATTGAGACCTTTCTTTTTAATTCTGGAGGAGAAATGGCTATTCATACATTCACTTTTCTGGAAACAAGATGTATGTAATACATGAGTGATGTAGTATGAGATGGAGGGGAGAGGACAAGAATAATTGTAGTATAATCATGTGGTCACATGGGTTAGCTATTACCTGAACATTTAAAAAAAACCAGTAAATTCCACTATTGTTTTCTGCTGCACAGCGTAGCTATCACTGTTGGTTGATATTAGCTCGTCTCAATGAAATATGCATTGGGGCTTGCTGTGGATATTTTTGTGTATTTGACATCTCTTATTTACCACCACAAACTGAACAATGCATCCAGATTGGATGGTCCCATCCACTTATTCTTATCCATGTCTTACATTCATTTTGAAGTAGTCTCTCTCTTAAGGCCAATGAAATTAGCCTTGGATTTAGCTAGTGGGCGGTTTCCTCCTCCACATTCTTGGGAACAGCTGGGGGTTATTGAAAGCCCGTGATAGATTGTCTCCCTGCACTCGGTTCTGGTGTCTAGCCCTACCCTGGCCTGGTGCAGCAATTAACAGGGGAAGTTTGGCTTTGCCCCTGTATCCCTGGGCTGCAGCATGCTCACTTGCTCTGTCATGATGGCACACATGCAATCTGGTCAACATTAGGAGCGGTGGAAGTCTGAAGCATGCTCAGTGAGGATGGAAATCTTGAGAGATTTTAGTTTTGAAAATCCAGGTCTCTACTGAACATATGCAAACTGAAATTTTTTTCAAAAGCTTATAACTTGTGATTTTTCCAAAGGTTTATAACTTGGCTAAATATGGGTGGGTTTTTACAGAGACAACAAAAGACACATCTCTGACACAAAGGCCATCCGTTGCTAGGGTGACCAGATGTCCCTTTTTAAAGGGACAGTCCCAATTTTGGGGAGTTTTTCTTATATAGGCACCTATTACCCCCACCCTGTCCCATTTTTTCACAGTTGCTATCTGGTAACCCTATCCCTTGCCAAGTTTCACATTCCTGATTCAGAGCATTGGAGGTGTTGGAGCTTTCTAAGTAAAAAGTCACCAGAATTTTTTAACATGGGCAAAACAATGTATTTTTTCCTAGCCTCTTTCTTAGAAATGACTGAACTTTTTTGACTGAAATTAAAAAAAAAAAAAATCAGTCTGAGGCAGATGTTGCACATTTCAGGTGAAATGGTTAAAAGTTTGGCAAAGATATAAGCAACTGAAAACAGTGTCTTATAATGGGAAATGTTGGGCAACCTTAATAATAAACGGTGCTCCCAGCCACTCATTATAATATCATAATTGGCCGATCCAGTGGTGTTAAGTGCTCCTAAGTCAGGTTTATAAGAATGCTCAGTGTATTAGATATTTTCACATCTTTCTCACACACTGACTATTGTACATATATATTTCAGTATTCAGAATGTAGAAATGGGCCTACATGGGAAGTCCACCTAGTCTGGTATACTGCCTTAGAGGCTGGCTCTGGATGGTTAATAAGTTGTAGAAACTTTGGGCCTGATTTTACAGTAGAACCTCAGAGTTACAAACAGAGTTACAAACTGATTGGTCAACCACACACTTCATTTTGAACCGGAAGTACACAATCAGGCAGCTGCCAGGGGTGGCGGGGGTGGGGGGAGGTGGACAACACAGTACAGTACTGTGTTCAATGTAAACTACTAAAAAAATTAAGGGAAAATTAAAAAAAAAATTGCCAAGATAAGGAAAGTTTCTGGGCTTGTTTCAGATAAATTAAGATGATTAAAAGCAGCATTTTTCTTCTGCATAGTAAAGTTTCAAAGTTGTATTAAGTCAGTGTTCAGCTGTAAACTTTTGAAAGAACAGCCATAGTGTTTTTTCCAGAGTTACGAACAACCTCCATTCCCGAGGTGTTTGTAACTCTGAGGTTCTACTGTCCTTGCAAATACAGTTGAAGTTGATATGAGCTGCAGGTGCTCATCCCCTCTGAAAATAAAATCCCTTCATATGTAATTGCCTATCTTAATTTGCTTCTGTTGCACAGGTTAATAAGGACAAAAGCAGATCACAAGCCCAAGTGCAAAAAATAAATGAAGTGTTTTGTGCTTAAAAAGTGAGAAAACAAAAAAAAATAGCATAGGATAAAAACATCAATGTGATGAAGTGGGACTGTTGTTAATGTCTCCTCTGAATACTATGTGGTGCCTCAGTTTCCCCTATGCATTCTTTAGTCTCCAGCATGCATAAATGGTTGACACTCTATCTCCTGGCAACAAATGACTGGGGCCCTTCCCCCCTGCAAGGGGATGGCTAAAGGTGAACAAAGAGATCAGGTGACCTCCTGGCCTGGGAAAGAGACAAAGGCCAGAAAGGAGGGGCAGGAGGGGGTTGGAGTTGGGAGCTGGCTGGGGACAGGAAGTGAGGACAGATGGGGTTGTCTGGCTCGCTGGGCCCCAGAATGGACCCAGCTGAGGGGTCCCATTCTTTGTACCAATAAGCTCTTTTTAGACCCTGTTCCTGTCATCTAATAAACCTCTGTTTTACTGGCTGGCTAAGAGTCACATCTGACTGCGAAGTGGGGGTGCGGGCAGGACCCTCTGGTTTCCCCAGGACCCCGCCTGGGCGGACTTGCTGTGGGAAGCGCACGGAAGGGCAAAGGATGCTGAATGCTCCAAGGTCAGACCCAGGAAGGTGAAGCCGTGTGAGCTTCTTGCCCTAAAGACAGTCTCCTCCAAGGGAGAGGAGGTTTCCCAAAGTCCTGACTGGCTTTGTGGGGAGCAGTGCCAGAGCATCACCCGGGGACTCGGTGACAACCAGCAAATAAGGCTGGCAGTTAAAGGGTATGTACCTGAAGCAGCAGAATGTCTGTTAGAGATAAGAGCACCCCCTAGTCAGCTGAAGTCTTGTGTCTCAGTTTCTAATTATTTGTTTTCCCACATGTCAAAAGGTTTGTACTTTTAGTATACTGTATATCATGTTGCATGATTGTTACATCTGAGAAATCATAACTCTGGTCTTACTGGGCATGTGAATTGGTTGCAGAATCAGTGATGTGATTAACTACAGTATATCAAAATGTAGTAACAGCTCGTAATTTGACAAATTATCCATTGAGGAACCATATTTATGAGTTATAAACTTGGATTGGTTAAATATCTATATTATGTTAAACTCATCGCTGTCATTCCTGGATTATACATTGGAAATTCCTAAATCCAAATTTGTTAATGTTAGTCAAAGAGAAGTGATTATCAGGAAATAAATTCGTATGTGTTTCACAATAAATATTTTCTTAACTAGCACATTATAAGGCAAAAAATTGTAACAAGAGCACCTTAGTATAAGGAATGTTCATTAGGTCAGCCTTTTCACTAATTTTACTGAAGGTGCTGGAACCTAGCTTCTCATAATAAGCACTTAATAGGCTGGTTATATCAGACGCATATAACTAAATTTCTCAGGGTATCAGAATTCTTTAATAAAACTTATGAGGATTTTAATTTTTTGATTCCTCAGGTACTGCTAGTAGAAAATATGGTATAGGTAAAATGCTTACTCTGTAAAACATAATAAATGAAGCCTTTCTGTGAATTTCTCAGTAATCTGTTTTTCAATTTGGAGATGTTGCAAAATTAGTGGAAGTAAAGTTACACAGTTTTTCTCGATTTTGGGTAGCTTAGATGCTTATAATACATTTAAGTGCATAGAAACACAAATTGTTGCCAGAATTCATTATTCACAAGTATTTGATGACAAGTCCCACTGACTAAGATACTTTGTGGTGAATAGAGTCAATGTTAAATGTTTTAGAAGAGAAAATTGGGAAACATGAATATTTCAGGATTTAGCCATGATGAAACAGTCTTGTACCTGACACATTTTACTTTGTAGAATTAATGAAAAAATATTGGTCACTAGTGTGATAACACGTTTTGTATTACGAAGATCTACACAGATGGTCTCCAGCATACGAACCTGGTAATATATCGTCTTGACCCCATCTGGAAACTAAAGCATCTTTTTGTAAACCATCAATGTTTTCTCTCTTGCAACAAAAGTATTAAGTGACCCACGACACCAGACTGTATTAGTACTCAGTGACCAATTGTAACCTTTATTGTGCTTCTTATTGTGTCCAACAGTGTAGATTTGGGCTGCACTGCTTTGATTGCAGAGAAAATGTTTGAAAAGACAAATGTCAAGGCTTTTTGAACAGAGTTTAGATCACTGACATTCAATAAGTTATCAGAGATGTTAGCACTTTGTCCTGTCACCTCTTCTTTAGATTCATGTCCTTGACTAGAGAAAACCAGTGGGGAAGGACTGGGTCCATTTCTGGTGGAGATTCAGTGCATTCATTAACAAGTGCTGGCTTCTCTTGAGGAAGCTGTTGTGTGTCTTTGTCTCAAGAAATGTGCTTGATATTAACAATCCAAGTAACTATCTGCCAGTATCACATGTTTGTGTTGGGTTGAGATCACAGAGGAAATTATTCTGAAGTACCAAGTTGATCTCCTTGACTTTTGTCAATCTAATTACAGAAACTGCACTTTTGGCACTTGTAGACTACTTCTGGTAATGGATAATAAACAGCAGACATACTCAGTCAAAGATTTCAATATAATCTCTGCCATTTCTTGCACTCAGCCTTTATCTGTGGGTCTCAAACTTTTTTACTGGTGACCCCTTTCACACAGCAAGCCTCTGAGTGCGACCCCCTAATAAATTTTAACACACTTTTTTATATATTTAACCCATTATAAATGCTGGAGGCAAGCGGGGTTTGGGGTGGAGGTTGACAGCTCGCGACCCCCTGAGGAGTCCCGACCCCGAGTTTGAGAACCCCGACCTATATCCTCAGTTTCATGTCTGAAATCTCACCCAGCTTGCTCTTTTCCAAGCTCCAGTCTCTGTTGGGCACTGCATAAACCACTTGGACACACAACTGGGTTGGATTTATTAGTTTAAGGTCGACTCTAATATTGTGACTCTACAGCAGGGAAGAACAGTTGAAAGCATATTTCGATTCTGAAGAGTTGGGGATATATAAATTACATCATGCTGTTTTGCAGGTCTGGTCCTTTTGTGTATTCAGTCACATCTGCTTGCTTTAGAGTTAAAAATAGTTTTTTATTGCTTTTTGCTTCCCTGAGCCCTGCAGAGCTTAGAGTGTGAGCTGGAATCTTTCTACACCATAAATAGAATTGCTTACTAAATTCCAGTCTGTCACATTTTTGCAAACCTGTTGAATGCTCTTGGAGTTCCACAAGTGTCAGTATAGCCCAGGGGTAGGCAACCTATGGCACATGTGCCGAAGGCGGCACACGAGCTGATTTTCAGTGGCACTCACATTGCCTGGGTTCTGGCCACCAGTCCGTCGGGGCTCTGCATTTTAATTTAATTTTAAATGAAGCTTCTTAAACATTTTAAAAACCTTATTTACTTACATACAACAATAGTTTAGTTATATATTATAGACTTATAGAAACAGACCTTCTAAAAACGTTAAAATGTATTACTGGCACTTGAAACCTTAAATTAGAGTGAATAAATGAAGACTCAGCACACCACTTCTGAAAGGTTGCCAACCCCTGGTATAGCTTAATTTGGTCTGCAGAACATTTATTACAGGAGATGACACTTGAGAAGGAGAACACAGTTGGGGAGACTGATCCTATATTCAGAATGTAGGGCTGGCAGTTAGAAAAAAATGTATTTGTAAACTGAACACATTTGATTGGTAAATTAATTTTTTGAAATACAATAAACATGAAAACCCATAGTGCTGTGTTGAGAAGCGTTCCTAGATTTTTCAAAGGCTGGCATTCCCTGCACTGGGTCCCCTCCTCAGACATTTTTCCTCCTCATCCACCTGTATCAACTCTGCGCTTGAGTCCTTGATCTTTCTTTCAAGTAAGCAACCAAAAGTATTTTTCAACAACCATAAGGTGTGCTGCTCTGCTTCCAGTTATCCTCTGACCAGGGCAGGGCTCAAATTTATACAGATAAAAACAAATAAAATAACAAATAAATAACCAAAAAAAACCCCACAAATAAAAATCACCAGCTGGCAAATTTTAACTCTTTTTATTCCAGACTGTTTGTCAACACCCTTTTTTGCCACAGCTTTTATAATGGTGTGTTCCAAACATTAGTGTCTGTCCCTGCCTGTTGCACAGTCCATTTGAGCTCATTTGCTAAAGGAAGTGGGGCTGGACAAAAGAAATTTAAGTAGTTGGGTTTTTTTTTGTCTGCCTTTAAGATTTTTCTTTTTCTGTTTTTATATCTCTTGAGAAATAAAGTTCAAGTTTCTGGTCAGAGAGGAGTAGAAAAATGACTACATTTTGATTCTTCTTGTGATGCTGTACAGTTTCTTTTAGAAACTACTGTCATAGAATTTTGTAAGTCTTACATTTGAAATCTTCTTAAATGACAATCAAGGGTGGTTGTCCTCATTTTTATTTTTTACTTTCACTTTAAAAGGGTAGTTGGGGCCCAGTAATAGCCCAATATAGATCCATTTAAAAAAATTGGGATGTTTTTAGCAGGGCATTGGAGCTGTGCTCCGGCTCCACTCCAGCTCCAGGCAAAAACCTGCAGCTCCAGAGCTGCTCCACGCTCCAGCTCCGGGCTCTTCTCCAAAGCCCTGGTTTTTAGGAACCTTTGTGGGGCACTCTGCCTACATAGGAATAAGTCTAGATCACAGGCTCTTTCATGGTAGCAATAGGGGGAGAGACCCCCAACTATTAAAAAGTGAAGCTGTTCAGCACAGTTTTGGCAGAGTAAGGGAGCAGCACTAGAAGCCCTTTATGGACAGCAAGAATTGTGGTGTGCAAGAGACAGTACTCCACCCCCAAGACCTTCAGTTTTCCTCCTGACACTCCGTGACAAGTTCCCTTTGCTTTACCAAGAGGTGCACACAGAATCATAGCAGCAAGACTCTTCAGGAGATTGCTTGTCAACAGGAGTGTGAGCCGGGGCGCGGGGCCCTGAGTCTGCTGTGGGAGGGGCGGTGGCAGCGGCTCACACTCCCGGGATCCGCAGAGCCCAAGCACGGCGATGGAGGATCCGGGGGGCACACAGGGACTGCCTCCCGCATCTGATGCAGGAGTCCCCCTGCAGCCCAGGCAGGTGCGCCCCCCCGGCTTCCCCGTCACTGCGCTCGGGTTCTGCAGCTCCCGGAAATGTGAGCCGTCGCTGCTGCTGCCCCTCTCGCAGCTCCCCCTGTCCCACTGCCTCAGCACTCCACGTGGAGTTTTGCCTCCACGTGGAGCCAGCGTCTGACTGGCATGGGCCTGGTAAGGGGAGTCCCGGGGGCAGTCAGGGAGCAGGGGGAGGGTTGGATGGGTCGGGAGTTCTGGGGATCCTGTCAGGGGACAGGGAGTGGTTGGATGGGGCGTGGGGGTCCCTGGAGGTCTGTCTGGGGGTGGGGGGTGGATAAGGATTGGGGCAGTCAGGGGACAGGTAGGGGGTAGGGTCCTAGGGGGGCAGTTAGGGTGGGGGGGTCAGAGGAGGGGGCAGTCAGGGGACAAGGAGCAGGGAGGCTTAGGTGGGGGTGGGTTTCTGGGGGGCAGTCAGGGGACAAGGAGTGGGGGGGGGGAGGTTGGGGGTTCTGACCGGGGTAATCGGGGTGGGAAGTGGGAAGGAGTGGATGGGGGCGGGGCTAGGGCAGGGCTCTCCCCTCTTTGTTGAAATATGGTAACCCTAGGCGAGCGGGGAGCCGGGGGGCACATGAGGGCTGGTGCTCACATACATCCACTGCAGCCTGCAGGAGCCCCTGGGGGGGACCGGGCTGCAGCCTGGGCAGGAGGGGCAGGGGGGCGCCGCCGCCGCCTTTGCAGGGCTGCTGCCCCCCTGCACCGCGCTGGCTCCTCCATGGCTGGGGCTCGCTGCTGCCGCAAGTGGGACACTCTGGCTCTCTGGTGCCTCCAGAAGGCAGCTCCTCTCTGCTGAGCTGCTGCAGTGGCCCAAGCCCGGCAAAGCCAGTGAGTGGACTCGGGGCAGGGGCCACCTGGGTAGGCTGGGGAGGGCTCGTGGGGGGGGAGGGCTGTGCATCTTCCAGGGGTGCTCAGGGGGCGGGGAGGGGGGAACCTTGTCTGGGGTGCAGACCCTGGGCATGGCTGGCCCCTGGGATCTATAAAGGCTTGTTGAGATTTGCCCTCAATGAACCAATGTGCAAGGAGGGGGGTGGGGGCGCAAGGTGGAAGTTTCGCCTAGGGTGCAAAATATCCTTGCACTGTCCCTGCCCCAGGGGGTGCGTGCACCCCAGGTTAAGAACCACTCAACTAAACTGATCTGCATTTTAATTTAATTTTAAATGAAGCTTCTTAAACATTTTTAAAAACTTATTTACTTTACATACAGCAATAGTTTATAGACTTCTAGAGAGAGACCTTCTAAAAATGTTAAAATGTATTACCGGCACACGAAACCTTAAATTAGAGTGAATAAATGAAGACTCGGCACACCACTTCTGAAAGGTTGCCGACCCCTGGTGTAGATTCTGAAGCCCTAGATAAACAAACCTACTAACTTGAGGATCTGCTAACTTGAGTTTTACTAACCCTGGGCTTACATTGCTGTGAAGACATACCTTAATTATCTCTACCTTTTATGGATCAGATCCAAGATCCAGTATATTCAATGGAAATATAAGATTGTCAATTACTGTATTGGTCTTGGAAAGAATACTCTGAGACGACATCACCTCAAATTTGGTTCAAACTTTAGGTTTTGTTTTTTAAAAAGTTACAAAATATAAACATAGACGTTTATAGGTGTTTTTCATATTCCCCAATAGTGTTTGCAGTCCAACTTTTAGAACAGTGAAAACTTGAAAGTGAAACTAGTGTCACTGATTTTTCACTGTCCTCAATGAAATGAAGATACAAATTAACAGCAGAAAATTAATCAAAAAACAAAACAAACAAACACCCATCTAAAATAGTGAGAAGTGTATTGGAATTTTAAAACTTTCAATTCCAGTGCAGTAGAATCTCAGAGTTACGAACATCAGAATTATGAACTGACCAGTCAACCACACCCTCATTTGGAACTGCAAGTATGCAATCAGACAGCAGTAGAGATAAAATAAAAAAGCAAATATAGTACAGTGCTGTGTTAAGCGTAAACTACTAAAAATAAATAAAGGGAAAGTTTTAAAAATATTGACAAGGAAAGGAAACTGTTTCTGTGCTTGTTTCATTTAAATTTGGACGGTTAAAAGCAGCATTTTTCTTCTGCATAGTAAAGTTTCAAAGCTGTATTAAGTCAATGTTCAGTTGCAAACTTTTGAAAAACCACCATAACATTTTGTTCAGAGTTATGAACAACCTCCATTCCCGAGGTGTTCATAACTCTGAGGTTCTACTGTAACCTAAAGTGTTGATAACACAGACAAGGGATACATTGGTTTTTCAATACTTAAGTTATGACTCGAGAGAGGCAATTGCTTGACCAGCCTCCAGATTTAGACGGCGAAATGAAATTGTAGCGGAATCAACACTTCCTTTGTTCTCATCCAGTTTGAAACCTTTAATAAATACTATACAGTGGACTTTCTCAAGAGAAGCTCTGATGAGGAGTTCTGAAGTGGTATAATTGCTTAAGCACAGAGATGGCTACTGATTTTTGTTTTTTAAAGCAATCATAACACAATTGCTTGATTTATTAGCTTTTAAAGTTAACTTTTCACTGAGTCTCAGAGCTACTGATTTCTAAAGTCATATAGCTGGAACTTAATCAAAAAGAGACTTGTTCTGCTGGTAGGTTGGGAGAAAATCACAAGTTGATGGAGATCATATGTCATTAATACCATTGTCACCAGTGTGTCCTTTTTGACACTAGTGTTGCCCCTCTGCTGAGCAGTAGCACAATTACAGGGCCTCGCAGATTGGCTCCTAGTGGAGGAGAAATAGAATATGCCCATGTCACCAAAGTGAAACATGCTTTATTTTCACATGGCACACGAGTCTTGGAAGAGAGAAATTTGCAAATGGCATACATACAATCCCTTCTTCCAGAAATCTCAGCCCACACACTAATGACAGGTTTCCAGGAAGCAACTTTGCACCAAGAGCTGATCCTAGCAGAAAGCCAGCCTTTCTTGCTGCTGGCAACAACTTCCTCTACATAGGACCCTTGCATTAGCAAACTAAATGATGACTCCTCCCGTTATATCATTATTTATGTTACAGAAACATCTAGGAATCCTAATCAAGGATCCAGTTATGCTAGGTACTATATGGACAAGAAACATCTAGGAATCCTAATCAAGGATCCAGTTATGCTAGGTACTATATGGACAAGAAACAGAGATGACAGTCCCTGCCCCAGAGAGCTCATCTGTATTTCAGATAGGACTCAACAGGTAGATGAAAGACCAACAGGAGTTAGGATGTGGGGGTGGAAGAAGTAAAAATAAAACTGAGTTTAGCAGAAAAAACAGAAGTTACTGCCCCTAAGGTTGATGGTATTCAACCACCTTTGGCAATCAGAGTTTATAACTTAGGTTCTTAGAGTTCTAGCTAGACCAACTGCTGTGTTCAGAGTAGTAGTTCTCAAACTTTTTCATGCTGCGACACCCTTCAGGCTCACCTCTGTTAATGGAACCCTCAGGTGTTTCAGAGATGGGGATGTCTCAACATTTTAAGTGGCTAAAACAGGTTGGATCTTGCCCCCAGGTGGAGAGGCATGAGAGGATCAGATGCATCCCCAGGGGTTAGGAGGCCATGCAGGAGATGCAGAGTGACCCCACCCTATACTGACCCCCCACTGACTGGCTCCTGTCCCCGGGGGATGGCTCTGCTCTGGGTATTGCAACCTGGCACCAGCATATGGATTCCTGTCACAGTACTGCTCAGATTTGTCCTGGTCCCCTTGATGGGGAAGGCTGGGCCAAATTTGAGTGAATGGTGTTGGGACCCCATGTGCCAGGAACCAGGTAACAACGGGGAGTGGGGAGCCAGCCCTGTGGGATGGGAACCACAGGAGTCTTGCGACCTCCTTGTTACCTTTTAGGGCACAACCCACAGTTTTGGAAATGCCGGTTTAGAGAATCGGATATTAGCAGGGTTAAGAAGGTGTTTCACCATCTACGCCTGGCTAGAAAGAGGTGCAGCCTTATCTTTTGGATGCGGATCATCCATGTGGTTAAATCTTACATTGATTTGGAAACTGAAGCTGTTGCTTGAGTTGACTGCCCACTTGGTAATCAGAGTGTCTTGTAAAGAACACGACACCTGTGCTGAAAGATTTACTCTGGTTACCTGTGAGCTTCCAGATAGATTTTAAGATGTTGCTTTGGACCTTATAATGCTCTAAAAAGCCAGTCATAACTCTGCTTGAAGGTCTACCTTTCTATCCCCATGATGCACTGCTACTGGTATGGTTAGCAGTGACACTGATGCTGGTTCGCTCTGTGTTCCACCTCATGGGGATGCTGGCAAGATTTTCTCCAAAGAACCCTAGGCCTCTGGAATGCCTTCCTGCCTCTGGTCTCAGATAGCTGGTTTTGCTTATTGATTTTCAGGGCACACACTACAAGCACTATTTGCTTTGCCTGGTATTTTGGGGAGACTGAAGGGAGCGTGCTGGCCTACGTGTTGGAGTGTGTTCATTTACAGCTACTGGTTGGTAGAAGGGGTGATTGAAATTTGTTTTTGATTTTGTGATTATTTTTTTTTTAAATAATTGGCAGGGTACTTGGAATCTAAGTGCTCCTTAATTTTCTAAATTGGAAGAAAATAAATTATAGACTAAGACTAAAGAACTGAAAGCTTATCCTATACTACTTAGTACAAAGCAGTTTTAAAAATCCTGTTCAATACCTGCTGCTGTGCCATTTTGAGAGGAGCTCTCTAGCCTTGGAAAATTCTACTTGCTCACTCACCTGAAGAGCATATACGTGTTTTTTAAAGATTGGGTTAATTCTCATTAATTTTTTCTATAATCATGGTAAGGATTGGGAAGTGGATTTTGTCTAGACTGGTAGATGTTCACTGAAGTCTTGTAAGGCTGGCTTAAGGAATAGGACAGCTATTGTAGGTAGTAGGGATTCCTGTTACCATGCATGTTTTTAAAGAGTTTGTTGCAAAATGAAGGGTAGCTGGTTTCATGAATTTTCTTTTGCAGCTGTACTGGGACAAAAACCCAAAACAAGTGAATAATCCTCTGGTCCTACAATAAAACTTCCATTTTATTGCTGATAGTTCCAGTACTATTACTCTTTAAATAGCTATAACATTTTGTAAACTTTTTGATTTTGTGAAGTCAAACCTAAAAAATTAGTCAGGGTGAATGCGTAAACAAGATAATATTTATTCTGATTATATATTAATGATGTATAAAGGAAGCTGCTTATCTTTTAAAAATGTGTTTGAACTACATTTCCTGGTTGGTGGTGTATATTTAGATCATATAACTGAACAACAATGTTGTGAAACTGTCCTTAACTGGTTATCTCATGTCTACGTTTAAATTTGAAGTTAATATATTCCACTTAATTTTAGAGGCTTCTTTTTTTGGAGGGGGGGGGGTAATTAAAACCTCAAGCTTTCTTTCTTGCACAGGAAACTTCCTAATTTTTTTAATCATCCCTTAGAAATACGAAAGAAACATGTATTTTGTATATTAAGGGATCATTTATCTTAGTAGTAATATCTAAAGTGAACATTTTGTTGGCTATTGTTTCTTACCCAAAGCGAGTATGTCCGCACAGCATTTTGGAGTGAGCTTCGCAGCCTGGGTCAAAAGACTGGCCAGCGGGTTCAGCTAGTGCTGTAAAAATAGCTGTGTAGACACAGTGCTTTGAAGTTGTGGCTCAGCCTGAGGCTCTGGCTCGAAAGCCTAGGGAGGGGATGGCTTCAAAGCTCAAATTCTAGCCCATGACGCAACTTCAAAACACTGGCTGTGCCACTATTTTTAAAGTGCTAGCGTGAGCCCTGCTTCCCTGAGTCTTTTGACCTGGACTGGGATTCTCACACTGAGATGCTATATACTCATACCCTGTAGGTTTCTACACAGTAATCGGTAAGGAAACAAGTTGCATCATGATATCTTATTTATATGAATGACTTAACTTTGAGGGAAGACCGCCTCTTTCCTGTTCACATGAATGTTTGTTGACTTCAAAATACATTTTGCCATTTTATGCTGAAAGGAAAGAGAGGATTTTGAGATCATCTTACTGTAATACAGCACTTTCACATGCACTCTTAAAAGTTTTACTCGTGGTGAACACTGCTTCATTGGACAGCCACATTTTGGCTTTTTGGCTTTCCATTAGCATATGAAATTTAAAGCTAATAGTAAAACAAACCAAAATGAATTGAAAACATACAAGTGCATTCTGAAATGTATATTAGTCCAATTAGTTTATGAAAGCATAAACCGTTGCAATTCAGAATTGCGGTGTCCTAACCTGTCCCACTGAAGTGATTGGAAATTGGATAAGAGTAGATTATTTAGTATGCTGCAATTGTGTAATGAAATACTCGGTTATAATAGATAAATACGTACTTCAGATTATTAGGTATATTTTATTTGGGATAGGTTCTCTGCTCTCATTTACAGTGCTGGAAAACTAGTGTAAGGCATTTAGTATAGATAGAGCTGCTTTGAATTTAAAGCAATATAGCTAAGAATAGAATTTGGCCCCCTCAGCAGATTTGTTATTATTTTTTCTCGGCAAAAAGAATTCTAATCAATAGATCATACAAGTAACAGCAATCCCTCCAATGGCCACCAGAAATAATTCACTAACATAGCTCATGTCCAAATTTATTGTTAGAAGGTCATATGAGAATTACAATAACACAGGGCTGCAGTCTGTTAAAGGGTATGTGACAGTCCCCTGATGTATTCGTATAAACTTCATTTATACAGTGTATAGACCTGGAAATTTTACAACTGGGTTAAATGTATGGTTCTATATTACTCAAGCAGAAGCTAGTTTAGGCTTACCGGTACATTAGGGGAAAAAAGTGCGGCCTATACTCGGGACAATACGGTATATCTCAACCCTTGAAGAATGACTGGTTGTATTTCTGGGGCAATGAGTATATTTTAAAAAATACGAAAGGTTGATTATCCATTATGGTTAAATCTTGATAATCACTTGTCATTAAAGTTCTTGAAACACAGCCATAAATGGATAGTATTTTATTCATTTCTATTCAGTTTTGAAAAAATGAACACACAATACAGCTATAGCCTTTCACCATACCCAGTGTAAATCGTAGGTATATCATGAAAAACTTCAAATGTCAGACAAACTTAAGTTATGCTATACATTGTTCCAGTAGGACACTGGTGAGCCAGTGTTTCATATATACAGGGGCGGCTCTAGGGATTTTGCCGCCCCAAGCACGGCAGGCAGGCTGCCTCCGGCGATTTGCCTCCGGAGGGTCCGCTGGTCCCGCGGCTTCGGTGCCTGCGGGAGGTCCTCCAAAGCCGCAGGACCAGCGGACCCTCCGCAGGCAAACCGCCGGAGGCAGCCTGCCTGCCGCCCTCGCGGCACTGGCAGAGCGCCCCCCGCAGCTTGCCACCCCAAGCACGTGCTTGGCGTGCTGGGGCCTGGAGCCGCCACTGCATATACACAGAGTAAAAAGAAACGTACAAAAACTTCTTAGACACAATGGTGTGGGCCACTATGTATACAATGTTGTGATTATTCTAATTTCACAGTTTGTGTGTTACCAGAGATACTGTAATCTTTTTACAGTTCGCTAGAAACAAGTTCCATATTTTGTAAAAGTCTTATACTTTCTCTTTTAGATAAGTCATTCTCTAACTGAGCAAAATCCCATTACTTTTAGTCCACATCTTGGGTGTAACATGGTTCTGCCATCATAGTGATTTTATATTTCTCAGCTGGAGATAAAGTTGTGGTATGTGCAAAAACATTTGCATTTGTTGCTTAGTCCTCATATCCTCAAGTATGCAGAGTAGATCTAACCCATCTTTTGAGGATTATTTTCCATTGTGCCAGGGGCGGCTCTAGACATTTTGCCGCCCCAAGCACGGCGGCATGCTGCGGGGGGCGCTCTGCCAGTCGCCCACCAGAGCCGCGGGACCAGCGGACCCTCCGCAGGCACGCCTGCGGGAGGTCCACCGGAGCCGTGGGACCATTGGACCCTCCGCAGGCATGCCGCGGAAGGCTGCCTGCCTGCCTGCTGCCCTCCCGGCGACCGGCAGAGTGCCCCCCGCGGCTTGCCGCCCCAAGCACGCGCTTGGCGTGCTGGGGCCTGGAGCCGCCCCTGCTTTGTGCTCATCCTACTGGTTCAGAGCAGCTATATATGTGGGCAACCTAGTATGATGTACAAGAATGCCATAGTATGTGTTTTTTTTCCTGCAAAAAGTGCTCTTATAAGACCAGTGCAACAGCTATGTTTAAACATGCTGAGATGTCACTAGTTTGCTGAAATGAGTCCTGCCACTTATGAATTTTGTATTTGAGATCTAAAGCAGTTGTACAGAATTGAGACCATTGTCACTCATTTCAGATTCAATTTAATTAGTAACTGATACGTGAATGATCTTTTTATAGCATCTAATTGGCTAACTAATGCACTCTGAAAGTGACTAAGCTGAATATACTGATAATAATTCTTTGAGTCCTTGCTCATGTCCATTCCATATTAGGTGTGTGTGCTTGCCACATGCACCAGTGCCGGAAGTTTTTCACTTAGCAGTATCCTTAGGGGACTGGCTCTGGCGCCCTCTGGAGTGGTGCCTGCATGGCGCAATATAAGGGGCGGCACCGGCTCTCCCTGCAGACCCTCAGTTCCTTCTTGCCACCAGTGACGGTGCTGGAATCTCTGCTGCTTCGGCTAGTGCTGTTTTATTTTCAGTTCTTGCGAACTTTGAAAACCTGTAATACAGTTGTACTTAGTTGTTCTTAGTTACCCTTAGTAGTAGTTCTCAACTCTTCATTAGTCCCAAACAGAACTCAGCCAGGGGACCGGGCATGCCCTAGTCCCCAGGCTTGAAGCCCTGTGATCGCTGCAAACGGCCTAAGCCCATCAGTGATCCACATACCAGCTGCCTAAGGTGCTTAGGTGAAGGGCACATAAGTTACAAGTGCCGTATCTGCAAGTCCTTCAAACACAGGACGAAGGAGCGCGATATCCGCCTGAAAGCGCTCCTGATGCAGTCGGCACTCACTCCGGCACCAGAGCAGTGGTCCGCCTGACGCCGTCCACAAGCCAGCACCTCCACGGCTCCAGTGAAGAAGCCAAAAAAGACTGTGAGGAGAAGATCTCCTGTTAGGGAAAGCAGAGGGCTGGCGGTGAGCTGCAATCCATTCCGGGCAGCTCAGCACCACCACTGATAATTCTGGGACTGGTCCCGACAGTCTCCAAGAACCTGGTACCAATCCTGGGACTGATCTGATGCAGATCCACTGTACGCCATCGGTGCCAGAGAGCCCAACCAAAGCAATCTCACTCGGACAGGTCGGCTTCAGGATGCAGTGATCGGCAAAGATTGGACAAGAGCCCCACCACTCAGCCTGATCCTGGTTGCCTGGTACCTACCACTCCGCTAGTAGCTCCGGCTCGGAGCAAGATTCCTTGACTGCGGGACAAGCCCCGGAACTGGTGGTATCGACTACATTATCAGCACCGAAACCTGCCCCATGGCTCCAAACGCAGTGGCCTTCACCATGGTACCCATGGAACCCCTAGGGGTTCACCCAACCTTCCCAGTGTCAGGAGCCTCGGTATCCTGTCCCCCTCGGGTGCTTGGAGCTTTAGGGGGTAAGACCCCGCAGGTTCAGGAGGATCCAGGGGAGCAAGCTGCTGGACCACCAATAGACGTGGAGCTTTCCGCAGCATTAGCATCATCCTCGTCATCACCAGATAAGGCTATCATGTGGCCTCTCACCCAGTTCCTCAGGATGACGCCAAGGTGCACCAGGAACTTTTGAATAGGGTCGCTTCTAACCTGGGGCTTCATGCAGAGGAATTGGAAGAGCCCTCAGACTCTGTTTGATGTTCTTTGTTCCTCTGCTCCCGCCAGGGTGGCCCTACCCCCTCATGAAGGGGTTTCCAAAATCACTAAGCCCCCAGTTCCCTTGTGGTCGAGGCGGTTAAACACAAGGGCAACCCAGGGCCACCCCAAAAAATAAAGACGTGAGGAGGCTGGATCTTTCTGGACATAAAGTTTATTAGTCTTCCAGCCTTCAGCGGAGAGTAGCCAACCATCTAGCCCTCCTTGTCTAATGTGACTTCAATATGTGGCAAGCCATGGCCAAGTTTGAAGGGTTGCTCCCCGAGGCTTCCAAGAGGCATTCCGAGCGATCCTTGATGAGGGCACAACTATGGCCAGGACAGCCCTCCAGATGGCATCAGATGCTGTTGATGCTGCTGCCCATACCATGGCTTCCGCTATCTTCATGGGTTGTCCACCAAGGCCTATCAGTCATTTTGGGACCTGCCCTTCGATGGAGGGGGCCTATTTGCAGCGCAAACAGACAACAAATTGCATGGCATCAAGGACTCCCGAACCACCCTGAAAACCCTGGGTCTCCATGTCCCAGCCCTGGCGCATAAGCGGTTCAAACCGCAGCAGCCTCAGGGCCAGGGGAGCCAGCCTCAGCAGGGCCAGCCCCATAAATGAGCCAAGGGTTACAAGCGCCGCCCACCTCCAGCCTCTGCCCACTTGGGCTAGAGCTGTAATAAGCAGGGGCCCAAATGGTCATATTGAGGGTGTGCCTGAGGGTGACCTACCAGACTGTTCCCCCGATCTATCTTTCCCAGTGTTCTCCGACTGCCTTTCACCTTTCCTCCCGGCTTGGACTGCTATAACTTCGGACTGCTGGGTCCTCAGCACTGTGCAACAGGTTATACCCGCCAGTTCCTTTTTACCCTCACACTTCCCAACCATCTTCCAGGTCCCTCTTCAGGGGAACCCCTCTCACAAGAGTCTCCTCATGTTGGAGGTAAAGGGGTTACTACAGCTGGGTGCAGTGGAAGAAGTTCCTCTTGAGTACAAGAACAAGGGGTTCTATTCTGGGTACTTTTTAATCTCAAAGGACAAGCGTGGTCTACAGCCCATCGTGGACCTGCGAGACCTCAGCACGTACCTACAGAAGATAAAGTTCTGCATAGTCTCTCTGGCTTCTGTTATCCCCTCCCTGGATCTGGGAGACTGGTATGCCACCCTCGACTAGAAGGATGCATACTTCCACATAGCAGTCTTTCAAGCACACAGATGCTTCCTCCAGTATATGGTGGGGCCTCATCACTACCAGTTTATGGTGGTCCTGTTCGGCCTGGCGACAACACCGTGGGTGTTTACCAAGTGCATGTTGGTGGTAGCGACTTACCTCAGGCACTGGGGGTATCCAGATCTACCCGTACCTCGACGATTGGCTCGTCAAGGGCGGCTCCAGGTCTCAAATCCAAAGGTATGTCCCGGTGCTTCAAGCCACATGCTGCTCTCTGGGCCTACTGGCGAATGACAAAAAGTCGACGTTAGCAGCAGTGCAGAGGATAAGAGTTCATTGGAGTGGTCCTTGACACTACCTGTGCCAGAGCATTCCTGCCGCTGGAAAAGTGCCACACATTGGCCAAACTCATCGCAGAAGTCTCCGCGTTCCCTCTGACTACAGCCAGGGTCTGTCTGCACCTTCTGGGCCATATGGCAGTATGCACTTGCGTGGTCCATCATGCCAGGCTCTGGATGCGGCCCCTGCAACAATGGCTGGTGATGGTCTATTCCCAGTCCCAAGACCTCCTGGAGCAGATTGTTACCATTCCCCAGGTGATACTTACCTCGTTGAGATGGTGGACCAACCGCAGGACAGTCCTAGAGGGGGTTCTGTTCGACAACCCACCTCATTCTATCGAGTTGGTGTCAGACGCCTCAGACCTTGGCTGTGGGGCACATCTCGGCAACCTCCAGACACAAGAATGTGGTCCCTGGAGGAGGCGCGGTTACACATAAACGTCAAAGAGCTCCAAGCAGTCTGGCTGGCGTGCAGAGTCTTCTTGCCCCACCAGTTGAGCAAGGTGATAAGAGTCCTGATGGACAACAAAGCCTCAATGTACTACATCAAGAGGCAAGGGGGTGTGTGCTCGTCAGCTTTCTGTCAGGAGGCACTCTGTCTGTGGGCCTTCTGCATCAGCCATGAAATCCACCTGGAAGCTTGTCACCTTCCCGGCATCAGGAATACGCTGGCAGACCAACTCAGCAGGGACTTCTTCTCTCACCACAAGTGGTCGCTCCATCTAGAGGTAGCCTGCATGATCTTCCAAAGGTGGGGAACTTCCCAAGTGGACCTATTTACTACCAGACAGAACAGGAAATGCCACCATTTTTGTTCTCGACAGGATCTGAGCAAGGACTCCCTCTCCGATGCCTTCCTCCTGTTGTGATCAGAGAGCCTGATGTACGCATTCCCTCCAATACCACTCATCAGCAGAACCCTGGCAAAGATCAAGAGAGACCAGGCACAGGTTATCACGATCGCCCCGGTGTGGCCTCGACAGCATTGGTTTGGCACGCTCATGAGCCTGTCAGCAGCCCCTCCCCGGCCCCTGTCCCACCAACTGGACTTGCTGTGGCAGGACCACAGTTGGCTCTTACACCCCAACCTCGGGTTCCTCCACCTCTCAGCATGGATGCTGAATGACTGAACCCGGAGGAGCAGACCTGTTTGGAAGGATTCCAACAGGTCCTCTTAGAAAGTAGGAAGCCCTCAAATAGACTGACTTACCTGGCCAAGTGGATGAGGTTTTCCCAGTGGGCATCCTAATGTGGCATCTCTCCCTCACGTTCCTCCATACAGGCTGTCCTGGACTACCTGCTCCACTTGAGGAACCAATGCCTGGCGCACTCTTCCATTAGAGTGCATCTTGTGGCCATCTCCACTTTTCACCTGCCAATCCAAGGACAGACAGTGTTCTCCCATGACATGACGGTCAGATTCTTGAGAGGGCTGGAGAGATTCTTTCCGCAGGTGCGGGCTCCCATCCCGCAGTGGGATCTTAACTTGGTCCTCTCTAGGTTCACTCTGAACCTTTCGGTTCCTGCTCCCTTTCCCATCTGTCATGGAAGGTCGCGTTCCTGGTGAGGGTGATGTTGGTGAGACGGGTCTCGGAAATTAAACCTTGACCTCAGAACTGCCATACATGGTCTTCTACAAAGATAAGGTTCAGTTGCAGCCCAACCCAGCCTTCCTGCCAAAGGTTGTCTCCACTTTCAATATGAACCAGGACATCTTCCTTCCGGTATTCTGTCCTAAACCGCACAAGACCGGTGAAGAGAGGCTTTTTTACGCCCTGGACGTTTGGAGGCCCTTGGCTTTTTACTTAGATCATACCAAGCCTTTCTGTAAATCGACTCAACTCTTCATCGCTACAGCATAAGGACCTGCTACGACCTGGTGGGGGTTTCGCTGCCACCGATCGTCAGAGCTCACTCAATGAGAGCGTAGGTGTCTTTGGCAGCCTTCCTGGTGCACATCCCTATCAAGGACATCTGTAGAGCCGCAATGTGGTCCTCTGTCTGCAGATTTACCACTGGGTTTGGCAGAGCTGTGTTGCAATCCACATGTCCTGTGAACTCCTGTCCACCTCCAGGGATACTGGAGTCACCTAATATGGAATGGACATAGCAAATATTCGAAGAAGAAAAGACGGTTACCTTTTCCGTAACTGGTGTTCTTTGAGATGATGTGTTGCTCATGTCCATTCCACAACCCGCCCTCCTTCCCACTGTCGGAGTTTCCGGCATGTTGGTGGAAACAGAAACTGGTTTACATGTGCACTCATGGTAGACTAATTCATTTATTTGTGGTGTAGTAGTAAATAACATTGTATGAGGAATCATGACTCCAATCTGATTATTACATGTCCTAGAAAATGCTGTAAAGATTGTCCAAATTCTTCTGTTGGAGCACGAGTGTAATTTTCACTTAAGTGACTGGGAGATGCACCCATGTATCTGAGCACAAACTTGACCCTGTAACTTTGGGCGGAGGAAATAAGACTAACAGCTGCATAAAAACCTACATTAAATGGTTTTGTCATTTAATTGTAGCCATTCAATACAAGCACAATAGAAAGCTGTTTTTAGTTTGAAAAGATCTCAATGTTAACCTTAATTTGAGGTAATTGCACTATTTCAACTTGTTTCCTTTCCCCCCATCTCAGGTTTTATGCATTATTTGCGTCTTCTCTTCATGTTCATTTTAATTGCTTGTGTGAGAAAACATGGGGAGGGTTTAACCCATTTATAAGGTGCTCTCCATCCATTGATTGTTGTTGTTTTTTTTTGTGTATACTAAAAGGAATGTTTATGCTTGCTCTTTAAAAGAAGAAATTGTTGAGCTCCATGAACAGGCAAATGCTAATCGCTGTTTTGAAAGCAGTGTCAGTAATGTTGGCAAAGGAAAAAAACAAGTTAAAAAAGGGCAGTGATGGACTGAAAAATTGTATACAAAAAAGAGCAGTTTACCTATGATGATTAAGCACAGAGAAAATAGAGGTAATCAAAGAGCTTTTTGTCTTAAATTTAAGTTTATACAATGAATGAACAATTACTGAGTTCCAGTGGTGCACCTCATAAATTGTCCCTGGAGGAAAGTTACTCCTTAGAGCTCACAAGAACTCTCTTCTCACCCTGAATACACCCTGTTAAATTACTTTACCATCGCACCCACACCCACACCCGGTCAGTCCTTCAGGCTGAGGAAAATTGTACTCAGACCACTAAGTTTACATAGAGGTTACTGCAGAGCACGAGGTGCATAGTATGTAGCAGTCTTCAGCCCTGAACAACCTGAGATGGAAAGAACTCAAGCTTTCCTCATACTGTTTGCATAGCTTCTAGATCAGCTGGCCATAAGCCATTGGTTTAATTTCAACATCTGTGTTTCTTTTTATAGTGTGTATATAATATACAAGTTTATTAGTGCAGGAGAGAGATGAAAAACTTGCTTAAAAATGATCATTCAGTGTGTTGGTCTTAATTTTGAGTGTTCCATTTTTGGATGATACCAAATTCTGTGCACAATATAGCTGTATAATGAGTAAAGACTCACTAGGGAGTAGCATCCTTGTTGGACACCTTGTATAACTTAAATATTTATTTTAAATTTAACACTGCACTGCACATGTCAGTCTGCATCATGTCTGTAGACAAAAATCAATATAAATTAGTTTATTATTCTGTAATTACTTATATTGACTGCTGTCTTTAAAATCACTGAACCATAGAACTAATGTTTCCCTTGATGTCTCCCTTGGTTAGTGAAAGAATTATATTGAAGTAGCCAGTGAGATTAATGCCCATCATCTTTATTACAGTCACTTATTCCCGCAGTTTGGGTAGTGTTCATTTAGCTTCTGCTGGTTAGGTTAATGTAACAAACCAAATATTTATAAATGTTTTCTTATAGGTGACAAGCAAGTGTATTAGCATTGTGGAAGAATCAAACAATGAAATGTTTTATGTTACCGTCTTCATACAATGCCTCATTTTGATTGGAGTCACAGTGCTATCTCAATACAAATCATAAAAATAATCATATGCTGCAGCTCATCCTCCTCTCTTTCTCCTTTAGTAGCAATGAGAAAGGAATATGGAATAACCATTAATACCCTCCCTATTTGACCAATGTCATCTTGTAGAAAATATTTTTTTTCTTCAATGAGACAGCTTCAGCCTCAGTGCGGCGTGGTGGGGTTAGAGCTTCAGCCCTGCAGGGACGGGGGTCTTGGGGCTTCAGCCTGGGCTTGGGGTCTCAGCCCTGCTCCTGCTGAAGCTCCGGCAGGTGCGCCCCACGGAACTGAAGCTCCAAGACCCTCCTCCCTGCTGGGCAGAAGCCAGAGGGGACGGGTGGAGGAGCACATGGTCCCCTCAGATTTTTGCCAGGGTTTGCTGGCCCCACTCGATCACATGGTGCTACCAGATCCCCTCTCTGCACAGCAACTGGTGGAGCCAGCAAGCTGGGAGCTGTGGCCATGGGGAGAAGCAGTGGCAAACAGCGGGGAGCTGTTGGGAGAGTCTCTGCTTTTGCTGCTGCCTCTCCCAAGGAGCTAAAACAGCAGCCCCTCCCTGCAGCTTCCAGCTGTTTGCAGTGGCCTCTCTATGCAGAGCTACCACCTGGAACCTGCGGGGAGGGGCTGTTGAGGGTGAGCTGAGGGCAAGACTCAAGCTGTTGGGAGGGGCAAACCTTTAAATTGTGACACCCCCCCCCGTAGGCATCAGTTGTCTCTAGCAGAAGCCCCATTGTGCCCCCCCCTCCGGTGCCACAGGGCAGAAGCCCCAAGCTCCCCACCACAGTCTGGTAGGTAGAGAATGGAGGAGGAATGGAGGGAGCCGCAGTTTAACTGTAAAAGTGCCGCATGTGGCTCAAGAGCTGCAGTTTGGCACCCTTGGAATATGTTGTGATCATAAAAGTTAAAGATAAAAAAAATCCCTTGTCATGTTTCTCTCTCCATCCCCAATCATGCAGAATTGTTTTGTACATTTTCTAGTATTTTTGTCGAGTTTAGTGTAGGATATCTGTTACAATGCCAGATGTTCAAAATCATGAATCAAACCCCAAACAATCATGATATTGCCTTAAAAATCATGAAACTTTTTAAAAAAATAGTTTTTTCTTTGTTGGATTTTGAGCCTTTTTTCCTCCTCCTGTCTTTCTTTTAAAACAAAAGCTGAGATGTTCATAAAATCACTTGACTCCAGGAGCTGGAACTTGAAGAAAAGCACCAAATATCATGAGACTAATATCTCAAGGAATGGAAGTTTCCATCATTTCTCTAAGGAGGAGATTCTACCTCGTAATTGGACATTTTTCTTGATACTCATTAGGCTAATAACATGTCTCTAGCACTCCTCCACCCCTTAGTTGTATATTAGTCAATTTATATGAATTTAACTCTTTCAATCTTTTTAATCATAAGGTAGTTCCTCATAAGTTTCCTGGTATATTTTGTTCTTCGCTGAACTTCTTTCCTGTTTGTCCCTGTTATTTTATTTATTTGGTAATCTAGTTCTTAGAATTGAATGCAACATTACGTGTGGGTGTTTACCAAAGACATTGAGAGGACTATTTATGTAGTAGAAAATTGCATTGGCCTTTTCTATTACTATATCACACTGCAAGTGCATATTTGCTGTTTTTTTCCCCCTGTCCCACTAACTGTAAATTTTCAGATTTATCTGATATCCTACATTGTGTTTGTAATATTTTTGGAAGCATAGTATTAACAAATATGAAGAAATATACAGCAAGAGCCCGATCCTGAGCTCCTTACTCGGCCAGAGGTGACATTGAAGTTAGTGAATAAGAAACCCAGGGTGAAGTCCATTATGATCTAGAATACAGAATATATCAAGTCCTATCTTTTGTTGCATAGACAAGGCATGTTCTAGAGGACGAGAAAGATCATGCTCTTCTTAAACTAGGAGGAACATCTATAGAGAGAAGTAATTGTTGGTTTTGCACTCACTTAAGTAGTAACTCACTTTGAGAGTGGTGGTGATAAAATACTGCTTTAAGGGTAGGAAGGTTTCAGAGTGGTACCCGTGTTAGTCTGTATCAGCAAAAACTGATATGATTATATGTTTAAAGGTATAACACTTTATTTCATGTCTGAGATAGTTTTTGTCCCAAGAACAATAATTTCACATAATTGTTGGTAAAGAAAATGGAAAAAATACTATTTAATTTTACACTTTTAAAAAGAAATTGTGCTGATTCTATTAAGGAGTTCTCTGAAATGGGATGCATGCTCCATTAGCTGGGTGATTGTTTTATTTGAACATTTATTTATTCTGTGCATGCGAAATGATATTTTGACTTACATTAATCTC
This sequence comes from Mauremys mutica, assembly GCF_020497125.1. Taxonomy (NCBI): domain Eukaryota; kingdom Metazoa; phylum Chordata; order Testudines; family Geoemydidae; genus Mauremys; species Mauremys mutica. The sequence goes on from NC_059076.1 coordinate 67,550,495, forward strand.
TAATAGAAAATTAATAGACATACTTTCATGGGCTCATCTTTCCTTTAGTCAATAGGAATCTATTTTTCTCAAGTATCTTATAGGCAGTAGACTTTCCCCTGCATTTTGCCATAATCTTAATTTTTTAAAATCTATCTAGGTAACCAGTGTGGTTCTCTGTCAGGTAGATTTGGTGTGAAAATGGATAACTTGTCAACAACTCCGTAAAAATTTAACTGAATTTGGTGCATGTGTAATAAAGATATGTCAGAGTTAGTTACATATGTGTAAGAGTGGATACTATAATGATTTTCCTAAATTGCCTCTGTGCAATTCTGTCAGCCATATATTCTTTCACATTCTCTAATACCTCTGAACATTCAAGGGAAAAAAAGATGTGAGAAGCCTCTCCCACAAAGGACCAGTAGTACATAAGAAATTGCCTTTGCCGGTGTTCCCTTAGATTACATCACAGAAAATATTTTTTTCCAGATACAGTACCGTGCTTGTTGTGTAAAAGTGGGACAAAATTATGAATATTTTGATAGATGGATGAGTTTAAAAAAACAATCTTTTTTTCTCTGAAACTGACTCACCAACCTTGGCCCTGGGACTACACCGTAATTTTTTATTCAGAAGCACATAGAATGTGTGTAAAAGTTGCAGTCCTCTTAATTTAAATTATTTTAGATCTTGGAAAGTACAGATTTAGTCTAAAGAAAATTACATCTTGGAATAAGAAAGGTCCTAATGTATAAGCATGTTGTGTTGAACTCCAAAAAAAGCACTGAGTGAATTTTACTACAGTAACTCCTCACTTAACGTTGTAGTTATGTTCCTGAAAAATGCGACTTTAAGTAAAACGATGTTAAGCAAATCCAATTTCCCCATGAGAATTAATGTAAATGGGGGGGTTTAAGGTTGCAGGGAATTTTTTTTTGCCAGACAAAAGGCATTATATACATTTTAAACAATTTTAAATAAGCAATTTAATACTATGCTGGGGGGGAGGGAGTTATGTGCTTGTGCTATGTGTTTACAAACATACTGTACATACAATATAGTACTATAGTTGGGGTCTGCCGGCGGGCGGGAGGCGCTGTGGATGGGAGAGGGTGTAGGGAGGCTGCCAGCTGTGGAGAAAGCAGGCAGCCAAACAACGTAAGAGTGGAGCATTGCACAACTTTAAATGAGCATGTTCCCTAATTGATCAGCAACGAAACAACGTCAACCGGGATGATTTAAAGTGAGGAGTTACTGTATAATCAGTGTACTATTTTTTCTACATAGACTAATTTTGTAGAATTGATATTTTAGTAATAGATATAATTTTATTTGAATTCTCTTGAAAAGTTAGAATGAAGAGGTACGATATTAATTAGTTCAGATTGACTTTTTATTTGGAAATATTCTAATCCCTTAATTACCTTACTTTAATTGTGTGGAGAACTTTCTAATATGCTCCTTTAGAACTGACTAGATGCTGGAGTATACGCATAAATAGTAGCCTACATTAGTAAAGTATTAGGAATTCAGGAGGTTTGTTTTTATTTACACCAGGGGTTGGCAACCTCTGGCACGCGGCTCACCAGGGTAAGCACCCTGGCAGGCCGGGCCAGTTTGTTTACCTGCCGCATCGGCAGGTTCGGCCAATTGCGGCTCCCACTGGCCACAGTTCACCGTCCCAGCCAATGGGGGGCAGTGGGAAGCCGCAGCCAGTACGTCCCTCAGCCTGTGGCACTTCCCGCCACCCCCATTGGCCTGGGATGGCAAACCGCGGTCAGTGGGAGCCGCGATCGGCCGAACTTGCCGACGTGGCAGGTAAACAAACTGGCCCGGCCCACCAGGGTGCTTACACTGGTGAGCCACGTGCCAGAGGTTGCCGACCCCTGATTTACACCATATTTTATCAATTATACTGCGGTCTTTGTGCCTATGTTCTTTGAGTCTCTTAAAAACTAAAGACTTGCTGTTCGCATAAAATATTTTGAGATTTAACCACTGTACATTCCGGAATTGAATATTATTTAACTACTACTTTTGGTCAGAGTTTTTGGAATTGGTCCTTAGAGGTTATGACTTGAGGAGAATTGTACAAATGCTGATGAAGGGAATTCTGTAGCTAGTAGCAAAGCTATCTAAAAGGAATTATGAAAAAAGAAGGTGATTGGCTTACTCAGGTTCAGACTGTGCTGGTTTGCATTATCTACTGGATTTTGGATATATTAGCAATTGTTGCATAAGCTGTTATTACTTTAAAAAATAACATAAACTCTCACAAAGGGGTATTAAGATTTTTGAGAGCTTGTATTGGACATGTGAGTGCTCTGCGTTTTCCTTCATGTCAAAGAAATCTAGACACGTGGCTATAAGGTGTGAGGGAGGCAGCACCACCTCCTCTAAGGGTGTTGTGAATGACATTTTCAAATGTATTTTACTTTAAATTAGGGCTATCAAGCAAGTTACAAAATTGCAATTAATCGCGCTGATGAACAATAGAATGCCATTTATTTAAATATTTTTTGGATGTTGTCTACATTTTCAAATATGTTGATTTAAATTACAACACAGAATACAAAGTGTACAATGCTCACTTTATATTTATTTTTATTACAAATATTTGCACTGTAAAAAACAAAAGAAATACACCTCTACGCCGATTTAACGCTGTCCTCGGGAGCCAAAAAATCTTACCGCATTATAGGCGAAACCGCGTTATATCGAACTTGCTTTGATCTGCTGAAGTGTGCAGCCCCAGCCTCCATGTTATATCCGAATTCATGTTATATCGGGTCGTGTTATATCGGGGTAGAGGTGTAGTATTTTTCAGTTCATCCAATACAAAACTATAGTGCAATCGCTTTATCATGAATGTTGAACTTACAAAAGTAGAAATATGTACAAAAATAACTGCTTTCAAAAATAAAACAGTGTAAAACTTTAGAGCATACAAACCCACTCAGTCCTACTTCTTGTTCAGCCAGTTGCCCAGACAAACAAGTTTGCTTACATTTACAGGAGATAATGCTGCCCGTTTCTTGTTTACAATGTCACCTGAAAGTGAGAACAGGATTTGCATGGCATTGTTGTAGCCAGCGGTACAAGATATTTATGTGCCATATGGGCTAAAGATTCATATGTACCTTCATGCTTCAACCACCATTCCAAAGGACATGCGTCCAAGCTGATGACGGGTTCTGCTCAATAATGATCAAAGCAGAGCGGACCGACACATGGTTATTTTCATCATCTGAGTCAGATGCCACCAGCAGAAGGTTGATTTTCTTTTTTAGTGGTCCGGGTTTTGTAGTTTCTGCATTGGCATACTTCAGATTCTTAAACCTTGAGTCGAGTGCTGTAGCTATCTTTAGAAATCTGACATTGGTACCTTTATTGCGTTTTGTCAAATCTGCAGTAAAAGTGTTCTTAAAACGAACATGTGCTGGGTCATCATCTGAGACTGATGTAACATGAAATATATGGCAGAATGCAGGTAAAACAGAGCAGGAGACATACAATTATTCCCCATCGCGTTGAGTCACAACTGTAATTATTTTTTTAACAAGCATCATCAGCATGGAAGCATGTCCTGTGGAATGGTGGCTGAAGCATGAAGGTACATATGAATGTTTAGCAGATCTGGCACGTAAATACTTTGCAATGTCAGCTACAAAAATGCCATGCAAATGCCTGTTCTCACTTTCAGGTGACATGGTAAATAATAATTTACCAGCATTATGTCCCGTAAATGTAAATAAGCTTGTTTGTCTTTGCGATTGGCTGAAGAAAAAGTAGAACTGAGTGGACTTGTAGGCGCTAAAGTTTTACATTGTTTTGTGTTTGAGTGTACTTATGTAACAAAAAAATCTACTTTTGTAAGTTGCACTTTCACAATAAAGAGATTGCACTACAGTACTTGTATGAGGAGTGAAAAATACTATTTCTCATCTTTACAGTGCAAGTATTTGTAATTAAAAATTATGTAAAGTGAGCACCATACACTTTGTATTCTGTGTTGTAATTGAAATCAATATATTTGAAAATGTAGGAAAACATCCAAAAATATTTCATCGATTTTAATTGGTATTCTATTGTTTAACAGTGTGATTAAATCTGCGATTCATCATGATAAATTTTTTTAATCGTGATTAATTTTGTTAGTTAATTGCATGAGTTAACTGTGATTAATCAACAGCTTTACTTTTAATAGAAAAAAAGGTATAAATGCCTCAAATTAAACAGTTCATTTCAGATCAAACAGAATGTTGTATATAACCGAAAACAATTTTTTGTTTTGGGCTCATCTGAAATATTTTCCAGAATTTTCATTTCAGCCAGCAAACCAAAAAATCAGTTATTTACACAGCTCCAATCAGGATACGGTGTGAGAAGTTCTGAGTTTGTGCAGATTGTGATTGGTTAGCTAGAGGGTTCCAAAGAATTGTGAGCAATACAAAGCAAATTTGAATACAGATCATTTTTGGTTTTTTAAATGTTTTTGTGGCAGAAGTGAGTAAATATTATTTAAAAGAATTATGGTAAATTGAGTTGCCTTCTGAAGAGTTAATATGCCAAATTTGGAGACTTAAATCAAACACTGAGTTGTGAAACAGAAGTTTAGTCCTGTTTATTATAAGTGAAAATCTCAAAGCAACTTCAACTATAGAGTTCATATCAATGCCCCCATAATAACATTGTTGTTAATTTGAAATATGTAATAGAGCAGTGTTTTTCAATCTGTGGGTCGTGACTCAATACTGGGTCGTGGCATGTAAGGTGCTGGGTCGTCTTGCTCTGGTCAGCACTGCTGACCAGGATGTTAAAAGTCCTGTCGGTGGTGCTGCCTGGCTAAGGCAGGCTAGTGCCTACCTGTTCCAACACCGCGCTGTGCCCCAGAAGTGGCCAACAGCAGTCCTGCATCCAGGCAGGAGAGCCACGGGGCTCTGCGTACTGCCCAAGCACCAGCTCCGCACTCCCATTTGCTGGGAACTGACCAATACGAACTGGGGGGCGGTGCCTGCGGGCAAGAGTTCTGCAGAGCCACTTGCGTACCTCTGCCTAGGAGCCAGACCTGCTGCTGGCCATTTCCGGGGTGCAGTGCAGTCTGCGGTGCTCCCTGGCTGCGTCACTGACTGGGAGCTGCTAGAGGTAAGTCTGTGCCCATGTCCCAATCTGCTGCCCCAGCCCTGAGCCCCCCAAACCTGGAACCCCTTCTTGCACCCCAAACCCCTCATCCCCAGCCTAGAGCCCTGACCCCCCTCCCACACCCCAACCCCCTGCCTCAGCCCTGAGCCCCTCCCACACACCAACCCCCACCCCAGCCCTGAGCCCCTCCAAACCTGGAGCCCCTCCTGCACCCCAGCCGCCTAACCCCCTCCAGCACCCCAAACCCCTGCCCCAGCCTGGAGCCCCCTCCCATACCCCAAACCTCTCATCCCCAGCTCCGTTGGGCCGTGGGCATCAACAATTTTCTTCAACTGGGTCCCCAGAAAAAAAGTTTGAAAACCGCTGTAATAGAGTTTGCTGGACACACAAAATGGTTTAAATATCCAGTATCATTTTAATATTTACTGGCTGTATATATTTACAAAAAATGCAATATTTAAATTGCCTGTCTGCAATGTGTATTATGGTGTAAATGGGGAATAGACTTTTATGCTTTTGGTTAGGTAGGATTGGGATATTAGCTCTTCAGTAATATGACTGAACAACTATTCAAATATTTCTTCAGATTGTACTGTAATTAGGTTGGCTGTTATTTCGCTTTATGAAGGCCTTTAGTGAACTACCAGTTTTTATACACAATTTACATTGATTTCCATGGGAGCTACACACATGGAACCACATTAAAATATGGACCTTAAATGTAGGTAATGGAGGGCAGCTAGGGTTGAATAAGGGCTTGTTTGGTGAGTAAACCGTTTAAGTTGCTAGGGTTTTAATCAGTTTGGTGGTGTTTGAAGTGATTACAGCAATGCCTATTCCTTTATTGGAATGTGACCAAATAGGATTCTGCAGTTGCTTAAATTGTTCACTTACGTTGATTGCTGAATAATTTTTGTAGTTCTGCAAATTATTAGTTTTGCTTTGTTTCCTATGTGTTGTCTGAGTTTATGGTTTAAAGAGTGACTGATAGTTGAGTCAAGCAGGTTTTACTTGTGCTATAATAATTGATTTCAGTGACACAGGTATAGAAAATCCATATTCAAAGTGCTTTACTACTGAAAAGTTTACAGTAACTCCTCACTTAAAGTCATCCTGGTTAAAGTTCTTTTGTTTTAGTCACTGTTCTATTAGAGAACATGCTAATTTAAAGTTGCACAATGTTCTAATGCCCTCCACCCCCCTCCCCCAGATCAGCACCTCCCTCCCCCTCCCGCGCCTCCTGCCCGCCGCAATCAGCTGTTTCGCGTCATGCAGGGAGGCTCGGAGGGAGAGGGGAAGACTGAAGACGTGGTGTGTTGGGGGTAGGGGGCGGAACTGAGTGGGAAGAGGTGGGGTGGGGGCAGGGCCTGGGGCAGAGCTGAGGGTCGAGCACCCAGTCAGTATGAAAAGTCAGTACCTGTGGATTACAGGCTCTCTCCCCTGCTGCCCAGGGCAGGTTTACTCACCCAGTAGCAGAGCGAACTGCTGATCTGCCGCCAGACTTCCTGCACCTAGAGACACCCCTTGCGCTAGCACCAAGCTGCCCTGGGACCCCATCACTCGCGGCTCTTGCCTCTGACTGGCTCCCAGACGCTGCAGCCACTGAGGGCAGCCTGCCCCAGCAAAGCGACTGCCTCAGGGCTGCTTTCTCCTCTCGCGAGATCGCTGCTGCTGCTCCCTTCACCTGCTCCTCTCGGGATTAGCTGCCGCTCTGAGAGGAAGGTCTGCCAGAAGCCTATGGATGTCTCCAGCTCTGCAGGGATCTAGAGGCCCAGTGCCTCTGTGTTGTGTGTCCCGAGCGTATCATGCAACCCGGCAGATTGGCTCCCTTAGGACAGGGGTTCTCAAACTGGGGGTTGGGACCCCTCAGGGGGTCGTGAGATTATTATATGGGGGGGGTCACGAGCTGTCAGCCTCCACCCTAAACCCCAGTTTGCTTCCATCATTTATAATGGTGTTAAATATATTAAAAAGTGTTTTTAATTTGTAAGGGGGGGGTGTCTCACTCAGAGGCTTGCTATGTGAAAGAGGTCACCAGTACAAAAGTTTGAGAACCACTGCCTTAGGAGATGACTGGTCTCCCCAGTGTGGGGGAGGGTGGGCAGTGACTTATCTGGAGCAGGCATTTGTGTGATCTGCTGCTCAGAGGCCAGTAGAGACATCCCTCTTGGGTGCTGGGGAAGGATGCAGCACAGTGTCCCTTCCTATGTGCTGCAGCTTGCCTGCTCTGCCTGGCTCCTCTATCGAGCCCAAACCCTCAGAACTTGCATGGGGAGGACTCTGCTGGCCTGGGGGAGAGGGGGTGTTGTTGGCCCACACCCTCACCCTGGGGCCAGAGGATATTCACTTACCCTAGTCACAGCTGAGAGTCAAACAGCATATAATGTCTTTTGTCTGGCAACAATTTTTTCCCTGGAACTTAACACACATACCCCTGCCCCCCCCCCATAAGAATTACATTAATTCTTATGGGGAAATTGGATTCGCTTAACATTGTTTTGCTTAAAGTTGCATTTTTCAGGAACATAATTACAACGTTAAGTGAAGAATTACTATATAACATTGGTCATTCCTAATCCCATCCTTCAAGAAACCCTTACTGTTTAAACTGACAAAAGGCTCTCACGGAATTTAGTTATATCTAAACATAGCATTGGAATTGAAGTGCATTTTATTCATCAGTGTTTGTTTTTAGATATGGTCTTTGTATCTCTTGTTACATTGAAGCAAGTCTTTTTTTTTTCCTCCAACACTTGTGATACTTGTTGAACTGTTAGCAAATTTAACTGTAAATCTTAAAGTTGCAAGCTGTATCCTCAGACTCCAAGGGCCTTCTTAATACGTTTTGTACAGCTTTTGATCCTGGCAGGGAGTAAAATGTGGCATGAACAATTTAAATGCGTTTTGGAGTGCATACCTGATCTATATTGTAATGCTGCTTTTTCTACCCTATCTGTAGCTTCCTGCAGATTTCACAAAACTGCATCTTACTGACAGTCTCCACCCACAGGTGACCCACGTTACCTCCAGTCACTCAGGATGTAGCATCACTAGTGATTCTGGAAGCAGCAGCCTTTCTGATATCTACCAGGTAAGACAGTATTTCATAAATACCAGCTCCTCAAACAGTTTTCTTAAGATAAATATTTTAATTCCAAAATGTCAGCCTAGAAGTGATTACATGAACTGTAATGTAGGTATTTTGACGTACCTAATGTTGAATATACATTTCATTGCTTTTTATCAATATTCATCTAGTGAAACAAAAGAAAAATCAAATTATTTACAAGGACGTACCTTTTCTTTTGAAAATGGAGCAATTTGAGATTTTGATCCATATACTAGTCTAACATTTAAAGGTAACTCATATTGGTAACTTAATGAATCTGATGCACATTCTCCTATTTTTTTTAAGGTAATACTTAGGTCTAGGGTACGTCTACACTACGGGACTATTCCGAATTTGCATAAACCGGTTTTGTAAAACAGATTGTATAAAATCGAGTGCGCACGGCCACACTAAACACATTAAATCGGTGGTGTGCGTCCACGGTCCGAGGCTAGCATCGACTTCTGGAGTGTTGCAGTGTGGGTAGCTATTCCGTAGCTGTCCCATAGTTCCCGCAGCCTCCCCCGCCCCTTGGAATTTCCAGGTTGAGATCCCAGTGCCTGATGGGGCAAAAATCATTGTCGCGGGTGGTTCTGGGTAAATGTCGTCAGTCACTCCTTCCTCTGGGAAAGCAACGGCAGACAAGCATTTCGCGGCTTTTTCCCCTGGATTGCCCTGGCAGATGCCATAGCATGGCAATCATGGAGCCTGTTTTGCCTTTTGTGACTGTCACCGTATGTGTACTAGATGCCGCTGACAGAGGCGATTCAGCAGCGCTACACAGCAGCATGCTTTTGCTTTTGCATGACAGCAGAGATGGTTACCAGCCATACTGTACCATCTACCAATCCATAAATTGGTAAAAAGATGATCATGGTTACCAGTCCTTTTGCACTGCACCATCTGTTGCTGTCATAAGTGCCCCTGGCTGCTCTTAGCCAGGGGCGCAAAAGCCAAAATTGGGAATGACTCCCTGAGTCAATCCCTCCTTTTTGGTATCTAAAAATAGAATCAGTCCTGTCTAGAATTTGGGCAAGTGTACTAGAGAACCACTGTATCATAGAACCAGAGAGCACAGCTGCTCTGTGTCAGATCCAGCAGAAATTATGAGCTGTATGCTATTCACAGGGGGTGCTCCTGCAACAACCCGACCTGTTGATTCCATTCTTCCCCCAGCCTTCCTGGGCTACGGTAGCATTGTCCCCCCACTTGTGTGATGAAGTAATAAAGAATGCAGGAATAAGACACAGTGACTTGTTAGTGAGAAATGAGTGGAAGGCTGCTATGATAGTCCAGACAGGACATTAAGAAGTGTGGAGGAGAGGAGCCCAGCATCACGCTGCTAGTCCAGGGGCAACTGAATCTTTTCTTTACACATGAAGGGTGGGGGCTGATGGAGCTCAGCCCCCTGTTGCTATGATGAGGACGGTTACCAGCCATACTGTACTATCTACCAGGAAAAATTAGGGCCAGGCGCCCTTGATAGACCTAACGGATACTAGTCGGCATGGTTACCAGTCCTTTTGCACTGCCCCATGTGCCAATAGGCTGATGATGACAATGGGTATCAGTCTTACTGCACCATCAGCCACCCATGGCGGGGGAGGGGAGCAAGGATGTTGGTGTTGAGTGCTGCAGCATCGCGTCTATCTGCAGCATTCAGTAAAGATAGGGTGACATGTAAAAGAGTCAAGAGAGGATTGTTTTCCCTTTCACTTCTGGGGGTGGTTGGGGGGGGGTGCATAAATTGCCGAGCTATGCCCTGACCCACCGCGGACACTGTTTTTGACCCTAGAAGCATTTCGAGCTCAGCCAAGAATGCAAATGCTTTTCGGATACTGCAGGAACTGTGGGATAGCTTGAGTCCTCCAGTCCATGAGCGTCCATTTGATTCTTTGGCTTTCCGTTACGCTTGTCACGCAGCAGTGCGCTGAGTCCCTGCTATGGCGTCTGTCTGGGGATTTTTTAAAAATGATTTTGAATTTCGTCTTCTGTAACGGAGCGCTGATAGAACAGATTTGCCTGCCCTTACTGCGATCACATCCGCATGGTCCATGCTGGAGCTCTTTTTTTATTTTGATTTCGGACTCCATCGCCACCCGTGCTGATCGGAGCTCCACGCTGGTCAAACAGGAAATATTCAAAAGTTCGCGGGGCTTTTCCTGTCTACCTGGCCACTGCATCCGAGTTCAGATTGCTGTCCAGAGCGGTCAGTGGTGCACAGTGGGATACCGCCCGGAGGCCAATACTGTCGATTTGCGGCCACACTAAACCTAATCCGATATAGTAATACCGATACTAGCGCTACTCCTCTCGTTAGGGAGGAGTTCAGAAACCGGTTTAAAGAGCCCTTTATATCGATATAAAGGGCCTCTCAGTGTGGATGGGTGTGGCGTTAAATCGGTTTTACGCTCCTAAAACAGGTTTAAACGCCTAGTGTAGACCAGGCTCTAGTCTTCATTACAAAGGCTGTGCTGGTATAACTATACCAGCAAAACCCTTTAGTGAAAATGCAGCATATGCTGGTATAATTGTCCCTCTATATTGGGCGGAGTGGTGGGAGGCGGTGTAAAGGAGACATAGTTTAGGAGTGCTGTTTTTGTTTTTTCCCTACACTCCTATCCCACATAGCTGTGCTGATAAAACTTTGCCGTATAGACCTGGTGTTAATGTTTACTTGTAACTATCAGAGCCACTTGGCAGCATCTAGAGAAATGACCATAATACAAGCCAACGTGTTCTCTATGAACAAGTACAGTGAATTTACCTTCAAAATCAGAATTTTTGCCTCTCTAAGAGAATGGTGCCTCTGGGTCAGGATTTGGGAATATACTGAGTGGAATTGGGGAATTAATACATTGTCTCACAGTGTAAGTGTGTTTTTATTCTAAAGATTCCAAAGTGCCTTACAAATTCTATTCACATAATAGCAATGGAATGCATCTGTCTCTGGGAGCTAGTTGCAGGTTAAATTAGGTATACAACATGGACATAGGTACTCCACTGAACAATGGCAGTGAACTTTTGGCAGAGCCTTAAGCCAACCCATATCAATGGCTCTTTAATGGTCATGAAAGATCTTGTCCAAAAGATCTTCCCCACATTCAGCTTCATGGAATTCAAAATCCCATGTTCATAGAAGCTACAAAGGAATAGTTACCCCCCAATAAAAGCTCTGTTATCTGGCATGTTGGGGGAATAGCGGTTGCTGGTTAATTGAATATTCTGGTTAACTGAGAGTATTTTCAAAGAATTAGTATACAATAAAATGAATAAAGTATAAAATAGTATACAGATACTCACCAATCCAGTAGTAGTTCTGCACTGCAGAGTGATTGGTTTCTTGAAGCACTTAGCTGTATACAGTTAAAGTTTTCTGTACAGTAGGTTCTCTTATGACACTACATATCACTATGGGCAGTGCATGGCGTACACCCAGATCACTAAAAATACACTTCACACTAAAACTATACTGAACATAATTTAATCTTTTTTTGATGATTCAGAAGGCACTTCAGGATCTTGCAGTGCCTCAGGGTCATCATTATCAACATCAATTATCATTGTAGATGTAGAAGGTGTAGGAGATTGGGCCTATTATGACCCTATTACACACCCTGGGAGCTGCTTTTTTAAAATAAATCCCTGATATCAGCTTGCTTACTTGTCTTCTGCCTCTTTTGCATAAAAGTAGAGTGCAGAATATGCAATTGCATAATGTGCTGGGCAGTATACTAGTCCCAGCTACTAGATTGAAGATTTGTATTGGGATATATCAGAAATGCTAGTTAATTGAGCTTTCTGCTCAATTGAGTGCCGGATAACAGAGCTTGTACTGTAGTTTATTTTCCAGTGCGTGGAACTTATCTGCTGAAGTTAAGTTTGCAGTAATGGAATTACCTTTACATAGCATCTGGCTGGGGTTTCAAATGAACCATAGGGAGTTAGGGATGGCCTTTTGGCAATTAATTTCTTTAGGCTCCTTTGCAGATCCCAGCCAGGACTCTTTAAATGCTCTGTTGTAAATGAGGCTGATTACTTTTATTTAGATTCTAGAACATGAAAAAACTCAATCTAAAAATCCTTCACATACAAATTTAATATTATTCTGAATCCTGCACAAGCCAATCAGTGTAAATGAAGTTGTTAAAAGGCCTCACTTAAGAGGCTAGTTTAGTTATGCTAAGGGAGGTCCATAGCCTGTGCTTAAATAAGTAGTAATTTATGAAAGTGATCATTGACATTAAAGCCATTTTGATTTTGTGGACACTTGTTACAAATAATGTATCTCTTCCTATCAAATTCATGTGTGTCAAATCTTTTCCACCGGGAAAGAAAAATTAAAGCTCATGCAGTAGGGAATGAAGCAGCAAAGAATCCTGTGGCACCTTATAGACTAACAGACGTTTTGCAGCATGAGCTTTCGTGGGTGAATACCCACTTCTTCGGATGCAATTTACCCTGGTGCAGAGGGGCCTATGCAAGGCTTAAGCCCCATTGAAGTTTGCTTTTAAGTGAAGTGCCAGGCCTTCTGTGCGGGGGTGAATTTCAGTCTGTGAATAGCCAAAAATATCATTCATTCTGGGGATTCTGAGTTTTGAAATGCTGATGGGGGGAATTGCTATAGTTAGTGCTGTGTCAGCACTTCTCTTGTAATTACCTTTTTTCAGCAATTTATAACTCGTTGCTGATGGTTTTTTAGTTCCAAATGATTTTATACCTATAAATCCATGTGATTTTTCTCAAATGAAATTTTCTAATACTTTTTCTTAAATTAATCTTTTAATCTGCTAGTTCCAGGTACATTATTATTCGTTATATTTTAAGGAATATATTGTCTTAATTGTTTAACCTGAAAGCTGCAATTATTCTTGTGTGCCTGTTTTTAAACGAGATTTAAAATTATGCATTTTTTAAAAATGTCCTGGTACAAATTTGTTCAGTCTACCGTTTAATGAGATAAATTTTCCAAACTGTTATTTTAATAACCCATAATCACTATTTAATAAAGAATTCAGATAACTTGAAAATATAAAATTGACTATTACTCCATGATTTTTTTATTTTTTGAAGAGTTTGTGCAAAAACTCTTCAAGCTGTGCTTTTTCCAAATAAAAAACTGTGTATACACTCAGATACAGTGATGTGCATTCTTATGCATAGATCTTCAAGATAGATATTCTATGCCAGTGTGTTTCAATCTTTATTCATATGCGGACCCTTAAAAAGCTCAAATGGAGGTGCGGACCCCGTGGAAATCGTAGACATAGTCTGCAGCTCCCCAGGGGTCTGTGGACCACAGGTTGAAAACCACTGTTCTACAACATTTACATACTTCATTTATTTTCTACAGGGTAGAAATAGGGTATGTGTTATGACTGTTCACAGTTGAGGGTAAATCATTAATCTCTCACCTCTAGTTTAGTTTATAAGGGAAATGAGCATGGCATCTTGCTGCAGTGGATACATATTCAGGTTAGAAGACTACTATTCTTTTTTTGCAGCTGCAGTTCATTTGAATCAAGTCAAAGATTTATAAACCATGAAAAATACTGGTTAGAACTGAGACACTAGTACAATTAGTCTCTCATAAGTACAGACTATTACCTTCACTTTTATCCTCTCCATTTTTATTTAAAAACAAAATATTGTAAACTAAAACTTATACTTACTTAAACTTTGTTACTGTATCTTTGTTTTGATCATATACTGGGCATTAGGTTATCAGTATTGTTTGCTCTGGTTCGAGCTCGTATCATGGTGTTTGTCTTTAAAATGGACATGTATACATTTTCTAGAATAGATAATGCTGTAAAGAACTTCTTAGCAAGATTGTTGGGTTAAAGAGGCCTTCTGTTTCAAATGGGTAATACAAATCAATAAAAATGTTTCTCTTTTGTTTAATTGTGAAGTATATTATTAACTAGCCCTTTACTGCAAATCTGAGTGTATGGTGTCGCACATTTTCTCAGTTAATTGTAGCTCTGTATTTGCTATGAAGCAAATACAAGGTGGTGGTGGTGGGGCCTCAAGAGCTGCTGATTGTAATGAAAATAGATTCATAGATCTTTTTTAATTTGAATAAATCATGAAGCTGAATCATCAGATGCTTTCAGCATTGATCTTAGAATATTCCTGTTTCAGTATTAATGTCATGACTAAATTTATATGTCAAGTGCTGCACATGAAAGATAAATTCATTTAAGACAAATATTACTTGCCAGGATGATCATATGTAATCTTTTCTCCGACTCCGTCTGAGATAGAGATCATTGAGGTGCTTTGAATAAGACTTCTTAATGTTGTTTTATACCTTAGTTCAGGAAGCAGGTTTATAAAGTGCCATACTATTTAATGTTACTTTTTGGGGAGGGAGGGGAAACTGTATGTTAAGAGATTGTTCTTGGCACACACATGAGCCTATACCGTAATACCCACTTCTGTCTTGTGCTGACTTTGGAAAACTGCCTGTCACTACTGCTTCTCACATGCAATAACTGCTTCCTTTATCAACACCTGTGGTTTATGCTGCCGGCTGACAAGCCAAGTTTGGAAATCAAGAAACTTGAGACTATAAGGGTTCTGTGTTGTTTTCTCCCCTCCCCCTGTTTTGAAAAGGTGGAAACTGTTTTTAGATTCTTTCTCTTGGCAGCATTTCTTTCCCTTATCCTGCAATCAGATTGCACAGCTTCCTGTTAGCCTGACATGCCCTCTTGCATCTGCTCCAGATTGTCTGGAACAGCAAAGGAAACTGCTAACATCCTTTTTGTGACCCTCCCAGGATACACACATCCCTTGGTACTTTTCAAGATGTGAGCTTGTTTCTTACTATTATGACTATTAGAGGAAAAAAAGAAATGCACTCCACCACCAAAAAATGCTCTTCAAAAAAAGAACCAAAAGTCTTAAAATCTGTTAAGTCAAGGTAACTAATGTAACCCATCTCTTTGCAAACCCTGCTTCTGTAGTATACAAGTACGAAACACACTGTCACTTTCAGACCTTAATAAAACAGATCAGCCTTTGGCAGTCAGCGTTGTAGTGTGACATACACCTGGTGTTAGTGAATAGTATGTTGTGCTACCTCAAAAAAGCAAATTGTCAGATAGCTGGAGGTAAGACTAGTCTTCCTGGAGCATGTTCTTTTAGATTCTGAAGTAAGAATACAGCTAAAAACAAACTCACTCCTATAACAGATTAGTTGCTTAAATCATTACATAATTGTATCAGTATGACTTATTGAGTGGACTGAAAATTTATATTTCTGTTAGCTTCATGGTGTTGCATCATTCACATTATCCTCAGCTATTCATGGAGAAATTTTTTTTTGATAGCCATAATTCACATACTAGAAAGAGAAAGTGGGCATGGTAATATCTTTTATTCAAGCTTACACAGAGATCTTCTCTGAAGAAGCTCTGTGTAAGCTCAAAAACTTCTCTGTCTCACCAACAGAAGTTGGTCCAATAAAAGATATTACCTCACCCACCTTGTCCCTGTAATATCTTGGTACCAACACGGTTACAACACTGTATAATCCACATATGACATACATGTATTGTTTAGATGATATATGTGGAGTGAACTTCATAGTAATACATTAGATATTGTAGCTTTCCAACCAGGTGGTCCAGAAGAGAAACTCTTGGTGGTGTTCAAAAAGCACACCCTGAAAGGTCATCCCTTCAAGATCTTTTTGATTTTCATCTAGCTATTGCCAGTCTCCTGGGATGAGGGCACACCTGAAGCAGACTGTCTTGGGACAAGGGTCTTCCTTTGAACTAAGGATGTACAAAGCTATCTTGGAGCTGCAGGCAATCTTGCTAACCCTTCTGTTCCTTGAGAAGTTCTTAAAAGACCACCTCACTTTTATGAGAGCAGAAAACCCAGTGATGGTTGTCTGTCTCAACAAACAAGACTAAACAGAGGGCAAAGCCCTGTTGCTGGAGTCATCTCTTCTTTTCCAAGTGTCCAAGAAGAACATCTCATCTGGGAAAGCTTTCTGTGCCCCAGGCTAACTGTTGAGCAAATCCGTTCTTTATCCAGGGGAATAGTTATTCAGTGGGAAAGTCTTTCATCATTTCGGAGTCTTGTTTCCTGCATCAACTTTCCCCTTTTGGGCCTGCTTGCATCACAGTCCAATCACTTTCTGCAGAGCTATTGCAGGAGATGCCCCAACCTAAATGCTTGGATTTATGATGGCTTCTTAGTTCTGGACAGGAGAGTTTACCTATATGTCCTCCTTGCTTCCCACTTATCTGGGAGGTCCTCCAGACCCCAAATTTCCCCTGTTTCTAAAATTTGTCATGAATTATTGCATCACAGCTGAAATTTTTCTTTTTTTATTTAAGGTTCATTGGGCAGAGCTTCCTGAGATATAGAACTGTTTTGTGGTGGATGGGAAAGGACTTTTCACTTTTGGAAAAGTCTTCTACTTTTCTCTGGAAAGACGTATCTTTAAAATGGCTTTGTCTAGAAACCTTAGATTATGGAGAAGCACTGTTCACTTCACAGTTTAGGTTGTCACCAGGTTTCTGTTATGAAACAAATTGTAGCCTGCTTTTAATGTCTTTAGAAAGCTAATTTATTTTTCAAATTTCCCAGGTCTTTAGTCAGAGAGGACAACATGCTTACAGAATGCATTTGCTTCTGTGGAGTTTGATCATGAACATCTTGGAAGTCTAACATCTGTTATATGATATCTGCATGGTGCCTTCTGGATTTTTTAGGCCCTGACAGAAACCAGTAGATTTTAGAAAGAAACTGCTGGGTATGTCTACATAGCAAAGAAAAACCTGTGGCTGGCCTGTGCCAGCTGACTTGGGCTCAGGCTGCGGGGCTTTTTCATTGCTATGTAGATGTCTGGGCTCAGGTCTCGGGCTCCAGCCTGACCCCGGAATTCTACACAGCAATGAAACAGCCCTGCAGCCTGAGCCCTGGGAGCCCAAGTTGGCTGGCATAAGCCAGCTGTGGGTTTTTCTTTGCTGTATAGACATACTCATAGGGACCAGTCCAAGTGTTTCCCTTACAACACATGGGAAAACCTGCCACTGCCACAACACATCTTCATGTACACACACAGGCACTCCCCTGACCTCATAACACATTCATGAAGACACAAATCTGGAAACAGATCAATTGAAAGGTTTTAATATGCCTGCAAGAGGATCCTGCAAACTTGTAATGTCAAACTGAATCCACTAAGTTTGAAGGACTTCACATTGTCTGCAATGTAGTTTTGAAGAAATTCTGGAGTGGCTCTAGCAAGGAGACCAAAATACACAACTGTATTTTGACAGTAAATTAATATATGTTTTGGCATGTGCAAACTTGTTAGGTGTGTTCTGAGGGAAAACTAAAATTCTTCCCACTTTGAGTGTTTATTGTTTCTATGGAATTATTTTAATTAGTAGTTATATTTTTGTCATCATTTTTTGGAGAAATTATTTAATTACACTTAATCAGTTGCTTTTGGCATTTTTCATTATTTTAAAAAAATCTGATAAAGATATTTACATTCTAATATAAAATAGTACATTTTGCTACTTCTACAAAATATAGTTGGTTAAATTTGTATTTGTGAATTGCCCTTTGTTCTTAGCTAGACCACAGTTATTACTGTGTCTGAGTCATCAAATCAGGAACATCATTATACTGTCAAGCACACAGTAGAACTCAATCTCTGGCCTAAATAGCTTTGAGTCATAGAAATGTAGGGCTGGAAGAGACTTTGAAAGTTCATCTATTCCAGCCCCCTGTGTTGTGGCAGAACCAAGTAAATCTAGACTATCCCTGACCAGTGCGTATCTAGCCTGTTCTTATAGCCTTCAGTGGCAGGGATTACACAAGCACCCTCGGAAGCCTATTCCAGAGCTTAACTACCCTAGTTAAAAAGTTTTTCCTAATATCTAACCTGAATCTCCCTTGCTACAGATTAAGCCCATTACTGCTTGTCCTCTCTTCAGTGAACATAGATAACAATTGATCATCATCCTCTTTATACCAGCCCTTACCATGTCTGAAGACTATTGTCAGGTTCCCCCTTAGTCTAAAATTTAGTTTGTTTTCTAATTTACAGTGGGTTAGAAGATGGACATTTTAGCAGTGATGTCGCATGGCAAGCTTATTTTACATAAAGAATATTGAACAGTAATCTGACCTTGTTTATAAGTGCAACCTCTTTTATAGGATTCACATATAGTATGACATAGTTGAAAGTAAACACTCCAGAGATTTCAGAATTTAGTTAAATAAATAAATTATAGATTTTGTTATTTAGATCTTAATGTACTAAGCTACGGGGCCTGATTCTGTCCATTGACTCAGGTGGAGCTACTGCTGTCGTACACAGGTGAGAGATCAGGTTAGTAATATTACCTTACAAGGGCATCCAGCAGTTTCCATTACAGAAAACAGGTGACAATACTTACCCTATATATTACATGTTTACTTTTTAAAACAAAGTTAAGAGCTGCACTGATTCTAAAAATCAGTGTCAAGTTTCTAATTTGTGGTGATAGCAGCTAATAAATTAAGGCCTGCTGCTCTATTCCTTATGGGGATATTGTACATTCATCCACCCCTGATTTCAGCTGTAGAAGAGATTAATTACCTTTGTAAAACCTGCTTTCACAGATACATTTTATGTTGCATCTGGTTGCAGATTCTTTGATATCTAGAAGCACGCACTAATGAGGTATGTTGTGAAGTTACATTTAAATTCAGTTGTGTGAAAAATTCTTCAGGCAATTCTTTAGTTTTAATTAGTATACCTTTCCAAAAGCAAGCATTTGGATGTGGCCAACCTGGTAATGTCTTGGACTGCTTGAGATGAGTAAATATTTACTGTTCTGTCAAATGTCTATTTTCAGATAAAAAGATGTCTGAAACTGTCTTTGAAGCTCCCTATTTGGAGCAGTTAATTTTAGGTACTTTTGTAGAGACTTTAAAAAAAAAAAAAGATTAAATGGTTGATCTTGAGTTTTTTCTTTTTGGTCACCAGAGTAGGATTCTTGTATTGGGGGTGGACTGGAGGAAATTACTATTTCTCAAAGTGTTTGCAGTGGTCAGCAAAAATATTTCTATCCCTGACGGGTAGAGTGATTTTTTTTTTTAAAGAGCTGATTGCTCTTGTTTTTTATTCCTTTAGTGTGACATGAATTTGAATGGATCTCATGAACTGGTAATATTAGAGATTAATGACCTGTATCCTTATAAAGATAGTTTATTATTAGATGGTATGAATGAGTGTTTTCTAGTTCTAATTGATTACATGAGAGCACCTGCTAAAATGTCAGAATTGGGGTGTGTATGTTTCTTCTTAGAGTGCTGGTCCCTATGTATATTCTGCTATGGGGTATGCATGTGGTCCATGCTCCTGAGATCAGGGAATTCTTGCAAGCAGTTTCTGTTGCTCTGTGCCAGTGTCCCTGCTCTCCTCATGCTCCACACCGAAGGCATAAGGGACAGGGTGAACTACCTCTCCAGGTACTTCTGATCGCTACATGTCCTGAGTTGGAATTCTCCAGTATCCAGAGTTGATCCTTTCTCTTCTTGTAAATGTTCAGTTTTATAGTCTATGGGGGTTTTTTGTTAGTGTTTTTATAGTTCCCCAGTTAGTCAGTGTTAGAATCCGTACAGTGGGAACCCTGCCTGTCTCCCAGCACGGGATTTAAATTATACTTAGGATACAGGCTTCAAAAACTATCGTCTCCTCCTTTTCAGTCAGTGCCTCTGTTGCAGAGGTCCCCGAAATGTGGGGTGTGCAGTGGAACATTTTAAGGGGGGGGTCAGCCCCCCGTGGGGCAGAAAGGGAGCGCCACCCAGCTCCTGGCCCCAGACTTGGCTGCTGGCCCTGGCGGCCGATCCCAGTATCTGCTGTGGCCCCAGTCGTGGTTCCCTTACCCCTGTCTGTGCCCCCCGCACATCTTCTGAAGCCATGGCCCCAAGCCCAAGCCCAGCTCAGGGCAGTGGGTGTGGACAAGGCTCAAGGTGGGGCATGAGGTAAAAAGTTTGGGGACCACTGCTCTGTTGCCTCAGAGAAGCTCCTATCTTGGCTAAAGTGCAATATCTGCTGCTGTTTTCCCTGATAAATGTGGCTGAACTTTGGCTTCAGAAGCACCTTTCTGAGCACACAGTTATGTGTCAGTCAGACCCAGATTGAGGAGGCCGCCCCCATACCCCACCTAGAATCATTAAGGCACATGCCCCCTAGTACTGTGTCTGACTCCAGCCCGGAAAGCTAGCAGAAGGAAGAAACTTTCATATGGGCCCTCTCATGAGTAAGGGGCATTCTCACAAACAAAAAAACAGATCCCTTCCAGGATCTTCTAAGACAAGAGATCCATCCCCGATCTTGTCCAAGCTGGATGAGCCTTTGCACCCAAGAGAGGAGGATTTAGGAGGTCCTCCTAATCCTTATGGGCATGATCAGAAGGCACCTAGAAACAAGGTTTCTTTGGCACTGCATCACCTTCTCTGCATCACCTTCAACACCAATTGTGGTACTAACTAAAATTAAACACTGGTTCCTGAAGAACTGGGAACTGCTGGTGCTGTCAAAAAAACACCAGGTTGAGACTCATTCACTGATGGTACTGTCACGGCTCCATAAGGAACCGACATCTAAATCTGCCTGGCAGTACGGAGTGACAAGATAAGCCTCCGAAGGGGCCAGTGACTTACATCGCTCCAGAGGATATCTTCATCCTCCTCTTGTTATTGGGACTGATACTCACCAAGCAGATACTAACACCAGGGGAAATCAAGTACTCTGAAGAATTCTATCTTCCTTTCTGGAAACTAGCCACAGTTTCCCCTCATGGGGACCAACAGCACTGCTAATGTAACTTGATCCAACCTTTTAATTGTCAGGAGAATTGGACTTACCAGAGGAACCAGCTTCACCTCCACCTAGAGAGATCAACCTAGAGAGGAGATCATGGGTCTCTTGGAACTAGCCTCTGTCACACCAGCAGGGACCACTTCCTCAGGACTGATGGTACCCAATGCTTTGGAGACCACCACAACCTACTTTTGACCCATCATACTGGCCTTATTGGGTCCCTTGTGCCACTTATGCATGCTGTCTGAAATCTGTGTGATCCAGCAAAGAGTCTTACCACTGCTCTCCTCCAAAGTGTTAACCAGGACTGCCTCTTGAGCCTATGGAAGGAGAGGAAGATGAGCTGAATCCACCAGTACCAGCCAGGGTATCATCCTCATCATCTGATGAGGCAGTTGCTCCAGCCTCACCATCTCCCCTAGATGATTGTAGACAATTTCAGGAGCTGTTAAGGTGAAATAGCTCCAGATCTTCTTAGAGGAGGTCCAGGATTCTCAGCATAAGCTCCTGGATATCCTACAGGCTAAGGGATCCAGCTCGGTAAATGAAACCAAATTAGAACTGTCAGTGGCTGTATGGCTCACACTGGCTACCTATGCTCCTACCCTCAAGAGGGAAGAAAAGTACTACTTTGTCCTTGTAAAGAGAGCAGAGTTTTTGCTCAGATCAGATGAGGCAGCTCCACCATCTAACATCCCTGGGATCTGGGCAACCGTAGAGACGTCTAACTCGACTGCTACTCAGACCATAGAATTTATACGAACAACCTTAGATTTGACCAGAATGAAGGCGTATCTCCCCAAGGACAGATTTCACACCAAGGGCACTCTGATAGATCTAGTTACACATAGCCCTTAAATCTCAGTCTGCCTCTCCTGGGGCATATGGTGTGATGTACGTCTATGATGCCATTCACCAGACTCCATGTTCATGGCCTGCAGGCTTGGATCTAAACAGTATATACATGGAGCAAGCACAGCATGAACACCATAGGAACAATCCCCTCAAGGTCAGGGCCTTACTGACGTGGTGGAGGGGCCTGGACTTGTGTATGTGGGAGTTCCATTTCTTTCCCCCGGGCTCAACAAGATGATTAGATGAACTCTGATAGGCTGGGGAGCCCACATAGACAATTATACAGTGCAAGGTACTCTAAGACCTCACAAAGCCAGAAAGCACATAGCTCTTCTGGAACTGAGAACAGTTTGAAAGACCCTCAAACTTTTCCTACCACTCATACGCTCCCAGCATGACCTGATAATATTGGACAATATAATAACCATTTTCTATATAAACAAGCAGGGAGGGGTGAGATCCCTCCCCTGTGTATAGAAGTGGTCTGTTTATGAAACTGGTATATCCAGAACCGCATCACCCTGTGTGCAGTCTAACTTCTGGGTGCCCAAAACTCGTTGGCAGACAGCCTCAGCAGGCATTTTGCCACAAGTGAGAATTACATAGTTCAGTAGTGGATAACATCTTCACTCAGCGGGGAACCCCCACTTGGAACCTGTTGCCTGCTAAGCAGACAGCTAGTGCAACATATACTGCTCCAGAGGAGTTCAATGACAGTATTCCAGAGGGGGTGCTCTCCTTGAACTATGCCTTTCCTCCCATCGTACAGCTCTCTCAGATTCTATGGAGGATTGAACAGGACAGAGTATGAGTTATCTTCATCACCTCCAAATGGCCTATGTAGTTCTGCTTTTCCATGTTCCTGACAAATGTCAACCCATTTGCCCATCAGCATTCATTCCTTCCTGAATCTCTGACCAAGGAGAATGGCAAGGCCAGGATCCCAACCCGGAGTCTCTTCATCTCATGGCCTGGTATTTGGATGGGCATCACACTGAAAACGTTCATGCTGTGCAAGCCATTCTTAATAGCAGAAAGGACTCCACCAGGAAATATTAGTTAGCCAAATGGATAAGTTTTTCTGTCCGGATCTAGCAAAACGTTGTCACCAAAAACAATGGATAAGTCTGCTATTTTGGATTATCTCCTTGCTCTCAAGGTGACAGGCCTTTCCCGTAGCCTGCTATGGATTCACATCTGGCCAATCAGTGTTTGTCACCTGCTAACAGATGGTTACTTGATCTTTACTCATCCAGTAAAGCCAGGTTTTTGAAGGATCTGATCAAAACCTTGCTGCTTGGGGAGGGAGACAACCCTCATGGAGATCTTAACTTCGTGTTTTCAGCACTCTAGGCCACCCTTTGAACCATTAGGTATGTGTTCTGTGTCTCACTTGTCAGTGAAGGTCATGTTCATCATTGCAATCACCTTGCCCAGAAGGGTGGGTGAACATGAGGACCTAATGGCCAATCCACCATACACAATATTCCACAAGGACAAAGTCTTGCTACACCTAAGCCCAAAATTCACTCCTAAAATAGTTCAGAAATTTCACAAAAATGAGTTAATCACATGTCTGTGTTTTTCCTGAAGCCCCATGCCTCTAGCAAGTAGAGATTTCATTCCCTCAACATGAGTATTGGCATTTTACCTGCAGAGAATGAAACAGATCAGGAAATCTCCCAGACTATTGGTTGCCAAAGCAGAATGAGTGTGAGGACAAGCTGTATCCTCTCAGAGTCTTTCAGTCTTACTCCATTAGTTGGCACAACTTCCTCCTCCTCATGGGGCAAGGGCTCACTCTAGAAGGGTACATGCAACCTCATTTAGCATCACTTCAAGAGGTGTCCGTGTTTGATATTTACAGGGCCACTATGTGGAGTTCGAGCGACACGTGCATGAGACGTTATGTCTTGGTCCAGGACTACTTCACTGACACATCCTTTGGGGAAGCGGTTCTAAAGCAGCTCTATAAACTTAATTATCGTGCCTTCCTCCCGAGTGCTTGTTGTGAGTCACCCACAGTGGGATATACATAGGAACCAATACTCGTGGAAGAAAGGGAAGTTACGTGCCTTATTATAACTGGAGTTCTTCCAGATGTATGGTCCCTGTCTTCATTCAGCTGCCCAACCTTCTTCCATCTGCTTTGGATCATGACAAGATTTGTGGTAGAGAAGGAAGTGGAGAGGATTTTAGTCAGCCCTGCCCCTGATACCCTCGATGTGGAGCACAAGGATAATGAGTGCGCGGGTGTGGTCCAGTAGAAATGACTTGCAATAACTTCTCAGTCTCAGGTGCTTAGAGTTCCTGTGTACCCCCACAGGGACTACGCATCTTGAACTCCACTTATAATAAGATAAGTAACTTTCCTTCAAAGGGGGTATTCAAGGTGGTAATGACAATTACTTTCCTTGTAGTCCTCATACCACCAGGATTGGAAATGAATCCATTATGCCTCTTTGGAAAGCTAAAAATCCAGTTTTCCAGTGTCGTCTTATATTATAAGAGATTTCAGTTCCTTAATGATTGCTGTGATTTATTCCATGTACTGATGACACTCTGCAAAAAAACAAACAAACAAACAAAAAAACCCATTCCTGTTATCTAACTTCTTTACTTCAGCTAAATTGTAATATTCAGTAAACACCTGTTTTTCGTAGAACAGAACCAACCTGTTGTCTGACTAACCTAAGACAAATATCAGTAGGATTACTAAGAGAAGAAATATAATTTTAAGTAATTACTTTGCAGTTCCTTTGTGGTTTATGAAAATTATGACCTCACTTTCCTGCTTGTTTTTATATTAGAAATACCAGGTCCTTATTACCTCTATTTGAGGAGTGGGATTGTGACGTAGCTCAAATCTGAGTCACAAATCTTCCAGCTCCTAATTGAGCACAGTGATATTGAGTCTTAAAAATTGAATTTGATCATCCTATCCCTCCCCAATAGGCTGTCAGCCACAAACGGTGTCATATTCACAATCCTCCAAAGGATGACAGAGTTCTCCAGTAAAATGGGGATATCATGGTCTGAGAGATTTATGTCCATCACAATAGTTTTAGCTAAGAAAAAAGCAGGAAAAACTGCTATTTTTTAAAATACAATCTTAAGACAGCAAAAGAATGAAATCAGGGGTGGGCAAACTTTTTGGCCCAAGGGCCACATCTGGGTATGGAAATTGTATGGCAGGCCATGAATGCTCACAAAATTGGAGGTTAGGGTGCGGGGGGGGGGAGGGGGCTCCGACTGGGGGTATGAGCTCTGGAGTTGGGGCTAGGGATGAGGGGTGCAGGAGGGTGCTCCAGGCTGGGACCGAGGGGTTTGGAGGGTGGGAGCTGGCTCAGGGCTGAGGCAGGAGGTTGGGGCATGGGAGGGGGTCAAGAGTGTGGGTTCCAGGCTGCGCTTACCTCAAGCAGCTCCCAGAAGCAGCGGCATGTCTCTCCTCTGGCTCCTACACGGAGGCACAGCCAGGCAGCTCTGCGCACTGCCTGTGCGGCAAATGGGAGCTGCAGGGGCAGCGCTTGGGGCGGGGGCAGCGTGCAGAGCCTCCTGGCTGCCCCTACACATAGGAGCCGGAGGGGGCACATGCTGCTGCTTCCGGGAGCCGTGCGGATTGAGGCAAGCCCCGGACCCCACTCCCCAGTGGGAGCTTGAGGGCTGGATTAAAATGTCTGGGGGGCCAGATGGGGCCCCTGGGCCGCAGTTTGCCCACCCGTGAATTAAATGATAAAAAAGACAGTCCTCCGTAATTCACTGTTCCCTTGGCTGGAGCACCATGTGATCCCTCAAAAATCAGTTGCTTTTTTATTATTACAGTGATATTGGGGGTTTTAAATAATCAAATTGTAACAAAATATTTCCTGTTTCTCTTTTTTAGTATAATGGGGTTAACTGAAATTTAGCATCCATGTCAACCATGATGCTTTTTGAAAAACATAACCTTGTCCTGACCAGTGGGAATGACAATTGCTAGCAATATCACGATTTGCAAATCAGACCAATTAATTAGTCAGTGGCTCAGTAACCGGAATTGACACTTTCAGAATCAGAGGTTCTTACAGAGTTGTGTAACAAGCTGTTGAGCCACCTGGCTGCCATTTTAAAATGTACCGTTGGTTTATACTCAGCAGTCTCACTAAACCAAGACTGATTATTATTTTTTTATCAGAAGAGAGGGAAATGAAGTAAAAATGATTTTATTTTAATTTATATTTTATCAAAGAAGATACTGTTTGTATTAAATAATTTAAAAAAAACACATAGACGTAAAGGTGAGGATGCTATAGAAGACAAATACAAGCTTATGTCTTTGGCAGGCATGTTCTGTCTCCCCTTTTGCTGTTTTTGGAGAACAGCTTCAGTTCTTTTCAACGTAAAGCCCGTTTGCACAAGAGATGGTTTTTGAGAATCACAAATGTAAAGTCTGCGGTGTCCAGATTCTTTTTTTTTTAAATGCATTTGGCTGTGCTGTTGACCTCCAGAATCTCTGAAATTGACACTCCTTTGGGGCGGAGAGTGCTGATTTGGGAAGCAGTGGTTTAGAATATTCTCATTAGCAGCTTATGTTTCTTAAAAAAAAAAAATCACAGTAAGAAAAGTTTAGCAGCTGCTGTGGCATTAAATCAAGTTCTGAGAAAAAAGCAGCTCAATCTGAAATGACAGGCAAATATGTTTATGGGATTTATTAAATGTTTGGTCTTAAAATTGAATAATTAAAATGTATTTACCTCTAGGTCTTATACTAATGACCTCGAGCTGTGTGTTGGCTGGATTTTTGTTCATTTTCATAGGATCTAAAGCAGATTAAATTTTGCAGATATTCTGTGTATTTCCTCTGTGGTGCTCCAGCACTGACTTCACATGTTTTCCGCATCTGTAAATTCGTATGCCTTTATACTTATAAATAAATAAAAATCTTAGCTTCACCACTTCAGAGCTGAGCTTTTTTACGCAGTTTCTATGTAGACAGACAGTAGCCATTTTAGTCTTTAGTGGTATTTTGATAGTACTGATTGATACCAATATTCTCTGTGAACTAATGACAGTATTATTTATACCATATTGAGAGGTTCCTGCAAACACTAATTTTTGGAGATCTCTAATATTAAAGTTTTATTTAACAACTTACATTTTTAGTCATTTTGTAAAGAACTGACCTAGTGAATTTAAATTGTCCTCTTCTTCTCCTTAGACCTGCTTCCTAAAAAGGCACATAACATGTTTATATAAATGTCTACTTTATTCAGACCAATCTTAAATCTTACCAAAGACATTCTGTTTAAAAAAATTACTGGCTTCCTTTTTTAGAAATATAGTGAAGGAAAAAATCAGAACAAAAAGTGGTATGTCAAATTGACTTTTTGATCTTCCACAAAGCAAAGTAAAATTCACTTCATTTACATATTTTAAGTGGAAAAGAATGGCTTTAGAGGGCACATCTGAATGTTTAAATTTGAATTATCTGTGTGTGTATTTAGGCCACAGAAAGTGAGGCTGGTGATATGGATCTGAGTGGGTTACCAGAGACTGCAGTGGATTCTGAGGATGATGATGATGAAGAAGATATTGAGAGGGCGTCAGACCCTCTGATGAGCAGGGATATTGTTAGAGACTGCCTGGAGAAAGACCCAATAGACAGGACAGATGATGACATTGGTAAGTTGGCATGGAAACTAGCAGGAGGGAGTGGGAAATTGCGCCTCAGCACACTCTAATATTATTTAACATTTTCTAACTTGTTTCTTAGTCCCAAACTTAGTAGAATGAATCCATGTAACAAATATCTAGCTTCATGTGAAATAATTAATTGTTCAAAATACCAAATGACTGATTTTACAAGTTACATTTGGATAACTAGAATCATGCTAAAAATAACAGCTGATAAGCTGAAAACAAAATTAATGAAGCAACTCAATTTAATTTTAAACTAGATACTCCACTGACATCATATAGATTTTGGGTTGAAAATTAATGTCACAAAAATATACTAATAACCTAAAAGAGAAGCAAATATTCAGTTGTAACGCAAGGTTTTGAAAATAGCAAGATATGATTTAAGATACTCCTCTTCCACTGTACAAATGGACTTCTTGAATTTGTTGTTAGATTTTTTTAAGCTATTGGTTCCCAAGTATAGGGTTGCCAACTTTGTAATGTCTGAAAACTGGAGAGACACACTCCGCTCCACCTCTTCCCCTAAGGCCCCATACCTGCTTTCTCCTAAGATAGGAGCTACAGCCTGAAATGCAGCCTGTCTGCCCATGAGATGCAGGTAAGAAGTAGCCCCGCCTGAGCAGGGGCTGGCATGGGTTGATGACCAAGTGCCTCTCCCAATCCCCCATGGTAACCAGACTGTTGGTGTCCGATCGGTATATCTGACCATACACTGTACAGGTCCCTTTTCAGTCGGACAGTCTGGTCGAAAACTGGACACCTGGCAACCCTACAAGTTAATATATTACAGATGCTTGTTTAGCAAAAAAGAGGGTGGGTACGAGAAAAAAGGGGAAATAAATGTGCTATTGATGAATATTAATGCTTGTAGTCTGCTAGAGCTGAGAGACTGTAGATTGTAATTTGACACACAGGCCTAGTCTACACTGGGATGGGGGGGTGTCGATGTAAGATACGCAACTTCAGCTATGGGAATACCTCACGGCGCGGGATCAATGGCCGCGGCTCCCCCGTCGACTCCACTACCGCTGCTCGCTCCGGTGGCATTCCAGAGTCGACGGGGAACGTATTTGGGAGCGTGTCGAGACGCGATATATTGATCCCCGATAAATCGATCGCTACCTGCCGATACGGCGGGTAATCTGGACGTACCCAGAGACTTGTGTGTCACGTAAGAATCTCTGGTGACTGAAAAGGCATTCACGGAGTTCTAGAGAATTTTGAAATTAACAAAAATTGTCACAATAATGGAAATACTAATTGCATATCAAGTCAATGAAAATGAATTCCTGTTGATCACAGTTAAGGCCCTAACAATTTCGCGGCCATGAAAAACGCGTCATGGACCGTGAAATTAAGCCCTTCCCCATGAAATCTGATGTCCCCTTCTTCCTAGGAGTCCCCCCAGCAAAGGGGGCTACTATCTCCAGCTGGACTGGGGAGGAACAGGATTTGTCCATCCCCTGCATAGCCACTTGGAGGGAGGGGAAGGGGGCTCCCCCTGCTTCAGGACGCTCTGGGATTGGGCAGTAGCTCCAGAGGTTCCTGCAGTTGGAGGAGCCTTGTGGAGTTGGGTCCAATTTTTCCTGTGCTGCTGGGAGCGCCCATGTGTTATCACAAGTATTTCAGGCCAGATTTTTTACCCTTAGCTATACCTGTGCAAGACCATGTCCTTCAAATGTTGTCTCTTTATTGGGGTTGCTTAGGTGTGGCTAAAACCAGAATTTTGTGCTACATGTGTGAATCCTCAGCAGAATTGTTCATTGAGATCAGACAGAATCCAGCTCTCTCTCATGTCTGTGTTGATTCAGCAGTGCTAACAGGAATGAAAAGGAGTACAGGCTTACTTTTGTTAATAAAGGGATCAGATAGAACTTGATTACACATGAAGTGTAAGACATTAAGAGTCACTTCAGATTACTGTAACCATGCTTTTAACTGGTCCTTCTGAACAGAGTCTTGTTTATATATTGTGTGATATTGTACAGCAGGCATCATTGCAAAACTAAACCCAAAAGGGCTGGCTAAGGTTAGGGATATGAACTTGCCTGCTTTTATGAAATTGTCTCTCATCTTATTACTGTAATATAGGGGTGGGCAAACTGTGGCCCCGGGGCCGCATCTGGCCCCCCAGACATTTTTTTAATGCAGCCCTCAAACTCCCGCTAGGGAGCGGGTCCGGGGCTTGCCCTGCTCCAGTGCTCCAGTCGGGGAGCGGGGTCCAGGGCTTGCCTCACTCCGCGCGGCTCCCAGAAGCAGCGGCATGTGTCCCGCTCCCTCCCCGCCCCAAGCACCACCCCTGCAGCTCCCATTGGCCACGCAAGCAGTGTGCAGAGCTGCCTGGCTGTGCCTCCGTGTAGGAGCCGGAGAAGAGAGATGCAGCTGCTTTTGGGAGCTGCTCGAGGTAAGTGCTGCCCGGAACCTGCACCCCTGACCTCCTCCCGTGCCCCAACCTCCTGCTGCAGCCCTGAGCCCGCTTCTGCCCTCTGAACCCCTCGGTCCCAGCCTGGAGCACCCTCCTGCACCCACAACCCCTCATCCCTAGCCCCACTCCAGAGTCCGTTCCCCCCTCCCCCCCCCCGCATCCTAACCTCCAGTTTTGTGAGCATTCGTGGCCCGCCATACAATTTCCATACCTAGATGTGGCCCTCCGGCCAGAAAGTTTGCCCACCTCTGCCTTAATACATCTTTAAATTTCCTTATTTGGACATTGGGTTTATATTAGTTATATATTATACTTTTTTGTTGTTTGGATCCAACTGTCCTGTAGATAGCTTAAGTATAGGATACTACCACAAAAATACTTTGTAAAACTTAATTTCTTCTGATTAAAAGAACCCAACATGGTTTTAATAGAACTATTACAATGGCTCTGTGGAGTCATTGTGATTTCATTGGATGTATTCAAGGCACATGGTTACATTACAATATTTTCATTATACTGGCTTACTTTATAGATCTTTCATTGATATTATAATAAGCTAGTCTGTTGCCAAAAAAAACCAAGTAATTATAACAGCTCTCTGTACATTATTTATCAGTATACAGACAGCATTGTACAGTAGTTTAACTTAAAGAACCCTAAAGCATTTTTCTGAAGAGCTGCCTTTACTTAGTTTTGTTGTTTTGATGTGTATGACTCAGTGGGCTTTTTTTCTCTTTCAGAACAACTATTGGAATTCATGCATCAGTTGCCTGCTTTTGCCAACATGACAATGTCAGTGAGGAGAGAACTTTGTGCTGTGATGGTATTTGCAGTTGTGGAGAGGGCAGGAACCATAGTACTAAATGATGGGGAAGAGGTCAGTAGAATTTGCTTTGAATCTTCTTTTGTGCAGACGTGAAAAAATCTGAAAACATTTTTTTTTTTAAGTTTGGAAATTAATTTCTAGTTGCCCGAAAGTAGCACTAGGAAGTAATTTGTTTGTATGCCTGTTTTGTGTTGTGTTAATTATGGTTTTATTCAGTTCAATTTGCAAATGATTTTTCAGTTTAAACACCCAGATCAATTTACAAGATACGTGCAATAGAACTTAGGAAAATGCTCTCAATAAAGGCTATACAAACACATGTATTGTTAATGATCAGAGCTGATTTCAAATGCTTCTTATTTTTGATCTTTCAGTATGATTTAAATACTGCCCTGGGTTTTATGAATTGTATAGGTTTTATAATTCCAAGAGTTTATTAAAGGCTAAATATTAGATTCCTTAAGGAGATGGAAGGAATTATAATTTTTCAGGTAAACTAGTTCATCCTCCTCCTTTCTTGTTTTCATAAATAGTTGCTAAAAATAAACTAACTTTTTAAAAATGTATAAGCAATTCTGGGAATAGTGTTTATACAGTACCATGCTAAAATGCTAAGTGAGTAGGTGATTGTTCTTTTCACCTATCCTGCACTGTTCAATTTCTAGCTGGACTCCTGGTCAGTTATATTGAATGGTTCTGTGGAAGTGACATATCCTGATGGAAGAACAGAGATACTGTGCATGGGAAACAGTTTTGGTGTTTCCCCTACCATGGACAAGGAATACATGAAAGGAGTGATGAGAACCAAAGTGGATGACTGCCAGGTAGAGTATTTTACTATGCATGTATTTGCAAAACACAATTATAAAATATATAGTACTGTCCTTACAACGTACCTGCAATTTAAAAAGTGTTTGTGGCAGAATTCATGTTAAGTTTACCAGGTAGGGTGCAGAGACAGGCCTTGGAATTGTTCTATAGAGTAATTTTAACAGGGATATTTTCTCTCCAATACATTTTATTCAAAAATCAGTTTCCTTCTTTTCTTTCATTTTAAATGCAAGAATGGCTTTGTGCTTAGTTCAGGCGATATCTTTGAGTACATTTCTAATAGGTTAATTGACAAAGGTGAAATAGAGTATTCTGTTTAGTACTGTGTGCTGGAAATTTGATATTATTTATGAAATTACCTGAAAAAAACTAAATTCATTTTGAATTATATTGGGGCAAAATATAAAGGTAACACATGAGTTCATCAAAGCAATCAATCAGAAGTCTCAAACAAACAATGTCAGAGGACCTATCAAGAAAAGGCAGCATAATTTATCACTACCCTTATGTTTGGTTAATATGATTGCAAATGAAATGTCAGATAAGTGTTTGGTAATTGTTCATAAAAAAATGATTCCAGTTCAAATTAGAGATTGACATCCCCAGGTAATAAAATGAAATGTACAGCTACTGCATGAATGGATTTATGTGGCCAAAAGCCCAGGAGAAAAACATCTGGGTCTAAAAGGAAAAGGATTTATGGTTCTGTTTGGACCATATGTCAAATTATTTTACTTGCAGTGAATTTCCAGAGAAATGCCAATTGTCCAGTAGACACGGTCTGGTATTTTGACTAGTGTAATGTAAAAGGTGGTTATATCTCAATTATCCAAGTGCATAGTGGTGTTAATGTATTTATATAGCACTTTTGTTGCTGTCTTAAATATAAGTTGAGATTCTTTTGATTTCTTTTGTAAGTGGCATTTTCCCTTAAAATGCTGCATATTAAACAGATAGCTGTCTTACGTTGAAAGGGAATGATCCATGTTGAAATGTAAATGTTTTCATTTAAAAGTACCATATATACTCGTTTATAAGCCAAATCTTTTTTAGTAAAAAGGGGAAGCACCAGAGAAGGGGTGAACGGGTATAGAGAGGGAGAGGTGGGACACAGCCCCTCCCCCCACAAAAGAGGGAGCAAGGAGAGGCAGCACAGGCAGAAGGGAAGAGGCGGGACCAGAGTGTGTCTGCTTCTGGCCACGCTGCTTTCCCCACAGCTTCCGAAGCAGCTGCAGCCGTGCCCCTTGGCCCCACCCCCCAGAGCAGGCTGTGGCCGCGCCACCCAGCCCGCTGGAGCAGCTCCAGCCAGTCCAGAGACATCCTCCCCAGATAAGGTGGGAAGGGATGGTATGGGGAGAGTGAGGGGGTCCCGGGCTAGGGGTGGGGTCATGTGGGGGGTGGTCACAGGGTTACTCCCCTGACCCGCAGCTTCAAACCCCCCCCCCCCACCAAAACATTTCCCCACCAGTTGCCGTCCCGGCCTGTCAGTGTAAGCAGCTAACGCATCGGGACACTTTGTTTACGTAGGTTTACCTCCGTGCCTGCGGATGCTCAAGGTAAACAAACCATGTTGGCCCACCAGCGGCTTATCCTGATGGCTCAGGAGCCAAAGTTTGCTAACCCCTCGGTCAGCTTATGAACAGGTTATAAAAATTTTCCATTTTTAATTCTCCATCTTGGGGGGGGGGTCGGCTTATAAACAAACTGGCTTATGATCGAGTATATATGGTAATTATTTTCTGTGTATCTATGCTACTCATAAATCAGAATGGTAGAATTTTCTTAATGGCTGGCTTAATATATTTATGATTACTCAAAGAACAAAAATTAAAGTTTGCTTACCCATAGCAATAGTGGCACCATAATTATTGATAGGGTTTTCCTTCCGTTGTTCCCTTTTTAAATGGCCTTGAGGAAGAGGAGGAGGAAGAGGTTTCCTTGAGGAAAATTTTGCAAGTGGGATTTACTTTTAATGGCGGACGAAATACAACTATATGAATTATTCTATGGAGATATTAAATCATCTTGAATCAATGAATCTTGCACTCTCATGAGGCAAAAATTATAGTGGAATTTATCACACTTGGTTATTCAGCTGTTTACTACAGCAGAGCTCTTGGAAAGACAATTTTGGCCATCCATGGCCTGAGAAGTTACTTTATCTTCATTAATCATAGAGTACTTGTATTTTAAGTCCAGACAGTTTTTCTGAGGTCTCAGAACACTACCTTTTAATATCTATGCCTGACGATTCTTTCCAGTTTGTCTGCATAGCCCAACAAGATTACTGCCGCATCCTCAATCAAGTGGAAAAAAACATGCAGAAGGTAGAAGAGGAGGGGGAGATTGTTATGGTGAAGGAGCACAGGGAGCTTGATCGCACTGGAACAAGAAAGGGTCACATTGTCATCAAGGTAAAACAAAAACAAACAAACAAAAAAAAACAAATGCTTTCTAGATTTGTATGAGCTCTTCCTTAGTGACCAAAGTCCAGAATTAATTCAGCCATATACACCTGTACCCTGATATAATGCTGTCCTCGGGAGCCAAAAAATCTTACCGCATTATAGGTGAAACCACGTTACATCGAACTTGCTTTGATCCACCGGAGTTCGCAGCCTCCGCCCCCCCCACCCCCACCCCGGAGCGCTGCTTTACCGCGTTATATCCAAATTCGTGTTATATCGGGTCACATTATATCGGAGTAGAGGTGTATTTGAAATATAAGTTTTCCAAAGATTCTTAAATAAAAGAGCTAAAAAGCTATTCAAAATTAAACACACAAAAAATTGCTGTTGTTTCAGGGTTCTTTGATTGTTTTAATTTAGTAAAGTTTATCAATCTCTTTATTACAATGGTCAAGCTATTTTTTATTGTTTAACACATTGGTGACTAGACAGGTTTAATGATACTATTATGTGTAGTGTACCATCAAGATGTTAGATGAAAATAAAAAAGCATTCATGCTAGTTAATAATTAAGCTTTTATTTGTTATAGGGAACATCAGAAAGGTTAACAATGCATTTGGTGGAAGAGCACTCAGTGGTGGATCCAACGTTTATTGAGGATTTCCTTTTGACCTACAGGACTTTTCTTTCCAGCCCAATGGAAGTGGGCAAGAAATTGTTGGAGTGGTTTAATGACCCTAGCCTCAGGGATAAGGTTGAAAAGATAACTACTTAAAACTTACAATTGTGAATTAATGTGTATTTAAATACAAAGTTTTATTTATGTCTTTAAACCAGGATAACTAGATTTCGTTGAACAACCAGCTAATAGTATATGAAGAAATGTTAGTTGTAGAAAATGTATGCTAAATCAGGCGAATAGTTATTAAAAACGTGTAAGGCACTACTGTTAAACACTAAAGCGGGAGCGGGGGAGGTATTTTATCATTCATGTACCCATACTTCAGTCAACTCTGTATATTAAATAATTGGTTGTAGAAGTATCAATCCTTTTAAAAAGTCATCAGTATTTCAGTAGACTTTAGTCATAGAATCATAGAAGATTAGGGTTGGAAGAGACCTCAGGAGGTCATCTAGTCCAACCCCATGCTCAAAGCAGGACCAGCACCAACTAAATCATCCCAGCCAGGGCTTTGTCAAGCCGGGCCTTAAAAACCTCTAAGGATCACCTCCCTAGGTAGCCCATTCCAGTGCTTCACCACCCTCCAAGTGAAATAGTGTTTCCTAATATTCAACCTAGACTCCCCCACTGCAACTTGAGACCGTTGTTCCTTGTTCTGTCATCTGCCACCACTGAGAAGAGCTGAGCTCCATCCTCTTTGGAACCCCCCTTCCGGTAGTTGAAGGCTGCTATCAAATCCCCCCCACACTCTTCTGCAGACTAAACAAGCCCAGTTCCCTCAGCCTCTCCTCATAAATCACGTGCCCCAGCCCCCGATCACTTTCGTTGCCCTCTGCTGGACTCTCTCCATTTGTCCACATCCTTTCTGTAGTAGGGGTCTCAAAACTGGACACAATACTCCAGATGTGGCCTCACCAGTGTCGAATAGAGGTGAATAATCACTTCCCTCGATCTGCTGGCAGTGCTCCTACTAATGCATCCCAATATGCCATTAGCCTTCTTGGCAAGAAGGGCACACTGCTAACTCATATCCAGCTTCTCATCCACTGTAATTCCCAGTTCCTTTTCTGCAGAACTGCTGCTTAACCAATCGGTTCCCGGCCTGTAGCAGTGCATGAGATTCTTCCGTCCTAAGGGCAGAACTCTGCATTTGTCCTAGTTGAACCACCAGATTTATTTTGGCCCAATTCTCCAATTTGTCTAGGTTACCCTGGACCCTATCCCTACCCTCCAGCATATCTACCTCTCCCCCCATCTTAGTGTCATCCGCGAACTTGCTGAGGGTGCAATCTATCCCATTGTCCAGATCATTAATAAAGATGTTGAAGAAAACTGGCCCCAAGACCAACCCCTGGGGGGCACTCCAATATAGTTCTGTGGTAACTTAGGGCCTAAATCTATGGCAGGAAATATTTCCTTGTTTTCTTTGCACAATAATGGTTTAATGCAATTTGGCAAACGCTTTCTCCTAACAATTTTGTTAAATATAAATAAAAGCAGAAGGACACCAGGCTTGATTCTCCCTTCACTTCCCATGGTGAAAATTAGGGTAGCTCCATTGAAATCAAGAGTATAAAATTGGAGTAAGAGGAGAATCAGGTCCACCATATCCAATTATATATGGGGCAGATAACACTGTCTGCAGTTAAGTTTGCCCAGCACTTCACTTTATAAAATCCTGTTTTCAGTTGCTTATAGTTTTGCCAAACTTTAACTGTTTGGGTGAAATTGCATATGCCAGATATTTACCTCAGGCTAATTTTTATTTTTTATTTATTTTAGGGGAGGTTGTGGGGGTAAGTGGGGGAGGAAAAATTTCAACTAAAACAGTTCAGTTGTTTCTCTAAATGAGATTAGAGAAAATACATTGTTTGTCCATGTTAAAAAATTAGGATGAACTTTTCTTTAAGAAAGTGTAGTCCTTCCCCTCCCCCCCAAACTTTAGATCAGGGACTTGAAATTTGCCATGAAATTTCGTTTGCCTTCAAGTGACAGATGTGGCATTTGCTGTCCCATGAAAATCCACCCCAGAATTTTAGTATGGATTTGCTTGAGCTCCAATGCCACATTCCCAGAAGATTCCCTCTGCACTGAACGAGCTCCAGGCCAGGGCTGAGCAGGACTTTTTCTGCAGTTGGCACCAGAATTGAAAACAATGAACCCATCTCTTCTGGGTGCTCAGTAACTACCACCTACTGAAGCCCAGACAGTGTGGAGGATGAAGGTCCTCTATTCAAATGCAGAGGGGGCAAGAGCCAGACCTGTAGAGAGAGGAGCAAAGGTGAGCAGATTAGGACAGGGACACCTGGGAGTTAGGGCAGACTGAGCCTGGACACATGAAGAAAGGAGATGGAAAATGGAACTGGGAATTGGGCTAAGGAGAGTGGGACTGGGAGCCAGTTGGGGAGAGAGGTACAAGGGGGCTGAATTAAGGTTGCACAAAACAATCTTTGCTAACTTGTGGGTGCTTGACTTTGCAACCTTAACGTTCTTTGACTATAACAGGGTTAAAAAAAGAACTAGATAAATTCATGGAGGATTGGTTCATCAATGGCTATTAGCTAGGGTGGGTAGGAATGATGCCCCTAGCCTCTGTTTGCCAGAAGCTGGGAATGAGCAACAGGGGATGGATCACTTGATGATTACCTGTTCTCTTCATTCCTTCTGGGGCACCTGGCATTGGCCACTGTCGGAAGACAGGATACTGGGCTAGATTGATCTTTGGTCTGACCCAATATGGCCATTCTTATGTTATGTTCTTCAAACATAGGGATTTTTTAATGTGTAATATACCCCTTTTATCCATTAGTAGACAGCTCTTTTCAGTGCAATGTCTATTTTGTCAGTAACTTACAACATCCACTGTGATGTCTATATTGAGATTGCCATTATAGTATATTTCAACACTAGTTCCTCCTCTGTCCCAAACCTACACTTACATGTCTTGTCCCTCTTTGTTCCCCACTTTTTCTTTCCATCTCATTCTGTTGCCTCCTCTATATTTATTGAAGGGAAAAAACATTGTTATATAATTGTTTTTAATGTGCATTGTCTTACATACTTATCCCCCTAATCTGTAACCATACATATTGTCATTTAAATTTATTCTAATAAATACATTGAAACCCTTTAATAAAAGGTCCTTCTTATACTCTGCATAATAACCTTTTCATAAAAAAATCAACTTTGATACTGGAAACTTGTCCTTTCTTGTCCAATAATAGTTTGGCATACTACTGTTTAGTATTATGAAAGCAATATAAAATTTCTCCCCATCTAACCTCATTCAACACAGATAAAAAAAGCTTTAAATAGCCATTTAAAATATAAAAAACATTTAATGAAATAAGTAGAGTATAACTCTTCTCCCCTCCCAAAATAAATTAAAGAAAAAATAAATTAAAACATCCAGTTTATGATGACCTGAAGCTGCTGTATTAATCTCTTCAAATGTGAGATTAAATAATGGCTTACATTGCAGTAAGAGTAGCTCAAATTTTGAACAGGGAGGTGGGGAAGATTTAAAAAAAAATGTAATTCCAAGCCTTAGAATAGAACTAGGAATTTTGTGTAAATGGCCCATTCTGCAGTGATTCTTGAATAGGAAAGTAATTCCATGAAATCATGGAGCACCACAGGCGCTGATTATACTTCAGTGTCAGAAAGGAAAGCTGTGAAATATTCAGCTCAACAGATCCTCCTTCTCTCTCCGACTCTGCCACTAAAATTTAGATTAGTGTTCTAAAAGATTTTGTAAAGCAGTTTCTTTTGTGCTTTTGTACAATAGTTTTCAAATAAAAAAAAAAACCTTAGTATCTGTGGCTACTTGTATTTACAACATAGAAATGCCAAGTTTTGTTCAGTTAAAACAATGAATTATATGTCCATAAAATTTCTAAAAGATTTAACCCAGCTGTAAGTGTTACTTGTTTTAAAAATAAATCTGAAAAGCATGGCTGTGGATTGCTAAGGTTACCATCCTGTCCTTATCCCACATCGTTTGCTTAGGAACTGCAGCACACATGTGCAATTATCTCATTGTTAGAACCCCTAAAATAGTTAGGCTAAAATAGTTAATTAGTCTCAGTGTTATGAATTTGAGCTATTATGGTAAATTTGCTTGCTTTTGTAGATAAGTAGGAATCTACTTGAGGACTCTGAGAATCCTTAACACAATAGACCATACAGCTCCAATTCATGTCAAGGTCTATTTGTAGATGCTTTAATCTCAGATCATTGACACAAATGTGGCTTTGGTATTGTGTGAGTACATGCAAGTGGCAGTTGTATTGTCTTCACATGATTAAAATCTGCACAAGTTTTTTTTAATGAAAAGCGGCTATTGGTGATGCTTAGTATTTTTTTTTTCAGTAACTCACTTTGCCAACATGGCAGAAGTAATAGTGTCATCATTTTGGGTTACTGTTTTGCTTTTTAAGAACATAAAATATGTTGATTGAACCAAATCTGGTTTTAAATCAATGGGGAAAAATGTTGCTGACTGAAACTTCATAGGTTAAGTTGCAGGCTAGAGTAAAAGTTTACAGGTAGTTGTATTGTACTTGAATTCCTGACATGTTTAGCTATCGTGGTGCTGCCATAAAGGAGTCTTTTCTGTAGTATAGTCTTAAATTGTAGTTTTAAAATATGGGAAGTCAGAAAGATAAAGTAAGAAAGCAACCCAGCCCCTGTTGCAAAGATGACAATTAAGAATAAATTCATTCACTAGTAAAGCTAATTTATCTCTTCTGCCTTTTGTAAAGACCTATTTTACACACTCTTACAGAGGCACACTCCTTATGAAGTTAATTGGCTTTTTTGTCTAAAGGCTAGAGAATAAATTACTGAATGATTTAAAATAGAGTAATTCCTTCCTTATGGAAGTTGCCATTCTCTTAAAATGAAAGAAATTTATAGCACATTGATAAACAACTGCCACAACAACACATACATGGAAAGGCTTTAGCACCAATTCTCGTTTGTATACTTGTCAGGAATTGCAGTGAACTAAGTAAATGCAGACTTAAATTTTCTACCCTCTGACAAGTTTGATGTAACCAACATTAACGTTTTGAACAACTGTGAACTTTCCAAGCACAGTTTTAGGTCTTTACTCATTTTACGTCTCCTTGGTGACCTGCTGGTAAAATGTTATGTGTCAGTGGAGTTGGCCTTGAGCAAAATTTTCAGTTTTCACAACTAAAATACATGGAAACTGGAAAATAACTTGTTTAAAAGCTTTAGAAATAGAATTGTTCTCTGAGTGTGTACCAGGATAAAGTTTTATATTATTAATTGACTTACAGGTTACACGGGTAGTATTATTGTGGGTGAACAATCACTTCAATGATTTTGAAGGAGATCCTGCTATGACTCGATTTCTAGAGGAATTTGAGAACAATTTGGAAAGAGAGGTAAGAATAATGGGGTTTTGAAAGGAAAAGAATTTGGGAAGGAGAAGTATTCAGGCTATTGTGTATATATACGTCATTATTATGTTACTTTTTTCCCCCCTTGCAGAAAATGGGTGGACATCTGAGGCTATTAAATATTGCATGTGCTGCTAAAGCTAAACGAAGATTGATAACATTAACAAAGCCATCTCGAGAAGCTCCTTTGCCTTTTATCTTGCTGGGAGGGTCAGAAAAGGGATTTGGAATCTTTGTTGACAGTGTGGATTTAGGCAGCAAAGCCACAGAAGCAGGCTTGAAACGTGGTGACCAGGTACATAATTTTAAAGTTTATTAAGTGTATACTTGAAATTTCAATGTCTTTGATTGAGCTATTTTATTCCTTTTTTTCCCCATGAGTGCTGTCATATAGAGCTACAATGTAACTTGCTGCATACATCTTTGTACATTGAGCCAGAGATTCTCATGTTTCTGTTTGTCATTAAATAAAAATAGTAAATTGTCGTCTTTACATTTTTTTAGATACTGGAGGTGAATGGTCAAAACTTTGAAAACATTCAGCTGTCAAAAGCCATGGAAATTCTTAGAAATAATACTCATTTATCTATCACTGTGAAAACCAACTTATTTGGTAGGTTTGAGTGCACCTTTTACTTTTTGTTTTACTCTAGTAATCCTATATTCAATCTTTCAGATTAAGTTTTTAGTTTTGTTTGAGTGTTATCTACACATAATTTGTGGAAGTAATTTATAACAAAGAAAGAAAAAATAGTAATTAAAGCATTTGAGTTAGGGATGGGAAGACCACAAAAAGATTTTTAGGTCCCCAAAGCATTTTATAACACAATTTAAAAAAAATTATCTTTAGTGGAAATTGCTGAGAGAAAACACAACTAATTTTTAGATTAATTTACATTACAGTTGTAAAAAATGCAAATTATCTCACATATGAAGAGGTTATACTCTCACTTTCTGAGTTTTTAAGGCCATCAGGAACCATTGTAATCCTCTAATCTGACCTCCTAACATATGTATATACATAAACATTGCTCTGGATATGGACTCTCTTGGAACTTAGATGATCTGTCTTCATTTCACTTGTCTTTTCCTTCTCTTTTTGTATTTGGCTTGGCTCACATTCTTTCAGTCCTCACCCAAAGTAAATGCAGTCTAACCAGTTGAGCCTACCTCACTCATTTCCCCCACTTGCAAATCCCAGTTGCAAACATCTAACGTCTAGTGGTACATGGATATCATCTCTCACTTCCATCAGAAATTAATAATTTAGAGTCTGATCCTTACGACTGAGTGCATTGACTTCAATAGGACTATTTTTGGGATTCAGCACTATACCCAGCAGTAAGCCCTTGTAGGATCAGGCTCCTTTACTTGTATGCTTCTATTTTATTATGACAGAGGATAGATATTCGTTTCAGATTTTTAAAATGAGTATGTAAACATTTTTACATTAAAATTAAGTCTGTTTTTAAAATTATTGATAGAATTTGCTGAGCAGACTTTTCTATAATGTTTAACAGTAGATTGGCAAGGTGTTTTATATTTTTCTTCGTACTCAGAATTTTCTTTTAAAATACACTGTTTATCATTTTTCTTCCTGTGCAGTTTTTAAAGAACTTCTAACAAGATTGTCAGAGGAGAAAAGAAATGGTGCTCCCCATCTACCTAAAATTGGTGATATTAAAAAGGCCAGTCGTTACTCCATCCCAGATCTTGCTGTTGATGTGGAGCAGGTGATAGGACTAGAAAAAGTAAATAAGAAAAGTAAAGCCAACACTGTTGGAGGGAGAAACAAACTAAAGAAGATACTTGACAAAACTCGAATCAGTATCCTGCCTCAGAAACCATACAAGTGAGCATTTCTTAATCTCTTCTAAAAAAATTTTTTTTAAATTGTTGAATTGTTGGAACTTTTGATATAGAAGGATATAGATCTGTTGAGACAAAAATGTTAAATTTGCGAAATGTAGGTGGTTCTTTTCGCTATGAACTGTGCCTGCTTTACTAAGATATTTGGGTTGGTTACTCTTCCTTTTGGAAAACTACCTGCCCATTTTCTGTATGTCCCCATCACCTTAGGTATCAGAATGCTAATACTATATAAGCATACAAGCTTATATGACTGTTCTCCATCCCTTCCTCCTAAACACTGTTGTGGTGTGTGCTTGATATTTCTTCTATGTACTCCTTTTCTTCTGTCTCCTTAGCCACATTGAGTTACTTCCTGAGTTACTCTCAGGAAAAGCAGTTGCAAAAATGTGGCAAACATCTTGCTTGCAACATAGCAGATTTGGTCTGAGGTTTGGTGGAATGGAGTTTCACAGTTGTGGGCAAACCCAGGGTTGAGAAGGTACAATTCTCCTATCAATATTCGCAGCTATTACACATGCTGGCATCAGGAATGGTGATGTTAAGTTTCTGTTCTCATCAGTGCACTGCAGGTTTGAAAAATTGTTTTACATCAGTTAGAATTTTCTGCTAAGTTGAATATTAACAAGGCAGTATCTTATGGAGCTAAATTTGTTTTTAGAGAGAATAGGTTGGCAAACAAATTGTGTTTGCATTTGACTCATAGCAGCTGTAAAAGTTGTGGATTTCTCCAACCCATTGGCCTAATGTGATCTGCACACTTCCATGTGAGAGACCAAATTACCATCCCCAAACCAAATTTTCAACCCAGGTACTTCAGTGGAGCTGGACATGATTACACAAAGACTAAATTTGGTCCCCCAGTCTCTCTTGCCATAGGCTGGCATGAGGCCTTTTAGAAATGGTGTGTTTAGACTCTAGATAGAAGGAATGTATTGTGCTGATAAACAACTGTGTGTTTGACCAATTGAGGAATGAGTTGGACATTGTTTTATGGGAGTTTCTTCCAATTTTTCTCAGTAGAAGTCTGGGGAGCCTAATGTTGACACTTGAAGATAGAGAGTAGGAAGATGAGAACAATGAAACACCAACCCTCCACATCTCCAGCCAAGGAGCTTTTGTGGGGTCCCAGTTGAATAGATGATCCAGTGGAACCAGTACTTCCTATTGTAGAACCTCTTTTCTCTTCTGTATCCCATAAGAAGGCTGTGCTTCTGCCCACAGTAATGGAGAGGATAATTGTGGCTCAGATTTTTTTACTTCAGTAGTAATAACTGAGACCAGAACTGCCTCAAATAATGTTTAGGTATTAAAAACTAACAAACACTATGTAATTAGTGAAGATGCTATTGGCAGCAAGGGAAGAGAGAACAAAATTATTTACTTTATAAATAAACATAAATTATAAAATGCAAATAGTGTATAATTTTAAAATGAATTTGTCTTGAAAATGGAGGTAGGCCACTGAAATTAAGGTTTCAGATATTTTAAAAGCAATGTGTGCTGTTGAAGTAATGCTTGGTTTTAATCTTTTGCAATGATTTAGTTCATGGTCTTTTATTGTGTTCACCCTTCCAGTCCCTGTGTTAAAATAAGATTTACAGTAGAAATTAGCATCTCTGATTCCTGTGGATGAAATGGAATGTGTAAATCCTTATAAAAAGAGCCTCATTTAATATTATCCGATTCTTAACTATTTCTCATTCTCTATATAACCATTCTTGCATATTTGTGCCCCTTAGTTCTCTGATGAACCAGACAGATCATTCGCTGGAGTTTGTACTGTTCTCTATTAATCTTACTGATTGCATCAAATTCATTTCTCTTAGTCTGTCACTTATTTTTTCTTTCTCCATTTTTTTTCTTCCTCCTTGCGCTTTGCTAATTCCTGTGTAGGGGACTGTTTGGGTAAGAGTCAGAAAAACAACACAGTTGATCTAAAATCCTTTCCCCTTTGCTAGCCTTAATCCCTGTGTTATGTTTAGCGATGTATGTTCCCAAAACCCACTGACATTTCAATTCTTTGTTAATGTATGATCTCCACATAGGGTTGGGTAGGTATAGCCTTTCCAGCATGTATATTCTCCACTTCCTGAAGCCTCTAGTTTAGATATCTTCATAAGTAACAGCATTTCACTGTCATTGGGCACTTAAAGAATTTTCATTTGCTAATTTTGAAAACCACAAATAAAAAGGACTGAAGCATTTCATTTGCCTATGTTAATTAAATGGTAAATTACTATTTAAAGGTAGGAAGGTATATATTTAAAGACCTCTTTATCTTCTTTGCTATCCAAGCAAGAAATGTGCACTCTTCTAATTGCTGGGTCTTGTTATATTAATAGTATCTCAGTGCAAAATAAAGGAATATATAAAGTAATGGGAATCCATTTGCTTTTTCCCTTCACGCCTCCTTCCCAATACCACACCCAAATAAAATACTTTGCACAACAGTGAGGAAAGTATGTTGTTGTGGCACCCAGGATCTTGCAATATTGCCATTTTTAAGTGTGATTTTCCTGGTTTTTACTTACTGTTTATAACAGTTCAAATCTTAGAAGTTTTGATGTAGTTTAAAAAAAAATCAGCTTAGGCTCTATATAAGAAAGTAAGTGAATATTTTTGCTCATATATAACCTTTCATATGAGACTCTTTAGATATATTACCTATTTAATCCTGACAATACCATAGTTAAGAACAACGGCCACCAAAGAGAAGCCATATCTGGTATGGAATACAGTATCTGTTTAACATTATACAGTAAAACTAA
Source organism: Mauremys mutica (assembly GCF_020497125.1). Classification (NCBI taxonomy): domain Eukaryota; kingdom Metazoa; phylum Chordata; order Testudines; family Geoemydidae; genus Mauremys; species Mauremys mutica. Next base: position 67,595,348 of record NC_059076.1, read on the forward strand.
ACAGTTTGACAGGAAGTAAAAATAAATGCAGTATCTCATTGAAACTGCAAGAGGCATTTAGTCAGGCAAAGTGTCATTACCTCAGCATGAATGTAGCCAAAACATTGATGTTAACACCTCGACTCTTATGAAAAATACTGCGGGAAGTTATCACCAGAAGTGATTGTGTTCTTGGGTTTTGCATTTGAAAGAAGACAGCACATCCAGCACCACAGATGTGTGATGATAACCTACCAAATATTGTTGAGTGGTGGTTTAGAGGAAAGAGTGTTATCTACTGAACTACTATCACCACTTTTCACAGCACTCTAGGCTTTGTGTGGAGGTATCTCATCAAAATACTGATTTGGCCATAAGAAAGTGGGGCTTGCGTGCACTGGGCAAAACACTTGTACTTGAGCACAAAATGACATGGCTAAATGTGCTATGGCAACTCTAAATGAAAATGTAAGTAATAGATAAGAGTCAAATGCTTCCTATGGTATCCATGTAGATTTTCTGTTTGACTGTTGATGAATTGGCCAAGATTTTAAAAAATGAGTGCCGGAGGTACTTTAATTTAGTGGCCTAATTTTCAAAAGTGTATTGGGCATCCAGCAGTTCTGACTTATTTATTTAGGAACCTAATATGGATTTAGGAGTCTAATGTTAGGCATTCACTATTGAAAACCTTGGCCTTTGGTTGTTAAATTTTAAAAATATTTCCATCTGCTGAAACAGTTGTCATTAAACATTCAAAGTTTGCCCACAAAAATGTTGTATTTGAAGTTCTCAGCTACATCCCTGTATGTAAACTCAAGAGCTTGGCTCCTCATCAAGAGCACATTACCCTGGCTTCTACACCCTCCAGTGCTTCCAATTCATTTCCATTGCCAATTAAGATCATCTTCCTGCACTCAAAGCCATCAATAGTACCCATCATTAGATGACATCTCTCCATCTATGACCTGTTAACACTGTTGTGCTCCTCTGGAATAATGCAGTTCACAAAAAATAAAGTGCTTAAGAGCTGGAGAAATATTGTTCTGGGATGAGGGGATCTTTTTTGGAATAAGTTACAAGAGAAGATTAGACTGAGCCAAAGTCTGATTAGTTTTAAAGTGCACTGCATGGTACTCCTTGTTAATAAATCTTCCCCACCCTGAATAAAATGCTGAGATAACAAAACTAGCCATTTTCCCAGAAGTAGGAAGGGCAAAGAGCAGAATCCTCATTGGTTATTGTTAAGCAGATCTAATTTTATTGTGTTATAGCACTTGGATACTATGGCTAAATGTATCATAGCGGAAACTATAAGATAGCTACTTCTTTTTGAGGACCGTTAATTTTTAAACGGCAAATACTGTAGCCATAACTAAAGCTTTGAATATTTAAGTTTTGAAATTTCTTATTTTCTCATTACTCCTTGGCACAGTGACATTGGAATTGGCCAGTCGCAGGATGACAGCATTGTAGGATTGAGGCAGACCAAACACATTCCTCCTGCTTTACCTGTCAGTGGAACCCTGTCATCCAGTAATCCAGATTTATTGCAGTCACATCACCGCATCTTAGATTTCAATAGTACTCCAGGTGAGCATCAATTATTTCAATTATTTTTACTCTTACCTCTAATTTTCCTCTAGTCATGCTTTACGTTTAGGTACTTGTTGGTCTGGATCTACCCATCAATTTATATTTACATATGTTTTAACCTATAGACTGATCATGTATTGTATTAATATACAGTTCTTTCTTGTGTCATTGCTCCAGTTTATTTTAACTCCAGGCAAATATGTTTGTATTTTTGTTCTATGAGGAATGTATTGTCTATATATATAATTTACCTGTGTGTGTGTGTGTGTAAACTTCAGGTACATGGTATTCTAATTTGTCTTCTAGCTACACAAACATAGCCGGTAGGCAGTAATTTGTACAAGGCTGCAGTAAGCTAAAATATCACACACAAACCGTATACTAAAGTAGACTATAATAAATTCATTAAAGAGGAAAGATGGTCTTGAAGTTAGCATTGGGATTCCAGAGATTTATGGTTCAATTCCTGTTTCTGACACAGACTTTCTTAGGCAAGTCATTTCGTATCTCTCTGCCTCACTTCCTCATCTTTAAATTGGGGACAATCTCCCAATCTTGCTCTGCCTTGTCTCTTTAGATTATAAACTCTCTGGGACACTGTCTCTCTCTTACCGTGTGAATGTGTAGCACCTAGCACAATGAATCTTTTGTCTCCCAGACTATAGGCATCACCGTAATCGTAGTAGTAATAGTATGTGGCTCATAGACAGTGATGAGCTGCCAAAATCATAACAACCGGTTCCCTCCACACCCCAGGAGGAATCATGCCTCCCCCCCCGTGGACTCCTGCCCCAACCAACCCCCCACGTTCCTTGATGCCCCCCCCCCAGGGACCCTTGCCCCATCCACCCCCCTTCCCTGTACCCTGAGTACCCTCCGCCGCCCCATCCAACCCCTCCTCTCATTCCTGATGGCCCCCCAGGACCCCTGCCCCATCCAACCACCCCTTCTCTCTGTCCCCTGACTGCCCCTGGAACCCTTACCCCTGACTGCCTCCCACCGCCCCATCCAACCCCTGATCCTTTCTGACTGCCCCCCCCAGGACCCTGGCCCCCGTTCAATCCCCCTGTTCCCTGCCCTCTGACCCCCCACCCCCAAACTCCCCTACCCTCTCTCCCCAACACCCCCTCCCTGCCCCCTTACCGCGCTGCCTGGACCTGGCTGGGCCGGGACAGGAGTCGCGCGGCCGGAGCCGGAGGATGCGGCGGGAGCCCGGCGGCCGGAGCCAAGTGGCTGGCCGGGTGGAGCCAGGGAGGGCTGCGGCCAGAGCTGGAGCCGGGCAGCCGGGGCCGCCGCCACGCCCAGACCCGCGCTGCCGGAGCCCGGCCCCCTGGCAAAACAGCAGGGGCGGCTGGAGCCACGGGGCCAGGCCGGGCTGGAGGTGGGGGGCCGTGTCCAGAGCCGGGCATCCCGGTAGGTGGGGGCACGGCAGGGCCGGGGGGGGGGTGCGGCCGGAGCCGGGCGGCCAGGGGGGGTTCGGGTAGGGTTGTGGCCGGGGACGGGGGGGGGGGACGCGGGGCCTTGCCGCGGCCGGGGAGGATTGGGCGGGGGTGGGGAGGCCGGGTGGCCAGGCAGGGTCGCGGCCGGGAACGCGGGGGGGGAGAGACGCGGCTGGGGCCGGGGAGGGTCGTTGCGGGGCCGGGCGGGGACCCGGGTGGGAGCGGGGCCGGGTGGCCGGGCAGGGTCGCGGCCGGGAACGCATGGGGGGGGGACGCGGCCGGGGCCGGGCGGCAACCCGGGGACGGGGGTGGGGCCGGGCGGCCGGGCAGGGTCGGGGCCGGGCGGGGACCCGGGGACGGGGGTGGGGCCGGGTGGCCGGGCAGGGTCGAGGCCGGGGAGGCGGGGACGGGCCGCGGCCGGGGACCGGCCGGGGCACGGGGACCCCCCTAGTTTCCTACCTCAGCGTCGTCTTCCTGGGCCGGGGAAGCCTGCTTGCTTCTCAGCCCTCCCAGGCTTCCCGCGCGAACAGCTGATTCGCGGGAAGCTGTGGGGGAGGAGAAGCAAGGAGGAGCATTCATGGCAGGAGGTGGAGGCAGAGCTGAGGTGAGCTGGGGCGGCAGCAGGGAGGGAGCGCTTGTTAAATTGAAATGCCCTTTTAGAACCAGTTTGTCCCACGGGGAACAACCGGTTCTAAAGGGGGCTTCTAAATTTAACAACCGGTTCGCGCGATCCAGTGCGAACTGGCTGCAGCTCACCACTGCTCATAGATATCAAATAAATTTCAAGCAGTGAAATGGAAGCTAGCGCAATTCTTAAAACTGCTTCAGCTATGTGAAGAGCTAAGGAAAGTGTAAAAAAGAAAGTAAGTATTTTCATAGGCTTTTGTCTTAGATATGATAAATGTGACTTGAACAGTGGAATAATGCTTTAGCTTTAGCGTTATAGCAGCACCTCAGTGACTTTTGGGAAAACAAAGTGTCACTGTGCCTCAGTGGGTCACAGCTGAGGATACCAGATTTAGTACAAACTGCTGAAAAATAGGACAGACTCACCCCAAAGTGGTGCTTATTCTTCCATTAGATATACCAATCCAGTATAAAAGTAAACTTCTGTCTCACCGCACTAGTTAACAAGAAGTCAGAAATGCAGTCTCCTTAGGCATTCCAGTACTCATTTCACCACTTAGACACTAGACTTTATGATGAGTGGTTATTTAAAACTAATTTAATCAAATAAAGGGTCCTTCTAATCCCAACAGATCAGCCACATAGATCAGTATATAACTCAGATCTTACCTAATAATCATGCTATTGGCAATCCTTTAGTATCTGCTATTTAAAGGTTTATTTATAAGAGAAAAGAAAGAGGAGAGAGTTAAAATGGTCACAGAAGTCATATACACACACAAAATATAATTGAAAAGTTCTTGGATCTGATTTTTAGCAGTGATGTTACAGACTGTTGGCTTGTAAAGTCTTAGGTAACTTCCAAAAGGTTGGAAGGCCCTCAGTCAGGGCCGGCTTTAGGCCGATTCCCCGGAATCGGGCCCCGCGTCTTAGGTGCCTTTTTAATTTTTTTTACTGAGCTGGCGGTGGTCCAGGTCTTTGGCGGGAGTGTGTGTGTGTGAGTGTGTGTGTGTCCTTCATTCACTCCGGGTTGAACATTATTTGAGACATTTCTTCTCCCGCAGTGACGAATCTCTGAGGCATTCCTTCAGGGTTTGACTGCTTCTCCTGCCCAAGATGGCAGAGCAACCCAGAAATTACAGAAACATGCTCTGTCCCTGAAAGCCTTCTTCTGAAGGAACCTCTGTTCACAGAAGGAAGAGCTGTATTAGTAATGTGCAAAGCATATTGGACCCTCACTCTCCAGGGAAACAAGTATCAGAGGGGTAGCCATGTTACTCTGTAGCCACAAAAACAGTGAGGAGTCCGGTGGAGTGAGCTTGCAATTTGTCTAGGTCTAGGATACCTGAATATTTGGCATAGTGACGAAGTGCTCTGTTTTGATTATCATACATTAATAATTTTTAAAAATAGGCTTAGAAATATGGTTACATAAAGGCATTACTGATTCATTGTAGTTGGGATATGAAATTCAAGGAAATGACTGAATTGGCCTAAATTTAGCCTAATGAATATGTAAATTATGAGGTAATCAGTCAGTTTTAATATTTTTTCGTTGCTGTTCTTCAAGTTACAAAACAGTGAATAAATGTGCACATCCCAGTAGTGATTATAGTATATTACTATATAAAACAAGCCATGTATGAGAGAGAAGAATTCTCGTGTTCCCTAAATTGACTAGTTCGGTAACATCATGCAATAATGGGAAAACATTCTGTAATATTTGTTTTTATCTTGACATTTCTGTTGATGAATACACTTGTTTTTGTAGGGTTGTTTTTTACAAAATATACATGTAGTGCACATTTAGGTCTAATAGTAAATTCCCTTTTCTCTGAATTGCTTCCAAATAAGATTCCTTTTCTTCAAAGGAAATGTTTTTGTCTAGCAGTTGGTTTATCAGTATCAGTCTATTTAAGTATTAATCTTGGCAGTAGATCCAGGAGACTTCTCTTTTGCTTTCTGTTTTCATGTTGTTCATATGACCTTTATGTCCTTCGGAATAAGAATACAAATTGCCCCTCCTCTTACTTTGATGAAAAACAGATCAGGAATTTAAATCCATGACAACGCACACAAATATGAAAGCTTATTTACCTCTGAAAAATATATTAACTTCCCCAGTCAGTTAAAAGATTAGAGTGGAAGTGCTTACCTTTATCATGAAAAATACCATGGGGGACAGGATTATTGTGCCCTTATAGTAAGTCCAGTGGCAAAGAGCTGCAAGATTTTCTACAGCTTTGCTTTTTATATTCTATTTTGACTGGAAATTGCCAGAATGATAAAATGTGAGTTCATCTCCAGATTCAATTTCCCACCAAGTTTATACTGATATTCAAATCCAAGGTTTTAGTTTGGAGATATCTCTTTCTTACTTTTTTTAAAAGTAATAAAATCCCAGTACAACCATTGTATTATCAGCTATTTAAACAATACCTTATAAATATTTGGGTGCTGAATGATTTATTCCTATTTCCCTTGATTGAATGTATTTAATTCCTAATTATAAAACACTGGCATGAAAAATTAATGAAGCTGCAGGTCTCAAATCATAAATGTTATGTATGTTGTTTGGTTTTATATATTTAATACTGTAAGAGATAGGGGATGATTTTTTAAAAAAGATTAGGCGCAAGTTGCATTCGTATTAGTACAACTATCCATGCAAATCTGTTTGCATATGTAACTGGCCAGTTCTTCTTTGAGTTCGATCTCTCACTGCACGTGTGCTTATACCCCAAACACCTTTGATCAGAGATTTTTGGTAGTACTGCCTGTTTGGCCCACACTTGCACCCTTGCGTCCTCATGCCCCGCGCCAAAGACAGATAAGGCTGCATGGGGAAACAGCCCTCCGTGTCTTCTCAGCTGCCTTGGCCTGAGACAGAGTGCTAGTGTGCTCACTTTACTATTCAAATCCTGTCCTTAGTCTTAGATTTTCTTTCCTTTCCTTGATTTTGTAGGGGAGGTGGGTTTCGTTCAAGATCCCCATTGTCCCAGAGTATGCCAGGATATTCAGGTTTCAAATGTTGCCTCATTTTCTGGGAAGCTATCTCTGTCAGTGATGGGCTTTCCCAGTTTGTTCGCTGCTTGGGGGACACACACATTCCCTCAGAAGTGTATCATCCACTCAGCTTTTAAAAGCAGAGCCAGGAAGAATCAGAAAATAAAACTTAAACACTTAATGATGAAGTATTGTCTCCAGACGGCCTCAGATCCAGGCCAGGAAACCCCTCACACCCCCGCCTCTCCCATGCCTTTCAACCACCGCTCCCCTGCCCCAGACATCAGCCTGTGAGTGAGCATAGTGCCCCATTAACATCTGCACAGCCACCTATGCATATTCGGGAGATATCCTTGGAGGACTCAGGGAAGACTAACAGAAGAGGACTCATTCTCATAAGGGGTCTGCTTTGCGAAAGCCTTGGGATCCTCAAAGTAAAACAGCATTAGAGACCTGATATCCCATTTCTGGGTACCGCATGGGGTGTAAGCACACATTAAGTGGTACACCCATATGGATATACATCTTGAAGAACTCTAGTTACTGCACTCCTTGTACTATCTCTGCTCCTCCCAGCCTGTCTTCATCAGTATCATCTACTTCCATCAGATAAGAGTTACTAAAGTAGTCTATGCCGTCTGTATTGATTAGAACCTTTCCCTCCACCAGCCCGCTTGACGCTCCAGGGTCGTCTTAGTTTAAGATGAGCCGGCGTCCCCCCTGCTAGTGGGTACCAAACATCTGTCAATAGCGAGAGTGACATTTGATTGTCCAGTACTCTGAGTGGCAGAGCTCCTTCTTTACATGAGGAGGAGTTCTCTTCAGCCACCCAAATCTCAGTGCATGATTCCTCTACTTCCCTACTGACTGTTTTGGGGAGAGAGAAGAGTTACATTCAGGATGAACCCACACCCCTGTGCACTGGTTATAGCATCATTGGATGACACCTCCCATGCTTTATTGACCCCCTCAGTGGCCATACTGAGGTCCTTGGGCTGCAGGTCGACAACAATTCTCACGAGTCCCTAGTTTTTCAAGTGGGGACCACAGAAAGAGACATTCTCCTACTTTATCTATCCCTGCTCCATTACCTCAAGTACAGGAATCCCTTGAAGAGCAGGAGGCCGGAGAAGATAAGGATGACTCTCTGCAAATGAATGTCTTTCAGATGAGGCAGTTATGCTGCCTCCACTTTCTCTAGCTGATGATTTCAAACAATTAAATGTATTGCAGACTCTTTACCAGTCCCCTTAGAGGTTTTCAGAGAGTCGCAGTCAAGCTCCTGGTTATTCTTTAGTTGTCACTTTCAGCTAATGTTGGCTTGCAAATTAATGAGTCCCTACTAGACCCTAACAAAATTATCTGGCAAACTCTGGCAGTGATACCACCAACATGCAATTATGCTGATAAAAGAATATTACATCCCAGCCAAGAGCCCTGAATTTTTATTTTCACGTCCTGCGCCCAACTGTCTGGCAGTGGAAGCAGTGAATGAACAGTAGCACATAAAATTCACACCTTATGATAAGGATCAGAAACACCTTGACAAAGGATGCCGCCTTCCATACCCTGCACATCAGGAGGATGAGGGTCTTTTATTTGGACAGAAGCAGACCATTTAGAAAATTTCCAAGACTGTTGTATCAATTGCTGAGAGGACCAAAGGGTCCACAATCTCCACCCAAGCACTTTTCAGATGGATTTCTGGATGTATTCTTTTTTGTTATCGTAGGTATTAGCCCATTCCACAAGGTCTCTCTCTACCATTGTGGCATTACTCAAAAACGTTCCCATTGTTGAGATCTGCAAAGCTGCAACTTTGTCCCCACTACATATATTTTCCATGAACCGCATGATGGTTTATTCCTCTACCTGTTGTCCTTGGGAAAGCAGTCTTGTCTTCAGTATTGGACTTGACTCTGAAGCTTCCTCCTTTTGTTATGAAGTAGAGCACCCATAGGAACACTACTTGAAGAAGAAAGAGAGAAATTACTGCACAAGGTGAATAAAGTTCTTTGAGGTGTGTACCTTTGAGTGTTCCTCTACCACCCTCCTTCCCCTCTGCTTCCAAGTTTCTTCTATGAGACATAGCAGTGGAAAAGGAACTAATGGCAGTTTACCAGTGCAGGCCTATATATACTCAGTGCAGAGTATGAGGATGTGTAGCGTGCATGTGCAGGCCAAATGGGCAGTACTCCAGTCAAAGTACATCTGAACTAGAGAGCCCATAGGAACACACATCTCGAACTCCAGTTTCTGCATAAGGTGAGTACCCATTCCTTACCTGTCCACTTCCTTGCAGGTGCTGCTCTGTTGGCCTGTAAGAGGTTCCATTTTTGGGGTAGTGGGGAGGAAAACTCAGCACTAACACTTTCACTTTTTGCAGAATTCCAAAACTCTCTAAGGCAACAAAACAAACACACTGTTTGGGCTCTCAGTATAGGAGTCGAGGATTTAGGATTGGGAGCAGAGTCTATTTAAAAGCGGCATATAATCCAGACTGGGAGCAGTTCCGTTTTATAGACCAGAGAAACCCAGACTTCCAAGCTGCAAGTCTTATCCTTTGTAGTGGATCCAAATCAATCTTCTACATCCACAAAATCTTATGCAGGTCTCACTCCTCTAATATTTTAAAGATTCCATAAGTGAGTCCTTAAGCCTGGGACTTTCTGCCATATTAGTAGGTTTCAGATGGTCTCTTGTAGATGAAGTTTTCGGGTCTAAATTCAGGTTAGACCCACCAGATGCATATCAGTTAGGAACTATGCCCTGTAAAAAAATTTCAGGAGAGGAAAGGGGAGAAGAATGAAAACACAGTGACCCTGATGTCAGAAGTAACTGTGCAGATATACTCCTGTGGTGTCATCACTTTTATTGTTCTTTGACCTGCATTTGTGGTTTGTTTCTTTTTCTTCTTCAGACTTACCAGACCAAGTTCTGAGGGTTTTCAAGGCAGACCAGCAAAGTCGTTATATTATGATTAGTAAGGACACAACAGCAAAGGAAGTGGTCATTCAGGCAATTAGAGAGTTTGCTGTAACTGCTACTCCTGATGCGTATTCTTTGTGTGAAGTCTCTGTCACTCCAGAGGGTGTAATCAAGCAAAGGAGGCTTCCAGATCAGCTATCCAAGCTTGCTGATAGGATACAGCTAAGTGGCAGGTGAGACTTTAGTTTATATTATGTCACTTTAAAACGAATTCGAATGCATATGAGTGTCTGCAAACTTGTAACAGTCTGTTTTCTCCCCAGAAATATTTCAACTTCAGGTTACTATTCTAAGCTAGTTAGAGCATATACATATATATACATAATTTCAGTCTGTAACTTTTCTCTAGTATATGATGAACTTAGCTATCAATTTTCTTCTGCTATTTGATTTTTATAGGTATTATCTGAAAAACAACATGGAGACAGAAACATTGTGTTCAGATGAAGATGCTCAGGAGTTACTGCGGGAAAGTCAAATTTCCCTACTGCAGCTCAGTACTGTTGAGATGGCTGCTCAGCTCTCCATGCGAAACTTTGAGCTGTTTCGTAACATTGAACCCACAGAGTACATAGATGACCTGTTTAAACTCAAATCTAAAACCAGTTGTGCTAACTTGAAAAAGTTTGAAGAAGTGATAAACCAAGAAACATTTTGGGTAGCATCTGAGATTCTAAGAGAAACCAACCAGCTAAAAAGAATGAAGATCATTAAACACTTCATTAAGATAGCACTGCACTGCAGGGAATGCAAGAACTTCAACTCCATGTTTGCAATTATCAGGTAAATAAGAGAAGGTTTGTGTGGTGGTGTTTTTTTTCTTTTTTTTTTCCGTGAATTCAGTTCAGATTACTCAGGAGTAATACTTCAAACTGAATAGAAATTTGCATTAGACAGAAAGGGAGCTGACTAATACTATTACCGTCAGCTTTGGACACTCCTAAAAAAGATAGGAAAAGATTTTTTTTCTCCCAAGAATCTTGTATCCTGATATTAAAATGTTTGTTGAACTAATCCTTGGAACTTGACCAGCTTGATAAAAACTGAAACTAGAGGAATTAGGGAATACAGAAGTTGTGTGGCATGGGAGGAAAGAGAATTTTGAGATGGATGGCAAAGTTAGAGATAGTCAAACTTAGAAAAAAATAAAAAATTTAAGAGGGTCCAGGAGTGAGAATAAGTCCAGCAGCTGCATGGAGGAAGGATATCAAAAGGATTGCATATCCCCTTGTTCTACTCTTGTGGTTGTGCCTATGGGAAAGGTGATAGGGGAGGGTGGATATTAAAAAGAATTTTCAGTTATAAGAAAGCAGGTGGCTTGTGGTATTTTCTGTCTTGGTGCTTGATCCTTACGAGATACCAAGTTCATCTCATGAAGTGCTATTTGACTTCGCCTCCTGCTTTCCTGTGGGAGTTAGGATGTGCATTACCTCATAGAAGGTGCTCAGTACCCTGCATTTATTGAGTCTTGGTATATTATTGATTGTAGTTTTGTACTATCAGCTGCTTAGACTGTTGACAAAAGAAAAATTGTTCCCAGTGGGAGAGTGTACTATTATCTACCCTATCTGGAGCTGAAGAAAGCAATAGAAGTAATTAGAATGCAGTTCTTTGAATTTGGGTTACTGTATTACTGTTGTCTGTTCTTAAGGGTTTGTATTTCATGTGCAGAAAATCCAGCTGGGGGAAATTTTGTTATAAAATTCCTCAGATTAAGGATTTTTTTTAAATCCCCAAAGTAATCTCCTCATCTCAAAAAAGATATACTGGCATTAGAAAAATTTCAGAAAAGGGCAACTAAAATGATTAGGGGTTTGGAACGGGTCCCATATGAGGAGAAATTAAAGAGGCTAGGACTTTTCAGCTTGGAAAAGAGGAGACTAAGGGGGGATATGATAGAGGTATATAAAATCATGAGTGGTGTGGAGAAAATGAATAAGGAAAAGTTATTTACTTGTTCCCATAATATCAAAACTAGGGGCCACTAAATGAAATTAATGGGCAGCACGTTTAAAACAAATAAACGGAAGTTCTTCTTCACACAGCGCACAGTCAACCTGTGGAACTCCTTGCCTGAAGAGGTTGTGAAGACTAGGACTATAACAGGGTTTAAAAGAGAACTAGATAAAATCATGAAGGTTAAGTCCATTAATGGCTATTAGCCAGGATGGGTAAGGAATGGTGTCCCTATCCTCTGTTTGTCAGAGGGTGGAGATGGATGGCAGGAGAGAGATCATTTGATCTTTACTGTCAGGTTCACTCCCTCTGGGGCACCTGGCATTGGCCACTGTCGGTAGACAGGATACTGGGCTGGATGGACCTTTGGTCTGACCCAGTATGGCTGTTCTTGTGTTCTAATTTTAAATTACAGAATGTAAAAGTAGAAAATGTCTAGTACCTGTATTAAAGAAATACTTAAACTCTTCAGAATACTTCAGGTTGCAGAAATAAAAAAAGATAACACCATAATAATAGAAATGTAAATATCACAGGCTACAAAAAAAAGACTATTGGCATATCTCGTTATCGCCCTTCCGTGCAAAAGCCTTTGTTTAAAAAAAAAAAATCATCTCTGCCACTTGTCTGGAAGGTCAGTGGATTTGAACCCCATCAGACTAGAAGGGGAAGAACATTCTCCAAAATCAGAGACCCTGGCTAGGAATCGGTCAGCGCCCCTGAGGCATTTAAATCTAGGGATTTAGTTCAGCCACTTCAGCTGAGCTTAAGTCCTGCTTCATAATATGGGGTGAGAGGCAGCCTATCGGTTAGCTAGGACTTGAACAATAGCTGACTTTATAGATTGATATCAATACCTCCTTTTCAGCCAGAAGTGAATAGCTAGTCAGGACCACTGGTGTAAAGTACTCCTTTTGCCAACAGCACTAAGGGAGTGGACCACAGGTTTTTCAGCCAGCTGCAGCTCCTGTATATCCTTAAGTATAGAGTCTATTTCAGCAATTCCATCTGGAGGTGACATGGCACATGGATTGTGGCAAAGGAAATGGTCTTAGCACTATCACCAGATATAGATTTGGAGATAAGCATCCTTGGTCACTGACACAGTCTGGGAATCCAGGAGTGACCGTGAGTCCAGATATACCTAGAGATTGTAAACTTCCATGGTAAAGGGCAGACAACTCCTCTATAGTGGAGGCAGATACCAATCTGGGTATACTGCATTGTATAGATTCCATCAGTCATTATAGTTAATAAAAAATTCATACCTTTAAGATATGCATTTTCATAACAGATTTATTGTGTAGATTTTATAATGCACATTTTCAAAATGCAATGTTTGCTTACCAATATTTGCACTTGATTGGTATATTGCTGTACTACAACACTTTGCCTGATATGGGATATGATATTTCTGCTACACAAAATTGTATAGTTTTATATTTGGGTGTTGCAGTTTTCTTTCTATTAAATTTGCATAGTTTGTAAATAGTTAAATAGTTTGTATTTAATTGGACAAACAAAACCAAACCCTAATGAACTGTTTTCAGTGGCCTGAATTTGGCACCAGTTGCAAGGCTCCGCACTACTTGGGAAAAACTTCCAAGCAAATATGAGAAGCTGTTTCAAGATCTTCAAGACTTGTTTGATCCATCTAGGAACATGGCAAAATATCGTAATGTCCTGAACAGCCAAAACCTACAGCCTCCCATTATTCCTCTCTTCCCTGTTATCAAAAAGGACCTTACATTCCTTCATGAAGGTAAATGCAAAATAGCTTGGTACTTTATCTCCACAGAAAATGGATTTTGCAGCCTAGTAGCTGATACCATTATTATTTACTTGTCTTCTTTTTATGAAATATAGGAAATGACTCAAAAGTGGAAGGCTTGGTCAATTTTGAGAAGCTGAGAATGATTGCAAAAGAAATTCGTCATGTTGGTCGAATGGCTTCTGTTAACATGGATCCTGCTGTAATGTTCAGGACTAGGTAGGTTTGTCTTCAACAGAGCTTCAGTTGATTGAGACAAAAAGTTGAGTATCAATAATAAAATAAGTAATTCTCTAGTGCCCCTCCATAGCCCTTAACAAAAGAAACATTGCAAATTAAATGATGACAGATGAGACTTTATCTTCCCACCTGTGGGGCCTCTTGTTCTTCCTATGCCTGGAACACTCATAGAAGTCAATGGGAGTTTTCAGTTACAAGATTGGACTGTATAATTTCTGTATCACTGGTTGTATTACAGCATTATAGATATACAATGTCTCATTCACTACCTTGCACCACTTTTAGGTAATCACAGTTATGTACTGTATCTACATTTTAAAATCAGTTTTAAAAAGGAAAGCAATTATAGATTTTACCATGGAGGAAACAGTGTTTTATATTCTTCCACTGACAACCAATTTGCCTGATTCCATGATGAGATCCCACCAATTCATAGTCTGAATAAAGATATTCTATCTCACTCTGTACTGTATTAGAGGAAAGTTTATGTATGAAATGTTGATGCATACGACAATCTAAATTGCTCACAGTTTACTACAAATAGGAATATTTGAACTTCAGCATAAATCAGTGGTGCTGGAGAATGTGAAGTGATTGCTGTTTTGTTTTGTGTAGAGATAGTGTAATGCACTCTTGCTTAATTTGAACGAGAAGAGTTTTTAATATCCGACTGTGCGCCTCAGATAAGGCTATTTTAATGTTTGTGGGCTTCTAGTACTGCTTGTCCTGAGGTCTGGTCTTTTCTTTCTGAGCTTGTGATCTTTCTCTGTCTCTTCCTAAACCCATGCTTCACTCTTCATGGCTCTCACTTGCAGGAAGAAGAAATGGAGGAGTTTGGGGTAAGTGGTTGGAGACAACGCACACAGACAAACATTCTTTTCTGACCATTTGCATTGTTTTTCTACTTGCTATCTTTAATTTTCTGATGCTTTGACATTTTTCTTTTAACCCTTTTGTACTTACAATAAGTTTAATCCAATGGTGCTTTTGCTTTTGAGGTCAAAAAAACAAGAGCTTTGAAACTATTTACAGATATTTTTGAGTGGGATTTGGGGAAGGGTTGTTTATTTAGCACACCAATACAATTGACTTTAATATAACCAGTCTGGCTTGTAATAGAAAGGAAATTCCAAAATAGAATGGGGATAGCTCTACAACTAAAATTTAGAACTAATTTACATATGCCTGATAAATGAATGAAGATGAAATCCACTGATGTTAAAAACTGAAGTATCATGTTTTTTACAGCTCAACTAACTATATTTTCACTCTAAATCCAGCCTCCATTTTTTACTCTTAACAAATCAGAAGCCACAAATAGCTTCCATATATACATACACAAATTGAAATGCATGACGTTTATTTCCTCATTGACTAATTAATCATTTGTTTAACAAAAAGCTCATCGTACTCAAGTTAGGGCATAAAAAAAGATATTTTTCTTCATTACTATTGAAATTGAGGTCTTTATAAACCCAGATTAAGACTATGTTGAAGATACTTTCTAGATAATTTGTATTTAAATTTGAAGCTCAGCTACAGTTGTCTGTCAGCGTTGCCTTGCTGCATGAGCTTTTCTTAATGCTCCAACCTTCTCAGTAGCTGACTTTTGTGAGAGGGCTATCTTGAATGCTTTTCTAGATGTGTGAAGGGAGATTGCCTAGTTGGAGTAGAATAGGTTCCAGGCACTTATTTTATTTAATTATACATAAATTATTATTTTTAACCAAATAAAGAGATTTCTTGATCCTCATCTTCTATCTATTATAGCTGTTTGACTTACTGGAATGAGGCATGTAAGCTTTGACCATAGACTGACATTCATGGAACCTTTTGCATGTTTCCAGTTTATGAAGTGATACTGTGCTAGACTAAGTCTATCTTTCTCCTCTTTCCCACTTCACTTCAGGTCTCTCAGCCAGGGCAGTACAAATGCAGCAGTGCTAGATGTTGCACAAACAGGGGGACACAAAAAGCGGGTACGTCGCAGCTCCTTTCTCAATGCCAAAAAACTGTATGAAGATGCTCAAATGGCACGAAAAGTGAAGCAGTACCTCTCTAACTTGGACCTGGAAATGGATGAAGAGAGCCTCCAGACACTGTCTCTGCAGTGTGAGCCAGCCACCAACACATGTGAGCTTTTTCATGAAATAAGCATTATAAATAGCTGCTTATATCTGCATGTAACTTAACTTCTGGGCTATATCTTCCTGTCACTTACCTGCCTGTTCTCTGAGCTCTGTTATGTGGAAAGGTCAGCAAAGATTTTATAATTAAAAACAATATGTGTTTTAAAGGAATTAAAGCTCTCTCCCTCCCTTCGCCTCTTTAAATAGGTATGGATACCGCAGTCTTCATTGTGTCTTAACTCCTTTTAATTAAACTCAGGAGTTTTGAACCTTTTACTTAAAGACTGCTGAAATAGAAGTTAATACCTTGTTTCTTCCATTTATTACAAAGTACCGAAGAATCCAGGGGACAAACGGTCTGGGAAACAGGAAACGTCACCAGTGGCACCTAGGGCAGGAATTCAGCAGAAGGTGCAGCAGCAGCATAAAATAAACCAAGCATTGCAGGTCCCTGCTGTGTCCCTCTATCCCTCTCGCAAGAAAGTACCAGTGAAAGACCTCCCACCATTTGGTAAGTGAAATGAGCGGGCGGGTGTGTTTTGTTAAAAAGGTTTAAATGTTTTTGTATAGTTCAAGCGGGTGTATTTTTGAACTGGTGAAATATTGTAACATTTAGTTCAAGTTAGTGCTCTCAGTTATCCCTCTGTCAGTTTAGACAGCATATATAAATCCTCCTCCTAGCAGATAAACAGGAGAAAACTATTCCTAGTAAAGGGGTCTGGCTGTCTTATCCTTTCAGTTGTAGACTTGTTTCCATCCGGTGATGATAGGTCTTCTGGCTGGTACACTAGACCCTTGGGCTTAAATTTTCAAATCACTAATGATTTTGCTTGTCTCCATTTTTGGGTGATCAATCTGAGAGACCATAAAGGGGCCTGATTTTCAAAAGTATTTGAGCATCTGCCCTCCAAAAATCAGGCCTGTCCAAGGTATGTCAAGTTGAGTACCCCCAGTCACTAATCACTTCTGAAAATGTGGGCTGTAGCTTTTAACTTTTTCATTTGACACCACATTCCCCAAAATCTTTTTCTATTGCAGTGCTAAAGTTCCACTGTTTGGGATGCCACAGATTGAAATAGGAGAATGGTAATATCTTAAAAATAATTTGATTTCTCCACGTCTCTCTCTGGCAGCTAAAGTAGCTCATCCTGTTGCAGTGTTTGAAGTAGTCTGAAATTTTTCATATGTAATTTGAATTAAAAACGTATTCTCAAATTTGTTTCTAAGCAGGATACGCTAGCTATCCCCTTTATACAGGGAGTGATTTTCCAGAAGCATTGCTCTATTCTGTCACCACTTGCTATTAGGGTCTCTCATACCTATTGTTTAGGCTACAAAAGAGGGATTTTAAAAAATGAACACCAAATGAACAAGAAATAATGTAGTATTAGTCTAGTTCTGTAGATTCTGCTGTCTAGAGGATCAAATAAACTGTGTTAATCAAATAATTCTGGATTATTGATTGCAACACTGCAGTTCTCTAGATCAAATGCAAATTCTGTAGCATGCTTGAAAAAATAACTCCACCCCTGAAATTTGCAGAGCTGTCACATGTAGATTAATCTGCACTTTTAATCAGCAAACTTGATGCCTGTTTCAAGAGAGCAGTTCTTCAGTCTTTGCTCTCTAGGTCTTCTCTGTTACTGCTAGTCTCCCAAAATATAGGGTTTATGCAGAGACAGTTCTCAAAGGAGAAAGGAAGAAAGCCAACTCTAGGAATATATTGCTCCACCAGATGTTCACTTGCCCAACTTTCCGCACCACTTTCTTTGGTGATATTCTAAGCTATTTTGAATAGCCAAAGCAACTGAAGAGCAGCTGAGGTCCTTTTATGTAACCTTTCAATAAAATTGGAATCTCTGAGGGATTGTGTACAGCTCCACCCTTTTTTCTAGTTTTGATCTCCCAGTACTCATCACACGCATTTCCCAGGCTATAGATCTGCAGAGAAAATATTCTGGAACACGAGTTACAGACGATCTTTTCGATGAACAGGTGGAAACCCAGACACGCAATATTTTGCTAGTAGATGTGAATTGGAATCTAAAACAGAGTGGTCCAATTTCATTGTCAAAGCTGAGTAAAATACAGAAATAAACAGCATACTGTAAATAGGAGTAAATTAATTATTTTTATTTTAGATTATTAAAAGTGGTATTAGAGAGATGAGGTGGGTGAGGTAATTTTTTTTTTTTTTATTGGACCAACTTCTGTTGGTGAGAGAGACAAACTTTTGAGCTACACAGAGCTCTTCTTCAGGTCTGGGAAACTTAGGCTATGTCTACACTAGAGACCTTAGAGCGGCACAGCTGTGCCGCTGTAAGGTCTATGTATACACTCTATGCCCATGAGAGAGAGGTCTCCCATCAGCATAATTAAATCACTCCCAACGAGCGGCGGTAACTACATCGTCGGGAGAGCGTCTCCCACCAACATAGTGCTGTCCACACCGATGCTTACGTCATTGTAACTTATGTTGGTCAGGAGTGTGTTTTTGCATATCCCTGTGTGACGTAAGTTTTACCAACAAAAATGCTAGTGTAGACATAGCCATACTCAGCGTGTCATAGCTGAATACAAGGTGGAACAGATCGTTTAGCATAAGTAGTTAACACATGTTTCAAGGGAACATTCAAGGTGAAGTGGCCTGTTAACACCCTTCAAGTGATAGGGAGGAAAGGAAAGCGGGGAGGGGCTGATTTAGTCCATGATTTTTAGTGTCTAGTGAAGTTATGAATTTAAGCTCCCAGGCTCGTCTTTTGAAAGTGTTGTGCAGGTTTCCTGTGAGGATGAGAACTGATAGGTCAGATATAGAGTGATTGCTTTGGTAAAAGTGTTCACTCAAAGTGGTATTAGTAAATCAAGGAAGATAAATATTTTATCTTTACAGTGTCCCTATAATGCATTGTAAAATTAACAAGTGTATATATTTCCAGCTTAATACATTCATTCTTCCTTAAAGGCATTAACTCCCCACAAGCGTTAAAGAAAATTCTTTCATTGTCTGAAGAAGGAAGTTTGGACCGTCACAAGAAACAAGCTGAAGACACAATATCAAATGCATCTTCACAGTTGTCTTCTCCTCCCACATCACCACAGACCTCTCCAAGGAAAGGTATAAGATGTGCAACACTTTCCCTTCCTTTTCCTGAAACCTGTAGGCTTTAGAAATAACTGTGAGGGGATCTTGGAGACTAATGACTTGTCTAGATGAACAATTAGTGCACAGCAAGCTGGGATGTAAATCTACAGCACACTAACTGTTCATGTGGACTCTGCTACCAAACTAAAAGTTCACTAGTGCACACGGATCTACTTACATCTCAAAGCAGAATAAGTCAAAATGCCCTTTCATTGTGTGGTAGCATGGGCCACACGGACATTTAGTGCACAGCAGACTAACGCACTGTAGATTTACACCACAGTTTGCTGCACGCTACCTGTATGTCTAGATAAGCCCTAGGGGTGACATCTTTCCCTACTTATGCTGCCACATGAGGATTGGCAGGGAAGTGGAGTAGTGGTGCCCAAGTGGATGCCTCAGGAGCCATCCTGTTAGCAAAACGCAGGAAGATGGGTTTAGAGAATCCTGTAGCCATCGCACTAAGCAACTCTCCTTACTGCTACTTCAGAGAAAAACATGTCTCCTTCAGTTGCCTTCTACCAAAGGCAGCATACAGGGGCAGAATTTCAGAGCTCATAGTGGCACCTTGGAGCATCACTGGGTATAATAACCAAGCCCTCTGCTGATTTCTAAAGGAATTACTAGGTTAAAATCATGCCTGCCTGCTGTGCAATTGTGCTGGATGGAGAGGGACCCATGCAAGATAGCAGGATTTTCCGTAGAGTGTTAAAGGCTCAGATCAGTAAAGCATTACATTTCCTATATGCGAACACCTTAGTCATCCCAAGAATCAAGGTGGAAGTTTGACACATGGCTTTGCACAATGAGGCTTTCTTGGCTGAGTTAGTTTCTATGAAATTATCTTAAAATATACTGGTAGAGATTACTGTCCAGTGTGACTGGCCAAAACTGCAAATGAATTTAAAGAAGATGATTTAAGACTCCTGATGAATCTCTGTCCTGTTTCCTTTTTCATGGTACTGGCTCTGGTTGTTAATTAAGAGTAAAAAGATCAAGTGCAAGCACTTGCCTTTCTTGTATTTAAAAAAAAATTGTCACTGTAGAAATGGAATAACATATTCCTATAGCAGGTAACCTCAAGGTCATTTTCTCCTCCTATCCTTTTCAGAATAACATAGAAATCAATTTTAATGGCTGCATGAAAGAAAGTTGTATTAAAAAATCTGTGTCAGAGTTGAGACCCACACAGTAAGAGCTCAGACTTGTGATAGAGCTTGGACAGTTCTAGATTTCACTGTAGTAATAACTCCCACCAAATTGCACTGTGATGCTGAGAAATTGAAACTTGTGTGCATTTCATCTGGGTATCACTCTTTCCTCTGTCTGTCAAATGGATATCTAAACTCTGTTCTCATCCTGTTGTTAGGTGGCAGTGGCAATCAGCTGAGATATTATGGCGCCAGACAGTCGGATCTAACCAGTTCCTCCTCTTCTCTTGGAAGTGAGAACAGTAACAAGAATAACTGCACCACAGACCTATAGGATAGGTGGGGCTTACAAAAGCAAAAGGAAAAAGATCACACACACAATTAGCTAATGTTTTTAAAAGGGATGAGGGGTCTGTCCTTCAAAAGTACAACTACATATCCAAAAGCACTGCTGAAGTGAGCTTTTTTAAGGGTGTGATAAAGGAGGATCTTGTGCAGAAAATCCTTTGATAATTAGTTCAAGTCTTTGTAAGATCTCAACATAATTTTATCTTGTAGACTTTAGCAAGGTGTGAATTTATATGAATTTGATCACATTCTGTCAAGGCCAGTGCATTTATTGAAAAAGGAATCGGGATCAGATAAATGGAGAGGAAGTGTAGTACTGTGTATTTGGTAAAGCAATCCGTGAAAATGGTTCTAAACTTCAAAGCATTTCCAAGATTTAGTGGCAGCATGAACTAATGTGTTTTCTCTCTTAACTTTAATCAGATTTGACAGTGTTAGGGACAGATCCTCAGCTAGTATGAACTGCATAGCTCCACTGAAATCTCTTTGAAGCTTAATGGTGATTTTCAAACTAAAAATTATAATTGCATGCTTACATATAAAAGTATGTTGTTGAATGGCCTCTAACCTATCTTTTTTATTCTTTTTGTACAGCACCTTGCACAATGACTAGGGATCCTGGTCATTACAGTAATACAAATATTACTGATTACTGATAGCTGATAGGGCATTCATCACAAAATTACATTTTAATAATTTACCTTCCTAAAGAACTGCTTTTAGGATAAACTTTCTAAGACTATGTGTACACTACTACTTATGTCAGTATAACTTATGTCGCTCAGGGATGTGAGTAAGCCACCCTTTTGAGCAACATAAGTTACCTTGACCTAAGCACTGGTGTGGACAGCACTATGTCGGTGGGAGAGCTATGTTGGGGGTAGATGAATTAAGTCAATGGGAGAGCTCTCTCCCATCAGCTTTAGATCATCTGCACTAGAGAGCTTGCGTCAGTGCAGCTGCACTGCTGTAAGATGTCTAGTGTAGCCATAGCCTAGAAAATGTTAATTGCCTGAAAACAAAGGGTTAGATGGCCAGCTCAGGTTTAGCTGACAAGTCTCACATGCAGTGCTATAATCAAGGCCCATATTTGCGAGGTGATCAGTCACCTACATGCAAAGTGTGAATTGTCTGCTGTTTTCTATGCTATCATGCAAATGGCCCCAGTGCCGAAGTATTCTTGACTCTGTTTGTTCAAAATGTGGAGACAAAATGAGGGAGCATGTTAAAGTAAATGACTTTGTCTCGGAGAGAATGACTCTTGTAGCCCCTCACATAAGCAGAACATACATTTGGAAACCTGTTTGGATAAATTAGACAGTGAAGGTCAGATGAATGGTACATAGTATGGCAACTCCTACATTCCTATCAGGCCTAAGGTCCATGTGATCCAGTATTCTGTCTCTCTCAGTGGCCAGTACCAGAAGCATCAGAGGAACCTTTAAGAAACCAGCAGTAGGTACATATGAAATAAACTGCTCCCCCACATAGGTTTCATCCTGATCTCTGTTAGAGATTGGCTTAAACCCTGAAGTATGAGACTTAATATCCCATCCAAAATTTCTGTTATCATTAATTATTGTAACTCTGGATATTCTGTTATACAATAAATGTCAAAAATGTCCCTTTTTAATTCTAGCTACTTTCTTGGCCTCAGTTACTTCCTGTGGGAATGAGCTCCACACGTGAGTTCCACACTGTGTGAAGAAGTATTTCCTATTATCAGTTTTGAATTTGCCACTGTTTAATTTTTCCAAATGTTGTCAAATGCTTAATTTCATTGTGATATGAGACAGAGAGCAGAAGTTCTTAATTTGCCTTCTCTATACTGTACACATACATATACATTGGAATTGGAACTGCAGAATTAGGTGTTCAACAATTGTTTACCTTCTGTCATCAAACAAGAGAAATCCCCAATAACATTTTTAAATGGTGGTGTTTCCCAAACACTTGCTTTGTTTTGACTTCTTTTGTCCAAAAGAAATACAGGCAGTGGTGAAGAAAGTAAACCAAATGTTAGAATGGGACCAAGAGATGGGATGGAGAAAAAGGAAAATACTTTAATGATATCTAACTCAGTGTAAAATCCTCATCTAAAATAGTGTGTTTAGTTCTGGTCACCCCACCTCCAAAAAGGTTTTGGAAGAATTATGGAAGGGGGTTTAGAGCAGTGGCTCTCAAACATTTTTACTGGTGACCCCTTTCATATAGAAAGCCTCTGAGTGTGACCCCCTATAAATTAAAAACACTTTTTATATAAATTTAATACCATTATAAATGCTGGAGGCAAAGCGGGGTTTGGGGTAGAGGTTGACAGTTTGTGACTCCCCATGTAATAACCTCATGACCCCCAGTTTGAGAACCCTTGGTAAGGTGAGGGGAATGATTAAGAGAATGGAAAAACTCTCATATGAAGAGATTGAAAAGATTAAGATTGGTTACCTGACAAAGGAGATGAATAAGAAGGGATAGGATAAAAAATAACTTTTATAAGAGAGGGTAGATCAGGATCTTCTGCTCACCTTATTTCATAATATGAACTTGAAAGCTGGTAAATTCAAAACTGGTAAAAGGAAATAATTTTTCACAACTAGCTTGTGGAATGTGTTGCAGGTATAACTGAGGCCAAAAGCATAGCAGAACTGAAAAAAGGTAAGATATTTATATAGATAACATGTATGTCCAGAGTTGTTATAGCAAATACTTTAAGGTTTGGAAGGAATATAATTCTTCATACTTCAGGACTAAAAGCAAACTTTAACTATTGGGGGTTAGAAGGAAACTTTCTCTAGGGACTGAGGGTAACACTGTAAGGTATTTTGCACCTTTCCTGCGTGGCTCACTGTTGAAAACATGATCCTGGACTACATAGGCCACTGGCCTCATCCATCATGGCAGTTCCTATGTTCCAAGCCCTCCCTAGTCTGTGTTAACATACATAGACATAAACAATACTTCATGATTGGGTGTTATGTCCTACAAAGGGAAATGTTTTAATATAATTCTAGAGATCCAAAAACACCAGGAAGTGATAAATTTGGCAGTAGTTTTGTAAAGAAGAGATCAGACTTTTCTAAATACAAATATTTCATGTTGCCGCTGATCTTTAAACCTACATTCAGAAATAAAACAGCCCCATTTGAATGATGGTCTTGTTGCATATTTTTGTTGCATACAGTACTGCTCTTCTTGATTAAATGTATCCATAATTGTATTTGCTCCAATAGTACTGATATTGAATATCTCTGCTAATGCTTGAACTTTTCTTTAAGAAGTCTTTTGGTTGTAAATTTAGAATGTCTATTTAATGTTATTCTGGTCCTTATGCAGGTTATACTTTGGCTCCCAGTGGCACTGTGGATAACTTTTCAGATTCTGGTCACAGCGAAATTTCTTCCAGATCTAGTATTGTCAGCAATTCCTCATTTGACTCCATGCCAGTGTCACTGCATGATGAGAGGAGACAGAGGCATTCTGTCAGCATTGTGGAGACTAATCTTGGTGTGGGGAGAATTGATAGAAGAGCCATGATTGAACCAGATCAATACAGCTTAGGGTAGGAATTGTATATGTTTACGTTTTTAAAAAAACTCTCTCTTCTGAATCTGTTGTAGAAATGTTCTCCCTTCTGTGAGAGAATTCCACTCTCTCCTTCCAGGTCACCACTTCTATATTACCTCTGTTTTTATAATACTTTACGTTCAGATGAGAAAATATACCCAATCCCACATTGTTCTAATGTCTACAGCAGTGCCAGTAACTAGGTGCACCTGCTCTTCACCTTTATAAATGATACAGGTGATCCTCACTCTTGTGGCAGGCTAGTGTTGTGACAAGAAGTGTTTTAAGTACAGTATTATCCTTATTTTACAGATGGGGGGGAACCTTTCAACTGTATGTCACATTTTCATCAATACCTTTTTAGTAACTGCTGAAGTGCTTTGTTGTCAAGGATAGCCTTACAGAAAGAATGCCCTGTACTCAAAATTTACCAAGTCATTAGTTAGTACCAATTACATCAGGGGTCGGCAACCTTTCAGAAGTGGTGTGCCGAGTCTTCGTTTATTCACTCTAATTCAAGGTTTCACATGCCAGTAATACTTTTTAATGTTTTTTAGAAGGTCTCTCTCTGTCTATAGTATGCAACTAAACTATTGTCATATGTAAAGTAAACAAGGTTTTCAAAATGTTTAAGAAGCTTCATTTAAAATTAAATTAAAATACTGATCTTACGCCACCAGCCCGCTCAGTCTGCTGCCGGCCTGGGGTTCCGTTCACCTAGGCCGCCAGCAGGCTGAGTGGGACCGGCAGCTGGGACCCCGGCTGGCAAGCAGCCGGCAACCAGAACCCCAGACCAGCAGCAGGCGGAGCAGGGCCGGCGGCCGGGACCCCAGACCAGCAGTGGGCTGAGTGGCTCAGCCCACTGCTGGTCTGAGGTTCCGGCCCTGCCCACATAGAATGGGTACCTACCTTCTCCCTGGTTCGAGCCCATTCTCTTTCTCTCTCTCTGCACTGAGCTGAGGGTGGGAGTGCACTGAGCACTGGGCTGGGGGCTCAGGAGCAGGCTGGGGGTTGGGGTGTAGGGTATGGCCAGGACCTAGAATGAGGGAGGGGGCTCAGGGTTGGGGCAGAAGGTTTTGCTTTGGAGTGATTACCTGCACAGCTCCCATTTGGTGTGAGGGGTGCAGGTGGGAATGGGGGGGCAGTGCAGGAGCTCCCATTTGGTGCTCTGTGTGGGGGTGCAAGAGTCGGCTGGGGGGGTGAGGAGGGTGCAGGAGTCAGGGCAGAGGACTGGGGGCATGTGAGGGGGATGCAAGAGTCAGGGCATAGGGTGTGGGGCGGCTGGATATGTGTGGGGGTGCTGGAGTCAGGGCTGGGGTAGTGGGGGGTGCAGGGGTCAGGGCAGGGGTCTGGGGGTGTGTGAGGGGGGTGCAGGGTCAGGGTAGAGGGTTGGGTGTGGGGGGGGCAGGGACTTGGGGGGGTGGGGAGGGTAGGGTGGGGAGCGGAGTGGGAGTTGGGACTCTTGGGCTCCAGGAAGGGGCTGGTGTCTGACGCTCGGGTGAGGCGTGCTGGGAGCGAGGACTCTGGATTCCTAGGTTTCCAGCTGGGCTGTAGTTGTTCGAGGGGGTGGGAGGCAGACGGAGACTAGGGCTCCGGACTCCTGGGTTCTGCCCCCAATGCCGGAGGGCTGAGCGGGGCCAGTGGCCGGGACCATTAAAAATCAGCTCGCGTGCTGTCTTTGGCACGCATGCCATAGGCTGCCAACCCCTGAATTACCTTAAACTTTGGATATAGGAAAGCTATGCTATAGATGATACTTGTATCAACGTGTTTTTCATTAGCTATCAAATTCTCTTGGATTTTAAAGCAATGAATGCTTCACAGTTCTGATTTGCTGATTATCATTTATGATATCATTGTAAAATTTCTCTTCCTTTCTTTCTATCTTTTACATCTAGTTCATATGCACCACTGTCAGAGAACAGAGGCCTGTATGCTGGAGCAACTGTGCTTTCTTCTCCCAGTACAGAAGAGCTATCACAGGATCAGGGGGATCGCGCATCACTTGATGCCGCAGACAGTGGCCGTGGCAGCTGGACTTCTTGCTCAAGCGGTTCTCATGACAACATACAGACAATACAACACCAGAGAAGCTGGGAGACTCTTCCTTTTGGACATGTTCATTTCGATAGTTCAGGCGATGGGGCAGGATTATGGGCCTCAGGCAGTCATATGGACCAGATGATGTTCCCCGATCATGGCACAAAATATGGCAGGCAGAGTCAAGGTAGGGAGGGCCTTGATCAAGCACAGTCCAGAGCAAGCTGGGCATCCTCAACAGGCTACTGGGGAGAGGACTCAGAAGGTGATACAGGTACCATAAAGCGGCGGGGTGGGAAGGATGTTTCAATTGAAGCTGAAACCAGTAGCATAACATCTGTAACAGCAGAGGAGTCAAAACCAGCTCCCATGTCCTCTCATATAACTGTATCATCAAGTAGTGCAAAGGGGCTTATTGGTAAGTTATATTTTGTTTACCGCAAAGTATCCTGTTCATTTACATATAGATGTGAATTTACTATATAAGTATTTTGCTTTAATCTGATTTGTTTTTAAAGCAAAAAGCACAGTCAATTTGTAGTTTCTCTCAAATTTTACCCTTCAATTGTGTGTTTGCTGCTGAGAAAAGCATCACTTTGTAATGTTGATACTCATTCCTGAGTTATGTGGCCTCTTGTACTTCCTTCCCAAGTGCCATAAAATCAAGAATTCAACTCAACTGTTGGTTGGTATTTTGAGATGCTAATGTATTTAGGTCACCATTTTCAAACTTGGGTGACTGAAGTAAGGCACTGAAGTCTGTATGCATGGATCTCATTAAATGTGACCTGACTCTCAGTGTTCTACTCTACATTAGCATGTGGAATGACAGGCTTGACAAATGTGCTTCCAGGCTCTGCTCTTGAACAAGGCAGCAAACATCCACCATGCCACTAGGAGGCCGGTGTCTAAAAAAATCTAGTTTATAAAGATTTCAGAAATATAAGAGAAGCCTGAAAGTTCCAGTCATTTCATTTCCATCCAATTCAGCATCAGTGGAGGCTTGCTTCTGCATTATTTTCCTTGCACAACTCTTCCCCAAAGAAGCAGCATAATTAATCTTCCCATAGTCATATCAGTTTAACTCTATATTGGTCCTATGCAACTGATGAAGCGCTGTGATCGGGAACAGGAGCACTGATATAATCCTCGGGTGGAAGAAGTAAGTGGGGTCAAAGCAAAAGAAAACAAGGAGACAAATGGAGGTAGAGTGAAGTAAGAACAACCTGCTAGTTTAGTGGCAGCACATCAGAGTTGATTTGAGGCACTAACAGGGAAGTGAGGAAAGAGGTTAAGAGAAAACAAAATGGTTTATGTTTTCAAGAGTGAGAAAAAAGAAGAGTAGGAGGGAAGGGAAGAGACAAACACATGAAATTTAAAGTAGGAATAAGCGCAGAAAATTGGTAACAGAAGCCAGAGGAGAGAGTAGCGAATAGTTTAATGTTGGTGGAGAGAAAGTTATATTTGACATTTTCAGATACCAGTCTGTTTCAGAAACCCTTAAAACCTCTTTAACATTTCTTCTACACTCCTTCCACCTAGATTGCATTTGGAAAAGAGCCACTGTTCAAACACAGTTGTTAAATACAGTTGGCCTTATGTTAGAGATTAGTGCCTATGGCAGAATCATTTTTCTTCCTATTTATAATATTGTTAGGTCCCATCAGCACAAGTTACATTAATAGATTCCTTATTTAACATGGTGAATTTCACACTATATAATTCTGAGGGAGCTTTTTCCATGAGATTCAGCACCCTCTCAACTACAAGAAAGAAAGAAACAGTCTTTATGCTTTATGTTTCAAATAAATAGGAAGGTTTAACAGATCTGTTCTGTCACACTAGATGAATGCATTGGCTACATGTTTATTAATATTTCTATGTTTAGTGTCAACACCGTAATTTAAAAGATCATAATTAAGAGTAAAAGTGACCACCTTAGTGCTCTTGTGAAATCATTCTAAATGTAGACTCAAAAACACCATTCTGTAGTAGTTCATACTCTGCTGCTGGTCTTTTCTACCAGAGGACTAAAAGTTCTTTTTCAGTATACGTGCATTTTGTTTATCCTCTGTGTTGACAATTTGACCAGTCCTGTACAAACATGTGATGCTGTCCTTTCCCAAAGGAGTTAAACTATCTACAGACATTAGGAAATTGACCGATAGTATCCTGGGACCAACACTGATACAACAACACTGCAAACAATAATTAGTCATCATTTTTTAAAAGTTTAATGGTAGAAGTGTGTTTTAGGGTGGAATTTGAAGGATAGAATTAATTCAGTAAATGACACAAAACCAGTGGAAGACCCTAAACGAGAAATGC
Organism: Mauremys mutica; assembly: GCF_020497125.1. Classification (NCBI taxonomy): domain Eukaryota; kingdom Metazoa; phylum Chordata; order Testudines; family Geoemydidae; genus Mauremys; species Mauremys mutica. The sequence goes on from NC_059076.1 coordinate 67,623,652, forward strand.
AGATTTTTCCCATTGTTGATTTTTCTTGTCCCATGTCATGACTGATTAGAAAGGTTTTTCTTGAGATCTTAATTAATATGCACCTAACCAAACTATTACTCAAGAGATTTTAAGACTCTCCAAACTCCCTGACTAGGGTTTTCATATCTATAGGTTTTTTAACCTCTGAAATTTTTTTCAATTTCTTAATTTTCCAGTTTTTAATCTACTTGTCACAGTATTTGATTTGCATTTCTAACACCTGTGGGGCAGGTATAGCAACTTCTGCAGCCTGAAAGACATGTTAATAAGAAGCTAGCATAAAACTGAATAAGCAGAGGGAATTTTTCCAAAGTCAAGCACTTTGGTTCACAACTGAATATCTGCCATTGCACCTTCATCTGGGAAGTCTACATATTTTTTAAATGAGATGATGGGACTTGAGTTGTTTGAATTTGTGAGTGCTACCTTTTTTTCTTGACTGACAGTATTTTAAAGCTTCAGAGTATAGTATATTAGGTCCTGACCTGTAGAGACCTATGTGCTTTATTTCATGTGCTGTGAGTAGTCCCGTTGACTTCAATGGGTAATTGTATTGACTTACATAAGTTCTTGCACATTCGGGGTTTTAGTGGAAACGTCACTTAATTTGCATAATTCTACTGCATGTACAGTTTAATGGACAGTAAGATATTTTGTCCTGTACTAAAAGAGGCTTAGCCAAGTATAACTATTGCCTGCATGTTGGAAACACAGTCATGCTGTATATACTGTGTTTTACCAAAATTGTTTCTTACATGATTTCTGTTTTTAAGGTAATAATGTTGATACTTGTATAATATTTAAATCTTAACCTGTTTGTATTTGGATCAGATCTCAATTTGGTTGATATATTTCTTTCTTTATCATTGCTCAAATTATGTTTTGAACATATTTCCCAAGTTACTGTCTCTTATGGTAGTGTATTATTTTTCTGCAGCACGAAAAGAAGGTCGATATCGAGAACCACCTCCAACTCCCCCTGGTTATGTAGGAATACCTATTGCAGACTTTGCGGAAGGAGTTTCCCATCCAACTAGAAAACCTCCAGATTACAACGTAGCACTTCAGAGGTCTAGGATGGTAGCACGGACATGTGAGACCCATGGGACTTCAACTTTGCAGCAGCAATCACAAGGTCACTCAGCTAGCAGGCCTGTGAACAAACCTCAGTGGCACAAACCAAATGAGTCAGACCCACGTCTTGCTCACTATCAGTCTCAAGGGTTTTCCACAGAGGAGGATGGTAAATTTCTAATGTTTTCAAAACATTAATTAAGGGCTAGATTTAAACAGTCCATGAGCATTTTCACATGCATTGGAAATTCTGGCTCTAAATGTAATTGTTTTTCCACCTATCGGGTTTTTTAGGTTTGTTTTTTTTTACCTTTTTGTTTCTGACTTTACTGTTTTATTCCAGAGTGTCTAATTTATTTAAAAAATGTTGTTAGAAGTTTTGTGCAGTCTTTATTCAGTTGACCTCTGCAGCTGAGGATACCAAGGAAATATTTCAAGCTTCATTAATTTTTTTTTTAACAAATTTTCACGTGGCTGTGAGAGATTTATGAATTTGCCCACAGATGTTTTGACATTTCCACCAGTGAACACTGTTATAAGCCACTTCGGCCTCAGAAGTTTTAATTTAAATAAAAGCATTTGAAAATGAAGTGGTTTGTGGACAACTACAACCAGGGCCAACCACAAGATACCTCACTAAGCTATTAAAGATTTAGTAGTCTCTGGTTGAATGTTGTGCTTTCCAGGAGGAGGGAAAGCCAAGCCCACACAGATACAGTGCTTCTATGTCTTATTTTCTTTGGAAATACACTTTTCTTCCAAAGAAATACACTCTTGATGATTCTATAGTTAAAGCTGGCTTGCTTCATTTAAAATAACAAAGCATGCTCTGAATTTATGATTTTGAGATTATTTTACCTTAAGGGAAAAGGGAGGGAAAAATAATTACCTGTAGCAAATAAATATATGCTTAATTTTTACAGAGAAATGGAATATGTGTGGACACAGCAAATTTATTTCATTCAATAGCAATCTAGTTTTAAACTGATTAAAATTTATTTTCCCCCCATCCTATTGTTTGCAGAAGATGAACAAGTCTCTGCCGTCTAAGAATTGGGGCTTTTCTGGATCCAGAGTGAGCCACCTTAAAGGAGAGCACAAGAAGACGTCCCTAGTATAGGAGCCTTGGAACTATAATTAAAGGATGGTAGACCTATTTGCCTCCTTCCCTGCCTTAAAGCAGCATGGGGCTTCTTCTCCCCCGTTCCTCCCCCCTTTCCCCTTGCATGTGAAATACTGTGAAGAAATCGCCCTGGCACTTTTCAAACTGTGTTGCTTGAAATGCACAGTGCAGCAATCTCCAAGCTACCACTGTCGCTGTCTGCCACATCACACAGTATCATTCCAAATTCCAAGATCATCACATCAAGATGATTAACTCTGACTGCATTTCCCAAAGCCTGGAAGGGTTTTGAAATCTTCCTTTTAGATTTTAATCACAATCCTAGCACTTCATCTCATTGGGATAATGAGATATGCTAGTTGTCAAACGACATTGAGCCTTTAACGTACAAAGAGAAAAACACATTGAAACCCTTCAAGTATACAGTGCTTGTTTGCTTGTTTACAATGCCTTTGTTACAGTGCTGTATGTTGTTGTGTTCAGAAAGCAAATGTTACACCTGCATAATAATTACAGTATTATTTCAGACTTTTTAGTAGGGTTGCCAGCCTGGGCTCCTAAAAACAAAACTGATATGGCTGAGCAGGGCCGAATGGAAGGCAGGAAGGGTTATAGGATACAGCCTTTCATTGACCACCTAGCTCCACTCTTAAAGTGCCCCACCCTGGAGTCTTAGAAAGTTTGTAAATCATAGGATAGTATTTTGAAATGGGTCTAGCATCAGTGCAGTACTAAGTGCTTGCAACTATCTAATGGGGGAAAACAGGACAACTTGTATAGTTTGTACCATACAATTTGTATACCTGTGCCTGGTGGAATACAGGATGGCATAGTTTTTATTTGTTTGTTTTTTTAAAGTCCTATTCAAATGAGACAGATGGTAAACCCCACCTTTAAATTATATTTTTGTCTTACTACAGTTAGAAGGTTAGTTACTTTAAGAGAAAAATGAACTGGATAACATTGCAGTGAAGGAAATTTGGGATGTCACAGCTAATGTCAGCTGTTATTTCTGATCTAATAATCTCTCTATTGACTTGGCATTAGGGAATAAACAAGCCTTTAAATTATGAAAAAACACATTTAGACACGCGAGCCTTTGCAATGCAGAAATAGTCACAACTGTTAATGGCTTTATGGAACACTGCATGTGTAGAAAAGGCCAATGTGTAGCAACCACCTGCTCACAGCTGCTATTAACCCTATAATGACTGAAATGATCCTTCCCCTCTATTTTTGTGTTGTTTTTGCACAGACTCCGGAAAAGTGAAGGCTGCCAATCCGAGTAGTACTCAGATGTGAGGAACTGCTGGTCTTGGTTTTTTTTTTTTTCCATTGAACTCAGCTGATCATATTGATCAGTAGATAAACGTAAATAGCTTCAACTTTAAAGATCAAATTGCAGTGTTTTTTCACTGTATCAAACAATGTCAGTGCTTTATTTAATTATTCTCTCTCCTGTAATCATGGCTTTTGTCTATTTGCTTATATATCACATTGTCGATTATGAATTTGTAATTTTACATGTAATATGCATTATTTGCCAGTTTTATTATATAGGCTATTGACCTCATGTGCATATAGAAAGACAGAAACCTAGCTCTATCACAAGTTGCACAAATATTATATAAGCATTAAGTAATTGTAGACCATAGGACTGCTAATCTCAGTTCACTCTGTGATGTCAAGTGCAGAATGTACAATTAACTGGTGATTTCCTCATACTTTTGATACTACTTGTACCTGTATGTCTTTTAGAAAGACATTGGTGGAGTCTGTATCCCTTTTGTATTTTTAATACAATAATTGTACATATTGGTTATATTTTTGTTGAAAATGGTAGAAATGTACTATGTTTATGCTTCTACATCCGATTTGTATGAAGCTGAAAAATAAATAAATATAACATTAATGCAGTCCATATTGATTCTTACACATTTTATAGGTTCATCATATTTGAGCAAATTCAAATTTGAAAATAATTTACTTCGCTGTACATGAATATTAAAGGAATACTATCAAGTAACAGGCACAAAATTGAAGTGGAGATTTTTTAAACCCACTGTGTTGTTGCCAATAAATTAGTATGTCCATTACTAAACCAAAATGGCCAGCAGAGGCATCAGAGCGTCAAGGATTGTGCTGACATCATTGCTGTTGATACACAGACAAGCAAGGTAAATAAGGAGGGCCATGTTGGCTTGGGACTCCATAAGAATCGGGGGCAATGAATCCATATTTACAAAATTTGGGGTGGGGAGAAGTATGGAAAGATGTGTTACCTACTTAGAAACTTGAAACTATTGCATGTAATGAAAAGTACCTGAGTGTCCCTTTTAACAACAGCCAGATGCTGTAATCTATATAATGTCACAAGTGTTTGTTCTTTTGTGAGCATTGTGAACTCGAGCTACTTGTAACTGGGTACAGGAGACTGGTTTAAAACTCTTTTCTTAGCCTATCCATTGGTTATATTTGGCTTGTATTTAAAAAAAAAAAAGTCAAGTATTATTTCCAAATGAAAGTTACTGCTTTAGAGCAAAAAATGGTTGGTTTGGATTTTCGCTATAACCCTTCATAATACGACCCTAAAAAACACCCTAGACTCAAGCTCAAATAATATGTATAGTACCCGTTTTCATAAAAGAACACTGGACGTGTAAGAGTCAAATGATCATTGCAGTTACTTTTCATCTCTGGAATATGTGCCACTTCAAGGCCCGGTAAATTTTAAATAGGATTGGATTTTTGGGGGGAGGTGATATTTTTGTTGTTTTTGCAGTAACTAATCCATGTTAATCTGTGGCTCATGCCTCTGGATAATCTCAACAAGCCAGATCAGGGCTATCACAGTAATAACTTTTCTTATGACATTAACAGAAATGGAATAAACATTTCTTTTAGGTTCAATACTTTATAAATATTTCTCCTGCAAACATTAGTTCTTAGGGAATACTAATCATGACCGATTTTTTGATTGACAATGATTTTCCCCCAGTTGGTGTGGTGATGTGTGTGATCAGCGGTGGCTCCAGGCACCAGTGGGGCAGCAAGCCGCGGGGGGCGCCCTGCCAGTCCCTGTGAGGGCGGTAGTCAGGCTGCCTTTGGCAGCTTGCCTGCAGGAGGACCGCCGGTCCCTCAGATTTGGCTGCAATTCGGTGGTGGGTACACCAAAGCCACGGAACAGGCGGACGTCCCGCAGGCATGCCGCCGAATCCGTGGGACCGCCGCCGAAGGCTGCCTGACTGCCGGGCTTGGGGTGGCAAAAAGGCTAGAGCCACCCCTGTGTGTGATTCACTTGCAAGTGAGTCATTTTGCTCAATGTTTGTCATACTGCTGTATTATACGGATCCACTGCCCTCTACTTTATGCCTTCCCTTTCTTCGGTGGCTCTAGGACAACCGTTAGGAGAAAAACATCACAAAAAGGTAATAGGTATGTAAATTTGACCCGCAACTGTTGCTGAGTTCAGTAGAGATGGCTTTTGGTTATAGCAATCAAGAAATCAGTTGGCTCCAACAGAATCAGAAGCTCCGATGAACAGCGAATTCTTATACAGGCGAGCTAATAATAAGATGAATGTACTCTGTGGTATGTTTGTTTGTTTGCACAAAGCGTGGGTTGAAGTAGCAAGATAAGCCATATTTCACTAGAGAGAAAAAATATTAGATTGTAAACTCTTTGAGGCAGGGAATATCTGTTGTATGTTTGTACAGTGCCTAGCACAGTGGGGCCCCAATTTTGATTTGGGGCTCCCAGGGGCTATTGCAATACAAATAAATATTCTTCTTCTTTGACTGTTGGTCCCTGTGTGTATTTCACATGTGGATATGCAGGTGCCTGAGTCTAGAGATACTTAGCAAGCAACGTCCACCGGCCCCTCCCATGTGCTGTTGTCCTCCTCGTGCTCCAGATCAGGGGCTTAAGAGGCGGTCCAGGCTGACTCCTCGCTAGTTCCTTCTTGCCGCCACATGGTCTGAGTTGGAATCTTCTGGGTCCAGCTTCTTTCTTACCAGCCTGTAAATAGTTTTTAATATTTAACATAGTTAGTTTTATATAGTATAGCTTAGTTTTTTCCCCAGCTGGGAGTCCCAGAGCCCTGGCATTCAAGAATTGTCTCTCTTGCCCTTGATCCTTCTCTGTGAGCGATGATCCCCGACTGTCTGGGTGGGCGTGGGACACGTTGATCAGCAAGTGCAGCATTTGCCACTCATTTCCCCTGCAAAGACATGAAGCTCGTGAGCTTTAGTTGAGGAAACACCTTATGGAGAAGTGCACCTCTGAGCATGAGCTTGGAAGAGGAGCTAGAGCTGCCAAGCCCAAAGAATTATGTTCCAGGGCTTTGCGTGAGAGAAAGGGGCACTTTTGTAGATACAAGGGCTGATCTTTTGGCTGAAATGCTTCATTGCTTTGTCTATGATGGTCACTGTGGTAGCGTCTGACAGTTCATTTAGTTCCTAGAAGTCTGAATAATAGTCTACAATAATGGGGTAGTTTTGTGGTTTGCTGCAGAAAGAACCATTTCTACTTTGCTGCAAGATCTGTTGGAGATGCTGTGCATTTTCATTGTCTCTTTTTGCTGCTTGGCCTGCATTTCCCAACATGTATCACAACTGCTTACCAGGTCTCAGATATCCCTGGCCAGTATACAGCATCTCTGGCTTTTTGGAGGCATGCTTCCATTTCATAATGGCTCTGATGTATTCTTGACAGTATTTCTGTTCTCGGTGATCTAGGTATTGTGATTCAACTTGCCCGTATATATTGATGCTATCTTGAATACTCAGCTCATCTGGATAGTTCCAATATTCTTGGAAGGCAAGTGGGGCTTCTCCACTGGTGTTTCACCATCCTGGCAAAATGACGAACACCTTCTGCTTTGAAACTGGAACATAATTGACTTAGCTGCTGCTTTTTATGTCTTACTGTGTTGTTTGTATTTATACCAGGTTGAGACTCTCATATTTTTGTTCAGTTGCTGTATTTTCATGCTGCAAGGCTGCTCTGAATAAGAAGTAAGCTATGTACATCTCAGTTCTTTTCTTGTAGTGTACGTTTAAGTTGGGTTGCAGTTTCAGAAGCATGTGCTGAAGGTATTTTGGGGCTGCTAGCAGTGACTTTAAAAAAATGTTTTCTGTGGTTTATGATTTCTTCCACCTTGAATGTACTCTTTGAATTTTTCACGAGAACACTATTGCAAGACATTCCTGTTCAGTTTGGGCATATCTCTGTCTCATTGGTGACAGTGATTTTAATGGGAAAGCTGCCAGCAGTCCCTTTTGTAGGAGTGATGCTCCAAGTCCCCATCTCATTGACATCACATTATATGGTTGTATCTTCATTTACATCATATTTCAGGATGGAATAGCTGGTTACCAGCTCTTTGATATGTAAGATAGGTGCATCATGTTGAGGTAACCAGTGTCCGTGCGGTATGTTTGTTCAGTAGTCACCTTCGGGGTTCACGTTGATCGGAGCCTCGGGAGAAATTTTCTCAGTTTACAAATCCTAATAGTGTCTGAACTGATTTAACATCTTTAGGTGTAGGCATCTGTTGTATTGTTTGATTATTCTTTTACTGCAGGTTGGATCCCCAAAGGCATTCTCAACCATCTGTATCTATGTGGTGATGTCCAAAATGTAGTCAATTATATCAATGACAAGCACAATCCTGGCTTTCATTTAAGATCTCACATGCCATTCTTTGGTGAACCAGAATGTACATACCAGGATCAGGGCATTGCTTTCCTTATCCAGTAGCACTTGAAATATATGTCTTTGGCATCAAGTACTGAGAATTCTGCTTTTGCCAAGGCAAGAGGAAGACTTATTGTGTTTAACAGGGGGTCGGCTCCCTGAGTTCATCAGCCAGTTAGCTACCCAAATAATATTTTCTGGGCTATGCCAGCCTCTTGCTTTGCCTTGCGGGTTAACAATAGGTGTTCCCCAGTCTCCAAGTCCCTTTGAAGCCTTCCCGCCCTTTATCCACTGAACATTTAGAATAATACCAGGTCTGCTGTCTCCTAGGGAACAGTATACACACCAGCTTTGATGATTCAATTCCATGTATAATACCACAGCTTATCCCAGTTATAGTGAAAACAGTAAATTTATCATCAGACATTTGAGATTCAAGAGATAGTGAGTAAGGATAATGGAAACAAAATTACATATAAAATAAAATCATAACATAGTTTCTAGAGACTAGACTAAATTTAACAGGCTAACCTTCTGTCTAAAGAAGTTTTTCATCCCAAAAGTCCTTCACAGCATTTCAGCTAAGATTTGTTGTGGTTCTGTTTTCATGTACTCATACTGCCCAGTTACTTCCTAGGTGCAGGAAAAGGGGGTATCTTCCTTGCCGCCTTATATTCCCCAAAGTTGATTGTTTGTACCTTAGAGTCAGGATGATCCCCTGTAGCTCATTCTCCAGTATGCTTCCCCCCTCCTGCCCCTAGTTTCATATCCCCTCTGTTAACTTTGTATGTAAATGGGGCTTACATTGTGTTGGCTTACAATGCTTAATTGACATGTGGACTGAGATGGACAGGTGAGTAAGCATCCTTTGTCTGACAGAAAACTTGTTTGTCGACTCTCTGCCTTGATATAGACTTTAAAACACATTTTCAGTATACATCCATAACGCATTACCTAGTATCTGTACATACATTTCACAATTATATCAATGACTAGCGTGCTCCTGGCTTTCATTTAAGATCTCACATGCCATTCTTTGGTGAACCAAAATGTACATACTATGATCAGGGCATTCCTGTTAACCCCCTTGCCAGTTGGCACGGAGGGGTTCACTGATCACAGAAGGTAGTATTTCTCAGCTGCAGGCATTGGATAGCGAGCAAATCTTTTAAGTGCTTTTAAGTTGCTTGGGTCTATGAAAATGTGCAGCTTGTCTGGTTTCTCAATGGCTATAGTGCTGCTTATCCAATTTGTGGTGTCTGATTTTAGCAACTATGCCTTCATTTTCCATTTGCTGTATTGCTCCCACTATTTCTGCTAATGCAGTTTGTACTCTGCAAGGCAAGCGCTGTACTGGCTGAATTGTTTTATGTATTTCCAGGTGTAACATGCCTGGAAGTCATCCTCGTCCTTCAAAACATCTTGATAATATTTTAGCAGCTTTGCTTCAGGGATGCCACTGAGCTCTCTGCTCTGGGCGTTTTTATGTTTTGTTTGTATGTCTATTGTATAATTTTTTGTCCCAGGTTTAGTGTCACTAGATCATTAATTGTTTTAGGTGGCTTCTGCAGTGTTTATACTACCTGAAATTTTGAACTTTTCCTTGGTATTCTGCTTGTAATTTACATTTTCTTAATAGTATAGTGATTATGTCATCATATAATTTTAATTTGGCTTTGCTTGGTTGCTGGTTTGTTTTCTTCTCTTGCATAATGTTGAGGAAGTCTTTGGCCATGTCTGTGCTACAGATTTATGTCAGCGATTATACACCACTGTAATTACATCGCTTGTGCATATTCACACAATGCTCCTTGTGTCCCTGGAACATGTCCATAGTCTGTGCTCTAACACCAACAGAGAGAGTAGTGCACCATGGGTAGCTATACCATGGTGCAGATTGCCACTTTCTCCTGCTAGAAATTCTGGCTATGGATTGTAGTTCATCATGGGGTGGGATCACTGCCTCACGATGCAGTTTTCTCCATCCCATAATTCCAAGGGTTTCCAACTACGTTTTGCACTGTTTTTCAAATGCCTCTGTGTGTTTTGCACCCGACATCTCTGCCTGACATCCTGCATTGCTCACTAACCTTGTGATGAGCATTACAAACACAAAGCGGCCAATCCTGCAGTATTTCATGAGTTGTGAATCTGAACAGGAATCCATGCTGCCTTCCATGCTGTGTGCGCTATGGAAAGAAACAATTCAAGATTGAGGTTGGCACTCACGGAGCAGCTGCACATGGTGGATCGTCACTATTGGGCTTGGGAAACAAGCACTGAGTGGTACAGTCAGATTGTGATGCAGGGTCTGGGATGACAAGCAGCGGCTGCAGAACTTTTGTTTGCACAAAGCCATCTTCCTTGAACTGTGTGTGGAGCTCGCCCCTGCCCTGCAGTACAAGGACACCAAAATGAGAGCTGCCCTAATGGTGGAAAAGTGAGTGGCAATCGCTGTGTGGAAGCTGGCAACTCCAGCCACTGCTTCCAGCCAATCGCAAATCAGTTTGGAGTTGGGGATTGTAGTGATACAAGTATGTAGGGACACAAATCACTTCCTGCTATGAAGGACTGTGATGCTGGGCAATGTGTGGGAAATAGTGGATGGCTTTGTGGCAATGGGATTCCCTAACTGCAGTAGGGCAATAGATGGCGCGCACATCTGCATTTTTGGCCCCAGACAATCTTGCGATGGAGTACATCAGCAGAAAGGGCTACTTCTCTATCATATTGCAAACACTGGTACATCACCGGGGTTGTTTCACTGACATCAGCGTGGAGTAGGAAGGTGCATGACGCATGCATCTTTAGGAACACTGGTGTGTATAGAATGCTGCAAGCAGGGACTTTCATTCCAAATCAGAAGATTCCAATAGGGGATGTAGAAATGCCCATAGTGACCTGGGAGACCCAACCTACCTCTTACTCCCATGGCTCACGAAGCCATAGACTGTAAACCTTGACAGCAGCAAGGAGCACTTCAACAATGGGCTCAGCAGGTGCAGAATGATGGTAGAATGTGCATCTAGCAGATTAAAGGGTCACCGGCATTGGCTTTATGGCAGGTTTGACCTCAATGAGGAAAATATTCCCATAGTCATGGCAGCATAATATTTGTGAAGCCAAGAGGGGAAAGTTTCCCCAGGGGTGGAGCATTGAGGCAGGTCACCTGGAGGCTGATTTCAAGCAGCCAGACACCAGGGCTATTAGAGGGGCTCAACAGGGTGCCTATTTGAATCAGGGTGACTTTGAAGCAGCATTTTGAAAATGAGCCCCAGTAATGTGTCTTTCTGTAATGCATTCAGCCAGGCATTGTTTACTTGCCACCTTGAATGACCCCTGTAATGAGTCCTGCCTGAGCATTAATTGTAGACTGCAAATGTGCTGATTGCTACTGTGTATGAATTTGTGCTGCAACCAATGTGTATAGGTCACAAATAATCATTGTCTTTGTAAGACTAAATTTTTATTAAACAGCAATACACAAATTAACTTCTCTTACAAGGGACATGACAGTAAGCAGCACTCGTCGAAGTGAGGATCTCACAGCTGTGTGTAAGTCCAGCTGTTGTTACGGAAAATGTCTCTGGTGTTAGAGTGCAAGGGGTACTGGGAAGGGCCGGGAGAATTCAATGAATGTGTTGGGGGGAGTTTGGGAAGGGAGTGGAAAGCAGTTCTGTATGGGCTGCAGGGGGAGTGGAGCATGCATGCATGTGTTCCGACTGCAGTGTAATCAGGGACCAGAGGATTTCTGATTGAGAAAGCATCCTTGAGCTTTATCATCTGCTCCTGACCCTCTATTATGTGCTCCTGACCCTGTCTCCTCTCCTGGCTGTCCATTTCTAGTTTTTCATTTGTCTCTCTCCACATTCATGGCCTGATCTGATTGCAGCACTTTGCGAAACCTGTCCTCCCTACTCCTCATTCACCTCCTTATCTGACGGAAGCGCTCTGCTAGTGTGCAGGACCAGGCCCTCAAGGACACATCCGCAGAAGCAACACAGAGAGTCAGTATTGTGTGTGCGCTCACGGTCTTGAATCATAACAGTTACATACACCTCTTTCTCATTTTCCCTTGGCAAGCATGCAGCACGGCCAGAGCACCAAACATGGTGAGTTTGGCTGGGGAGTAGGGAGAAGGTGCAATATGGGAGAAAGGGTCTGGATGGTTTCAGAGGGGGATCAGTACAAGTGCCTAGGGACACTATTCTAAATACTGGCACCATTTTCCACACGGGGTGCTTGAAGCTGAAATCACACTACTGAGGGTAACTGAAGATGCAAGGGTGCATCTCCTGCATGCGTGCAGCTTCAGCCTGGGTCCACGTGCTGCTCGCCTTTGTGCTGCTTTGATTCTGCAGAAGTAGTTGCCAATTGGCGCAGCAAAGTTTCCTACAACGGAAGAAGAAACAAAGTCACTCTGCCAAGGAACCTTTGGCAGCAGATTGCATCGTATCAGCAAGAAAGTTTCCTAGAGATCTCAATGGAGCATTCCTGGGAGATCTCAGTGTGCATTAACAAACTTTTCTGCAGGGCCCCCCTGCATGGCTGCACAGGGGAATGAGAAGCAGATGCAAACAGCACCCAGTAGTATTCATTTAAATTTCTTCTCGTACATGCACCATGTAACAAAATAAAGGACACCTCTACCTCATGTAACTGTGCAGTATCAAAGCAAAATGAGTATTTACAAGAGCTCCCCTCTCCTGCTTCAGGCATGCCAGACCTGGACTGCTGGGACTGGCTAGACCTCTCCAGAGTCAAAAAGAGGTCCTGGCTCACCACATCACCGGATGAGCCTGTCGCCTATTCCACATCCTCCTCCAATTCAAGCACCTCATCCATCATTTGGTCCTTGGGCTTGCCTCCACTGGCCGCTGCCTTTGGTCCCCCCAAGAGTGTCCATGGGGGTCTTTTGGCAGCGGAGGTGGGGTCACCACCGAGGATGGTGTGCTGCTCCTTGTAGAAGTGGTGTGGTTTTGGTGCTGTACCAGAGTGATGGTTGGCCTCCCTTGCCTACCGGTACACCTGCCTCTGCTCCTTGATCTTAGCACAGCACTGCTGCATGTCCCTTTTGTGACCCTTCTCATCCATGCCATGAGCAATCTGCTCTAAAATTTCAAAGTTCATACAACTGGATCAGAGGTTTTTTTGTTTTTTTTAAAAAGCAAGAACTCCCGTTTGAACTCCAACAGTGTGTGCACAGCATGGACAAAGAAGATGATGGCAGCACAACTAGCTCAGATGAATTCTTCATAGCAGCAGTGGACAATATTTGCAGCACAGGATGAATGGATTATCAACTTGAAAGCAAATGGTGTGTTTATTGATTTTTAAATTGGACATAAGTACACAAGCCAGTGTGGTGCCAGAAACTGAAACTGGCAGTAAAAGAAAAGCCAGAGCCAGTAGAAGGTTAAATAGGTAAAACTTGGGGAGTGCTTATTCCCACTAACGGAGGATGTGAACTAAATGTATGGGTAGATAAATTGGAAACTATATAATTTATAATAGTAATAGGGAAAAGAGTACCTGTTTGGTTAAAAATGTGTCAAGCTCTTCCTTTGGAGGGCCTGGCGAACAAAACAATTGAGGAAGAGTTTAAAGACATCTTCCAGGGATTAGGGAAGCTCTCAACAGAATAGAGCTAAAAGAGCCCAGCCGTCCAACAATTCGTGATCCCAGAAATGTTCCCCTCGCACTAAAGCAGAGGCAAAAAGAGTGGCAATATAGTCTCACTACTCTGGAGTCACACTGAGTAGAACAACTAACAAAGTGGGTATACTTGTAGGTCACTATAGAAAAGGAAAATGGAACCTTCACTTAGGTATTGAGTTCTCTGGGGTCAATAAATATGTAAAAAGGGAACATTTTCCATTACTTGCAAGAGGAGAAATTCTGGGAAAGGTGGCTGATGACATATTTTTTCTATATTTGATACATTAGCAGTGTTCTAGCAGTGCACTTAGTGAAACAGAGCCACATGCATATGCGCATTCAACGCCATCTTTAGAAGAGACTGTTTCCATAAACTGTCATTTGGGCTGTATTCATCACCTGAGGAGTGTCACAGGAAAATACAGCAACTTCTTGATGGCATGGAGATACTAAGGTTTACATAGATGATGGTTTTGATCTGGGGAAAAACAGTAGAAAAGCATTACCAGAGGCTCTGAGCAGTATTGGAAAGAGCCAGAGCTGCTGAACAAAGCTAAACAAACGTAAGTTCTGTGTAATGGAAATAACGTACCTGGGAAAGAAGTTAATGCAGAAGGGTATATAGATAGAGCACTGTAAGGTTGAGGCTATCCCCAACACGTCCACCCCAACAGACAAGGAAGAGGTACAAAGGTTCCTTTGCAATAGGCACAAATTTCCCTATATAGGTCGCTAATCTGACTGCCTGAACCAGCAACCTGAGAGCTCTACTGTGCAAAGATGTCCAGTGGACATGGGATGCAAGTCTTAAAAAAGAGTTGGAGAAACTGAAGGATTTAATTATAAAGGACCCTGATCTCAGGTACTATGACAGTAAATGCAGAATGAAATTGCCCACAGATGCCTCCAACAAGGGTATTGGTGCAATCCTTTTACAGCAATATGGTCAAAACTGGAGGCCAGTGGCTTGTGCATCATAGGCGCAAACCAAAACTGAGTGTCAGCATGCTGAAATAGAGAAGGAGGGTTTGCCCTTAGTCCATGGGTGTTTGTAGTTATATTGATGTTGGTTTTTGAGTGTTAGGCTTTGGCTTGAAACGGAAAGTGTGGTATTGGGGGCCTAGGTCTTTAAGGACTGAGCTTCACTGAGATTCTGGATTGGGACTCTGTGAAGCTGCTGTTATGAGCAGCCCCTTGGAACTAGAGTAAAGTAGATCTCTTACAAGAACTTTAAGGAGTGAGTGATCACTGAACACCACAGACCGAATGTGTGGAAAACAAACGGTCATGTCTTACAGCAAAATAAATGAACTAAAAGTTCACCAACAACATTGACATTGCTAGAATGGATGTCATAAAAATTCCATCTTGTTTAGGCCCACATCCAAATTCAGACACCTCCCCTGTTTGGAATCGTGTGTATGCGGGGGAAGATCTGATTAATCTTGGAGCAACGCAAGGAGGCCACCACCCTTTTGGGCTGGGTCAGAGGAAGAAGGAGATTGGAGCATGTCCCCTCTGGATGCTCCACGATAGGAGCTGGAAACAGGGCTGAAAGGGAATGATCAATTTAAAATAAAACGAAACAAGACAATGTCATGTATTTTTATGGTCTGTCTCATGCCTTTTGTACTTGCAGAGATGCTGCAATCCAGTGTCCACTGGACATCTTTGCACAGTAGAGCTCTCAGGTTGCTGGTTCAGGCAGTCAGATTAGGGAAATTTGTGCCTATTGCAAAGGAACCTTTGTACCTCTTCCTTGTCTGTTGGGGTGGACGTGTTGGGGATAGCCTCAACCTTACAATGCTCTAGCTATATACCCTTATGCATTAACTAAGGAATTGGCAGTCCTTAACCCATTAGTGCCTCAGTATTGTCCAGTATCTTAAGGGTTAATTTTAAAATATTTTTGTTTTGAAACAGAAAAAGAAAAAAATGGAAACATGTTCAATTCTTTTGCAGTTTCTGTCCAAATGCTAGTTATTGCTTGATCTCTACATATACAGTGCATCTGCTCTCAGACACTTGATCTTCAAAAACACAACTGAACAAAAAATATCAAGTTCTCCTTGAAGTGATTGTGCACATCTATGTTCCATTGCAGGCCTTTGCGTGTTCAGTGTACCTGAGTCAGATTTTTGGCAGAAGTACCACTAATGCTTTCAATATGCTCTCAGGAGAGGCTATAAAAAGGTTGTAGCCACTGCCTCCTTCTCAGTGTCTTCGAACCACATGTGGCAAGAGTTGGAGCTCCCCGTAACATTTTCTTCAGTTAGCCAGCTTTCAGAATGTTAGTAGGTATAGTTTAGTTTAGTAGTTCCTGGAGGATTTATTATGAAAAAATTTCCAAGTTTTAAACAGTGTGCTACATGCAGGGCTGCTTGATTTGCCTGGGTGAGGGCCACATGAGGGACAAATGTTCTATTTGTATCTTCTTTCCCACCAGGACTGAAAAATAGGGGAACTTTCACAAGGGGAATTTAAGATGAAAGAGGTAATCCATCCTGCATCTGAGCCAAGAACCCATCCTCAGGCAGGGCACTCAGAATTAACCGGTGGTGCCACTTCAGCAACTTCTGATGTAATGCATAAGCCTGGTGATGGATGTCATGCTTTGTCTTGACTGTCAGCCTCATCAAAGCCTTCCAGGCATTCCAATGCTGACTAAAGAATGCAGCCTTACATTTAGCCAAAATAATCTGGTAAATTCTCCGGTACCAGTTTGAGGGTTCACAAACCCAAACACTCACTGGTCCTGTCAGAGATGGCACTGTTGACTCTGGCTCTTTCAGGGCTGAGATCAGTGTCTTCACTCTCCTGGGCCTTTCTTCCTCCATTCAGTCTGCCTCATCTTCACCAGCATTGGCAGCACATTTACTTGAGGTACCCTCCATCCCACAGGCCTTCTGGTCCTCAAGGCATCTCCCTTTTTTCTCCCTGACTGGACTTTCCTTTGTTGCACTAAATGATAGAGTTCTTGGCATTGGTGACACACCCGGTACCATTGGTTTAATCTCTTAATCATCTCTCCAGCCAGGTTTGCCAGCACCACCTGCACAGATCCCCGATCGACTTTCCACCTACCCGAGCCCTTGCTTTCTTATAACTAGGCTACCTAGAACCCCAATGGAAATTTCTCATCCCTATTCTGAGAAGGCTTTATTTTCTTCTGACTCTGAGAGGGAGGAACCTGTCTTACCTTCAAGATCCTTTAGCCCATCTTACAGGTCTTTGACCACTACGAGACCTAAAGATCTGGATTGTTCTTCCTACAGTGAAGTCCCAGCATGTGGTCCTCCACTGTGGATGGCTCAGCTTATGCAGTACCCTCTGTGGCCTTAATGGTCTTGAGCTGCTTCAAGAGACTCTAGACCTCCATCATGGTCACACTCTAGGAGAAAGTCTCCTCCTCCCCCACTTCAGGAAACCTCTACTTAATGTTTTGTTACCATCCCTCAGCCCATTGAGTTGGACCCAACGGAGGAAGGAGAATTAGCGAGGGGGAACCCTTAGATCTCCCCAGGCTCTTGCCGACACACGTTCCTTCATCTTCACCAGATTACCCTGTCACTCCAGAGTCCTCATCGTCCCCCATCTCTCTTCCAAGGACTTTAAAGTTTTTCAGGACCTCATAAGGAGTGGGGCCATTTCTCTAGGGGTGAAAGCAGAACTTTTATAAAAAATCCACACTCTGAGATATTTACATACTCCTGCCCCAGGAAGAATTGTGCTTCCTGTCAATGAAGGCTTACGGGAGCCAATAAAAATACTCTGGCAGACTCCAGCCTCTCTATACCACCCATGTCACCTGATAATGAAATCCATCTTAAATCTGGTACTTTTCCATTTAGAAGGAGGGGTGGGGACCCAGAAAGAGAAAAGATTCCCGTGTGGTGCCAAAGCTATAAAAGGGGGTGGAGCAGGACAAAAGAGGCAGCCAGTCATGAGAGAGCCCCTGCTTACCACCTGAGATGTCTGCTGGAACTAACCAGGACTGTACCAGGGGAAAGAATTGGGCCCAGACCTGGAAGGAATCTAGTCTGTGAAAGAAGCTTATTGGAACATCCCTGAGGGTGAGATATTACCTTTAATCAGTTTCTTAATGTATTAGGCTTAGACTTGTGTGTTTTTGCTTCATTTTGCTTGGTGACTTACTTTGGTCTGTTATTACTTGAAACCACTTAAATCATACTTTTTATACTTTTGTTTATTAATGAACCCAGAGTAAGTGATTAATACCTGGGGGAGCAAACAGCTGTGCATATCTCGCTATCACTGTTCTAGAGGGCGGACATTATATGAGTTTATCCTGTGTAAGCTTTATACAGAGTATAATGGATTTATATGAGGTTTGGATCCCATTGGGAACTGGTGTCTGGATGCTGGAGAGGTAACCTGCTGAGCGGTTTTGGTTAAAGTATGCAGCTTTGGGGGCATGGCCCAGACCCTATAAACTGTGCAGCTGGGCGGCCGCCCAAGAGCCTATCAAGTGCCGTGCAGTTCAGGTGTCCCTCCCCCACTGCCCTATGCTGCTCCCATCCTCTGCCTTGGAGCTGCTCCCAGGAGCCTCCTGCTTGCTGTGCAGAGTGTGGGAGAGGGGTGCTGATGTCAGGGTGTCCCCCGCCCCTGTACTCCATCTCTACAGAGCCAGTGGGGGGAGGACATGACAGGGCTCAGGGTGGAGGGAGCTTGTTGGCAGCTGCTGCTGCTGTCTGAACTTGCTGATCTACTTGAAAGTGCAGTGTACTTAAAGTGGGGTCAGTGCACTTAAAGGGGAAATGCGCATCTCTGTCTCTGTCACACACGTGCACACTCTACCTTTCACACTCCCCATCTAACACATGCTTGTGGTGGTGGTGGTGTTACTTAATATTTCTTTCAAAGTGTGTTGTTTTAGTTTTTTGACTGGTCTGTGCATTTCATACTTTTTATTTCTCTCTTACGCTTAAATTTAATTCCTCGAGTAGTGAGTTCTAAAATGCCTAACCTGTCCTGGCTGGAGTAATTATTCCTATGGTAACTTTTAAAAAATACATATTATATCTAGGTTTTTGATTTCTACTGGTGGTGCACATCTGCACATTACCTCGATATGGTGCACATAACAAAATTCATTCTGCACATGGATAGAAAAAATTAGCAGGAACACTGATCATGACCCCCCTCAGTCTTTTCTCCTACAGACTAAACACACCCCTTTTTTCACTCTTCCCTCATAGGTCATGTTTCAAGTCCTTTAGTCAGTTTTGTTGCTCTTCTCTGGACTTTCTCTAATTTGTCCATATCTTTCCCAGCACTGAACACAATACTCCAGTTGAGGCCAAATCAGCACAGAGCGGAAGAATTACTTCTCGTGTCTTGCTTACAACACTCCAGCTACTACTTCACAGGTACTTGTACCAGAATCTATCAATTTATAGTTTTCCTTTCTGAAAGCCTCAAGTCCTACCCAGTGACAATAGTGTGCGCTTGCCTTCAGGTTCCAGGTCACATGGCCTTGTGTATGTATGTAGCTCCACATACCAGACTTCACCCTTTCTGTTTGCTGGCTGGGCTTCATTCAGTATATCGTCCATGCACCCTATGGGCATGCAGATCTGTGTACATCATGAGTCCCCACAATGTGTGCTTCAGTCCTCACAATGTGTGCAAAGGTGTTTCAGTCTTGTTCCCAGAACTGACTGACTGACTCTCGTAACAGATACATCTACCAAGGGTTGGGGAGCCCATCTCTGCCAACTCCAGACACAAGCTCTTTGGTCATCCCAGGAAGTTTTGCTCCACATAAATGTTAGAGCTCTGAGCTATTTGTTGGGCCTACAAGATGTCTGTCCACCATTGGAGAACGAGGTGATACAAGTTCTTACAGACAACACCACTGCCATGCTTTACCTGAACAAGCAGGGGGGTGCAAGATTGCTCCAACTGTGCCAGGAGGCTATCCTCTTATAGATTTTATGCATTCATCACCAATTCACAATGTTTTCCTGAAGGCTGTTTACCTTCTGGGAGTGAGAAAAACATTTGCAGATTCACTCAAAAGGGTTTTCATAGACCAGCATGAATGCTCAGTCATGAAGGATGTTCTCTGTGACATTTTGAAGATCACCCATACCAGTGAGGGGTTCTGTCATCATCTGCTCTGTAACTTTGGGTGCTTTAATATTCTGCTGCTGTGGCTCAGATCCTTGACACCAATAGCCTGCCCACAAGCATAAGGTCTCATCCCGGCTTCCATCAACCTACTTACACTTTGCGAGGTGACACCAACAACCCTTCCAGTCCCTAGTTTCCCCACAGCAGTTCTCCCTGAGTTCTTAACTGTTGCAATGGGGCTTTGCAGATGCCTGTAGTCCTTCTGCTCCTGGCACAAGTCACAAGGCTTATAGTACCGTATTTCTTTACTTCTAGGATTATACCTGGCCAATAAAAAAATTTCTGAAGACTTTCAAATGTCCTCTCTACTTCTAGTTATCCAGCGCATGGGCTAAATGTAGTAATGCTGCTCTGTGCTTTTTAGGCACTAGGAGCTGTTTGTGGGGTTCCCAGCAGCTCTTGTTTTTACCTCTGGGGCTTCCCTAAATATTCTACTCTACACCCCTTCCCCTATTATCTATTATAGGGGTATTGCTACAAACTGTTTCCGTAATGCTCCCTAAGGAAGGGTGTGAGTCCTGCTCTTTAACAAAGTCTGCTTGCCTCTGGCTGATTGGGAGGGCTGATGTAGTAGGAGGTGACACCCGTGCCCCCGTTCCTGGGAATGTGTCCATGCCCTGCTATGCAGGCAAAAGTGTCCTTCCCCATTCCCTCTGTCTCTTCATCCCCGGGATAGGCAATGGAGTTTTTGGGGTGCACACTTTCCCACTGTCAGTTACCACATTAATAACTTTAGACACATTATATAATTTCCAACTAAAAATACTGTCCCAAATTTCCACTTTGAAATCATATTTCACCCTCTCCCAATCCAGCTGTACGTGGGCTAAGGATGCTGTGATTTCAAAAGTTCCCAAAGCAAAAAGCTTTACATTTTTCCCCTGGGAGCATGTCAAACTCTTTGACAATCTCCCTTTTAACCAGTGAATTCTGCACAGCAGTATCTCACCATACCTGGCATATCCTGCCATTAACCTTGGCATCTTTGATGAACATTTTGTCTGCCTCCATGGGTTCAGACCATATGAAGTTTACTAACACCTCCTCAGATAACTGTGTGTGTCCTGAGCTCATCATAACTGGGTTAACCTGGGCAGGACGGGGATTGAGTTTGGGGCATTGTCTCCTTATGTGCTCAACACACGCACTATCTTCTTGGGGCCTTGTCCTGGGCTGGGGGCTTGTAACGGGTGGCTTAGAGCGTGCCTATTTCTTCTCACCTTCCCCTCCTTCCTCCTGGGAACAAATCTGGAATACACACATACCCCTTTTACTCCAGGCCTTTGCCCTTCCCATCATGGCTTTCTTTCAATACCCATTTGGCCTTCACATGCAAATCAGCAGCTTGAGTTACCACCTGTACTGTTTCAGGAGACTTCCCATATGGCTGCTCTGATTCCATCAGAAAAAGCACTGAAGAAGTGTTCTTGGGCAAATAAATCAATTTCCCATAATCCCCTTCTACCATGTTACCTTTTACCCATTTTCTCATGTAATCATGCATTTTATGCATAAACTCCTCATAACTGATATTGTCATGCTTTGGTTAGTCACTAAACTTTAAGGAGTATGATTCTGGAGTAATTTGAAACTATAGCAACACAGCTTCTTTATATTATCCCAGTTCATAACTTCTCCCTTGTCCATGCCAATAAAGACTTGGAAAGCTTTCTGCAAGATTTTTGGGAACCAGTACAGACATTCGTTTGTCTTTCGGGATGCCGTCGACCTGGTATATGTTTTTTTCAAAGCAGTTAAATTTTCTTCTGTACAGTCTGAGTCTTTAAAAGTTGGATAAAGTCTGTCCCCACTGATTGAGTTTTGGGCGAGATTACCCAGGCGCTGGGGGACACATTTCTGTTGCTCCAGTAGTTTGAGCTCAAGTGCCTTCTCTTCCATCTGTCGCTGGTGGGCCTGCTCCTCTGCCTGCTCATTCCCTGCCTTCTCAGCTCTGCCAACTGCATTTGATGCTCGTGCACCTCCTTCTCTCTGTGGCACTGCAATGTGGCCAGCAGTATCTGAGCAGCTCTCTCCTGCTGGGGATCAAGGTGTGGCTGGTGTCCCAACCCTGGGACATCTCCTCCTGTACCCTCTTCCTGCTTATAATACTCAGATCCTTTGCTGATTTTCCCTTTTGGGGTAAACCATTTTTCTAATATAAGCTCCCAAGCTGTTTTTTTAATCCGATGCATCCAAAGACTAATTGACTCATTTCCCCCATTCCTTGCTCTATTTCCCTTAACCTAAAATAAACAAAAGAAGATGATAAACTGTAAGCTTTTACTTTGCTCCCTCACTTTTGAATCTGTTAGGGTCTGTTAGGCCATTGCTTGGAGTGTGAACTTCAGTTCGCTGATATTGGGGTGCAACTCTTGTAATGACTACATGACTGAGACATTTTGGGGATCATCCAGACCAGTGAGAGGTTCTTTTACTGTCTGCCCTGTAACCTGTGATGCCTTAATGCTCTTCTGCTATGGCTTAGAGCTCTGACACCAATAGCCTGCCCATAAGGATAATGTCTCACCCTGGTTTCCAGCAGTGTAATTACTTCTTGCAGGGTGATACCAACAGCCCTTCCAGTCCCAAGTCTCCCCAAATCCATCCTGCCCAAGTTTTTAACTACCAGACACTTGGACTGTTTCCCTCTGGTTTGTCTTCCCCAAAGTTGTGAAACCAGCCACCCAGCTATCAATTCACTTTGGCACCCACTCTCCCCACAATCTGCAACCCAGAGTCTCGCTTGGGGTAAGAATACAAAAACCATTTATGTACTAGCAAAGTCACAGATTCAAAGATGAAATAGTAAAGGGAAAGCAAATATGCACAAATTACACAGAAAATAAACATAAGACTTTATACTTCTATATTAGATAAAATCCCTTTTCTAATACAAGTTACCTACCACCTTCAAACAGTTTCCCAAAATATGCCCTTAGTCATAGAGAGGATTCAGTATTTCACAGAAAACTTAACATCTAAATGCTGTCCCTCTGTTTCTAGATTAAAAAAATCATCAGCCACAAGCCTTCATGTAAGAGTCTTCCCAGCTCCCTCTTTTCTCTTTTCTCTTAGTCCAGGGGTGGGCAAACTTTTTGGCCCAAGGGCCACATCTGGGTGGGGAAATTGCATGCAGGGCCATGAATGTAGGGATGAGGCAGGGGGTTGGGGTGTGGGAGGGAGTGCGAGGTGTAGCAGGGGGCTCAGAGCAGAGGATTGGGGTGCAGCAGGGGTGCAGCATGTGGCAGGGGGTTAGGATGCTGCAGGGGGATCAGGGCAGGGAGTTGGGGTGCAGGAAGGGTGAGAGCTCTGGCCTGGTGCCACTTACCTGGAGTGGCTCTGGCGTGGCAGCGGAGTGCACTGGGGCTGGGGCAGGCCCGCAGGCCCTGCCCCGGGAAGCAGCTGACACCACGTCCCTGCAGCTCCTGGGGGAGGAGGGACAGAGGGCTCTGTGCGCTGCCCTTGCCTGTGGGTACCTCCCTCAAAGCTCCCATTGGCTGGGAATGGGGAACCGTGGCCAATGGGAGCATCAGGGTAGGTACCCACAGGCAAGAGCAGTGCGTGGAGCCCTCGGCGCGCCCCCCCCCAACCCTCCAGGGGCCACTGGAGTGCGTGGTGCCGGCTGCTTCCCGGAGCGGCGCGCAGCCCGCGGTGCAACGGGGGTGGAAATCCTGTGGGCTGGATCCAAAGTCCTGAGGGGCCGAACCAGCCTGCAGGTCATAGTTTGCTCACCCCTATTTTAGTCCATACTTAGGGGGTGAAAATGCCCTCTTAACTTGAGAGCCAGGATGTCTCAATGTCTTTCCATTAACTCTAATGGTCCACCTTGTCAAACACATAGATGAACATAGCTTTTGTAAAGGGAAATCATGCCTCACCAATCTGCTAGAATTCTTTGAGGGAGTCAGCAAGCATGTGGATAAGGGTCACCCAGTGGATATAGCGTATTTAGATTTTCAGAAAGCCTTCAACAAGGTCTCTCACCCAAAGTTCTTTAGCAAAGTAAGCTGCCATGAGATAAGAGGGAAGGTTCTCGCATGGATTGGTAACTGATTAAAAGATAGGAAACAAAGGGTAGGAATAAATGGTCAGTTTTCAGAATGGAGAGAGGTAAATAGTGGTGTAACCTGGGGTCTGCACTGGGACCAATCCTATTCAACATATTCAGCATTGCAAGCTTTCATAAAAACCATATTCAATACACTTTTATAGTATAATAATACAGTATTCAATCAGTTGATTCAGCTGCTCATTTTTGATGTTAAACCTTCTGTTCTCTCCTTGGTGCATTCTGATTGTCACATTCTCCAGATTTCCACTGCTGGGAGTACCCAGTAATAGATTTGTTCACAGGTGTCCTGAACAATAAATGCACAAGATTTTGCTCCAGTGCAAGCCACAGGCCAGGTTCCATCACAGATGCCTTTCTTCTTCCAAGGTCCAATAATCTCCCTCCACTTCCTCTCATTCTGAGAATACTCAGGAAATTGAAAAGAGACAAACATTAATCCTGATTGCACCTGTGTGGCCAAAACAGTATTGGTTCTCTGACCATCAGCTATTTGTCTGACCTCTGATAACTTTGCCTCTAGACGAGGATCTCCTGGGGAAGTACCACCTTATAGTACTTAATACGGTGCAGGGGTAATCACTGTACCTCTTGCCCCAGCAATGGGGTGACTGTTGTCCTCTGACCTTTACCCTGCTTCTATTGTATTTGCTGTAAGTGCAATGAAACTATCAGGGTATACAACTGACAGCTACGTTTCGCTTATTAGTTTGAAACATGCATGGGGTCAAATAAGTGACTGTAACTAACCGAGTTATGAAGCTTGCTATAAGTAAGGGCATATTGTATTAATTTGAGGTCTTTTGTGGTATTTATGCTAAGGGCCGAGGTTTGACTATAGTGCAATAGATTAAGGAGATAACTCCAGGTCAATGATTTTACACGTTCATTCTGAGAGATAAAGAAGTTACCACAAAGGGGACACTACACCACAAGTTTCCGCAAGAAAGGGAGTTCTGGGGATCTTTAACAATTAGGCTGCTAGGCCCTATTGAGGCATTAAAGCACATTGATGCATAGGAATTATTAAGAAACAATGAAGAAATGATTGACACAAATTATGAATATTAATGCTTAAAGTTCATTATAGATCCCAGAATTCCACAGATGGATAGGGAGCAGATATTAACCTTGTAGTAATTGGTGTATTACAGGATCAAATATGGATATACATTGGAACATCTACATAAAGTAGGGCAGTGGTGGTCAATTTTTTTTTGTCAAGGTCCAAATTTCTTGGTCAAGTTATAGTATAGGTCCAGACTCCAGAGAAGAAGAAAATAATAATAAAAAACTAGAATGATAAGTAAATAAAAAGATTTCAGTGTCCGTTCAAAAGTGTTTGCCAGTCTGCCTGTTGACTACCCTTGAAGTACGGTATAAAATGCCACACCCAGGCCCTGTTTCTCGGGTTTTCTTGGCCCCAGAACTGATGTCAACTGGATCTGTGGACTTTTAAGGTGTTTTCCAGTGTGCATTACTTTTTATTTATCAACATTGAATTTCATCTTCCATTTTGTTGCCCCGTCACCCAGTGTTGTGAGATCCTTTTGTAGCTCTTAGTTAAGTCCCAAGCAGACTGCAATCTTGAGTAGTTTTGTATTATCTGCAAATTTTGCCACCTTACTGCTTATCCCCTTTTCCAGATCATTTATGATTATGTTGAATAGGACTGGTGCCAGTACAAACCCCTGGGGCACACCATTATTTACCTCTCTCCATTCTGAAAACTAACCATTTATTCCTACCCTTTGTTTCCCATCTTTTAATCAGTTACCAATCCATGCAAGAACCTTCCCTCTTATCCCATGGCAGCTTACTTTGCTTAAGAGCCTTTGGTGAGAGACTTTGTCAAAGGCTTTCTGAAAATCTAAGTACACTATATCCAATGGGTGACCCTTATCCGCATGCTTGCTGACTCTCTCAAAGAATTCTAGCAGATTGGTGAGGCATGATTTCCCTTACAAAAACTATGTTCATCTATGTGTTTGACAGTTCTTTACTATAAATTATACAGTGCCATCACTTACTAGGGCTACACCTGAGAGTACGAGGAGACCAGGGGCCCATGCACCACCTATTGATACTGCTGGCAAAAGTCTCTTTCTTGAGTGCAGTGGGCGCGCACACACTCACATTGGAATGTACACATGCACAACACATCTCAAC
Source organism: Mauremys mutica (assembly GCF_020497125.1). NCBI lineage: Eukaryota > Metazoa > Chordata > Testudines > Geoemydidae > Mauremys > Mauremys mutica. Next base: position 67,649,619 of record NC_059076.1, read on the forward strand.
AAACAACAGCTAATGCACAGATAAGTAGTGTTGTTTTTGCAATGTCAACAATGTCCTCTGCACAGAAAAATGGAGGTCCTGTCACTGAGCCCAGCCCTCAGAAAGCTGCCCCTTTGGCCATGGTCGGGCATAGGGCTCCTTGACTCTAGGCTCTCTGCTCACATCCTAACACATTCCAGCAGGGATGGGGCATTAAGTTATTTCTACTGTTTTCTATTGCTGATCCTGACTATGTGAATGTTTGTTGATATTAAGACCCCCTGGTGATGCTGCAAGTCCTCATAGTTCTTTCTATTGAGTACTTTCGCCCCTCCCCATATCCTGTCAGGCTATCCCTCTCGCCTGCCCCTTTCCCCCGAGGATCTAGCTAATCAGGAGCTGTGCAGGGCAGGGACTTCCCTCTATGCAGAACAGCAGCAGGCACATTGGCACATCCTTTCCCACATTTGAGTGGCCTGTTTTCCTAACTGGAAGTCTGTCTTTTCACCCCTCTACTCCACAAGGGAACTCTGATTCTTGCAGTTCAGAGATCCTGCTATAAGAGGGACCATGTGAACTGTGTCCATCTCTGCTCCTTTCAGCCTGAAATATCCTCTATTCCCTGGGCTGTCTGGCAGCAAAGTTTAGGACCATCTATCCTTCACCGCATACAATAACAGCACTGTGACCAAGCTACCTGAGATGAGCTCATGGATGAAGAACAGCTGGTTGAAGACTAAACTTGAATAAGACAAAAGTCATACTTTGGCATAGGAAGGAGTTTGCAGCATCAGTGCAGTTTTCTCTGATAACTACCCACAATTGATCAAGTCAGTCAGCGGTTTAGGAATATTCTTGGATTTTTTTTGCTTATACTGAGCTTTCACTAGAACAGGTGGAAAATTTGACAGTCTTTGTAATAACACTTGCGAAAAATACTTGGTTTTCAGCCAGATTACTAAAGTGGTCACACTTTTCCAAAAAATTGGTTTTTCAACAAAACATTTTTGCAAAAGTTTCAGTTCTTTGAGTGCTTGCTTATGTCAATTCCATATCAAGTGTGTGCACGGCTAAACGCGATCACGTCTCCCTTTCACAGAGGGAGCATGCTCGACAATTGTATCCTGTCCTTATAGTTTGTTTGTTTGCTGGCTCTCTCCTGGGCTGTGCCACTTTTAGTATATTATGAGTCCCTGTCTACTCTGTCCTTGTTAAGACAAGGACACATAAAGGCTGAGTAAGGCTAGCAATCAGCGTTGTTTTCTTATTATTCATCTGGGATTGCCAAAGAAATTGCTGTTGCTGCTGTTTTTTCCCCTTTGGTTAATGGGTTTATATTTTGCTTTATTTTTCTCTCCCTTCCCCGGTCAGCCTTGAATCTCTCAGTATCTTTGTATATTTAACTTATACAAATATTTGTCTACTATACAAGCTCTGTATTCAGTTTCAGCACCATGTGACTTTCACTCCATTCCCTTCCTATTGATTGTTACCATCACCTGTTCCATCATGTATAGATACTTAAATTGTATTGTAAGCTCTTTGGGACAGGGACCATGTCTTTAAAAAGATTAATAAACATGAATAACCTTTGCTCAATGAGTAAATGATTAAAACATACTTATTTTTTTGCTTTCTGAAAACATATTTTGCACAGTCAAGGTTAAAACATGCCCTTTCCCCATAGATTTTTCTTATGATGGATGGATGCATGCATGCTCAAATGGGTATTAAAATATAGCTTGCTTGGTGAAGGTCACTTGCTTTCCACTGAAAAATGACTTTACAAATGAAATGTGCTGGGATTTTAAAAACATAGAGTTGGCCAGATGCAACCAATCAATATACCTCACAAATCTGCCAAAAGGATGTACTTAATACAGAATTGCTTTTTCACTGTGTAGCTCTTATTCTAATTCCATGTGGTTTGTTCTAAATCTTACACAGATATGGATTCAGTTAAAATTATTGACATTATTTAGCATTGTGTTCTTTATCTGTCTCTATTTAGGCAAAATATCCCTTAGATAATAATGAACTGATGAGGCCCCATGTTACTGTAATGATCTGAAGATGGCATACATACAGATAATACTGATATCAACCAATCGTATGCTCTATTTGCGACACTGTTGTTAAGACTCAGAACCTTACACTCCAAAAACATTTCCCTCAACTCATTGAACTAAATGATGGTAGTTAAGGTAGTATGCAATATGGTTATATATAACTTCAACAGATCTGACATTCCATGAGTTAGCAATATAGGGGCATGCAAGCCAGTCCTTCCCACCAACACATGAACATATGCAGTGATTAACATAAAATATAATCCTCTTGAAGCAAAACTATCCTCCAGAAGGAACATGAAATTTCATATCGGCAATTCATTCCTCTTTGTTCTTGGCCTTCAGTTATTTGCATTAGAAACTTTTAGTAATTTGAGATCAGACCTCTGAAGTTAGAGATCCCATTTCCATTGCTTCTTTATTGCCACAAATTAAAAAAAATAGAATAATTAACCTCATTGTTACAAACCAGTGTAAAAGAACAACCAAAACCAAGCCAATATAAGATAATTGGAAAGACTACCGCCATGCTGAGAGAGAAACTTGTAATTATGTTTCTTCCCAATACCACCTTTTTTAAAAGTGCCAGGTGTCAGAAGCAGTAACAACTAAGGGCAATAGTTTTGTAATTCTCTGCTTTTACTGTAAAGAAGTCTATATTCATTAACGAATGTTGTAGCACTGAAATTATGTTTTGATTATAAATGAAGTTAAGAGGGGGCAAGTTCTGCCATGTGACCATTGATCTCATGAAAGTACTCCCTTTGATTGGATGGGTAGTAGGTAATAAAATATCTCCACCTACAGTTTGTTTAGAGTTAAATAAGTTCATGGAACAAACTGAGCTTGAGGAAAGTACAGTACAATTTGAATTATAACGTCCTCCTCTGTTCTTAGTCTTCATTACAAAGGTATTAGAAGATCAGATTCTTACCCATTCAAAGAATGATGTGTATAACTTTTTGGATAGATGGACTAACTGGCGAAAAAGGACTGAATAGTAGTGTGTGTTGGTGGTGGTTGATTCAGAAAAGGGCACAGAGTTGCACCCAGGCAAGATTCAGGCAGTCAGAAGTGGACACTGGAATCCAAAGGAATAGAAATAATAACAGAGATTCTCTATATGCACCTCTGTATAGTCTAAGGGGCCGTTCCTGTCCCAGTAGAAGTCAATGGCAAACCACGTACTCAGACCAGGCCTCATATACTTCAGTGGGAGTCTGGCCAGAGTAAGGATCATGCCCTAGGTCAGTAAACCCAGGAGAAACCCTATTTCCTGATTTTGTTGTTTAGCTTGTCAGTAAAGGTTAATTTTACACTAATTTGCTAAATCACTTTTAAATGATTGCTGGTGATCTCTAACAAACGCAGAAAATCTTTGTTACAAATTGTATCTATTTTACTGTGTTAATTTAAAGGCTTTTTTTCTCATGGAGCAGGATAGGATGGAATATCATCTTCTAGGATATGATGACCAATTTTCAGAGGCTTCTCCTTGTAATGTTTGTTCGAGGATTATGTCACAAAACCAAGATCATCTCACTTTAAAAGACCCAGAACCAGAGCGGCAAAGTTGACTTTTCTCTGTGATGGGACATGCAATCCATGGTGTAGAACATGTACAACCATGCTGTATTGTTTAAAATACAGTGGAATTCTTTATTAATACTGCTATATTCAGCCATGTGTTAAAATGGTTTAATCTGGCATAACTCAGGACTGACAACATTCTTGTGGAATCTCAACAGCAATTTAAATTTCTCCCCAGGCAGAAGTTGGAACCCCAGCGAGAGAGAGGGAGCAACAACGCAACCTGCAAGGTTGTTAATCAAGACCATGTTCTTAAATTTCCAGCCACCTGTCTGTGCCTGAGCACCTGTAGCCACCTAAACCAAAGTAAACTAAGCATGTAATTCATCATAAATGGGCAATATATGAGTAAATTCCAGAGCAGAAACCCCGTCTGAGGGAAAGGTGTGACGGGGAGGGAAAAAGCTCAAGGTAGCAGCGCAAACTTTTCCACTCCATCCTGCTCATGTGCCCCCACCCTGACCTGGAGGGCATCATACTTTGCATCTTTTTAAAAACAACAATGTGTTTGCAGCTTTGCCCTTCTTTCTTGCCAAACTCATGACTGGAGGGTTTGATATGTTACTTACACAAGTCAAGATCTTGAGAGAACAGTTTGAGAGATCCTTAATCTCTCGATGCAGTGTTACTTTTATTACAGCCTGAAGGGAGTGTGGCTATTACTGGAGGGAAACAGCCAACTTGTGTGTGATAGGAGACCTCATGTGCTTATTCACAGGTACTGCAGTTTTAGTGGAAAAAAACAAAAAAACAAAAAAAACCCCAACCATGCTAATCTGACAGCATTTGCTAGTAATTTCCCAATCTGTTTGTCAGAACACTGAGGGCTTTGTATAAATGTTTGGTTGATCACCTACAGCTGTTTGTAGGACTTGCTTTGATCTTGCATAGGGAGGAAGTATGCAGAGTTAGCATGCCCGTGGAGTGCAGGAGAGTTGGGAATTAAGTGCTCTACATTATATTCCTACCCAATCTGTTACAAATAAATGGTCTGACTGTATCACCTTTAGTGCTTGACTTCATTGAGCAGTCTGATGAAGCTCTCAGAAAGCCCCCACGAGAATCTAATAGCCCAAATATCCCACCCCAAAGATGGGAAGCGGGTGGAGTGCCTGTTAGTTTACGTGGGTGAATACCCACCCATGTATGACATGCATCCGACGAAGTGGGTATTCACCCATGAAAGCTCATGCTCCAATATGTCTGTTAGTCTATAAGGTGCCACAGGACTCTTTGCTGCTTTTATAGATACATTTTTGTAAGCCCTTCCTAACAGGCACTCCACCCGCTTCCCATCTTTGGGGTGGGATATTTGGGCTACTAGCATGGCTACCCCTCTGATACATGACAAAAAATGTATCTAATTCACTTAAATAAATGCTAAACAAGGAAATATAGAACAAATCAGTTTTTAAGTCTAATTTAGCAGCTTTACTCTATCTAAATAGGTCAGTGAGAGCAGCTGGATGTTCTGCTCATTTCAAAATCAGGCAACTTATTTAGGCATCTAAACGTGGGCTTAGGTACCTGTTTTTTAAAGTCTTGGCCTTGGTGAATATGAACTACTGTGTTTTTCCACACAGATTGGAAGCAGGCCTCCCCGACTGTTAAAAGGGAGATAACTGGAGAAGCAGAGAAAAGTTAGCTTTGGGTTGAGGGGGATTCCTTTAAAGCTTTGTGTTTGTTCATTGAACTTGGACTTTTAGTTAAATCTGCAGGGAAGATCCATCTCCAAATACTGTAGAGCAAACGGCAGCAGTCAGTTTCCAAATCCTTAGTCTCAGAGGAGTAATGCATACAAATAAAACTGGCACAATGGGGCCTCACTCTCAGATGTCTCTTGGGGACTACCATAAGAGAAATGCCACTGAAAAGGGGGTTAAAAAACTACTGCAAGTAGAATTCCTCTAAATGGTGGGGGAAGGGAAGGGTGAGGGCAGGAATTTAAGCAAAATGCAAGTTAAATCAATATGCCTACACTACGGTCTGAAAGCACCAAACCTAGGCTCCGGCTGACTCCTTAAGAAAGAGTTCCACAGGCTAGCACCCTCCACTGAAAGTATTGTGCTGCCAGAGATGGACTTTGTTAGATCCATCCAACAAAGACATGGCAGGCAGAACCTGGACAATCTTAAGTGCAAGCAAGGTGCATGTCAAAAAACAAACAAAAAAACCCCCAACACCCCAAAACTCCAACCTGTAATTACATCCAAAATAACCTTCGCAGTAACCGGACTAGGTGGCAGAGCCTTAGAATCTGGATCTGGTGGTGCGGCAAGGGATGATGGTAGCTCTCAGCTCTTGCCATGCTGCCAAGATGGGGAAGAGACAGCATTGTGGCTAGTGGCAGTGGCACAGTGAACAATGAGTGGGTAGAAATGACATCATGGCTGCAGACAGTGGCCCTTCCCTTTAAGAAATGGAGATGGACCTGCTCAAGTGCATTCCCAGGCTCTGGATCATCACTAATTACTGATGACAAGCAGTGAGTGGGGCATATCAGAGGGGAAAAGATGGGGAGTGAAGTGTCCAAGGGATGTTTATCTATCAGATATTCACCAGAAAGTGAGGAAATGGAGGCAATGGACTATGACCAAAGATTCAGTGAGGGATGGTGTTTTACTTGCTATCTATATAAACATATAGTTGATTTATTGCTGTTGTGTTTTACCAAATTAATGCGTGGCTCCTTTTCCCCTTTAAAAAGTTTACAAACTCTGTGTTCTGAGTCAGGAAAATATTCTGGTTAAGGTGCCTAGGGAAGGCGGGTGGTGGTTGTTGTTAAGGTATTTGAACCTTAGGCGTTTGAACCTGGCCCTTGTTGCATCTGACAATACCTGGCAGAAGGGTTACATTAAAAGAGAAAGCTGAGATTCTCTGCTAACTACATTTCCAGGAGCTGGGGCTTTGGGAAAAACACAAAATATCGCAGCAAGACACATGATAAGACCATGAGGTGTTAATACTGGCAATAGGTGGTGGTGGTTTTCAAATTGCTCTGCCAGCAACAAGCAAAAAAGCAGGGTTTTCCTGGCGGCCTTCAGGGCAGAGTGGAGAAGGACTGACAAATTGGAATGTGCTCTCAGTGGCTTTGTTCCCAAGCTGGTGTCCACTCCGTTAGGGCATGGCTATACTTGCAGATGTAGAGCACTGTGAGTTAAACCAGCCCTCGGAGACCACAGCAGGGAAAGGGCTGCTGTGTGTTCACGCTGTCAGCTGCAAGCACAGGGGCGTGGCCACATTTGCGGCACTTGCAACGGTATTGGGAGCGGTGCATTATGGGCAGCTATCTCACAGAGCACCTCTTCCCATTCTGGCTTGTGGGAAGCGGGCAGGGCATTCTGGGTACTGTCCCAATGCCCTGTGATGCATCGCTTCACATCCCAGCAATTCCTGTGATTTCGTCCACATTTGGCACCATCTTTCAACTTTTTTGTACTGCATGCTATGTCTCCCTTTCGGTCTGTGGGAATGGATCCTGAACTTGTGAGGAATACGCTGATTGGTCTTGCCAGCATGTCACAAATTGCAGTTGAGTTATTCCTTAAGCTACAAAGTGACAATGAGGAGTCAGATGATGTCGATTCACGTAATGCATATGACACGAGATTGCTTTTGGCATTTATGGACACGCTCACCACAGTGGAACACCACTTTTGGGCTTGGGATGTGGGATCACATCGTCATGCAAGTCTGGGATGATGAGCAGTGGCTGCAGAACTTTTGGATGAGGAAAGCCACTTTCATGGGACTGTGTACTGAGCTCACCCCCACCCTGCGGCGCAAGGACATGAGATTGAGAGCTGCCCTGCTGGTGGAGAAGCGGGTGGTTATTGCAATCTGGAAGCTGGCAACTCCAGACAGCTACTGATTGGTGGCTAACCACTTTGGAGTGGGAAAGTCAACTGTTGGAATCACGTTGATGCAAGTTTACAGGGCCATTAATTGCATCCTGCTCAGAAGAACCATGACTTTGGGCAATGTGCATGACATTGTGGCTTGCTTTGCACAGATGGGTTTCCCTAACTGTGGAGGGGCAATAGATGGGATGCATATTCCAGTTGTGGCACTAGACCACCTAGCCTTTGAGTACATACACTGGAAGGGGTATTTCTCTGTGGTTCTCCAGGTGCTTGTGGATCACCGTTGGCGTTTTGTGGACATTAATGCAGGCTGGTCTGGAAACGTGCATGACGCACGCATCTTTCGGAACACAGGCCTGTTCAGAAAGCAGCAAGCCGGGACATTCTTCCCAGACCAGAAGATCACCATAGGGGAAGTAGAAATGCCCATTGTGATCCTTGGAGACCCTGCTTACCCTTTAATGCCATGGCTCATGAAACCCTACACAGGGAGCCTTGACAGCAGCAAGGAGCAGTTCAACAACAGGCTGAGCCGGTGCAGAATGACTGTGGAGTGTGCTTTTTGTCATTTAAAGAGCCAGTGGCGCTGTCTGTATGGGAAGCTGGACTTGGCTGATGACAACATCCCCATGGTTATAGCCATGTGCTCTACCCTCCATAACATTTGTGAAGGGAAGGGTGAAAGCTTCACTGAGGCATGGACCTCGGAGGTTCAACACCTGGAGGCTGAATTTGAACAGCCAGAGACCAGGGCTATTAGAGGGGCCCAGTGTGGGGCTGTAAGGATTAGGGATGCCTTGAGGGAGCAATTTGATGCTGAAAGCCACCAGTAATGTTTGATGCCCTGCACTGGAGTGAAGTGCAGTGGTTCCAATGTTAGTAGGCATCTGTGTTTGCTACATATGATGCACTGACTTGCAGTGCCTGTTGCTTTCCTGGGCTACGGTATTTCTTACTTAATGCAATAAAGAATGTTTTCAATACCAAAAAAATCATTTATTGAAAAGAAACACAACTGCTTGGGAAACAGAAAGGGCAGGACACGTCTGTGCTGGGTGGGAGGAGGGAAGGGAGTGGGGTGGAGAGGGACAATCACAGATTTGCGTATGTCCTCTTATCATACTCAGCCTTCCTGTCTGGAGTGCCGTGCAATGAGTGCTGCACTTCAGGCTGGCTAAAGTGCACGGTGAGGGGGGTTGAGTGCAGTGGGTAAGGGTTGTAGTTTTCAGGGCTGGGTGGAGAAGCTACAGGTGTTGGAGGCAGCTGGTGGCGATAAGAACCCGGATGCTGGGGAAAGTGGGTTGGTGGTGACATGGGGGCACAAGGGAAAGAGTTTTGGGAAAGACTTCATGCAGCAGGTTCTCTTTGCTTCTTTGTGGATGCTTCCTGATTTTTGGCTGTTGATAACAAGGACATCTGGGATCTCAAGGTTGCATCTGTAAAGCCAAAATGCAACACTTAACAGAGACAGCATTGTTCATGCCAGACAGAATAATAATTCAGCCATACTTAAAGACAAGTACAGTGTACACAATAGCAGAAATTGCCCATCCCAAAGCGAGTGCACATAACCCACAGGAGCCCCAAAATGGTGAGTAAGCACACGGGCAAGGGGGACTGATTTGTTTCATGGCCGTACTGTCTTCTGGGGTTCTGTGCCTTGGGGAGAGCCAACAGCTGCAGGGGGCCCCTATACTGAACACTGTCCCCACATTTTCCACAAGATGAGTTCATCCTGGAAGATATCTTGCTGCTGAGGGTGACCTGGGAAGCAAGGGAGGGTCTTCTACTACAATGCAGCTTCCGCCCTAGCCCTTATGCAGCTTGCCTGGGTGCAGCAATGGTTCCCCACCCCGCCCCTAATGGCACAGTGGCATGGACATGTTAGCCTTCCTGGGACAAGGAGCACAGTAGCTCTACCAAGGAACCTGCGCAAACAGATTGCCCAGCTTCGGCATGAGGCCTTTGAAGAGATTGCTGAGGCCGATTACCGCGATGTGAGAGAGCACATCAACACCCTATTCCGCATCTAGGCATGCACGCAGCCCTAACCCTCCTCGCCCCAAGAGCTGGCACCGAACAACTACCTTCCCAACTAACTTCACTTACCGGGCACCTCCTCTGCTGTTTGTTCTTCCCCAAGCACTGTCCGCTGTGACTGGCTACCTTCCTCCTGCCTTGGAAACAGCTCCTGGCTGTGTGCATCTAGGGATGCCGGGCTGTTCCCCTCTTTCTCAGCACCCTCGCTCCTGCTTTCCTCCTCCTGCCTTGTTGAACTCTGTGCTGCTATGGCCTCTGAGGTTTCCATGGTGGTCTTCGGAGTGGAGGTGAGGTCGCTCCCAAGTACTGCATCCAGCTCTTTGTAGAAACGGCAGGTCGTGGGGGCAGCACCAGAGTGGTGGTTTGCCTCCTGTGCTTTGCGGTAGGCATTCCGCAGCTCCTTCACTTTAACCCTGTACTGCAGTGCATCCCGGTCATGGCCCCTTTCCATCATGTCCCTTGATATCTGCCTGACGGTATTGTAATTCCTATGGCTGGAGCACAGCTGGGACTGGCCAGCTTCCTCCCCACAAACACTGATGAGGTCCAGCACCTCGCCATTGCTCCATACTGGGGATTGCCTGGCACATGGAGACATGGTCACCTGGAAAGATTCTCTGAGAGCACTCCACACCTGGCTGAGCAAACAGGAAGGGGAATTTCAAAATTCCCAGAGAATTTAATGAGTGGATCGGACGGTTGGTTACCTGAGGGCAGGGCAGTAGAGTTCAAAATGATGACCAGAGTGGCTAGAACAGGCATTTTGGGACACTTCTGGAGGCCAATCAGAGCGCATTAATAGACCAGGGCGTCCACACTGGTGCCGCAAGCATTATGCTTTTCATGGAGGTGGATTACCGGGGCGCTCCAGCCATGGAGTGCTGGCGCATTGCCAGTGTGGACACCTCAGGAGTTAGGGCTCCTGGGGCTGATTTAATGCACTCTAACTTGCAAGTGTAGCCAAGCCCTTAGTCACTTCTTGTGGAAACAAATAGAATTTACAAGATTAAGGTTTCTCAGTAGTGGAAGGCACATAGGAACAGCGAGCTGATGAACATTATCAACGTCATTAAATTCAAACTAAACATCAGTGAACCTGGGACAAGTGCTGACAGCTGTGGCTAAAGAGTGGCATTGCATTCTGTCCTGAAAACTGAGAACAGCGGCTTTAAAGATCATAAAATCAGGTGTAACACTACTCAGCAGAATGGCTACAATTCTTCAACACCTTCTAGAAAATAAAGCCATTCAGTACCTTTGGGATTTAAACACAGACTATCCTTATGGAACAACTGAAACTCTTTGTCACTCAGCTATGGGCTTAAATGTAATCTGTGGATTAGTTGTTTCCTTGCACGCTGAATAGCTTTTTGCATACCTGCCTGCCAACTTCTTGTGCATATGATTTTTTATCTGTGTTTGCACATATGCAGTCTTGCTTGCTGAAAGTATTCAATATTGGCAAATTGTAGTTTGACTAATTTTGTATGCATAATCAGGCACCTAAAACTGTTTTTAGACAACATTTTCAGAAAAATTTAAAAAAATTTCCTGCATTAGAGAGAGGGGCCTATAACAAGACATCTGTACAAGTGAATCCAGCTCTTCTGTTTTACAATCTGTTATCATATCATCACACTGTACATCTTTATTGCTGTTGGGGAGGTAGCCAGATTCATTATATAGAGCAGAAAGCTTCATGTACCGGTATATTGTGACTGTTGAAAGATCTCAAAAGACTCTTGTTTTAAAGCAAGAATAATATATAACTGAACTATTTTATTGGAGTAATAACTTTCTAAAAGACTAAATGAAATACAACATTAAGCAAATTAGGGTCACGCCAGTTTTTGCTGGGATTAAATTACTGAGTTTAAGTTAATGTATTAGGCTCTTTGGGTTGTGGGCTGACGAATTCTGTAAGGACAGTTGGCTGGGTGAAAGTTTTTCATGTAACAGTGTGTGGCTCAAATTTTCAAGTGTCTGCACTAAAACTTCTGTACCACTTCATGCTTGCAGCATCTGATGCACACATGCAGCTCAGGGATGTTTGCATAGCCAAATCTTCAATTTGTACACATGCACAAGGCCTTTTAAATATTTGCTGTGGGTTTATTTTCAGAGTATTTACAAAAAAGCAGATTCATTCTCAACCTCAACTAAAAAAAACTTACTTCCCTTCCACCTCTAAATGAAAATCCCTTGACAACTCACTTAACAGCAGATTCATCACTTATGAGAGTCAGGACAATTAACAGATTTCTTCTAATGTGCCACCAAAAATTCAACCTCTGAACATAGAAATACTGTAAAAAAATTCTGATTAAAATGTTCTACATTTCTTTCTTTAGAAGGACTATCCTTATTTCCTCCAATCGTAAGTGTTTGCGTTATGGCTTTATTAAGTTTTCAATAAGCTCTTTTTGTCTTGGGTTCTAGTCTTAATTGCTTATATTTTGTATTCTGTTAGCTAAATCATTTTTCTAGTATTCTAGACAAAAACTGAATCAGACAGCTCTTCAGATCATTCTTCTTCACGGGCTTTGACTTTCTAGCCACTTCCTCTTCTTTTTCATTGTGCTCTACTCCTATGTTTCTTTGTTTATCCCTTCCTCTTCTCTCTCATCTCCACACAATTCCTTCTCTATCCAACATCTGTTGTCATCTCTCACATGCTGGGTTGTTTCCTGACACTATATGAAACTGAAGTGATTCACTTGATCATCTGCTAATGCAGTTTTCTGCCTTGTGCTCCCTTCCCTTATGGGCTTGTCCATACGGAGACGTAGGGTATGTCTACACTGCAGCTGGGAGGTGTGATTTCCAGCAAGGTTAGACAGTCATGCTAGCTCAGTTTGAGGTAGCCCATAACAATTAGCCGTGTGGATGTTGTGACACTGGTTTACTGCCTGAGTCCAAGCCCACCTGACCCCCTGGGGCTGAGCTCGGGTGGCTAGACTGAGCTACCACTAGCACAGCAACATCCACACTGGTATTTTTAGTGCTCCAGCTCAGTGTGAGGTTGTGTGGGTATGTCTATCTGCGCTGGCAATTGCACTTCCCAGCTGCCGCACACAAAACCCTTAGTGCATGGCAAACCAGGGTGTAAATCTACAGATCACTAATTTGAAAGATCAGAGTGTCAAAGTGCACGACAGAACTTATACTGTAGAAGGGTCCACATAGCTTTCCATGCACTTAGCAGCCAACATTCACACCCCAGCTTGTCATGCACTAGGTTTCTATGCAGGCAAGCCCATGTATTTTAGCTCAGAGGCTGCTAGTGCTAAATGGCATGAGGAAGGATTGCAAGCCATTGAAGAACCAAGCTAGTCAGTGCAGACAGTAGCCAGAATTTACAGGGCTCAGAAAGAATATATAGGTCTTGTCTACGTTATGGAATCTGCCATTTAAAAAGAAAAATTTTGGCTTGAGAATATTTTATAAACACCTGTTTAAAAAAAATGTACCCTGTGCATACTGCAGCACAAGAAAACCCATTTGTTAACAGTTGTTTCCTTAGATAATGTGACCATACAAGCAGGGGTTTCAAGGAGGCAAAAGAGCGTGGACCACCATAAAACCCATACAAAGTAGCACTGCTCTCAGTTTTAGTTTGTAAGGCAGAATATCACCAGGCCAATTGGAGCTGTGGGGACAGTGCCTGCAGGCAGGGGCAGCGCGCAGAGCCGCCTGGTCACCCCTGAGCCTAGGAGCCGCAGGGTCATGCTGTTGCTTCCAGGAGCCGCCTGAGGTAAGTACCGCCCAGCTGGAGCTCTCACCCTAACCTCCAGCCCTGAGCCCCCCCCCACACACCTCACTCCCTCCAACCCTTTCTCCCAGCCCTGAGCCCCTCCTGCACCCAAACTCTCTCCCAGATCCTGCACTCCTTCCTGCACCCCAACCCCATGCCCCAGCCCAGTGAAAGTGAGTGAGGTGGGGGAGAGCGAGTGACTGAGGGAGGAGAGATGGAGTGAGAAAGGGTGGGGCAGGTGCATGGCCTCGGGGAACTGGTGGGGGAGGAGATGGGGCACTGGTGTTTGGATTTGTGTGATTAGGCAATTGACAACCCTATTGTGGGTGCACTGGCAGGGCAGATCCAGCTGCCATATCACCCTGCATGGTGTGGAGAAAATAGGCTCCTGGTCCAATGGGTAGGAGGCACGGCCGCAAGGAGGAGGGGTACTGACCATGAACCAGGATTGGGGCAAAATTGGATTGCACTCCCCAGTCTCTGTCCACTTCATTACAGAAAGCCCAGGTCCTTGGGCTGTCTAGGAGTGAAGTGAATTTAACCTTTTATATATTTGCCTTGGTAGATTTTTATGAAACTTTGTCTCAGGCTAATGGGTTTGCTGTAATATAGCACATAACTATGTTCAGTCAAAAGGCTGGGAGCTCCGGGGGAGGCCAGGGACTGTCGTCTCATTATTGCTTTTTCACCCTCCAACGCAATTAGGCTTTATCCCTGTTTTAGGATTCCTATGTGCTACTGCAATAGAAATCAATAGCAATAATAATAATACAATTAACAGTGATTTTAAAGAAACAACTTTTTTATGGTCAGAAAGTAACTGTTAATATCGGTGTAGCACATTCTCTGGAATTTGAAGCATGGTGCAAACACAGCAGCCAGGATTCAAGTCTGAAAACAATTACTTGGTGACAGTTCTGGCCCGTTTATTGCCTCTTTAAAAGACTTTCTTATGGCTGTCCTGCCTGCTTTCAGAATTGGAAACATGAAAAGTGTTTTACTAATGTGACAGTAATGAGAGAGAGTTTATATTTGCTTTGGCTTCTGTGAGGCTTTGTTAATTTTCCCTTCTAGTTGCCAGTTGCTCTTCTAAAAACAGCTGCTTTTCTGCCTCTTGCTGATGGTTAACGGTGTCCACAAAATGTGGCTTGCAGACTGGCTGATCACCATAGGAACTTAAACTGGTACACAGAACGAATGAAGAATGAATGAAGTAACGGTGACCAAAACAGCATATTCTTAACCAGGGAGTCTGCACAGTTTTATGTGTAATTTACTTTGTAACTTGTGTGAGCTACATAATAGATCCCTTACCATAGAAAGTTCAAATTACAGAAATTATTGATACAAGCCACCAATTAAAAGTAGCTTAATCATGAAATATCTCATAGGGTTGGACAGTTGATGGGTCCAAAAATAATTGGTCAACTGACCGGTCAAATGTCAAAAATGGTCAAATATTTAAAAACATTGATTTATTAGAATAATTACAAAAAAGAGGAATACTTCATGGTCTCCAATACACTTCACCTTAAAAAGATACTTATGGCTAATTATAAAAAACAAATTACTTAACTGAGATATTTTAAACTCAGAAAAATGTGGAGCACAGTGAACTGAAGCTGTAAAACTAAGAGAATAGCACCATGATACAATCAAAAAGTTAGGCTGACACCTACATCAGGGTATTCTTGCTGGAATATTTGACAGCATTTGAGCATGATCAAATAATACACAGTCAACAGACTGCCTTGCCAAGCCAAATCTCATAGACTGTAAACTCTGAGGCAGAGACTATATTACTCTGCTTCTAGATCACCGAATACAATTAGGCCTCAATGAATGTTCAAACCACCTAGTGCATTTGGTTTAAAAGATGGTCTCTTTGCATCATTATGTATTATTTGGCTAATACAGTATATAAGGAAATTAAAATTTATATAATTTCACATACAATATCAGTCTTGTATGCACCAGGCTATACTACTGTGTAATGACTGCGCATATAAGCTGAAAATACAACAATTTCATAATGAGCCAATATCTGTAATTAATCATTAGTCTCCATTGTTTCTACAAATTGGACATTGATTTTTAGGAAGTCTAATATATACATTCAGGAACAAATCAGGGGTATTCCCCTACTAAATGTGTTCCTATCACCTTCAGACAAATTGGTTTATGCATGAATGCTGTTATGTGGCACAAAGTTATAATGCATTAATGGCATCTTTCTCTGTATTACCAATGAGAGAGTCATTAGTGTAATAGGAAGCCATTATTTTGACTGCAAACATGGATGTCTGCTAAGGATTCAGTTGACAAATTAGAAGACTAATTTCTATGAGACATGAGTTGCTATTGTTTTATTAAAATCTAACTTTGCATTACAGGTGGCCGTTATACCCTGAGAGACTTGTAGCCCTGTCGTCTCATTGTGCTTTTAAATCTTGTGCTCACAAGACAGCTGATAATAGGCTGTTGACTATTCTCCTTGGGTTCCTGCAAGCACAATGGACATTATTTATAGGTTACTTGTGACAAGACTGAGAACAAACAGGGAAGACTGTGCCCCTAATGTATGATAAACAGCATTTTGCAGTCTCTCAGGTACAGCATAAGATACCCACTCCCACAGCATTTTAAAAGACAGCTGAAATAAAAGGCAAATGTGCCGTACAGGCAGATGTGCCATACTCTTGGGAGAAAAGGAACTAAAACTGAAGACTGGTTATTGGTCTCACTAGCATCTGTTTTATCTTGGAATAACTCTGTTGGCTGCAGTGGAGTTACTGAGTTTACACTAGTGTTGGAGAGATCAGCATCTGGCCCTCAAACTTTCAGTAGAGACGAGAGCAGCAATTTACAAGCATGTGTGTAGGTAACCCGACAACTGTCTATATAGTTACCATACTATCTGTATTTGTGATTGGTTCCTAAATAGGTGATAATGCCATTGTCAGTGTGTATAGAACTACATTTTTCCCTCTTTTATAAGGATGTCTACGAGTGAGTCTATTGTAGCCAGTAACCAAGTGTGTGTCATCTCAAGCATCCTATGATGCATCATGCTTGTATCATGCTGGATACAATCTGTGCCCCATCATTAAGCTCCAAATCCCACTTCCTACTTCTTATGTGTTCTCCTGTTTTGAGTGAAGCCTGTCTCTATGGTGGCAAACACACATCTGATTTCATTCAGATGGAGCATTTATCATCTTGGTTCCATAACCCGTTGGAAGCAGGATATCTCCTCATAGCTTTTTTCCTTTCTCTCCAAGGCCGTCCCTCCCTCTGGCCTACTACAGAACCTCTTACGGAGCTACTAGTATTCCATCAGATAGCAAGATGCTAAATTATACTCCACTTCATTTCAGTGAGATTACTGTATATCTACAGTGTCTCTGAAAGACAATGTCACAGGCCCAAGCAGGTCAGTCTACATTAAAACCCTTGGAAAAAACAAAATCACAGATCCCAGGCTTACTCGCTTTTCCTTATTCTGTGCTATCCCTTATCATTTGTGTTATCCATCCATCCTATATAAGCAAAACTTTTTAAAATAGGAGTTTGGCAATCCCTCCCTCCTGGCAATCAAAGGCTCCCAAGGCTGGTGTGCTCCCATGCTGTGCGGGGATTTGACTGATAGATCTGTGTAATGCAGATCCCTTGGACATTTCCCTACCATTCTGTCAGCTATGTCCCCAGCTTCCCCTACCTCACAACATAGGACTTCCCAACCTCAAAGGTTAGTTCTGGTATATGGTATAGGCTACAGATCCTCTAGTAGGCTTGTAGCATCTTGCTCACCCTTACTCCTAAGTTAGGTTGATTCCTGCTCCCTGCAAGGCCTTCTGTGTCCATAGAATATAAGGCTGATATGTTAGCTCCAGACCAAAGTTTTGCTATGGAAAAATAACTTCACAATAAGAAGGTTCTATTGTATTATGAAATAGCTTCTGTCAGTTATGTGCAAGGTGGCACTTCCTCAGTTCACATAGTTCCAAAGGGCACAGCATGTCAGTTTGGACACAGCTCAATATATAACTGAAGAAGCACCTGTAACTTGAAGATACCTTACTTCAGATTTTTAGCTTGTTGTCACTCTTTTTAGAATGGTGTATGAGACAGGTCAAAGAAGCTAGAATTTCAGATGAAGGTTTTTTTAATGCATTTTTGAGAAGCTACTGAAATAATATTTCAAACCCAACTCTCTCTGTAAGGTACACAGTATCACTTGTTAAAATGTATGGCTATGTAAGGCATTCTAGTAAGAACTGCAAGACAGATTATACTGTAAACTGATTTAGTGCACAGCCCAGTACAGCATCCCTCACAAACTCCATGTCAATGATAAGTTCTTTTCTTTGCAGGTTTGAATATTTCCAAATGATAACTGTGAATGTTGTTCACTTCTGTCTTAGAAGGTGGTTGCTGGAATGTATTAGCTTCAGTAAATGTGCACAGGCCTTGCTAACAGAGGGCATTGTTGACTATAATAGCTGCATACATTCTCTACTTCCTCTCTGTGTAGGGATAAATTACTGGGCCAGTACTTGCATGGGAATCATAGACAATTAGGGCTGGAAGAGACCTCAGGATGCCATCCAGTCCAACCCCCAGCTCAAAGCAGGACCAACTCCAACTAAATCATCCCAGCCAGGATTTTGTTAAACCAGGCCTTAAAAACGTCTAAGGATGTAGATTCCACCACCTCCCTAGGTAACCCATTCCAGTGCTTCATCAACCTCCTAGTGAAATAGTTTTTCATAATATCCAACCTAGACCTCCTCCACTGCAACTTGAGACCATTGCTTATTGTTCTGTCATCTGCCACCACTAGGTCCATCCTCTTTGGAGCCCCACTGCTATGAAATCCTCCATCTCTCTTCTCTTCTGCAGACTAAATAAGCCCAGTTTCCTCAGCCTCTCCTCATAGCACCCTAATCATTTTTGTTGCCCTTCGCTGGACACTCTCCAATTTGTCCAATATTCCAGATGTGGCCTCATCAGTGCCGAATAGAGGGGCATAATCACTTCCCTCAATCTGCTGGCAATGCTCCTACTAATGCAGCCGAGTATGCCATTAGCATTCTTGGCCACAAAGGCACATTGTTCACTCATATTCAGCTTCTTGTCCATTGTAATCCCCCCAGGTCCTTTTCTGCAGGACTGCTGCTTAGCCAGTTGGTCCCCAGCCTGTAGCAGTGCATGGGATTCTTCCATCCTAAATGCAGGACTCTGCACTTGTCCTTGTTGAACCTTCTTTTGGCCCAATTCTCCAATTTATCTAGGTCACTCTGGACCTTATCCCTACCTTCCAGCATATCTACCTCTTCCCCGTCCCCCCCAGCTTAGTGTCCTCTGCAAACTTGCTGAGGTGCAAACCATCCCATCATCCAGATCATTAACGAAGATGTTGAACAAAACTGGCCCCAGGACCAATCCCTGGGGCACTCCGCCTAATACCGGCTGCCAACTAGACATCGAGCCGTTGATCACTACCCATTGAGCCAGATTTCTATCCACCTACTAGTCCATTTATCCAATCCATACTTTAATTTGCTGGAAAGAATACTGTGGGAGACCATTTCAAAAGCTTTGCTAAAGTCAAGATATATCATGGCCACTGCTTTCCCCATATCCATAGAGCCAGTTATCTCATCATAGA
Organism: Mauremys mutica; assembly: GCF_020497125.1. Lineage (NCBI taxonomy): Eukaryota > Metazoa > Chordata > Testudines > Geoemydidae > Mauremys > Mauremys mutica. Next base: position 67,668,585 of record NC_059076.1, read on the forward strand.
GGGCACTCTGCTGCTAGCAATGCCATCTCTTGTGTGAGATATGAAAAGAAACTCTTGCCCAAATATGATAATTAAAGATCCTTCCTTTAGCACTTTTAGTAAGAATGAGGATGGTAAACTCTGGTGTCTTACTAATTCCAATTCTGCCAGTTCCATTCTCTCTCAAATTTCCTGATAATTTTCAGATAAAATATTCCTGTATCCAGTTCCAAACAGCTAAGTGGTGTTGATGTGCAGTTAAATAATTGCCAAATTTCACCCCATAATAGGCTACATTTAGTGGCCAGTGAAGTGATCCTGGTACGTAGGAATATACAGGTACATTTATAAATAACTGGGATGCTGCTGCTTATTTTTTTTTCCAATAGCACCCAAATGCCCCAATCATTTAGGATGAAAGCAGGGCCATCCCTAGCTATTTTGGTGCCCTACACGGTCCCCAGGCCTCCTCGGGGGGGGGAGGAAGGGGAGGGGGCTGTGTGGGGCCCTGCCTCAGGCCTCCACGGGCAGGAGCCGGGGCGGGGGGGAGCAGGCCCTAGGCCTCCAGGGGAGATGGGGTGGGCGGAGGGGGGCTGGCTACTTCCTGCAGGAAGTGGAGTGACCCAGCCCCAGCCTGCTCTGATTCCCTGACTCCCAGGCTAGGGGGGAACCACTCCCCAGCACTCGCCGGTGGCACAGCTGAGAGCCAGGGGAGCGGAGCAGGCTGGGGCCGGGTTTCTCTACTTACTGGTGAGTGCAGACCCAACCGCTTCTGGAGTCCTCGGGGGAGTAGAGGCAGGGCTGGGGTGGAGGCCTTGGGGAAGAGCCAGAGCAGGGGCTGGAGCTGCACACAGCTGCGCAGAGCACCAGGAAATGTGATGCCCCAAATTTCCTGGTGCCCTATGCAGCTGTGTACTTTGCGTATGGGTAGGGATGGCCCTGGATGAAATATAAAATGATGTTGTTACTTGTTGTTCCTTATTTTTTGACTTAAGAAGCAGGACTTAAAAAAAACAAACCTAAAATATATAAAAATTGAAGTAGGAGAATGAAAATTGTTTTTTTTCCCCCATCGTTGCTTTTCCAGAAAATATTCCCCATAGATTTCTAGACCAGTGTATGATCATGAGGTTTCTGGCACATGAGAAACAGAAAGTATAAATAAGGTGGGTCTGATACTCTGTTCTTCCCCAGCCCACGTGCCACAGCAGCTGCATAAAGCAGCCACAGATCAGGCAGAGATGGCCCCAGGGATTACTCAAAGCATACGTTAACTTCCTGGGTGCTGGACGACAGGATTAATGTAGTTATTGCAAGTATTTCAGGTGGGTAATGTTGAGTCTTTTAATGACATCTGCATGGTATTCACAGAACAGGGCAGCACCACCCTGTCCTGTCAGGATGCTGAGGCACCTAGAAGTGTGAAAATGTACTCTAATTTTCATGTCTATTGGTATCTCTTCTGGGACTGCCACGAAGGATACCAGTTGTGCTGGTAGAGCATCTGATATAGGCCACCAAATAACTACTTAGACTGGCTGTCAGGCAGCTTCCAATAGGGGAAAAGCTTTCTTATCCCAGTAACAATTCCATGAAACAACTGGAAACAACTCCAAAACTATAAGAGATAGGTACAAAACAGTAAATTAAAACTTCAGAAAAATGTGCGATGCTGCCCATATTTCTTTTGATGTCTCTGTTCATAGCTCCTCTTCCTCCTCCCCTCACGCCCTCACCTTTTTTCATGTCTCTCTTTACCTGCAGTTTTTATAGTCAGAGTAGCACAAAAGTAATGGCCTGTTGTTCTTCAGAGTGGCAGGATGTTTTAAAGCCTTTGCTGACAGTGTGTGCGCTGCAGATTACATTATGCCTTTGCGAGGTGGCAATGTATCTTCAGCAAAGAGGTGCTGTAGGCTGTGGATTTATGCCAGTGCTATTCAGTGCTGTTGTGTTTGCTTTAGAACACTGCTATTTAAGTATTTGGTTTTGACTTTACTTCTTCTCAAGGGGATACAAAAGTCAGGGTTGATCCCCCACCTCTTTCCCCCTTTCCTTAAGATATCTGAATGAAATAATAAATTCTCAAGAAATCGCTGAATTTCATGATCATAAATGATTTTCTAAAAAGTGAGCTGGTTTAAGCTAACATGACATTTAGAGCATAATAGATGTAAATATAGAGGCTCACATGGATACCGAGATAATTTTCCTTTACAGGATTCTCTTTTCTCTCTCTTTTTTTTGTTTAAATACCTGAAATTAAATCTGACTTTATGGTGTTGCAGAAAATGAGAAGAGATTGTAATACCTACTGCTGGTCAGCAGAGAGCGCTCACTGATACCAAACCAAGCAATTGTTTGTTCCATCAGCACACCAAATGCTCTGATAAACACTGATCATAAATAGATCACATAACACTGCATTAGTGTGAACTGAAATCATTGCAACCTATTAGCGTAAATAGTGCCAGGGTGAAAAATCGACTTGTTTTCAGGGCTAGACAAAGTACGTGCAGGTCGTTTTTGCTATTAAAATGAATTTTGTGGAGTAGGTTTAGAGTTGTTTTGGCCAATACCCCTTGCTGCCAGCTGGAAAGCTCATGTTCTCTGGTGCAAGGCCAGCTGGGTGCAGCACAGAGTTCTTTGTGCAGCTTCTGCTTGGCCATCCCACAAAACAGGAGCTTGAGGGCCTCTACTCTGTGCAGATGAGTGTGATGATGGGCACTGCTGAGGGAGGAGAGAGAGAGATTTAGGGACAAGGAGATGGGAAGGGGCTCCCTCCTAAATCTACCCTTTGGGAATTGTTGGCAAGAATCGGTTTCTTCTGGGGAGGCAGAATTAGTTAAAATATATAGACAGGCTCAATTCCCCAGTTATTTATTTTCCCAGGGAGTGCTGTAAAGACTGGGTTTTTTTTAATGGGCACCATGAAGAGAGAGGCTGGTAAAGTGGCACTGCAAGCCAGAGGATTTCCTTAAATCTTCACACAAACCTGGAGAGTTCCAATGGCTATGAATTATTTTATTAACCTCTAGCGTGCCATTCCCTTTGGCGTGCCTGAGGCTACAGCTTATGTGTCTGGCTTTCTTGATATGATGGATCCTGTAAAAAAAATATAAGTGCTACTTGACTGAATGTAGATTAAATTTCCAAATGCTATTTTCTGTTTTAGAAGCAGCTTTCACTATGGTCTTAGATACATAATATGAAATGGTTCCGAGCACGTAGGTCTGTGAATAAACATTCTTTCCCATGGACAACTTAATATGATCCATTCTTATTTGTTCTGAGCAAGGATGAAACAAAGATTCATCAAATGTTTTGTACTAATGATTGGGTTTTGGGAGAGGGTCCTTTAGTTCATCTGATCCTAGTGTTACTGACTCAAAAACTACAATTATTTCAATTAGAATTAATTATGAGCCAATCATAGTGCTCGAGTCCAGTGCAGCTGGTTGGAAATGATTGATTCAAAAGCTGTAATTATTACAGGTTTGGAAAGAGAGTTGAAATGACCCAGATGGTTAGCCTGATTAAATTGATCCAAAACTCACTGAAATAGGTGCCAATCCTATTTTTCCAGCATGCATGACAGTGTCTATTGCAGATAGGCCCAGTGGCGTATTAGCAAGGGACAGGTGGTGACACATCAGACTGAGGGGCACAAGGCAGGCCTGAGTGGAAAACTTACATAACACCTGCATACAATATACCTGGTGTCAAGTCAGTGTTGTACATCACTTCCTGCTTTCATGAAGGGTAAAATCCACCACAAAAAAATGTCTTTTTAAAAAGCCTACATCTAGATCTGGGTCAGGCTCATCTAATTTTGTTTTATTCTTCACATTTTAAATGACATAAAATAGGATATTCTGTCTGGCCAGTAGGACTGATCCAGCTCCTGCTCTCTGATTACACACATTGCTATGCATCTCAGAAACGCAGCTACTGCACTACTACTGCTGGTATTAATTGTATTTGTTTTTATGTATTTCAGTGTATAAATATGCAAAAAGAGGCACTGATTGGAAAACTCTAAGGCTTCCCCATGTGTGTTAACAGGTTGTATCAACTAAACAAAGCAGCTAAACCTGCACCTCCTCCTCAATGTCCCTTGTGAGGCAAAAGTTGTTATAATGTCTCATTCATAAGTGAGCGTGGCCACTTTATATATATGTGAGGCAACAAGGTTACTGCTCCAAGGAATATCAGTTAAACAGGTAGCAAACAAGTAGTGACATCAAACCAAAGTGGGTGGGTGGACAGAGAGGGAAAGGGCTGTTTGTGTGTTAGTAACAAGAGATTTACACAAGATTTCAAGGAAAAGGGAGTGAGTCTTGTTAAAGAACAGATATGGGTTTGTTTTGTACACACACAGCCTGATTCTAAATTTCCATGCAGCTTGTGTAGGCATTTACCCCTATGCAAAGCAGATGTAAAATGCTACCAAATCAGATCACCAGTGTTGTACATTCATTTTGCACTGAGAATCTGGCCCAAGTTATTTAATTTGGATTTGTTTCATATATTACTATTGTTTTTATGATGTGATTGCTATCTCACTGGAGAAAGGACAGTTTTGAGGTTAAGGCACTGGACTGAGTCTCTGAAGATCAGGATTCCATTCTATTCCCAGCCTTGCCACAATATCTCTATGTAAGGATTACTTAGGATATGTCTACACTAAGAAATTAGGTCGATTTAATAGAAGTTGATTTTTTAGAAATCGATTTGATACAGTTGATTGTGTGTGTCCCCACTAAGCGCATTAAGTTGGCGGTGTACGTCCACAGTACCGAGGCTAGTGTTGACTTCCGGAGCATTGCACTGTGGTAGCTATCCCACAGTTCCTGCAGTCTCCACCATGCATTGAAATTCTGGGTTGAGCTCCCAATGCCTGATGGGCAAAAACAGTGTCGCGGGTGGTTCTGGGTACATGTCGTCAGGCCCCGCTCCCTCCGTGAAAGCAATGGCAAAAAATCATTTCTCGCCTTTTTTCGTGAGTTACCTGTGCAGACAACATATCATGGCAAGCATGGAGCCCACTCAGCTAACCGCCACCGTATGTCTCCTGGGTGCTGCTGGCAGGGCCGGTGCAAGGATGTTTCGTGCCCTAGGCGAAATTTCCGCCTTGTGCCCTCCACCTCCACCCTGAGGCACCCTCCCCCACGGCAGCTCCCTCCCTCTGCCCTGAGGCGCCCCCTTACAGCAGCACCCCACCCTCCACCCTGAGCCCCCGCTTTGCCCTGAGCCCCCCCCCCGCTCCAGCTCACCCCTGCTCTGCGCACGAGCATCCTGAGCACGCCGTGGCTGCTTCACTTTTCCCACCTCCCAGGCTTGCAGCGCCTAAGCTGATTGGTGCCACAAGCCTGGGAGGCAGGAGAAACGAAGCAGCCACGGCGTGCTCGGGGAGGAGGCGGGGCAGGGGTGAGCTGGGGCAGGGAGTTCCCCTGTGTGCCGCGCCCTCCCCTCCCCTTACTTGCTGCAGGCGGCCCTCTCCGCGCTCCCCTGCCCCAGCTCCCTCTGCCTAAATGCCGGAGGCGACTGGGGAGGCTGCAGATCTGGCCGCCGCGGTCACTGCTGAAGAAAATTGTGCCCCCCCAAATGCCAGCGCCCTAGGCGACCGCCTAGGTTGCCTAAATGGTTGCACCGGGCCTGGCTGCTGTCAGATGCGGTGCTGCAGTGCTACACAGCAGAATCCCCTTGCCTTGTGGACAGCAGACAATACAATACGACTGCTAGCCATCGTCGTCATCCCATAGATGCTCCTGGCTGACCTCGGTGATGTCGGTCGGGGACTCCTGGACAAAAATGAGAATGACTCCAGGTCATTCTCTTCTTTAAGTTTCGTCTAATGGAGATTCGGTCCTGCCTGGAATATCATGCCAGCTTGAGGCTTCTGCCTCAGGCTGCTCTCCCAGTCGGCAGCACCGCGCGGTCACACCTACCCCAGCCTACCCCTTGCGCCCATGGCTCATGAAGCCTGGACAGTAGTAAGGAGCAGTTCAACTTTAGGCTGAGCAAGTGCATAATGGTGGTAGAATGTGCCTTTGGACATTTAAAAACTCACTGGCGCAGTTTACTGACTCGGTTAGACCTCAGTAAAACCAATATTCCCATTGTTATTATTGCTTGCTGTGTGCTCCACAATCTCTGTGAGAGTAACGGGGGAGACGTTTATGGTGGGGTGGGAGGTTGAGGCAAATCGCCTGGCTGCTGATTACGCGCAGCCAGACACAAGGGCGGTTAGAAGAGCACAGCAGGGTGTGCTGTGCATCAGAGGAGCTTTGAAAACCAGTTTCATGACTGGCCAGGCTACGGTGTGAAAGTTCTGTTTGTTTCTCCTTGATGAAAACCCACTCCCCTTGGTTCACTCTACTTCCTTGTAAGCCAACCGCCCTCCCTTCCCCCCTTTGATCTCCGCTTGCAGAGGCAATAAGGTCATTGTTGTTTCAAATTCATGCATTCTTTATTAATTCGTCACACAAGTAGGGGGATAACTGTGAAGGTAGCCCAGGAGGGGCGGGGGAGGAGCGAAGCACAGGGGTGGGGTAGTTGTAGGGGCACCCCTAGAATGGCATGCAGCTCATCATAGAAGCAGCATGTCTGGGGCTCTGACCCGGAGTGGCCCTTTGCCTCTCTGGTTCTTTGGTAGCCTTCACATGGCACTGCTGCAGGTCCCCGTTATAACCTCTGACCTTCATGCCCTTGGAGATTTTTTCAAATATTCCGGCATTTCATCTTTTGGAACTGAGTTTGGATAGCATGGATTCGTCTCCCCATACAGCGATCAGATGCAGTATCTCCCATTCGGTCGATGCTGGAGCTCTTTTGCGATTCTGGGACTCTATGGTCACCTGTGCTGATCAGCTCACTATACTGGCCAAACAGGAAATGAAATTCAAAAGTTTGCGGGACTTTTCCTGTCTACCTGGCCAGTGCACCTGAGTTGAGAGTGCTGTCCAGAGCTGCCCTGCTGCAGCCTGTAATAGTGGATCCAGCTTTTGAAATGAATGGAAGTATCTCCATTTCTACAGCACCCCTTATCACTTCATAATGTTCTGCTTCGCTGGCCTTTGAACCCCACCCACCCACTCATCTCCTAAACTCTTTACCCTATTTAAATATAAATACCTGGCAAAGACGATGAGAGAGTCTTCTTGTTGGGAATCAGGAACCCTGGGACCTAGCAGGCAGCCAGCCCAGAAGTACAAGGATGAGTCAGGATGGAGTGTGAAATAAAGGTTTCAATGTCTGCTTTCCTCTGCACATTATTTTGCATTTTGTTTTGGTTTTCGTTGTGTTTGGCTTTCATTGTTTGGCGTTTTTGATACTGTTTTTATTTGCATGTCAGGTTTCCTTTCCTTTGCACTTGTGTTTTTGGCTGTCTGTGGGGAATACCTTTAATAATTTTCTTAAAATCCTATGTTGCTGCGTTCCAAAAACTACCAAGGGCAACCTTAATGGACAAAGATAATTAATACATTCATAGTGCCAGATTCATCCCAGTAGCACCTCCATATTTGTAAAATTAATACAAAAGATAAATCTTGTGGTCACAGTACCACATCATGCTTCAATATAATTACACATCATCATTGTTCTCTCCTTTCAAACCAAGCATGTGGGGGCACAAGGCATCCCTTATTTTCCTGGCTTTCCGGGACACTATCATACACCCCAAAGATACACTGGAAGGTTATCTATAACCAGGAAGAAAAGCAGCACAATAATTGATTCTCTCCAATCCAAAATACTCCCACTGTGTAGGGCACAGTATGCCCCTTTAAGATGTATGGCATCATTTACATTGCAGTCCATACAGTGCCATTTTGCCTTCAGTCATCCAAAAGCACGTTCCACCACCACTTTGCACTTGGTCAGTGTATAGTTAAACCTTCTGCCAGGTCACCACACATAGGGTTAAGCCTTTATGATCCATAGAACTAGAAGGTAGGTAGAGTCAGAAACCCATTAATATCCATACAGTTGAGCGGGAACAAAAGTAGCTTCTTGCCTGCTCTTGAATAGGCCAAATCTCCAGAATACCTTGGCATTGTGCACTTTGCTGATGCATCCATAATGAGTGAGTAATGTCCTTTGCTGTTTATATACTTGTATGTACTTTGAGTATGTTCCATCACTGGACCCAGAACAATGAACCATGTCTACTTAAAGTTTGCAATTATTTCAAGGACATTGCCCATCTATCACCCCAGCATCAACAATTGGCTTGCCAACTGCCACATATCTGTAACAATCTGCAGCAGCCAGCTCCCAGAGGACAACTGCAACCCACCTCTAGACTGCATTAACCTCATCCTCATGTCCTGCTGCTTTACATCCTCTTTTCCTTATATTCTTTTTTGTAGGATAACCAGGCAGCCACAGAAGGCAAGACGAGGCCAGTGATGTACAAATTCACCATCAAGCTCAGAAGAAATTTAGTGAATTTGCTTATCACCTACATAGAACCTTTTGTTGGACAGTTTCAAAGCATTTAACAAACAATGTTTATTCACTGTAGCACCCTGTATCTGCTACGTGTTTTCCAAAAGGATAATCCATGCTCATAATTTAAGGGAGGCTTAATCAAGCCTCATATGGTAAAAATATTTTTAAATCCATATTTAAATTTGTGGTAAAAATATTTTTAAATCCATATTACCCATATGTATGAGAGTAGAGAGTGATTAAATGAATTGTCCAATTTGGCATTAGGAGAACCAGGATTAGAACACAAGATTCCTGGCTCCCAAATGCCCCTTGTAACCACCAGACAACCCTTTTTAAACACATTCTTGAAATTAACACCTAATGGTTTCTGAAGGTAACTATGCTCTAGTTTGCATGCCATGGTTTTTGCATGCATTTATTGCTAAGATTTGTTCATCGTTTCCAAACATTGCAGTAATGTGGTGCTCATCTCCATAATCATGTAAAAAACAAAGTAACAAATACGATCATTCCATTGTTTACATTACAAATATTTGGTCTCAAATCCATCCTGTTGCTGAGAGTCCAGCCTTACTACTTCTCACTAGCAATCCATTAATAATAAACCTCAAATATACCAATTTCCTCCCAATGTGTGTGTGTGCATGCGTGTGTTTATATGGGGAGCTCTATAAATGCCTTTCATTCCCATTTTCAAGCAAACTGCATAGACTTGCAGACATTTTCTGTTCCTAGTATACATTACTCCTGTTTGTATACAGCAGATCTTGTCAGAGCTTGTGTCCCTGCTGATCTGTAATCAGATTGTTCTGATTTTTCTGTGGTGTTGTGACCCACCATAATGGTTTATTAGATTATAGTGGTGTAATGTCAGACATAATAACATTAAAACATGGAAAGCCTGGAGCTTGCTTCGCTTTGATAACATACCCATATTTTAAAAACCCAAACTTCATTTCTATTCAAAAGGAGGCTGCATGAATCTTTAAAACATTTTGAATATTACAGTAAAATGCAAATATAATTGTTAAAAGCAGGCTTTTCAAATCTCTGGCTTTCTAACATTTAAGAAGCAGGCAATCCATTCTGCCAATGAACTGAACTTCTCATTAGAGATAGGTTGACAAATTGGATTGGCAAATACCACTTGGATATAGAGGCAATTCAGCAGCCCTTAGGTAAGTTAAGAATTTACCCTGTTAGGTCTACCTCAGACCCCATATGTGATGTCTTCAGGTCACCCATCCCAAGAAGCATTGAAACCCAACTATACAGAATGTGTTTTTAACATAAAAGTTGGTGTAGTGGCTAAGCACTGTGACTGGATGATTCCTGGGTCTGTGATTTTGGGACTTCTGTAACCTTGAGCAAGCTTCTTATGTTCATGCCTCAATTTCTCCATCTCTAAATGAGGATGACATTCACTTTTATCTGCCTCACAGGAGTGATGTGAGAATTAATTAGTATGTGTAAAGCACCTTGGGATTCTCTGATAGAAATGGGAATGGCAAATACACACTTAGCTCTATGTATATGTGTATGAAGGACATGCGGGTTAGAATTCCATTGTTAAGGTTGAGAGTGGTCACTATATCATTCCAAATGTTATATATCACAAAAAACACTCCCGTTGGTACACTCTCTCTTCAAGGATAAATGATTTCATTCTTGGCAGTCTCTGTAGGGCTGGACTAATGTGTGGAATTCTATTGCCAAGACCGATATAGTTGCCTTTACTCCCTCCCCAGCATTGCAAACTCTACCCAATGGAAGGCCTTCAGTGAGGGGTCCCTTGGTACCTGCAATCATTCCTGAAACTTTTATTTTGGATCTGTCATAACTACCCATTTTACTGCCTTCGCCTGGACTTTTTCCATCCAGCAAAGGCTGGTGATATCTATAAGTGGTCAAACAAACCTGGCAGACCCCTTGTCTCGGTTATAGGGAGACCTTCACTTTTGACTCCTTTGAGGTGCACACGAGTGCACACCTCAGGTGACAGGTTTGCTGAGATGTGTTCATTCTGTGAACGTGAGCACACTATGTCATCTCTCTGCCTCGTTTCCCCAAATTAAAATATTGTCCATATTTTATATTTATCTACCTACCTTAGGGTGAAGCTTAATTGGTTAGTGTTTGTGCAGAGCATTGTATACGTCAGGTGCTAATTATTTTTACAGGAAGAGGTGGAAAACAGAAATTTTATGAGGTTTCCCCTTGCTGAGTATTCACAAAATGATGTTTCAACTAAGTTAATTATGACGATGATATATATGCATATGTATCTTACATATGCTCATCCTGCAATGAGCTGCACATGAACAGATACATACACTCACAGGGAGCCCCCAGTTAAGTCAGTGGGGGTCTGCATTAGGCACTAGGATACCACTGTGGTTTTAATGGTAACAAAATAGTGACCACTGTCTGCAACCACCATGGTGGTAGACTATTGAATTCAGATCTCTCAACTGCCAAGGTCCAAATGTGAGACATTGTGTGTGACACAATCCAAAATGGGAGAGGCAAGAGAATGTATTCATGCATGAAACTTAAAATTAGAGCTCTGCTAATAACTAATTTGTCAGTTTGCTGGTCATACAGAACAAATAAAAATAAAATAATCATTTGATTGAATTTTTTTCAATTTATTTAGCAAACCAAAAAAGTAAAAAAATGCAACATACCCTTGTTTTTGGTTGAATGAAATGTTTCATTTGAGTGTTTTTTAAAAATAAAATTGAGGTAAAATTCAAAATGAAAATAATTTTGAATAAAAAAGTTGAAACATTTCACATCAAAATGAAACATTTAAATTTTTTTCAGTTGTTTTTGTTCCCCCAAAATAATTCAGCACACTTGACACAAATTTGTGAAATGCTTTGATCAATCTGAATCTGCATTTTTTGGCAAGAAAGTTTAATCTGAAAAATTTTCCTCAGCTTTACTTAAAATGCTGTGGTATTCCTTCCTTTAGTGTAAACAACTTTCTAGAACCTCAGTTTTATGATTCTTCAACAGTAAAAGGGAGGAGAGAAACCAAAGCAGTGTGGAATGTAGGCAACTTTGGGACTAAAATGGAGGATAGTGGGGCAGTATGATTGAACGACAAAGATTTTAATTCTGTAACAATAGAACTAAAGCATTTTCTTTTTTTACTAAGCAGCAAAACCAAGGTGAGCAAATGGTTAAAGCTGACATGGTGGAAAACCTATTCATCTTCATGGAGGTCTGTACAAAATGGCTGCCTGTAGCTTTAAGTGTTAATTAGCCCCAGTGCTGGTTCAGAAACCACAACCCTGTTTAGTGTGATCTCACTGGTGTGGCATCTGGGCAATTATCTTTGAGATAATGAGCCCTTTCATCCATAGCAGAACATCATCATCTCACTTGGATTGCGAAAGATCAGAGCCAATCTGGTGCTTATCAGGGTGCCTTCCATCCCCTTTGTATCACACCTTCTTTCAAAACTAACCTTTCACATCCTGAATTAAGTGTTTTTAGATTAAAAATTAATGAATTCATTTTAGCAGCATTTTTAGGGGGATAATAGGCACAAAGTATCATTCAAACAATCATTTGGATCTTAATATTCTTGTGTCTGTGCTTTGAAAAGAAAAAACATTCTACCTCACTGAATATAAATGATCATAATCTTTTAATTTATTAAGCATTACAATTAACACAGAGAATATCTCAGTGCCTCAACTATACAAAGTAAATCAAAATTAATTCTTACCAGCCATTCACTTACTGTACTAAGAATTAGAGACAGGCCCACAGAAAGTCATTTGTGCTTCAAATTTATATTCTGTTCCACATTACAGGGTGATGCTTATACATTTGAACCCTACATAGGGGTTTTCCTTATTTCAGTTACATTCTTAAAGAGGAGCATGGTGTGTGTGTGTGTGTGGTGGGGGGTAGTTAGTTGTGAGATTCTATGAAAGTAAGCAAATATGTCATAACTAAATTCTTGCAACGTTACTCTTTAATGTTTATTGGTGAAGTCTGAAGGCTTCCCCTTACTTTAAAGAGCACTTGTGTAATTATGTCCCAATTCCACAAGATGTGGCAATGCAATGCTGCAACACCACATAAACCGATAACATTCTGGATCTCTTTGCTTCATTAAGCAGGAGCTTAGAAACATGGGTGGAAGTTGAAATTCTGTCTGAATGTTCTCAATTTTTAAAAGCAGCAAAGAGTCTTGTGGCACCTTATAGACTAACAGACGTTTTGGAGCATAAGCTTTCGTGGGTGAATACCCACTTCGTCGGGTGCGTGTCATGCATGTCATGCATCCGACGAAGTGGGTATTCACCCACGAAAGCTCATGCTCCAAAACGTCTGTTAGTCTATAAGGTGCCACAAGACTCTTAGTCTCGATCTGTAAAAGCAGCAAACATGGCTACCCCTCTGATACTCAATTTTTAAGTTTGCAGGATTTCAGCTCCTCTTTCCCCCAGTACAGTACAGTTGGGCTCAGTTTGCAGACTCTGAATAAACTTGAAAGAGAGAACGAGGAGTACTTGTGGCACATTATGCTCAAATAAATTTGTTAGTCTCAAAGGTGCCGCAAGTACTCCTCGTGTTTTTTTTGCTGATACAGACTAACACGGCTACCACTGTGAAACTTGAAAGAGAGAGAATTCCTCATGGTCTGATGCAAGAGCACTTCTTCCAACTGAGAGAAGTTACCGAGTTTCTTTGGACTGGCAGTCAGAGAGGTACCGATTGACTGATATAAAACAGCAATATTAAAATGTGATCTGTTGTTCTCCCTTTTTATGTAATCTAATGCTGGCAAATCTTCCATATTGGAGGACCACAGTGGAATATACCTCTTCCTTTTTCTTATTCACAGTGCTGTCCCTAATTTTTTTCATGTTTATTCAGTTATAATTTGCTACTTCCTGTTTCCCATGTCTTTGGACAGTTAGTTTCCTATTTCTTCTTTTTCCTTTGGATATAACTAATGAAATGCAAGTAATTAATTTGCATTACTTGCAACCTGCAGGCATTTCACTACCACACTGAGAAGGTGAGAAACAAGACATTCATATGCATGGGATCATTGTTTAAGAAAGATATATATTAAAAAGGATAAATTTCTAAGTCTCCCAATCACCACCCGTCTCCACGTTTTAAAAATTATATTGAATTCCAGTTGTTTAACCTTCATGAATGCAGTAACCTGGAAAGGTTGTTTTAAATGTTTAATGTAATTTACATTACATTAGTGGTAAGGTGTTTAACCTTAAAAGTTAATGATATCGGATCTAGTCCGCAGTACATATTTCTGATGCTTCTTTGTACAGTATTTTGCACACTAATAGCAAGAATTTTCGGCTATTAGGGGGAGGACAGGGGTGTCATTTAGGTCCATCCACATTGCTAGCTAGTATTTATACTAATATATTTTCCTGCAAGTGCTCGTTTAACTCTGTTTTGAATACCTTAGCAGATGCAGCTTCTGTTGCTGTCTGTACCATAGCAATTTACACACATTAATTATTATCTGTGTAATTCCTCTGTGGATCCATCCAGGTATTCTGTTTGCCCTCTCAAATACTGCCATGGCTTTGATTTTTGTTTCTGATCCACTGTTGCCTTCAAACCTTTTTCCTTGACATTTAAAGTATGTTGCAGCCTGGGACCATTTAGTGCTCAATCCCTTTTGCCATTAAAAAAAACCCTAATATATCTCTCAGCTATCACAAATGTACACAGCACAAATATGATGAAGCACAGTTCTCTCAGAGAATGTTAATATAGGCAACCCTGTGACAAATATGGCAATTTCCTGCAATATCTTTGAGAGATCTTATTGAATTAAGTTTAAATAGCTTTAGAGTTCATTGTATTAAAAATTCAAAGTTTGCATATTGTGGGATTGTATGTAACTTCTTGGGATGGTGGGGTAGGAGGGGGAGAGATGTGCCCAGTGTAAATGAGCTTTGGTGGTGTCTGGGAGGTGATATGAGCTTTGAAGGTGTCAGAAACCAAGAGGTGAAGGGTTTGACCTAAGGGTTGGAGCAGTGGCAGTTGGCTCTAGTGGTCAGCACTATGGCAGCCTAGCCAGGAACCAGAGCCATAGGTCGGAGCCAGAGTCAGTAATCAAGAGTGGGGTCAGGAGCTAGACTGGACCAAGGGCAGGGCTGGAGCAGGACTGGGAACAAGGCTGGAGTAGGAGCAGGACTGCAACAAGCTAATGCCTGTGGAGTCTGTCAGGCAGAGGGTAGTCCAAAGCCATGAAGTGACATTGAGCAAACTGCACTGCTGTCTCTCTTGTGAGGCTTATATACCTGCCCTGAGAGTCACCAGAACAGCTCCTGGCTTGTGGATTGGCTAGAGACTAACACAAGAATGACTATTCACTGTGTCAAGTATCAGAGGGGTAGCCGTGTTAGTCTGGATCTGTAAAAGCAACAAAGAATCCTGTGGCACCTTATAGACTAACAGACGTTTTGCAGCATGAGCTTTCGTGGGTGAATACCCACTTCTTCAGATGCAAGACATCTTCTTCAGATGTCTTGCATCTGAAGAAGTGGGTATTCACCCACGAAAGCTCATGCTGCAAAACGTCTGTTAGTCTATAAGGTGCCACAGGATTCTTTGTTGCTTATTCACTGTGTGTGGCTTAATCAGGCTCTAGTTCAGAGATGACTTATCAACTCACAAAAGGACTATTTTTTAAACAACATGCCAGACAAGTGTGACCTTTTGGGACAAACAAAGTTAGGTGGGTTTCTCAGAAAATCTGTAAAGGGAAATTATGCAAATGTACCTCTTACAAGAGGTGACGAGGAGCTGGAAGCCTAAGAGTGGGTGCCTTTGGTGGGCCATGGACTGGAAAATATAGGTGCAGCTGCTCTGAACTGTGACAAATTCTATACTAGCACATTAGTATCCTGTTGATTTATGTTGTGCTTTGAGGCGTGAACCTCATCAGGGCTTCTTTGTACTAGGTATTGTACATGCACACAGTAAGAGAATTTACCATCCAAATAGACAAAGCAGATAAGTATTATTCCCATTTTGTAGATGGCAACTGAGGCACACAGAGATGAAATTCTTTCCCTTCAGAAGTCAGTGAGAGTAGGATTTCACCGTAAGTCGCTTGGTCAAGGTCAGATAGAAAACTTCGGGTGATCAGGTAATGAGTCTTGGGCTCCCGAGTCCTATTCCAGGATCTTAATCACAAGACTGCCCTTCCTTTTGTATTGTGTGTCATATTAAACCCATTCAAAGAGGGCATAGGCGGCAGGTTTGTATAATTTTTGATGGGGCCCAAAATGGTGGTGCCCCCCCGCTCCTGCCCTGTAAGCCGATATAAAATGAAGCTATAACGCGTCAGTGCCACAAGATTACAAGGGTCAATTAAAAGTGGAAAGTCAGAAGCAGCACTTGCCTACTTCAATATACAGTACTATATTTTGTTGCACCTGTTGTGACAAAGTGGGAATGTTCTTAATATTTTCTCTGAATACTGTGTGGGTGCCTCAGTTTCCCCTGCAAGATGCCAACTGAAGGTGTTGGGGACAGAGAGATCAGGTGGCCTCCCTGTCCGGAAGAGACACAGAGGCCAGAGGAGGGAGTGTCAGTTTGGAGCTGGCTGGGGAAATGGGGAGAGACCCAGAACTTGGTTCTGGGCTCCCCACCCCCCAAGATGGACCTGACAGAGGGGTTCTGTTTTCTGTACCAACAAGCTCTGTTTAAACTGTGTTCCCGTCATCTAATAAACCTTCTGTTTTACTGTCTGGCTGAGAGTCACATCTGACTGCGGAGTTGGGGTGCAGGGACCTCTGGTTGCCCCAGGACCAGCCTGGGCAGACTCACTGTGGAAAGTGCATGATGTGGAAGGGCATGCTGAATGCTCCGAGGTCAGACCCAGGAAGGTGTAAGCTTCTTGCCCTGGAGACAGTATGCTCCAAGAGAGGAGGCTCCCCCAGAGTCCTGACTGGCTTTGTATGGAGTTGTTCCAAAGCATCACAGCATCCCCTTCCACACCGTGCACTTCCCAGAAGTCCGCACAGGCACTGACACTCCCTCCTCCAGCCTTTTCTCTTTTCCAGGCATTAGGAGGCCACCCGATCTCTCTGTTCTCCAACACCTTCAGTTGGCACCTTGCAGGGGAAACTGATTTGGGAGAAATGAAGTAAAAGCTGCCCAAACCGAGCTTGAGCACTCCTGAATTTTGAGGTGTTCAAATCTGGAAGGCAGGTGCTGGGGGTGGGATAGGGCTGTGGGCTCCATGGGGAGCATGGCAGCAACTGTCTGGAGCTGCACGGAGCCAGACACGCTGGTCTGAGTGGCACAGTAAGCGGTTTGGGGGTTGGAGAAAAGGTAGGAGGTTCCGGGGGGCAGTCAAGGGACAAGGAAGGAGCAGGGGGGGTTGGATGGGGCAGAGGTTCGGAGGGGCAGTCAGGGGACAGGCAGCAATTGGATAGGCATGGGAGTCCAGGAGGTTTATCAGGGGACAGGTAGGAGGGTCCTGGGGGGAAGTTGGGTGGGGTCTCAGGAGGGGGCAGTTGGGGACAAGGAGAAGGGAGGCTTAGATAGGGGCTGAGGTCCCAAGGGGCAGTTAGGGGAGGGGTCTCGGGAGGGGGTAATCGGGGGACAAGGACCAGTGGTGCTTAGATAGGGGGTGGGGGTCCTGGGGGGCAGTTGGGGCAGGGGTCTGGGGAGGGGGAATCAGCGGCCAGGGGCTGGGATTCAAAGGGCTCTGGGCTGCCTGCAACTGCGGGGAGCCCAGAGCCTTTTAAATCCCAGCCGCGTCCGGGAATCAGAGGGCTCTGCGCTGCCCGCTGCGGCGGGGAGCCAAGAGCCCTTGAAATCTCAGCCGCGGCCGGGAGTCAGAGGGCTCTGGGCTCCCCGCCGCAGCGGGCAGCGCAGAGCCCTCTGACTCCCGGCCGCGGCTGGGATTTAAAAGGCTCTGGGCTCCCAGCGGCTGCCGGCAGCCCAGAGCAGGGGAGAAACCTAGCTCCAAATATTGCTGGAGCAGAGCACCTGACAGTGAATATTCCTGGGGCTAAAGCCCCAGGAGCCCATATAAGTTGGCGCCCATGAAAGAGGGGTAATGAAAATAGAAAATAAATCCTTCACTAAGCCTATTTACCACTTTTAATATCTCAAGGTATTGTCCTTCTCTTATCAAAACTTTTCTCCTGTAAATTCAAACTGGCTTTTGGGCATTCAGGGCCTGATGCAAAACCCACTGAAGTCATTAGTAATGTCTCTGAGTAACTGAAGTCTCTGTAATGTCTCTGAGAGGCGCCTCTAACATTTCCTTCCCGTTCTCCAATTGAAATGATTTTCTGGAATCATCCATCCTTTTTCCCTTTGACTCCTTATGTAACCAGAATATTGCTGGGCATTTTCTTTCTGTGATTAAAAATATCCTTAAATTGATGTCTCTTTGCCCCTTACCTATTCATTTCCAGCTCAATTAAAACACCATTTTGCCATTTTTAATCAACTAATTACATCACATGCGTTTGTATTAAACTGCATAAATCACTCATTAGCCTTGTTTTTTTTCCCAGATCTATTTTGATCCTCCTCCTTTAGTATTGATTAGGTCTCAGAAGAAGTGTTGTCTAATGGTTACAGCAGGAGACTTTGAAGACTGACTCTTGGGGTCTGTTCCAAAGTCTGTCACTCATTCACTGAGACATTGTGAAGTAATGTGTCATGCATTATGCTGAATTTTTTTTAAAACTTGGATGCTGAAAGTGATCTGATTTTCAGAGGTGCTGAATGCTTAGCTTCAACTGACTTCAAGTATATGCTGTGGGTGCACGGCACCTCTGAAATATAGGTGCTGGAATAGGGTGCTGCCGCACGCCCTGGCTTGAAGTAGTTTCCAATATATTCAGGGTTTACAGTTTGGTTCAATGGCTTTCAGCACCCCCACCATTAAATTGTTCCAGTGCCCCTGCTCTGAAAATCAGGTCACCTTAGATATTTAAATATGAATTGAGATGCTTAACTTTATGTATACAACTTTGAACTCCTAGACTGATGTGCACTGACCATGTAATATCACTTAATTGCTTTCCCTCAGTTTTATATTATCATATGTATTGTTTTCTGAGAATTGGTGCACTTTGCTGCATGTTTCTTCAGATTTTTGTGTTACTGCCATTTGTATTCCATATGCAGTCTTATTCTCTATTACTACTGTCTTAGTACTGTACCTTGCATATTAAGATGACTAATTTCTATAGCATGCTCTCAATGTTTTGTTTAGCAAATGTCACCAGCAGTTTTGATTTTTTGGGGGATTTTTTTAGATTTTTTTCAGTGGAAAGAATTTGGTGGAATCAACACATACTGACCAAATGTTTTGATGGTATTGAATTTGTATGTTTCGCCAAAAAAAGTTTTGGTAACAAAATTCTACCCATTCTTTCAGGAGTGTGTTTATATGGGCCTATAATCAAACACTACTGTTGATGTGGAAGCTTCTAGTTCCTTAGTCTGGAGTCTTGGGGACACAGGAGCTGAGAAACAGCTGACATTATTTTAAACAAGTCCTTCTCTACATGGAGTGCTAACATGTTAAATATTAATCAACATGTGTATAACACAATGAAGTATTGCCAATATGAGAGTTCAAAAATCAGACTTCGGCCCTTAAATATCATGAGATATACACAGAAATAAATGTTGGGTTCTTTTTTATTTGCCTTCTGTTGTTGAAATATTAGCATGTTTTCAATCTTTTCTCTACAGCCACAGGGGCCAGATTTTTTTTCATTTTTATTTTTTAAAAGAAAGCTGAGATTCTAAAGTAACAAAGCCCCAGCTGCTGGAATCAAATTAAAAAAACCACCAAATATTGAGAGTCTTGGCAACACTGCCGATGTCATATCCAAATATAGACAAACTTTTTGAGGACAATCTCCTTTTTGGTTGTGCCAGTATTCTGGATAGGAATCTGAAGATATCCCCATGACACTGTATTAATTATCTGCCAAGTCATGTAAACAGTGGGTAGATACAATGCACCTACTGGCTTAACTGTGAGGACATCACCAGATGTTGTAGCAGAATGACTGACAGATGAAGAAATTCTTCCTCTCGCAAAAGGCATTTCTTGAAATAATAGTATAGAAAAAAGGAGCAACTAGAAAATGTGTGTGTGTATCTCTTATTATCTAAACATATTTTTATGTATGGAATATAAGTACTATGGCATTAGGGTGCATTCCATGGTATAGCAGTGAATTACTGTAACTGCTTTAACATGAAGCTACACATTATTCTTTTGTTGCATGTACTAGCCACATCACAGCTTGCTTATAAAAGTTTTGTAAAAACAACATAACCTGGTTGTGCAAGGTTTTTCTAAACTAATGAGTGCTGGCACTTGAGAGATAACAAATGCACTTGTAAAGAAACTGTTGAAATCAATGACTTAGCAAGGATGTTATCATAAATTAACTCCATCTACAGACCAATTCACAGGTGAAGATAGAGGAAGTCAAGAATGATACAGTATTGCCAGTTACTGGATATTCTTTTCCCCTCTGGTGCAAGTCCAGGTGGTATTCTGGGGTTGAGGAGGGAAGATTGGAGGCTATGCTCCTTTGCTCCCCCCTCACCCCCCCACACATTGGGTTAATCAAGGCTAAAGACATGATATGAAACACAACAGTTCTTGTCTACACTGACTGCTAACACATTTACTGTCATATTAGTTAACATGTTATAATAGCACGATATCATTTGCTAGTTAGACAAGCCCACAGAAGCCATTCAGGTTTTGCACTGAGCCCAGTGCATCCTGGGACCACACTTTGAATTTAGAGAGTACTTTGTGTAGACACACAGAGTGCAGACATGCTCAGTAAAGCTTGTAGTTAAGTATCACATTACTGGCCCTCTGCTGTGTGACTTAATGTGTCCTAGTCAAGAAGTTCAAAATAATTATTTCCAGAACACTGTAACTTACCCATATGGCACATAAATTTAACAGAAAGTAATACAAAATAATGTGTGTGTGCAAGGAGCGTGAGTTATGGTGGCTGTGGGAACCATAACTTGGTATTTCCTGACTTTTAAATGTTAAAGTGGATTTAAATTCTCAGTCATAATATTGCACTGATGTAGGTTAGTGCATCAATTTGTGTGGTACTATCCAGGTTGTTACACATTTCACTTGTAATAACCCCTCCACTACCACTACAGCTTTTTGTAAAATTCACAGTGTCAAAATCCTACCCCTGGTTACATCTGACTGTATATCTTAATTTTGACAAAACTTAACAAACCCTATTCACATTTTAGACCAACCTGCCCCCCTCCCCAGTGTTTTGCTTTAGTTTACACAGCAGGAATGGAGAAGGAGATGAGAATTGTGTAGCGGTGGGTGTAGAGTGACCAAACAGCAAGTGTGAAAAATCGGGACAGAGGGTGGGAGGTAATAGGAGCCTATATAAGAAAAAGCACCAAATATAGGGACTGTCCCTATAAAATCGGGACATCTGGTCACCCTAGGTGGGTGCTTGTTAAACAGTGGGAAGTGGAGAAACATGCTAAATAAAACGAATCATGCTCTGAGGCTGAAAAGTTGAAGCAATGTGTTTAACCTGAGCACTGCTACTCCTGTTTAACACAGAGAGGTTTTCACAATGCTGTAATAGCAGGAAAAATCATGGAACAGGTCCTCAAGGAATCAATCCTGAACCACTTAAAGGAGGGGAAAGTGATCAGGAACAGTCAGCATGGATTCACCAAGGGCAAGTCATGCCTGACTAACCTAATTGCCTTCTATGACGAGATAACCGGCTCTGTGGATGAGGGGAAAGCAGTGGATGTACTATTTCTGGACTTTAGCAAAGCTTTTGATACAGTCTCCCACAGTATTCTTGCCAGCAAGTTAAAGAAGTATGGGCTGGATGAATGGACGGTAAGGTGGATAGAAAACTGGCTAGATGGTCGGGCTCAACGGGTAGTGATCAATGGTTCCATGTCTAGTTGGCAGCCGGTATCAAGTGGAGTGCCCCAAGGGTCGGTGCTGGGGCCGGTTTTATTCAATATCTTCATTAACGATCTGGAGGATGGTGTGGACTGCACCCTTAGCAAGTTTGCAGATGACACTAAACTGGGAGGAGTGGTTGATACGCTGGAGGGTAGGGCTAGGATACAGAGGGACCTAGACAAATTAGAGGATTGGGCCAAAAGAAATATGATGAGGTTCAACAAGGACAAGTGTAGAGTCCTGCACTTAGGACGGAAGAATCCCATGCACTGCTACAGACTAGGGAATGATCACATCCCTCGATCTGCAGAAAAGGACCTAGGGGTTACGGTGGACGAAAAGCTGAATATGAGTCAACAGTGTGCCCTTGTTGCCAAGAAGGCTAATGGCATTTTAGGTTGTATAAGTAGGGGCATTTCCAGCAGATCGAGGGATGTGATCATTCCCCTCTACTCAGCACTGGTGAGGCCTCATTTGGAGTACTGTGTCCAGTTTTGGGCCCCACACTACAAGAAGGATGTGGATAAATTGGAGAGAGTCCAGCGGAGGGCAACAAAAATGATTAGGGAGCTGGAGCACATGACTTATGAGGAGAGGCTGAGGGAACTGGGATTGTTTAGTCTGCAGAAGAGAAGAATGAGGGGGGATTTGATAGCTGCTTTCAACTACCTGAAAGAGGGTTCCAAAGAGGATGGATCTAGACTGTTCTCAGCGGTAGAAGATGACAGAACAAGGAGTAATGGTCTCAAGTTGCAGAGGGGGAGGTTTAGGTTGGATATTAGGAAAAACTTTTTCTCTAGTAGGGTGGTGAAGAACTGGAATGGGTTACCTGGGGAGGTAGTGGAATCTCCTTCCTTAGAGGTTTTTAAGGTCAGGCTTGACAAAGCCCTGGCTGGGATGATTTAGTTGGGTTTGGTCCTGCTTTGAGCAGGGGGTTGGACTAGATGACCTCCTGAGGTCCCTTCCAACCCTGAGATTCTATGATTCTATGATAGCATCCCAAAGGTTAATGCAGACGTGTCAATGAGGGGGTTATTACAGATTGTTTGATGTAGGATTCTCTCAGTGAATATGTTAGTGAGAGTTCTGAGCACTTGTCACCATGTCAGCAGTGTAAGGATCAGATTATTTGGAAAGGAAAGAAAAAGACCCCTATTTGAAACATATTTTAAATTAGACATTTGAAATATAAATAGGCCCAAAGCAAAAAGCCAGATTTTAAGCGATCCTGGATTAGGGGGAATTTTGGGTTCTGGTCCTCACATGGTGACTTGGTCCCATCTTTGAATTAAACTGAAAATTTGTTGGTATTTGCCATTATTTCGGAGAATGATAATGGAGGAAAAGAAAACCCATAATCTCTGAGAAACCCTAATATTCTCTGGCTCATTGGGGTGAGGAACTAGAAAGAAACTTAAAGAAGAATGACTACTACTGACTGACCCATTTCCTTCCCCATATGCTGGGAAGTACAATTGTGAGGCTCTCCTTTGAGGTTATTGCCTTATGTTGCATCAGAGCAAAAAATATTCAGTATTCTCTTAGCAACTGTCAAAGCACCCATGTTTCTATCTTGTTTCCTTCACAGCAAAATATCTATTGATTGACCCAAAGCCATGGGGTTATTTTTAAAAAAAGTCAGGGAGAGGAACTCTATTGGGGAAAAAAAAATTACATTTAACCTGACCCTTCAGTTTTCTTCCACTCTTCTGAATATCACTATAGACAATGCAGGTTGGGATGCTCGACATTTGTTTTGTTAAATAGAAACATTCATTGTGTCTAGCAGTAGACCTTCAAGGCGAAAAATATAATCATTTTGGCCACACTTAAGTCATTTTTAGCAAAAACGAGAAATTATAGCAACATAAAGATAATGCAAGTCTGAGTTCTCCGTGACAGTGATATTTATTACATTGAATAATAAGTACAGTAATACCAGTAAAGAGTGTTTAGTTCAGTTCATTTATTGCACCTTGACAACGTGGCTGCTTTTAGCATTTATGTTTACTAGACTTACAGAATTTTCAAAGGCTGCTTCATTAAAATGCATGATAGTCATGTGTGAGGATCCTTGGTCATGCAATTCAGATATGTCTAGACAAAATATTGCCTACAACTGACATACTTTGGGGTATATAATGGAAATGCTGGTTGTAGTTCCATAGCTACGGCTGAGTTCTGTTTTGCACTTTAAAGCAGGGATTCTCCTTCTTCATTATATATAAAAAATGTGCTGCATCCTCAAATGTACAGCACTTACTCTTTGAGTATAGAATTAATTTTCTGCAAATATACAAGCAAATCCATTAATTAGTTTGATTTAAAATGAGTTAAAACTGTCCAAGAAGCTTAGCATCCACCGGTCTTTTCATACTGTGGGTTGGTATGGAGTGGGTGGGGTGGGGTTGGGTTATGACTTTAGCCCTCCTCTCTCTTTTTTTGGTGTTCTGGTCCTGGAAGAACAGGCATTGCTCATTTCTGCTATTGTGAGGGGTCATTTCATGACCATACAAGGTGGGGAGAGGCTCTTCTGCATCATTCTGCCGCTTCATGGCTAAGCAAAGGCTTCTCTCAATCTGGGCCAAAGCATTTAGATGTAGAATTAAAAAAAAAATCCTGAATACTTTAAAACAGGTTTTCTAGATCTTATGTTAAAAAGGCTAGTTACTAGCTTTTGCTTTTAAAGTATAACAGAGCTATAAGCACTGGTGTATACTTGTACAATAAGTATTTGGTGTAATGTTCACCTACTGCAAATGTTTGTTCACTACTGGCACCAACAGAGTTCTTGTAAGCAGGTGCAATTCTCGCCTTGTTCTGAAGAGAATATTCACGCTATATTTACTCCAGATGTAACTATTTCCTGGGCTTCGGTACCTGAAATGAAATAAAAAATAACTCCAGCCTCAGTTCTCTCTCTCCTCTCCCCTTGCCCCCTCCCCCCTGGCAAAAGCCGTTTTCCAGGGTTTCCCTACAGAGATTTCTCTGTCCTAGACCCTGTTACCTCTGCACAAACAGCCACGCCCTATCTTCCTTGCATCCATGGTGGGGTTAATGAGCCACACTGCGTCAGCAGGAATCTGTCAGCACCTCCTTGTAACATCCCAACAACTATTAATGGTTTGGGCCAACTGAAGAAGCCAGCCACCTTGTGAACAGTTCTATAGAAATATAATGAGGTTCTTTAGAAATTACTCAATTCCTATAGAATTTATCAGCATGATATATCCTCACTATAGGTTCTTTAAAATCATATTATAGAATTCCATAGCAGGTGTATCATTCTCTATTAAATTATATAGGATTTTATTAAAGTCTTTTAAAGGTTATTTTCTGTCAAACTCTATTCTGTCAAGCACTTTTTCATAAAGAGTATTCTGTCTTTATGCGTTTTAAAATATTTTTCTCTCCTGAGCTAGGCTCATGTAAAGGTCATACTCCTATCTACATGATAATGAAGGACTTTGAAAAGTGATCTTTGGAGTCATCAGCAATACAAAGGAATAGCTAGTGGACTTGCATGTAAAACTGGTGGAGTGTGTGTGTATAGATGTGAGAGTGAAACTGGGTGGTTATTTCCAATATCAACACTTATTTGAACAGAAATCTGCATTTGAAGGGACCCATTATAAATAGATAATGTGTAATATGCCAAATATCCAGAAGAAAAAATTGGGAAGTTGGAGTAGACTGGAAGAAAAGGATACTTTCATAGTATTAATGCCCATTTATATCTGTAATAGAGTTTTCCTTGTATTTCTAATATAGCTCATCATTCCAGATTAGGACTTCTGAGAGAGGCTGCAGCACAAGTGTGCCCATTAAGATTAATGTGAGGTATAGAGGACTTCAAATTAGTTTTCTAAAAAGAGATGAATCTGGCTCTTCATGTGCTGTTCCATTTAGTTTAGAAAATAATTCTTGAAATGCCATCTTTTAGGGAAGGCTGTTCACTTAATCACAGCGAATGTCAACAGTAATAGTGAATGCTCTAAAAGTGCAGACTTCAGCGATCTGGACTTCGGATGAACTTGACAAAGGATTGAAGAATACATTTATCTGAGTTTAGTAGTCAGGAACTACAGCAAATATTCTTTGCCATTTGTGAGAATAGATGATATCCACACAACTAATTTTCTGCAACATGCAAATACAATTAGCCTACATTACATGACTCCTACGGTATATACATTTATTATTACTACTGTTAAAGCATCAAGAGTGTAACTAGTGCTTCACAACACAGGTAGACAGTACTGTCCCCAAGAAGTTTAGAGACACAACCTGAGTTAGTTAATATCTTTTATTGGACTAACTTCTGTTGGTGAAAGAGACAAGCTTTGAGCAACACAGATGTCTTCTTCAGATCTGGCTCTGTGTATCTTGAAAGCTTTTGTTTTACCAGCAGAAGTTGGTCCAGTAAAAGATATTACATCCCCCATTTTTGTCTCTCTAATATCCTGGGACCAACATGGCTACCACAACACTGCAAACCCAAGGAGTTTGTAAACTATATCCAGACATGTGGTAAGTAAGTAACATAATATAGGGAGGTTGGGGAGGAAAGGCAAGTGTAACATCAAGTGACAGCAGCAAAGAGTCGTGTGGCACCTTATAGACTAACAGACGTTTTGGAGCATGAGCTATCGTGGGTGAATACCCACTTCGTCGGATGCATGTAGTGGAACTGTCAAGTGACAGTTAAAGTAAAAGGGAGTTACAGTAGAGCACAGCTCCCAGTCTCCATCCTTTCTTTGGCTTGGTGGAGCACAGCTTTCCCTTTCCCCACTTCTTACTGCTTGGGGAAGTTGGGCAGAGGAATCTGAAATAGGAGCAGTGCGAGGAACTGGTGCATGGCTGGTGAGGCTCCTGGCCTTCCTACCAGTAAGTTGAAAAGCCTTTACACAGTGTGTCTTCTGTACACTTTAACAACTACATGCATCTAGCAATTGTTGACAGTCTGAAGAATCTGAACCCAAAACAAATAGAGTGCAAGAGGAAAGGAGCTGGAATAAGATTTTTCCCATTAACAATGGTATGTTCAGCCAGGCTAAAGAAATCTTCAGGCAGTTCCAAAGTGAATCATCTTATGGCCAAGAGGTAAGTAAAAATATTTGCATAGTGGCCACTGCCACAATCAGATCATGATGAAAATATTCTATTGAGCTGATAATTACTTACTTAGTGTCAATATTTTGATGTACACCTTTTGCTAGCAAAAGCTGCATATTAACAAACTTGAAATAAATTAACCTATAAATGCATTAGTGATGACAATTAAATTAAACTTGGAGGCGGTGTGGCTTAGTGGATAGATCACTGGTTTAATGCTGCCCTTTTACTCCTGATTGCAGAGCCATTGGCCATTATCTTTGAAAACTCATGGCAATTGGGGGAGGTCCCAGATGACTGGAAGAAGGCTAATGTAGTGCCCATCTTTAAAAAAGGGAAGAAAGAGGAGCCAGGGAACTATGGGCCAGTCAGCCTCACCTCAGTCCCTGGAAAAATCATGGAGCAGGTCCTCAAGGAATCAATTCTGATGCACTTAGAGGAGAGGAAAGTGATCAGGAACAGTCAGCATGGATTCACCAAGGGCAAGTCATGCCTGACTAACCTGATTGCCTTCTATGATGAGATAATTGGTTCTGTGGATGAGAGAAAAGCAGTGGACGTGTTATTTCTTGTCTTTAGCAAAGCTTTTGATATGGTCTCCCACAGTATTCTTGCTGGCAAGTTAAAGAAGCATGGGCTGGATGAATGGACTATAAGGTGGATAGAAAGCTGGCTAGATCATTGGGCTCAATGCAATTTATCATAAGTAGTTCAGAAATAGCACAATTAGCCAAAGTAGCAACACAGTGGTAGAAGAGCAGAGACCTGGAGGAAAGGGAAGGATTTAGAACAGAGGAAGATGGTCTGAAGACAGAGAAGCTGGAAGAAAAGAAGACATCTGTGGGAAAATTGTGAGCCTAAGAACAGAGACAACCATTTTGCAGAAGAGAGAAAATGAAAAAATCTCAGGGACTTCCAGCAATATGATCCTAAGCACTAGAGTTTGTAGAGGATACAGTGTGTTTCATATGAGGGTGAGAATTTGGACTTGGTCTTTGAAAGTTACTAATGGAGTTTTGAAGAACATATCTTACTAGTTTATAATTAAACAGTATATTTTTGCTGAACTTTAAACAAGTTATTTTTCTTATTCACTATTTGATTATTAAAGAACTAATCATCACAGGGTATCAGAAGTGTGGAGTAAAAAGGTATGTGATGGGGTGGACTAGGCCCAGAGGTCCCCTGCTGGAGGTCTTAGGGCCCTGCCATACCCCATCCCCGAGATGAGTAGAAGAAGTCGTCCTCCAAGCAGCCTAGAGTAGTTGTGGGGAAGCAGCCAACGAGAGAGGCTGGAGAGAGCAGCCAATCAGGACCCAGCAGGACCATATAAAAGGAGCTTCTGGACAGCAACTGACTGCTGCTCTGTTCTGAGCTGGAGGAGAGAGGACTGTGTTTCTGGCTGGCTGAAAGGGCAGCAGGACCACGGACAGCTTCGTGTGGGCAGGGATTGGGGAACAAAGGAGGAACTCTTGGCTGGCTGAGGGGACTGAGCCTAAGTGGGCAGTCTGCTGAGAGGGATTGGGGGAGCAAAGAAGGAGCTCCTGGCTGGCTGCTGGGACTGAGTATGGACTGAGCCCAGGGAGAGCCGCAAGAAGACAGTGTCTCCAGGGAGGAAGCACCGGGAGTATGTCCCCTTTCCAGGGCTTGGACAAGTTATAGACTGTATACCCTGGAAGGGTTTTGTTCTGTTTCACATGCAGGCAGTGTGTGTGACTCCGCTGGAGGCCTGAGAAACTGAAAAAAAAAGCCTGAGAAAGCACCGACGGGGGTCAACTTAAACTGAAAGACTGCAGACACACCCGGCCAGAAGGGCATGCTTGTGAGAGGTGGGTGCCAACTCCATTACAAGGTTTATTAGGTTTTATGTAAAAATGAATTAGAACCAAAACTCTAGATCCAAATGCTCTCAGGCTTTGGGGATGTTTGAAATCCAAGACCCAAATCTGAACTAGAATTTTGTAAATGGCTACTATCTTTTCAATTGCACAAACAGGAGTCCCAGATTTGAAGACCCTCAAATTTGGATTATTCTACATTAGAATTTTCCAGATGGAGCCCATTCCAATTTTAAGAAAGGGTCACAGGAGGCAACTAAAAGGATTAAAAGGGAAGCTTCAAAAACAGTAAGTAAAAAGTAGTTTCAGGTAATACTTTGAGTCTTCTTGTCTGCTTAGCAACCACAATGTTTTATTTATGAAAATTGTTTTTTTTTGTTTTTTTTTACTAGGATACTATGTTAATGACATACAAACAAAAGGGTAAACTTACTGACTATATTCAAAGAGGAAATGTTGAAATTGACTATAGCCAAAGTGCTGTGAAATGCATAAAGTATACAAACGAAAAATAATCTCTCTCCCAGTAGCTCAGGCCTGTCCTGTCATGAATAATTAACACATGGAGGGATGCCTCATTTCTTGGAAGATAGAATTAGGAAGGTAAAGAGATCATTGGGTTGAAGAAGAGAGAATGTCTGAGCCAAATAAGATAAGAAGTAGAACACTCAGGGAACCATTCACTGGGAATGTAAACATGAGGTAAGGAATAGGTGGAGCATATACAATGCATGAATAGAGCATGCTGCACTGGGATTGGTACCTGCAAAGTAACTAAGTCAATCAAAAAATGTGTGATGTGATAATGTATAGTAAATGCAATGAGATGTGTAAATGTATGTAAAGGGAGAGGTTTTCTGTGTAACTTTGGAGCTGTGATTTAGCTTGTATGCACTCGCCCTGTGTTTGAGTCTGATCAACTCAGTGTAATGTTGCTGTATTCCAAATAGAGGAACCTCAAGATGTAATCTGGAGTTGAACTAAGGTTTTTGGATCCCAGAGAACTGGATGAAGCGTTCTCCCAGAACTGGAAAAGGTGTTCTGGATAAGCTGAGTAGAAAAAGTCTCACAGGGAATCCCAGTACTCCCTAATCTCTGGTTGTAGTAATCTCAGGTGCTATTTACAATAACAGTATGTTAAAAAAAGAATCAGTCAAGTGAGCTTTGTTTTAGTTTTCCTTTAAATAAAAAAGCAATTAGAAGGCACATACTGAAGCTGTAATTAAATGTCAAAGTTTGAGCTTAGATCAATGCGTCTAGCTGCAAATTTTTAATCTAAGTGACGTAAACCTAAAATGGATAGATATATCTGCTGCCTAAAGTATAGTTGTCCAATAATGTTGCAAGAAAATTGGAAATATTTTAAACATAATTTTGAAACCTATTTAGCAGAAATAGGTGAAGATGAAAATATGATAAAGTGAAGCTATTAGTCTTTCCCTGATCCACGTTTTAGGAGATGAAACATTTACAGTGTCTTTTAAATAGGAGGAAGGAGAAATACTGAAATTAAATATCATGAAGAATTTTGTAGAAAGTTGCATCTCAAGAAGAAATGACATTTGGAATCAAAGATTCTTCACACACATGCAGAACAATGGAGAAATAATAGCTCAATATGTAACAGTTAGAGACACAGAACTACAGAGTGTCTGGTGAGCTGACAGGTTCACTAATAAAGGAGAGAAGAATCTCTGGAATTCTAGATGAGGTGTTAAGAGAGAAGCTGCTTTGTGAAGGAGAGCTGATACCAGATAAATCCTACCTATACCGGTCAGCATAAATTATTCAAATGCAAAGGAAAGAACCAGAGACAGATGAAAAGGGAAACATTCTCATGCTTAATAAGGAGTGGAAAGTTGTAAAAGCACAAAAATAAAAGTAAGCACAAAGAAAGAAAAAATTAATCAGAATATGTGGCTACTGTGGAATATAGCATGGACCTAAAGCTAGAATGGTCACTCATTCTGTGGAAAGGACTACATTTTATTGTTAATTATGGTCTATGGGTCTTTTAGGTCCACATGTTGTTTTCAGTCTACAATGGATTTCTCACTAACATCAGTGGGATGTCTATACACAGGTTAAGGTAGGATATGTCCTTGAGTGACCGTTGTTGTGTGATCAGTATCTTATTGTTACAAAGAGCCAAACTCAGATGACAAATATGTTCACCTTTAGGACCAGGACTGGTTTTGCCCTTTGTTTCTCTTCTTTTCTTTATCATTTCTTTGAGTTTTCCCTCTATTCTTCCATCTACATTTCCTTCTCTGAAGTAACTCCTGGTTCCCATCCCAATTGACTTTGTTTCCAGCCCTGTTCCATTCCATCTGCTAAAAAGATCTGCAATGAAATAGTGACAAAATATAAATGTGTAATCATTAGGTTTTAGAGTTAACAGTTCAGTAAGAATAGGTGTGGGAAAGATCACATCACTGAGCAATTATTTCAGGCTCTCTTTTCAAATCCCCAAAACCCTGCATTGGTTTACACCTAGTTTACATTTGAAATGTTATTTTTGCTGCTGTGAGCTTTAAATGTTTTCTAAATGAAAGGTTATATTATGCAGAATCTGTCATGCAGGTCACATAAATTCATCAGGCAGATTAGATGTATGACACCAATGACCTAAAAATTGTCCTGCTTTCAATACATTTTGCAAGAATATTAGTTTAAATATACCTTCAACGCTGTGCAGATCAAAGATTCAGTGAAGTAAGGTACACTACAAGCAACTAAAAGAAGTGCATTTGAAGAACTCCATGCCAATATAATAGAAAATAGAACAACTATTGAAAACCCTGTCTACGACTGAATGAGAAATGTTATCATTTCAACTTGACTTCAGGCAAATATCATATCTGAACAAGCTCTTGCACTCACAGGAAGAAAACTAGAGGCTTCAAAGATAAAAGTAATAGGTTATATGGAAACTCCTCTACCAGTAATGGGAAAACGTATTGCTAAAAGACCACATTATAATTCATTCTTAGAATGAGGTCCATATCAAAATCTGTTTTAACAACCTCGTACATTGGAAAAGTTGTGATATGGAGCTAAATTTTGTCGTTTGGGCCTCATATTACTCTTTATAGTATCAAAAATATTTTCATGTTGCTACTTTGAGAGAAGTGTACCAGACGCATACAGAATACTAGAAACATAGAATGCCTCTGATGCTGGCTTCAAACATCTCCAAGGTCAAGTACCAAGATTTATTTTTAAAGATCTGCCTGCTTACAGCAAACTACTAAGGTAGACAAGCAGATTCCAATTTTGCATAAATATATTTGGCCTGATCCATCCACCAGTGTAAATCATTAATAACTCAGTGACAGTGTATACCATTATGTTAATCACTTTTACAGAAATATGGCAATTTTTTAACAAAGTATGTCTTGTGAGGTATCATTTGAAAATTCATAATCTGCTGAACATTATTGCCCTGGTAAAATATGTGTACTGACTTTGTATGTAAAGTTATTAGATTTCACTGTGTAACATTGCTGTAACATATTCTAAGTTAGAAAAGAAGGTCCAAACCAGTGTTCAGAGACAAATACACACTGCCACCACAGTCAGATGTTAATGGACTATCACCTACTTAAGTGGCCATTCTCTGGCGGGGAGGGGGGAAAGGGAAGAAAGGTGTGAACAAGAAATTTGCATTTCATAACAAGGACAGTTCAAATCTCACATAAAACAAACATTTTATGTATTTGAGTAATAGAGTTAAGATGCCATTTCTAGTAAAGGCATTAAATCTGGTGGAAGAGAAGTATGAATAGTTTTAACTAAGGCCACAATACCATTTCTAAGAACAGTGAATAACTTCAGAAAATTTGCCTAGTTTTTTTTATAAGAACCTTAATTTTGAGTGTACCCGGCTCATTAAGGTTTTTGGTAAGCAGTGCTTGTGTCCTTTTTGAGTTCACTTTCTAGGCTCATCCATGTGACATCTTTTACTAGTGTAACTGTTCATAGAAAGGTACATTTCAAAGCTGTGTGTGTATTCAAAGAAAATGTATGATACAATTGTATGTGTAAGTAATAACTTCCACTCCTACCCCGGGGAAGCTAATTTGTTTTTAAAAAAAATAAACACTGCCACTGATATATGAGCACAATTAAAATAGTGTATAATTAATAAATCAGAAGTTTGGGAAACATTTTGAAGGCGTATTACCTGTGAAATCCTTTTATACTTGAATCATTTTGTTTTCCAGAAAAAAACGTACCACATACAATGCTGTCATCAGACACTGAGCTGTTAAAATATGGAAACTGGCTGTGTACAGAAATTTTTTTGTCCATTAATCTAGTTACGGTTCCATCTGTGCCCTTGAAATTCAAAGTTAAATGTATAAATTATCCGTTCTTAAAATTTAAAATATGCACCCTCCTCCTGCACAGCACGCAGTAATAAGCAGCCTGCAGTCACCCAGGCAATGTTTCCTTTCCTTAATTATCCCCAATATTGAATAAAAAGGCTTCCCATGTCACCTCTGCTGTTCAGTGAAGGCAGGATAAAATACAGCAATTTCTAATGAGCCAGCACATACAGAGCTTTCCTTTTCAGTCTTTAACACTGGATTTACATTTTCCTTCAAGACTGGTCTGACTTCTCCCTCTTTATCTCCATAGAAATCAAATACTGTTGCTCAAATTCATGTTGTAGAGAAAATTTTGTACTATTAGAGGGAGATTGTTTTGCATGGAGTTTTGTTTTATTTCCCCAGTGCTGGAATTGGGTGTTGAATTACAGAGAACTATTTAAACCGTAACATTGAATTCGAAACTTTGTCCTTTACAGTCTATTCACTTAGCTGCTGTTTCTCTCCTTTTCCCTCATTTTCAACCATGAATTGATCTCATTGTGCTTAAATTAATAAAAGGTCTTAGACTTAAAGCATTTCACATGTTTGAGGTTTGAAAATTTGAAAAACAAATATCTTTTTTTAAGGCCCTGTCAACACAATGTTTGAAATCATGACACAGCTGTGCCCTACAGGGTTCTAGTACAGTCTCCCTGAACACTGTGGTTAGTGGACTGTGTTGTATTGTACAACTGTGTTATAGAATACTGCAGGGAGTTCAGAGGTAGGTAGCTCATAGCATGGTTTGCAGACATTTTTTTCCCCCCTGTTTTTACTGCATAGTGAAACCATGAGAGAACCCTGCTAGTCACTTTTGTGTATAAACTTAGCTGTGGTAAGTTAATGTGGGCAGAGCCTTTAGTAAAGATCATAGAATAATAGAAGATTAAATTTGGAAGAGACCTCAGGAGGTGATCTAGTCCAACCTCCTGCTCAATGCAGGGCCAACCCCAACTAAATCATCCCACCCAGGTCTTTGTCAAGCTGGACCTTAAAAACCTCTAAGGATGGAGATTCCACCACCTCCCTAGGTAACCCATTCCAGTGCTTCACCACCCTCCTAGTGAAATAGTTGTGAGGGGTTGGATCACAGAAACCCCCTGGGAGCTGCCACCTGATGTGCCAAGACTACTTCTGCTCCTGTTTTCCCTGCCAACTCAGGACTCCAGCACCCTGTCTTGCTGAGCCGGACACTCCCATCTGCTCCAACAAAGACCCAGGGTCTGAATAACTTGCCCCAAAGCTGCAGGTTTACCTGAAAGCAGCTAACAGAAGTGTTCCTGTCTTTAGCACTTAAATGCCCAACTTCCAATGGGGTCTAAACCCAAATAAATCCGTTTTACCTTGTATAAAGCGTATACAGGGTAAACTCATAAATTGTTCGCCCTCTATAACACTGATAGAGAGAGATGCACAGTTGTTTGCTCCCCTAGGTATTTATATATACTCTGAGTTAATTAATGAGTAAAAAGTGATTTTATTAAATACAGAAAGTAGGATTTAAGTGGTTCCAAGTAGTAACAGACAGAACAATATAAGTCACCAAGCAAAATAAAATAAGATGTGCAAATCTACGTCTAATCAAACTGAATACAGTTCCAGAATGCTCCCTTTTACAGACTAATCTCCTTTTAGCCTGGGTCCAGCAATCACTCACACCCCCTGCACACTGTCCTTTGTTCCAGTTTCTTTCCAGTATCCTGTGGGGTGGAGAGGCTCCCTCTTTAGCCAGCTGAAGACAAAATGGAGGGGGTCTCCCAAGAGTTTAAATAGACTCTCTCTCCTAGGTTAACACCCCTCCCTCCCCCTGTGTAGAATCCAGTCACAAAATGGAGATTCGGAATCACATGGGCAAGTCACATGCCCATGCATGACTCGGGACTTGCAGATAGCAACCATTACCCACATGCTACTTTGAACATTCTCAGGTAGACGTCTTATGTGGATTGGAGTCTTCCAAGCTCTTTTGTCTGTTAAATGCTTCCTGATTGAGCACTTAACTTGCACATTCCTTTCCCAAGAAGTGACCAAATGTTCTAACTAAGGCTACTTAGGGCTTGGCTACACTTACAAGTTGCAGCGCTGGGAGTTACAGCGCTGGTCAGGCAGCTGTGTAGGGCCAGCGCTGGAGTGTGGCCACACTGACAGCTACCAGCGCTGCAGTGTGGCCACACTTGCAGCACTTTCCAGCGCTGTATTGAGAGGTGCATTGTGGGCAGCTATCCCACAGAGCACCTCGTCCCATTTTGGCGCTGAGTATTGTGGGAAGGGGAAGGAAGTGTGTGGGTCATTCCGCTTCCTGTGCCAACGCCCCGTGGTGCATCGCTTCACATCCCAGCATTCTGTCTTTCCGGCAATGTTTGGCGCCATTGTGAGTGTCTTTCTGTTTTACTCTCTGTGTGTGAATCGCGATTTCTGTGGGAAATGGAGCCTGAGCTGCTGAGGACTGTGCTGATGAGTGTCGCCAGCACAACACGTTTGGCAGTCGAGCTATTCCTACAGTTGCCGCGTGTGACACTACAGTGCTTGTGGCATTCACGGAAATGCTCAGCACTGTTGAACGCCGCTTTTGGGCTTGGGAAACAAGCACTGACTGGTGGGATCACATCGTCATGGAAGTCTGGGATGATGAGCAGTGGCTGCAGAACTTTCGTATGAGAAAAGCCACTTTCATGGGACTGTGTGCTGAGCTCGCCCCCACTCTGCGGCGCAAGGACACAAGATTGAGAGCTGCCCTGACGGTGGAAAAGCGGGTGGCTATTGCAATCTGGAAGCTGGCAACTCCAGACAGCTACCGGTCGGTCGGGAACCAGTTTGGAGTGGGAAAGTTGACCGTTGGAATCGTGTTGATGCAAGTTTGCAAGGCAATTAATCGCATCCTGCTAAGAAAGACCGTGACTCTGGGGAACGTGCAGGACATTGTGGATGGCTTTGCACAAATGGGTTTCCCTAACTGTGGAGGGGCGATAGATGGGACGCATATTCCTATTCTGGCGCCCCCCCCAACCTGGCATCAGAGTACGTTAATCGTAAGGGGTATTTCTCTATGGTTCTCCAGGCGCTTGTCGATCACCGTGGGCGTTTCATTGACATTTACACAGGCTGTCCTGGAAAGGTGCATGATGCACGCATCTTTCGGAACAGTGGCCTGTTCAGGAAGATGCAGGCAGGGACTTTTTTCCCAGACAGGAAGATCACAGTAGGGGATGTCGAAATGCCCATTGTGATCCTTGGAGACCCCGCTTACCCGTTACTGCCTTGGCTCATGAAACCCTATACAGGGAAGCTTGACAGGAGCAAGGACCGGTTCAACTACAGGCTGAGCCGGTGCCGAATGACTGTGGAGTGTGCTTTTGGCCGTTTAAAAGCGCGCTGGAGATCCTTGTATGGGAAGCTAGACTTGGGGGAAAGCAGCATCCCCGCGGTTATATCCGCTTGCTGTACCCTCCATAATATTTGTGAAGGGAAGGGTGAAACATTCAGTCAGGCATGGACCACCGAGGTTCAAGTCCTGGAGGCTGAATATGCACAGCCAGAGAGCAGGGCTAATAGAGAGGCCCAGCACAGGGCTTCAAGGATTAGGGATGCCTTGAGGGAAGAATTTGAGGCTGAAAGCCAACAGTAATGTTTGCTGCCTTGCATGGGAGTGAAGTGCACTGTTTACACTGTTATTCTATTATCCCTAAAATGATTTGCAGTGCCTGTTTCTTTACTGGGCTAAGGTATCTTTCACTATCTGCTATAATAAAGACTGTTTTCAAAGCCAAGAATTGTTTTATTGAAAAGAAAAAAACTTCCTTGACAGACAGACAGACACACACAACATTTCATGAACACAAGAGGGCAGGGGTGTGGGTTGGTGAAACTGCAGAGTCACAAGTTTGCATACGTCCTGTCTGGAGTGCTGTGCAATGAATCCTGCACTTCAGGGTGCATAAACTGCATGGTGATGGGGGTTGAGTACAGAGGGTAAAGGTTGTAGTTATCAGGGCTGGTTGGTGAATGTACAGGTGTTGGAGGCAGCTGGTGGTGGTAAGAACCTGGATGCTGGGGAAGGGGGGTTTGAACTGACATTGGTGCACAAGGCAAAAAGCTTTGGGACGGGGGGTGGGGGGGAGTAGCACGGTAGTGCTCTGCTTGCATGGCAACGAGTGACTCGATAGAGTCCGCTTGGCGCGACAGGGTGCTTAGCAGCTGCTCTGTGCTTTTCCTCTTGGCCACTGCATTTCTCTTGCGGATCCTGCTTTCCTTTTCTCTCCGCTCCTGCAAGTTTTTACTCTCTCTAGCAGAGTGAGCAATAACAGTTTTCAGCATGTCCTCCTTGCTTTTTCGGGGATTTTTCCTCAAATTCTGCAGTTTCTGTGCTGTGGTACATCTGGTCAGTCCAGCAGTCAAGGTCACTTTAGAAAGGCAAAATTGACAACATTTAACAGGGTAGCATTGTTTTCACTATCTCCAGACAGTAATTCCCACACACTGAAGGAGTTCTTAGTCCTCACTTTAGCATTCTTTTACCACACACATAACACAACAGAAGACACGAAATGGTGAGTGAGGGGTGCTGCATAGAGGGAGAAGTGGGGCTTGAGCGATAGAGGGGTGCTGGTTGCTTCGGGGAAGTGCACCGAACAGCTGCAGTGATAGAGGGGTTGAGTGAAGATGCAGCTGCAGGGGTGATCTTCACTATCTCCCTATCTCTATCACTATCTTCACTAAAGAGTCTCCCAACATTTTTCACAGGAGTTAATCCTGGAAGATATCTCCCTGCTGAGGGTCACTAGGGAACAGCGGGAGGCTCTTCTACAGCAATGTGGATTCCGCCCTGGACCCTATGCGGGTTGCCTGTGTGCAGCAATGGTCCCCCCACCCCTCGCGGCACAGTGGCGCGGACGCGTTAGCCTGACTGGGACAAGGACCACAGTGGCTCTCCCTATAAACCTGCGCAGGCATATTGCCCACGCTCTGGCTGAAACTTTTGAGGAGATTACTGCAGCCGATTACCGCGACGTGATAGACCACATCAATGGGCTATTCCACATCTAGGCTGGCATGCATGCAGCCTTAACCCCCCTTCCTCTCCAGAAACATTTCCACCCAGAAAATAAAAGCCGCTTACCGGTAACCCGCTGCTCTGCTTGTCCTTCTGCAACTGCTGGCTGCTGCGATTGGGTATTTTCCTCCTGGCTTGAGAAGAGCTCCTGGCTGCATGCCTCCAGGGACTCTGGGGTGTCTTCCCCCATCCCAGTAGCTTCACTTGCGTTTTCCTCCCGCCTCCGCCGCCTCCTCCTCCTCCTCCTCCTGTCCCCCACCCTGCTCAGAAGTGTCCATCGTGGTCCTGGGATTGGCAGTGGGGTCACCCCCAAGTATCGCGTCCATCTCCCTGTAAAAACGGCAGGTCGTGGGGGCAGCTCCGGATCGGCGATTGCCCTCGTGGGCTTTGTAATAGGCACTCCGCAGCTCTTTAACTTTAACCCTGCATTGTAGTGCGTCCCGATCATGGCCCCTATCCAGCATGGACCTTGATACCTGCTCAAAGATATCGTAATTCCTACGGCTGGAGCGCAGCTGGTACTGCACAGCTTCCTCCCCCAAACACTAATGAGGTCCTGCAATTCGCCAGTGCTCCATGCTGGGGCTCGTTTGCCGCGTGGAGGCATGGTCACCTGTAAAGATTAACTGATTGCACTCCACACACACCTGGCTGCAGCAAACAGGAAGGAGATTTTTAAATTTCCCGGGGCATTTAAAGGGCGGGTCACCTGAGGCAAGAGCAGTAGAGTGCAAACTGATGAACAGAGTGGCTGAACAGGAATTCTGGGATAACTCCTTATTCCCTGGAGGACAATTACAGTGCTGGTGAGTGTCCACACCTGATGAGCAGCGCTGGATCACCAGCGCTGCACTCCTTATACCCCAACCCGGATGGGTTTTCAGCCAGCGCTGCAACCAGGGAGTTGCAGCGCTGGTTGTGCCCTGCAAGTGTGGACGGGGTGTAATTGCAGCGCTGGAAAGCCTCCACCAGTGCTGCAACTTATAAGTGTAGCCAAGCCCTTAGAAATCAAGCAAGTATACAGCCAATGTTCATAACTTTGAACACACAAATGGTACCTGCATACAACTAGGATGAATATAACCAGTAGATCATAACCTTTACATAGATATGTTACATGGCATATATAGCAAAACCCTATTCCAGTTATATCAGACATACATTTTAAGCACCCCCCAAAGCCTTATGGGGTACACTGTCACAATAGTTTTTCCTAATATCCAACCTAGACCTCCTCCCATGCAACTTGAGGCCATTGCTCCTTGTTCTGTCATCTGCCACCACGGAGGAGAGCTGAGCTCCATCTTCTTTGGAGCCCCCTTTAGGTAGTTGAAGGCTGCTATCAAATCCCCCCTCACTCTTCTCTTCTGCAGACTAAATAAGCCCAGTTCCCTCAGCCTCTCCTCATAAGTTATGTGCCCCAGACCCCTAATCATTTTCATTGCCCTCTGCTGGACTTCCTCCAATTTGTCCACATCCTTTCTGTAGTGGGGGCCCCAAAACTGGATGCTGTATTCCAGATGTGGCCTCACCAGTGCTGAACAGAGGGGAATAATCACTTCCCTTGATATGCTGGAAATGCTCCTACAGCCCAGTATGCCGTTAGTCTTCTTGGCAACAAGGGAACACTGCTGACTCATATCCAGCGTCTCGTCCACTGTAATCCCAGGTCCTTTTCTGCAGAACTGCTGCTTAGCCAGTTGGTCCCCAGCCTATAGCGGTGGATGGGATTCTTCCATCCTAAGTGTAGGACTCTGCACTTGTCCTTGTTGAACCTCATCAGATTTTTTTGGCCCAATCCTC
Source organism: Mauremys mutica (assembly GCF_020497125.1). NCBI lineage: Eukaryota > Metazoa > Chordata > Testudines > Geoemydidae > Mauremys > Mauremys mutica. The sequence goes on from NC_059076.1 coordinate 67,708,194, forward strand.
CAATTTGTCTAGGTCACTCTGGACCCTATCCCTACCTTCCAGCATATCTACCTCTCCCCCCCATCTTAGTGTCATCCGTGAACTTGCTGAGGGTGCAATCCATCCGATCCTCCAGATCATTAATGAAGATGATGAAGAAAACCAGCCCCAGGATGGACCCCTGAGGCACTCTGCTTGATACTTGCTGCCAACTAGACATTGAGCCGTTGATCACTACCTGTTGAGCCTGACAATCTAGCCAGATTTCTATCCACCTACTAGTCCATTCATCCAATCCATACTTCTTTAACTTGCTGGCAAGAATACTGTGGGAGACCATATCAGAAGTGTTACTAAAGTCAAGGTACATAATGTCTACTGCTTTCCCCATATCCACAGAGCCAGTTATCTCATCATAGAAGGCAATCAGGTTGGTCAGGCATGACTTGCCCTTGGTGAATCCATGTTTACTGTTCCTGATCACCTTTCAAGTGCTTCAAAATGGATTCCTTGAGGACCTGCTCCATGATTTTCTCTGGGACAGAGGTGAGACTGTAGTTCCCCGGAATCTCCTTCTTCCCTTTTTAAAAGATGGGCTCTATGTTTGCCTTTTTCCAATCATCCAGGACCTTCCCTGATCATCATGAGTTGTTTTCAAAGATGGCTCTGCAATCACATCGGCCAACTCCCTCCACACCTTCGGATGCATTAGATCTGGACCCATGGACTTGTGCATGTTCAGCTTTTCTAAATAGTCCTCAACCTGTTCTTTCACCACTGAGGGCTGCTCACCTCCTCTCCATACTGTGCTGCCCAGTGCAGCAGTCTGGGAGCTGACCTTGTCTGTGAAGACCAAAGCAAATTAAGCAAAGAGTACTTCAGCTTTTTCCACATCATCTGTCACAAGGTTGCCTCCCCCATTCAGTAAGGGTCCCACAATTTACCTGACCTCCTTGTTGCTAACTTACCTGTAGAAACCCTTCTTGTTACCCTTCACATCCCTTGCTAGCTGCAACTCCAATTGTGCTTTGGCCTTCCTGATTACATCCCTGCATGCTCAAGCAATATATACTCCTTTCTAGTCATGTGTCCAAGTTTCCACTTCTTGTAAGCTTCCTTTTTGTGTTTAAGCTCACCGAAGATTTCACTGTTAAGCCAAGCTGGTCGCCTGCCATATCTGCTATTCTTTCTGCACATCGGGATGGTTTGTTCCTGCGACCTCAATAAGGCTTCTTTAAAATACAGCCAGCTCTCCTGGACTCCTTTCCCCCTCATATTAGCCTCCCAGGAGATCCTCCCATCAGTTCCCTGAGGAATTCAAAGTCTGCTTTTCTTAAGTCCAGGGTCTGTATTCTGCTGCTCTTGTAGGGATATTAAAGAAGGTTTATATTAGACATGGTTTATATGAAAAATGACTTATTGTTAATTGATGCCTCATAACTAAAGGTTTATGTTAAAAGTAAATTTGTGATTCTAACCTGCAAGCCACCAGCTGTGTCTGTGTGAAGCCTGCTCAAAGAAATACTTTGTATAAAACTTGTTAAACATTAATTAACTCTAAGTAAGCCAAAACAGTAGCTGTTATAGTGTATAAATAGAGACCCCCACCCTCTGTAAGTTTTCATCTCACTTTATCTTTAATTGTTAAAAGACAGGGAGTCTCACATAAATTGGTAACACCCCAAAAAGTAAAGAAACAGTGAAATAGATGTGATTAAGATAGAGAATGTATGTGACTGAATGGTTAGGGAGTTACCAGTCTGAAGAATTCAGTGTTGGCTGAAGAAGGTGTCAAGTGGGATCAACCAGATGACCCACCACACCTCAAAGGAAGGAAAAACAAGCATCTGACAGAATGGAGCCAGCCATCTGCTGATTGATTTAGCAACAGCAGAATGAGGCAACTCCTATGAACTAACATAGGGAAAAATCCCTATAAAACTGGACTCTAAAGACTGAGGACTTTGAGTCTATGGTTCTGATACCAACCTCCAGGAGCATCAGATGCATCTGACACAGACTCGGCTCCATCCTCATGACCAAGGTACCTGGCCAGTAACTTGGCATGAGCAACATCTAGGCTGGTAACTATAACATCTATACAGAACCTGAATGAATGATTGTGTGAATGAATATGTGTGTGTGTGTCTGTGTCTGTGTCTGTGTGTGTATAAGGAATAAGTAGTGATAGAAATAAGTAGAAAAACATTGTCTTTTGTTTTGTTATGGTATTTACAATAAATGTGGCATCTTTGCCTTATCCCTCTTAATAAGATCCTGCTGGTTTTTTTTTATTATATTGGTACAACACTCTCCTTTCTTCCTTTTGTCACGACCCTGAACTCGACAATCTCATGGTCACTGCTGCCAAGGTTGCCACCCACTTCTACTTCCCCTACCAATTCTTCCTTGTTTGTAAGCAGCAGGTCAAGAGGAGCATGGTCCCAGTTGTTTCCTCCAGCACTTGCATCAGGAAGTTGCCCCCAACACTCTCCAAAAACTTCCTGGATTGTCTGTCCACTGCTGTATTGCTCTCCAAGCAGATGTCACGGTGATTGAAGTCCCCCATGAGAACCAGGGCCTATGATCTGGAAACTTCTGTTAGTTGTCTGAAGAAAGCCTCGTCTACCTCATCTTCCTGGTCTTTATCTGTTTAAAAACTACATTTATCCATTTGTGTCCTAAAATGAGGAAAATGCACTGTAATCTGTTGGTTTCAGAGTAGCAGCCATCTTAGTCTGTATGACCAGACACACTACTGAGCAGACTTTGCAGAGTCTCCCATCATATGGCTTCACTCATTGTGTGTTTTATGACGTGTCCATTGTTCTAGTGTTCTAGGGTAACTGCACCTGTATTCCCCATGGTCCAGTCCAGGAGTGCCCAGGCAGATCTCTGTCATCACCTGTCTTGGGATGGGACCCTTGTCCCACTTCCTTTTGCTGGGGTTAAAGGGCTGCACAGCCTCCTGCCATATACTATGAGATCACCAGCAAGCCAGTCCATCTAACAACCAGAGTCTGTACTTTACTTTCTCTCTGAGGACAGTAACAGTGTTTTTATCAGTGATGACCCATTCTCCTGAAGTAAGCATGTTTATTCTTAGTACAAAAGCACTTACCAAGAAACAAAGAAATCACACATTTTCCACATGGGGAAATCTGATAGGCCAACATGTACCAAGAGTAGGTCATGCCAGACTAACCTGATTTCTTTGAGAATAACTGTTGTTTTTTTTTAGATAAGAGAACTGCAGTAGATTTAATATACTGGGACTTTGGTAAAGCATTTGTCATGGTACTCATAGGAAATTATTATTAGTGAAATTAGGGAATATGGGGAGATCATATTGTAAAGTGGATAAGAAACTGGCTAAAGGTGGAAAAACAATGGGTTGTGCTGAAAGGTGAATTATTGGACTGGAGAGAGATTACTAGTGGAGCTCTTCGAGCATCTGTCCTGGGACCAGTCTTAGGAGTGTGCTAATGAAAGTTGCTGATGATATTAAGTTGAGAGGCATCATCAACACAGAGGAGGATCCGAATATTATATAGGAAGCTCTAGATGACCTCAAATCCTGGGGTGATAGAAAAGGGATGAAGTTCAATAGTACAAAGTGCAAGATCTAATAATAAGAAATTCTGCTACAAACTAGGGGCTCATCAGTTGGAAGCAACAGAGGAGGAGACAGCCCTAAATGTGTGGATTGATCAGAGGAATACTATGATCCCCCAGTGTGATGTGGCTATGAAAAAAAGGCAAACGCAATCCTAGGATGAGGCATTTCCAGTAGGGATATGGAAGTATTAATGCCATTGTACAAGGCACTGAAGAGTCTTCTAGGAGTGCCAAACCCTGCTGTGACCATTCCCTACTCACCAGAGCTGTGTTCCTCTGACCACTTCAGCACAGTGCCATCTTTTAAAGAAAAAGAGTACTGGAAATCATAGCCCTGACATTTCATCTAGTTATTGCATCAAAAATAGTCTCTCTCTCTCCTTAAAAGTGCTACAGAGGTAGGTACACAAGAAAATAGAAAATAGACTTCACTTGCTACAGCCAGGGAAAACTTTTCACTGGTGAAAGGCACTTAAAATATATCAGTTTTGTTTTTTGCTTCATTTTGTAATTAAAGGAATACTAAATGTAATATACTCTTTGTCTGCATATTTATACAGAAGGCCACAGGCAACATTTTACAACATTAAGACTACTTCTGAGCCCATGCTGCAAAAGTCTGTTGATGTTTGATTGGGGATGGGGCAGAAGACCACTCCAGGGTCTTCTGATTTCCATAGAAATTAACTTTTGTTGCTGATTTACAAATCTGCTTGCAAGATGCATGCAACCTTGAAATTATGTATTCAGAGCCACTTCCTGATAAAGTTATGTTGGGACTCGAATAGCTAGCTTTTATACTGCAGGCTGGCAAAATAGATCAGTATCTAAGCACTTGCATTCACTCAGATGAATAAAACTAATTTAATTTTAACAAGACAAAACTGCCTAAACTGCAGACATTACTGACAGATGAAAAGGGTATAAACTGGCTTCTATCCCACCTTCCTCTAGATCAGTTTTCATTCACATCCAATAGTTTGTCTGTGACATCTTAAACAAAAACAAGCATTGAATGATATTGAAGTTTTGCATAGTATGATGTAGCTGAACACAGGCTTTAGTTATAGAAATTAGATACAGCAGTAAATTGAGTTGCACCTGCTTTACTCCAGGACTGAATTTGGCCCACTCTGACTTTGCTACAGAGCTGGTATATATACTCTACAATAAATTGTAAACTATATGCAGGGCTAACTTTTTAAACTTTACAATTATGTTAAGATAGGGTCAACTCCATGGGCCATCCCAGACTGGAGCAAGTGCCCATTGTAGCTGAATGGTGCATATTTTGACTAAAATTGCTATCTGTTCAAATATATTTTATCTCCATTGGCACAGCATGATACAGCTGAGATGAGAAATTTGCTCGACCCACTGCATAAAACTGATGCCAGAATCACTAAAACAAAAATCACAATAATCAGTGTAATCAATTCAGATCTCAAAAACCTTCTGCTCATAAATAAAATTGTAAGAAATATGAGTTTAATCTTTAATTATGAGAATATATGAAAAAGCTGGAGGAGCTCACTTCCAGCTTCATATATACGTGTATATTCCTTAAGGGCCAGATTTTGCCACTTGAGTAAATACCTTCCTCCAGGATTAGCCCCATTGATTTTCATGGAACAACTTGCAAAGTTAGTTACTACTCAAACTCTGGCTGCATATAGTCCCGAGTGTCTTTCCTTTCAAAAAATATTTTAAACTTACTGGACCCAGAAATTGGGGAGATTGTAGTTCAAAGATTCACCTCTTTAACCAAATGCATGATATGCTGTATAACCCATGCAAACTTCATCCAAACAAAAATAGGTTTGCAAGCTGATTCATATTTACAAGCTCTGCAAGTAAATAAATCCATTCCAAAATTATGTGATCTCAGTTTTGGATACTCCTCTGATAAGCAGTCCATTTCTGCAAACACCTGTTATCATAATGTGGATGATCTGAGCAACAAGAAGAATCATGGCAATAAAAGTGAGACTGAAAACAGTTTAAGAAATCTTTGTGTTTGAGTTTTCTCTGAGCACAGACTGAGAAGATACCTATGTTAGCTCAGAGGATTCTGGTGGGAATTAAAGGAAACCGTTAGGCGATTTTAAGCTATATTTCCTGCAATTTATTATGCAGTAACATTTTATGTAATAGGAACAGAAGAGCAGACTTTTGTCTTCGGTATTTTTACAGTTTTCCTTGGGAAGTTTTGCAAAAGTCACTGTCAGCCTGTGTAAGGGAAGAGCCAAATCCCACTCCCACTGAAGTCTATGAGAGTTTTGCCATCATTTTAATGAAAGCAATATTCTTCTCCACCAACAAATCACATTATTAGAAAATTTAAATAGCTCTGACAGAAATTAACATACCTTGGGATTATAATCCTTACAAAATCTTTACTACACATAAGCAATGTATAAAATTTTACCACACACATTCAACAGCATATTTTGATCACACAACAAAACAAAGAGGCCAAAGATATGTTGTAGGTATGGTTTAAATTGGATGAAAGTCTACATGGAACTGGCTAGATCCAAAGATGTTCAGTGCCAGACTTTCTGTCATTTGAGATTTTTTCAGAGGTGTAAGTTTTTATAAAGGAAATGGAATATTGGTTTTGGGTGTGAGTAGCTTCTCTGAAACACAGAGGCAGCCTTAAGATATTTGTTTGTGAATGTATTACTTCTTGAAAATTCATATCTTTCCCAGGAGATGTCTGACTGGTTTAGGTCTTGTTTCCTCTCCTTGTGTGTCATTCACAAAAGGGCAGAAAACAAGGATTTTAAAGATTTTTCTTTTAAAAAATTAATTTTTCTACCAAACCATTTAAAAAAAATATCTTTCTGCAGGTTTGATTGGCTATCCGCTGTTCTTCACGTCTAGGCTTAAACCGTTGTGTAATTCACCTCATTGCAAGGCCCCTCTATTCCTCTTAAATGGTTTACCCACAATCCTAGGTTTCTGAATCCTCCCACTAAGCTATGGAGCCGCTATGGAGAGGATTACTGCAATCCTGAGGCTGCAGAAGCCTCCAGGGCTATAATGTGTCATGGAGGAAGGACAGAGTGATCCAAATAGCAGATTTTTTCCTCCCAGTAGGAAGGAATGTTGCAGATTTTTGGGGCCCAGTTTCACAGCGAGCTGCCCTGACATTGAGGAAGTAAGTCAGCCATTAGAGAATGCCCTGAAATCAGTTATTGCTGCAGCTCTTGCGATACAGTCTTCTAATGTAAGGAGCCATGTCTGGGGAAAAGGAGGCATGGTCAGCATGTCCCTAGTTCGAGGCAATTTTTGGCTGCTGGCAGGGCCGGCTCCAGGCACCATTTTAGCAAGCAGGTGCTTGGGGCGGCCACTCCAGAGAGGGGCAGCACGTCCAGGTATTCGGTGGCAATTCGGCAGAGGGTCCCTTGCTCCCGCTTGGAGTGAAGGACCTCCCACTGAATTGCCGCAGATCGCGATCGTGGCGCTTTTTTTTTTTTGGCTGCTTGGGGTGGCAAAACCCCTGGAGCTGGTCCTGGTTACTGGAATAGTTTCTTCGAGATGATAACAACAGTGTAGTTTAGAGCAGCCTGGAGGCCCTCTCCTCAGCTGCATCTACTACTATGGGCACAGCTGAGAATCTGTGAAATTACTGATCTGCTTAAACATACTGGGTCAAATCCTGACCTCACTGGCAAAACTCCTCTTGACATTAATGGGGCCAGGATATCATGTACTATGGATACAGTACTTTGTTAATTGTGTGTCTGAACAAGATGTCCTGGAAAAGCACAGCTAAAGACTGCATGTAAAATGTAAGCATATTTAACACTTGTGTGAATGACTTTCATAAGAATGTAGCAAAGCTGGTGGACAGCATTTCAAAAATCAAAGTGAATGCAATTTGGGCTCATTTTATTTGTTTGTTTAATGCTTAGATATGAAATGCAGTTTGAGAACAAATTGATATTGTGTCATTTTTGCTTAATAAAACTAAATTCAAACAAATGGCTCTCCAGCTGAGTCCAGCCTGGTGTGTTGATTAATCCAATTCCAAAAGAAATTAGTGATCCAAATTTGTTTGAGAAAATTGTTATCCAGACCATGAAGCCTCTTCAGACTCTTGTTCAGCTGAACACTAAAACAGGCAGTGTTTCTTTAAAAGAACCCATCAGAGCACTGAAGTGTAAATTAGTTTATTTTCCAGGCCCTCTGGAGGAAAATATATCTACTTTTGGCATTGATTCAGCCCTGAAAAATAATTTGATCATACTTGTAAATGACATTATGACAAAAAAACATATTAACTCTGACAGGGCCACATCAACTTGGGTATTAAGAGAGCTGTACTGGAGAAGTTTAACAAACTACAATCTGTCCTAGGGGATTCAGACACTGACACACAAAGTCAAGTGCCTTTTGCTAATCCTGGCAGTGTAAAGACCACAACAGCCACACCTATGTTGAAGTCTGATTCCAGATATCCAAACATCTACGAGCAATCAGTCATTCTCCTACTTCACAGCTGATATCCTGTTGGCCACAGCCTGCTCTAATTCCATCAGAGGAAGAGGGTAAAGACACACCTGGCAGTATCTAAGGAAGTGCATGCAAGACTGTGTTTTCCTTTGTGGATTAAGATTGTATCTGGGTAACTAAAAGGTAAGGATTTCAATAAAAATACATTTACTAATGATTTGGAGGAGGAAGTGGACCTAAAATTGGTGAATCTTGCCAATAACCAAAATAATTTTGAGTCACCAAAAACTATGGAGGAATGAATAGCAGGTTAACATATATAAACATGGGACAATTGGCACAATTAAATGTTTCATTTTACCTTTTTACTTGTGTATAAGGTGTTACTGGTTCTAGTGAATACCCTGTTATATGCAGAGGGAATACCTGCTCAAACTGATACCGTACCAAGATGCAAAAAGATGCAGTGCACATTGGCAAAAATAATTGAAACTTGCCTCTGGCCTGAAGGGATTTTAACTTTAAGGATTCTGTGATGGGAAAAATAATGTAGAGGTAAGCATGGATTCAATCCTGGAGTTCAGTAATGAGGTCTTCACAGTGTGAAGCAGCAATTAAAGGAAATACAATTCTTGGAAGTAGTAAAAATAATATAGAACTACGGAAAATGTTATTCTATGAGACAATGGCACATGCTCAGTAGACCCGTGCCCAATACTGACTGGATCGTCTCACCTATAAAATGATCAAAGGGAAATGGGAAAGGCCCTACAGAAGATTGAACAGTCATTAGATGTGAGGCATATGAGGAGAGAGTGCAGAGACTAGGATTCTTTAGCCTGAATAAGAGAAGTTAGTTTAGAGAGGCCAAGAGTAAGGTATTGGAAGTTAAGGACATACTGAAAAATGATCAGTCCCTGCTGGTGAGAACATAGAAGGAGTGATACGCAGATGCTGCAGAGTAGCTAAATACAGAAGCTGCAAATTTATTTAACATAAACAGTAATTGGAGTGAACAGTGCCCTGCAATTAACCGATGGGGCCATCCCAGTGCCAGTTTTCATCTGGAAACAATGGCCTCAATGTGGAAAAAAGGAGGTGGGACTCAACTGTCCCTCCATCTCCTTACATCCAGTTAAAGGACTTAGCCTGGATGTGCAAGTCCCAATCTCCATAGGAGGAGAATTGAGATGAATGGAGCTTCAAGTTGCACCAGGCATGGACTTGCCATGCCATGCCATTTTTTGTTTGTTTTTCACAGTTGTTACAATGCAAAGATTTATTTTTTATCCTGCTCTTCTGGTGACATCTCAAATGATGCCATGTTCTCAGGTACTCTACATGTCAGCAAGGATAGAGTCAAGGTTTATCTATATCAGATACATCCTTTTTTTAAAATCTTTTTCTCCCCTTCTCCTTTTCACAAATAATTATTATAGCTGGTTGAATAGCATCTGTTGTTAAAAACATTATTCATTATTATACATTATAAATACAAATACAAATTAATTACCATTATTCATCAGATAATTTATTCAGTGAATATTTTTGTTGTATTTGTACAGGCTTATAGCTGGTCTCTAATACTCCTTGCTGATTTATTCTATCAAAGATGGCACTGGTCTGGATAACAACCAATTTTAGTCACAGTTATGCAGATTTTGTGCCTCTCTAACTCCTCTGGAGTTGACCAAAATAAGTCTGCGTAGAATATTTTATATTAGGAAAAGTGAGTATGCATGGAGGTTGACTCTTTCCACACCTCATAGATGGCTAAATGTCTTTTCTTAAATTTTCCAAAGCTTTGTGTTGAGGACAAGAATGGAAAATTTCAGACCAATAAATTTTTTTTTTAAATAGAGCAAATGAAAACAAAATGGATGAAGGGAAGGAATTATAATGGAAAAGATTTTGCAAGCTTGATTATTCAGACTACTACATAATAACATATGTATGTTTCTGAGGTAACAGATTTTCACCATATAGACACATACCCTAAATATAGAATGCCTTAAGACATAAAATGGCTGCTAGGACTTTTAGTCTTTTTCTGTGTATTTTGGAGGTCACTGCTACACTTCAGGTGTTTCAGAGGTTGAGAATAGTGATCAATTTTTAAAATGAAAAATGAGATGCACTGATATTAAATGCTATTACTAATGATATGAAGCTAATGAATTGTGACCTATGTTATTACAGTGAAATATTTACAATGGTTGGAAATCTCAATTAGATTACAGGTGTTTTACCTGATGGATTCTATGGAAAAATGAAATCAGGATGGGTCTGAGGAAATCTTAATTTGTTGGAATACTGCTAAAGATACTCTGGAGGGCAGTCATAAATCAGCTGAGTTTATGGTCAGACTTCTAGGGAATACTCTGCCGATAGCTTAGCAGAACTGTCATTGTGAGATGTCTGTGCTTTTACAGATCAGTTCTGCAGAGCTGAAGGAGATTTACAGGAAATGATTTCCCAGCTAAATAGGGACCAACAGAGAGTTTATAATAAGAAATGTAGTAGTGTCATGCATGATCTGCAACATGACAATAGCAATTGTTCTTGTTATGATTACAATCTGTTCATGCAGCATGTGAATGGCCCAGTAGGAATAGGGGGAAGGGTTTTCTGAATTTTGATTCTGTGGGATTTGAGCAGGTTGTTCAATTTCTTTCTTTTCTTCCTGCCCTGACCGACATGCAAGTCCCTAACACAGAATATGTCAATGTTAATGCTGCTAGTTGAATATGGGAAGACAAAAATTTCTATGCAGTCAAAGCAGTTGTTAATGTGAGGTGTGTCCTTAATATACTGGTAGTTACAGGTGATGTCATTATAATAATTCACCTAAGTACATTTTCAGAAGATTTTCGGCAGAACTGGGCAAATAGTTCACAAAACTTACAGGGAGGAGCGGAAGATGAATGAAAATAGTGAATTAAGACTTTCCAAGTCAGATAATATGAAGAAATATTTGGATTTGGATTGATGGGGTAGCCTGAAGAGAGAGTTGGTCTCAGTTTAGACTTCCCTGTCTCCCATTCCCAGCTTCTGGCAAACAGAGGTTGGGGACACCATCCTTGCCCATCCTGGCTAGTTGCCATTGATGGACCTATCCTCCATGAATTGATCTAGTTCTTTTTTGAACCTTCTTCTTCTTGCAGGTGGCTAGTATTCATATAGCTTCTTCCTCGCAGGTGTCCTGCAGCTTCTGCTCTCCTCCAGGTCCCAAACTCACTAGAAGTTTAGCCTATTGGCTGTTGGCCTTATATACTGTGTGCTCACTCAAGGTCAGCTCATTAACATAATTTATTAGCCTGGCTCAGAAAATCAGGTTCCAGATATTAGCATATGCCAATTTTAGGAGTGCTTAGTCCCACCTGGTCATGTGTACCTACATGTGCCTGGTAGCTCCTCCCAGTCACATACACCTCTATGTGACTGCCAACTGTCAATCAAAGTTAGGGCTTTTTTGCTGAGTCATTACCTACAGGAAATGGAATTTCCTACTACATCTCAGAGATGGAATCTTCCACTACCCTCTTCCTATAGCCACCATTTTGGTTAGCCATGCTGGATTTTCTAAACTTCAACTATCATTAATTTCTACGTAATTAAAGCCTTTATCTTAAAACTAATTACTATTTTATGCAGCCCAAAGGGTCCTGATACTGTTATCACTCTAATTCAATTGGGGGAAGTGAATTATATGTCAATTTTAAATCCCTGCTGAGGTTTTTCTGAAAGCCTTCATTTAAAGTGCTATAAGGTATTTCAGAGTTATTTAAGGCAATATCTCTTGCAGGATGAGTCAAAGATTCTGATGAAACTCATCCATAGTCTGAATGGAAGAGTCCAGGGGCGGGACCTCCAGTCATTAGGAAAACGCAGGTGTTAGTAATGGGAGATTTGATCATTAGAAACATAGATAGCTGGGTTTGTGATGACTGAGAGAACCGTATGATGACTTGCCTGCCTGGTGCTAAGATTGCAGATCTCTTGAGGCATCTGGATAGACTTATGTATAGTGCTGGGGAGGAGCCGGTGGTTGTGGTACATGTAGGTACCAATGACATAGGGAAGGGTAGGAGAGATGTCCCGGAGGCCAAATTTAGGCTGCTAGGAAAGAGACTGAAAACCAGTTCCATGCACAGGGCCAGGTAGGCAGGCAAACCTTCAGAGTCTCAGTGTGTGGATGAGATGATGATGTAGGGAAGAGGGGTTTAGATTTATTAGGAACTGGGGAAACTTTTGGGATGAGGGACCCTATACAGGAAGGATGACTCCACCTAAAGCAAACTGGATCCAGACTGCTGGCACTTAACATTAAAAAGGTTATAGATCAGTTTTTAAACTAAGAGATGGGGGAAAGCCAATTGCTGCAGAGGAGTACGTGGATTGGACAGAGACTTCTCATAGGCCTGGTCTATACTGGGGGGGGGGGGTTGAACTAAGGTACGCAACTTCAGCTACCCGAATAGCGTAGCTGAAGTCGAACTACCTTAGTTCGAACTACTTACCCATCCTCACGGCGCAGGATCGACGTCCGCGGCTCCCCCGTCGACTCCGCCACTGCCGTTCATGGTGGTGGAGTTCCGGAGTCGACGGGAGCGCGATATATCGAACTCTAGATGAGACGCGATATATCGAACTCCGAGAAGTCGATTGCTACCCGCCGATCCGGGCGGGTAGTATGGACGTACCCTAAGAGGAGACTCTATTGATAGAGATTCTTTAGGTTTTAGTCAGGAGGAGAGGATGGAAGAGGATAAAGTATGGGCCAGATCAGACAAGAAACATTCACATAGAAAAGAATCTGATATCAGAAAAGGGAAGACAAATAAACAGTGACAAGTTTTTAAAGTGCTTGTACACAAATGCTAGAAGTCTAAATAATAAGATGGGTGAACTAGAGTGCCTCATGTTAAAGGAGGATATTGATATAATAGGGATCACAGAAACCTGATGGAATGAGGATAATCAATGGGACACAATCATTCCGGGGTACAAAATATATCGGAAGGACAGAACAGATTGTGTGACGTGGTGGTGGTGGAGGGGAGTGGTACTATATGTGAAAGAAAATGGTAGAATCAAATGAAGTAAAAATCTTAACTACATGTTCCATAGAATCTCTATGGATAGTAATTCCATGCTCTAATAAGAATATAACAGTAGGGATCTATTATCGACCACCTGACCAGGACAGTGATAGTGACTATGAAATGCTAAGGTAGATTAGAGAGGCTATTAAAATAAAGAATTCAATAATAGTGGGGGATTTCAATTATTCCCATATTGATTGGGTACATGTCACCTCAGGACAAAATGCAGAGACAAAATTTCTTGATACTTTAAATGACTGCTTCTTGGAGCAGCAGGTACAGGAACCCACAAGGGGCAGGGGGGGCTCCAGGCACCAGCACTCCAAGCACGTGCCTGGGGTGGCAAGCCACGGGGGGTGGCCTGCCGGTCCTGCAGTTTCGGCGGGAATTCGGCAGTGGGTACGCCGAAGGCGCGGAACCGTGGGACCTCCCGCTGGGATGCTGCCGAAAGCCGCCTGACTGCCATGCTTGGGGCGGGAAAATACATAGAGCCACCCCTGACAAGGGGAGAGGAAATTCTATGTTTAGTTCTGAGTGGCTTAACAACCATGTAAAAGAAGCAGTGAGAGATAAAAAGGCATCTTTTAAAAAGTCTAACGTCAGTACCGGGCAAATTAGTTGAAACAATAGTAAAGAATAAAATTGTCAGACACATAGAAGAACCTAAATTTTTGGGCAAAAGTCAACATGGTTTCTGTAAAGGGAAATCATGTCTTACTAATCTATTAAAGTTCTCTCAAGGGGTCAACAAACATGTGGACAAGGGGGATCCAGTGGACATAGTGTACTTAGATTTCCAGAAAGCCTTTGACAAGGTCCCTCACCAAAGGCTCTTACGTAAATGAAGTTGTTATGGGATAAGAGGGAAGATCCTTTCATGGGTTGAGAACTGGTTAAAAGACATGGAACAAAGGGTAGGAATAAATGGTAAATTTTCAGAATGGAGAGGGGTAACTAGTGTTGTTCCCCCAGTGCTGCCCGGGTGGGGGGGGGGGCAAATGGGGCAATTTGCCCCAGGCCCTGCAGAGGCCCCCATGAGAATATAGTATTCTATAGTATTGCAACTTTTTTTTATGGAAGGGGACCCTGAAATTACTTTGCCCCAGGCCCCCTGAATCCTCTGGGCATCCCTGTGTTCCCCAAGGGTCAGTCTTAGGACCAATCCTATTCAACTTATTCATAAATGATCTGGAGAAAGGGGTAAACAGTGAGGTGGCAAAGTTTGCAGAAAATACTAAACTGCTCAAGATAGTTAAGACCAAAGCAGACTGTGAAGAACTTCAAAAAGATCTCACAAAACTAAGTGATTGGGCAACAAATTGGCAAATGAAATTTAATGTGGCTAAATGTAAAGTAATGCACATTGCAAAAAATAACCCGAACTATACAAACAATATGTTGGGGGCTAATTTAGCTACAGCTAATCAGGAAAGAGCTCTTGAAGTCATCATGGATAGTTCTCTGAAGACGTCCACACAGTGTGCAGCAGCAGTCAAAAAAGCAAACAGGATGTTAGGAATCATTAAAAAAGGGATAGAGAATAAGATGGAGAATATCTTATTAGGCTTATATAAATCATGATACACCCACATCTTGAACACTGCGTACAGATGTGGTCTCCCCATCTCAGAAAAGATATACTGTCATTAGAAAAGGTTCAGAGAAAGTTCAGAGAACTAAAATGATTAGGGGTTTGGAACTGGTCCCATATGAGGCAAGATTAAAGAGGCTAGGACTTTTCAGCTTGGAAAAGAGGAGACTAAGGGGGGATATGATAGAAGTATATAAAATTATGAGTGGTGTGGAGAAAGTGAATAAGGAAAAGTTATTTACTTGTTCCCATAATATAAGAACTAGGGGCCACCAAATGAAATTAATGGGCAGCAGATTTAAAACAAATAAAAAGAAGTTCTTCACACAGCTCACAGTCAACCTGTGGAACTCCTTGCCTGAGGAGGTTGTGAAGGCTAGGACCATAACAGGGTTTAAAAGAGAACTAGATAAATTCATGGAGGTTAAGTTCATTAATGGCTATTAGCCAGGATGGGTAAGAAATAGTGTCCCTAGCCTCTGTTTGTCAGAGGGTGGAGATGGATGGCAGGAGAGAGATCACTTGATCATTACCTGTTAGGTTCACTCCCTCTGGGGCACCTGGCATTGACCACTGTTGGTAGACAGGATACTGGGCTGGATGGACCTTTGGTCTGACCCAGCCATTCTTATGAATGGTGAAGGTGCATGAGCAAGACACATGCAGAAACTGTATATATTTTGATCTTACAGATGCCCACAAGGTCAAAGTGTCACTTTCAACATGAAACACACATCAGTTATGGATTCCTTTGTACGTTCCACAAGTGCAGAATACAAATTCAAAAGAGCTTGTCAGTATAAGTCAGTATAAGTTTCTCATGTTGGAATGCATTTTTCACAAACATAAATTCTGCCTTCAGCCTAATCTTCCTGTTGATGCTGCTGGGCAATGGTAATAGCTAGATCCCTGGGCATTACTCCCTTCCAGTATATAAAGTTTGGCATGCTGACATGTAATCAGTTAAGCATTGACACTCCAAGTAGACTGACATTGGAGCACAAAGCATTCCACCACCAATCGGTTTACACACTCTGGACTGGAAAATTTATGACCTGATTCAACAAAACACTTAATATGTACTCAGCTTTAAACATGTGCCGAAGTCTCATTGACCTCAATGGGATTTGAGCATGTGTTTAAGTGTGTTGCTGATTCAGGGCCCTAGAGAAGAGTAGGCAGGAAATATAGAGCTTTCTTTGGCCTTGTACACAGCTCTTTCTGACCACCACTTCTGAAGACAGATGACCAATATGTCATTGTCAAGCAGCACACACCTTGAATTTTAAATGGTATTACAAATATAGGGCCTAATTCTGCTCTTATTTATTCTCACAACCTGAAAGCCTCTGACTTATTTTAAAAATCAGATATGGAGTGATGGAATTGTAATTCTTCATTGGATTTTCTATTGTTCTCCACAAAGGAGAAAAATAACATGTTCAGTGATTGTTAATCATTGGTGTGTTTGTTGTAACTTATAAGTGAT
Source organism: Mauremys mutica (assembly GCF_020497125.1). NCBI lineage: Eukaryota > Metazoa > Chordata > Testudines > Geoemydidae > Mauremys > Mauremys mutica. The sequence continues at coordinate 67,724,437 of NC_059076.1, forward strand.
ATACTGTAAATTATATTGTTGTTATATGAAATATAGTCTGTAATTTAGATTAACTAAAAATGTGAGTGCTACATAGTTAAAAGATTTCCATTGGGTACGCCTTTTGGGGAAAAGAATTTCCCAGAAATCTACACAAAAGGAGACTCAACTGAAATTAATCTTTGTCTTCAAGCTATTACAGAGAGAAGGTAAATGAGTTGGTGGAACAGGGACTGTGCCTGGGGCATGATCTGTTTAAAGCTTGGGAAAGGGAGATAGGGTATCAGAGATGTGTTGGAAGGAAAGTCATGGAGAAGGAAAATGGAAGGACAGTGTTAAGAGACAGGAGTATGGTCTATTTATTTTGTAGAGAAAAAAAGTCTGGAAGGTGTGGCATAAATTAGGAAGTAAAACTTCCAAAGATTTTTATATCTTTGAATAAGCACTTATGCCTGTAATCTCTTAGCATCCTATTCATGGCCCAGGATCCCATTATGCTAGAAGCTGTACACACCCAGTACAAAAAATAAAACAGCCCCTGCCCCGAAGAGCTGACCTAAGACCAGGTGATTGATTGTTTCCTTGTACTATTCCATCAGATAATATTAGTCAGCATGTTAGGCAGTGGTCTTGATACACCAATGGCCCAACTGTTGTCATGTTTTTCTGTAGTCAGCTTGGAAAAGGGGAATTTTGAAGGAAGATAATGAGGTAGCTTTGTGATCATTATGAGGAGAGAGAGTGTGAGGGGCAGGGAGAATAGGATTTTTAGCTGTAAGGGTGGGTAGGAAAGGCCATATATTAGAGATGTCATGGAGAAAGAATTTGTAAGATTTAGGCTTAGCGCTGCATGTGAGGACCTAGACAGAAGTCTGAGGTGAATATGACACTCAGTTATATGGTCTGAATGAGAAGCAGGATGGTGCTGTTTTCCACAGTAATCGAGCAAGGAGGTAGCAGGAAGGAGATAGAGCTCTATTTTATTCATGCTGATCTTGAGCTGATAGTTAGACATCCACAATAAGATGTCAGAGACACAGGCTGAGATTTTAGTTTGAGCAGAAGGAGACAGGTGTGGAGATAGGTCTGAGAATCATTAGCATAGAGATGGTAGCATAGAGATGGAAGCTGATTTTGTGATAAGGGAGGAGATTACTCATAAATAAGGTGTAGAAAGACACAAGAAGGGAACAGGGACAGATCCCTGTGAAGACCCCACAGAAAGTTAAAGGGAGGAGCAGGAGGATCCTCTGAAGGACATGATAGAACCAGGGGAGATCAGAGTTACAGAAGCCAAGAGAGGACAAGTGTTCAAGGAGAAGAGCATGGTTGATGTTCCTGAAGGCACTCACAGGTTAAAGTTGAAGAGGAAGGAGTATTGGTTCTGAGACTGAGCTAAGAAGAGGTCATTGGAGACTTTGACAAGTATTTCCATAGAATTTAAGGGGAGGAGGCTGGATTGGCGAGGGTGTAGGATGGAACTGGAGAAGAGGAACTCCAAACACAGATTATGAACAGTGCCTTTAATGAGCTTAAAGATAAAAGGGAGAAGAAAGAAAGGGTGGCCCTTGGAGAGAAAGTGGAGTCAAGGGTGTATTTTTGTTTTTTGAGATGGAGGAGACTAAAGCATGCTTGTATTGTGAGGGGAAAGAGCTAGAGGAGAGTAGGGGGTTAAGAAGAAGGGAGAGAATGAGAGTGAGTGTGAAGGAGATCAGGAGAGGAGATGGAATAGGGTCATTGGGGCAAGTGGAAGGATTTGCGGAGGAGAACAGATGAGAAACTTTTTTGTGACAGGGAAAGAAGAAAGAGAGAAAGGGGTAAGGAAGGTGAGCTGAGGGGAAGTGAAAGGTAACAGTATTTTGTCAATTTTCTCTTGGAAGAAATTAGCAAGGTTAGCAAGATTCTGTACAGAGAGACTAGTGAAGGCAGGAGGAGAGGGTTTGAGGAGTATGCCTTTTCATCACTTTTGACAGTTGGATCAGGGATGCTGGAACAATTTTTATAGTGGGGGTGCTGTCCATGGAAACTGACCATGGAAACCATGTAATAACAAACACCAAATACTACTTCAAGCCAGGCGCCCCCCCCAGCATTCCTAGTTCCAGCACCACTAGTTGGATTGCAGGTGTGAGGCTCAATTGAGTTGGAGAAGTTTAACTAGGAAGATGGCAGAACTGAAGGAGAAGAGAATTAATTTGTAGTGGAGGAAGTCATCCTGATCATGGGATTTCTGCCAGACATGCTCTGCAGCATGAGAACAGGAACAGAGGAAGCAAATGTTGGGGATGAGCTGGGATGGGAGTTGGCAGGGTGGGTCTTGTGATGGGACAGAGGGGCAAAAGAGTCAAGGGTCAAAGACAGTGAAACATGAAGAGAGTCAACAATTGTCTTTCCTAATATGAACACAATGCATACTTCACTTCAATAAATTCTGCAATTTTCAATGTGTATTTCTGATGCAATTTAAGTGTTAAACTTGGTCAAGTAAACATTCAGTTCCTTTCTAATGAATTATAATTTTTTTTATTATTTTAAAATGCAGATTAAATGCAGTTATTGTTTCCAGACAATGTGCATCTTGAATTATTTTTGTATCTGTGCTGAAAATAATAAAAAAAAGATATGAATGAGAACCTGAAGAAGAGCTCTGTGTAGCTCAATAGGTTGTCTCTCACCAACACCAGTTGGTCCAATAAAAGATAATACCATGCCCATTTTATCTTTCAGAAGGCAATTCATCATAGGATCAATCATAGATCTGGAAGGGATCTTGAGAGGTCACAGACCCCTGCACTCAGGGCAGGACTAAGTATTATCTAGACCAGGGTCAGCAACCTCTGGTACGTGGCTCGGCAGGGTAAGCACCTGGTGGGCTGGGCCAGTTTGTTTACCTGTCGCGTCAGCAGGTTCAGCTGATCATGGCTCCCACTGGCCACGGTTCGCCGTCCCAGGCCAATGGGGGTGGTGGGAAGCAGCGCGGGCGAGGGATGTGCTGGCTGTGGCTTCCCGCCACCCCCATTGGCCTGGGACGGCAAACTGCGGCCAGTGGGAGCCGTGGTCGGCTGAACCTGCCGACGCGGCAGGTAAACAAACTGGCCCAGCTAACCAGGGTGCTTACCCTGGTGAGCCGCATGCCAGAGGTTGCCGACCCCAATCTAGACAATTCCTGAGAGGCGTTTGTCCAACCTGCTCTTAAAAATCACCAATGATGGAGATTCCACAACCTCCCTAGGCAATTTATTCTAGTGCTGCTTAACCACTCTGACAGTTAGGAATTTTTTCCTAATGTCCAACCTAAACTGCCCTTGCTGCAATTTAAGCCCATTGCTTCTTGTCCAATTCTCAGAGATTAAGAACAACATTTTTTCTCCCTCCTCCTTGTAACAACCTTTTATGTACTTGAAAACTATTATCAAGTCCCCTCTCAGTCTTCTCTTCTCCAGACTAAACAAACCCAATTTTTTCAATCTTTCCTCACAGGCCATGTTTTCTAGACCATTAATCATTTTTGTTGCTCTTCTTTGTACTTCCTCCAATTTGTCCACATCTTTCCTGAAATGTGGTGCCCAGAACTGGACACAATACAGCTGAGGCCTAATCAGTGCGGAGTAGAGTGGAAGAATTACTTCTCATGTCTTGCTTACAGCACCCCTGCTAATACATCCCAGAATAATGTTTGCTTTTTTGCAACAGCATTACACTGTTGACTCAACACTTGGTTTTTGTTTGCATCAACTGCCAAACTCATACTTTAATGATTTGAAATAATTATCCAAGATAATGGTCTGCACATGTATCTTGGGGCCCAATTCTCCAAATCCTTACTCATACTGAAGTTCTTATTCATGCAAGTAGTTGTGGTGATTCCTCTGGAACTTCTCAACTGAGTAAGGAGTTTGTAGGATCATGTCCCTTCACAGTACTGTGTGTGCTCAGAATAAATATGGCATTGAAATATTCTGGTTTACAAAGTCAGAAGAACAAATAAAATTTTATACAGAAATATTAGAGTGATACTGAGATAGCAACTAGCTTTGTCTGAAGATTGAGTTTAGAAAATTGGAAGGTTGGGTATAGAATAGGTATTAGCTTAGACATTAGTAGCATTTATGTTGCTTTAATGAAATACCTTTCTCATTTTATCTTTTTTCTTTTCTAAGTTTCTGAAGCCAAAAAATAGGACAGGCTTTGAGGATGTCTTGTAATGGTTGTAGAAATTAATATGGAAGCATTCTGAATAGCAACTTGAGCTTCTGCTCGTTTAAGCAGACTTCCTAATATCCCTGTAAGGTCCAGTTTTCAACAAATTTTTAGGTTGACCTCTATTTGCATGCATGCAACTTTGCACACTGTCACTTGCTCGCAAAAAACAGAAGTAACATTAGTAGAACCCATTTGTGCTCATATGAAAATGGGTTTTGGGTGAAAATTTTATTATTTGCATGAATCAGTGATAATGGGGAAAATAAAATAATAATTGTACACCCCAAAGATTGCAAAGTGCATGTTTTGCCTGGACTAGTGGTACTTGTCCTGGCATTCCCAGGGACTTACGTGGCCTGAAGCAAGTCACTTCACCTCTGTAAGCACCAGTTCCCCATCTATAAAATTGAAATAATTCTCCCTAAGGATTGTTGAGAAGCAAGTTAGTAAAGTGTGTGAGGTGATTAGATACTATTGTGATGGGAACCATAAGGACTCAGACGGAAATGGTAATCCTAAAATCAGCTAGGTTTCATCCCTGTCTTCCAGAGAGAAGAAAAGGACAGTTGGGGCCATATAGTTCCTCTTCCATTAAGAACTGATTTTCCACCCTGAGTTTTAGTGAACACCAAAATCATTGGTGATGTCAGCAGAGCTCCTGGAATGAAGTTCATTTCTTAATTTGCATAATATAGTATAGGTCCTACATAAACAGTTTTTTTTTCCAATAACAAATTGTCACTATGAAGAAGCAATTTTAGGATCTATAGGACATTTCCTACTAGGCTATCAAAATTTGAATTTAATTTCAAACAGAGGGATCAAAAGACTTGTGTTGCTTTAAATGTATTGCTAAAATCTTCTGACTTCACTTCTGTCTCGGTTTAGTTTAAAGAAAACTCAAGATGTTCTTTTTCCCCCCCTACTTCTTCACTTGACTTTTATTTAAAGAAGAAGAAGTATTTTTATTATCCAAAGGCAACAATTTGACAGCCTAACTTCAATTTTAAAAATACTATGAGTCACCACCCTGCATGTTTCCCTGTTTAGAGTCTGCAGATACAGTCTGCGGATTGGTAGCTGGCTTATCTCTCATTCAAAGATAAGCACCAGGATAAGAATCACCTTAATCAAATAAAGTACAAGGGCTATTTCTATAGGAAAATTGCTTTCTTCTTCGTCATAGTCACTTTAATCACAAGACACCTTGTTTTCCCATAAAGATTGATATTGAACATCATATAGTATTCTGGCAAGGAACCGAGATAACCTTTAATTGACCATCTGGTAAATGTAGATAGCATTTGTTAAAACACTTCTTTCAATAATTGTCCCATCAAAGCAACCATATTGGAAATACTTATGCCTTATATCCAAGCCTTCATATACTATGTGACATTTTAGATGTTAAATTATTCACACAGATCCCAGGGTATCCTACGTAGCTGTAGTAAAATATACAGCAAAGTGGGAATTATGCAGCAAAATAGAATAATTTAAGAACCTTAAATTTCACTTAAATAGTATTAAAAATGCACCGCAAAGAGTAAATATAGATAATGCATATGTATTTATTTTGTAGTAAAGGAGTCACATTCTGGTTGAACTCCAGTGGAAGTGGAGTCTTTTGGGCCTACATGGTGAGCCAGGGAGCAGGAACGTGAGAAGCAGAAGAGGCTAAAATGTCATGGGAAAGAAAGGTAGACAGTGACTGATTCTCATTGAATGAATCCCATTGAATTTCTTCCATATGGGGTTGCCATAAAGGCAAAATGACAGGAGGACAAGTTGAGAACATAGAAGATGGCAGGAAAGTGGGGAATGATGTAGTGTAAACAGATTTATTCTGTATCTTTGGAAAAAGGAAACTATACTGCAATATTTGAATTATAAACAGAGTCCCAATTACAAGAGAGTATACATTTAGGAAGATCTTGTATATCTGTCACATATTTTTCTGATAGTTTAAACAAATTATTGTTGGTCACTAAACATTTGTGTGTGTGTGGGGTGTGTGAACGTGCATATACTAAATAAAGAGAGAATGAATTTCACATTGTGTTTTTATTAGTCCATTGCACCATTTTTTAAATGTATCATTTTGAGACTTTGAGTTATATGTTCTCATGTATCAATATAAGCAGCAAGAACAGCAGCAGCAGTACTAGTAAGAGAAGCAAAAGTTGCATCATGGATCCCCAAAGAGGTAACTTCTGATTACTAAATTAAAGGTTAAAGATAGGGGGAAACAATTTCACAACCCTACATAGATGTCACTTTGAATACACATGACAAATGGCAGTGCACATTTCAGTTTTGCCCCTCTCTCAGACTAGAGGAACTTCTACAAAGTCTTGATTTATTTCTCCCATAATCCACCTAGACTGCTATCCTGTGGCTGATTGTAATAACCAGTACCACATGCTTTAGGGGTAGATGAGCCTCATAATGGATAACTATTAAATATTTTTTCCATACGTCTAATAATTTTTGTCCCCCATCTTTGGCTGCCTCCTATTTCTGCTATATCTTTTTTGAGCTGGGGTGACCAGAACTGAAAAAATTCAATGTGAAGGGCATACACTCAATTTACATAATGGCATTGTTATATTTTTCAGCTTTCTTTTGTATCCCATGCTTAATACAATCTAACATCTTGTTTGCTTTTTTGACACCACCTGCATGGAGCAGAGGTTTTAATTGAGCTGTCATCAATGACAACCAGGTCTTTTCTTAAATAGCTACAGTTATTTAGGAATCCAGCAAAGTATTCAAATTATTCCTTCCTTAACAAGCATTTATCACTAAGGAATTTCAATGTTCAATGAAATTCAAAAGAGATGCTAACAAAACTTCCCAAGTAAGGTATTTAACTCACAAAACTTAAAATAATTTGACAAAGATGCTTTTACAAAAAACTGATTTTCTCCCTTTAAATCTTGGTGGGTTAATTCAGAATTCCTAGGGTCTAAAACATTGGGAAGGGCACAAGTATAATGTGTGCAGGCTCCTGAAATGCTATACAAGTTCCCTTCTGTCTCATTGTTCTGCTAGCAAGTGCTAGTGCACTTGAATTATGATCTACAGTGACTATGCTATTTCAGACCAGACACATTCTAGCTATCTTGAGCGATTTCATATGCATGAAAGGGAAGTTGGTAGAACTATATGAAAGACTCTCTGACATAATATATCAAGTAAAGTATTTGGTGAATGTTGAAAGGGTCCTGCAAACTTTGACAAAAGGCACTGATTAATGAATATTGTCATATGGTCTATAGGAAATCACTTAATTGACAATGAAGAGACAATAGTTAAGTTTAGATGTATTTTTTCTGGTTGTCTTTACCATCCAGTCGTAGGCTTAGTAACAAACAGTGGTGGACATCACACATCATTCAAGAGCACCATCAGACAAAGCCATAGCAACAAACTGTTTCCAGCGCTTGTTGGCTTGACAGTAATAAGAAAAAGATGTGTGGGCTTCACTGGCCAAAGAAACCATATGTTCATATTGCTGTAGCATTTCTTTGTCTTACGACTCCTTGGTGGGTTTATTACAATCTCTTATGAAGTCATAGATCAGAAGGGACCATTATGATCATTTAGTCTGACCTCCTGCACAATGCAGGCCATACAATCTCACCCATCCACTTCTGTAACAAACCCCTAACCTATGTAATAATTGGAGATATACCTATCTCCTAGAACTGGAAGGGACCTTGAAAGGTCATTGAGTCCAGCCCCCTGCCTTCAGTAGCAGGACCAAGTGCTGATTTTTGCCCCAGCTCCCTAAGTGGCACCCTCAAGAATTGAACTCACAACCCTGGGTTTAGCAGGCCAATGCTCAAACCACTGAGCTATTCCTCCCAATGACCCTATGGCTCAATCCTGCAAATTCTTATTACCAGACACAGTCCTTTATTACAGTGAGTAGTCCCAATGAAGTCAATAGAACTTCTCAGAGTAGTAAACTCTGTGGGCAGTAGTGTTTGTGGGATTGGGTCCTGAGACTGCAAGCTTTTCAGGGCAGGGACTTTTGTTTATTAAGTGCAATGCACATTTATGGTGCTAAAAATACAGATAAATACACTTATCTGAGTGTTTACTATTTAAGGGCAAGATTGTTGCTTCCAATCTGTACTCCCAGGCCACTACAGGGGAAAAAGCAACCTCCATGAAGCCTAGACCTTCTGCCCAGGAAGGTGGGCAGGGAGTGTGTGGGAAGGATTGGGGAAAACTAACCCTGAGTGTTTTGTAAATTAACTCTGCAAACTACAGCATGAAATAGTAAAACATATAATGATGCTATCTCAATATCTGTGTGTTTTTCTGTAGACCTTCCTTGAAGCACTGGTAGAAATAAACAAGACAGGTTTTGATTTGTAGATGTGATAGAATTTGTAAATTCAAATGCCCAGGAGGTGGCACTGTTGTTTGTACAGCATGTAAAATTACTACCGCATATACTCATTCATAAGCCAAATATTTTTGATAAAAAATTGATGCGTCAAAGAGCGAGGGGCGGTTTATAAATGGGTCTACACCAAAATGTGATGATTTTAAACTCTGTGGCAGGGGTCGGCAATCTATGGCATGCATGCCGATTTACTGTGGCATGCTGCTGCCAGCCTGGTGTCCCCGCTGCCAGCCCCGCTCACCCCGCTGCTGGCCTGGATGGATGGAACCCAGGGCCAGCAGCAGGCTGAGTGGGGCTGGCAGCCAAGACCCAGGCTGAGCGGGGCCAGCAGCCGAGACCCCAGACCAGCTGCAGGCTGAGCTGCTCAGCCTGCTGCCGGCCTGGGGTCCCAGCCGCTGGTCCGCTCAGCCTGCTGCCAGTCTGGGGTTCCATCCGCCAGCCCCTGTAAATGTAAAATGTATTACTGGCACATGAAAACCTTAAATTACCAGGAATAAATGAAGACTTGGCTCACAACTTCTGAAAGGTTGCCGATCTCTGCTCTATGGAATCATTGAATTGAATATCTAATCCATTGTTGTTTTGTTTACCTGGAGCGTCTACAGGCATGGAGTCCCTCAGCTCCTTGTGGCCATGATTCGCCGTTCCCAGCCAATGGGAGCTGTGGGAAGTGGTGCCTGCAGATGCTCCAAGTAAACAAAATGTCCCAACCCACCAGTGGCTTACTCTGACAGGCCGGGAGCCAAAGTTTTCCAACCCCTGAAATACAGGGTCGGCTTATGAAAGGGTCATACAGTTTTTGCTATTTTTTACCTATCCATTTTAGGGGGTCAGCTTGTAAACGAATGGGCTAATGAACGAGTATATACGGTATATTATCTTCCTTTAGTTTGCAACCATGTTGCTGGATTAAGTGGTACTGTTTTCTTTTTCAGCTAAAATTAAGGTTAGTGTGTGAAAATGTCAATTTTAATTATGACTAAATGGTTATAGTAAAGAAAAATAAAAAAATCCTGGATTATAGTACATAAACAATTTTCAAATTTATTGCAAATTACCTCCATCCTTAAGAGATGCTTTAAACTATGAGTATTACATCTTCCCTCCCCTGAGAGAATTCATTTTGGAGCAGTCATTCTATTCTACTATATATAGGTTTCTTACCAGATCCATCAATATACACTCCAAGCACCATACAAAAAAGAATAAAAAATCAGGATGAATCATCACTGGTGGTATTCTTACTCCCCGTCTTCCCCATCACTCCCCACATTGGTGCTAGCTTTGGATTACGATCGCTGTGCGGTTGTTCATCAGTTACAAAACCTGAGTCCATCCTGCTATCCTATTTGATTTCCACTATTCAAAATGCTTTCCCTTTAAAATAAAACAAAACAGAAATTGGATATAACTGGAATAAACTTGCTGACTCATGATATCTTCAGCTTGATTTGAAAGCTTTTAAAAAGTGACTTTATTTTTGTTGTTTGCAGTTGTAGCCGTATTGGTCCCAGGATCTGAGGTGAGATGGGTGGGTAATATCTTCTATTGGATCAACTTCTGCTGGTGAAAGAGACAAGCTTTCAAGCTCCACAGGGCTTTTCTTCAGGTCTGGAAAAGGTAATCAGAGTGTTATTTCTGTTATTTAAAAATAAAAGGTGTGATCCAGTGCTGCACCTCTAAGACGCACAGAACTCACAGCCCAGGGGAGTTGGGGCTAAGCTATCTTTAAGCCAACTTTGTGACCTTCTGATCCTGGGCTGCTCTGGGGCGGAAGCAGCCCCTAAACACTTCTTAAAGGTTGTCTAAGTTATGGCGGTCTCCCCACTGGCCAGTGGGTAGAAGTGCTTTCCAGAATCTTCACAACCCTACTCCAGTACACCCCTCCCACTCCCAGTCCATCCCTTACACCAGGACTTATGAGGGGGCTGTCTCGCTCCATGCCTGCACTGGGCGAATATTCCCCCAGTTCTACAGCTGGGTCTTCTTGAGCCTCTTCACACTATTCCAGCCCTTTTATTTGGGGAGAAGGGGATAGAGAAGGACTGGGAGAATCATCCTTGGAATTTAAAACATTTTGTCTTGAGCTCTACATTCTCTTTCAGCTATTGGCCAGACATGACCTGCAGTTGCTGTACATACAAGCATTTTGGAATATGTCTGCACTGGAGCTGAAAGGTATAATTTTGAGGTTGAGTAGATATACTCACTCTAGCTCTAATCAAACTATCCACTAAATTTAGAAATGGTGTGGGCAGCAGGAGGGACTAGCCGCCCTGAGTACAATCCTGTCTGAAGCTCTAGGTATGCACTTGGGGCGGCTACTTTGTCCAGCTGCTTGGGCTCCGACAGCAACACTTCTATTTTTAGTGTGCTAGCTTGATCAAAGGTGCCATGGGTAAATATACTCGAGCTGGAATTTATACCTTCCAGAGCAGACGTAATATTACTGAACTCAGGTTTAGAACCCGAAACCTCATACTTTGTAAGTAGTATCTTATCCAGGTGAACTAAAAATAAGTTTGCCTTATACTGTGCCATTAGATGCTGTGTTAAGTAAAGTGGATTGAACATTTTCTGTTAAATACTTTTCAGTGGAAAATGGCTTTTTGCTGAAACAAAAATTTCCCTGGGAATGTTAGCTTTCAATTATTTTTTCAAGTTTTTATTAAAACAAACAACCCCCTTCCATCCCATCCCCCTGCTTACATATCTCAAAATCTGTGTTTTTCAGCAACCTAAAACTGTGGTTAAAATTGAACATTTTGTGGGTTTAGTTTTTTGTTTCACAAGACCCTAAAACATTTTGATAGATATGAAAGCAAAACTATGCTTTCATCTACATTTCCTGTGGTGCCCCCCCCCAAAAGTTTCCCAACTAACTCTAGCGTAAACTTTTCATTTGGAAGTTACTCTTTGTATCTTTCCAATATATAGGATCTTCATTATTTAAAGACTAAGAAATCAACTGACATTGAATGTTTCTTTCTTAGGGTCCTTTTTGGAGAAAAAAGCAAGAACTCAAAGCTGTTTCAACTTTTCAAGTCATCTCTGTACTTTCACTATCACAGCTGTACTTTCAGAGTTCAGAAATCAATAACAAAGTTAGATGAGATTAGTATATTATAATTTAAAAAAACCCATTCAAGTAGCCAAAACTAATTAGTGCAAACTTTAAAAAACAAACAAACAAATTATTAACGAAGGGTCTGGATTTAGAATAAATCTCTCTGCTCTTCCCCAGAAGCAAGATAGAAAATTTCATTCACTTTACTGTGTTAGGATTATCAGGAGTACATTGCTGCTGCACCATCAACCAGCACTGCAATAACTCTCAGTGCAACGGTCAGCAATTATTGCCAGCATCCAACTATGAAAAGCTCAGCAGACAGAACTGCTTACTTCACTAGTTATTTTCTTTGCACATGATTTGTTAGTTCAGTGCTGTAAAGCAATTTTACTCTTGCACAAAAAGATTGTGTGTTGTATCCAATGTACATGGGAATCCCAGCCATAATAACAAACTCATCATCACATCCCAAAATAAAACAGTGATCAGAATCGGGTGGAAAAGTAAGCCTTACTTCCTGACAGGCACAAAACATGTATAGATTCCTAGGCACACAAATGGTCTGACTACTATCTGTTTTTTTTTTTTTTTTAAAAGATCAGAAATTCAAAATTCTTCAGGAACTAAATATGCATTTTCATCAAATCTCTAGTGCCTTAACAAATTCTGTTTTTAAATATGTTTACAAAGTTATGCCCCAATCAAGTGATTGATTTCAATAGTACACTTGTATACTTAAAATTAATCACATGTGTTTTTTCAGGTTTAAGGTCTTAGACCAACTCTTTACGATTAGTAATTACTGTCTATTGTATAATCCGAATATAAGGTGAAATTTACTTTTCAAATCTGCTTGATAGATTACAGTTTGCTACTTAATTTGTTTTGCCTAAATGTCTGGGATCTGCACTTTATTTAGCCTTTAGAAAATATTTAAGACTGTTTTAGAAAGTGTATTTGTGAGAAGGTTTGCTCATGGAAGCGAGGGATTCATGACACTAGGTAGCACCCAAGTAAGCTACTCCACATATCTTTCCCTATAGATCTTAGTTCTACCCCACAATACTCCTTGTAACTCCAGTCTTGGGCCTCACTGAGCAGAGAGGCTAATGTATAGTAATTTCACTTTGCACTTTATATAGACCTTTTCATTCAAGAATGTCAAAGCTTTAAAGAGATTAGGTTTACAACACCCCTGTGAGGCAGAGTAGTATCATCCCTCATTTATTGTTGGGGAAACTGAAGCACTGAGACACCAAATTACTTGCTGAAGGTCAAACAGGAAGTTCATATTAGAGCTAAGATTAGAATCTCGACCACCCGAGTCAAGTGTTATCCTGAAGAGAGCATGCTTCTCTATCTGTGACTGGCAACAAGGGTTGTCATTCATGTAAAATTTTGTGGTAGATTTGTGATGTGACAAAATGATTCACAGGTCCCTTATAGATAATGTCAAGACTATTATCACCCCCAAAAGACTATTTTAAAATAATGACAAACATTTGGTTTAACCAACAGAAGCCAGGAGATTCAAAGTTTAAATCCATTGAGTGGGATTTTCAAAAGTTCCTAAGTGATTTAGGAGCTCAAGTCCCATTAAAAAAGAAATTAGTACTGGCGCAAAGGGACTTGAGCTCTTAAATTACTTTCACACTTTTTGAAAATCTCACCTGCTGTGACTTGGTAGCTGAAATGTTCATCTATAAAAGGGGACCTTAAATCAGTGGTTGATCTTACACACTATGGATGTAGTTAATCAGAAAATATTTGCAGTTTTTTGCGGGAAAGTCTTGGATCTTGGCTCTGTGGTGGGTTAATTAATTTCACAGATGGGCAAGCTGGCTGACTAGAAGCTGCCATTTTGCTTTCCAGATTCACAGATATAGATTGGTTTAATCTAGAGGAGGAAGAGAGCTCATGTTAATAAGCTCTTTGCTTGAGGTAGCTAGGTATTCACTGTGACATATAGTCATGCACCAAATACTGTAGCTCAAAGCAAAAGTAACTTCTCTGTGTGATCACAGATACAGCTCAATAGCCTTTCTTCTAATCTAAAGGAACCACATTTTTAAAATCTGGCAATCTTATAAATGTTTACATCTAGCACCAAAAGTGACCAAAATTATCATAATTTGATAGCTGTTCAGCAGCATGGGTTAAACGAGATGGTTCTTTGTTCCAGTTCTTAATGGAGCTATCTTCATACCATTATAGCAATTTGGTTTGTAGTCTCAGCAGAGGTGATTTTTAGATCAGGATTCAGACACATTAGTGGGGAAGCTTGCATTTTCCTTGTATTTGCTTTATGGGAAAAAATAGTTGCCCATCTGGCACCTTTCACCAGCACTTTTAACAACACCTTCCTCTCCCAAAACATACGCCACTTTGAAATCTTTGGCCTGAGAGTGTTACAAAAGAGATGTAATCTTTTCTATTCACTTGTGTACAATAACAATGTTTTTTAAAGTTTTGAGCTTTTGGAGTTTGTTATAGTTAAAACTGGACAAATAATGTGTTTTGAATTATGAAATGAATTTGCTTCAAACTGGTTTGTTTCTCCGACATTTCAATGATCAAAAATGTTCCCAGAACCAAAATTCAAGGCTGCACATGACAGTATTAGAGGAACTGGAATTTTAGAAATTCAGAAACTCAGATATTCATGCTGGAAATGCTCATGGACTCATCTAAGTCAGAGAAGAGGAAAAACATCCTGTGATTTATCTGACCAATCACAACTAAAAATAGCTTGAATTCTGAATATATTAAACAATAGAAATACAACATCAAAAAAAATTATTTAATAAAGCTGAGTAATGAATTTAAAGGAATTGTGATCTGCTTGCTGTTATGCCATGGGCACAAAGATGCTAAATCAATACCTTGGAATAAACTATTCCTTATGAATTATTTACTTAGCTCCAGTTACAACATATAGTGGTGCCCAGAGCTTCCAGAATTTAAATTCCTCACAAAGTAGCCTGCCATTCTGATCTAGCATTCCTCTGAATTGGTCCAGAAGCATGGGTTTGTTAGACCAATGCAGTTGTCTGCAGATCCCAGAGAATCATTGCTTTGAAGGTATGATATCCCTGTTTTCTAGTTCTTGCCATGTATTTTGAAGGCTTCAGAGGAGCTCCACAGAAGGGTTTGTGAAACGCCTGAAGCAGCATTTCTTTAATTCACTGTGGGATTCTAATGGAGCGTTTGACAGCCTCAGAATTTTTGCAACTCTGAGAGCTCCTTGCTTCCTGTTTCAGTTGGAGCTCCTCCAGTATGTCTACTACCTTTGCGGCAATTAGGAACTACAATTGGAAAGGATTCAACAAACTGCAGATTGTGACTGGGTTCTGTGCCAAACAAGCCAAGTTCTGTTGAAGCTTTGACAGCTGTGCCTTGTCACGGAGGAAATCCTCCAAAGAAAATGACAGATTATCTCAATAATATGTTACTGTCAAATGTCTAGTTTTATTTTTATCTCAGTTTAAACAGGATGGACATTATTTCCTCAATTCCACCAAACAACTGCCTTGAAGAAGTTTATTTTTCTTTACAAAACTATTATGATGCCTGATTTTGCATTTCTTTTTTTCAGACAAAAAACTCCCAAATAGGAGATTTGTCTGAGTAAGGAATGCAGGATCAGGCCCATTTTGAAGAGAAGTTTTATAGGAGTATGCTTCAATGAGTACCAGTCACATTTCAATGTCAGCTTTAGTTTATATTCATAAGAACATAAGAACAGCCGTACCGGGTCAGACCAAAGGTCCATCTAGCCCAGTATCTGTCTACCGACAGTGGCCAATGCCAGATGCCCCAGAGGGAGTGAACCTAACAGGCAATGATCAAGTGATCTCTCTCCTGCCATCCATCTCCATCCTCTGACGAACAGAGGCTAGGGACACCATTCTTTCCATAAATGGCTATTAGCCAGGATGGGTCTTAGCCACCATGAATTTATCCAGTTCCCTTTTAAACATTGTTATAGTCCTAGCCTTCACAACCTCCTCAGGTAAGGAGTTCCACAAGTTGACTGTGCGCTGCGTGAAGAAGAACTTCCTTTTATTTGTTTTAAACCTGCTGCCTATTAATTTCATTTGGTGACCCCTAGTTCTTGTATTATGGGAATAAGTAAATAACTTTTCCTTATCCACTTTCTCAACATCACTCATGATTTTATATAAATCTACCAAATCCCCCCTTAGTCTTCTCTTTTCCAAGCTGAAGAGTCCTAGCCTCTTTAATCTTTCCTCGTATGGGACCCTCTCCAAACCCCTAATCATTTTAGTTGCCCTTTTCTGAACCTTTTCTAGTGCTAGAATATCTTTTTTGAGGTGAGGAGACCACATCTGTACACAGTATTCGAGATGCGGGCGTACCATGGATTTATATAAGGGCAATAATATATTCTTAGTCTTATTCTCTATCCCCTTTTTAATGATTCCTAACATCCTGTTTGCTTTTTTGACCGCCTCTGCACACTGCGTGGACATCTTTAGAGAACTATCCACGATGACTCCAAGATCTTTTTCCTGACTCGTTGTAGCTAAATTAGCCCCCATAATATTGTATGTATAGTTGGGGTTATTTTTTCCAATGTGCATTACTTTACATTTATCCACATTAAATTTCATTTGCCATTTTGTTGCCCATTCACTCCAATGCTGTATGGGAGCTATATGTTTTGATAACTGTCTGAGACTGTGGGTCTTTGGAGCTAGCACTGTGGTCAAGTTAAGTAGCATTCACCTCTGTAAAATGTCCCAGGTACTTTTTGCTTAACCAGGTAGTGTCATGAGCTATAGGCCAAGGTTAGCTGGAGTGATTTTTCAAGAGCCTTAGAAATTAGGTCAATATGGATAATCAAATTTAATTTATGTTATCTCCCTGATGCCCTGCAGGGTCCTGGAGGAGATATTGCTCACCACAGGCACCACCCAGTGGTCAGGAAGGGCTTGGCGGGTCCTCTTCTCTCCAGGAGCTCCTGTTGACAGCCGCTCTGGTCCTGCAGAGATTCAGCCCTTCTATAATTCAGACCGCTGGCCAGGTCACGTGTTTTAAGTCTGCCTCTCTAGAGGCATAAAAAGAGTCCAACAACGGGGTAACCCTCTGGGTTAATTGTGGGTCTTTCCAGGATCAAGGTCTCAGGGTCTTACTCTTCAGGGCCTTCTCTCTCCCCCTGTATCAGTGGTCTGCTTCTGTCTTGGGTACCCCTTAGGGATTGGGAGGGGAACCCAGGCCCACCCTCTCCCCTGGGTCCAGGATCAAGTGTAAGAAGTTACATTCTGCCCCACCAAAGTACTATATTGCTGCCTCCTTGGATCACTTCCTACCAATCCCCTCTTTCCCAATTGGTAAAGTAAAGACATCAAATAACAGGAAATCAAAGGTAAAGTCTCAGACCTCCTACAAATCCCAATTCTTTTCCCTTTGGGTTTGGCCACACTGCTGGAAGGCATCAGGCACTCAGACT
Source organism: Mauremys mutica (assembly GCF_020497125.1). Lineage (NCBI taxonomy): Eukaryota > Metazoa > Chordata > Testudines > Geoemydidae > Mauremys > Mauremys mutica. The sequence continues at coordinate 67,741,582 of NC_059076.1, forward strand.
TTAGGTCAGCTAACCTTCATTGACTGCTGCCTCACTGACTTGGTCTGCTCCCCTTTTGAGCTCCTCCTCCAAGCCATGCATTTTTTGCAGGTGGGACTGCCTCGGCCCAGAGCAGCCGCCTAACCCGTCCCTTACTAGTGTGAGGTTTGTGTACTCTGTCACAAGGTGACATACATTTAGCTACATCCTTAATAGCAGATCTTTGGTGATTCCTAGCAGAAAGTTTGCTGTAATTGTAACTAGCATTAATATGCATTTATAGCTAGGTAATGCTACAACTGAGATGCATCATCACTGTAAAATTGTCATGTTGTCTGTGTATTAGCATTACTCCTTGTGATCTAAGCAATTAGCCTATTTTTTGGGTCTTGTGGGTTGTTTTGATTGGGAGGAGAAATTGATGATGGAGTTGGGTATTTCTGTTGCAACCCTATTTACGTTCAAAGAATATACACAAAGGCCTGTTCCCCTGAACATAGTAGGAATCAAGTAGCAGGAGACAGTTTCTTTGATTACAGTTCCAACTTCCAAGCCTTTTATTCAGCCAGCACTTTACCCAAAACCTGTCTCTTAGCTTTTGTCAGGGTCACACTGGGGTTTCTTTGGACGCCTTGGCTTCCTTGCTGCCTTCACTGGTGTTTTTGCTGTGTCTCTCCCACATACACAGACATGCTACTGACCACTGCAGCTGAAGTCAAGGGAAAATGTAAAAACCTACAATCAAATCAGTCCCCTTCCCCTGTGTTTGTTATGAGACTCTTGGGAAACCCTTTGTTCCAAAATGGAATTATGAGGTAATATAGTTGCCCAATTCCTGGCTTAACAGTAATAATTACATTTAGCTCTTCTATAGCTTTGTTTTTGTATTTTTTAATGTAATAAATATGCAAAAAAAACCCCAACCCAAACAAACATAAAAGCTGTTACAAGAACATCGAGGTTGTAAAGAATATTAAGGTTATAAAAGTTAAGCACAGAAAATGCCAGAATTAAGGTTGTCCATACAACCTTAATTCAGCCCCCTTGTATGTATGGATTATAATAGTCTTAATTGCACATACAATTTTTTGCCAAAGGACTCCTGTCTCATTTAGTATATGCAATAGGTGTTGCTCCTTAAATGGGTAGCTATTCAATATGCCTTTTTATCCTCCTCATTAAATGTGTGGCCCCATTCAATATTTACTACATATCATCCAGACCTTGCAAGGAGTTCAGCATTTTTAATTTTCTTATGGGCTTTTCTATGTGTTTCCATGCTAGTATATTACTGCTTTACAAATATTAATTAATTGGTCTTCCAACAGCCTGCGGAGATGAGGTGAAGGTATTCTCCCATTTTACACATGGCAACTGAGGCATGAGATTAAGGCCAAAATTGCCAAAAGTGTCAGCTCATCTTGGTGCTCAATTGAGATGCTGTAGGGCCTACTTTTTCAGAATACTCGGCATTGTATACCACTTTATATATTCTGACACATCCATCATCATTAACATCAATAAAAAAGATTCTGTGGGTTCAAATTAGGTCTTCCTCTGCTACAATAACCACTGTCCTCAGATTATTTCTGTTACACTGTCTTGTATCCCCACTGTTCTAATGTAGTTGTGCAGTTGTAACTAATTGCTTTCAGTGGGGTTGCATAGGTGTTACTGTAAGGGGGCAGAAGTTGGCCCTGCAGTTTGAATGTAGGCCTTGATAGCAAAGCACTTAAGCACACAACTTTAAGCATGTGCATAAGTTCATCCTAATGTAGCAAAGCACTCCTGCTCCTTGAACTACTAAAAAAAAAAAGTAGGTCAAATACAAACAGTTTTTCATTTGGTATTTAAAAAAGGAAATGGTATTTTAAAGTATGGGAAACAAATTGTCTGTTGTACATGAACAGGAATCCACAAATGTCACCAATAACTCATCATAAGGAATGAGTCCATTGTGATCACAGTAGGACCAACTGGACCGAGGACTGGGTATATCAATCAGGTGTCTTAACCATGTATTAAATTATTATACGAATAATAACTGTTCAGCTGACAGACAGAAAAGTGGTGTAGTCAATGGAAGTTTCTTGTACAATACATTTGCATTAAAGATTAAAATTACTCTGAGTACATCTCTTAGAAAACACTATTGCGATGAAAGATTTATTAAGACTGAAGGAAGTGAATGCATGTGTCTCATAAATTGATGCACCAGAACTGGAGCTGTTGCATTAATGAAAGTGAGATTATCATAAAGATAAATCATACAGCCATACATTTCAAAGTAGATATTGGGAACAAATGCATATTGTCTAATATTTCTTTTGTCTCCCACTCTCAGCCTCGTGATATTACATTATATTTTAAAATTTGAAACATTGGTAGATTTTGATATTGGCTCATACAAGAAGCAGTTTTCAAAGGTAGAAACTGTGAAATGATTTTAATTGCCATTATTAGAAAACTATCATGATTCTCTTGAAGACATCAGTGGAAAAAAATACAACCAACATAAATATTTGTCACCAAAACTGATGTGTGAAGTATTATGTCTGAGCCCTCTTTGACAGAGAATGTTTTCACATGAAAACTTTATTCTTAAAAATATGATTTTCTTCATAGTTAAAGTGGTCATGATATGGTTAATTTTTCAATTCACTTCTCAGTGGTCTCTCTTTTTAAATTTTTTAAGGGTTGACTTTTCCATAAAGCTGAATTAATAGTTTTTTAGAGACACCCAAAATGCCACCTTAAAATATTGTCGAGTGTATAAATTATAGAATTATCTGACAGCAGTGTGACAGAAACATGCACAGGGTGATTGTAGACAATCATGGTGGTATTTAGGGAGAGAACATTAGTATCTGGATAGTTAAGGCTGCAATCAAGTCCTGCTATAAATCCTCTGTGCTTTAAAAAGTCGCAGATTTAATTTTAAAAGTCACCCCATAAAATTCTATAGTAGGGACACAATTTTGAATTCAATTCTGTAGGTTCTTAGAAAAAAATCCATAGAACTCTATTATATTTCTACACAACCCTACTGGTCTCATCACTATTAAATTCTATAGGCTTTTCTGTCAGGGCTAAACTTCTCTCTCTTAAGCATCCCCCTTCTGCAGGTTTTGCCATGGAGAGGGTGTTCTGAGGGAGGAAATCTCTATCAGGATCACTTCACAGAGATTTCCCCACATTGGTCCACTGATAAGATGGTGTTTCTCTTTTTGAGGAAAAGGCTGTGAAGCACACTCCAAACTTTAAAGACCCAAGGGAAGGCCAGGGCCATCTGTGCTGGCTCCCTGGCAGCACGGGCCTATTGAATCAGCACTAGTAGGGATTCCACCTGGCTATCATTATTCCTGGACTTCTGAAGGGGTGCTCTGCAGATAACAATGTAACCCTGGTTGTATTATTTTTCCAGGTATTTTTCCAAGGAGCTGGAGAGGAGATTGTGATTCCCCTTCCTCAACCCTCATACCCAGCCCCACCCCATCTCCCCAGCAGGGACATGGAGCTGTGGAGTGCCTGTCAGGGAGTCTATAGGAGGGGTCGGGTAAGTGGTGCATAGTTGGCTGGGTCATCTGCCATGTGGAGTGAGTAAGATTCATGTTTAGAGAATCTAGTACATGGATCTCAGGAGGACAATTTTGGCCAAAGCTATTGCAAATGAATAGAATGCAAATGAAAAGAATCTGAGGCCACCGAATACTGTGATTTGCTTTTCTATTTTTAAAATAAAGCCAAACTGATTTATATGAAATTAAAAAACAAAAGAACCCAGCACATTTAAGCTGAGATATGTTAAGCTGTAAATGAAAATGACACGCCTTTCAGAAACAGGTTTATGATAGAATTTGTCACTGGACCCACAAAAAAAGTGCTCTTGTATGCTGCTTTAATTTAGGAAGTCACTAGTTTCTTTCATTTTTTTGTTCTTTTCTTGTCATACAAGTGGTACCTAGTGAAAAATTAAGACATCATTAATGGGAACATATTTAGCTAAATGTAGTTCAGTTGAAATACACTGTTTTATTGAACCCCAAACCATTTGTGGAGCTGTGTCGATTTTCAACCAAGTGTTCGATGGGAAGGTTTCTGAGGTCCAGGTCTCTCTGTTCACATCTGACCAGAGAGATACACCCAAACTGAAAACCTGACTTTTCAACCTGACAGTGCATGTTTTGACACAGTTCTATTTTACAAAAATATTCAAAGGTTTAGTTTTCATTTCAATGCAGAACGAAAACAAATGCTGAAACCTTGAAAATAGTTCCAAAATGGAATTATCCTCCAGCCAGCTATAGATATCACTTTAACATGTGACAGGATTATGCAATCTGACATTCTTATTGACCCAGTATATAATAAGTGGGTCATTGTTTTCTTTTCCTCCCAGCTGAGATATCAGCAACAGTTGGTAAGGGGTGACTGATTCAGCTTAAGTCTTCTGCTATTCTAATAATTATCTGTGGGGTAGCTGCTTTGTTGTTTTCTTTTCTCTTTTACATGAGACACCCATCCACTCAGGGTATGTTATTCTGTGTATGAACTGAAGTAACTACTTGGTCTTGGCTTTTCTTTCCTCTCTAGCATTTCCAAGGATACCAAATGCAAATAGCAAGTTGTAACAAATTTTGTTACTGATAGAGACGGCTCAAGACTAGGTCAATAGAAAATCCCTTTGAATTTCAGGGTGAATATAGGTATGTTAGCATTAAAATGCTTTGACCAGAACCAGCTTCTATGATTTTTTTTCCAAGTCCAATCTAAAATTTGAAAGAGCCTCCATTCAATGTTCAGTTAAGGTGTGGCTAAAAGGAACGGCTGTTCTTGCAAGCTTTCAGACCAAGATGTTAGAAATCTTATGAGTTAAACTCACAAGATTTTAGCACCATTAGGGCTAGGGTTCTAATTTAGCCTCAAACCCAAAATGTAAAGTCTAGCCTAAATCAAATCTTGATCCCAACATTATCTTTTCAGCCCATCACTGGGTATTGCATATTAAACTAACTGTACTACTAATGAATTAACATTGTAGTAATTTTTGTCAACCATCATTTTATTCTTTTTCACTCTCTTTCTTTACTAGTATTGAGAGAAATAAATAATACATACCATAATTTGTTTAACATTTAGTAACATTCCAAAATTATTTGTACTATATTGGATCTGTGCTATGTCTGATAACTGGTGGCCAGACACTGGTGCAGACATAACCAATTAGCAGTCTTCCATCTGGTGACCATCTTTGCTATGTATGCATCCTGCACTGTACTACAGCTGAGACATAAATGGGTCCCTCCTGGCTTGTGGAAAGAAATGGCTTTATCAGATAAGGCCAAAAAGGAGTCTTCCATTGGCTATGAAAGCAGAAGCTCTGTGAAGATTGTCTCAGCTGGAGGATGAGCTTTAATTTGAACATTGTTGAACTGATTAGAGATGTTCACTCAAAACTCTTGCTCTTTGTTAATTTCTTAACTAAAGTCCTGTGCCTTTGGCTATCCTACAGCTTCACTGCAGTGAGGATGCCTATGATGGGCCTTTCCAATGTTACAGATAATTTGGAAAAAATAGTGAACAGCAATATTTGGTTTTCCATCACGGAATATTCTTGTTGTGGTTTCCTGATAGGTTCATTGAATTTACTACAGGCAAGAAGCGATGCAGAAGAAGGCCTTTGATGATTTGACAGGAGATCCTGACAAACACAAAAAATCCTTATATTCCCCTTTAATGTTTACATTATGTTTATATTTTAAAATCTGTATATTTTTAACATTTTAATATGAGGGAATAAGAGAGGTTAATATGAGATACTTTTCTCTCATCGTTATAATGGCGGAAGCTGATGTACATAAAAATGTGGATGTACAAAAATCAGCTGAAGAGTTTAAGAGACTGGCTTAAAGGTTGCAATGTTTTATACCCATAATGACCTGAAAATCAAACAAAAGAAATCAGTAGAGAGACAACATATTAAAGATTTCCCCCACACTATACTTTTCGTTATACATTGGCATGTGATAGCAGAGCTCTAGGATTCTGACCAGTGCAGATATGCTGTCAGAATAATATGTTTGAAATTCCCATTAGCCACTTTATCTTACTCCCTGAATCAGAAACATGTAACGTTTCATGCGCTACAAAAAGATGTATGTTAAATTGAGGTTTTGACATGTTTAGTTTTTTTTGCATTGCATATGGTTTCTATTTTGTTATCTTTTATAATTAAGGTAAGATTTTGTCATGGTTATTTTTAGTAAAAATCACAGACAGGTTAGGAGCAATAAACAAAAATTCATGGGAGCTGTGACGTGTCCGTGATCTGCCAAAATAATGATGAGGGAGAGAGGCGGGGTGGGGGTGGAGGTGGAGAGGGAGGATAGCCCAGCCCCACTGCCACAGCTGGGCACAGCCCTGGCTCCAGAACCTGCCACGGCAGGATTGGGAGTGGTGCACAGCCCCAGCAAAGCTGCAGGGTGGAAGCACACAGCCCTGGCTGAAGCTACAGGGGTCAGGTGGACGCACAGCCCTGGCTGAAGTCACAGGTCAGGGGCACACGGTTCCAATACTGGCCCCAGCTGAAGCCGTGGGGAGGGAGAGTGCACAGCTCCTGCTGCAGCTGCAAGGGGGGTGCAGAATCCTGGCTTCGGCCAAACTCATGGGTCTGGGATGCACAGCCCCGGCTCTGCCCTGACACTGACAGTTGAAGCTGAAGTCATGGAGGTCCAGTAAAGTCACAGAATCTGTGACTTCTGTGACCAACATGACTAATTCGTATTCTTACTTATAATATATATAGAATAAGTGTGGATAGAATCTTAAGGTATCTGCATAAATCTGTAGCATTCCCATTGTTCAGCAAAGCTGGGATTTTCAAAGTTATGGGCCCAGTTTCAATGGAAGCTGACCACCCTACTCCCTTAGGCTCCTCTGAAATTCCCAGTTTGGTTTTGATACCTTTTCTCAGTAAAGTATTTTACTCAACAAATAGACAGGGTCAAGTCAACGGGACTCCTCAAGGCGTAAAACGGTGCTGAGCATAAGGATGTTGGAGTCTGATTCTGCATAATGTGAACAGAGTGAGAAATAGTTAAAATGCTCCACCCACCTTTCATTCTCAACTCAAACAAGTAAATGTAAATCTAGATTTCAGGAAAGATTTGGATTTCTCTGAATTATGTCACAGTATCCAGATCATTTTTATTAATATATTTCTGTATTTTGGCAATGAAGTCAGATGAGTTAAGATTTGCTTGTAAAATAGATCTGGATAGAATGATGATAATACCGCCATTGTGCAAATAACACAGTGATGATGACATAATATACCTTAAAAATGATGTGTTGTTTTCACAAATCAAAAGACAGGCAATAGTTTATCTGCAGATTTTAGTACCTTCCACCAGGGTATAAATTATCCTGTTTTACAGAATGCAAGTGGTGATGATTCCATTGATGACAACACCTTAGGGAAAGAACACATAGAGAAAATTAAATTATGAGAACTCCAATCTGTCTACATTTTGTAATGTTGATATAGTGGAAAATATTCTAAACAGAGCACAGTAATGAGCTGGCATAAACATTAGTAGTATGTATAAATAAATGTCAGGAGTAAGCTTGCTTCTAAATTTACCTTAAGAACTAGGTTAGGATTGATGACCCTAAGGCCTATAAATACAGAATATCTGACAAAGGCCCAGCAAAGAAGAAATTTATCAGAACACAAGCAGTAGAAGAGCACACATAAAATTCAACGCAGGTCTTTGTTGAATAATATTTTCTGCTGAGTAGAGATAAGACTGATTGGTGCAACCAATGTATCTGTTCCCTCTGGCAACAGGGGGATGATGGCAGTTGTAGGAAGGGTACAGTTGGGGAGCTTCTGAGGAAAATGAGAAAAGATGAGTAAAGAAACTCTGGGGAAGGGAAAGAGCAGATGCTGCATAAGGTAAATCAGTAACTGCTGTTACTATATCACATCACCTATGATTAACTCATTGACTTGACTACCATAATCAGAGACTGAAGATGTCTTTATTCAAGCAAGAGTTTCATTTTTTTATCCTAATAGAATACATCAGGAAGTTAGAGGTTACAGTTACTTGCTGGTTTCAGAGTTGCTGCAACCCATAAAATAACTCCTGAACATGAATTTCCCCTCTCTTTACTTCTACCTGAGAAGCTTCAGTGTGGTGACATTTATGAAATGATTATGCAGTGTAAAACAGTAAGGAATCCTTTTAGCCATTAAATGTGAGAGATTGGTGCACTGCGATTTTCTGATTGAGTGATGACAAGGAATGTTAGGAAGACAGATTTGAAAACAGCCTGGTAAACAAAAAGGTATCTCTTATTACTAGTCATTGTTCCATTATGCCAAATGTTTCTTATCTATAAACTCAAGTTTTCTATTATTTTAAACGTTTTGATAAATTTAACCAAATATATTTTCCTGTGATAGTTATTGTATTAAGCAGAGAATAAGATATGCTTTTAAATTGCAGTTTTGTCAGTAAACCAAGATGAGCGTAAAGATGCATGTTTTTAATCCATAATTTCATTTTCAAAGACCTTAAAGAGGTCTGTGAAATAAATGCTCAGGCCTCTTCTGCAATGTGACTTATATTTTAGGTGAGGTTAGAAACAAAAAGATCATATAGTGAGGCCAGTTATTCTCTGTAAGGTGAATTAGCATATGGAGATCTGGTATTTCTGAAGGATGACTGGTTTTGAGGCTGTGGAATCAAAATTTTGTTTGACCATCTTTATATTTATTTACTGGAGTTGTTTTTTCCAGTATTATATTACTCTATTAGGTTTGCAGTCAACCTCCTGGAGGAAATTATAAAGCTGTATTTGTTTGAAGTTGCACATGCTGGGTAAAATTGAACTCCATTTTAAATCCAGAGTAACCTCATTTCCATCACTGGTAGTCTATGGAGCATTGGTGGGTCGCATGGTGCTGGCTTTCCAACTTATTTCTACCTGCTAAATTGCATTAATAGGCAACTTAAATATAAATAATTTCCTAAAAGTTTTCCATCTTATCAATTGATGTAGTTGCCACAGACTGTCATGTGATTTCCATGGATGAGGAAGTTGGTCTGCAGAATTGAGAACGAGAGGGGAGATGGTTCATGAAACATCCTATTAAGGATGTAGTCAGTGGAAAAGCTAGGATGATAAAGTATAGATAGTCCATGCGAGCCACTGAGTTATATGGGAAGTTTCAACCTCACCAGGTGAGCAATATTGTCCTGGGATGACCTGGGTTTTGTGAACTACAATAAAAGATGGCCCAAAAAAGAAAGATTAAAACCAAGAGAATAACAAAGATTATTAAAAGCATCATTCAAACTTAAAAGGAATTCTTGCAAAAATCATAATGTCCTGTTCCACACATGGTTTTCAATTGAAATATTGGAGTATTAGTGTACTCCAGATATCTTTTAATTTGCTCTAAAGAAATAAAATGTTCTTCTGTAACCTAAGAAATGTATTTGGCCTATAGCCACCGGTAGACTAACTGAATAAAAATGCAAATCCTGTCGTACCCTGCATACTGTCCTAATTTCACTGCTGGATATTGCCAAGAAGAAACCAACATTATTTGAAAGAATCTCTGATAGATATCTGGATTTCTGTGAATGTGTGTATCTAATTCTGTTAATATAATTACTTGCTATGTCTGATTTTTAGTATTATTATTGTGCTTTCTTGTATATGGGCCAGGTTCTATTGTCTTTCCAGGGCTGAGAAAGGTGCAAGGGGTCTTTGGGCCAGATGAACTGCTTTGTTTTGTGTAATTTCATGAGTTTTTGAGTAATAAACCGTGCCCTGAGGAAACTGGTACTGATTCCTTCCTGGGCTGGTGAGGGAGCCCACCAGCTTATATGTGGTGCAGAACGCATGCAGGTGCCACAGCCCAAAAGATAGAAATAAACCAAAAAAGTGCAATTGAAAAGTCCGGGAGAGCAACAGTAACAACAACTACCATTGCAATAACAGCAACAGCAGTTCCAGCAGACACAACAGCAAAGCCAGCAGCAATTTCTGCTCCGGGATGGTGTGATGTGGGATGTACCCCACACAGGCAGTGAAAGAATTAACAGGAGCCTGAGTGAACTAGGCCACTGGGTGGGACCTGGAGGAGTGTTAGGCATAACTGGTGATCAAACACAGCTGGGGGCTGTGCTGGGCCTTCATAAAGGAAGGAGAACAGTATTGGAAAGAGTGCCAGTGAGGAGACCCAGGTGAGAGATAGCTGAGACTTCTGGTTGTTGAGCCCCTAAGGTTCACATTTACCAGCTTTTCTCTGCAACAAGGAGGGCTAGAAATAAGTTTAAAATGAAAGTTGAGAATCTCATGTAATTACATAATTCCAGAAGCTGAGGCTTTAAGAAAACATCAAATATTGTGAGATTCACAATAACACAATGAGAACTGGCTATACTGAGTATATATGGGAGTCATAACACCTCCCACTCTTGGTGTGCAAGGGTGGGACTTTGGGAAAGCTTTCAGAATGGGGAAAAGAGGAATTTACAAATTATAGCAGAACCAGGCTTGGAGATGGGCTCTGTGATTCCTGCTCTTGGAGAGCTGGGTTGGTAAGGGTATGTCTCAAAAGGCCTCTCCCAAAGAGAGAGAGTGAGATCCCTTGAAATAACCAGGAGCATTAGGGCTTGTCCTGCCTGGGGGTCTTATGGGAGGTGTAACATTCATAACATGAATGGGGCTTTGTTCATTGCTCCTCTCTCCTCCCCTGGTGTTTGGGCTTCTCATTCCACTTCCTTTAGCAGCTGCTGGAATTTGAGATTGTTGGTCCCATCAGATTGTCAGCAAATAATATTTTGAATATCATACACCAAAACATTTAACTTCAGTTTGTACTTATACTTCAGTTTTGTTAGGCACTTGTTAGACTAATAAGGGCACCAAAGGGATAGTATTATTGACGTTTTAATTATTTTTATATAGCACAGCAGGGCATGTGTTCATCGGACAATATATGCTCACCTACCAATAACATTTCTTAAAGGGATGCTGTCAAGTTAAAAACAAACACCGAAATCACTTTTTTCTGTTCTTTTCTTTATCTATTTTTGCCACAGACGGGGCGGCTCTAGGCATTTTGCCGCCCCAAGCACGGCAGGCAGGCTGCCTTCGGCGGCTTGACTGAGGAGGGTCCGCTGGTCCCGCGGCTTCGGCGGACCTCCCGCAGGCGTGCCTGCAGGAGGTCCACCGAAGCCGCGGGATCAGCAGACCCTCCGCAGGCAAGCCACTGAAGGCAGCCTGCCTGCCGCCTTTGCGGCGCCGGCAGAGCGCCCCCTGCGGCTTGCCGCCCCAAGCACGCGCTTGGCGTGCTGGGGCCTGGAGCCGCCCCTGGCCACAGATAACACCTAAGATTCTTGAACTGAAAGAAAAAATTCCAATTTGTTCTAGTTTGACTGTGCTATTGATGGCACAAAATAGTTTCATAGCCAGTGGATCTTTCATACAGTAACAGGAGAGAGAAACTGTTTAAAAAAATGTGATTATAAAATCAGAAAAATTCACAGGGGCAGGCATATAACCTGAAACTATTTCTTGAATCTTTTTTAAAAATTAGTTTAATTATTTCAAGTTGGCAGTGTCCCTTTAAATGGGTTGCTGAGAGTATGTTGGCTGATGAATGCATACCCTGTAGTGTGTTACTGAGCATATAAAATGGTTTATTGAACAAAATAAACAATTCTCTGCAGTCTCTGGCTGACAATTCTATGTTTCTCTGCAGTGTCATAGCTGACAGCTATGTCCATAGCCTTTGCCTGTGAGGGCTGCTTGTGCTAGTACAGTAACTTTCTTTGTGTTTCATCTAATTTAACCCCTACGTTCCTATCCCACAAAGCATCCTCTGGAAATTGTCTAAAGTAGCAATAGCAGCAAAGAGTCCTGTGGCACCTTATAGACTAACAGACGTTTTGGAGCATGAGCTATCGTGGATGAATACCTGCCATCTTTTTTAGTTCTGCTAAAAGCTGTACTACTAACTCACTGTATTTTTGTATCTTATGAAATTTGAGCAACTAAAAGTGACTATGGGTATAGATGCTTTTTACTAATGTACATATTTTTATAATTTTTGTTGGCTGGAATAGTCTGGAATATTCTGAAATAATAGGCAGCAGGTTTAAAACAAATAAAAGGAAGTTCTTCTTCACGCAGTGCACAGTCAACTTGTGGAACTCCTTACCTGAGGAGGTTGTGAAGGCTACGACTATAACAATGTTTAAAAGGGAACTGGATAAATTCATGGTGGCTAAGTCCATAAATGGCTATTAGCCAGGATGGGTAAGAATGGTGTCCCTAGCCTCTGTTCGTCAGAGGATGGAGATGGATGGCAGGAGAGAGATCACTTGATCATTGCCTGTTAGGTTCACTCCCTCTGGGGCACCTGGCATTGGCCACTGTCGGTAGACAGATACTGGGCTAGATGAACCTTTGGTCTGAGCCGGTATGGCCATTCTTATGTTCTTATGTTCTGAAATACTTTATTTTTCAATCAGACTATGTTTTCCCCCCTCAGAGTCTTACACTATGTTTTCTTGTCATTTGGGTGAAAAAAAAATGGATTCGCTGTTCCCAAATCCAGTTCTTTGGTATAAGCTGTTATCTTTTATGCTATCATTTTCACTTCCTGGTATCACAAGTATCAAACTCATATCTCACTGGCTTTTTTTCCCTTTACTTTTCTGCTGCACGGTAGAAAAATCAGCCATAATGTGCTTTTGGATTATTCCTTTTCAAAGAACTGGAACTCAGGCAATTCCTGACTAGTAAACACACACTAGCTGTGCACATTTACTTCTGTGCAGTCAGCTTGCTGAATTTCCAAGTGAACAGGAAGCAGTCTCAGCACTACACATTCTCAGCCTTCCTTGAAGTTTTAATCCTTTTTAAAAAATGTATCATCATCATGATAGATTGGTGTGCTCTATTGCTATTCCATCCCTGTCATCAATTTTTGTGGTTTTGCCTTATGCCAAAAGGCAGAGGGAGGCAGAGTAGAGAGAGTTCAATAGTTATAGCTTTGTTCAGTATGGCCATTGTATTTTTAAAATTTAGAAAAATCTTGTCTCTCAGTGTAGTATCTATCGTAGGACAGTACACTGCATTGTTAGATTCTTTCCAGCATCCTTAGTCAGTACTAAATTACTTGAAAATAACAGGAGTTGAATTTATGGTAGAATAAGATTTAAAAGCATTTGGAATTTGAACAAAATAAATAGATAAAAATAGACTGATCAAACACAAATGAGTGTTATAAAGTTATAATTTCTGAATACTTGTACGGAAAATTCATGTTAATAATGATAAAAAGTTAAACATAATTAACAATTGGGGCTCAATCTTGCAAAGTGCTGAGCAGCTACCGAAAGCGCTGAGTACATTCAACTTCTCCCAAATTCACAAGATATTCAGTATCTCCAGGAGTCACTCAGCACCTTGAAAGTTCATGCCCTTATAATGTTTATTTTTTAATCTGTAGATCTCAAACGCTTACCAAAAGGGGGAAATTTTATTATCTCAATTTTACAGAGGAGCATTCATGACGATTAAATTTTCCTGTTCCGGGATGTAATCTCTGCAAGAGACTTCTGAAAAGGTCATTGAAGAAAAACTAAAACCAAATGCATATTCTGAAGACGAGCCTCATGTGGAATTTGAGACCAAGTGATATGTTTTCTGTCTTATCTTTGGAGTGGCTGTGTAATAATTTCTTTGGTAAGTATTAAATCTAATAAGAGAAAAGTGCCAGTAGGCTACTAGTCAGCTGTTCTATTTATTTTCTCAAATTATATTAGGAAAAGAAAAGGCTTCCTTCTACAGATATTAAGAAACCGGGAAAGAGACATTATGTTTTCTGCATTGTGTGCTTTTCTACTTTTGAGATATTCAGTGTTCTTAATTTACATTCCACAGTCCCCCACCCTCCAAAGTACCTTTTTATGTCAGGGTACAAGTCTGCTTCTGTAATAAAACTATCAATTTATAACTGTTATGAACTGCTAAAGCCTGGATCAATATAATTTTTCTGAACCCACATCTCAATAGACTTATTAAAATAAACAACCTGATTTTAAAAAAAAATCTTTAAATTCAGTAGTAAGATGCCTCAGTCTAGTGCTATATTTTGAGGATTTGAAGGCTCCTCTGAAGGACTTAAATGGACTCAAGCATGCCTAAGGCAACATTTATGGCTTTCAATCAAAAAATTCAGCATGGGGAATGAGACCATTTTCATTTACGCTAGTCTGTAGGAGAAAAATTAATCATTTGAGTGCCACACAGTTCTGGCATCAGATCATTTAGCGCCAGGTTAGGCCACCACTGATTTCACTGGGGTTACTCACAGAGACAGGTAGTCCTCTACTCATGAGAGTAATGGTGGCAGAGTCAGGCCTTCTATGGAGAAGAGTATGATGATGAATGACTTGATGTTCTCATTGCATCATTCACTGTATGGAGAATAATGTCTAAAAATGTTTATAAAGATATTGATTCTCCTGTTTGAGCTGCAGGCTCTTAAATATTATTGAGTTGATTCTCAATACATTTAGTATTTTTGTTTTGCAGACTTAAAGGCACAGTCCGCATCTTATTTCTGATGGTCACTGAAAGAAATTCTATCTTTACTATTAGAATGTCGGCGAGGAGCATTTGAAACCAGTAGCCTGGCATGGACAAAGGCCTCATATGTGAATCCTAGATTGTGCTCCAGCTGTTAGAGCTTCCTTGAATTCTAGAATAGCTCCCACATCTCTTTTAGTATTAGTTGGTGCCAATAATGTAGCTGGAGAAATGTTGACTAATGCAAACTTTATGGATCAGTCAACAGGACAAGTAGCACCCCAGAGATTCAGTGATGTGTGCAAACTGTGCTATTTCATGGCCTATAAATTGCAAGCAGGTATCTAGATTGAAGTAATCTTGTGTGTGTTTACTTGGAAACACTAAGGGTGCAGTGAGAGACTGTCACAGAAATGAAAGGGGTTTCCAGTGACATAGAAAGTGTGGAAGGAGGCATCTGGGGTTTTTATGATCAATCCTTCACAGTTATTGGAGTTATATGCCCACCAACCAAACCAAATACTGTTTTTCCTGGCTTGGGGTTTCCGAGTGTGTGCTGTCTTCGGTTTGTCTATCCTTTAGAATGAAAGCTCATTGCGGTAGGGGTGGTGTTTATTGTTGTGCATTGTACACAGCACTGAGAACACTGTTGGTGCTAAAGAAATAAATAACCCACTTTATTAATTCTGAGACAAAAAGCTGTGCTAAGATGGAGTTGAAGTTAAGAGTAAATATCATTCAGTTAGGGTAAAATATAGTACAGATATTTTGAAATTGTCTAATGAATGAGCATTATGAACTGAGGGAACTGAGATTTAAGATTAAATGCAAAAGAAATCAAAACATGTTAGGGTATGGAAATGAACATTTAGAGAACCTCAGACAGCCTTAGCTCTGCCATACAGTGATACCATGCAATAACCACATGATTTTGATTCATGCATTTTAGCATTTGTATTCACAGATTAGATTACATTGACTATTAAAGGCAGATTGGATTTCGTCCCCCCATACTTTCCGTGTGGAATTTTCTTTTTCTTTTTTTTTTTAATTAATTAAGAATTTTGTATAGAAATGTTAAACAAGAAATCCAAGGAGAATGCTACCATGTAATATTTCTAATTATCTGCAGATAAGAAATATCTCTGGAATATTTTTAATATTGTTATTGTCAGATTAACTGGAATGCTGCGACTGCTTTATGCCATTCTATAGTGGTGCAAAGCAGCCAGAATGTACTGCCCAGTCACGCTGGATTTGTTCTTTCTTTGCATCATCCGAACATACAAAGCAGTCAGAGCATATACTCTAGCTTCTCCTTCCCTCTTATATTCCTTCCTACATTCCCCTGCACACATATACACCCCTAGTTTCCACCCCTCCAGTTGAGTCGATCTGGTGCAAATAATAGTTTTTGAAAATAAATATTTGTTTAATTATATTTTTTGTCATTTGTCCTAACTGAAAGATTATCTGTCAATAGAGACTGAAGCATAACATTTTCTCAGTATGAGAAACTCATGAATTGCCTTCTTACAAAATTCCATCATCTCATATTATTCTCAATGGGAGTCTAGTCAAACTGCTCTCAGGAAAGAAGATAGCACACTATGTTGCCAGGATGCAGAGAGGAAAGGGAAAATGAAAGGACTGGCTATTTTTGCCAAGTGCAGCCTGTGGCCTCAGCCTCTCTGAGTAAAAATAGATGGCAGCCATCTTGAAACAGGCAATTTTTTGTGGGATTCTCCGAAGTAGAATCAGGGCCGGCTCCAGACCCCAGCGCGCCAAGCAGGCGCGTGGGGCGGCATTGTCCTGGCAGGGCGGCATTTGGCTCCGGCGGACCTTCCGCAGTCATGCCTGCGGGAGGTCCACCGGAGCCCCGGGACGAGCGGACTTGCCGCAGGCACGACTGCAGAGGGTCCCCTCTTCCCGCGGCTCCGCTTGAGCTCCCGCCGGCATGGATGCGGCGGGTGCGCTGGTCCCGCGGCTCGGACGGAGCTCCCACAGGCATGCCTGCGGATGCTCCACCGGAGTACTTCTGCCCCGGCCACGGGACCGGGGAAGGGCGGCGCAGCGCGCCGCCCTGCTTGGGGCGGCGGAATTTCTAGAGCCGCCCCTGAGTAGAATATTATTAATCAACTGCTGCTGAAGAAGAAACTTTCAGTTTGGAATACTCACAGAAAAAGATCATTAATATAAAAAAAATGTTTCGTCATAGCATGGTAGAAGTGAATTGCGGGGCCATTATTTTTAGTTACTGTGTTCAGTAGCACAAATGAGGTTTGAACCTCATTGTTTTAGCACTGTACAAACATATTAAGAGACAATCTTTGAATAAGAATGGTGTGCAAGTACATTAGGCTTGTGTTGGAAGGGTTTTCTGAAAATCTCTGACTATATGTCTTTTTACCTGTCTTATCTGATAATGTCCTAGAGTTAATGAATGAACTATTTCTATGAATGCATGTAATTAGCCAATGTTTGTAGAATAAAATTTTGCCATATAGAACAGAAGGTAACCAAACTGTATTTTGTGCTCCCCTACTTACTGTCTGAGTGGCAAGTGGGAAGTTCTGATCTGGAACTGAACATTCCTGAAGTTCCAGTGGTGGTAGATTCTGTCTTCTTTTTAAGGTTCTTTCTATGTTAGACTTTCTAGAATAAACATACTGTGTGTTATATATGAAACAAGTTACCTAGTCAAAGTCTTTGTATGAACAGTTTTGTTTTTTCTTAAAGGAAAAAGTACAAAGCCTTTGACACAAGAATCTTTGATACCGATGCTTAATAGATTGTGCTGAATGAGACAGAAATAATGAGACTACTTCTGAAATTGAGGCATTAGAAAGGAACCACAGCTTCTGTGGGGTTTTCTGTGTGCATTATTTATATAGTGCTTTTGGTGATGAGCTTTTAAAAAGTCATCTTCAATTCTGTTTCTCCCAGCTGAACTTTTCTAGGGGCTGCAAACTAAGGGTCAGAATTACCCAGGAAAAAGATCTATACAGTAGGATGATAAGAACATCAAGGAGCCAGTCTGGCTTTTGATCACTTACTACAACACTTTTTATTATTTTGTTTTTCTTGGTATAATTTTGGCATTTCACATTTCATTTCAATTTTTTCAACTTGTCTTCTCCTTGGATTTAAGGTTTGTGCAATATATAGGTGTGTTGTTAAGTCTTTTGATATATAATTGGACTAAGCCGAAACCAAAATTTAATTATGCTGCTTTGGAATACAGCACAAACTGAAAGTCAAATCATATAAGTTTGGACATTGATCTCAGTTAAACTATTACAAGTTGGAGTCTGTGGAGTTATTTACATTGATCTAAATCTGGAGTGAGACCAGTATCTGGTCCTCTTTAGTCCCCTCCCTTGAGAGTCACACTACTTGTTTTCTGTACTGAACAGCTGGCCCTGATTTTGTTCTTAACAACATATATTTTCATTATAAACTGCTAGATATTTGTATTACTCTTTCTGAGCAGTTTACATATTCCATTGTATATCATGCTGTACAATGACATGGCCTAGCAGATATTTAAAATTTTTCTGAGCTACTATAAAATAACAGCAAATGATTCAAGGATTAAGGAATTTATCTCTCAGAGAGATCAATAAAGGTTTTAATTACTATTGCTATTTTTTCCATATTAAAAAAAAATAGAACTGCAAGTCTTTACAAAGCATCTTGTGTGTGAAGAGTTTTTCAATTTTTAATATGATCTGACCGTTATTGTAGTGGGGCAGCAGCGCCGCTATAGTTAAGGTTGTGCCATGACTTCTGTTTAAAGTCTGAGTATTTTAAGTCCTCTAAAATTGACTTCCTTAGTCCAATGCTTTTGAAATTTGGTGTGCCTCAGCCAGGTGCTGGTTAGGATTAGGAATCCAAATTTCAGGTCATTTGAGCATGGGGTTGTGGAGATATAAGCCCTGAAAAAAAAAATTTTCAAAAAATTTCTAGCTGGGTTTTTTGTGCAGAGCTAGAGATCTAACTACTGATGTGATGTGGGTCAAAATGGTCTCAATCTGCTGAGTTTTACCAAAGGTAGTGCATGGCATCCACTAAATCTTTAGGGAACTCAAACTGATGATGGTTTTAAGACTATGTAATTTTTTTATAATGCACATGTGCCAATACAGAAAATTGGCTAGAGGGTTTCCATTCCTGCCTTTCTATAGGCTTAAAGCTACACTCTTATAAGTGTTCCAAAATCCAAATGGTTAATTGGATTGCTTTGAATCTTGGTGTGCCTCATGGAGTGGTTAGCCATATGACCCCAAATTTGGATCATAGAGGGTTTTCCAAGTTAAAATGACACCTCCACACAAAACAATTTTCCTCTGCTGCCTTATATCATTAAATTGAGAGGTATTAATGACTGGATGAATCCCAGATCTCATTGAGATTGACTACTGTGAACGAATCTTTCAATTAAGGGAATTAAGAATAAATCACAAGTTTCCAACTAAGAAAAAGGAATTTTGGACTGAGGCTGGATGTTTTTACAATTTGTAAGTCATGGGTGGCAATAACAGTTTTGGGGGAATGTAATCTAAGTATTTGTGGGAAGAAAAAATTAGATATGTGAATACTTTCGGGGAGACTTAAACTTAGAATTTTCTGTGCTTTGTGGATGCACCAGTGCCAAATATAGAGGCAAAACAACCTCTCTATTCCTACTTGAGCATCCGCTGTTTATGCATCCAAAGATCACATTAGCCTTTTTTGGCCACGGTGTCACACTGGGAGCTCATAGTCAGCTGATTTTTCACCATGACCTCCAAATCTTTTTCGATCACAATTTTCCAGGATAGAGTCTCCCATCCTGTTAGTATGGCCTAGGTTCTTTGTTCCTACATATATACATTTACATTTAGCCATATTAAAATACATATTGTTTGTTTGCACACAGATTTACCAAGTGATTCAGATTGTTCTGTGTCAGTGACCTATCCTCTTAATTACATACCATTCCCTCAATTTTTGTGTTATCTGCAAATATTATCAGTAATATTTGCAGATAATACAAAATGAAGGTTTGGCAGAGTAAAGGTATGTATATTAACTGGGTATAATGGGGCCCTGCTGAAAGAGGGCAGAGTTAAGATTGCATAGGCAACCTTAACTGTGCATTTCCTGGTTTTGAGACATTTGAGTTTTGCTCAACTCAGTGTTTTGCAAGGGGATGACATACCACCAACCTTCTCTCTGAGTTAATGTTTTTTGTCATTGAATTTATTTATGTGTGTCCTTGGGCAACTGTGATTGGGTGCTCACCTCACGCTAGCCCTGAAGGGGTTAAAGGGATGTGGATAGGGCCAATTAGCCTATTGGGTGGCAGCTGGTCTAGAGTCTGGCTTGACTGAAAATGACTAATGGCAGCTAAAGCGCAGCGGGGGGAGAAGCTGGCTAAGATATAAAGCCAGGAAGTTTGCAGCAGAAAAGGGGTGCAGTGTGAAAGCCAGTAGTCACTCTCTGACCTTGCAGAAGAAGGAGGAGGAAACTCAGGGAAAGAGAGAAGCCCTGGGATCCTGGCTCCGAGGGAAGGCTTTACCCAGAATGGTGGAGGAGAAAGCCTGTGGGAGGCAGAACAGGAAGCAGCTCAGGGAAGGAGCAGTGAGGTTAGAGATTGTGCAGATTTTAGTTGCTGATTGTTGGGTCCATGGGCTGGAATCCAAAGTAGTGGGTAGGCCCGGGTTCTCTTACCAGCCA
Organism: Mauremys mutica; assembly: GCF_020497125.1. Classification (NCBI taxonomy): domain Eukaryota; kingdom Metazoa; phylum Chordata; order Testudines; family Geoemydidae; genus Mauremys; species Mauremys mutica. The sequence continues at coordinate 67,761,904 of NC_059076.1, forward strand.
CTGGGAAGTGGCACAGGATTGTAGGAGATGCCAACCGGACAGCTGGTCCAGAGGGATTTTGGTAACCCTGGAAGGGGACTATATAGTGACTTAGTTGGAGGGCTGAGTCCTGAAGAGAGAGAGCACCCCATGATACAGAGAGATAGGCAGACTATGGGGTGAGCGAATGGTGTAAGGTGGCAACAGACCAGAGGAGCGCTTGCTTCCCCGATGTAGCCATGAGGGAGCAGCCCAGTGGTGAGCAGAGAATCCCAAGACAGCAAGTAATTTAGTTTCTGTGTTTTAGTTCTCTACCTGTACAATGAGGATAATAGTACTTCCCTACCTCACAGAGGTGTTGTAAGGGTAAATGCATTAAAGATTGTGAAGTGTTAAGGTAATGGAGGCTATATAAGTTACCATCTAAGATAGATACATCTAAAAAGTGCATAATAATACATACTTTCCTACCTTAACAGAGTGTTGCAGATTAATGTTTTGTAAAGTGTTTGAAGACGTACAACACTATATAAAGGCTACTTTCTATTACATTATTCTTTTTGTATGGGTAAGAGACAGCGAATTAGGATTTTTTCCCATAATGTGAAACATGAAATAAATAAAGGTTTCTGGCACTGTGATTTTGCTCTGTGATTAAAGAAGTGCCAAACAGTTCAGCAGTTCTAGGTGAGCATGTTTCACACTGCTGTTCAGCTCATTTCTATGTGAAATATTCTGGAAACTGAGTGTGGAAGCAGCATTAGGTTGTCAGAACCACATTAATAGAATAAAATCAGTTGTTTGAAGTTAATTACTTGGGAAGTGCTTTCCAAAGCAAAACTGCTAAAGAAGGTAATTTTTTCCACTGACCCATTAAAATATGAGAGTTCTATATTCATTAATGTATAAGTGATTAATGCTCCATTTCATTTTCATATGACATAAAGAACATGAAACAATTGTAATTGCAGATGATACAAAATTCCTCAAGACAGTTAAGTCCAAAGCAGAGTTACAAAGGGAACTCACTAAACTGGGTGACAGGGCAAGAAAATGGCAGATGAAATTCAATGTTGATAAATGCAAAGTAATGCACATTAGAAAACATAATCCCAACTACACATACAAAATGATGGGGTTTAAATTAGTTGTTACCACTCAAGAAAGCGATCTTGGAATCAGCGTGTATAGTTCTCTTAAAACATCTACTCAGTGTGCTGCAGTGGCAGTCAAAAAAGCTAACAGAAGGTTAGGGACCCTTAGGAAAGGGATAAATAATAAGACATAAAATATAATACCACTATATAATTCCATGGTATGCCCATACCTTGAATACTGGGTGCAGTTCTAGTGTAATGCAGTGGTGTGTAGACCAATTTTCACCAGAGGAAATCATTTTTAGTTGTGGTTGCAATCAGATGTCAAATTTAGTCTCTACAAGTGAAACTGTAAACTTGGTGAATTACCCAGCTGCTCTGCCTGATTCCATAGTGGTGGTGATCATTTCATTGTTGTGTCGACAAATACTCTATGTTCCAAAATTAAGCAGCACTGAATTGAAACATGGTGTCGGTTCCTCAGAATACTGCAAAGTCCAGAACCTCCTGGGCTTTTCTCATTCCTGATACTGAACTCAGACATCTCAGTCTTAGAACATATGTTTTGGCTTCTGAAGTAGGGATGTCATATGATTTTATAGGAGTATTTCTTCCCACTTGCAACATTGTGGAAATCACCACAGGGACCAAAATTGCTGCAGTGATCAGCAAGAAAAGCTATATCCCTGTCATAAGTCTCTAAATCAAGTCTGAAATAAATGTCATACAGAAAACCATAAAATGAATTTTATTTTAAATCAAAACAGAGATCAGCAGAGAGAGCCTGGGATTTGGGGATGATTAAGTATAAAATTCAGTTAGTTTTACCTCTCAATAAAATGCAAGGCAAACATTCCTATACCTGACCTATAGGTCTTTACAGCGTTCAGCATAATAAAATAGCTGATCGGATCAAGTATTGATGCCATGGATCACAGACAGTTTTTGCATAGACATGAGTCCATAGATCCTGCTTCGGTTTTTCTTTTTTTGTTTAAACTGTGGTTTAGCTTAATTTCCCCCCCTCAAATTCGAAGTGACAGCGTGGGCTGCCAGAAACAGTAAATGAAAAATATAAAGGGCTGTATTCCTTTCTCACTGTTCCTCTTTACGTTTGCTAGTGTTAATGGGAGTCTTACATGTGCAGATCAGAGTATCCTCAGAAGTCCAGGAGTATTCCAGATATTTATTTCCTGTCATGTAAAATTGCATTCATGCAAGAAATTGACAGTCAGAAGCAAATTTATGGTTTAGAATATGTAAATCCAAACTCCTAATGGATACAATTAGAAAAATAAATAGAGTATCTAATCTATGTCTATGAATATGCTGACAGTTTTAGTCCTCTCAGAGATATCTGGAATGCCTAAATGCTTCTTTCACATCCCTCCTGTATCCTTTCTCCCAATGACACCTCCCCTGATGGATCATTAGGCCAGGTATTAATCAGTCTTTCCTTTCATTCTTCCTGACTCCTCAGTGCTTTGGATTGTGTCTTCCTCCTCCTCCTATTTGTGCTGTATCTTATTGTTCACATTGCTTCTCCAAATATAAAAACATACTGGGCTGCATGTAACATTACTGTCCCTCGACCAGTTGCATAAATAACACTTGCAAGCCTTAAAACTGTAGCTGTTTTTCCCCCTGTTACATTAAGGTAACAATTGACATGAAGGGCTTTAATTAGTTTTTCAGTCACAGCTTGCACTGTGCTCAGACACTGTGGTGATGACTGCCAGCAGAAAACCACAAAATAGATTGATAGAAGCTATAGATGGGTCATGCAGAAGCATGAATCTCCAAAGGCATTCTGGTCAAATCTAGGTGAGTATATGCTGGAATGGGACCATTGCCACATGTTTCTGGGGTGCAGGATGTATGTGCTACTTCCTGTGCTGTGAAGGTCCTACTCTTTCTCTCTAATCTGTCCCATGTGGGAGTCTTGCAGTTCATGTGGTCCTTGTTCAGACTAGTGGGTTTGTGGCTGGCCCCTGCACAGACACAAAGCAGTGAGGAGACAAAATGAGGTTCCCTGCACCCCTTCTCACCAGCCTTGGGCATAGAATACTAGGTTGAAAAACCAGGATGCTTGCCCCATGAATGGAGGAAAAAGGGAAGGTCATAGTGTATGGTTATGAAGGGGTATCAGAGTGAATGGGAATATTTTGACAGATAGGGAGATGGGAGACACAAGTGCAGTCCTCCCTTTTATACTATGATTTTATATTCTCTCTCTGCATTTCTACACTTCCTCCTCTCTTTCCATCCTTCAGTCTCTTACACCTATTTTTCCTCTTGTGATGAGTTCCTGTGAGGGGAACTTGTATTTTTATCAGGTTCTTCATCATTCTTTGCCACCCTAGGCATACTGAAGGGAAAGATCTTGGCATCAGCATCACCTGGAATTTTCCCAGTTTTGGCATCTTCTTGTGAATCAGAGCAGGGAATATTGCTTTGATCTGGCATTATCTCCACTAAGCTTTGCCTGATTTGTACTCTTTGCAAAAGAGTACTCTTTGCAAAAGAGTACTACTGAAGCAGTGATCTGACTCTGCAACAAACCTGCTAAAACCAGAATGCTCCCTGAGAGCACGGTGCATGAATTGGCAGCTTTGTCCAAACTAGCTTTAATTCATCATTAGTCTTCCTATAAATCTCTTGGGGGGTATTCACCTTTCTGTGGCCTATTACTAATGCACCAACACTGACCAATTATGTAAGAATCTAAAACACAGAGATATAAAGAAGCGAAATTGGTTTGTTGAAAGATTTCTCTGATATACATGAGGATGTATGGTCCCTATCACACAATAGCTAGTGCCATCTCTAATAAGAGTGAATAATGCTGTTACTATTTCTGTCAGAGGTGTTTAGAGCTATTCTCCAGAAAGAATTTCTTCAACAGACCAAAATGTTTGTACTGTTTAAAAAAAAAAAAAAAAGAGAGATGGGGGCCATCCAATACAACGAATATGGTAAATCTGGAGAAAAGTAAACCAAAACACTGATATTTATTCAGGCATTATTTTGAAAAGTACTGTTAGTAAAGCTGAAATAGACTCAGTTATGCAATCCCTATGTGAAAGCAGCTGCCACTGAAGTTAATAGGAATTGCTGATATGCATATGTAGTAGAATCAGAATCATAGGGTTAAGAGGAAATATTAGTAGGGCTAAACATGAGTAGCTTGGATAAGACATGACTGAGAGCAGGAAAGTACATGATAGTGCCTTTCAGAGGTTGAAGGGATAAACCTGCAAGGTGCCAATGCTGCCAATACTTATACACAAGTTGCAGCCTAAGAAGAAAAAAGAATTATTTCAGGTGGTACAAAAAGGTAAAATTTAGAGATAAGCTGTAGTTTGGATTTTAGAAATTCTGATAATTTGGCAATTCCTATGTTCATAAGCTTTTGTGAAATAAAAAAAGAAATCGAGATGTATTACATGTATTATTATATCAGTTAGACATAAACCTGTTTCTCCTTTCATTCACACTTGTATAGACTGAGTAACTCCATTGACATCAATGGAATTGCACCAGTACAGCACAGGTGAGAGATCAGAATCAGGCCCAGATAGTTTGGATATATTTGAAATAAAGACTTACTTGCAGTAAGGTGACACATGCATAGGAGAAAAAGGCAAAAGGAAAATTGTAAAGTTTTGCAAAATTTGACCTCAAATGAAATTCTGTCCCTTTTCGAAAACTAATAAAAGTAGGAATAATAGAATGAAATTAAGAGAGGGAAAATTTAGTCTGAACCTCGGGGAGAAAAACTGACTGAGATATTTTAAACTGTGGAATAAGAAGTGCTCTGTGTAGTTCAAAAGCTTGTCTCTCTCATCAACAGAAGTTAGTTCAATAAAAGGTATTAACTCACCCACCTTGTCTCTCTAATTTCCTGGGAGCAACATTGCTAAAACTACACTGCAAACATGGTTTCTCAAAGGAAGTCATGAAAGCTCCATCTCTTGAGATTTTATTCTGGACTGGACTAGGCACTAGAAAATGTACCATAAGGAATAAGGCTGCATTGACGAGGGGATGGCACTGATAGTTTCAATTATTCTACAAACAACAATCTACACCTCAGCTGTCAAAATGTGTTCTTATTACTAGGAGTTAGATTGTTCTCTACAGAAAGCAGGTAAATTTCATCTCTGGTTTCACCTTTAACTCCCTCCTCCCCTCTTTTTTTTTTTTTTTGGCTGGTATTACTGCCATCATTTTTTTAAAAGGTAATTCTGATATTTTCTTTTCTCAGCCTCACTGACTCAATCCTCGGTTGCTAGCCATCAGCACCTGTGTTTTGTGCAGTGAACTGAATGACCTTTTCTACCTAGTTGGGACAAATCTATTTTTCCTGAGCTGAGACAGGCACTTTCTTCATCAAGAATGAAAGTGTCAATTTAAAACTAAGTGGGAAAACTCTGAACTCTGGCATGCTCGTTCCTGGAGGCAATCTTAATTTATGTGCCACCAAGTTGCACGGATTTATAACACTCTTTTATTCAGTACAAAAATGAGTAGTTACCATAGTTACTGCAAAATCACAAGAAACAACACAACCTCAGTTACAAAGAGCATTATGTTTAAATTAAACATTTGCCAATGAATAAAGAACATCCCCCTCCCCCCATAGAACGTTATAATCAATAGAGTGATGTGACATGCCAGTTCACTCAGGGACCAGTTCTTGTAATACAGCATGGTAAATTTAAAAGAACAGTAAACCATTCGAGGGGAAGCCATGCAGTCATTTAGCTTCTCTGGACCTATTTCAGCCACACATAAGGTGCTGAAATGGTTATACAAAGAAATACACTGTAGTAAATAATGCATTTGCCTTTTAACTCATTTCCCAACAAACTCCCCCTTTTCTTTTTTTCTTATTTTTAATGTAATTAAAATAGAGGTCAATATTTTTAGACTTGTTTTGGGTACCTAAGATCTGGCACCTAAATCCATATTCACCAAAAAGAAGTGGTCTGATTTTTCAGAGATACTGAGCATTGAAATCAATGAAACCTGCAAGTGCACAGTTCCTTTGGTAACCTAAGTGTTTCCGTTCTGTGGCTGTGTATGCCTGAGGGCAGTGCATGGCATGTGAGATATGGATTTAAGTAGTTGGGACCAAGCAGAGAGACTGCCATGGTGCTTGCAAGGTTGGGGATGGGGGGCAGAGGGGGACCATTGTGGTGGTGGAGCTCAAGAAATGGATTGGCAAGATTATTTTGGAAGGTTAATAGGAGAGGAGACACTAGTAGATCCATTGGACAGTGACAGGGAAGAGGCAGGAGGCTTTGTTGAATAAAAATGGTCAGCCTCAACAAGGAACAATTTAAGGGTCACCTAACTGCAGCGATGGCTTTAGTGTGTGTTCATAGGTTCAATTTCAGCAAGAGAAATCATGAAACCAGGGGTGCCAAACCTGAGTGGCACAGTGATCCTTACTAAAATTTGGCCTGACCGCCCCTCTGTCCTGATGGCCAAGCCTGAGTGGTGCTGCGACCCTGTGCACCAGGTGACAACTTCTGGAGTGGGGATCTGGGCCCAGCCCTGTGGGACTGCTATGTGGTGAATGTGGGGCAGGTTCACACTCTAGTGCCTCCCCTCCCCCCACCTGGCTTCCCCGCTGCACTGGGCGAGAATTAGGGTTGCAGTGCCAGGGCCAAGCATACTAATGCAGGTGGTCAGTGCTTCCCCTGACTACTGAATAGTTCTCCCATTGAATCAGGAGTCTGCCTCTGCCCAGACTAACTGATTCCCTTCTGATGGCTCAAACCCACCTGCGAGAGCTATGCATTAGGGAGTGAAAAGACTGAGAGTTTAAATAGCTAATATTTTTTCCTCCCTTTGAAATTACTTTCTTTGTGTTCATTGTAATAGAAATCAGCTCTTCGCGTACAATCCAGTTATATCTATGCTTCTGATGGGGTCATAAGAGGTCAGTCTTCTTTTGAAATACACCATTGTAAAACAGAGGCCATGACAGTACTTTAGACAAGAAATACTGAAGATAATCAATATAGCAGAGAAAAAAAGGGGTAGGGAGCACCCTTTTCCGTATCAAAATAAAAGCACCAAGGAACAATGATGGTGGTTAAGATATTTGTGTGTGTTTATTTTGGAATAATAGAAAACAGTCTATTAGTGAAAAAATAAAGTGCACTCTGAGTAGAACTGTCTTATTAACATTCTATAAAACTAGAGAAAATATCTAAACCAGAAACTGTTATAGTTTTGAAAATACAAAATTAATTTTAACATAAGTTAGAAGTTAAAACTTAATATCAATTTGGAGGGGAGGAGTTTGCAGTAAATCATAAACATAAACTATACAGTAAAACATAAGCTGGGGGGAAAAAAGAGTAACCTAGCAGCATTATTATTTCTTGTTTCTATGCAAAGATACATTATTCTAGTTGATTCATTCCTTTAAAAGGAATGGCAAAATACTCATACAAGAGGAAAAGAATTCAAGTAAAAATCAGAGGAACATTATAAAGACATGAGATTCTCTGGAAGTTTCTTTAAAGTCTAATTATTCATATTCATTCTCTAAACCCCTCTATTTTTAAAGCAATTGAGGCAATTAATATTTCCCTTATTGTGATAAAAATTATGTGCACAAAAAGCTGCACTTTTTAAACTAAATATGCATATGTCAAAAACCACGTGAATTTTTATTTAGATCAATGCCAACTATTATTAAAAGTTGGCAGAAGTGAGAGCAGAACTCAAGAGTTTCCTTCATCCCTCAGTCTATGTTAAGTCAATGAGACCATGTGATCCTTTCAGGAAGTTGGGGGAAAGAAGACAGGAGCAGCACCTCCTCTTCTTCAAAAGCTTGAACAGAAGGTTCAACAGAAGGGGACTTTGCATCTTTCACTACAAAAAAATATTAAGGCTCTTGAAATTTTGCTAAAAACTTAAATTACTGTGGTGGAGAAATCAAGTTAAACAATTAGCAAGATGTGTAGCCTAATTATAAGTATCACCAAATTAATCCAGCCTTGACTGAACCCCTTTTGGTCAAAGAGGATGCTATTGTTTGTAGAATTGGACGGATAGCTGATGGGTTAATTACTCATTATTATGTATTTCTATTATGGTAGTTCCTATGAATCACAATAAAGAAGGTAAAAGCAGCAAAGAGTCCTGTGGCACCTTATAGACTAACAGATGTATTGTAGGCTGAGCTTTCGTGGGTGAATACCCACTTCGTCAGATGCATAAATGAATAAAGAAGGTAAGCACTGTACGAGTAATGAAGAAGACATACCCTGCCCTAGGTAGTTTACGATTATTTCTGCTGATGCTATCACAATCTCAGTGTTGTGGTTTTGACACCTTGTGTCATCTACAGTAGAAGGCATGAAGATGTATAGATATCCTTCATTTCTAATTGTACATTTTAAAAATTCTTATATTTAGATATTTAACTCATCTCATGGTGAAGACTTGTGTATCTTCATTATCACGCAATTTGTTTAGGTCTCTGAAATTAGATTTATAGGCATCTTTTGGCAGAAAGATACTCCAGACTGTGGAGTCTGCATGATAGTTTTATTTATCACATGTTCATTTTGGATTTGCTCCTTTAAAAGGAAGGAAAAATAGCTCTCTTCAACATCTAGATTTTCTCTGTACATGGTAGAAACACAAATACCATCTGGTATTCCACATCTGAAAAACCGAAAGACTAATGAAACTAAGCAACTCTACAAACAATTCCATAAAGGTTACTGGAGATTCTAATGTCACAGAGGCCTCTTCAATCCTCTCTTTTCACAAAGGGTGGAATCCTGGCTGCACTGAAGTCCATGGTAAACTTCCCAGTTTCCTGAATCCCGCTGTCCTATTACATGCTACTGTGGGGTTGCCAGCTCATCACTATCTAGCCTTCAGCACCTCTTGCCAGCCACACACCTTTATGGTATCACTGCCCCATCAGCTAATCATCACAATTATAGATGTAGTAGTCTGTGATGGCAAGGATAGAAACAATTCCTTCTTGCTAGTCCTCTTGGGGGGAAAAGGGGAAAGCGAACTGTCTCCTCCATCTCATTACTTTCACTGTCTCAGATTCTCACAAAGCTCCTGTCATTGTATCTAGGTGCTGCGATCCTCAAAGAGGATTTTCAGAATGCAGCCAGGGATAGCCTGATTCAAATTGCAGCCCTTTCCATTTATTCCCCCAGATAACATGAGTCAGTGAATGAGGAAGAACTGGCTACTTTATACATCATGTTAGGGTAGTTGGGTTTGAGGGGCAGGAAGCCCAGAAAGCTACATCAAGTAATTTCTCTACATCATTCCAAATGTCATATGTTCAAAAAAAGGGAAGAATTTAACAATATTTACTTAAAATACTTACTTTGAAGTCACTGATAATACTCATCTGCTTGAAATTAAGCACATGTGTGCATAAATCTTGGCAAAGTTGAGGCTGCATATTCTTTGGGGTGGGCACTGTCTTTATTTTCTTATACTTGTCTACAGGGCCTAGCACAATAGTGTCATGATCCCGGATTGTTCCTTCTAGCTGCTATTGCAGTACAAATATAATAATAAAATAATAGTAATAATGCAGTAGGGAAACCTCATGCAATTAAGAGCGGTCATATAGGTGTACTTGGATTCACCAACCTCATAACGTGGGTCATAAGTTATATAAGAAAAAGACAGTGCGGTGTGGTATGGCGGTGTGATTTATTCATGAATGGAGGACTCTGTCCCACTCTAGCTCCATTGGCTGCAGAACTGGGCAACAGAGATCCATATAAGGCTTGCATATTTAAATTCAATTGAGCATGAACACACGTTGCCTTAGGCATACTTGGATCAGTTTAAAACTCTTACAGGAGCCTTCAAATCCTCATAATAGAAGAACTCCAGGCTGTGATATTTTCTTTAAGCTGACCTCCTTATATTGGAGTTACATTAATGCAGTGAGACAAACAGAAACAATGCCATGCCACTTATCTGAGCATTGATAAATAGCCATCACCACATGAATTTTGAATATGGACTATTCACAGTAAAATGTTCAGGACCAATCAATCCTGAAAAAAATACTTCTAGAAAAAGACTGTTGAATAAATGTGAAGAACTGATGATCTGTGAACTGATATTCTGGAAGCAAAGGAACCTAAATTTGTCAAATTATTCATTGTGAATTATTTGCTCAACTATATAAATTTTATTAGTAAAAATGTTCAAGCCAAATATTTCACCCATCTTTACCTACACCATCAGAAGAAAGGATTTGCAAAATGGCTAGATATCCTTCTAGTCACTACTTTGTAAAACAGTATAAACACTAAAATTACATTGCAAACTGAAACTTAATATCCTGAAAGGCGCAGTATTAATCTTCTGCCGAGAGCATTCTCAGTTAAGATAGACTAATGAAACTATGAAAAAGTAATTGCTACAAGAGTCAGTGAATGACTCTTGCTACAAGAAGGCTACCTTAGTAGAGTCAGGCCACCAATCTCAGTTGGGGCTTGTAGATGCTACTGTAATACAATAATAATAATTCTAATCCCTTGACATTTTGCTGCCTTTTCCTTTACCTGGTTCCCACCCTCACCTGTACATGCAAATGAAGCTTATTCTTTTCCCCTAGTAAAGTGTTTGTTCCTTCTTGTGACTGGTTTGTCCTTGCTTTCTTTTAAGTATAGAAGTTGTTAATGTTCCAGAGAATATAGGTGCTATATACTCATGTATAGGGGCACTGTACATTTAAAACCTAGTGCAGCTCTAGAAGGCCAGCAAGCTAAGGGCTGAGATCTACCATCAATACAAAGAGCACAAAGAACCCTTTGGACCTAGGGTGGGCCTCAGAGTGAGTTAGAGGAGCATGTGGATGCTACCCCCTAGTACTATGGGTGCTACAGAAGAGAGATACTGATAAAGAGCTGCATGAATGTGATATGAGTGTAAAAAGACCAGTTAAGTTTCAATCTGTATATTTGCTGATCAACTGATATTTGATGTTAGTGAACTCAGGAAAGTTTTATAGTACAACAAGTACACTTAAAATTCCAGTTTTAGAGAGATTCCGGTTTCAGAGAGATTCCCTATACTTAGAAGGGGGATACTACCAATATCTGGTAATATCTCTCAAGCTGGCATTGGTTTTTCAAGTACTCCCACTGAATTTGGCTGAGCTGATAAAATGCTGCTATTCATCTATTCCTAAGATTCTACTTACCACTGAGACTTCTACTTTCGATTGCTTAATCCTAAAGAAATTTCTTGCTGAAGGAAATATATCTTATTGTGATTCTTTCCTCGCTTTGTCAACCTCTCCATTTCCAGCTGTTATGCTGATTGGGGCATGCTGCTTTCTACGAGTCATCAGATGTTCCCTGGCTTTCTCCATATAGGAGCAATCTGAATTAGTGACATACAAATAATTTTTATATGGGAACTACTATCCTGAAAAATACTCTATTATAAAATAGTCATTCTTGGCATGCAAATATGTACTGGATAATGTCAAGCATCACAACATGGTTTTTAAAAATGTCTCTTTTTTTTTGTCTCAGCACAAGTATATGTATATTTCTGCATATCATATATTAGGCACTTTCTATAGTATTACATACATGACTTTTCCAAATATCTATTCCAGACTCTCTTGGTGTTATGTTAACTAATAGATTACTTTGATAACGCTCTTACCTTGGCATGCAGATTCTCTTATTTGAGAAGCCTAATGATTTACATGCATTGGACCAGTTTGTCATTTTTAAGATATTTGTCAAAAAGTTCTTGAGTTGCACAAATTTTTGGAAGCTTTTTTCTTTTCTCATTTATAACTTCTCCCAAACTAAGATACCTAACCAAGTCTTCCCCTCAAAATCTGCTTAAGAAACCACTTCATCATCCAAAGAAGCCTATTTCCATCATTTAACTTTATGAATAACCAAGTGCACAAAGTCTTTGTTTTCTGTACTTGGACCAACTGTAATTTGTAGTATACAAATACAGCCAGTCACACTTCTGTGATATCTGGCAGGACTGATATCACTGTGTGTCAGCAAATTTCAATGAAAATGTGAGAGGATTTTAAAAGATCTTAATTTTGAAAATCTGGGTCTTTACGATTACTTGGATATTTCTGCATGACCAACGAATGTGTGCAAATATCTAACTTGAGCATGCGTGGGTCTAAGTTTGAAAATTTGGTCCTATGTAGCTGATAAATTGGAAGTTAGACTGTAACTCTAATTCACACAACAATTCACTGATGTGCTATGGTTGCATAGGTTACAAAGCTTCCATCTTGTCAAACACATCATGTACTACAAAGTTTTGCCAGCCATGTCTCATTGGTGACATTTTGTCATGGTGTTTATATAAGGGACATTAGATTCTCATTACAACATGTGGTTTCAGGAGACAGAAGCTATAAATGCTAACCCTAGTTACATATAACAATGGAAATTAAATGTTATGCTATCAGAGTCATGCAGTAAGATGTAACTTGGCCAGATGTCATCTATAAAATGTTGAGCAATGGTAAATCCTCAATAAAATGATGTGGACTCCTGTTTGGCTCATGTCTTATATGGGGTTTTATAAGGCAAAATAAATAGGCCTGATTTTTGTATGCCTTGGGACAGTTTTGCAAGTCTAAAGCTGGCAGAGCAAAGCTGCCCTGAAGCTAACTTAGCTAGTCATTGGAGACTTTTCCTACCATAGAGGTGGTATAAAGCCACTTTAGTAGCCTCTATGCCACCCCCCACTGCTCCTGGCTAGTGGCATAGGGGGTATGGCTGGGGAAAAAGCCAGGGAACTCCTTTATGCCCAGCTTATTGCCAGTTGCTGAAATGGCCCCTTTGAGCTGATGGCAGCTGGTGTACATTAGAGCAGCCTCTAGCCTGCTCTAATGTACACCAGAGCCTGGCCAGTGTAGAGTGACTCTGAGATCAGGGGAATGTAAAGGTGGCCTTTCAAGTCAACTTTTGCAATTCTTCTCTTGATCTGTGCTGATTGCTCCTTGGCTGCAGGTCAGGTTCTGGCCCAGTAAGTCTAACCCAAGTGATTATTGATTTTACAGGTAGATAAAACCAGGAAATCCACCAATAGGGAAGTGTTGGTCCACACACTCTTCAAAGGTCTTATGTTTGTGTTTGTTGTGTTTAGAATATAAGCAAGCTGGTCTCTCATTTCGGTGGCTCCGATTCCACTAACCAACTGACTATGGGCTTAATTATTTGCCACCATACAATACTGAAATAATTATTTTTATTTTATCTTATATTTAAACCTCTTATTCTGACAGCAAGAATTCTTATAGCAATGCATCCTTTTTAAAAACAAACAAGAAGTGAAGGCTTCATTGAGCCCAAAACCTACACAAGTTTCCTTTATTGTGAGAGTCAGAGAGGCAGAAAAAATGCCAATGATATTTCAGAAGCCCATGGCTGAAAGCCCCTACCAAATTTTGCACATGCGATTTAAACATTTGAATTTCTGTGGTGTGCAGGATTACAATGTAATTCAGTCCATTAAGCATGATTATGATTGTATGACATGAAGGGTGCATGAAATTCTCTTCTCAAATGTGTAATATAAAATGATTCATTCTGAAGTGTAAAACATGCATGAGCAAGCCAATATTCTGACTCCATTTGCTGAGCTATGCTTCTCCCAGATTCTTGCCTCTGGCTTTAGCTACTTTGCCCTGCTCCAATACCCAGCTGTCTGGGTATTTTTTATTTTTATTTTTTTGCATAAGAGGAACCCCCAGCTGGCCCCAAATCCACAGAGAAAAACTTACCTGAGATGAGATGGTGAGCTAAGAGGAGCACTCTATGCCATTCTTACAGCTTGTGCAGAGTATGCACCCCATATACCCACGGAGCAGCACCTGCCTGACCCATAGCCTCTTCAGTACTCCTCCTAGAAGTGTGTGGCTCTGAACTGCCACCTTCCCAGAACTGTAACAAATAAGCAACATTCTAGTCCTAAAAATAAACAAAACAAGGAAGAAATGAAATGGAGGAAGGAGAGGGCAAGGGGATACAAGAGGATGTGGCAAGTTGTCTTGGCTGTGCATATCTCATAAAGGTCTGCATGTTTTTATAGGTAGACCTATAGTTGACATATTAGTGTGTGGATGTAATTAGGAGGATGACCCCCTGCAGACACCAGAGTGGGCAGCGCCAGAGAGCTCTGAGCCTGCCCCCCAGAGGGTCAGGCAGGACAGGAAGTAGAAAAGCCTGGGCCCAGAGCTCACTCAGCGCACTGCTGCTGGAGAGGCCAGATGCCTCTGGCCTAGCTCCTGGCTGGGAGACCCTGGCAACTGGCGGTGGACCCGAAGACTGGCCCAGCCGACTAACGTCTGGTGCTGACCAGAGTCCGGAGGAACTGTCAAGCCTGCCCCTCACCAGTTACCCAGAGGAGCCAAGCCTACTCCTTGCCAGAGATCTTGAGGACCCCATGGTGCTTGATCCCCCTGTGACTTTATTGACATGAACTGTGACCGTATAGATCATTGCAACCAAGGTCCTATAGTTGCACCAAATCTTGTACAAAGGAGGTCAAGTAAGGTGTTTATGAAAAAGGTTGTAATTTTCTGGTTATGATTATGCTGTCTGTATGTGTGTATCATTTTTGTATTTGAAGTCATGAATATTGGCTACATACTTGTATCTCAAGGTGTTTGATTCTAAGTAGCATCAGTGAAGCATTTGATCAGCTTCTTGAGAAAGGACTATTCTGAATAAATGCCCAATCAAGAAACAGTTAACTGACAATGGGCCTTCGGACATTGCAATCCACATCTAAGGAGCCTTCCTGGGAATGTTCAAGGTAGCATGTGAGCAACAGCTGCCGCCTGCAAACTGAGTCATGCATGGACATATGACTTGCCCATGTGACTCCAAACTCCATCTTGCTGCTGTGATTTTTCACAGTAAGAACAAAGGGGTCCTTCCACATGGCAGAGGATATAAAAGGCCCTGGAAACCCCTCCATTTTGTCTTCAATCTGCTACAGACCTCTGGAGGAACTGTGCTTGAAGCTGAAGCTCTGAACAAAGGACTGAACAACCCATCCAAGGTGGGATGTTTGTACTCCAGAAACTTGATTGGTTTAAATCAGCAATAATCCCATCAAGTCTGAAACAAGCCTGAACTGAGAACTTTGCAATTGTTGTATGTATTTGATTCCATTAAACAATTTTAACTCTTATCTATATTTCTTTCTTTTTATGAATAAACCTTTAGATTTTAGATTCTAAAGGATTGGGAACAGCATGATTTGTGGATAACTTAGGAGAACTTTTTTTTTTTTTAACTGGGGTATTGGTTTTCATAACCATTCATCCTCATAATGAGTGGTGCTGGTGGTGATACTGGGAAATTGGAGTGTCAAAGGGAATTGCTTGTATGACTTCGGTTTTACCCTACTCGCTAATCAGAAGTCCTCTCTGTTTGGCTGATTTGGTGTGCCTTAGTAGTGAAGGACCCCCAACCGTGGGCTGTGACTGCCCTGCTCTAAGCAATTTGTCCTGAATTGATACTTTCAGTAGTGTCCCACCAAATGACACTTTGTTACACCCCTGAGGACACTGTCCTGACTCAGGTACCTCTAGAGGAGGAGTTAGGAAGTGGCCCAGGGGCAGCCAACCCTAGTCTGGCTGCAGCACTGCCAGTGCCAATGTCAGTGTGTTGCGGCCAGGATCCCCACTGACTCTGCAGTAGGCCTTTTGCTGCTGCTAGGGCCTTGGACTGGGACACAGTGGAGTGGGTGGGCCTGCGTCCCCCCTGCCATCCCATTCCTGGGTGGCAGTCTTCCCCTTTCCCAGGCCCTTCAGAGCCAAGAGCCTGGGCTTGTTGTTAACCTTTCTGAGCTCAGCCCCTGCCTTAGGGCTTGAGCCTTAGACTCTTTGTGGCCCCGCCCTGGCACAGGGCCTGGGCCTGTCAAATATATAAACTGCTGCTCCACCCTTGCCTAAGGGCCTGAGCATTTGCCTCACTGTTGACCGCCCTGAGCTAGGGCCTGGGATTGGTAATTGTAGAACTGTTGCTCAGCCTTGCCCGCAGGCCTGATCTGCTGCCCCACTGGCACTCACTCCACGGTTGGGCATGAATAACTGTTTTGTGGTATCTCCTCAGTCACCCCAGTGAGAGACTCCCACAACTGGACTGATTCCATGTCAGCAACGGTGAGGACATAACGAGGCGGAGTGGTCCCCCGCTGTCCCGGAGAGGGACGAGCCTGCCTAAGCCCCTCTAGAGTGGGGGTTTTTTTTTTAGGAGGAAGCATGATTAAATCAAGGGCAGGGGGAGAAAAGAGGTGATGGAGAAGTGGCATTTATGTGAGGAGGTCATTGGAAATGGAAGGTAAGGGGGAAAGGGAGAAAGGGATGGGTAAAATAATGGAGGCAGAGAAGTAGGAGAATGATGAGATGCATTGTGGGAAGGTATAAGTCAAGCTAGGCAATAGAAGGTGGAGAGGGGTACAGTAGGAGAAGGCAAAAAATAGAGCAAGTAGTAAGAGTTATAGTTGGAAACATAGTGGAAGACGTGTTGGTATGGAAAAGAGAATAAAGGCTTGTCTACACTTAAAACGCTACAGTGGCACTGCTGTACTGCTTCAGTGAAGATGTCACCTACACTGATGGGAGGGCTTCTCCCATTGATATAGAAACTCCACCTTCTCGAGAGGTGGTAGCTAGGTTGATGGGAAAATTCTGCCATTGACCTAGCACTGTCTATACTGGGGGTTAGTTTGGTTTAACTGTTCAGGGATGTGGAATTTTCATACCCCTGAGCGACGTAATTATACCAACCTAATTTTCTAGCGTAAACCAGGCCTAAGCTGGTAAATAAGTAAATAAAATATAACATAGGTTTTATGTTCAGAGAAAATTTAGAAGGATCATCAAAGTGGGAAGCTATGAAAAAATCCTTTTCAGAGTTGTGCTTCCTTAAAACAAAGGTAAAAGTCAACCTTTTGTTTTTGGCAGACTCTTAGTCCAACTGATTATATTAAAAGAAATACTTTCTTCTTAATTTTCCTGTAAAGTATTGAAATAATTCCTGTTAACCTTATAAACTGATTTACTTACTCACTGTAGTATTTGGTGAGCCGATAAACTGAACCATTGATCTATCCATCAAATTTCAATTGTAACCTTGATGTCATCATTGCATTGTGTTATATTTAATTAATTTAGGGTAATTAGAAGTAAAATTAGTGACATATTTGCTTGGCTTCACAGAATCATAGAAATGTAGGGCTGGAAGGGATCTTGAGAGGTCATCTAGTCCAGCCCCCTGCCTTAAGGCAGGACCAAGTAACCTAGACCATCTCTAACAGGTGTGTGTCCAACCTGCTTATAAAAACCTCCAATGATGGGGAATCCACAATCTCCCTTGGAAGTCTATTCCAGTGCTTAACTATTCTTATAGTTAGAAAGTTCTTCCTAATATCTAACCTATAATCTAGATAATTATAACCTAACCTGTTGCAGATTAGGCCGATTACTACTTGTCCTAACTTTAATAGAGATGGAGAATAATTAATCACTGTCCTCTTCATAACAGTCCTTAACATATTTGAAGGCTGTTGTCAGGACCGCTATCAGTCTTCTTTTCTCATGATTAAGCATGCCCACTTTTTTCAATGTATCCTCATATGTCAGGTTTTCTAAACCTTTTCATTTTTTTAAGCTCTCCTCTGGACTGTCTCCAATTTGTCCACACCTTTTTTTAAAGTGTGGCACCCAAAACTGGACACTGCACTTCAGCTGAAGCAGAATACAGTGGAACAATTACCTCTTGTATTTAACATATGGTACTACTATTAAAAACCCCAATGATATTAAGCCTTTTTGCAATTGCATAACAGTGTTGGCTCATATTCGATTTGTGATCCATTATAACCCCCAGATCCATTTCAGCCAATCATTCTCCATTCTGTAGCTGTACATTTGGTTTTTTTCTTCCTTTGCACTTGTCTTTATTGAATTTAATCCTGTTGATTTAAGAGCAATTGTCTAGTTTGTCAATGCCATTTTGAATTGCAATCCTGTCCTCCAAAGTGCTTACAAAATCCTTCCAGCTTGGTGTCATCTGCTAAATTTATAATCATGTTATCCACTTCATTATCCAACTCATTAATGAAAGTATTGACTAGTACCAGACCCAGACTCCTGTGCTATCACACTAGATTTGTCCTCCTAGTTTGACAGTAAATCATTGATAACTACTGCCTGAATATGTTTTTTCAATCAGGTATGCACCCACCTTTTAGTAATATCATCTAGACCAGTGCTTCTCAAAGTCAGGCTGCTGCTTGTTGGGGGAAAGCCTCTGGCGGTCCGGGATGGTTTGTTTACCTGCCATGTCCATAGGTTCGGCCAATCACAGCTCCCACTGGCTGCGGTTCGCCGCTCCAGGCAAATGGGAGCTGCGGGAAGTGGTGCGGGCCGAGGGATGTGCTGGCCGCCCTTCCCGCACTCCCCATTGGCCTGGAGCAGCGAACCGCAGCCAGTGGGAGCTGCAATCGGCCGAACCTGCAGATGCGGCAGGTAAACAAACCAGCCCAGGCTGCCAGGGGCTTTCCCTGAACAAGCAGCGGACTGGCTTTGAGAACCACTGATCCAGACCACATTTCCCTAGTTTGTTTATGAGAATGTCATATGGCACTTGTCCGAAATAGATTGTGGTCCGTTAAGCTTGGTATTGAGTGAGGAAAAACAGGCAGGACCAGAATAACAGTGAAAAGCCAAGTGGCTGCGTTTATTTGGGGGATAATTACAACTTGGGCTGGGGGAGTAGGCAACTTTGGCTGGGATGGTATCAAGATTACAAACACACCCCAAAACACAGTAATAATACACTTTATACTGCTCACCACACCACACCAAACAGGCAGACACACCAATCACACAAGATGGGAATCGGGTTTGTCAGGGCGGTGCCCGGTGCAACACAGAACAGAGACCCATGGGCCACTGCCTCAGCCACCCTTGCTTTCACACTAAGGGTAACCCAGAGTGTGGTGCGGCTGCAGCTGGGCAGATTTGACTCATTCAGACCGCGGGGACAGGAACCCCTTGGTCAGCTAATCTCCAGGTGGAGACAGCTCCCAAATTCATTCACTCCGGACAAAGACAGAGCAGTGATTCACACACATAAAACAGTTTGCAATTAACAATTTAATAACAAACAGAACAATTATACAAACTAGCTAAGCAATTGTGTAATTCTGAGCTCATTAATACAATCCTGATATCCTGAGTAGATATTTGGTACCAAGTTAGGGAGGGGAAAAAATAAGAGGCTAGATAAGCTAACTGTCAGATATTAAAAAGCAAATACCGCACTCCAGGCGCAGCTGACCAGCAGAACAGACACCAGAAGCATGACGAGCTGACAGGGATCGGGTCCAAACGACAACGAATCCAAACGATACGACACGAGTGCACTTTACCGGGAGGAGACCCTGGCCGAAGGGTTGATCAGGTCCTTCAGCTAACACGCGGATACTCCACACAAATTTTGGGGGGAAACCTAGTTTTATAGAAAGGTCTCACTCCCTCGTGTCAGCATCTGATTGGCTCCCTGGTCCCTCCTCCCTTCAGGCTTCGAGCTGTTGCCACCCCACGTCGGCAGGATTTGCACACGGCACACTGGAGTTGACAAGTAAACAAACTTGACCCTTAGATGACTGGGTCCAAAAAGAGCGGGAAAGTGAGTCGCTGGGCAGAATTAACCTGACCTCCAGACGACCGACCCAAAAAAAACAGGTTGCCGGGCAGAATCAGGCCTTCACACACAGAACTAGCCTGACCTTTAGATGGCCCAGCAGGAGAGAAAAAACAACAGGAGAACATACACAGCCAGTGTTGCTGGGCAGGATTGAGTCTCTGCCCTCTCCTATACAACAAGAACCTGGTCCAAGATGGAGGCTGCCTTGTCCTTTTAACAGGACAAGATGGCCGTGGACCGACAATTGGCCATACAGAGCCATAACTATGTATCGGATTGCGACAGCACTGTGTCAAAAGCCTTACTAAAATAAAGATATATCATGACTAAAGCTCCCCCTCTATCCACTAGGCCAGTAGGTTGGTTTGGCATGATTTGTTCTTGACAAATCCATATTGCCTATTACGTATTACCCTATTATCCTCTAGAAACATATCTGTTTGCTTATGCTTTTAATAAATTCATAAAAGCACAATAGACTGGTTCCTTTGTCAAAAAGTCAGTGTGGAAAAAAAACCCATTTAGAGATAAATGTAAATACACTGAATAGCCTTTGGAACCATATTTTAATTACTTGATTAAAATCTGATTACCATTACACCAGTACAGTAATTTACACTGTACCTTGTTTTGTTATTGCTGTTTTTTATTGGCTTACATAAATATCTAATGTTGGGGTTGCTTTCAGCTATATTATTTATTTTGGGCCAGATTCTGAGATTCTTACTTCATGTTCGAGTATCATCTTGTTCCATGAATAGTTCCATTTACTTCAATGGGACCACTTGAGAAATAAGGTGTTATTCACCATCAGTGAAGATATCAGAGTCTGGCTCTCTTATAGTAGGTAGAATGATTTGCATGGTGTGTATATATACTGTAAAGAAGGATTTGTGCCTATAAAACACACACTTTTTATGATTCAGCAGGGGATTTTCAAGTAGAAAAGCACTGGAGACACTGTCTTTCATGTACTTATTTTATTATTAGCCACTATTCAGCAGACATCAGGTGGCCTGTGATGAACTCTGTTGAGTTTACAGTCTATCTGCCAGAAGCTACACCAAAGCTTTCAAAATGTGCAATTTTATTTTTATGAAGTAGATCTCAAAGGAACTCATGTACTGTTGTGAACTCAACTCATGTAGTATCAGACATTACTAGACAAAGATAAAAAAATCTTTTAAATATACAGTATTTTTTTTCTAATTCATTCATATGGTAATATTCTGTCAAGCTTCAATGTGTATCCCAGAGCTTTAGTAGGTATTTTATCTGCTGATGCTTTATTCATTCACATCAAAACATGCCTAAATAAGAGGAATCTAGTTCCAATTCATGCTATTTCTGTAAGTGTATTTTTAAAAAACTAGTTATAACTAATGTACCATGGTTGTTTAGTAAATATTTTATTACCTCTCTTTCTATGGTGGTTATGAAGTACATCAGTTAGATATAATATATGTCAGCTTACAGGGTATAACTATTAAATGTTAAATAATATGTACTCAGCTTTTAGTTAGTCACACGTTTGGCATTTAACTGACCTCTCCAAACAGGAATAGCATATGTCTGACTGCATTTGAATTCTCCTTTTTTTTTTAAGTAAAAATTTTGTTCAGCCTTGCTTGAATTGATACATGTTAATTAGAGATGTATGGTAAGTAAAGTTTTCTTTGTAGGTATTTTTGTTGATTAGTGGAATGTTTAAAATTCTTTCATTATTTTAAATGACTAGAAGAGAGCCTTTAACGTGCCTTTCCAGTTGCAAATTAAGATTCCACTTCGGCAAGTTGCTCCAGCCCCATTGACTGCAGTGGGGGTCTGGACAGGCTCAGGGGTCTGTCTGCATATAGCAGATTCCAAAAGAGACTTTCTGGATGAATACTGCAGGGAGAGTTTGGCATACTGTGTATCTGCTTCAGTGAGTCAATTACTATCCAAAATATAGTTCCACAAATTTACCAGGTTAACAAGTCAGTCTGTAATCTTTCTGTTTTCCTTGTTGTGGTAAATTTGTATCATCAGTACACTGGAGGTTATTATCTTGCTTACTTACATTTTCTCCTTTTTGAGGAGTTGGGTGAAGATGATGACCCCCTGTTTATTATGTCCACAAAAAGGTGGCTATGCGGTAGAGTCTATTGGTCAATTACCAGACTTGTCGTGTAGCTGGCAGCTGGACAGAGTGCATCTTAGTACAAATTATTGAGTCACCATGAGTGTCCAATGCATTAATACAACTGAGATGTAACCAGTGGCCCTCAGAGATTGCAGGAAGCAGTTTATCAAATGCATTTTAAGAAGAGCCTCTTTCTAGATTAGCCAATAGAATCTATGCTAAATTTATCCCAGCTGGCATCACTCTCTTGTGTACCTTAGCTATCTGTCTAACCAGGTACTTGATGGCCCCTTATCATTGTGCTACAGCATCTGAGCAACCTCACAAGCATTTTATCACCACAGCACCCTGTGAGAGAAGGAAGTATTATCCCCCATTTCCAAAGCAAGGGCCTGATCCAATGCCCATTGAAGTCAATTGAAATCTTCCCATTGACCTCAATAGGCTTTGAGCCAGGCGTAAGTGATTAGCTCAAGGTCACATGGGAATTCTGTTCCAGAGGTGGGAATTTAACCCACGTCTCCTGAGTCCTAGTCTAGTTCCTAGACCCATAACTATTTGTCTTCCCACATTCTGTTCAGTCACACATTCTGCCCAAAATATTATTCCAAATAAAGGTGTTAAATCTCTAATCACTAGCTATAAAAATACTGTAGGTAATTACATTTAAGCCTCTTTTGCTCGAGAACCAGGCCATTCTCTCTTTCCTCCAGTATCCCACTTTCTATATTTGCCTGACTGCAGCACAAACCATTGAAATTATGAGGCAATTGTGTGAAATGTACCACATTTGACGAATACAACCTGTGTTGAAAAACAAAAATCTTGAACTTTCCTGTTGCTGATTGAAGAAAACACATCATGAGAAGATGGGCATGACCTTGTTGAACTACTTTCTATATTTGTTGATCTGCTAGCAGTCTCAACTAGCATTTTCTCTGTCTTTTCCTGTTGGTTGGGAGGGACTGTGAAAAATTTTTAGGAAAGCATATTTAGAACTTAATGACACTGTCATATTTTGCAAAATCCATTTCCTTACCAGTGTTCCTAATCACCCCTCAGATTAGTCCAACTGAAAGATTAAAAATCTAATTTGCTCGTCTCCACCAGTGCTGTTTATTTTCCCCCCCATTTTTTACACTACATTTATCTTGGACAATGAATAACGCTCCAGCCAATTTCACTTTGTTTCTAATAATCTTCTAGTCTGTGTCACTTTCTGGGTCTCAAGCTAGCCCCAGGCTGCAGTGTCTGGAGTGCGAACAATGCAGAAGAATGTTTACATGCAATAAAAGACTATTTTCATTGGAATTAAAAAAAAAACCATGAAAACACTTCTATCTTGTTTTAGAAAAAAATAAATTTAGGGATAAAACTGGCCAGATGACCTAAGTGTCATCTTAATAGAGTAGCAAATTATCCAAACTGATTATACAGATAATTATACATCATCATTATAATTATGGTATTCCTAGACAAGTATCTTGAGGCGAGGGTGTAGTCTATGTTAGAATTATTTGTTTATTTTTTTGTTATGTACTAGTAATTTGCATGGTCATCTGGTATATATTCTGCACCCCACTCAAGACCAAAATTTCTTTCCAGAAAGAAACAACTGGGGACAAATACTCAGTATAACTACCAACACTAGCTCCTAGTTTTTGACCTATTAGGCAGAGGTCCAGGACACCCATCCACATCCAACTCTGATCATATTTGCCACCACAGCCCTAATACAGAGGGGTTTTGCTTTTCAACTTATTCTTTATAGTTTGTAAGCTCTTTGGACTGGAACCAGGTCTTTTTGTGCCTAGCACAATGGGGGCTGATCCAGATTGAGGCCTTTGGGTGTTGTTGCAATACAAATAATACATAATAGTAATAACTTCTGCAGGCCTAATGGAAAGCAATATACATCTGCCTGATTGTGCCTGCAAATTAGTTAGATATGTAAGTGCTATGACTCATACCTGCCCATAATTAACCTGTAAAGACAGAAGCTGCTGCTTAATATCAGACCCAATGAGCCAATTTCATCTCTAATATACTATAACACTATGACTATAATGGCATAGCATCAGGGATAAATTTGGCTCGGTATTATGAGATAAAAAAGAATGATATTTTGGAATGAAATACCTGGATGAAGTATTATTGTTTTTAACTGTTATTTATTGTTTTATTATTGTGAGGCAACTTGCTTCTAAGTAATCATTGACTTGTCTATTATTCTCATGAATTACCCAGGTAAAATCAGTTACATTTAGAGGGGTGAATTACATGCTCACTATATTCTACTGTTGTGACATGTGGAAGTTTTGTCATGAAATCTAGGGTAAAATTTTCAAAAGCTCTTAAGTCCCACTTTTAAAAGTGAGTTGGGCATTTAGGAACTTAAGACCCATTGACTTTCAGTGAGATTAGGCTCCTAAGGGACAGATTTTAATGGTATTTAGGTGTCTAACTTGCATTAAAATCACTGGGAGTTAAGTACCTTCATATTTGTAAAAATCTAGCACCTAATAGGATTTTCAAAATGTGCCTAAACATGTTAGAAGCCTATCTCCAATACATAAGTCACTTTTGAAAATGGGACTTTGGGATCCTAAGTTATTTAGACACTTCTAAAAATTCTACTTTGAATAAAAAGAAACGGAGGGTATCTTGAGCCATTATTATCATTGGGAAAAATGGCAGCTACTGAATATATTCTTTTAGATCTGATAATTACATTACGTAGACTTAGCCCTGGTCTACACTATGAGTTTAGGTCAAATTTAGCAGCATTAGATTGATTTAACCCTACACCCATCAACCGATGAAGCCATTTTTGTCGACTTAAAGGGCTCTTAAAATTGATTTCTGTACTCCTCCCCAACGAGGGCATTAGCACTGAAATCAACATTGCCAGGTCGAATTTGGGTAGTGTGGACGCAATTCAATGGTATTGGCCTCCAGGAGCTATTCCAGAGTGCTCCATTGTGGCAGCTCTGGACAGCACTTTGAATTCAGATGCACTAGCCAGGTACACAGGAAAAGCCCCGGGAACTTCTGAATTTCATTTCCTGTTTGGCCAGCATGACAAACTCAGCAGCACAGGTGACCATGCAGTCCCCCCAGAATGTTTCTACGCTTTCCCTATCATCTCTGTCCCTGAGGTTATCACAGATTAGAAGGCAAAAAAAACGCACTTGCAATGACATGTTTTCCGAGCTCATGCAGTCCTCCTGTACTGATAGGGCACAGCATAATGCATGGAGGCATTCAGTGGCAGAGGCCAGGAAAGAATTGCTGTGTTTGCTTAACGGCAAAAGTGTCATGCTTCACTAGCGATCCTGCCTGAGCCAGGTTGCTGTGTCACATGCACTCTGTGCTGTGTCAGCCTTGGGCGGGGGCATGACTGCTTTGTGAGCAGGAAGGCCATAGATTGCATTAGGTAGCTTCTGTAGCTAGAGAAAACATTCCTGTGCATTTGGCAAAGTCTGTGGCAAAAAAAAAGAAGCCCTGTAGTGTAGTGGTTATCACATTTACCTAACACGCAAAACATCCCAGGTTTAAAACAGGTCACTGTTCCTTTTTCTGACTCCCCTCCTGCATTTTTTGTCTTAGAACAGACCATGCTGTGACATTTTACTTTGAATTATATCAGTTATGAGTTAAATAATATGGATGCTCTCTCTAAGTTATAGTCCCGGGTTACTTACCCTTTCAGCTGCTCTGATAAATTAACATTTTTGTTAGGGGTGGGGGAAAATTTTCACGAAGCCATTTATAGAGACTAAATGCTATCTAGGACTCTGAAATAATCTTAATGTGGCCCATAGAGTGCAATCCTTTGTTCTGGATTTGTCATTCCATGAGTTGAACTGCTCCTTACTACTGTCCAGGCTTCATGAGCCATGGGAGCAAGGGGCAGGCTGGGGTAGGTGCAACCGTGTGGTAATGCCAGCTGGGAGAGCAGCCTGAGGCAGAAGCCTCCAGCTCACATGATATTCCAGGCAGGACTGAAACTCCATGAGATGAAACTTAAAGAAGAGAATGACCTGGGGTCACTCCCATTCGGTGCTGTAAGAGGAGGATAGCCATGTCTGTCCAGGGACCCTGATCAACCTCACCGAGGTCTGCCAGCTGAGCAGGACCCCGTCTGGCAGGAGCTGGTGGACGGAGCCCCAGACCAGCAGTGGGCTGAGCCAGGATCCATCCGTCAGCCCCGCTCAGCCCGCTGCCTGCCTGGGGTTCTGATCATCCAGGCAGGCAGCAGGCTGACCAGGTCCGGCAGAAGGGACCCCCAAGAAAAGACACGAAATGATTATCTGCCGTTGCTTTCACAGAAGGAGGGGGGGGCCTCACGACATGTAACCAAAACCACCCGCAACAAAGTTTTTGCCTCATCAGGCTTTGGGAGCTTAACCCAGAATTCCAATGGGCAGCAGAGACTGCGGGAACTATGGGATAGCTACCCACAGTGCAATGCTCTGTAAGTTGATGCTAGCCATGGTAGTGAGGATGCACTCCATTGACTTAATGTGCTTAGTGTGGACATACGCAATAGACTGTCTAAAATCGAATTCTAAAAAATCGACTTCTATAAAATCGACCTAATTTCATAATGTAGACATACATTAGTGACAAGATTAAGGGTAAGTTAAGTGCTACATTATATACCTTTCAAATGTCATTCTGACGCAGACAAATATCTCATAGATTTCCAGTTGTATCTGCTTCATTTTTGGATAAATAGTTTCCACAGAAAACTGGAAACATGGAATCCTCTACAGTATTCTTAGACACATTTTTTTGTGACTAGAGGCAAGAAAAATGTGGTCACCATGCTATCTATGCATGTTCATGGACTTGGTGCATAGAGGGAGCATAGGGACACTGATAATATGCAATCAAAAGTATATGTAAACAATAGCTTGGTTCACTTTTGTAGGTGAAATGGAGTGGTTTTTCCTATTGGTTTGTTTTAAAACTACATATGTTGGGGAATGAAATGTATTTTATGTGTGAGGATGGGTTGCATTTTTCATTTCTATAAATTACACTATAAATCTAAGGAATACAGGTATCTGTATGAGAAAGAATAATACACTGTCCTGTTTGTGGGCATTATACAGATTTCATCTTGATTTTGCTGGCCTGCATTTGAAAATTATGCTGACTTTTTAAAACAGATAAAGTCTGATAAAGCCTAGTCATTCAGGTTTATTTGATAGTGTGTCTCAGTCTCCTTTTAGGGTTGGAATTCAAGGCCAAAATCATCATACTCTACTGCAGTGTCTTCTGGCAAGATACATGAAGATTGTAGGATGTGAAGATGAGATCTGCTTTTCCTGAAACTTTCATAATAGATATGATACTATGTAAGGGAAAATTCTAACTTGGCATAAAGGTTGATAATATAGGAAACTGATTGTTTTGTAAACTATTCTAGAAGTCATATATTCCAGGAGTCATGAATATGATTCTATATAATCTATAAAATCTCAACAAAATGGCAAGCCTATATCTTGTAATACACATGCAATGGGCTTTTTAAAATGCTTCCAGCAAGTAGTTGTGATTGTAATTCTGACAAATCTCTTGGAAAGGGAAAGAATATTTTTAAAAACTTTCTTATCACATTCTTCTAAAGTTGTGCCATGAGAACCTTCTTTACACTAAATCAAAGAGATGGGAGAAAAATCTTGATGGGATTATAAACTCCCATATAAGGTTGTAAAAACAATTCAAGTCAATATTATTCATCTTTCAATTTTGATGGCTCTGTAAAGGAAAATTTCAGAACTTATTACAGCTTATATCATGATATATTATTTACATTTACAATTACCTTTCACTCACTTTGCAAGCTATAACCATTTGGGTACCAGTAAAATTCAGCCTTTTCTGGAGTGGAGAGTGATACCTGCACAACAAAGGCACTATAGGGTATTGAGAGAACATTGGGGCAAACCCTTTCTCTTAAGAAAAATGCTCTAGCATCTTTAAAGTTTATGTACGGCAGGCAAAATCTCAGCTGCAGAATATACTCTATGATTCCCAATTTATTTTGAAAGGACGCACTGATCCAGCCTTATTCTCAACTTCTGGCTACAGCGAGTCTAGGTGCTTGTAACCCAATTCTAAGCCACTCCTCCATTTTTCAGAGGATTAAGCTTAAATGGCAAAGATGGAATATACAGAATTCAACACACAATCTAGGAGTCATTCTGTATTCATTGCCTGCAAATTTCTGTCCTTCAATTCAAACCTTGTCAGTTTATGGTCAATCTAAAAATATCCATGTCATGTATCCTGATTCCTTGGGTATATCCATGCCATCTTGTTAAGTAAAATATTCATCTTGTCATGGAAATAGTTAGAAACCACCTAAGATAAAATTGTTTTGTGACTGAAAGATGTTTTTATGACTGGTCTGCCTTCATGGTCCACAATGCTACAATCCCCGTTTATGCATTGCACAGGGAACTGTGGAGTCTCCCTGCTTGACTTCTCTGCGTGCCAGCCAGCCACCCAGTGCAGTGAAACCACAGAGCAAACAAAACCAGAATTTTGCCCAGATATTCTTTTGCATTTTTTAAGTAAGTAGTATTGGGTAGATTTACAAAGATGCTAGGTATGAGTTGTGTGAAATTGTGGTACCTAATTTTGATGGGGTCTTCACCGCACAGCAGCCCTGAAAGAGTAAGGAAGCTGAGAAAGGGCCAAGTAGTGTAATAGGCCACACATGAGGGGCTTAGGCTGGAGAAGCAGCCCTTGATTGGAAGATGAAGCTCAGCTTAGCAGGTGTGGGTTAGGCTAGTACAAAGCCAGGAAGCTGGTAAGAAATGGGCAGTGAGGAAGTCTGCAGCCACCTTCTGTGCATTATAGAGGAATGGGGGGAACTCAGGGAAAGAGTGGGAGCCTGGGAGACTGTCCTTGAGGGAAATCTGTACCTGAAGAGAGAAGGGTGGAGAAGTGAGCCTGTGGGAGGATAATAGGAAGCAGCTCAGGGAGTGAGCAGCCAGGTTGAGGACTGAACAGACCTTGGCTGCATGTTGTAGGGTCCCTGAGCTGGAACCCAGAGATGTGAGCAGGCCTGGGTTCCCCCATCAGCCACTGACAGAGTGGCATTGCCTGGACAGCAGGTCAAGTGAGACACTATATCCTGGAAGGGGACACCACATAGTGACCTGGTCAGAGAGCCGAGTGAAGAGAAAGTTGCAGCTCCTGAAGTGAGAGAGGGGCTGCAGAGTGAGATTGAGGACAACAGGTGGAGAGTCTGCAAGGGGGAGGCGTTAGACCTGGAAAAGAGCTAATCTCCAGAACAGCTGGGAGGAGGCACCACCTGCGGTAAATGTGCACCTCAGGACACTAACATATGTGTGAAATTTTTGCAACTGCACCTGTGAGTTGGGTGGCCATGTGTGTGCTCATAACTTCAGATATGAGGTGGTGTGGATTATAGAGGAGGGGATGCCATGCTGCCTGGATAGAGCTGGAAATCCGGAAGGTGAAAGCTGTTCCTGCGAGGCAGTTCTTAGTAACTACACAAGCTCAATTGTTTGCTTTATTTACTTGTAGGCAAATATATTGTCTGAGTATCCTGAAAGTCATAGTAGATTGACATATTCAGAGGACAGGTTGGCCTGGTACAGAAGTAGACTTACTAAATAACAAGAGAAAAGCAGCTCCCTGGTCAAAACGTATAGAGCATCACGGGAAGTTATACAAGCTTACTAGAATCCTGCCCTTTAAGTATATTGCTTAATAGACCAGCTGCCTAGTAACATTCACTCTCCATTGTAAGTGCTGCACCAAGCTCCTGGCTCAGGTAACTACTCTTAGCCAGGTTTCCATTTGCAATGTGAGTGACTTTTTACATGATGACAATTGCAGTTCTGCAGGTCTGTTGCAGTGTAACATTTGGCTTTGTCTGCAGCTTTCCATTTGACGTTTGCATTGTCATCTTTCCATATGGGCAAAAACTAAATCTGACTCCCGTGAAGCTCTCTCTTCTAGTAAACTATACTTCATTTGAGATGAACGCAAGATGTTTTACTGAACTCATTATTTGGATTCTCCATCTAGTGTCTCCTGGCGGTCTGGTGGCTGTCCAGACAGTGGGGCTAAATCTGCAGGCACATTGGGAATTGACATACCCCTTTGTCTTGAGTGGATATGGGTCTTAAGGCTGTGAGGGCCCTAACAGAAATATTAGTAATAATATTAGAGGTAAAAATGCCTTCATTTGCATTGTCAGGAGCATCGGCGGTGTATTGCATTTGAAATGACAGTTCGGCATTTTATAGCTGTTCATTGCAGCCAGGCTGATTTGCAAATGCTTTGTAACTATGGGCAGGTTTTGAAATAGTTGTTGATTCTGTCTAGAAGTCAGTCTGGTTTGTCTGTAGCACTGAATAAATTCATTATTTACTGTTAAAAATCATCCAGACTGAAGGTTATTCCTATCCAAGCAGATTAAATCCAAGGAAAAGAATGTTACCCTCACCATCTGGCTTTTAGAATATTGAAGAGGAAAAAAAAGTTAGCAATAAGATAAGTACCCTGGAGGCATAGCCCTGGAGCTATTTAATGGCTCAGGGGATGGGGAGGTATATAGTACAAGAGAGGAATTAAGGCCTGAAGGCTTACAATGTACTTGACAGTGCCTATGTGACAGAAGCCTAGGGGGAAAGAGAAAGGGTCATCTATCAAAAGGTCCAAATAGAAATTATGGTGTATTCCTACCATTTGTGCATGTGGGATTTCAAATTTTAATCCTTCAGTAAAGGTCTTTTTCCTATTACAGCCTTACAGATGCATCGTAGTTAAAACAGTATTTTCCTGATTTTACATGTGGGTGTAAACATGCACACAAATAACATATAAACATGATTTGGTTTATTCTTTACTTTGCCCAAATTAACTAGGAGAGGATGGAATCTGCCACACATTTTTCCTTTGAAAATGAGGAATCGGTTACGTTTCATTGTAGCTGCTCTCATGTTTGTGTGATGAAACATGGGTTACAGCATCAAGATTTAAATCTCTATCTCTACTGACCCACCTGTAGCCACTGATTGCGTTACTCAGTAACTGGGAGAAATTGGGGCATGGCTGAGCTTAAGTTCATTTAAAACTCAGGTGGTGGTGGTTGGCTGAAAGAAGTAGAAGAGACAATGGAAGCAATTTCTTCCCCTTTGAGTGAAGGTGTATGCTTCTGCCTTTTGTTCAGGTTTGCATCTGGTGAGACTCTTACATGCTGTTAGAAGAGTAGGTATCAGCTACAACCGAGTCAGCTTTTTTTCCCATCTGGGGATAGTTAGGAGACTGCTACCACTTTCTCTTAGACCTTGCAGCTATCAGCTGTACCTTTGTCACCTCAAGACTAGACTATTCAATGTACTGTACATTAAATCATCATAAATCATCTGGAATCTGCAGCTGGTGCAGAATTTGGTCTAAGTGATTTCTTTTCGTGTTCAAATTAAATCTGTGCTCTGTGATCTACACAAGTTTTCAGACTGATTTTATGATTTTTCTTTGATTATGGCAGGATGGAAAATTGGAATTTTTCCTATGGGAATTTTCATAGGAAAAATCCTGGTTCAAAATTGTCCAGTCAGCAAATTATGATTTTCTCTCAGGAAAATTTGAAAACGAAGGAAATATGGAAAAACCTACTTTTCCCCATTTTCTTACTGCTTTCTAACTTTTTGTCAAATGTTGCCGAGCAACTCTATTAAGTGGCTTTAATAGTATAGACCTGGGGTAAAACATGGGCTCATATTTGATGTAGAGAAATGGTTACTTCATACATCCTGTAATAAGCTCTTTTTAAACTCTCTCACTGCACTATCATCCTCTTTCTAAGATCCATTGGACTTTATGGAATTTAAAATCATGCTACTTGGATACATTTGAATATCAGCCTCCCAAATGTGAGTATGAATATCAAAAGGACCCAGATACCTGTCCTCCATCTTCTTGTCATTTCTTTCATCCACCGTCACCACTGAGTGGCAGTATTGCAACACACTTCCTGTTATATATTTTTTGCATGGCTTTAGACTACGGATATTTTGAGTGAGGGAATTTTGACAGGCCATATCAGCACCTTTCGAGGATTTGAAGTGAATTAAATATAGATTTTCAACCATCTAGCTCACCAGAACTTGCAAGAGTGAGGTTTAGTTTTTCTTGAGGATGAACAAAAATTATGGGCATTAAAACCTTTTTCCCAAAACCTTTTTGCCAAAATACATCTGGCTACTCTAATTGTTAAATCAAATTAGTAGATTTCTTTATTTCACCAGAACATCTTTTAAATAAGCCCTCAAAAGATGCATTAGAAACTATTAATGTAGGTTGCAAGAAGACTTATGGACTAGCTTAAAATGTTCTTTCATGATAAGAAGCTATTAAGTATCTTCTTTAGAACTGAAGGGGAGTGATTATTTAGCCAGAAATAATCTGTGTAAATGGTAAAGAGAAGTGCACCTGAATAATGGTGAAGGAGAAAGTAGGTCATGCTGTAAACTCCAGTTCCTTCCCTAACAGGAGTGTTCTGTGCCTCATTAAATGTGAGTGAATTTGGCTGTCTGCTGCTATTTCTAATTACAGTTGATGACTAACAACCTGCTATACACTTATAAAAGTTTGAAACAGAAAGACAGATGAAGGAAAACTGGTAATGCCTGAAGGAAAATGAAAACAGGTGATAGAAGAAGAAAATAAACAAAAGAAACTGAAAGAGAAATGGAAAAACAAAATGCAGATACAATTACTAGAAGCAAATACTTTAGATAATTTGGCTACAGTGTCCAATATCATCTGACAATTATATGGAAATAAATTAATTAGGTTGGTAACCACATTCTATAATTTTTCATGGCATAGTTCTCTTGAAGGCATTCAGTCTAAGTTTACTTATTTTGATATCTTGTAACATATTGAATTATGAATGTGTATTCTGAATTTGTGTTATAAATATGCAAAAGTTCACTCTATTTCTACTCGAGGCCAAATATTCACAATGCAGAGTGAGCAGGTTTTTGGATAAGAAATCAGCCAATAACAAGAAAAAGGATGAACCTTGGTCTAAACTATATTGAGAACTAGTATAGGTGAAATATCTACATACAGTCGGTCGATTCTCGTGGTTAATTTCAATAGCCCAAGTTCTGAAGTCCTTATTCGAGTAAAACTTGAAGACAATGGGCTGGATCCCAATATTGAAAGGGTTAATACAAATAGTACTTAATCATAGTTAGCTGAATGTCCTATTCCCTTGCAGTGAATGTGTGCCATTTTTGCAGTAACTCAAATCCCTTTGCTGCACAATAATCACGCTACAGGGATAGCTCAGTGGTTTGAGCATTGGCCTGCTAAACCCAGGGTTGTGAGTTCAATCCTTGAGGAGGCCACTTAGGGATCTGGGGCAAAAATTGGTCCTGCTAGTGAAGGCAGGGGGCTGGACTCGATGACCTTTCAAGGTCCCTTCCAGTTCTAGGAGATTGGTATATCTCCAATTATTACCTTTATTACCTATTACAGGGAAGCAAGTTGTGACACAATCAGGTGACAAAGACTGTTGGTGCAAGAGCAGAAGAAAGAAAGAATGAAAGTCAGGTGAGAGGAGATCACTTAACCGCCTAGAGGTGGCATGTTCTGCCCCGGGCTGGGTTGTATAGCAATGGCCGCTGTGAAATTTTACATTTTAACTGAAAACCATTTTGTTTTGTCATTTTTTGTTCTGAGTTTGAGAAAAGGAAGGAATGAGAAAGTGTCATATGAATATCAGATGTGTTTATGCCTCAGATTCTTAGGTTTTCAGCTGTATTCAGGCCAATTCCAGAACAAAGAACAGAAATTGCATCTATAAAGTTGACAATTATTGTCATGATTTGTATTATTCACTGGGCCCCATCTGTGTGCTCAGCACTGTTCAGAATATACCAGAAAATCCTGGTGTATAAAATGCATAGCCTGGCTCAGATTTTTAAATATGAAGTATATAGTTATTGAGCACATATTAATATCTATGAGTGGAGGCGCTGATGGCAATAGAAGTTTTACTTGATTAAGGACTAGAAGATTTGACCCTCCAACTTTTATTAAAAGGAAGAGATCCCCAGAGCTATTGTGCCTGTTTATTTTCCTTTCCTGCCTACTGTGACCCTGATATACCACAAATGTCAATTTTGTTTTCAACTTTAAAATGTCAAATTTTCTTGGTGTTTGGTTTTTAAAAATTCTCCTGTGAGAACCACATCTCAATCACTGCAGTGTTGTGTTTGTTTACTTTTGTAAAGTAACTAGCCTTTAAACAGAAGTGAAAGCAGTGTTGCCAACTCTTATGATTTTGTCATGAGCCTCATGATAATTGTTTTCCTTAAAGCCCCAGCTCCTGCAGTCAAGTGGATATGTGATGATTTCAGCCTTCATTCTTCATTTTTCTTTACGTTTCTAGCCCTCGTGGCTGTGGAGAAGGGATCACATTTTGAAGCTAGTGCACCCTAAAGGCTCAAAAAAACAGAAGGCAAATAAAAAGAACATAAAATCTATTATTTTTACATAATCTCATGATTTTAAAGCCAACCTCATGATTTTCTGTGAGCCTGATTCATGATTTTTGAATATTTGGGGTTGACAATACTGTGAAAGTGACTTTAAAGCATCACTTTCCCTCCTGTTTAAAGTCAGTTTCTAGTCCATTATTTGTAGTGGGGTAAAACTCATAGGCAGGTGCAGTATGAACTCACGGGGCCTTGCCCTAGTAGGATGTTTCCAAAAGTTAAATGATCTATTCCAAGCTTGGTGAGCTGCAAAAAGAATGATAGAGAGTAATCTATTTTTTTTCTACAATTGTTTTAATTGTTGTATTCAAGAGTTAGTAACAAAGTAGGAATATACATTAAAATTTTAAATTTAACCAGAGTCCCTTCAGTAACTTGACACAAGATGTCAGAGCATGTTAGTATTAGAGCTGAGTGGGTCTAATATTTATTTAATTTTCTTTCTTTATATAGGAATGCTATATGTAACAAATGTAAGAAACTTTTCAACTTTGGAACTTGGAATGTATGTACCCTGATGGACAGCTCAAACAGCGACCGACCAGAGTGACGTACAGCCATTATTGCTTGTGAATTGAGTCAGTTTAACATCAATATTGCTGCTTTGTCTGAAACTAGAAGAGCTGATGAAGGGCAGGTGAGAGAGGAGAAAGGAGGATACACCTACTGGAAGGGAAAATCTATAGATGAACCCCTTTATATGGCTTTGCTATAAAGAACAAGCTCGTAAGGTGCCTCTTTGAGGTACCAGTTGGCATCAATGAGTCGTTTATGACACTCGGATTGAGACTCACCAAAAATCAACAGGCAACTATTGCGAGCACCTATAGACCAATACTGGATGCCGATGAGAATGTAAAGGAAGATTTTTATTCTCAGTTGGAAACCATTTTTTCGGAGACCTGTACAGAAGATAAGATCATCCTTTTGGGGGATTTCAATGCACGTGTTGGATGACACTCAGACCTGTGGAAAGGAACAATCAGGAAAGAAGGAGTTGACAAAAGCAATTCAAATGGAATTCTGCTCCTGACCAAGTGTGCTGAACGTGAACTTATTATTACAAACACTCTTTTCCGACAAAAGGAAAAGTTCAAAACATCTTGGAGACACCCACGGTCAAAGCACTGGTATCTCCTCGACTGCATCATAATTTGTTCCCAAGATTGTAGTGATGTACTTCTCACAAAAGCAATGACAAGTGCTGATGACTGTTGGACTGATCACCGCCTTATTCGATCTACAATGAAAATTAAGAACACTCTCAAAATGGAGCCTGCAAAGAAAGCAGGTCAGGCACAAGTTGAAGGTTCAAGATTTGAAGGATCCTATTAAGCATGTCCACTTCCAAGCAGTCTTAGAAGAAAAGCTCCCATCAGAGTTTCCGAAAGAAATTGAGGAACATTGGAGCCAGTTGAAAGCAGTAATCATCAATGCCTGTGAGGAAACCATAGGCTACCAAACCAGAAAACATCAGGACTGGTTTGATGAGAATGATGCTGAAATTGAGCAACACATCAGTGAGAAGATAATGGCATTTCGTGCTTGGCAGAACAACAATAATTGTAATAGAAAGAGAAAAGCCCATGCCAAGGCGAGGGTGGAAGTCCAACGTAAAGCCAGGTAACTTAAGAACAAATGGACTGAGAAAGCACAAGAACTCCAACATCTAGCAGACATCCACAATACATGTGGTTTCTTTAGTGCCACCAAGGCTGTTTATGGACCAATTTGTCATGGTATGAATCCTCTTTGCTCTAAGGATCGAACCACACTTTTGAAGTACATCGAAGCCATCAATTCTCACTGGAAAGAATATTTTGAAGATCTCCTTAACCGTAATTCTATGGTTGCAGATGAAGTCCTTGAGCAAATCCCTCAATGACCATTTAGGGATGAGCTCAGAGCCCCTCCCAATTTGTATGAGGTACACAATGCCACCAAGCAGATGAAGAACAACAAGGCAGCAGGTCTAGATGGGATCCCCACTGAAATCTTTAAAGATGGTGGACCAGAGCTAATTTGGCTGTTTTACCTGCTTATCCTTAAAATCTGGATAAAGGAGAAGATACCCAGTGAAATGAAGGATGCCCTGATTGTCACCCTCTTCAAGAAAGGGGATAAAGTGGATTGTGCAAATTATCATGGTATCTACCTCCTAGCCATTGCAGGCAAAGTTCTGGAGCGGATCCCTGCAACCCGCCTTCTGCTCCTGTCAGAAGAAATTTTACCAGAGTTTCTGACCATGTCGTGGAACTCTGGATATGATCTTCACAGCACGACAGCTGCAAGAAAAGTGTTGGGAGCAAAACCGACCACTGTACATGGCTTTTATTGATCTAACTAAAGCCTTTGATTCAGTGAATCGCTCGTGCCCTCTGGATTGTACTTTCTAAGATTGGATGTCCTGATAAATACATCAATGTCCTAAAATTGCTTCATGCTAACATGAAAGTGACTATTCTGAGCAGCACTGGCTCCCAGAGTGAACCTTTCAAAGTACAAACAGGAGTCAAACAGGGCTGTATCGTTGCTCCAACCATGTTTGTGGTTTTTATTGCCATCATTCTTTACCTAATTGCTGGGAAGTTTACAGCTGGTGTTGAAATCATTTACAGAATGGATGGAAAGCTGTTCAGCCTTAGCAGGCTGAAAGCCAAGAGTAAGATTTCCACAACATCTATTGTGGAACTTCAGCATGCTGATGACAATACAATCTTTGCCCAGTCTGAGAAAGATCTTCAAACTATCTTGAATGTGTTTGCTGATGCTTACGCATGTCTTGGTTTCACTTTTAATATCAAGAAGACTAAAGTGCTCTATCAGCTAATTTCTAAGTTATTATCTGGAAAACAAACAAACAAAAACCTCGAGTTTTCAAGTGCCTAAGTAGGCTCTGGAACTATGGTTAAAGTTTCCCCCACCCAACAAAATCTGAAATAGCACCAATAGCGCTTCTCTGCTTCTCCTTCTGTCTGAGGCAGCCTTTTTGTTTCGTTTCTTTTAACAGCAGCCTCTGGAATCAGTGGATGCTGACCTCTGTCATGGGACAGGGGTATTATTAAACTTTTGTAACTTGACCTGTGTCATGGGACGGGGGCAAGAAAATAAATAAATAAAATTATGCAGGAGCAAGACTTCAAAATGTGAACTAATCAGTAATACGTGTATGTCAAGATGATTCTACCATTTAACAAAACATACAGCCTCTCTCTTGTCTTGAATGAGGAATGGTTTCTTGGTGGTAATGCCAGTGACAAAACAGCATGGAGGGATCTCTGAGTCACAA
Source organism: Mauremys mutica (assembly GCF_020497125.1). Lineage (NCBI taxonomy): Eukaryota > Metazoa > Chordata > Testudines > Geoemydidae > Mauremys > Mauremys mutica. Next base: position 67,799,703 of record NC_059076.1, read on the forward strand.
GTGGGACTTTTGACATTGTAAAACCAACCCTGATATTGTCAAGCATACATTTCAAAATGCTATAGGCTAGTGTTAGTATACAGATATAGTTTCCATCTGCTGTATTGAAGAGTAAATGTCTATGGTGGGAGCTCCCCTTTTGGTAGGTTGTTTAAAATTCTTACAACCTTTGGAGAGTCCGGAATTGACCCAAAAATCACTCAGATTTATCCCAATTCCTTTATTAGTACAGGCAAACCCCAATTTCATTGGAGGAAAACAACAAGACGTCAGTGGTGATATGACATTAATGCCTAATGATGCCTAAAAGGAACTCTTCCACTGTCAGTTACAGTCTCATCTGCCCCTTCAGCCATAGTTCCTTTCCCCCTAACTAAGGCAATTCCTTTCCTTTGGGTAGTGGCCAATTCTTACATGCAGGGTCAGAGGCACCACACAAACATGGGCTGCCCCTTAGGCCAGTCCCTGACTTGAACTCAGGCTCTGTTTGGGCCTCCTGTATCTCTGCAGCAGCAGCACATGTCCTCTCCTAGTAATGGTAGAGAGCTGGCAGCAGAAAATAGGGTTGAGATTTCCTGCCCACTCTTAGGGCTCTGGGAAGTGGAGAGGGTAGCATTTCCTCTTTGCCCATGCCCAGCCAGACAGGGCTGGGGTTCAGGGAAAGCCTTCACAGCATTGCTGTTGATCTGAGTAGTGGAGGCTTCACACCTCAAATTGTTCAGCAGTTCAAAGAATCTACTTGGATGCTGACCTGAGGATTATTCCTTCTTAGCTGAACTTCTTGAATTCTTTCTCGTTTCCTCTCCTTTGTGATGCATGCTGCTTTCTTTCTTCTTCTCTCTCAAACAAATCCATCTGTCTTCTCTGAAAGCCATTCTTTATAAGTTCTGACTTCATCATTTTCCTCTTAGTACAGTCCCAGTCATTGTCGTCTTCTCCTTGTCTTTTCCTCCCACAATGTTCTGTCCCCAACATGACCCCAACATCATTATTTCCATTGGGGTCAAGACGGAAGTCAGACAGACTTTCAGCAGTAGGGCTGCCTGGCTGTCAGGTCTGAATTATTTGCTTTAATATCATCGTGCATGATCTCTGGTTAGTGGGAGCCCCACCATTCATTACATGCCTCCGAACTGGGGAAGCTCAGGAACTCTCAAGATTTGAATAGTACAAGCCCAGAAAAATCTAACAAATTGACTAAGAATGTAACGGTAAACCCAAGATGGACAAGTGGAGACTCTGAACCATTAAAATAGTTTTGGTTTAGTTTAGGTAGAAGGGCTCAGGATTTGGTCCAATGTTAGGCTATTACTATTGTTAACTTTTATTACAGTATCACACAGAAGCCCCATATGCGATCAGAGCCCCATTGTGCTGGGCATTGTTTGCTCATATTGAACAAGACAGTCTCTGCTCTGAAGGACTAACCATTTAAATAGGCAAAACTGACAGAGTGGCAGAGGAAATGGAAGCCTGGAGAGATGAAGTGACTCACTCCAGGTCACATAGAAGGTCAATAGTAGAGCCAGGAAACGAACCAAGGTACCCTGAGTCTCCATCTAATGCCCTACTACATAATGCCTGTCCTTATGGTAACAGAGAATAGTATTTTATATCACTATTATAACTGGAATATCTTAAAAATATATGGATTCCCTTCGAAAGTGATTAACATCTTCAAAGATATGTATGCCGGCAATAAGTGTTGTGTTCGCCATGAAGGACAGCAGAGCGAGTGGTTCCATGTGAGAACGGGAGTTAGACAAGGGTGTGTTATTTCGCCCATTCTATTTCTTGTGGTCATAGATTGGGTAATGCGGAAAGCCACTGAAGATAGGCCAAGAGGGATCGCATGGGGACCCTCTGGTCATATTGAAGACTGTGACTTTGCGGATGACATCGCCCTGATTTCAAGCTCTCAGACGGACCTCCAAGAGAAGACTGATAGAGTAGGTAGAGTAGCAAGGTGCATAGGACTTAATATCCATGCCGGTAAGAGCAAAATAATGAAAGTAAAAACAGCCAGCTCGACGAAGACAGTGTTATGTGACGTAGAATTGGAGGAGGTGAATGACTTCAAATATCTTGGTAGTTACATATCGGCTGATGGCAATATTCAGAAGGAGATATCTACCAGAATCGGTCTTGCAGCAAATGCATTCTATAGACTTCAGAATATTTGGAGGTCAGCCATCTTGCAAATGAAAACCAAGGTAGAGATCTACAGGTCGAACGTCTGCTCTGTGTTGCTCTATGTGGCGGAAACATGGAGGACCAACAAGAAGATAGAAAGTCGGCTTCAGGGCTTTGAAGGAAGGTATCTTAGGCGAATTCTTAACATACATTGGCCGCAGCGTATCACCAATGTTGAAGTGAGCCGATTAACGGGCATCAACAATATAGTGGATGAAGCCAAACAACGAAGATGGAGGTGGCTGGGGCATGTGTTGAGAATGGATGCTGACAGACACCCTCATATTGCCCTACGATGGACACCACAAGGAAGAAGGAGGAGAGGTAGACCATTGGGGACGTGGCGAAGGACCATTGAAGAGGAAATGAAAGATATGGGAATGAAGTGGGATGAAATCTGCTGTCTCGCTCAAGAACAAAATGAATGGAGGAGAGTGGTTGGCGCCTTAGGCTCCACAGGGAGTGAATAAGAAGAAGAAGAAGAAGAAGAAGAATTACTTCTAGTGGAAAGCACCAACATTACCATGTGCTGTGTTATGGTCCTGTGATATATCTCCCACTTTTTCTTGCACTAAATAGAACTGTCCCAATACAAGCTGGCCTGTTTTGTGCAAAATATTAGTTTGATCTTTGCCTCAGTATCTGAACTATGTGATTGGATGTGAGTGTTTCTCAATACTGTTTTTCACCCCCAAAGCAGAAAGAGTGTGATTTCCTACTCTCCCAGCACTGCAGTCTTAACTCATAAATGATCTTGGGACACTTTTCACAACCTGATTTTGTTTTCTCACACCTTCCCCATTTCTTTCAATAGATGTTTCAACTTCCTCTAATTTTTGTTTGTACTATGAGTTCTTGAACTTTTTCATGCTTAGAACTTAAGAATTAGGTTTGACCTCTAATGACTCATTGCAGATCAAGGCACGCTGCAGATAAACGTGATAAAAGATCATATAGAGTGTTTTTTACAAGGAGATTTGGGGCAAACAATGTTCCTTTTCACTTATCTGGAAAAGGCCATCCTCATCTCATCTCAACTACCAAAATGTAGTTTGGTTTATTTAGGAAAACTCTTCAGTATGGTTGTCAAGTTTAGAATTTTTTTTCCAATTGGGAAAGTAAATGAGGGAAGCTTTAGAATTTTTCCAAAGAAATCTTATGAACATGATGTTAACAATTAGGCTCTCAGGCTTAGAAAAGAAAATATTTCTGCTTTAAAAAGAATTTGTTAATGAGATGGAAGAGACTTCCTCCAAACAGTGCAATTTGCTAATTAGCGATAAGAGGCAGAGATATACCTCAAGAAAATGGGTGACACTGTGAAGCTTTGTACAGGTATAACTATTTTGGTAATCCCCCTTCCCAAATCTAACCAAAATAGCTTACATCGGTGCAATTGTGTGTGTCCACCAGGCCTGAAGGTGCTCAGACAGCCACTGTAGCCTCTCTTTGTGTGGGATTCACAAGTCGTACTTAGGTGTTTATTTTCCACTTTAGGTGCCAAAGTCCAAAATTAGATCCTACAAACCGCTGCTTAGCTGCTGCCTTAAATTCCCTAGGTGACTAAATTTCCACTGGTAAAGTTCCTTGCATGCCTAAATTTCTGCTGTTGGGCTTGCACAAACCTGCCTCATTCTGACACCAACAAGCAGCTCGGCACCTGAGCAAGCCCCAGTAGGATTCACCACTAGGTGTTCTCTTGTCTGCAGAACCCAAAGTGTACATATGCTCAGAGGCCATCTTAGAGCATGTCTTCTGGATTGGGCCACATGCACAGTTGGAATGGTGGTTCTGGGATCTCTCCTTATATTCACAGGGAATATCGGAGACTGAGGTTCAAATCACCAGTCTGCCTGATGCAGAGTGGGGACTTGAACCCAGGTCTCCCACTTGGGTGCCCTAACCACTGGGCTATGAGCGTTGGTTTCTCTTAATCTCTCCTGTTGAAGCTGTTCCACTTTGTATAAAATACTTAAATAGTCATTGTAGTTGAATTTGATCTCTCACATGGTAGGTGAGTGTCCTAACCACTGCACTATAGCATCAATCTTTTGTTCTTTCTGGTCCAAAGACAGCAATCCCTGGTATGGATATCCATTATCAATGAAAGCCTGGTTCCATTGAAGTTTCTGAGTTTTGCCATTGACTTCAGTGGGGTCAGGATTTCACCTACATCTCCAGGATAACCTGTGGGACGCTCATTTTATTGTCCTGTTATGTTTCTTAACTCTTCCTTATACTATGTTCCTTCGTAGCTGATTTCCAAATATCATTAAACTTTTTCATTTAATCATTCACAAAGCAGCATTTTTTCCATTTCCAGCATGGACATTATATTCTTTAGCCGTTGTTCATTTAATCATGGGAGTTAGATTCATTGTACAGTCATTTAAGGAAATTACTTTAGATTATACTAGTGAGGATTCAAGAATTCATGTCTCTGGTACTGTATAGTTATTGTAAACTCAGTAATACCTCTGATGCATAACTTTATCTCAAATTCAAGACTTCAGTAAAGCACCTCTGTGTTCTCAATTCTCCCAGCAAATACCCCATCCATTTGGTGTGAATTTTTCAGTTTTATCTGCTGTTAGGTGCAGCTGAAATTGGATTTTGTATTGAATCTCTTATGAGATTACAAGAAGTAGCACATTATTGTATATCAGTGAGATTTTTGTTACATAGCATCATTAATTGGATATCCAGTATTAGTTGGATTAGAGTGGTTGCTTGGTAACATACTCAGTAATGCTTTGTACTTTTTTCCAGATACATTTTTAAACACATTTCCATCAAGCCAGTATATTCTGATTGGGAAGAATTTTCTTTTACTAGCACTCAGATTAGTTTTCCCCTTCTATATAACATAGTTCTTTATGTGTAGATATGTAAAATGCTATTTCAGGAATGAAACATTTCCTCTTGAAAAATTCAAAAGTAATGAAAGAAGATGTGGGGGAGATTCCCAAACCTGAGCCATTCTTTTTAGGTGATAAATCTGAGGAACTGTCCCAGATTCAGGTGTCATTAGAGATGGTTTTGGAACAAATTGATAAATTAAACAGTAATAAGTCACCAGGACAAGATGGTATTCACCCAAGAGTTCTGAAGGAACTCAAAATGTGAAATTGCAGAACTACTAATTGTATTTTGTAATGTATTATTTAAATCAGCTTTTGTTCAAAATGACTGGAAGGTAGCTAACATGATGCCAATTTTTAAAAGGTGCTCCAGAGGTGATCCTGGCAATTAAAGGCCAGTAAGCCTGACTTTGATACCAGGCAAACTGGTTGAAACTATAATAAAGAACAAAATTGTCAGACACATAGATGAATATAATTTTTTGAGGAAGAATCGACATTTTTTTGTAAAGGGAAATCATGCCTCACCAATCTACTAGAATTATTTGAGGGGGTCAACAAGGATGTGGACAAGGGGGATCCAGTGGATATAGTATACTTAGATTTTCAGAAATCCTTTGACAGGGTCCTGCACCAAAGGCTTTTAAGCAAAGTAAGCTGTCATGGGATAAGAGGGAAGGTCCTCTCATGGATTGGTAGCTGGTTAAACGATAGGAAACAAAGTGTAGGAATAAACGGTCAGTTTTCAGAATAGAGAGAGGTAAATAGTGGTGTACCCTAGGGGTCTGCACTGGGACCAATCCTATTCAACATATTCATAAATGATCTGGAAAAAGGGGTAAACAGTGAGATGGCAAGATTTGAAGATTATACAAAACTATTCAAGATAGTTAAGTTAAGCAGACTGCAAAGAGCATAAAAGGATCTCACAAAACTGGGTGACTGGGCAACAAAATGGCAGATGAAATTCAATGTTGATAAATGCAAGGTAATGCACATAAAACATAAAATGATGGGGTCTAAATTAGCTGTTTTCACTCAAGAAAGATCTTGGAGTCATTGTGGATAGTTCTCTGAAAACATCCACTTAATGTGCAGTGGCAGTCAAAAAAGGAAACACAATGTTGGGAATCATTAAGAAAGTGATAGATAAGACAGAAAATATCATATTGCCTCTATATAAATCCATAGTATGACCACATCTTGAATATGCATGCAGATGTGTTCGCCTCATCTCAAAAAAGATATATTGGAATTGGAAAAGGTTCAGAAAAGGGCAACAAAAATGATTAGGGGTATGGAATGGCTGCTATATGAGTAGAGATTAATAAGACTGGGATTTTTCAGCATGGAAAAGAGACAACTAAGGGGAGATATGATAGAGATCTATAAAATCGTGACTGGTGTGGAGAAAGTACATAAGGAAGTGTTATTTACTCCATCTCATAACACAAGAACTAGGGGTCACCAAATGAAATTAATAGGCAGCAGGTTTAAAACAAACAAAAGGAAGCATTTTTTCACAGAACGCATAGTCAACCTGTGGAACTCCTTGCCAGAGGATGTTGTGAAGGCCAAGACTATAGCATGGTTAAAAAAAAAACTAGCTAAGTTCATGGAGGATAGGTCCATCAATGGCTATTGGCCAGGATGGGCAGGCATGGTGTCCCTAGCATCTGTTTGCCAGAAGCTGGGAATGGGCAATAGGGAATAGATCACTTGATGATTACCTGCTGTGTTCATTCCCTCTGGGGCACCTGGCATTGGCCACCGTTGGAAGACAAGATACTGGCCTAGATGGACCTTTAGTCTGACCCAATATGGCTGTTCTCATGTAAGAATTAGATAAACTGAGAAAAGAATAATAAATCATTCATTTTTAGTGTGTGGACCAAACTTTTATCAGTTGCACTATAAAACTGATATCCTACAGAGGGGTAGTTTATTTTTGAGATATATTTGAGATTATTTTATCTTTAATACCAGCTCTGAACTGGACAGATCTCCAAATCCTCAGAGTACTTTTTAACTTAATCATGTCTGCACTTTATAGAATAATCTCTGAAGCTATGAGGCTACATCATGAAGAAAACAGAAGTCTTTCCATTGACTTTAAAGGGAGTTCTTTTGCGGGACACATTTTTGGACTAAATGCACCTAGATGCCCCTCCTCTATTTACCCTGAGGCAATGGATTTGGGTTTTGCCATCTAATAAACTAAGGCATGAGGCTGGGTACCTTGATAAAGCAACTAAAAGTTAGGGAATCTCAACTCAACAAGTTTTTAAAGCATATTCCTGAGTTTGTCTTCCCAAACACACCGAAAATAAATAATGTAGCATTTTAAGAAAGGAAATAATTGTGGATAGCATAAAAATAAGTTATGTAGTCTGGGGAGGGTTAGCTCATTTTAATTGTGTTAATATGGCCTAGCATTGTGAAGAACATCTGCCTTGGTGCTTAAACTTTTTACAAGGATACAGAGAAAGTTTTGTGTGAAGAGATAAGATATGTTAGGAATTTCCAAGTATTTGTGTCCCAAAAGGCTACATCAAAATGGAAAACAGAAATTTTGTCTTTTAGTTGTTTGGAGAATGCTAATAGCATAGCTTCAGATTTGCTGTAATTAATTTTATAACCATAGAATTATCCAGATTTGTCAGGAGAATTAATTAATGCAGGGAATATAGGAGCTGGGAGATAAGAGAAATAATATTTCATTGGTATATGCAGCAATTTTTTTGTGCTGTCAATGATCCCATCACTCTTGATTGTGTAGCCCTGAGGATTAATCTGTTGGTCTGTATAAAATGTCTTTTTGATATAAGTGTGTAGTCTTTATAGATATAGAATTATTTGCAATAGCTGAAATGCAAGATACCTACAGATATCCAGGCCAGACACCCTGGCCAATTTCCTGCGTGACGCTGAAAGCAACCTTTAGGACCCTTACTCAGAAAAGTAATAATAGAATATAAAGCTACGCAAATGTCTGGGGACCTTTTGAATGTCTGAAGACCTTTCACCTAGATAGGGTGAAAAGTGGGGATTCCTGCCCACAAATTTAACACATACACCACAAATTGCGTACATATTTGTCACTAATATGCACATAAAAGGTTAGCCTATGAGAATAGGTACCCTAACATTTCCATGGGGGAAAGACAAATTTGGGCATAGGAGGAAGGATTTCTCCCTATAAAAAGGGTGACAATCCACCATTAGGCAGGCGATACATCCATCTTTCTCTTCTCCATCGTCTCACCCTGCCTACACCTACGAAAGCTGACAACTACTGATAAATCGTGGTGTTATTTCTTTTCAAAGTTGTAAGTATAAAAGAATCTAATTTCTGCTTTACCTCTAAAGCATCTAGTTTATAGAGGGTTTAACTCATAACCATTTTCATCACTTCCTCTATCTATCAGAGGTGTGAAAAACACCCTAGTGCTACTGCACTAGTGAATGTAGAACTGTTTATTATCATAGGTATATTTCTTATAGAACTGTGATATTTGTAACTTTGTAATCTCAAACTGCTTTTAACATTTTTGCATTTACTTCTTGTTTCATTGATTTTAAATAAAAGGTCTTGATTGACTAATTTTGTCTCAGTGTAAGTTCCTGTCATATACCCCAATCTTCTTGTATAAATTCTGCAAAGCCTGATTTAAGATGAACTCTTATCTTCTAATCACACATATTGGCATACCATACCCATATTATTAATATCTATTAATTGTTACTAACATTATTAATTAATTAGAAAATTAATTATTAAATAAAACTAAATTAAGTGGATAAATTCCACTGACCCTACTAATCCACCCCAAATCAGGCTACAATTGTCAGTTAGTCTGTTATACCCGCTGCTAGAGGTTCAATAACCATTGCAAAAAGCAAGAGAACAAACTTGCCATATCTCTAATATAAAAGGACCAACTGTCAATGAATGTACCTTGTTTATGGTCTAGTGGCTATTGTTTTTCACCTTCTGATCCTACAGGCTGAGCAAAACTCCCATTGACTTCTATGGTATAGGATCAGGAGGCCAGCCCTTTGTTCTCTGTATTTTAGGCACCAAAGCTAAACTTTGCCATATCTGAAAATAAAAAGCTGAGCTTTAAAAAGTATATTGGATAATAAGATCCAAGCATCTCTGCTGGTATGCAAGGTTTTGAGAGCTATACCTGTAGCTGTATCCTACTGGGATGAAGACAATTAATGATTGAGCGAGACATCTGGTCAAGCTAATTAGTAGTGTAAGAGATGATGTGTTATGGTATTGTTCCTGGTCCCATTTGGTCTGCATACTTTTATTTGGAGGGAGCTGCTTAGAATCTGAGTGATGGTAGCATGAACTGATTCTACTCGGGTCAAGAGCCAATTTAAATTCTGGTGAAATTCCAGTTGAAGTCAGTTGTGTTACTCAGGTTGGCTCATAATATGTAATTCCAGCTGGGATTTTCCAAGTTCTAAGGGAATCAGGCACCTAAATCTTATAGAATTTCAGTGGAAAATCCCAACCTAAATTGTCTGTAAATAGTCCTCAAAAGTTAATTGAGTGGGTGTGGAATCCACAGAATATAACTATGAATAAAATTCTAAGAAAGCAGTCCTAATATATGAAAGATAAATTTGCAGCTTATTTCTCTGTTTAAGTACAATAATTAGTTCCATCATGCTCCTTAATTGCATAAGCTAAAAGCTAAAATCTTATTGATTATATTATGTATACAGTGTAGCTGTGCTGGCCCCAGGATATTAGAGAGACAAGGTGGATGAAGTAATATCTTTTATTGGACCAGCTTCTGTTGGTGAGAGAGAAAAGCTTTTGAGTTTACACATAGCTCTTCCTGATTTTCTTGTAAACTAATACATTTAATTAAGAATGTGTTAAATTTCAACAAGAGAAAAATAACTTTACCCCTGAATCAGTTAAGCTAGTTGTATGGAAGGGTCCAAGCTTATTGTTGTCTAATAGAGCTATATCCTAGTTAGCTAATTTTTAGTGCTTTTCTGTTGTTTTGTCGTCCCAGAGTTGAAAATCTGGTTTCATCTGAGAAGTATTTAATTACTTCCTATATTGTCAAGATGACATGTATAACATTTAGAGCATATATGCATTAAATGATTCTTCATTCTTTACTCATATATTAACACTTTCTCACACGAGTATTTCCATGGACTTGAATGAGGCCACTCACATGAGTAACTGCTATTTAATATGAGTCAGTGTTGAAGAATTGGATGCTGAATAATTCCTCAAACTCAGTATGATTTAATTATAAATGTCAATGGAAAACTAATTGGATCATGGGATAAGTTACATATGAGACATCACCATAGTCAAATATAGTAATGCTATGTAGCATTTATCACAATTACTTTCATTTTCAGTCTGAGAAATATCAGTTTAAAGAAAAAGCAAGTCTGGAGTATGAAGAATGCCTGTGGGAATAAAATCTAAAATCAGTTCCAAGGGTATGTAATCTCTTCCAAATATCAATTAATTTGAATGTCAATATCAGTTAATTTGTGTTTTATTTTTCTGTGTTAAATGGAGTACTGAGACAATCTAGGACAGATAATGATTTATACTGGGTTGACTTCAGTGAAGTTACTCTTGATTTACACTAGTGTAAGTGAGTTCAGAATCAGGCCTTACATCTTGAGTAGGAAGGGGCAGTTAAAGACCCAGACATCATGATTTTTAGAAACTTAGTTAATTTTTTTTTGAAGATTTGTGGTTTGAACCACAGTATACTGAAAACAGTTACAAGAGTCTCATTAATCGAGCTTTATATTAGAACAAAGCACCATTCTTTTAGTCTCTTACCATGCTAAAACCTTTATTTTTTAATAAAAATTAATGTATCCCCTCCTTTTTTTTCCTCCAGAAGAAAAAGATGAATGCACCAGCTTGCATATTTTTTCATTAGCTTAAGAGAAATACTAGTAGCATTAAGGAAAAGGGGGAAAATGCAGCAATCAATCAATGTAACAATCCAATAATAAATACTAATGAAGTAAAGCACCTAGCCACTAGAGATGTGTAGGAAATAGTTTTCCAAGGTGTGAAACTTTTTGAGATTTCATTTTTTTCCCTGTTTCCTATTGGGATGAAACCAAGATGTTTTGAAAATTTCTGTGAAAAAATGAGAGAGCCATCCAGCACCCCTGCCAATAGCCTCACACATAGGTCATTTACCTGGGATGTGAGATATATTTGGTATTGACCAGAAATGCCATCCTGGACCCGAGAAACCTCCAATGGTTAGCCACTCTCACTGTTAAAAACGTATGCATAATTTCTCATTTAAATTTGTCTGCCTTTATCTTTCAATCATCAGTTCTTGTTATGCCCTTCAGTGCCCAGTATTTTCTTCCCATGAAGATACTTATACATTGTAATAAAGTCACCTTTCAGTCTTCCTTTTGATAAGGTAAATAGACTGAGCCCTTCAGATTTCTCACTATAAGGCATTTTCTCTAGCCTTTGAATAATCTTTTTGGATCTTTCTGTATCGTTTCCAATCATTCAACATCCTTTTAAAAATATGAACACCAGAACTGTACATAACTGTGGAGAACATGGTGATATTTGTTTGATGGGCTGTCAACCCTGGGGTGCAGTTTGAGAGCTGTGGGAACCACTGTGCCCTTTTAACCTCCCAGCTGGGCTGGCCTTTCCTGCCTTACTCAAAGACAGGCAGGAGACAACAGCCAATTTCCCAGATCCTCCACCCTGCACCCTTGCTGGAGTATATTCCCAGAATTGTACTGTCTTGCACCGCCAGGGACCTGTACAATGTAAGCTCATAAAGTTGCCCTCCCCTTGATGTGGGAGAATATGCACAATATGCTTGTGTTAACCAAGCTGAGATTTTCCCCCAGATACTTCACTCAAAGGTAGACTGGTTTAGATAAAGCAAAACCAAGTTTATTAACTACAAAAAGATAGCTTTTAAGTGATAAGTGATAGCAAACAGATCAAAGCAGATTACCTAATAAATAAACAAAACTGAAAACTAAGCCTAAAGTATTAGAAAAGATTGGATATGAATTAGCAATTTCTCACCCTGACTGATGATACAAGTAGGCTTGCAAATTCTCAAGACACAAGCTGCATTTGCTTTGCAGCTTGGGTTCCCCACCCGCATTCCAAGTCCTTTTATTTCAGAGCTTCTTTGAGGTGTTGAGTTGTGGGGAAGTGAAGAACAACAGATGAGGTCACTCCCTGCCTTATATAGCTTTTCCAAATGGCGGGAATGCTTGGTTTCCAACTTAGTTGCCAGACCACTTTGTGGAAAAATACAGCTACCCAAACTGGAGTTCAGAGTCATGTGGTCTGGTCACATGCCCTTGAAGAGTCACAGCAGTCATTACTTACAGGCTGGACAAAAGGTTTACAGGAAGGCTAAGCTATTCCACAGACTATTATCTTTGTTGATGAGCCATTAGCTACTGTCTGGCTTCTTTCTTGTTGTACCTGAAAGGCTATCTGTGGGTGTTTTCCAGAGTAAGCACATTTGAAATACAGATCCATAGTCAATATTAATAACTTCAGATACAAAAATGATACATGCATATAGGATAATCATATTCAGCAAATCATAACTTTTCCAATTACACCTTACATGACCCATCTTGTACAAAATGCATCATAATTATGCCATAATCATATATAATAATATTACTATGATGAATATGGGGTGTAGTGTCACAATCTGTATTATTTTTTATGACTATTATCTGTGCCTCAGTTTACCTTATTGATATTGTTCTGTCTTACTACCTAAAGGGGATGTTAAGAACAGCAAGCAGGAAACACAAGAATGGTCAAAGACATCTGTGCATAAACAGTTTCATGGCATTTAAGTTAACAATAACTTGGCCACTACAAGGGAAGATGTTGCTTCCAGGCAAAGTTACACACCTGGTTTGCAAAGATTGAGGGCCTGAGATCAAAAGGGCACTCACAGGTTTAAAAACTTTTTCTCTTTTTTTTTTTTTTTTAAAGAGAGGAAAGGGTGTTCAGTTGTCAGACGCTGTTCGTGGAAGGTGGTCAGGCATAGACAGAGGCCTGACGGGATGGGTTTGTGGTAGCTAGGTTTGCCCAGACTTTGAGAGAAATATAAGCTGTAGCTAAGACCCAGGTGTTCAGATCTTTTGTGGCTTTAACCTTTCCGCTGCTTGTTATATACTCTTGGGTGAACAGAGAATATGTTTAGAAGGAGCTGTTTTGAGTCACTTTAATCAGCTGCTGATCACAGGCTTCGGGAGAGAAGTTTCTTGTAGATGCCAAATTCAGCTGGGCCTGTCATGTTAATTGAAAATGGGGGCTGCCACCCTGGCATCCAGTCAAAGATTGGTAGAACTGCAGGGTTCCACCTGAGGGGTGGCCCCATTAGGAACTGCAAAGGGGTCCAAGGTACAGTTTCCCTGTAATCATGATAGAATGATTGGTGAAACAGAGAATTTGGTAGCCTGGTGATCCAGTGTAAATGAGGGTGAAGTCCAGGTAGAGGTCTGTCATTTGGAGAGAGTACCCATGGAAGATTGGAAGAGAAATCACAGGTGGAACTTGCCCCTGAACTGTGACAGCATTATACTATTCGTCTCACCAATGCTGGATACGTAGGTAAAATCACCTCCCTACTCCTGCTCATTCCTTCCCAAGGATTGCATTAGCTTTTTTTCACCACAGCATCACAGTGGGAGCTCATGTTGAGTTGCTTATCTGCCCTGACCTCTAAATCCTTTTCAGAGTCACTGCTTTCCAGGATACAATTTTGTAGAGATGGTCTGAGTTCCTTGTTCCTAGATGTATAACTTGGCATTTGGTTTTATTAAAATATGTTTTGTTTCAGTGGGCCGAGGTTATCAAGTGATCCAGATTGCTCTTTTTGACTGTCCTGTCCTCCTCACTGTTTACCACTCTGCCAATCCTTGTGACATTTGCAAATTTTATCAGCAGCAGTTTTATATTTTCTTCAAGATGATTGATGAAAATGTTGGATAATGTTGGGCCTAACACTGATCCCTGCAGAACCCCTCTGGAATCACCCCTCTTTGATGAGGTTTCCTTATTGACATGACCTTGAGATCTGTCAGTAAACCAGCTCTTAATCCATTTGGCATGTGTTTTATTGATATTGTTTAGTGCCAATTTTTTAAATCAGAATGTTGTGTGGTTCTAAGTCAAATGCTTTACAAAAGTCTAAGTATATTATATCTGTGCAGTTACCTTTATCAACCAAAGTTATTATTTCGTCAAAGAATGAAATTCATTTTTTTTGCTGTGTCTGAGCACACAAAAATATTGGCGTTTTCATGGAGCTATGGGAATTTACACCAGCTGATGATCTGCCTCCCAGTGTTGTCTCAGTGCATCTACTCATTTATCTAAATCTGGTTCTTTTTCTGTCTTGTAGTTAGATCAGGGGACCTAGACACCAGGGGCAGATCCTCAGCTGGTGGAAATTCTCATAGCTCCATAGATGCACCATGCTTTCCAGATTGTATTATTCAGACACAGCCAGCAAGAATTGAATTCTCAGTGGTAAAAGGCTGCTTTCATGGTATGTTCTCAGATTTGTTCTAAATAAAGCTAGTCAATTTTTTTTGTTCAAAACTCTTTTTTATTGAAAAATAATATGGTGCTATGAGAATTCACACCATCTGAGAATCTGCCCACTGTGTTCTAATCACAGACTTTATCCTTATTTTTCTCCTGGGTAAATTTCAGGTAATTATACATGACCATCTTTATTAAATCTGTTTAAGAGTCTTAAGTAAGTGTTACATTAAGTGCAAAGTGCAATAATATTATTGATTTTGAGACACTGACAAAATGCAAATGACAGGTGAATGTGGCAAAGATGAGCTAATACATGCATCACCTGACCTAGCCAATCAATTTTTCTGTGTAAGCCTTCCTTTCTCTAAATTAATAAAATCAGGTGTCATCTCTGCTTCCCAAACAATTTAGTCTCTCAAAATATTGGTTCTTGGTTTCCAAAATATTGCTTTATTTTATTTTTTGCTTTGATTTTCTTCCAAGACATATCTGCCAGAATGGCCTATCCATTTCTTCCATTCAGTCAGCTTCTGTTCATTCAACTCATAAATCTTTTGAAAGAGTGACATCTTGGCCTTCACTGCTCATGAATGGTTGGAGAACAAAACTTTGTCTAGAATACAAAGCTGCACTAAAATAATTTAAGGGAAAGAAAGAATGCAGACTGACTTTGGAACTTTTGTCTGCTACTTTTCTGGCACAGAATGGGAAATACTCAATAATTTGAGAGACTAAATCATATGGGAAGGATAGAGGATGCTTGATTTTTTTAAATTGTAATATATAAAGAATAGTTGTTTATCAAGATACCTTAGGAAGGGGAAGCTCAATAGATTAATAGGCTGGGTATATAATCAATATGACACTATAGGCAGGCTGTCTCTGGGAGAAAGCCAAACTGTGCAATAATGAAAACATAGTATTCCTGTTACCTACCATGGTATGTTATGACCAATTACTGTTATATAAATGGCACAAGAGTCCTGTTCATGCCCCCATTGATTTCAGTGGGAGAAGATACAGGCCAAAAATAGTCAGAGAGCATGTTTGAATTCCTAAGATATGAATTCTTGCTGTAAAGAATAAGGTTGTTTTTCCTTTATGCCTTATATCCTTTGTTGAGAGATAATAGGAAAAACTCCATGAGAGATAATTTAGAATAGGGCTGGTGAAAAAATGCCCCCCGCCCTTTTTTTTTCTTTTTTTTTTGGTGGGTGTGAGGGAAATTGGATGTTTGAAATTTCCCATGAAAAAAAATCAGTTTTCTAAAACCATTTTCAGGACAATTTTTTGGCTTTCTGTAATATTTTTGAGTTACCAGAAATTGAAAGCAATTTTTTTTATTGAAACCACAAACATTTTGCAAAAAGAAATAATTTTCAGTTTGTTTTTTCCCTTGGAAAACCAGAATATTTTGACCAAAATAAATGCTTCTGTATATTTACACTAAGACACTTCAGCCAGGTCTAGAGTTTTCAGCTCATTCTCTTGAGTTTGCATTTATATTAATGAAAAACTATGACCAAAAAATATTGGACCTAATGTATTCCTAGTATAACTCCACTTAATCAAGTTCTGTTGAAGTCAATGAAGTTAAAGGGATTATTTTGGCCCATTGTATTTAGATTGCAATGTTGATCCTTTAATAACTATAATCTAAATAAGAGGAATCTCTCACTATTAACATACTACCTTTCTAGTTCTAATCTTGAAATCCTTAGTCCTGGGTACTTGACTACATTTTGCCATTTTATCCTCTTCCAAATTGTCAGTACCATTTTTTGACTAGATTTATATAATATTACTATGTAGCTAATTTTCAAATTACTAAATTATTGTGGATTAGATAGTTTTACTTGTATGTGATTTGTTTTGTGTTCTGTTTTGGGTATAGAAATTCTAATGATAAAACAATTACACTTATATATGACAAAGTTCAAAAGGTTATTTGAGTCAAAATGTTATCCTTCAGCACATGGAAATCCAATCCTAGTGAAACTAAGGGCAGGTCCACATTACTGCTTAAATTGATATAACTTACATCATTCAGGGGTGTGAAAAAGCCACCCCCTGAGTGATGCAAGTTACAATGACCTAAGCACTGTCCACACCAGTACTATGCTGGCAGGAAACGCTCTCCATTGACAAAGCTTCTGCCTCTCACAGAGATGGAGTAATTATGCTGACAGGAGAGAGCTCTCCCATTGGCATAAAGCATCTTCACCAGATGTAGCACTTCTAGTGTAGACTAACCTTTAATTTAAAGAAGCATAAACTATGGCAGGCATAGAAGTGGAATAAAAATGGTTAGAAGCAAGGAGAGAGACTAAACTAATAAAGAGTGATTTGGACTGTTTAGACAAGAAACAAATAAAAGGGGATATGATAGTTATATAAAATAATGATACAGAGAAGATAGATTTGGCACTCCTCTTTTTCCTTTCTCATATTAAAAGAACAAATTCAATGAAATTGAAAGGCAATAAATATAAAACTCAGAAAGAGATTTTTCCCCACAACACATAATTAACCCGTGGAATTTACTGCCACAGAATATAATTGAAGCCATGAGCTCAGTGGGGTTCAAAAAGGATTAGACATTTATAGTAATAATGAGGACATCTATAGTTACATTAGATAGATAATTAGAAAGGATATAATCCCTCTTGTTTCAGTGAAATAAACAAAATCCTAAATGATGGGGGTAGAAAGAAGTTTTCTGTATTAACAGGATATTCCATAATTATCCATTATAGCATCTTTTTCATCTTCATTTGAAGCATATAGTACTGTCCACTGTCAGAGACAAGATTAACTAGAACTATTGATCTGCTCAGTCTGGCAAATACTATGCTGATAGTCATATTATATAGAAACTTTTTCACAAAAGGGGTTCCACAAAAATTTTCATAGTTATCCAGCAGCTAAATTTGAAAACACTCTAGAAAACATATTGTATCTTTGAAAAGAAATATAAGAGCAATTACTCTAGTATGTTGGGTGATTTACCTATAATGATTCTGGCAAAGTCCCTTAGATACTGGAAGAAAATCAGCCTTATGCATTAGATCATGTTTCTCCAAATGTAATTAAATCTTGTTCTGGCTTTGTTCATGTATCAGGAAACTAATTGCATTTAGTCAAACACTTGCTTCAAGACTGGACAAGATTAAATTAATTTCCCCAGCACTGAACTGTAAGAGGGCAACATACAGTAAATTGCTCAACCTTTCAGACTATTGGCTTGAAAAGTAGATTTACACTAGAAGTGTTTGTATATTCTGTAAAAGGAACCATTAGACCACGTACCTTGAAGATACACAGACTATTAGCTGTACATCTCTTGGTTAGAACAATACTGAAGTTAACATACTGTATTGTTGAGTTCCTGGAAGTGAATAAGGGAGAGTTGGTAGGAATGGTTTAACCCCCTTATTACTGAATTCTAAAAAGAGATGGCATGTTACATAAGATTACTTTTTATGGTTTTCAGAGATAAGAGAGTAAGTTGAGCAAGAATTGGGTGGGAAGTGATGGAGCAGCTGCCAGAAAGAGGGTCTACTTTGGAAAGGAAAGAATGGGAAGGCTTAAAGTGGACTGATTGTGAGGAAACAGGGCTGAGCAGTAGGAGAAAGGGTTCAAAAGGCTATCATTTGTACACAAGAATACAACTGGAGAAAGAATGGGGAGACCAAGGTGAGATGAGTGGAGACAATGTTTGGAGGTGGGAGCACTAGGTAAAGAAGCTAGTGACTGGCATTTAGATAGAAGCAGTCTGGAGATGGAGTGAGAGGGTTAGGTGGATAAATAGTATAGGGGTGAGTGCAACAGGAAAGAGGCTGCCTCATTTCTGGAAGATGAGAGGCCACGAAGTGCAGGATATGAAACTCACCATGGAATACGTGCATGGAATACGTGACAGTCAGATATACTGATCTGTTGATATAATGGATATAAAAAGTCTGAAGTCACTGTTAAGGCTTTTTGTTAGAGAGAAAATTTGTTGAAACCGTGGTATATATTGCTTGTGGGTATCTGTTGGCGATGGAAGTGACAGCCTTATAGAGAACTGGAGTGTGTTATCAACTGTGTTGTAGGCAATATGAAAGTGGAAAGAAATGCATATGTCTTTCCCCTTCATTTCTTATTACCACGCTTTTAAGGTTTGGGGTGGATGGGGTGTGTCCTACCACAAGCTTAAGTATCACTAAATGTAGATTTGTTGCTAATTCTATGCGATTTAGGAACCTCTTTGAGAAGTGTGCTAATATTGTACATCCAGTCATTCATCCTTCCATTCACCCACTGAATCAAAGCAGATATTTCTGCACATGAGCTGGTACAGAGAAATTCTTTCTATTTTAAATTGTGATGAAAAATTTGCAAAATGCGGATAAGAACACTTGTTTAACTTACAGAGGTGATATTAGTTATCATTCGCCTCTACATTGAAGATGAGACGCTCTTTTGATGTGATAAGTATGACTATGATTATCTTTTTACAATTATTTCAGGTTTCAGTCAGGAGTAAAAGCAGAAGTACCAATATACTGGTGCTCGTGTTGTATTTCCAAACTGGCTGACAGTAGGCAGTACTGGAGATCTTGGAGGAAAGCCTGAACTTCCAAGATTCCCAGCCTGATTTCTAGAAAAATGAGGTTTGGATAAGCTCAGACAATTTCTGGATAAACCTCTGAACTTATGGATGTTTATCTTCCCTGAGCCTCTGCGCTGAATCTTTTAAGTCCTGCCTCTCATTTTCTATTACCTTGAATGAAAGGAACAGGAATATTATTGATAAAGCTTAAAAGTGGTTTAGATTTCAGAATTTAAGTTCAATTCTCTTTAACTTAAACATACTTTACCACTTCTTCTGTCTCTTGTCCATGCTGTATAGTCAGTGTACAGCAGCTTTAACAACTAGACCACCTTCATAGTAGAATAGAGGTCCAAAAATTCATATTTGCTTAGTGCTCTCCATGCTCTCTCATAAGTAATTCAGAGAGTGCTCCTGTGATAAACATACTTGCTCTGTCATGTAGATACATTGTGTAGTGATACTATTCCTTACACCCATAACATTAAAAACCAAATGGTGACCAAGACAAGTAAGTAGTCTGAGTGCAATATGACTTCCAGTCTCAGATGGGAACATCTCATATCTAGTAGATCAGTGACAAGAAATCTGGTAAAGATCTGAAAGGACATTATCAGCGCTCATAGTCCCTGGCAGATTTGACGTTGGTGGTAAGTAAAGTTGGGGGAAATATTTATCATAAGACTTTTTTTTTGGTCCTCTCATTGTATCAGACATCCCAGCTCCCCTGTTATCTAAGCTATTTCATACTCTTTACAGGTGATGAAGATCATTTTGTAGTATGAAGATCATTTCTCTAAAAAGTGGAAGAATAAAGGTGGGTATTACCTTATAAAGACCCAGAAATATTAATAAGTAAAAGCTGTAGCTGGTAACAAATGACAGTGCATTGTGGTCGTAGGATTTATACAATTTTTGCATCTTGTCAATTTTATTTTATGATCAACTTGTATAATATACTGTAGCAAGGTTTCATTTTATTTCCTTTCATAGGGAATAATTAAGCCAGTTGCACCCACTCCATACACACAACTTCCTCACATTTAAAGTCCATACTTTTTTGTCAGCATTAAATTTAATATTTAAATGAACTACTAGGTAAAAAGGCATGTTAAAGAAACATTACTAATCATTGTGGTGAAGGTAATTTTTTCTTAAGTCGATTAATGTATACTGTTCATTTTCTACTGGCAAATCTACTGCTGTTTATTGACGTTTCAGTGCATTGATCATAAGAATAAGATACTTTTAAAAGGAATAGATGATCCAGCCCAACCTGTTGATCTGTAAATATGATTTTTTTCCTGTTTTTCCTCCATTCACCTCAATCACAGCCTGTGATGGGTGAATCAGGCCCTTTGTGGCCCCCTGCTGAAGGCCTCATGGTCCTATCACCTCATGCCCCAGGAAAGGAGCAGTGAAGGTGGTTCCTCCAGGCCTGCCTAGAAAGGCTGCAGGGAAGCAGCCAATCAGAGCTCAACATTTCAGTTAAAAGGAGCTACAGGGCCTGAGCAGGTCAGTTGCTGGCTGGGACCAGAACAGGGTGAGAGGGGGCTGGAAGACTACAAAACGCTTCAGGCAAAGAGGCCTGGGAGAGACCCAACTCACACAGGGAACTTCAGGGGTAATCAAGGTAATCTAAGGCAACTGGTGAAGGTGATGGGACTGAGCGGGAAGCAGCCCAGGGAATGCAGCAGCAGCTATTAGGAGCAGCCCAAAGTGGCTGGTGTTTATAGCACCCTGGGTTGACACCTGGACTGGAGAATGCGCCCAGGTTCACCTTGTCATAGGTCTCACCCCCACTTGGAGCTGTTGGGCTCCAATGTGGGGACCTGACTTGGTTTCCCTCTAAACTAAAATCCTAGTTTAGATCTAGTAAGCTGCCACCACTCAATCAGATATGTGGATTGAGACACAGTCCTTCCCCAAAATCCTAGGGGATTCCACGAGCCCCAAATCCATGGAGTTCTTACACCCAGGAGAAATAAACCACTCCCCCCTGCTTCCTCCCCCCTCCCTTTTCCTAGGAGAGACACCGGGATCTAACTGCAGAGGGATACCTCCCCCTTCTCTTTCCCTGAGAATCCACCCAAGGAAAGACCAAACAAGTCCTTAATAGAAAAGAAAAGAATTTATTAAAGAATAAAAAGAAAAGTCACTGTCTCTGTAACCAAGATAGAACCATACAGGGTCTAAACTTATCAATCTCTGGAGAGAATCCCCCCTCCCCCTTTCTTTCTCAGTGAAAGCAAAGTAACAGCAAACAGGAATAAAGAATTTCCTTTAGCAAACACACAATTGCAAATGTAGAAATCAAATTATAAGACTAATTCACCTTTCTAATTAATACTCACTATTAACTAGTAGAAACTACTCCAGGAGAACTTGGAGACATGACTGTCCTCTCTTAGATCCAAAGAGAGCTCTCACAAAGAACACAGACAAAGGCTTCCCTCCACAGAGATTTGAAATTATGTTGTCTCTGATTGGTTCTCTGGTCAGGTGGTCATCAGGTACTGCATGTTAACCCTTTACAGGTAAAAGAGACCGTAATCCTGATCTGTTTATTTATGACACGCCCCCCAAATTGCAGACAGTGGGGGAACCACACTGGCGGTGATTTCCTTCTAGAACTTTAAAATAAACAGATTAACAAAACACATGCACTATTACATATACTACTAAGTATGTAAACAACAAGGTATTTGACATTGAACAACACTTTTTATGCATTTGACCAGACATACCTGGCAACGTCCTTGCCCATCCCCTCCCAGTGGAAGGACTTTTTTAACCTGTTTTTGCTTTGTTGACCCCAGAATGCCCACTGGGATGTCATGGCCCAAGCTTAAGAGCTTGTACCGGTACTTAGTTGGAACTACCAACTGTTTTTGAGGATTCTGGCCTTTCTGGTGTCCACCAGAAAGAATGTCCTTATATAAAAGTCCTTGTTTTACAACAAACTGGGATCGATTAGAAGAGCTGAGAGGCGGTGGGTTGCTCCGTGCCGCCACCCAAGCTGTCTTAAGGCTGTCATTGGCTTCCTGCTCAGTCTGGAACTGTTTCCTTGAAGCTGGAGACACCAGTTCCTTCGTAGACTGTGGACTTGGGCTGGGTCCCTCTGGAAGCGATGTAGGTGATGAGGTTGTTTCCGTTGACTGTGAACCGCTCTCTGCTGGTGCACAAGGTGATATTTCAGGCTCTGGCTGAGCCTCTTGGGTAGAGTTGTCTGCTGCTTCTGCCAGTTCAGGCCCGCTGGCGCCCTCTGGCGGTGGAGTTGTAAGCGCTGGCATCAGTGCTGGCGCTGGTTCTGCCGCTGGTTGCTTTTCCAGTTCCGGTCCTGGGACTGGATGTACTATGGCTGCTGTAGTTGTTGGCATGAGATCCGGTTCCACCACCTCTGTCTGGGTCTCTGGTAACACAGACAGGGTCCTGGTGGATGGCTCAGGAACAGGGATGGGAGTGCCTGCTTGTTTGGCCTGGCTGCGGGTGACCACTCCCCCCCTCTTGGCCAGCTGCACATGGTTGGCCAAGTCTTCCCCCAGTAGCATGGGGATGGAATAATTGTCATAGACAGCAAAAGTCCACTTTCCTGACCAGTCCTTGTACTGGTCTTCAGGGATGCTGTACCCATGGCAGGTCCTTTTAAAATTTTTCAAGAAGGCCTGAGTGTCCTCACCTGCCATGTAGGTGGGAAATTTCTTGGGATGGAGAACAGTGCCTGGAGAAGGATTGTTAGGGTTGGCTGGAACAGGTGGGTTAGCTCTTGCTAATCCTAGGGCCTGCTGGTGGGCTTCCCTCCACAGAGATTTGAAATTATGTTGTCTCTGATTGGTTCTCTGGTCAGGTGGTCATCAGGTACTGCATGTTAACCCTTTACAGGTAAAAGAGACCGTAACCCTGATCTGTTTATTTATGACACACCTGCCACTAGAGAAGTGGCCTAAGCCCCAAGTGGTAGGGAAAGGCTCTGTTGGGAAGTCCAAGTGAAGGGCAAGACTTAAAGGGCAGGGTTGAAGACCATGGTGAGGGTAGACCAACAGTTGCAGTTTGACTCTTTACTAAAGGTTTGAGAAAGGGGCTAGATTTAAAGGGCCCAGAGACAGTGCTGATTGCTGAAGATCCTATTAAGGGCAGACTGTGTGTTGAACTTTTGTTACCTCGGAAGGTGTTTGTTCATATTGACTGTGTGACTTGGCTGGCGATCTGAGCCACTGAAGACCCACCTAATGAAATTGACAATCTACAGGGGGTGCCAGGAGTGAAAAAGAAGATTACAGCACCACACCCAGATAACAGGAGGCACTAATGAGAGGTGAGTGTCATGCAGCCCTGCTGAGAAACAACTCTAGGAGTCTCTTGAACTTTATACTTTTTTTTCCTTTGTGGAATTGTATGCTTAAAACTGGTGAAATATGGATTAATGTGGTTTTAACTGTTAACTAAAATTAATTTGTCCCTGGACTTGTTAGGGGATAAAGAGAGACTGTTCGTATAAGAATGAGAGTATTCTGAGCAGAAAACTCCTTTGAAGGCAAAAGAAGAATCCTGTAAGAATCCTTATCATTTTTGTACTTTTTATGTTGGCTAAAATATTCTTCTTTTGTATGTACCAACTATCAGAAAAAAATAAAGTCTTGCAAAGAGGTTCATAGAACGCAATCCAGAAATAACACTGGACTCTATCAGATGGAAAAAGAAAGTCAGAAGAAGGGAAGTGGAATGTGTGAGTGAGGATGCGAGGTGAAATAAACAGCAGTGGTCAAGAATGCCGCTAAACTAGGTGGCAAATAACTTTAAAGAAAAATACCAAGTGAAAAAGCTTAGGCAAGAGAGAGGTCCTCCCACAATTTATTTAAGAAAGGTTGAAAACTTGTAACTGTAGGGGGAAGCAGGACTATATGTGGGTTGGAGAAAGAAACATAGGAATTGCAATACTGGATAAGACAAGTGTTCCATTTAACCCAGTATTTTGTCTTCAACAGTGATTAGTACCAGATGCTTCAAAGAAAGCTGCAAGAAGACCTGCAGTAAACAATTCCAGACCTACAGTTCTTTGACTCTATGATTAGAGACTTTGGTGAGAGCAGTTTCAGTGGGGTGCAAAGCGGGGAGCTCAGAATGGACCACGGAGAGAAGCAGGTGGTGCTGAAGAGGGGTGAGGGCAACAAAGATAGTGAAATGGAGCCATTGGGTGGCAGGGGGTGGGGAGGAGGAGGACAGATGCTGTGATGCAGAAGAGAGATATGATGAAAGCCATGGCTGAGTGACAAATGGGCAAGAGTATAAAAAAAGAAACCAAAAATTGAAAAATATTGTGAAGGAACATAGAGGATGGGCAGCTAGAATGCATTGCTCCACCACGCTGAGAGAGACTTGAGGAGAAGGAGCCTGGCTCTGGCACTGGGAAGTATGCTGTGTACAGGACAACACAAAACAGTGACAGTTTTGCCGACCCCAAGAGCTCAGAAATCATTAGACTGGCTTAAAAACCCATATATTTAAAATAAATTATAAATGTGGCTTTTCTGCACAACCATGAGATCTAGAAACTTATTTTGTTTTTAAATGAAAGTTCAGATCGTCAGGTAATTAGATGACTCCAGCAGGAGCGAGAGCCTGGAGATAAACCTCAAACCTCATGAAACTTGCAATGAAATCACGAGACCTGGCAACACTACAATGACCCTTGCTTATACAGGATATGCTGCAATCATTTTGGTTAGATAATTGTGTCAGTCTCAAATGTTTCACATGTACAAAAGGCCAGGCTAGAGATAGAACACTTCATCTATATAATGATATGATATAGTGGGAAAATGGCCAAAAATAAAGGTCTAGATTGTGACCTTTACTACAAACCTGCATTGGAATTGCACTGTTTCCGTGTCAAGTATCAGAGGGGTAGCCTGTTAGTCTGGTTCTGTAGAAGCAGCAAAGAATCCTGTGGCACCTTATAGACTAACAGACGTTTTGCAGCATGAGCTTTCGTGGGTGAATACCCACTTCTTCAGATGCAAGTCTGTTTCCGTGGGAACTCAGGGAAGGAATGTGCCTCAGAGACAATCCTTTCCCAAGTCACGGATACACAGTGAACTTTGCTGCCTTCATCAATCGTTTAGATAGTCTGTTAGACTCACTCTCCAGGCTGGTGCATTAAGAGGGTGGCATGGCCCAGCCTCATGTCCACCCCTTTATGATGATGTGAGCCCCAAGCAATGCACAGAAGTCCCTGCCCTTCCCAAGCACAATGACAGTGATTTGCCTAGCCATCCTGCAGGATACTCAAAAGGGGAGTCTCCTTGCACTCTGAAAACCATACTAGGGCCAGGGATATTCTGTCTCAAGGTATTTACTACCATATTTAGGTATGTGCATCTATTCCAATTTTTCCACCTAAAATGGCATGGTTTGACAGATCCCAGAGCTCAGGTCATTGTGTTTGAGCTACCAAAACAAGGGTTGGAACCCAACAGCCCAATTTCGACCTCTTACACTGGTGTTAATTCCATTTACTTCAGTGGAGTTACTTCTGATTTACACTGGGGTGGGATCAGAATTAGATTGCTAGAATGTGAATTCTTCAGTACCTTAATGATTTCTGGGGACATTTGCTGCTTGTTACACAATTGCCAAATTTATACTCAGGATGGGGGAGCTTGCCTCTGTGTGTGTGTGTGAGAGAGAGATTTCAAAGAACATCGATAAATGGATATTTTTTTATTCATTTAATCCTGGTATTCATTTAATCCTAGTTATGTTAACAGTTTCAATTATAATTGAATTAAATAAAAGGATTTGAGCCTTAGAGAACTGATTTTTTTTGGCTGGTAATTTTTATACAGTGTATGGGCTTAACTTTTCCTATATAAACTGCCACTTGAGAAAAAGTTGAGCTACTTAAATGGACAAATTGAACAACAGGATAGATGTGTCAGCATTTATATTATTATTCTTTATTTCTATTATAATAGTACTAAGAGCCCCCAAACAAGATCAGGTCCCCCTTGTGTATATATGTAGTAAGAGACTGTCCTTGCCTCAAGAGCTTACAGTCTAAATAAACAAGACAGGCCTGGAATAAGAAAGGAAGTATTAGTACTCACATTTTAGAGAGAGTCCCTCTGCACCTCATTTCTCTAAGTGACTTGTCCAAGGTCACACAAGATGTATATAGCAGAACCAAGAATGGATCCCACAATGCTAGAGTTCTCATACAGGGCCTTAATCACAAGTCTGTCTCTCTTTGCTTGATAGTTCCATTATCAATCCTATTTATACATGGTTTACAACTTGGTAAAAAAAAACAATCAAAAACTAGTTCCAAAAGAACATAGCATATGAGGATGTAGCTCCAAAGATAATTTTATTTATAAAGGCTACTTTATTTTGATTTCTGAGATCATAAATAACAATTTGTAGTGCATACAATGTGTGTGTTAAACCCAGTAGACTGATTAGCACTACAGACCACAGTCATTTTGATGGAGCTATTACAGTGAGTTCAAAAACATGTGCACTTAGAATGATTTACATAGTAATTTATAAACAACTGCTCAAGAATCTTCATTGTCTTTTAGGTCAAAAATTCATGTTTAAAAACTGCCAAAAGACAGATTTACAGTGAATGATAGAACATAACAGCTGGGAAGGAGCCATTAAAGTCTATTGGGTAATTACTATGAGTTCTCAAGATTAGTATGCAAATTGAAGATGTACTTACTCAAGGAACCACAGTCTCTCCAAAGGAGTTGTTTTGGGTTATCAGGTAAATTATACCTTAATTAGAACTGGGCTGCACGTACATGGTACAGTATGATGCAGGTGCCTTTTTTTCTCTATATCATTTCATTCCCCTCTCAGTTAGCTATGTGAGGATGTCAACATTTTTTTAGAGAGCAAGAATCTTGTAAGTTTTTTTTTTCCGCTTTACCAATAGAGCTACCAGAGCAGTTGAAGTTTGGGTGGAAAATGGCAGCAGGGAAGGGAGACAAAAAATAGTAAGTGAATTGGAGAAATAGGGAGGAATTAGTGGATTAAGAATAGGAAGGGCATGGGACAAATAAATCGGGGGAGAGAATGGGAAGGAGGAGGAGGGAGTAGAAAACACAGAAAATGGGAGATGTACGGGGAGGTAAGAGAAGAGGAGAATCAAAGAAACATATCAGGGAAGATTAGTATAATAGATGCACAGAGGATATGTTTGCCTTTCTGAGGGGTTAGAGTTCATTCAGCTAAATCAGCCCACCTGTAAGTTAAAGAGGACCAAAACTGAAATAGCCATGTTAGCTGTGGAAGTTCATGGGTCATAAATTAACACTGTGGCTAAGATATAGGGTGAAACAGACAGACTTCTTATAAAAAACTTCCATTGGAATTGTTCACAAAAAAATCCATTTGAAAGGGTTAACATTCACTACAGACCATTCCAGCCCAATAGTGGTTGCTGAAGTGAGAAATTTGGGCAATCAATGCTGTTGATTCATCTGATGGAACGCTTTCATCACTTTTTGTCTGAAGGGCAGAAGTTCCTTCAAATCCTAAGGAATTGCTATTATTTATTGAGCATATGGGTGATAAAACACAATCCCTGTCTACACCAGAAAAACTTTTTGAACATGTTCCCATTGTTAACAACACTGGTTCAGCAGATAGCAGAGTTAGGAATCCTAACATAATTGGGGTTCTGGCTGCTGACACTGTTGTCGGCATCAATGACAATTAGATTTGTTCCAGCAAGGTTAGATGACTTGGTTCTGAAAAACCTATCCATGCTAACTGATGCTTAGAATGAGTACTTTTTTTGAGCTGCATGATGTAGGCAGACTAAAGGCAAGACAATATTATCTGCATATAGGGTGGTTTTCATTGATGCCTGTACCTAACATTGATTGACAAATATAGCATATGGTGACAACACAAATGATTTTCTAGTGGATGGGGTAAAAACAATGATGTGCTAAAATAGAACAGAAAAAAATCAGACTTTATAATGAGACACAGCTGCGCTCTAAAGCTCAGAGGGCTGTAAACCATGCTTTGCTGTTTTTATTGATATTCCTGTACTTTGCTTGTACAAACTGTAAACAAAAGCAGAATAATAATAATTATCCCATGTGTGGTCACATGGAACTCATGACAGTATTTTACTCAGTGGAACTGTTTCCGTAAAATTGTTCTTGACTACTCCAAGGAATTTTATAGAAAAATTCCAATCAATTTTCAATCTGCGGTGCAACAGGAATGTAACTAAGGCTCCTGTGGACAGGTCTATGTTTACCAGCATGTCAATCAAGCTTGCTTTCCAGTGGGTAGAATTAACAAGCTGGTAAAAATGCTGTAAGCCATCAGTGTGATGTGTACACAATGGGTCTTACCAGTGCTAACATTGATCAATATTCATCCAGTGTTAGAGCTGCTGGAATTTTTTTTGGTAGAATTCCATAGTGTAAACACAGCTATCGAGTGCAGTTGGATGAACAGTTCAGTTAAGACCACAAGGATGGTGTGTTTGGGAAAATCTGTGGTCATGGGATTTGCAAAGCCAAGGTGCTGGTTCTATCAACAATAGCAATAGATCAATCCACTCTTGCTGGTGCATGTGTTACTGAGAACATCTCTTTCCAGAAAAAAGAAGAGAAGACCCCAGTAGTACACTTACTGATATATTCAATTACTATATTAATTGGCATGGCACAGGTAAAGTAAAGCAGTGGCCTTTAAAAATAATGCATCCAGCATCAGAGATGTTAAACCACATTTCCAAAGAAGCCATACTACTACTTTATGGACATGATTTATTCACAAGAAGGTGAAAAATACATCCCACTCCAATGTGCAACCCCCAAAGCCTTAATCAGCTAAATATATCTCATTAATGTGTCCATCTTATAGTCAAACTATGTTAGTTCAATATAGATAAATAGTCCTTGACTTAACTCTTGACATGTATGTCAGGTTTTAATGTTCTGTAATAAACATTCCAGCATTTGTCTGCAACTAATATAGGTCATTACCAGTATCTTTTTACCAGCAGACATTCTGGGTTTCTTTATTCTGTGCAATGTGCCAGAGTATTTTTTCCCAGACAGATTATCTTTCTTTTTAAAAAATTACAATTGTATTCTGAATACAGCTGAATAAAAATTTCAGTCAAGTTTGCTTTGATATGTCAGAGGAAGCTAAATAAATGAGGGAGTTGTAGAATAAATTTGTGCTTCTTGTGTAATGTAACTTCAGACACTAGTCTCTCTCTGACTCGATACAATTTGGCTAGCCAATATAATAATACAGTAATCTCCCTGACCTAAATGTAATTTCAGTTATGCACGTCAGTTCCAAGTCTTTGATGAACCTAGAGTGTATTAAAGCTTAATGTGCATTCTGCAGCTTTTATTCATGTCTTCTACTACTTTAATCTTTCAATTATGTTTTGATGCGGAATATCTAAATAAGAGACAGAATTTTTAAAAGCTATTTCCTAATGAGTAATGTATTTCCAAAAAGTAAGTATTCCAGTCTGTAAGGGTATGTCTATGCAGCAGTTAAACACCCATGGCTAGCCTGGGTCAGCTGACTTGAGCTCGTGGGGCTCAGGCTGTGGAGTTGTAAAATTGCTTTGTAGATGTTTGGTCTCAGTTCTGGGAATCAGTGAAGGGGGAGGGTCCCAGACTCAGGGCTCCAGCCCGAGCCCGAATGTCTACATAGCAATTTTTATCCTCACAGCCTGAGCCCCACAAGCTCAAGTCAGCTGACTTGACAACAAAGCTGGTTGTGACTGTGCTTTGGGTCTTTTATTTCATTTAGGACTTATTGTAACTGGATACACAGGTATCACATAGGGGATGTTGTGAAGGCCAGAAACATAACTGGGTTGAAAAAAGAATTAGATAAGTTCATGGAGGATAGGTCCACCAGTGGCTGTTAGCCAAGATGGTCAGGGTTGCAACCCATGCTCTGGGTGTCCCTAAACCTCTGACTGCCAGAAACTGGGACTGGAAAATATGGGATGAATGACTTGATGGTTGCCTTGTTCTAGTCATTCCCTCTGAGGCATCTGGAACTGGCCACTGTCAGAAAACAGGATATTGGGCTAGATGGACCATTGGTCTGACTCCATTTGCCCATTTTTATGTTCTTATGTTAAAGAGCCTCTGCATGTTGTCAGTGCATGAAATATTTGCATTCAGTTTTGACTGGAATAGAGAACAGGCTTGTCTCCTGGGCACAACCTTCCTTCCAGATGCCTTGAGTGTGAGATCAAAATGAGTTGGCACTTAGGAAGGTGGTAGAGGTCTCTGAGGTAAAATATACCACTCTTTTTTATTTTGCAGTGTATGTTATGCATTTAACATTTCCCTGTTCTCTTACTGAGCAAATCCATAGTGTAATATGAAATAAATATAATTTTCAAAAATAATTGATGTTCATTCTGCATTTTCATGGTTCAAAGAGACACCTTATGCTGAAAGTTGTGAAGGAAACCGTTACATTACAAAAGTAATTGAATTAGACTTTTAACAACTGGTTAGATTGTGACTTGGACCATACACTCTCACAAAGTGAATAAGCAGGAGTGGATTACTAGGACCTTGGGTTTGGGCATGCAGGAGTGAGTGAGCATTCTGTCCTCAGAACAGGTGAGCAGAAAACAAGCATGAATAGGCAGGGAATGGGTGCAGCCTTAGCTCTATTTACCAGCCAGTGCAGTTGAGCTGGTGCAGGGCACATTGTAATTTGCTGCTAGTATAGGTAACTGAGTAACTGTGACTCAGAAGTGTGTTGCTGAATCAAGCCACCTAGTAGTCTTACTTCTGAGAGGATGCAGTTTATGCACCATCCCTTGCTTTTAGCACCATGTGTAAAGTAAAACTCTAGCCTAAAATGATTAAAATCAATGTTCTTGTTTAGTGATCTCTCTCCTGCCACCCATGTCCATCCTCTGACGAACAGAGGCTAGGGACACCATTCTTACCCATCCTAGCTTTTATGGACTTAGCCACCATGAATTTATCCTTCCTATAGGGAAGCCGTGCTATGGCATGGCAGCCAATCACTTTGTGTACATGCAGTTAGGAAGTAATATGTAACATTAGCTTATTGAAATGGGAGTTTCTGAGAATTATTTTTCCACATTAATAATGTGTTACCATTTTCCTGGTTATTTTTTAGCAAATTTTGAATGTTGAAACATTGAATATCTTAAATAATTTTAAGTACTATTTATCTTGGCAATAAAAGCACATACCAATATGGAAGAAACCACCCATTCTAACAGTAGGAATCAGCCTGTCTCAAAAGTCTATGCAGTGGAGTCAGAGACAGATGTTGCTTTAGGAGAGGAAAATAGAATTATCTTGTTTGGTTTTAAGACTATATCAATCTTAATATGTCCCACAATATCTGTAAAATTCTGTTTATGCTGCTACTTTCACCTGGCACTTTACAGAATACCATTACAGAATGGTATTTACTACAAGAAAATATTCTCAAGAAGCAAAGTCAGCTACAAAATAATAGTATTCCTTAGCTGAGTCCAGTGTAGAGAAGGAATGCATCAGTTTCTAGAGAGGTACTACTGGGAATGGGCATGCTCAGCATATGACTGATGCTTAACATCGAATGTTTAGGTTGATGTTTGCCAAGATCCTAGTGGGCCTTGAGCTAGCATTGGAAATAATTATATGACCGTTGTGTTTAAACAGATAATAAATCTGCCATTCTGTTGGGACTATTGCTGTTGTACTGTATATGTCTTTTCCATGCAGTGGTGGTGTTTTCTGACCACTAGATGGGACTATGAAACCTCATGCAATATTAACAGCTATTTGTCAGAGGTTAAAACTTTTTCTGAAACTTTCCAGAAATAGATATTCCCCCCACCAATGTTTTTTTTTTCAAAAGATGAATAAATCAGACTGTCTGTATAAAGGAGCAGGGGCTGCTCTATGTATTTTGCGTCCCCAAGCATGGCAGTCAGGCGGCTTTCGGCGGCGCGCCTGCGGGAGGTCCGCTGGTAATGCGGATTCGGTGGCATGCCTGCGGGAGCTCCACTGGTCCTGCACCTTTGGTGTACCTGCCGCCAAATTACCGCCGAAGCCGCGGGACCGGCGAACCAGCTGCCAAAGGCTGCCTGACTGCTGCCCTCATGGCAACCCGCAGGCTGCCCCCCATGGCTTGCTGCCCCAGGCACGTGCTTGCTGCGCTGGTGCCTGGAGCCACCCCTGAAAGGAGAGAGCTATATTTTGGAACTAACAAGGAAAAAATAATAAACATCATACTATATAGCCCGACAGGGGAACTAGCATGAATATAATTCAATTTTATAGTTACAGTAAATTAGATTATTCTATATCTAGAGTAGCATGCCCGTCATGGTTACATATACTTGATAATGCAATCATATATGCTGCTGCTTATTTTGTATGTACCATATATACTCGATCATAAGCCGGTTCGTTTATAAGCCGACTCTCCCAAGATGGATAAGTAAAAATGGAAAATTTTTATGACGCATTCATAAGACGGTCAGTAAACTTTGGCTCCCGAGCCATCAGGATAAGCCGCTGCTGGGCTGAGATGGTTTGTTTGCCTTGAGTGTCAGCAGGCACAGAAGTAAACCTAAGTGTCCTGATGCACCAGCTGCTTACCCTGATGGGCTGGGACAGCAACTGGTGGGGAAATGTTTTTTGGGGGGAGAAGCTGGGGGTCAGGGGAGTAACCCCTGTGACCACCCCCCACATGACCCAACCCCTAGCCCAGTACCCCCACACTATCCCCATCCCATCCCTTCCCACCCTATCTGGGGAGGACCAGGGGAGGATGTCTCTGGCGTGGCTGGAGCTGCTCCGGCAGGCTGGGCAGCGCGACCACAGTATGTTCCAGCAGGCTGGACCGGGCGGCATGGCTGCAGCGTGCTCTGGGGGGCAGGGCCGAGCAGCATGGCTGCAGCCTGCCAGCCCCGGAGCTGCAGCTGCTTCGGAGGCTGGGGGGAAAGCAGCGTGGCCAGAAGCAGAGAGACTCTGGCCCCGCCTCTTCCCTTCTGGGTCTGTTGGCTATGCTGCCTCTCCTTGCTCCCTCTGTTGGGGGGAGGGGCTGTGTCCCACCTCTCCCTCTCTATATCCGTTCATAAGCCGACTCCCTTCTCTGGTGCTTTCCTTTTTTACTAAAAAAATTCGGCTGATGAACAAGTATATACTGTAATTATCTAAACCATTAACAATTAAATCTGACACTGTGTACACTCTCTGCTTCCAATTCTTAGGCTAACACCAAGATTCTATTGTATTTTATTCAGATTTACATGCCACTAGAGAGAGAAAAAATGAGCGAACAGTTGTCCCTTTTCCTACTAATTCATTAAATCGTTCTTTCGTTTCCCTGTTGTGATTAGATTCACAGTGATCCGGAGGTCGAAGTAGCAGTGAAGTACTTCTCTCTTTGATGAACTCAGCAGGTTTTGTTTAATTGTTCAACAATGGTTAACAGATGGAAAGCTGAGATTGGTTGGCTATTGTGATACTAATGCTTATTCTTCCTTTAAAACTGCTTTGTTTCACTTTGCCTGTTCCTGATCCTGGGGTAATAATTGCACTATGGTTCTTTTCATCTAAGGCTAAGGAAGCTGATGGTAATCAGCACAGGAGAAAATATTTAAATCTCAAGGCTGTTTTAATTTGGAGTGTGCAGGAAAGTTCTTGCTGATAGCAGGAAAGGTCTTGTTGATAGCATGATAGGATCGTTGCTGAATTTATATTTTCTCTTGATTGTGCTGCACATTACAACTTCCTTGACTGTTTAAAAACTAAACAAAAGGAACCACAGCAAAACCTGATTGTTTTGAATTGTCAGTATTGAAATCTGAAGCACGTTACAGCTTTAAGGCCAGTTGTCACATGGTGAGATTATGATTTGGTGCACTCAGATTCGATTGGACAAAATTTCACTAGGCTATAAAGGCCAACTCAGTTCTGTTTTCAAGTTTTTGGGGATGGGTGGAAGGGGTAAGTTGCGGCAGGAGAAAGGGAATCACAGTGAGCCTATGTGAATTCACAACCGCCACAATGATGTGGCGGTTGTGAATTCATTATCATTATTATTTATTATTTGTTTTACAGTCATGTTTATAGGCCCCGACCAAGATTAGGACCTTGTTGTACTAGCTGCTGTACATACTCATCATAATAGAATGTTCCTGCTCAAAAGAGTTTATAATTTAAAACCAACAAAACAAATGAAGGATGGTTACAAGAGAATATTATTATTATTATTATTATTATTATTATTCTCATTTTAGAAATTGGGTCAGACATAATGGTGATGCGAAGCTGGGTCTCATTAGCATATTTAACACATCACAGCCTTCCTAACAGCCTCACATACTCAGTGAAGAGTGGTGACAAAAGGGACCCCATTAGTGCCTCACACAAGAGAGCCTTGAGCAGATGGGCAATTGTTCACCACCATTCTTGGGGTTCTCTCAGAAAGATGTCCATGCACAGACACACACTCCTCAGCTATCTGAGGCCTCAAGAAACTGACAGAGCTTGCAACCTTGTCAATCAACTTCTCCAAAAAGTGTAGATGAGATACGAATCATGAATTAGTAAAATCATCAGCTTCACATGTTGGTTTCCAAGCAGAGCCCACAGAATGGCACAGGTAGCATAAAGGAGGCAAAATCTAGTTGCAAATGCCCAGCAGAGAATTTCCATAGTATAGGGTATCAGTGTTACATTCAGGCACCGCGTTTCTGTCACTCACTTTCCTGATATAGGAAGCATGTTGGGGACAGAAGGAGGTGAATGGGAGAGGGGCTGTTTTGCCATGACAATCCTTCACTGGCATGGAGCCCATTAACAGCCCTGCATCAGTGACAAAAGTTAGAACTGCCTGGAAACAGCTCTAATTCATGTCTGGGCTGAGGCTGGCCCTGAGATGCAGGAAGCCAGAACCATCTCAGTGATACCTGGAGAAACGTATCCCTTTCCTACAGCAATGCTACAGTTCTTAACTTGGCCTCAAACAATATCTAAGACACTTCAATTCTCTGTGTATAGCTGGCTTCTAATATGGGGCCTTCATCCCTTTCCTACACTTCCACCCCATTGGGGACGTTACTAAGACTGCAGACCAGACGGTATTCTTATCACTAAGCTGGAGTAGACCTGCTGCTGCCCTGGGGCCTGTATGAGTGAAGGATTCCTATACCCCCTTTAACCATTGAGTTCTCCAGTACTTAGCCATTTTACTTAGGCTGGATGCCAGGTAGAAAATTTTGTCCTAAAGGCAGTCCTGCTTCACTCTTACAGTTCTTGGTATTATCAAAGGGTATTTCTTTGTGTGTGTACACAAACTGGAAAGGTTTTGAGTTTGCATGAGGTTTTGGTGACGTCTGCAGGTGGTAGTTGTTGAGTGGCTCCACTGCTTTATTTTGGAGAAATCCCAGATAGTGGGGGGCGGGGGGGGCTCTCTCTTGTAGGGTACAACTATTCTCCCTGTGTTCATTGCATTTTGAAACCGTTAAGAGGCTAAGTCAGGATGTATGGATTACAGTGCCTTCAGCATACTGATGACTAGCGATAACAAATAATGGCTTTTTTTGGTTTGTTGGCAAT
This sequence comes from Mauremys mutica, assembly GCF_020497125.1. Taxonomy (NCBI): domain Eukaryota; kingdom Metazoa; phylum Chordata; order Testudines; family Geoemydidae; genus Mauremys; species Mauremys mutica. The sequence continues at coordinate 67,835,553 of NC_059076.1, forward strand.
TTAAAAAAAAAGAGGGTTTTCTGGGTTGAATTGAAAACAATTGTTTTTTGAAAATTTTCAGCAAATCAAGAAATCAGAAAGCATTTCAAGTTGGGTTGAGTAAAGTGTTCAGTTTGATTCTACTCAAAATATTTTATTTGGATTTCAGGCATTTTAACTATAGGAAAAAGGAGGAGGTGGTGGTAGTGAAGTCTCCCTCCTTATAGCTTTTAGCCCAATGGTTAGGGCGTTCACCTAGGATGGGGGAGACATGGTTTCAATCTCTCTTCTCCTGGATGTGGAGAAGGGATTTGAACTAGCTATTGTGAATGACTATGGATTTCCACTATGAATGGGAATGAATAGTTCTTGGTCCAGGGAAAGACTGGGAGAATGATTCTATATAGTCAGTCCCCTTTAAGGGAAGTGGGAGTTTGGTGGAGGCATAGCTCAGTGGTTTGAGCATTGGTTTGCTAAACTTAGGGTTGTGAGTTCAATCCTGGAAGGGGCCACTTAGGGATCTGGGGCAAAAAAATCAGTACTTGGTCCTGCTAGTGAAGGCAGGGGGACTGGACTTGATGACCTTTCAGGGTCCCTTCCAGTTCTGAGATAGGTATATCTCCATATTTTAATTTTTTTTAAACAGTGTTCTAAGGCATGATCCATTTATAAACAGGTAGTTTGAGGGGTGCATCCTGTCCCTTTTTGTTTATGCTACTCATCTACTATGGATTAAAACAGTGTGACAGTGATACATATGGCCTAAAATGAAACAGTTCAAGGCTATTTCATCTAGACTTTGCAGATGACATCGCTCTTATCAATGAAGATGTCAATGGACTATAAAAATGCACAAACCAAGTAAAAGAAGTAATGGAGAAGACAGGTTTGAGATACAATGCAAAGAAATGTAAAGTCATGTTAATTGGGACTATAGGGACAGAAATAAAAATTGAAGAGAAACTGGAGAAGGTGGACAATATCTTGAAAGTACCATCAGCCAAGATGATCCTAATTCTGAAGAAATAAGAAGAAGAATCTGGAAGGCAAATGCTGCATTTGGAAGATTCAGAAACATCTGGCAACTCAAAAACATTTTCCTCAAGACAAAACTGAATATGTACAAAGCAATTGTTATTGCCATCACAACATATAGCAGTGAGAGATGGCAACTTACTAAGAAAGATATGTGAAAGTTAGATGCATTTCACCAGAAATGTCTGAGAAGAATATTGGGAATAACATAGAGATAGGAAGACAAATGAAGTCAGAAAAATTACTGGACAAGGCATCCTCTCACAAATCTACAGAAGAAGGCATCAGTGGCTGTGTCATGTGCTGAGAATGGAAAAAGAATGCTTACCAAATACTGCCCTTGAATGGAAGCCTGAAAACACAAGAGGAAAGAGAGGAAGACTGTGAATGGGGGCAAAGTGCCTGACTCACATGACAACTAAATGTTACTTACAGGTAAAGTTGAGCCTAGAGTTAGAAAAGTCCTGTATGAGGGTTCTACTAAGGTAAAGCCAGGATTATGGTGAGCTGGGGAAGCTTGCCTGCATTCATGCACGATCCCAAGAAGAAGGCCTGTGGAGTCCCTGTCCAATGCCAGAAGGAGTTTGAGCTTAGGGACTGGGCTAAGGAGAAACCTGGGGGAAAGTTTTCCCAGAGAAGCCAACCAGTCAGAGTGGAACTGGCGGAAGTTTCCTGCACATAAGGAGCTGAGAGAGAGAGCCAGAGCCTGAGGACCTGAAACAAGGGTAAATTTGAAGACTTGAGGACTTAAGGATTTGAGTTTGAAAGGGACAAAGGAACTCTGTTTTCTGAGGGCTTACTAAATTAGCCCCAAGTGGCGGAACATTAATTATGTTAAATCTCCTGTGGATGTGAGAGTTGATTTGAGAACCAAGAGGGGAACTGAGACAGAGTGTCTGCATTGCCACATCATGGGGCATGCTTTGGGACTTCAGCCTACAACAGGGCTAAAGATGATGAAAAGATGGACAGCTTCTTTGTATACTTCTTTGGTAATCTGAACTTCTGATTACTGAGGAATGGCTCCATCTATTCTGCTGTGACCCAAAGCAATTTCATTTGTAATCAGCACTGAGGGAAGAACACATGATACTTGTGAGCACAGGCATTATGTTGGCAGCACAGATGCCACTCCCAGTAGGTTTGCTGTAATTAAGAATTTTACTCCTCAATTCAGGAATAAGCTTCACCAACTTGGCCATTCACAATGTAGCTTTTACAGCTCCTTGCACATTGAAACAGTGACTGAGATGTTTAAGCAATGTATAAACAATAAATTCTCACTATTAGCAAGGGTCACTTTTTTGAATCTTACTAATTTTTCAGTTAATATTGGAACTGTAATATCCATCTTTATTGACCTTAATTTCTCATTAAAATGAGTTATATTCAGTTATATTTTTGTCTGATTTTAGTAAAAGTACAGATCTGACATTTGATGGAAAACTTTCTGAAAGAGGAGTCTTTGTTTAGTACTGAAGATAAATGACACACAAGAATGATTTTTTGGAATTCTTACAATGCAGCTTCTGAAATCAAGATTTTTCCTTTTTTTGTTTGATTATAACCTACTAAGCCTCCTGGGATAGACTTTTAACATAACTAGATTTGTCCTTAATTTAGCCCAAACTCGTCAATTTTTCTTAAATGATATTCAAACATGAATGTTAACTACTAGAGGTATATGCTCCTGATTATTCAAATTGTAATCACTATGGAATAAGGAATATGAGATTATTTTATAGTTGTTACTGTACTGTATTGTACATCAGGGACATCCTACAAATTATCTGATTTAATACAGACTGATTCTGGAATGAGGAAAATACTCCAACCTATTCAACATGAAGTTGAAGGGAAATTATTCATTTACTTGTTACCATGTCTCTCTTGTTCTACTGATTTTTGATTAACAGTTAGGTTTTTTTTTTTTTGCTCCCTTGCTCAGAACACACCCCACATTCAGTCAATAAACAGAGGGCCAGATCCTCAGCTGGAATAAAATAGCTCTTTTGATGTCAATCAGAGGTCAATAGAACTATGCTGATTTACATAAACTGAGGCTCTAACCCTGAATCTGTGCAGTAAATCTTTGTGTCCAGTACAAAGTGGCCATTTTCCAAATAGGACACAAATTGTGATATGTAGTGTTGCTGTAGTCGTGTCAGTCCCAGGATATTGGAGAGACAAGGTGGAAGAGGTAATATCTTTTATTGGACCAATTTCTGTTGGTGAGGGAGACAAGCTTTTGAGCTTACACAGAGGTCCTCTTCAAGGTTTGAGTCTGAAAGGGGCAAAGGAACTCTGATTGCTCTCTAAGGTCTTACTAAATTAGCCCCAAGTGGGGAAACATTATACTAAATCTCCTGGGAATGTATGAATTGATTTGAGAACTAAGAGGGGAACCAAGACAGGGTGCTTTCATTGACACATCATTGGATTTTGGAAGAAGAGCATTTGTCGCTCTCACCAACAGAAGTTGGTCCAAAAAAGATATTACTCACCCACCTTGTGTCTCCAATAATTTGTGATCATTTTTATTTCATGCTATTGGAGGGTCTAAAGTAAAAATATGCATGATTTTACTATTTATCCTTGGAGAAACCCATATTGAGGACTGGAAAACAAGAATTCTGTTTTGTGAAAAAATTCATATTTTTCAAGATTTGTTTTTATTCCTCATCAGCAGAGCAAGGACATGAAACTAGATCTGCCACATCTCAGGTGCCCTAACCACCAGACTCTTCTGGGATGGGCTCTATCTTGCCAGAAATTCCATCCCAGACCTAAGAAATATTTCTGACAAAAGTTATGTAGAAACTGAAATTTTCTGTCAAAAAATTCCCAGCTGGCTGTACACAGAACCCGGGACTGAAGCTCTAGGACCATGTACACTACAAATTGTCATGCTATAAATATGGGAGGGGAGGGGGGATGCAGTTCTGTGAAGCATACATTATATGACCTATCATTAGTACTGTAAACTCATACAGTGGTGATGAGCTTCTGACACACCCAAGTCTTGACATGCTGTTACTCTTTGGGCCAGTGTTCTTTTTGATTTGGTTTTTGTTGGTAAGCTGCTCTTGTTGCAGTTGATCTTTTTATCACTTTTTTTTTAGACAGCCTGACCTTGTACAGACTTTAGTTCTAGACACTTTTACAACAGCTGAGTTCAAACAGTGCTGCTCAGTATTCCAAGAGCCCTCCTGTGAGACACACTTTAGTGCATGAGTCAGTCTACAACTTCACTTCCTTTTATGCTGCCTTATATGGGGTGCCAATTTCAAGGAGGTTTTTTTGGTTCAGATGTTACCTCTTGATGAAATAAGTACATGCAACCAAAATAATTTCTCAGCTGTTTTTTTTCCCCTCGCGTTTCAGCTGTATAATCCCAGGGTAGGCCACTGTTCTGTTGCGTTATCAGCTGGATATTAGGACTTGCCATTCCAGACATCACAATCAAGAAGTGTTTACTGACCATAACTGTTCTGACAACACTGCCTTGCTTGTGGGGAAGCCAGACAATTTCTGCCTGATCCTTCAAGGTTTCCACGATGCTGCCCACACAGTGGGGTTGAATGCCTCATGGCAGAAGACCAAGGTCCAGAATCTCAGACATGGGCCACCACAATCCCTGGTGCAGATGGAGATGAACACCATGGAGAGTGTTAATGAGTTTATATACCTAGGCTCAAAGCAGAGTTCAAATGGTCACAACAAACCAGATGACCTCTGATGAATGGGTCTTGCTGCCTCCTGCATGAAGCCCATGTCTTGCTTATGGATGCAAAAACATCTCTATGTAGAAACAAAGTTAATGATCTATCAAATCTCTGTAATACCTGTATTATTATACAGGTCTGAAGTCTGGACCGTCTATGTGCTGTCAGTGCCAAATCCTGAGCATAAAGTGCTTTGACTTTGTGCAAAATGTCATAATCCCAGAGCGATCTGGCATTCCTCCAAGCACTCATTACATTCAACAGCATTGTTATGTTCTCTTCGGCTATGTTGCATGGAAGGACAAAAACATCCCAGCACACTGTGCTCTCAAAGTCTCCATCACAACACAAAAAAGGGTATCTTGATCTTACCTGGTGTCGTTCACAGTGCCACCATGGAGACTTGTGTATCTGCAGGATTGAGCCACACCTTCACTCTAAGATGCTTGATGCAATGTCATTAAGCATAGTCACTCTGGCTGGTGCAACAGTCTTTCATAGAATATGTGCATTTGATGATGATGATATTGATGTAGGCCAACTGAAATGTTTGTTCATTTTCCCTACAACAGTTTTTCATCTTTAACCAAATCTTTAACAACTCATGTCATGTTCCTGTTATTTAATAACTAGGTGATAGAGCACTGTGTGCCTTCCTCTTCCTTCCCAGCACTCTGGTACAAATAGTCCAAATCTGCTGATCTGCAAAACATGCTACAAATCCAATTCTTGTGTGAGCATGGGATGGGGAGCTCACGCTGTTGGAGGTGGGATTTCTTTTTAGGGGGCTATGACCAGTAAAGAGTGCCTTGTAACTTTGGGTGCCTTAACACTGTGCTGCTAAGGCTCAGAGCCCTGATGCCATAGCCTGCCCACAAGCATAACATCTCACCATAGCTTCCACTAGCCTAGTTACTTCCTGGAGAGTGACACCAAGAGCCCTTCCAGTCCTGAGTCTCCCCAAATCCCCTGATCCTAAATTCTTAACTGCTAGACACTTGGACTTTCCTCCTCTGGTTCATCATCCCCACCGCTTGTTCTGGGTGGTTTAATTATGCTGAAGAGAGAGCTCTCTCCTGCCAACAAAGAGCAGCTACACAGGAGATCTTACAGTGGTGCAGCTGTATTGATACAGCTGTCTACTGTAAGGTCTCTAGTGTAGACATGGCCTCACACTAAGTAGAGCTTTACTCTGAATAGTCCTTTCGATGTCAGTAGGACAACTTGTGGAGTTAACAAGTAGCAACTTAACATGAGTTATGGTGACAAAATTGGGTCCTATGTTAGACATAATACATAATAACATTAGTAGATCATTGTTGTTGGTATATTAAATATAATGCTACATGCTAGATTCAGGATTGTCAAAAGCTTCATAAACATTAATTGATTAAGGCTAGATTATCCCTTGCCTGCTATGCTCCTATATGTGCTAACCAGATCTTGACTAGGTGAGTGAGGAGTAGGTGGGACGTGGCTGGAGCCTCCCACTCTACAACATACTGACTAGTAAAACTGAGCTAACAAGGAAGGTGTCCTAATTTCCTGTTGATATAGACCTCTCCCACAGAGCAAGGAGGGAAGCATTTAGGAAACTGAGCATCTTCAATGTGCAGTTCCCTCCCTGCAGTTCTCCTAGGGTGGTGCATCTATATGTTGCCCAATACACAATGCTTCTGGAAAAGCCACAATCTAGCACTAAACCCACAATATTTGTCCTTGTGTTACATGTTTTTTTTTAACTGATCAACCATTCATATGTATTGCTGAATTTGATTTTTCAATTGTTGTCTTGAGACTCCCTTTCACAACAAAAGATCTTCTGAGTAGTTTGAACTGATCTGAGATCTGAAAAAGAGACACAAGGAAAGGAAAATCCATCCTTGGCCACATTTCTAGAATGACAATAAATTGCTGTGGGAAACACAATGGTAAAAACAGAGCCATGTTTAAAATGAACATGTGAAAGGAACGTCTCCTGTGAAAGAAGAAGGAAGAATAAAAGAGGGTAAGGGAAAGGGACAGAAATCTCAGTATAAGAGACAGTTTGCAGAACAGACTTGTTACGTTTCCAGGACAGGGAAACAACAATGAAGTCAGGAGTGTCTTGTTAATTGGCATTTGCCAGAAAGAGTTCAGAATTTCTGGATGTGTAATGGTTTGAAATTCATGAAAGCAGGATTTACACTGTAGCACATCTGAAAGGTACAATACCATCAAGTTAATCTGTGCTTGGAAATAACTTCAAACCTTTATGTTCCCATAGAATGCCAGGGGCCAAGTTCTGCTCTGTTACTTTGGTGTAAATCCATAAAAAGCATTTGAATTCAATGGATTTATGCCTGGAGCTAGTGAGAGCAAAATTTGGTCCTCTGGCTTGAGAACAAAGAAAACAAAGGTTAAAAATACAAAAAGCAGTAATAAAAAACCTGATAGCTTAAAATGAAGGGAGACGTGAGATTGAAATATTAACTCCATTGAAGTCAATGGCAAACTCCATTGACTTCACTGAGTAAAGATTTCACACCAAGTCTTTAGTCACTTCACAGGAGCAGAGAGTCCTTTTCTGACGGTCATTGACAGAGATAAATAAGAATCCAATGAAGAAAATATTTCTCCTTTTGGATACTTATCCTTGTTGTTCCCAAATCCATTCTTGACCTTGTCACATTATTCACTCTTTGGAGTTCAAGGACTCTATTAAGTATTAGATTTTATGTAGGTTACTCTTGTAAGTCATATCATCTTTGAATTTTTTATCACCACCTTTCTGCCAATGTTATTTAAAAGTCAGGTCAGTTAACAAGACCATTTGTTACTAATGAACAGAAACATTGCTATTTAATATTTTGACTGGTGTTAATTATGTCCTAAGATCATTGTTGTTTACTGTGTGTTGCTAATTTTTTTGTTTTCTTTTTGCTAGAACTAATTTTCTTTCTGGAAAACTGAGAAGAACAATCTGTTTAAAAGTAATTCTTAGTAATAAAGGATGAGAGAAGAATACAGAAAATATTATATTAAGCCAGACTGATTGTGAGGAAAATTAGCTGCTATGGATGCAACTGTGACATTACAGCATAGGCTATGTCATCGGTGAGGAATAAAGGATAGGAGCAGACATCCTCCCAAGAAAATTGAGCCCGATTTGTCTCTTTCAGCAGTGTAAATCAGGAGTAACTCTGTTGCAGACCATAGTCGCATGAGGCAAAACTGGTGTGAAAACAGAATTAGACTAAGATATCCTGTCTTAATATCTTTAGCAATAGAAATAAGTAAATAAATAGGATTATTACTTTTTTGAGCTGTGCAAGTCAACATCTTTGCTCAGTATTGGGAAATAAAATGGAAACCTTTGTAAAGTTGTCCAAAGAGGGGGAAATGATTGGATAGTATTTATTAACAAATTATTTATTAATGTTAAAACAACAGGGAAATTTATAACCAGAATTTATATTAAAAATTGCATCATACTTCCCCTGCACTTTCACTATTAGCTAAATTAGTTTGGGATTGGTTTCAGACTTTTAACATGAAATAATCAAGGGACTTTTGAAAAACTGTACAGCATCTGTAATATCATCCTTTAAGAAAACTCTGATGTTAAATTGAGAATATTAAATTTTGCATATAAGCCAAAGTTGTTCTTTTGAGGTGCAAATCTGTTTGCAGCTTTACTTAGATGTGAAATTACTGTGACTATCTGTAGTTCTCTCCTGTCTTTGAGAGCAGACACATGAAGGTGGAGAGAAACTAGGAGCAGTAGAGGAAACTAGCAATTGACACAAACTGTGTGCAATAGTTGTCCTTACAGTATAAAACATAAGGCTCATCATACAGGTGCTGAGCACCTTCAATTGTCACTGAGTTCAGTGAGAATTGAGAGCTCTCAGTGTCTTGCAGAGGAACTCAACACTATATATTTTGGGTACTTAATGGGATTTTTTTCACACCTGCCTTATTAATTAAATTTAATTTAGTTTTCAAATGTATTAAATTTAAATGAATGTAAATTATGCCGATGACCAGAAGATGGATCTTAGCTCGGCTAACACATCTGGGGAATATACATTTTTGAGATTCCTACATGGATTTGAATTGCACAAAGGCACTTTATTCACTTCCACCAGTAATGTCAAAGTTTATCTTAATGCTTTGAATGCCAAGTTTAAAGGATATGATCATCCTTAGACTAGTTAACTCCATAATATAGGGCTTCCTTTAGCCCCAGTGTCATTTGAAATATAAATAAGTACTTCAAAAATAGACACTAAGAGTTGCATGTGTGCATTGATGGGGAGAATTTGGCCCATAATAAAAAACTAGTAATATGTTAAGTAGCGTATTTTTTTCTTTAACTTGGCTTTTTTTTTTTTGCCTCCTTACTTCCTTAAAATTTAAAGGGCCAAATTTCCATCCCTCAATCCTGCAACCATTCAAGTTCATGTGAATGTTATTGATTTCAGTGGTCATGTATCTTCAGTAACTGACTAGGTCAATCCATAAATTTTATCTAATGGCATATGGAATTTACTTTTTTTCCCCAGAATTATCTAGTTATGAGCAGAAGCAGAGATCATAGGGTTAGAAGAGACCATAAGGATAATCTAGTACAACCTTCAGCCAAGATGCGGGATTTGTTGTGTCTAAACCATCCAAGACAGATGGCTATCCAGCCTCCTTCTGAAGAAGATTCATGACCTCCTTGGGCAGTCTGTTCTATTGTTCTACTGTTCTTAAAGTTAGGAATTTTTTCCTGAGATTTAAACTAAATCTGCTATGTTGTAGTTTGAACCCATTGCCTCTTGTCCTGCCCTCTATGGCAAAAGAGAACACCTTTTCTCCATCTTTTTTATGACAGCCTTTCAAGTATTTGAAGACAGCTATCGCATCCACCTTTAATCTCCTCTTTTCCAAACTAAACATACCCAGTTCCTTCAGCCTTTGCTCATATGGCTTGCATTCCATCCCTTTGATCAGCTGTGTCATTCACCTCTGGATCCTTTCCAGTTTCTCTACATCCTTTCTATACATTGGTGACCAAAATTGGACAGTACTTCAGCTGAGGCCTAACCAGCACTGAGTAGAGTGGTACTGTCACTTTCCATGACTTGCATGCCCTGCCTCTGTTAATGCAACCTAAAATTGCATTTGCTTTTTTTTGCAACAGTAACGCATTGATGACTCATGTAGAGGTTGTGATCCACCACAACTCCCAGATCCTTCTCAGCAATGCTGCTGCCAAGCAAGTTTTCCCCCTTTCTGTATTTGTGCATTTGTTTTTTCTTCCCTAAGTGTAGCACCTTACATTTGTCTTTGTTGAATTTCATTTTGTTGTCTATAGCCCAGTTCTCCAGTTTATCAAGATCCCTCTGAATTTTAGCTATATCCTCCAAAGTATTGGCACCTCCCACCCCTTGCCTTGCGTCATCTGCAAACTTGATCAGTATGCTCTCTATACCTACATTTAGGTCACTAATAAAGATGTTAAACAACACTGAACCCAGAACAGATCCTTGGGAAATCCCACATGAGACCTCCATCATTCCGTTAATAGTCTGTGGTTGTTTAACCAATTATGTATTCACTTAATTGTAGTTATGTCGAGCCTACATTTCTCTAGCTTATTTATCAGTATGTCATGTGGGATTGTGTCAAAAATCTTGCTGAAGTCCAGGTATATTATGTCCACCACATTCCCCCTATCCACCAAGTCAGTTACCCTGTCAAAGAAGGGAATCAAGCTGGTTTGGCATGATTTGTTCTTGGTAAAGCCATGCTAGCTGCTCGTGATTAGCAGTTCATCCTCCAGGTATTTGCAAATTGAATGCTTTATCCATTGCTCTAGTTGCATCCCGGGTATTGAAGTCAGGCTGACTGGTCTATAGTTCCTTGGCTCCTCCTTTCCCCGCTTTTTAAAGATGGGCACTACATTAGCCCTTCTCCAGTCTTCTGGATATGCAAAATGAGCCTGGTGCTTCAAATCCGTTCATTTATTTTACTCCTGTTCCAAGTTTTCTCTATTTTCTTCATCTTCTTTCAGATTACTTGACCTATGTCTTGATCTCTTCAGTTTTTCAATGGAATTTTTTAAGGACATTGCGTTCATTGCTAAGAACTTGGTTTGCTATATTAATGGTTCCTGTGGATGCTGCTAGCATGGCAACTGTCATTATTCCCTATGGAGTGGTGATTTTTAATTCCTATCGGTATCACAAGGAGTATGTCCCTGTGAGGCAGGAAGGAAATAAAGCCCTTCACCCTGCAGAAAGCAGTCCTTAGAGACCACCTCATCTGCCTTACTTGTTGAGACGAGATGGCAGCTGTGGCTTATTAGGTGGTTGGGAGATAGAGCTAAGATCTGTGCTGACTAAATAGGGGAAGACATAAAGGCAGCAGACACTTGGAAAGAGAACATATTGTCCTCTTCCAGAGAAGGGAGAGGAGCTTGTCTTTTTCTCATCAGAGAGTCTCCTGAATGGCTAGGGGAATGGAGGAACTGGGGGATGTTTTCTCCTCAAGAGAGCCAAACTAAACTGTTTCTAGGCTCTCCAGTGTGAGTTCACATTGATGACTCCAATGAAAATAAGGCCAAGCGCTAACGCAAATAGATTAACTGTGTTGCTTCCCTCTCACCTTCCTGCTAGCATTATGTTTTAATATTTGTTTGATTCTGAATGTGCTATATTAGTTAAATGAAACAGAGAGCATCTGTCTATCTTCAGATACTATGGATAACTTGGCAGACTTAGTAAAACTTGAGCAACTAATGGCCCTCAATGAGTCAAAAAGGATGGAGCTGCTCTAATGGCAAACTCAGCAAGCAATTACATCAAAGGTTTTAAAATCTATTTCAGTAATGCCTTCTAGATAATTACATTGATCTTGACCCACCCCTTGAAAATTTCCTAGTGCTGTAAAGCAGAGTTGTATATAATATGAAACACAGAAAGACAGCAGTTCTTTCTCGTGTATACTATTTAATTCTCCAGTAGAACATACACCTAAATTGATTCATTTGATATAGTGTGGGTAAAGATAACAAAAGGCTTTGTGCCAGATCCTCATTTGACTCAAATCTGCTTATCTCCTATGAAGCCTTGCCAATTTTTACCCACTGAGGATCTTATCCTTTACTAGCTAACTTCTCCCTGTGAGCAGACATACATGCTTATTTGTATTATTGCCTCCATGACTCAGTATGCTAAGGAATGCAAGTTCTCATATTACACAGTATAGAACATATTTACTTCTTTGTGTTATGAGAGATCTATTTATTTTGATAGTTTTCCTGTGTGAATTGGGTGGAGAAAAGGCTATGGGTTTACTCTTGTTTTTTGTGCTTATTGTTTCTGTTATGTAAGAGCGGTTTTCCTGATTATGGAGTTTGACATATGTATACTCAAGATGCATGTTTCCACAATGATGGCAGAAGCTGTAAATGGGATAAAAGCAAAATAAGAAAAGCAAACAATGAAATTATTATTGTATTCGATAGAATCAAAATCAGCTTCCATAGCTGAAGATTGAATGATTTTTTCCCCCAATAAAATATTCTACTAAAATACCTTAAGAAACTTTGAACAGATTTAAAGCAAGAAAGTTTCAAGGCATGAGAGACCTCAGCTTGCCAAGCAGTTATGAATTACTGAAATATTCTAGTAACTGACTGTAATCTTAGCCCCGGATTGCATTGAGTTTTTAACTCATTTAATCACTTATTTAACACACTCATTTTTTCCCTTGAAATTTCCCACTAATGTAGCTCCCCTTGTGGAAGCTCTAGTGGAGAAAGGACATTGGTGGCTACTGGCATTTTTACCATCATGGCATATGGACTGGTTATGAGCAGTGTTAAAAGACGTGATAGTAAAAATGCTGGCTCTTTGTCTATGTTAGAGTTTCTAACACTGCTATTTCCAGTGCAGCTGTACCAGCAATAGTAGACCAGTTGGAATAGTTAAGAAAAAGCTCGGTCTAATAGCCTCACTCCTCTTCATGTCACCTTGGTAGCAGGAGGGATTTTTTAAAAATTGCAAACAACCGTGTGTGTGGCTAAACTGGTGAAAACTGTTCTTAAACTACAGCTACCTATAATGTAAAAATCAGTGAAAAAAATTGGATTTCCCCTTTCTTTTACTAAAATGAAAAAAATCTCCCTTTTTGTGGCCAATTTTACTGATGCTGCAAGATCCTTTAGAGAGAACACTTCTACCTCGATATAACGCTGTCCTCAGGAGCCAAAAAATCTTACCCTGTTATAGGTGAAACCGCGTTATATTGAACGTGCTTTGATCCACTGGAGTGCTCAGCCCCGCTCCACCGGAGCACTGCTTTACCGCGTTATATCCGAATTTGTGTTATATCAGGTCGCGTTGTATCGAGGTAGAGGTGTATATGCAGATCAGTGCATCAATGGCTCTGAGTATGTTAGGAAATTCTAACATGGTGCAGGACAGACTCCCCTTTAGTCTGTCACTTGATATATTCTTGCTTCTGTTGTTGAGCAGGAAGTAGAATCTAATCACAGCTCTGACTGAACAGAATGATCTCTAGATACTAGGCAAGATACCTAACTAATGATAGTAACATCAATTCTTGCTCTCAAAACCTAGACCATTGCTAAGAATGGTAGATAATTCTTAAATGTGGAAATAATGCAGAATCATTTAAACCTATGCTGTAATCTCTGTAGTTCACCCACAAGCCATTCAAATTAGACCAATAGAAATGAGGACATTTAATACACTGACCTCATCTTTCATGGCCAGGAAATTTGTCTGATTGCCAATGCAGATCTTTTTTGTTTTTATTTATTTATTTATTTATTTATTTTTGGAGGTAATGTGAGAATTGCCCAGGGAGCTGGCATTTCTTCATTTTTGCCTCCTGCAGGTCCCAACCCTTCTTGCCATGTTAAACAAATAAAATATCCTAGATTGCTGCCACTTCTGTCTACAGCACTTGAACCATCAAGAATTTGTCTACACTACAAAGGTGAGTCAAGATTACGTTGGGGGTCTGGTAGCTAATGTGACCTTTTCCCTAGAATGAATGTAAATAAGTTTTTGCAAAAAGTTCTGTAATAAATAATGTTCTTAATATATCTCCAAATCAGGAAATAATCACTCATTTTTATTTACATTGGGAAGTGTTAATTATTGCTTCTCTGTGGCTGTGATAAAATGTTACTCCATTCATTCACCCATTTCCCTCTGACAGTGCTAGCCATAAATTTCAAAAAAGTTTATACAGTATATCTAAGTAATATACTTCAGGACCATTCATTCTGCTATTCACATAAGCATCTGTAAAAATTTCCATTAGGATCTTCTCTTTTCACTGATTGATAACTTGACTGTCAGAACTTGCTTACTCCTGGGCAAAAGCTGACACATAATATTCAGGCCTAGCTAAGACTATTTTTAACTATTTGAAAAAAAAAGTCTGGAAATTTGGTATAGGAAATAATACGTAAGCTGCATTCCTGCAGCTCAGAGCTATATCTTTAGCTTTCCTTCTGTATAAATATTCACTGAAAAAAATCTTTGTTAATGCAGAGCTAAGGCTGCCTGATCATCTCATGCCCTTCCTGAATGTTGTTTTAGCAAAACTCAAACAGACGGACATGAGAGAGGATGAATCTCTAGACTAGTAATTAAGGCACTCATCTAGGATGTTGGACTCCAGTATCTATACACAGTGGAACAGCTTCAAGAGGAGAGACTGAGAAAGACCTACATGAGAATAGCCCAGTGTCTAGCACACACTCCTGAATTGTGGAAAGTGTAAGTGCAAATCCCTTCTACATACCAGAGAGGGGGAAATCAAACCTGGTTCTCCCATATACTATGTGAGTGTCTTAACCATTGGTCTAACACTTACAAGGGAGACACCTCCTTCTCCTCCAGCTGTTTTGTGAATCCTTTGCTTGCTTTGGCAAAATGCCTGAAAATGAAAATATTTCATTTCAACATTACCAAAATGTTTTGAATTGAATTTTTTTGAATCAGTAATGTCCAAACATTTTGGTTTTACTCAGTTTATTTTGTACCCTTGAATTCTCTGAAATATTTTGAAACAATGTTTTCAGTTTGACCTGGAACCATTTTTTTTTAAATTGCTAGTGAAGCGAGAAATCCATTATTGACCTAGCTCTAATCAGGATCCCCTTGGCCATAAGCACACTCAGGTCCATTGCTCAATTATCTTAACTGTTTCAGCTTCCCTCTAGTTAATCAATGCAGAAGCTCTGCTATAATAATGCCCAAGGTGGAAAAGTAGCAACAGGGCCAGCAATCATTCTCTCATATCTGCAAAGCTTTCAGAAAACATTTAGTATGCCCTTTCAATTAGCTGTACAAATTAGTAAGGTACATTTCCCAAAAGTAAAGGGGGGAAAACCCAAAACAACCCACAACAGAGGCAGATGATAGCAACCTGGCCACAGATCAATCTCAGATTTCTACCAAAGATATGTTTCAAACTTACAGTACATGTATATAGCTCAGGTTCAAATACCACAGCGTGTCCCCTTGAAACATCTAAGTAATGGGACAATGGGCTGCCTTCAAATCCTTGTCTTGCTGCACATGAGCATAACCATCTCATTGGCAATGTTATATAAGGAAGTCTGGTTCTCTGGAAAAGCACATGCCAAACACTCACAAGCCAATGTTGCTTTCCCAAAGGGGCAGTGAGTGCTGTGCACTAGCTAAGAAACATGTTGAATGACTCAGATCGCGTGGGGGATGATTAGAGCCTTGGTTTGAGCCCCAGCTGTCTACAAATCAAGATATAAAGACCTAGTGATTTTGTAAAATGCTGTCCCCCCACCCCCCAGGGGCCTGTATCTTGCTGAAATGACTCCAGATTTGGACTACTAAAACTATCCTGCAACCTCATGGGGCACTGTAAATTTCAAGACAATCTCAGCAAGCATGAGAATTTTATAACACTTAGATAAATTGTCCTTTAAATAGAAAGTGCGGCTCAACCTGAACTGTACTGGAGTTGGTGCTCCCATATAACGTTCAGTATTTCACTGAAACACTTTGTACGAATATTACAGTTTGCACAGTTAAGCTAAATTAGGAAAAGCCAAAGTTAAAGCTGAATACATAGTTTTAACTCCATCCTCCATACATGTGTGTGTATGCTCTGCCTCACTTACTATGTATCTTCCGGAATAAGGCAAGGGCACTCATGAAATCACTGTGCATAGGTTATCTACTTCCCAGCTCACTTTTGTGAGTATGTGAGAGGATGCAGAATTTGGTTATATATTTTGGCTCATGAAACAAGCGGCCAGATCCCCTATCACAAGGTAAAACCCTCAAGAGGAAGCTACAAAGAAGACCTCTTCATGAGGATCCTATCACAGGCGTCTTTCTTGATCATCCTGTTGGGGGTGTATTGTTTTCCCCCTGTGCAATGAGCGATAGAATTTGCTTACAAATTAGCATAACCCCCAATGCACTATTTACATCCCAGATAAGGGCTGTGTAGGGGGGGCTACAAGCAAAAAAGCTGTGGAAGGGTGACTACTCCTAGCATACTGTAGAAAATGTCTCTGCACTGGGCCCATATAGAATAGTGCAGAAGGCTGTGATTGGGGTAGGCCAGGGAAAAGAAAGGGCTATGGGATCCACATTTATGTGAACCCAGTGATCCTAAATGCAAGTGGTACAGAGGCACTGCAGCTGCTAATCCAGCCCAGAGGCAAGAGTAGCCTGCCAGAATACATAAACTGTGTGTGGATGGGATGGATATAGCGCTTAGTGCAAATTATTGTATAATAACTGGGGATGGTGATGGATGGCAGGATGTTCTGCTTCTGTGAAGTGTTTTATTTACATTTTGTTAATATGCACAGGGGACTTTGAGCCTAGATAATGATAAAGATTACCAGGGACATTGTTCAGATCAATTACACCATTGTAAATTGGAAGTAACTCAGTCTAAATCAGTAGAATTAGGGTGGTGTATGTGAGATCTAAATCAGGCACTGTAAATCTAGTGGACTGACAAGAATGTAGTCCAGCTCTCTTGTTGGTTAATACATTTAACTTTAACTGCAAGATACATATCAGCATTCTGTATAGAACACCATATGCATGGCAATTGCACTGAAAACATTTAAATTTTCTATACAAAAAAGGCCAGTTTTTCACAATCTCTTTATATTCTTATAATTTCACAGTCTGCAATAGCAATAGAATGATGTATGGGTTGGGCATTTCCTGGAAGTTAATGAGTGATCAGGTTAAGGCCCTGAGTGACCTTAACTGCCAGGAAATGCCTGACCTAGAAGACATTATTGATTAATTACTACTGTTTTTGCACTATAATTTTTTATAGGAGCTATTTAACATTTTTTTAAAACTGCTATTAAAAATGTGCTGCAGATCTGCAGCTTCCAGTGCAAAGTTTCAGCCTTATGACTGAATTTGAAACCTCTTAAAACAGAGATTTGTAAAGGAAATGCTAATGCAACATTAACCATAACAGTGCATAGAGTTGTAATGACAGGTTTGATAGTGGTTTTGATAATGACTCACTAACTTTTTTTTTCCCAATAGGAATAGTGGTATGACTAATTTAACTAACTTCTGTAACCATAGATTAGCGTATACATTTATTCAGCTGTTAACATTCACTTACAATTGTTTTAGGTTTCTAAAATAAAGTATGGTTTCAGAGTAGCAGCCGTGTTAGTCTGTATCCGCAAAAAGAACAGGAGAACTTGTGGCACCTTAGAGACTAACAAATTTATTTCAGCATGAGCTTTAAAATAAAGTATGTTTCTATTCCAAGGTTATAATGGACTTGCTAATGGGGTATTGACTATTGTTGCTTATCATCCATCTTCAGATGGCAAAGTGTTCATTACTCTTCACTTAATAATTTCCATTTTCTCCACATCCAGATAAAATTACTTTTATTATGAATTCATTCAACTTTCACTCTCAAATAGCCGCAACAGCAGTCAATGTTTAATGGCTTGGCTTAGCTGTATAGTGAAAAATAGCAATTTCAGAGACCTCTTGGAGATCCAAAGCTGTTTTCTTAACTCAAGATTTAACAAGTATGTGCACATCTTCACTCCTTAAAAACATGGGGAAATCTGGGCAGTGGTATCTCAATTAATACGGGAGTTAAACATAACATTGATTTTAAAAAGGTTTGATGTGGTAGCATTTCCTGTTTAAATGAATTACTGCTGAATGAGTCTCAAGAGAAAAAGTAATTTTGGTAGTACAATTCTGCATTTAAATCCTTATGCTTTTAAAATAGAAACCAAAGAACATATAATGGCTCCAAAGATAATAACTTACTAAGTGCTTGATTGTATTTGGCCATATCATCAATTATTGTTGTGTTATTTAGTGTTATGGTCAACTCATTGATTATATATGAGATAGCATATGTATGCTAAATAGATTTAAATTGTAGGATTATAGACGTATAAGACTGACAAGTGTTTAGGAGTGATAACTGTGAATTAGGTATATACGTAAAGTCTGGCTGTAATGCAAGGACTACAGGCTGAGGCCTGTAATGTTTTATCTTAGCCATACTAGGCTATAGGCTTTAGAACACTTGACATGAGTGGGTGACCTAGGAATAACCCCATACCAATAAGGTTAGCAGATTATTGTAAAAGATGCACCAATAGATGATGTTATGGAAAATTAGACTGTAATAGACCTCAAAGTACTGTCCAAAACCACAAAACACCTGATTGTAACATCATGGAATGTCCTGCTTTGAATGCAGGTTACCATGGACACGTTGTGCACAGCTGCTAATGAGAATAAGGGGAAGTAAGAAACAACCTATAAAAATGGGGAACCTCGATGTTCATTGGGTATGGAAGTACAGATAAGGAAAAGAGGGTTGAAATCTTCATGCAGATGCATAAGGTGTTAGGTGTGGGCAGAGCACCAGTATAAAAGAGGTTCCATGGTTGGGTAAAAGTGGAAAGATCCAAAGCAAGGAATGCCCATGGAAGACCTCATTGGGACCACACCAGCAGGAACCACCCCTCTCGATGGCCACCTGTTGAGAGATCCACTCGACCCTATGAAATCTTTGGGTATGTGAGTATGGATATGGCGTTGGCTAGTGCATCTATTATCTCAGGTTGTGTAAATGGGTATATGAGTGTAAACTTTTAGCTTATAATACAAACAAGATTTTTTACTTGTAATTGCGTTTGTGGTTTCTGTCCTCATTCTTTGTGTGATCCTAGAGCCTCCAAATCTCCATCCTTTAAACAGAAGCCAGACTCACTGTAATTTGCCAATTCATTCAATTTAAAATAATGGCTACATCCCACTCACCTGATGCCTATGCAAGGTCTGGACACAATGGCAGCCCTTATTAATGTTTATACAGCATCCTTAATCCTGAAGGATCCCAAACAGCTTGAAAAACTTTCTGATTCCATGCAATAGGCATGTAGGTATTACATCACTAATGACTGAAGTGAAGCAACCTCTTTGAAAGGCGCAGCAGTTAAAGTTCAGCAATTCCATTCTCGTGGTGACACCTCCAATCTTAGTCTTAGTCTTTCTTAGTTAAAGTGGGTGAAATATGATAAGATGTCAGTCTAAAACATTATAGTCTTGTTTACAGTGCTAGCAGGGAACTCAAATACTGAGTAGGTAAGGAGAATTCATTCCCTGCTTATGGAAAATTGGAGTCTCCTGGGCAGTTTTGAGTTACTTTGGCAGAGCATTGTAGGAAAGTTTACATTGCTACAATCCATAGTGTATTTGCACCATGGATAAACAAAAGGCCATAGATTTTGGGGATGTCATTAACACCTTTAGACAGCACTTCAAAAGGAGGGACAAGGTTAAAAAGAGAGGATAGAAAGTTTAAGAGTGTGGTTGTAGTAGTTATGTACTGCAAATGGAGATAAAATCTAACTTTCTAGCTACAATACTGAAACAGTAACCAAACTAAAAGGAAACTCTTGGTCAAATAGCAAGCACATATTAAAGTAAGCTTTAGTTTTGATTCGCCTCTAAAAAGTTATGCCATTGCAGTTCCCTTTAGGATCCATGGATTCACAAAGATCATGGTTTAAAGATGTATGGACACCATTTAAACATGATCGGTCATCTAAAAGGCCTGCTTTGGAGTAATTAAGACAAATTTTCTTCTTACATAACCTGAGGCAGTCTCCACTGAGTGTTTTGATACAACTTAGGCCTGGTCTACACTACAAACTTAGGTCGACATAAGCCACGTTAAGTCGATCTAATAATGTATGTGTATACACTACTGAGTCCCTTCCACCCTAAGTGGCTTGTAAAGTCGACTTCTGTACTCCACCTCTGCAACAGACATAGTGCTTGATCGACATCCATGGGTCGACATGGGGATAGTTTAGACACTGTGTAGTGTAATTCGAATGAATTGGCCTCCAGGAGATGTCCCACAGTGCTCTGCTGTGACTGCTCTGGAGAGCATTTTCACCTGCAATGCATGTCAGCCAGGTACACAGGAAAAAAGTTGCTCCCCTGTTAAAGCCCCAGGGACTTTTCAATTTTCATTTCCTGTTTGATCATCGTGGAGAGCTCGACAGCACAGCTGATCATGGAGACTCAGGGCCGCAAGTACGCTCCAGCATGGAGTACACAGGAGGTAGTGGATCTTATTACAGTGTACGGAGAAATGTCTGTGTAGGCAGAGCTCCAATCCAGCAGAAGAAATGCTGACATCTAGGTCAAGATTGTGTGGGACATGGGGGAGAAGGGCTACACCCAGGACACGCAGCAGTGCTGTGTGAAAATTAAGGAGCTTTGGCAAGTGTATCAGAAGACAAGGGAGGTGAACAGTCATTTGCCCCACAAATATGCGGTCTTTATGACGAACTGCATATGATTTTTGGCGGCGATGCCACCACTACCACAAAACAGTCTGTGGATACCTCCCAAGAGCCACAGATGGCCTTGAGCAACAACGAAGAGGACATTGTTGAAGAAGAGGAGGAGAATGTGAGGAAGGCAAGAGAAGGATCCATTCTCCCTGACAGCCAAGAACTGTTTTTAACCCTGGAGCCCATCCCTTCACAGGACCAATTGGCAGTGGAGCAAGATGCCAGAGAAGGCAGCCCTGGCAAGTATACATTTCCAATCAAACTGTAGAGGTTACATGCTATTATTTTTTATGTTTAATCTGAACAAAAAAATAGGCGTAGTGGGTATCGGTGGCCACTCCAGATACACAGAGGTGCTCTCCGAAAACGACTGTTTATGTGCACGGGGATGACCTCTGAATCCTCCAGTGAGATCTCTAGGAAGCTTTCATGTATAGAGCCCTGCACAGATACAAATTTATATCCGTGGATATAAATCGATATCCGCTGAACCGCAGGGCTCTCCTGGGAACTGCATCAGTGAAAGAAGCAGAACGTGGGGCCACCGCTCCCAGGAGCCAGTGCCTCATCCTGACAGCTCCTCCTCCTCCAAACAGTAGATGCAGAGGGCTGCATGGAAGGGGGTGGGCAGCGGCAGAGCTGGAATGGTACAGCTATACCAGAGGAGCTGCCCGTGTAGGACGCAGGCTCTTGGGAATGGCAGTCCCACGTTCTGCTCCTGTCACTGCTGCGGTTTGCGAGAGAGCCCTGCGGTTCCAATTTATATCGGCATCCATGGATATAAATTTGTATCCATGCAGGGCTCTATTCATGGAACTACTCTGCAATCCTTTGAAGGAGGTTTCTGGAAAGGGCTGCCTTATTTCGTCCATCACAGCAGGACACTTTCCTGGGCCACTACATTATTAACTCTGCTGGCATCATTGCAGCACACAGCATTGCAGCATAAGTACTCAGACACTTGCAGCATTTGCTTGCCTCAGATACCCTCAGGAGAGTGATATCGCATAGGGTCACCTAGGGGAAACAGGGGAAGTTTTCAATACTGGCCCTTAAACCTCAAACAATTCAACAAGTAATTCTCCCCGTTTGGTGAAATCTGGGTTTCACAACCATGCCCTCCCAAACGTACCAGGGATTTGGTTGGAAGGGATCACCGTGTATTGCAACCAGCATTGTGTTTAAAAAAAAAAAAAAGGGAGGGGGACATGACAGCTTCCTGTTTGTATCCCTTCCCCCACAACCAAGTGCCACTTTTATAAAAAACAAACTATTTATGGGGCTTTACACTGGTGCCTCTCTTCAAGCACCATCCAGGTTGCTAGGGGAAAGGGGACTTTTCTCAAGTTCCAACCTGTGATCTCAAGGATGTCTTCACCAAAGCAGCAGCAGCAGATCTCTTGCCCATGCCTCTGGCCTTACTCACCATGGCTGGAGCAGCAAACCGACTCTTGCAATAGCCAGTGGTTGTGATTACATTGTGGCTTGCAGTGAAATGTATTGAGGGATTTTTTAAAGAAAAATTTACCTTTCACCCAGGGCCGACTCCAGACCCCAGCGCACCAAGCGCGCGCTTGGGGCGGCGTCCCAGCGGGAGGGCGGCAGGCAGCTCCGGCGGACCTCCCGCAGATGTGCCTGCGGAGGGGCCGCTGCTCCCGCGGCTCCGGTGGAGCATCCGCAGGCGTGGACCGGCATGCTGCCGTGCTTGGGGCAGCGGAAATCCTAGAGCCGCCCCTGCTTTCACCAGAAACAATGTATGCACTATCAATCTATCCTTGTGCTTTGAATTCCTTGCAGCTGAAATCTTGTCTGTCAGCGTATCCTCTACATCGGGATAGAGACCTTCCCAGATTAGAAGGTAGAAAATGAAGACTCGGGAAGACATGTTCAGTGAACTAATGCAACACCGAGAGTGACAAGATGGAACTCAGAGCATGGAGAATTACACTATCCGAGAACCTGGACAGGGACAGGGAGGACAAGAGATCATGCAGGGAACAAGAGCGTGCCATGCAGGAAGAGATGCTGTGGATTATGAAGGCGCAATCAGACACATTGAGGCATCTGGTTGAGATTAAAGAAAGGCAGCTGGATGCTAGAATTCCTCTGCAGTTTATGCTGAACCTGCTGCCATCATTGCCCAGGTCTAAATCCTCCACCCCCAAATGTCGTATGAGGCGGTGGGGGGCGGGGGTAAATTTGGTGTCCCTTGCACTCAACACCAGGGGAGGGTACAAGGACCAGAAGGCACCCATTCCCACACCTTTGATTGTTATTGCAGTGTGTAGCGGGGTGGTTATCCGCTCCTGTCCTGAGGGGTTTAAAAGCAGCCCTGAAGAGGGCTGCAACTCTAAAAGCCTGGGCTGACTGGGGGAAGTGACTGCAGCTGGGGCCAAGCCCCAGTCAGGCCCAGCCGACCCCTATAAGAGGCAGTGAGCCAGGAGCCCAGTCAGTCTCCCTCTGCCTGTAGAGGGAGAAGGGCCTGGCTGCAGGGAGCTAGACACAGGGTACCTGAGTGGAGCAGGGCTGGGGAAAGGCAGAGGAACTGGGGAGCTCCATCCTGGAAAGCCCCAGGCTGCGGCCTAGCATAAGGCCAAGAAGTACTGGGGATTGCAGGGGGCAGCCCAAGGGGTAGGCAAAGGCAGCAGGTCCAAACCCCTTTGCGTATGATGAGTGGCTGACACTGCAGTCTGCCCCAGTGAACGGGGGCTAGATGGAGACTGGGCAGTAGCCAAAACTGGGGCAAAGTGGGGATAGTGGGTTAGGGGTTCCCCTGGGGAGGGGAGACCCTAAGACTGAGGGGTTACTGCCAGGGGGCAGCACTCCAGGGAAAAAGGCACCGGGGTCCAGGGAGGGACACGGGGGCCAGAGGACAGGTGGATCACCGGCCTGCAGAGGGTGCTCCATGCTGGAAATTGAGCTAATTCCCAGAAGTCACCAGCAGGAGGTGTTGCAGGGGTGAGTCTGCACCTCTACACAGTGCATCTGTAAGCCAGCTTTCCTTGTTTCTCCCCCCACAGTGTTATCAGCCCTTTTGCCCCAGGTTATCTTACTTTTGTTTGCTATCTCTGTGTGTTTGTGTGCATGATAAAACTTAACGGACTGAAGAGAAAAGGTTCTTTATTCTTTCAACACAGGGTGGTTGGTAGGGGTGGAGTTTACAGGGGAGACTATACAATGGAGGGGACAGCTTGGTAAGGAACAACACAGATAAGTGTCACATTACTCTGTCTCATTGCTGAAACTGGTTTTCAAAGCCTCACCGAGATGCATAGCCCTTCACTGTGCTCTTCTTATTGCCCTGGTGTCTGGCTGCTCAAAATTGGCTGCCAGGCAATCTGCCTAAACCCCACACCCCAGCAAAAACTTTTCTCCCTTTGTTTCATGGATAGGGAGAAAACTTTTCTCCCTTTGTTCTCCACAGATTGGAACCTGGGAGGCAGTGACCATGAGACGGTCGAGTTCAGGATCCTGACACAAGGAAGAAAGAAGAGCAGCAGAACAAGGACCCTGGACTTCAGAAAAGCAGACTTTGACTCCCTCAGGGAACTGATGGGCAGGATCCCCAAGGAAAATAACATGAGGGGGAAAGGAGTCCAGGAAAGCTGGCTGTATTTTAAAGAATTCTTATTGATGTTGCAGGAACAAACCATCCCAATGTGTAGCAAGAATAGTAAATATGGCAGGCGACCAGCTTGGCTTAACAGTGAAATCCTTGCTGACCTTAAACACAAAAAAGAAGTTTACAAGAAGCGGAAGATTAGACAAATGACTAGGGAGGAGTATAAAAATATTTCTCAGGCATGCAGGAGTGAAATCAGGAAGGTCAAATCACACTTGGAGTTGCAGCTAGCAAGGGATCTTAAGAGTAACAAGAAGGGTTTCTACAGGTGTGTAAGCAACAAGAAGAAGGTGAGGGAAAGTGTGGGCTCCTTACTGAATGGGGAAGACAATGTAGTGACAGAGGATGTGGAAAAAGCTAATGTATTCAATGCTTTTTTTGCCTCTGTCTTCAGAAACAAGGTCATCTCCCAGACTACTGCACTGATCAGCACAGTATGGGGAGGAGACCAGCCTTCTGTGGCAAAAGAAGTGGTTCAGGACTACTTAGAAAAGTTGGATGAGGACAAGTCCATGTGGCCAGATGCACTGTATCCAAGGGTGCTAAAGGAGTTGGCGAATGTGATTGCAGAGCCATTGGCCATTATCTTTGAAAATTCATGGCAATCAGGGGAGGTCCTGGATGACTGGAAAAAGGCTAATGTAGTTCCCATCTTTAAAAAAGGGAAGGAGGAGGATCTGGGGAACTACAGGCCAGTCAGCCTCACCTCAGTCCCTGGAAAAATCATGGAGCAGGTACACAAGGAATCAATTTTGAAGCACTTAGAGGAGAGGAAAATGATCAGGAACAGTCAGCATGGGGCAAGTCATACCTGACTAACCTAACTGCCTTCTATGATGAGATAACTGGCTCTGTAGATGAGGGGGAAAGCAGTGGATTCCTTGACTTTAGCAAAGCTTTTGATACAGTCTCCCACAGTATTATTTCCAGCAAGTTAAAGAAGTATGGGCTGGGTAAATGGACTATAGAGTGCATAGAAAGCTGGCTAGATCATTGGGCTCAATGGGTAGTGATCAAAGGCTCCATGTCTAGCTGGCAGCCAGTATCAAGCGGAGTGCCCCAAAGGTCGGTCCTGGGGCCGGTTTTGCTCAATATCTTCATAATGATCTAGAGCAGGGGTTGGCAACCTTTCGGAAGTGGTGTGCTGAGTCTTCATTTATTCACTCTAAGGTTTCATGTGCCAGTAATACATTTTAACATTTTTAGAAGGTCTGTTTCTATGTCTATAATATATAACTAAACTATTGTTGTATGTAAAGTAAATAAGGTCTTTAAAATGTTTGAGAAGCTTCATTTAAAATTAAATTAAAATGCAGAGCCCCACAGACCAGTGGCCAGGACCCAGGCAGTGTGAGTGCCACTGAAAATCAGCTCGTGTGCCGCCTTTGGCACATGTGCCATAGGTTGCCTACCTCTGATCTAGAGGCTGGCATGGATTGCGCCCTCAGCAAGTTTGCGTAAACTGGGAGGAGGGGTAGATATGCTGGAGGGTAGGGATAGGATTCAGAGGGACCTAGACAAATTGGAGGATTGGGCCAAAAAAAATCTGATGAGGTTCAAGAGTCCTGCACTTAGGATGGAAGAATCCCATGGACTGCTACAGACTAGGGACCGAATGGCTAGGCAGCAGTTCTGCAGAAAAGGAACTAAGGATTACAGTGGATGAGAAACTGGATATGAGTCAACAATGTGCCCTTGTTGTCAGGAAGGCTAACGGCATTTTGGGCTGTATAAGTAGGAGCATTTCCAGCAGATCGAGGGAAGTAATCATTCCCCTCTATTCAACATTGGTGAGGCCTCATCTGGAGTATTGTGTCCAGTTTTGGGCCCCACACTACAAGAAGGATGTGGAAAAATTGGAAAGAGTCCAGCGGAGGGCAACAAAAATGATGAGGGGGCTGTGTCGGATTGTTTTGCATAAGAGTGTGGGAAACTGACATGCAAGTCTCAAGGATGAGGCTCGTTCTTATCTGCTGGGAGGCAATAACAGAATAATAAATTAAAGGGTTGGCCAGGATGTTAAATAGCCAATGAAGTTACAGCTGTGCTTGTTTGTATCTTATTAACCAATTAGCAATTGCTTGATTGCTTGCTTTAAGTGTATAAAGATGTATGCTGGAGAGAAATAAAATGACTCTGCTTTAAATCATATTGATGGTCGAGCTCTGTCCACGCACGCCTGCGCTGCAACAAATGGTGACCCCGACGTGATTCGTATCGAATGAAAGTGTCGGTGGCCTGACCCAGGCGGAGAAACCCTGAGCCCAGAGGCGAACGGCCAGGAGCCTGAGCCCAGAGGCGGGGAGTGCTTATCCGACGTGACTCGTATCGAGTGATGATAGTGTCGGGAGCTTGAGCCCAGAGGCGAACGGCCAGGAGCCTGAGCCCAGAGGCGGGCGGCTGGGAGCCGCAGGGGAGAGTGCCGGAGAAGCCCCCGGGCGTCCAACAGAGACGCGGTGAGCGGCTGGGAGCCGCAGGGGAGAGTGCCGGAGAAGCCCCCGGGCGTCCAACAGAGACGCGGTGAGCGGCTGGGAGCCGCAGGGGAGAGTGCCGGAGACGCCCCCGGGCGTCCAACAGAGACGCGCGCCTGAGCTCAGGGGCGAGCGTCCGAAAAGAGAGGCGCACCCAAGCTCAGATATGAGTACCGCAAGATAATATAGAAGTTTTATTTGCACATTATGAACCGACAAAGGGAAAAGATCTTCCCTGCTGCACTGATTCACTTATTAAGAAGAGAGGGGGAGTTGTGGAGGCTCCTCCTGACTGGCCTTCAGGCACAGGACGAGGAGGTGCTCCGCTGGAAGCGAGCCCTGGACGGGAAGACGTTGGAGTGCACGGCGCAGGTAGAGGCTTGTGCCGTGGCCCCGGAGGTCGTTCGGACCTACAGAAGCCCGGAGAAGGCATCCTACGCTGGCTGGTTTGAGCCTGGGACAGTGCTGGGAAAACCATTATGCTTCTCCGGTATGAGCAGCAATAGCTGACACAGGATTTACAGATTAAAAGAAGCCAAGCAGGGAAGGAAAAGGAACAGCATGAGTTAACAAGGCAAGAAAGCTCATTCCTTTTTTTTTTGGCCCAGCCAAGGACATTGCTTGCAACTAAGACTTGGCGAACGGCCAAGAGAAAGGGGGGGGCTTGACTGTGCCCAGGCCGCTGGAATAGCTGTAAAATTCGGCCTGGCACTACCGGAATGTGTTAGATTTTTTTTTCTTATGGGTAAAGAAACGCTACAAAAAAGATTGACTGCTTGGACCCATGATTTTTACTGCAGAAAGACCCCTCCACATCAGAAGAATTTTTCTACTGATGATTGGCCTATGTAATTTTTTAGTCCTATTGTGTTTTTGGACAGCATGAAAAAGGGACAAGGTGTCCCTTGGCAGCCCCCACTGTGTTATTTGGAATTTTTTTTTGTTGTTTTTTGAAAGAAGCAAAATTACTACGGGATGATGTTCTGGTAAATTTCCCCCGTAGAAGCTGAACCATGCCGGTGGTGGAAAACAAGAAAAAACACTTATGTTGTTGATATTGCCAAAGTCCAGAAATTTCTGATTAAAAAGACATTGAGAACTGACCCTGGTGAAGAAACAAAGAATTACACACTGGCAGGACGAAATTTGTGGGACTTATGTTTGGAACTGTGGTATTAATTGAATTTCGGGGTTTATTCTACAGGCTGCGCCCTGTGTTTTGGATAAATCCTTCAGTATGTATAGCCCACCCTAATTGGATTGTAAATGATATGTTCTTATTTTATTGAGGCTGAGAAAGCATTGCCGTGGGAGCTAGTATGTTTGAATTTTTGAATGGCCAGCTGATGGCCATTCGGAGTGATTTTGAGCACCAGGATAGCCCACTGCCCTTACAGATATATTAGGAGTACCATTTGATTTGGAGTTGTAAAAATATATTTAGACACTGTTTAAGTAAAAGTGTAAATATTTGCAGTGCCCCTCCCCAGTATGTAAACCGGTTGAGTTGGGGGGTGAGGGCTTTTACATATCGAACCCTGCCGGGTTCATGGGGAGGATGAATGTGAAATTATTTACCCCAGCTTTTTAGAGTTTAATTGTTTGTTGTTTTTCAAGTTTGAGAAAACTCAGCCAAAAGGTTTGTTGAGTATTCTCAAGGGGGGAATTGTGGATTGTTTAGGCATAAATTTAGGTAATTTGGGAGAATGGCTTTGAATTTATGTGACCCTAAGAATTTTTATGTAAAGTGTTTTTTGTTAGTCTGTTTAGACTTTTTGTTAATTTTGTGTTATGTGCTGATTATTGGCCGTTGTAGACTGCTTGATATTAGATGTGGCCTATATTATAATAGACAGCGTATTTGGAGAGGAAAAAAGGATCGGGCCCAAGCGGACAGGCAATAGATAAGGCTTGGAAAGCTGGCTGAAAAACTCTTGAGGGCGTAGCGAGATTAAAAGTTTAACTCTATGGTTGCCAGAGGGAATAAAGGTTGAATTTTGTAAAAATGCTTAGAGAAAAGTTTTTGGTGTTTTGAAATGTTTGTAAATAAATTTAGGCAAGAAATTAGTTTGCAATTGTTTGGCCATGAATATTTTGTTGCATTAGTTGAAGATTGTATATTGTGCTATGTAATTGTAATTGTATTAGGCTAAGGGCATATAAGTGGTGATGTGTTTTTTTTTAGTGTTAAAAATTAGAAGCTAATAGTAAGAAATTTTAAGCTGTGATTAGCTTTGAATTTTAGGAGTAAGCTAGGAAGCAATTGTATTAATGTAAATGATTTACCTGATGAAGTAATTTTTTTGTTTTGCCTGCTAGCTATATAGGGTTTTGGTATATTTTAAGTAATGATTAATTGCCCAGTAGGGGTAGTTTTGTTTTTGTTTTTTAGATATTAAAGAAAATTGGTGTTAGCTGTATAGCATTTAATGTACCATGTAATTATTTATGAATTGCATGGTTATGGATAAGCCTTATAGATTGAGGAAGTATTATTTGGCTTTTAGTTTTGTTTTGTTTAATTGGTTATTGTTATTTTTTTATGTGTTTTTGGAATAGAGGGGAGAATTTCCCTATGCTGCCTTGGTGGAAAATTACAGCTGCGTGATTACGAGAACAGAGGGATGAGATAATGTTGTTATGAGAAAGTAGGGAACTGCCAGAGCGAGGCAAAGGCCAGGTGGCCTAACTGGATCAGATACGGTGCATGGGAAATGGGAAGACAGTAAGCCAGGTGGATTCCGGCGAAGTGGGTCCGGCCTTGGCTGATTTTGGCGCAGAGTGCCATAAATACAATGGCCTTCTGCTTGCTGCCCCATGTTGCTGCAGTGGAAGCCCTTATTGGAAACCTGCTTTGTGGGTGTTTGCACATTGGCAGAACCCTCCTGGCCCCTTGGGCCACTTGTGTTACCTGGAGGAGGGATGTATAGGTAAAAGTAGGGCACTGCGGAAGATATTGTTACGGTTTAGTTAGGCAGCTGGTGTTTAGATTTGCTTTTAGTTTTGCTGTGTAATAGATTGTAGTAATGTGATGCTATAAGTTGAAAATGTTTTGCTGTGCCTTCCTTTTTTTTATTATGAGAAAAGGGGGGAAGTGTCGGATTGTTTTGCATAAGAGTGTGGGAAACTGACATGCAAGTCTCAAGGATGAGGCTCGTTCTTATCTGCTGGGAGGCAATAACAGAATAATAAATTAAAGGGTTGGCCAGGATGTTAAATAGCCAATGAAGTTACAGCTGTGCTTGTTTGTATCTTATTAACCAATTAGCAATTGCTTGATTGCTTGCTTTAAGTGTATAAAGATGTATGCTGGAGAGAAATAAAATGACTCTGCTTTAAATCATATTGATGGTCGAGCTCTGTCCACGCACGCCTGCACTGCAACAGGGCTGGAGTACATGATTTATGAAGAGAAACTGAGGAAACTGGGATTATTTAGTCTGCAGAAGAGAAAAATGAAGGGGGATTTGATAGCTGCTTTCAACTGCCTGAAAGGGGGTTCCAAAGAGGATGGATTTACCCTGTTCTCAGTGGTAGCAGATTACAGAAGAAGGAGTAATGGTCTCAAGTTGCGGTGGGGGAGGTTTAGGTTGGTTATTAAGAAAAACTTTTTCACTAGAAGGGTGGTGAAGCACTGGAATCGGTTACCGAGGGAGGTTTTTAAGGTCAGGCTTGACAAAGCTCTGGCTGGGATGATTTAGTTGGGGATTGGTCCTGCTTTGAGTAGAGGGTTGGACTAGATGACCTCCTGAGGTCCCTTCCAACCCTGATATTCTGTGATTCTATATTAGGGAGCACATAGCAGGCAGCAATAACAATGTGGGATATTGCTTTCACTGAGGTCTAACCTAGTGAGCAATTAATGCTAGTGACCTTTTAACATCCAAAGCCACATTCCACCATCATTCTGCACTTGCTCAGCCTATGGTTGAACTGGTCCTTACTGCTGTCCAGGCTGCCTGTGTACGGCTTCATGAGCCATGGGAACAAGGGTTAGGCTGGGTCTCCCAGGATCATGATTGGCATTTCAACATCACCAATGGTTATTTTGCAGTCTGGAAAGAAAGTCTCTTCTTGCAGCTTTCTGAACAGATCTGTGTTCCTAAAGATGCGTGCTTCCCAACCATTCCACACTGATGTCAGTGAAATGGCCCTGTGATCTACCAGCGCTTGCAACACCATTGAGAAGTACTCCTTTTGGTTTATGTACTCTTTGGCAAAGGGGTCTGGTGCCAAGACAGGGATATGCGTTCCGTCTATTGCCCCACCGCAGTTAGGGAACCCCATCTTGGCAAAACCATCCACTATGTCCTGCACGTTGTCCAGAGTCGCTACCTTTCTTAACAAAAGTCTGTTGATGGCCCTGCAAACTTGGATCACTACAGATCCCATGGTAAATTTATCCACTCCAAATTGATGCCCCACTGAGCGATAGCAGTCTGGCATTGCAAGCTTCCACTTGCATCTCCACTGTTAGAAAAGCTCTCATTTTAGTAAGGCTGCATGTAAGCCTCTTCACACAGTTCCTGGAAAGTGGCCTTACACATCTGAAAGTTCTACAGCCACTGCTTGTCATCCTATAGCTGCATAATGATGTGGTCCCACCAGTCAGTGCTTGTTTCCCAGGCCCAGAAATGGCACTCAGACGTGTCAAGGTGATGTGTGACTCTGCCAGCAACTGCAAATTGCTCAGCTTTATGTCTTCCAGCAGGGCTGCTTGCATGGCATCACATTGTTCCATGTGGCAGCTCCTGTATTGACTGTGTAAATACTTCAAGATAAGGCACAAGATGTTTGTAATGCTCACAACAACAGTGTACAGCTGAGTGGGGTCCATGCTTATCGTTCTATGGCGACCACACGGGTAACCTAGGCTTATGAAAAAAGGCACAAAAAAGACTTAGTTTGTTTGCCGTTGATTTCAGGGAGGGAGGTAAGTGCATCATGGGAGGCTAATGCCATGGTCCCATAAGGCATTGCAAGCCCAACCCAAAATTTCACTCGGCTATATGCATTGTGGGATAGCTACCCACAGTACAGTACTCTGTGCATCAATGCAAGCCCTGATAGTGAGGATGCACTCTGCTAACACAGTGAGTGTAGTGTGGACACGCAAGATCGACTTAAATCGGAGGCTCGGTGTCGACTTACGTGAAGTCAATGCAACTTTGTAGTGTAGACATGGCCTTAGATGAGAATTTGACCTATTATGACAATAAAATATTAACTTAACCGTTTGGTGCCATATTTTTTGTCTAGGTAGGGATCTTATGGGGCTCCATTCTTATACCCTGCAGTGCTATACTGACCTGCATGATCTGTGGTGAACTATTACAACTCTACATCTGTTTAAAGGAAATCTTTAAGTTAAGAATATTTTTGATATTACTGTGATTTT
This sequence comes from Mauremys mutica, assembly GCF_020497125.1. Lineage (NCBI taxonomy): Eukaryota > Metazoa > Chordata > Testudines > Geoemydidae > Mauremys > Mauremys mutica. The sequence goes on from NC_059076.1 coordinate 67,867,675, forward strand.
GTGCAAAATAAAATCCTTGAGGTTTGCAGTCTGGCAGTCTGTAATTAAGGAATTCCAACCACTACCAAATAGACTCAAAACTGTAATCCACAGAAGTGAAAAAATTAGTGAGATACAGAGGGGAAAATTATATATGAATACATGCTGAAAGATGAAATGTTCTGCAGATCTGCATTAGAATTAGATGACTGTTGATCTCCCAGGATTAGATGCCAACATGAGGTCATATTGTAAGCACATTTATGGTATGTATGAAGATAAAAGTTACAGAGCAAACAAAATTCAACACTCTTGCAAATGCTGCAGACAACAGATCATTTTTCAGACTTTGAGGAATGGGTACTTGGTACAACCTATTGTGCCATCAGATTTGTATGACAAATTGAAAGCCAAAATAGGAAGTACTGAAGGAACTAAACCCAGATTTAGACACTTTTCTAAAAAGTATAGTACTTCCAAAATGTGTCATTTTACCTGAACTGCATAGATCAAAACTATTGACACGTGTTTGATCATTTATTCCCCCAAAGTAAAAACACATTAGGATAATACTTTGAAATGCATAGTTTACCACTTACTCTAAAAGAGATTTTATCTCAGAATTCTAATGGTCTCTATCCACATAAAATGAGTTTCATAACTGAGGACAACAATATCATTTCACTTGAAAAGATTAATTAAACAGTAAGGTAGTTTATTTCTAGGTGACCATGTAGTTTTAAAGATTTTCCTAGTACTGGAACCAGCTACTTTTTTGACTTCCAATCTTTAAATTTTAGATTCTCTGGACTCTATTGGTCTAAATCATAGAAGATTAGGGTTGGAAGAGATCTCAGGAGGTCATGTAGTTCTACCCCCTGCTCAAAGCAGGATATGCTATATTTGCTAGAAAATGCCAAATTTTGTTAGTCTACTTGTTTAGGTCTCACTAAAAATAGAAATGTGATAAAAATAATATAATCCATAATAATTATAGAATATTTTACATTGTGAAAGCACTCTGCACATTTTAGTTAAGTAAAATTCAACAGTCACTGTATTGTATGATGTGTTGTTTGAACAGTCGGTATGTAAAAACAAAACTATAGCCCAATGTAGAAGAAGTCTGGGATTCTAGAAAGAAATAAGTTTATGATTCAATATCTTTGAGCTAGTTTATAACACAGCTCTTGCATTATAGTTATACAGAAGGCATCTAAAAACTCAATTTTTAAATATTATCTCTTGAATTTTATGGTTAAATTTTATAATTGTGCATGCGTTTACCCAATCTGCATCTGTGGCTCTAGGTTTTTCTGGGTGTAATTTATAGTAGCACCAAAGGCTAAAATTTTCAAACCTGGATGGCTAAAGTTAGGCTCCAAATTCCATATTTAGTTTTCTAACTGCAAGTGGCCTGACATTCACAATTCTGAGCACCTGCAATCTCATTGACTTCAATTAATTTCCAAAATGTGGCCCTAAATGAATAAAATCAAGAGCTTGTAATTTGGAGAGTGTTGTAGGAGTTGGCACCAGCATAGAGAGTACTGTGGGAGGGGGACGGGCAGGAAGGTGGGTGAGGGTTATAAAGACTAAAGAGGTGGAAGGTTTTATTGCCAGCATTCCTGAAAGTTTTATTTTTAACTACACATTTTAACTGGAAAAAATAGCTCTTAGGGATTTTCACTGTGCTCCATATGCTTCCAGACATTCCTAGCAGAAGGAAACTGAACGAGCCAAAATTTAATAGAAGTGTCAGGAGATGACTGCATAAAAGAGAGAGACAGCTATGCAATATTTTCCCATACTATAAAAGCCGAATAGCCATAGGACGAGAGCTGTGGAAAGGGAGCCCCGCACTGCATGAATTAAGAGTGCATGGCCAGAGGTACTAGTCAATTCTTCTATGCTGCACGTTTCTCTTGAACTCCAACAGGGTTTACCATGATTATAGCATTATAAGTTACTGGTGCCAAAAATTGCAGTAACTGCACCACTATGGCTTTTCTGTACTGTGAATGATGTATGCTTATAAGTGATGGAGCACAACTTACAGCAATGCCTTCGAGCTAGGGTTACACCCATGGAGAAGACTGGGCTGTTCTCGGTTTTGGCATGTTTTTGGCCTTCTAAATTCCCTTTGTGTCTGGATTCACTTACAAGAGAAAACGATGCAATGGAGCAGCAGTGGGTCAGGAGCCATACTGGTAGATCTGTCTTCCCATCCATGCTTTTCAGGCCATAAAAGAAAAGATCTGACTATGAAAAATAATTCAAAATGCCTTTGATACAAAAGGTGCTCAATAAAGGTTTGGGCTGTATTATATCACTCTATTACCTTAGTGCCTGTACAATATAAAGAGATTTTAAAACTATGCAACTATATATTTTTCAGAAAATATACTCGAATACCCAAGAATGTACTTAACTGAAAGACCCAGATAAATTAAAATTTTCCTCCTCTTCACCACCCAATGGAGGAAAAAGCACTTTTCTCCCCACGTAGCTTTCAGCAAAAAGGAGAAAACAAGCAGAAACAATTGTGACATTCATTAAACGCCCATAAAACTTACTGTAGCCGTGTTCTTGGAACACTAGAAAATATAACTCTCTCCAGCTGCTATTATTGCTTTCAATGGAAACAATAGCATCCAAGTTCTGAATCATAACCTGGCATAGAAAACATGGTTACCTTTCTGGAGTCAGAAAAATAAATAATGCATGTCTCATTACAACATGTAGTGCTGTACAGATAAATGATTTCAAGTGCTGTACTATTCCTCTGCTTAAATGCTTACACTTCACATTGTCATGGTCCTTATTTTGCCAACAGTAATTTCTCCTATGTTGGTAGTCCTTCCTCTGAAGTTGTTACTAAGGGGACTTGAGCCTTATTTTAGTTGATGGTTTAGATTTGTTCTCCTCTAGGCCAGCCTGCTTTTCAGTCAGCAAAAAAAAAAAAAAAAAAAGGTTTGATACTGCTCCTATTGGATTCAATGAGAGTTTATTACAGTATGATCAAACCTTTAATTATCAATAAGATGTATCTATATCTAGCTCATTGAATTACCTTAGATAAAGACAGTATAGTATTTATTCATTGTTATTTCTTGCACCATTATATATATAACTTATATTTAGTATAAGTTAAAAACCTTTTCTTTAACAATAGTCATGTGTGTTATACTTATTGTTCAAGGAAGGTAACTACAAAATTACCCTGTCACCTTGTCATTCATCAGTACATGGATTGGAATCAGATTAGAAGTTGTGATGGTTGAAGATGGCATAGACCTTGGCAAAGACCCTGATAGGCAGGAAGTCTATTATTGGGGATGTTATATTTGAGCCCTGGCAGGTCTGTCAGAGGACCAGAGAAGCCTAGAAAATAGGAAGCTTTGTTGAATAGGTGACATGGCAAGGGCAGCTTGTTGATACACTGTTCCACTGGATCCCCATCAGTAGTCTAAACTGGCAAGGTTCCTATTTCTATAGCTGCTTCCCCCTCCTTTGGGCCCAGAGGCCCAGGCTGGTACATGTAATTGACATCATCCTGTACCAACCAGAGTGAATTTGGCCACAGTCCCCAAGTGTTTGGAGAAGAAGATCTATTAATTTCCATTAAAGATAGTTGGGAGAGGTTGAGACAGCTTTTATGGTAAGCTGTATCCTAAGCATTGCTAAGTAACATCTTATTAATGACTATCTCTTACAGGATCAGGGGAAGCTCTAGGCATTTTGCCGCCCCAAGCACGGCAGGCAGGCTGCCTTCGGCAGCTTGCCTGCAGAGGGTCTGCTGGTCCCGCGGCTTTGGGAGGTCCTCTGAAGCCGTGGGACCAGTGGACCCTCCACAGGCACACCTGCAGGAGGTCCGCCGAAGCCATGGGACCAGCGGACCCTCCGCAGGCAAGCCGCCAAAGGCAGCCTGCCTGCCGCCCTCGCAGCGCCAGCAGAGTGCCCCCCGCGGCTTGCTGCTCCAAGCACGCGCTTGGCGTGCTGGGGCCTGGAGCCGCCCCTGTACAAGATACTGCACAAACTGTGGTAGAGGCTGGCCACTGTAACCTGGAAAGGGAGATATAATCAAGACCCTCCTAAAACCAGGCTGATTTTTTCTGCTTAAATCTCATGTCAATAACAGAACTAATTCAATGCTCCTGTTCACTCCCCAGGGATCCATGTGAGGAGAGCACCCTTACATGAGGCTTTCTGTGACTGAGTGGTGTACACAGCTTCCTTTCCCTTGATTCTTGTGGAAGTCCCCTCTGCTGTGGCTTTGCATAGAAGGTGCTTTGCATGCTTTTGGGTCCCAAGGGGAGGAGCCAATTGGCACCATCTCCTGCAAACCTTCTGAATTTCCACTAGGGGCCCCACCCAATGGCAGCACTGTTCCAGAAGGAGTGTGCTACAAAGTGAGAGAGGAAGCAGAAGAGGATGTGGCTCTGGAAGTCCTTTCCCCTTCTCTCACATGATGTCCCTTCACATACACCCTTTCGAGGAAATGATTTATAAAGGACTGTCTCCACCAGTTTCATCTTGCAGAATTTTTCTCCCCAGGCAGCTCCCTCTCACTGGATTTTTCTTGGGAGAAGCTAATCTGCCCCCCCTCCCCTTTCCTTGTTTTAATCAGTTATATTTACTTATATAAATGATGAAAAAGAATCTACTTCCTGTTTGTGGAGTCAGAACAGCACACTGAAGTCAAAGAATGTTATGGCTATTGTGTTTGTTCTTTCAAGAGATTTCAGAGGAAGTAATGAAAGGAGACTGAGTGATTTCAAAATTCATATCAAAACATTGGAGCCAGTGTTGCTACTTCAGTGCAAACTCAGTTCAGTCAGATGAATGTAAATCAGTACCAGAATTTGGTACTTACTACAAGTGGGGAATGTAGGTAAGATGTGCAGTGACCTGCATGGCATACAGATCAGTGACTGACAGGTTGCTGAAATGAAAGGTGCCAGAGGCATACTTTTTGCTGCTGTAGCAAGAGATGCATGCTTTTGTATTCGAACTGTCGAACATTAGCCACCATTGCGAGGAATGAAAGAAACACATGCAGGACCACTGTACATATGTCACATGTTTCAGCTTATGTGGCTGAGCTGGGCATCCAAATACTCAAACACTCGCTTTGGCTTTTGGCTACTACAGGAAGCATACATCACGTAAGCTGCCATGTAGAGACTCCAGTCAACCATAAAATCATATGTGATCTCAATTGTCCTAATGCATATGAGCCATCCACAGGCAATATTGATCACTGAGAGGAAGGAAACCAGTATCTCAGAAAAGGCACGAAGTTAGTTACTTTGTCTCTAAGAAAAACAAAGTGGGGATTCCAAGATGAAAACAAATAGGGAAATATAGAAGGCAGAACACAGGTATATCAGCAAACTGTAGCACATAAAACAAACTCACAACAATCCTGAAATAGTAACTTGTTCAGAGCACTGCTGCACCCATTTGAGACTAGTTTAGAGGCTGACTTATCTTAGAAAGGCCTACTTTCTCTTAGTATACCCAGCCACAACATATCATTATGGACTCAATTCTGAATAGAACAGACACCCGTCTGGCTTTGTCTCACTCATTTTTACTCTTGCTCTCTCAACCTCACATTCACAAGCCAGTCTGAACTCACTGTATGAAATCTCTGTAGGTCCTTTCCACAGCTGCCACTAAGTAGCCACTGGTTGACCTAACCAATAGCAGAATGACATCTTCAGGAGCCATACCGTCATGGCAGAGGAAGACCAGGAAAAAGTGTCCTCTTTCTCTGTGGATCTGAGAGTCTCTAGCTCATAAATTCCCAAGCTCTGTGGGACTGAGATAACTAGATCTCTCCCCTCATCCTTGCTCTACAGCCTCCCAAACCTTTCCCTCATGAGGGAATGATTTGTAGACAATGCTGCAAAGTGAATCTAAATAGACTCTGGATTTAAATTAGCATAACTTAAATCAGGGATGAAAGTAACTTCCATCAGCTTCAATGGGAGTTACTGATATCCTGCAGAAAGGGAATAGGACCCCATAATTTGGCTATCAGTGGTCAGCTGAATTTAGATGCTCTATACACTATTGCAAAATTATTGTCTGTCGAGTAGCTGGTGCAAAGGATTTTATCATTGTACTTCTACCCCTCTTTGCTTCTTGTAAGTCCTTGCATACCCTCTCTCATAACTGCAGAATTGAGCCCATTATTTCCAAATCTCTTTTGGGTAACAGTCAACTAAACTTGTTATGTTGAGTAGTAACTTATTTTGATTCATATAGACATTTATTACATGCTGCAGAAAGCTAGAAAGAACAATTCTATGTCACTGTGATGTTTTCTCTCTCTCATTGTCTCAGTAAAATTCATATCAAGGTTATAGAAGCTACTCTAAAGCTGCAAAAAGTACTACATAGATGGAGCCAAAATTAATGAAATCATGACTTCGACAGAGGTGTGCCTTTAGAACAGAGGTACTGTATGTGCTTCATTTAAAGTAGCTCTGTAAAGCATTGTGACAAGTAATGGTTCAAGCATAGATAAAAGAATTAATCAGAGACACATAAGTACAGATTCAATGTGGACCCTCTTTTAGATGCCCAGGGCAGTATTTGCTGATGTTGTGCATCAAAAATTAATCAGATATAATACTTAATTCTTAAAATAACAAGTTACCATTATTATGTATTTGCCACCATGACAGCGCATGAGACTTAAAAGACAAATGAATATCCAGGTCTATGCATTGAAGTTTATACAATCTAAATCTGAGCTAAACTGAATAATAAAATTAAATGTTGCTTCTAATCCTGTGATGTTAGTTGAAGGCTTTTGAAAAACTAGAATACAGGTGTGATGACCAAAAGATCATTAGTTTGGGGATGAGATTACTCAATGGCTGTAGGGTATTAATAATAATTGTATTTGATTAGAGGAAAAAAAAATCAGCCATTGAAAAATTGAGATGTTTCAGTTTTATAACACCTAAGGTGGAGATCTGTCTGATGGTTTTGAGCTCAATAAAATCTTCAGCTTTAATACATAAAATTGCTACCGTCAGGGACTAAATGAGTTAGCATGGATGAGTTTTGTTGTTGTTTGTATTTCTATTACTATAGGGAGATGTAGTTCGGAATCTCAGAATAGGATTAGATTTTTAATACTGTGTTTTATTGGTGCTTCATGCAGTAAGGAAGATTCTGAAAAATAAACCAAATTTATAGAAACAGAAAGGTACTAGCATTTCCTCATTCCATCCTTATTTGTGCTCTGTACATTCAAGATAGAAAGAATTCATGCCACCACAATGTTTTACTTGCTGAAGAATTTTGGCAATAAATAAATTTAATAAATAAATGGACAGTCCTATATATATTCATGTTCCCAAATACAGAATGCGCCAGAGATGACATGTTAGATGTATAAAGATAGTTGTACTGATTAACAATAATTGACTGCTACTAGTAGGCCAGCTAAAAATCAAATGAGAATTGTTTTGAATGCAGATATAGAAAAGAAGAACTTCTCAGATCTAGCATTAGAAGTTTGCTTCCTTTCAAAGGAATAAATAGGGGGAAAAAAACCATCCCCAAACAATGCATACTATGGTTGTCCTTGCAGGCATTAAATAAGCTGAATGTCTACAAAAGTTTCTCTGCAGAAAGTTATGCATTTCAACGATTTGTTTAAATTAATTTTCTTTACTGGAAATGCCATCCATTATTTTGATATGTTTTATGGTGAGTGAAAATTCTTGATCATTGCTGCGTATGAAAAGAAGGGTTTTTGCTACTTTTCATGAAAAAAACCCACCTCAATAATTTATCCTAAAAAAATGTCAGAGGCCATTTAAATGTCATTACTTGCGAAAGTACTTTGAGAGTGCCCCAAATGAGCTTTTTTGGCAATGTCAGCTCTTGAAAAAATAATAATCATAATAAAAATGTATCTGTCTAGCCACATTAAAATCATTTTTACACTGGCTCTCTTGTCTGCATATACAACTAAGGGCTTCTCTAGCCAGGGGTTTATTTGCACTGTCATTTTTTAAAATTAAAATGGTCAGTGGTCACATGACACAATTCTTCAAACTCCATGCCTTGTAGCTCTTTCTTTCTGGGCCTTCCAAAATGACAGGGGAATCATACCACCTTTCCCAGCTTGTCCCTTCCACCAAAAGTTGGTCCAATAAAATATATTACTTCACCTGCCTTTTTTCTCTCAGATTCTAGGACCAACAGAGCTAGAACACTGCAAACACCATTCATGTCCATACTGCTCCTGGGAGCAAGAAAACAGGCAAGAGTTTTGAAACATACTAGCATTATAGACCTTTCCAGACTACCAACATTAACAGATTCATAGATTCCAAGTCCAGAAGGGAGAATTGTGATCATCTAGTCTGACCTCCTGTATAACACAGGCCATAGAATTTCCCCAAAATAATTTATAGAGCAGATCTTTTAGAAAAACATCCAATTTCGATTTAACAATAGTCCATGAGGGAGAATCCACCATGTCACGTGGTAAGTTGTTCCAATGATTAATTACTCTCGCTGTTAAACATTTACATGAGGAGAGGAGGCATGACTCCAAGTCCCAGAATTCCAGTGGCTTCTGGTACGTATCTAACAATGCACTATGAGAAAAATACCAGAATGTATAGAAAACAGCCGCAGGACACGGAACCATCAGCTCCTTGGTGGAATTGTACTTTTTTTTTCTTTGTGTACAGAGGACTTGGATGCTCTAGAGAGAACTGTGAAATGGATCTACAGTCATCCATGCCTTTGTCACCTCCACATGGTGGTCGCTCCAGTGCCAAATGTAGAGGTAAAATAACCTCTCTACTTCTATCATTGTTTGTATTGTGGTAGTGCTTAGCAGCCCTAGTCATAGACCAGGACCCCATTGTGGTAGGTGCTCTACAAACACAATACGAAGAGGAGGTCCTTGCCACAAGAGCCTACGATAAAAGTATAAAACAAGACAAATTAATACAGAGAGGCAGAGGAGCACAAGGACATAGTGAGGCAATATATAAATTAAATGCTAGTGTGACATGTTGGATTTGACAGCCTTTGGGTCTGGTGGATCCTATTTATTTTATAACATTGGCAACTGAACTGCAAGCTTTTCCTGGAGGCCCATCAATATGCTTCAATCCTGACAAGGGCTACCCATAGGGATGAAAGGAGTATTCATTCGCTTTGGCCAATCAGTCCTTAGCTTAATATGCTAGGAGTGTAAACAAAGATGGGCATTGTAATAACAGGCTTCATGATGTGGGGGGAAATTGTACTAAACCCCCTTACTGATTTTATAGAGTTCACCACCTGATGGTAAAGAGTCTTAGTTCATAGTAACTGTTACTGGATTTCAGCTGCTGACTTTCATTTTTTAAAGTGGGTTACTTAATATAGAGAACTCCAGTAGCTGCTCTGGTAAGTAGCATATAAGAGTAGCAAAGGTACGTCAGGTGTGGAAAATGTTCAGTTATATGATAATTAAACCTTATCATAAATGCCTCTTTAGCATGTCCCATTTTCTTCACTACACCATTCTCATGGAAGCTCTTCCATAGGCTTTCTGCTTTAGGGGTAGCGAGGGGATGAAATGTAGGGGCTGGCAATTGTCCTCAAGAATCTCCCACTGAGTAATGACTGGATAATATCATGACTAATATATCAAATGACAGAGAATATATGTATTCTCTGAAATGAGTTAATTGGTTTTGTCCTCTGTGCCTTTGTGATGTCTAATTTGTTTCCTTTTCTTTCTAATGGGTAGCTGTACTTGCTAAGAAGAAAGGATTTGGTAACACAGTCCTGGTTAGGACTCTCTTGTAGTACATAACTTGCTGGCTCTCAGCCTGTTACGCAGCTTGGTTTGTTGTACGCTGAATCAGTGTCCCCTTTCATTAATCCTATGAGTTCTCCCTCTCTTCAGTTTGTTTTATTAGGGAATAGAGAACGTCAATAACAAAGTACTTAAATCCTGCACCAAAGTCTATTTCCTTTCCACAAGGTCCCAGAGCAGTAATACTTCTCCCTGACTATGTTTATTTCAGGCAAACAGAAGACTAATTGTTAATTATTGCAAGAACTAGCACCTCTGATGTTGGTGTGTGAAGGAGGAGGTAACTCATGGGTGAGACAAAAGTGTTAATTCTTAACAATTTAATAAAAAAGATTAATGGTAGACATCCTGAATACGGATTAGCCAGTAAAGACTTTTACTGACAAACACTATGGGAGTTTCATATATAGAACCAATAGAAAGACTTTCTATTTCTTATTATTATTTACAGAATATTCAAGTGTTCTAGTTGTTTAACAGGTATATAAGAAGCTAGGTCCTTGCCTCAAAGAGACTATAATCTAAGACTCCAATCCTGCAAAGACTTATGCATATGTTCAACTCTGTCCACTGCGAGGAGTCCCATTGACTTAAATGGAAATACACACAGTGCCTAAAGTTAAACACATGCAGAAATCTTTGCAGGATGAGGGCCTAAGTAGACAACCTATAAAAAATAAGAGAGAAAGAATGCAACACAGACCTTTTCTTTTCCAATTTTTAATTAAAAAACTTTAATCCTTAAAAACATAAGAATGGCTATATTGGTCAGACCAATGGTTCATCTAAACCCAGTGTCCTCTCTTCTAACAGTGACCAGTGTCAGATGCTTCAGAAAGAATGAGTAGAACTGGGCAATTTATCGAGTGATCCATCCCCTGTCATCCTGTCCTAGCTTTTAGCAGGCACAGGTTTAGGGGACATCCAGACCATGGGGTTGCATCCCTGCCCATCTTGGCTATTAGCCACTGATGGACCTAGTGTCTATGAACTCAGTTATACTTTTTTGAACCCAGTTATACTTTTGGCCTTCACAACATCTCCTGGCAATGAGTTGCACAGGTTGACTCTGTATTGTAAGTAGTGCTTCCTTTTGTTTGTTTTAAACCTGCTTTCTATTAGTTTCTGATTCATGTGTTATGTAAAGAGTAAATAATACTTCTTTATTTAGTTTTCTCCACGTCATTCTTGATTTTATAGTCCTCTACAATATCTCCCCTCAGTTGTTTCTTTTCCAAAATGAACAATCCCAGTTCCGCACCCCTAATCATTTTTGTTGCTCTTCTCTGTACTTTTTCCAGTTCTAATATAGCTTTTTTGAGAGGGGGTGGCAAGAACTGTACATAATATTCTAAAGAACATTTTAAAGAAAAGAAACCCAGAAAACCTTCTCTAAAGTAGAAACTATATTATATATATATATATATATATACACAAATTAATATATATATTCACATGCCTACATGTATAGTTTTCAATTTTCTAGACAGAAAAAATGAGACCATTAGTAATTCAATTTGTTCTGTTACAGACAATTTAACATTTTTAACATTCAGTTCATATGCTGAATTACTGTAAGACTGGGCCAGTAAATAGGGCACATTGCTTCTTTATAGCTTGTTTGTTGCTGGTTTTATTGATCCTTATTTTTGATGTCCATGCAGGCAAGTGAAAAATATTAAGAAATAAATTAAGAAAGAGAAATGAAAGTTAAAAAAGTGAAGAAGTATCAGATCTCGTAGCTTGTGAGTTCTGGTGCTTCAAACCATGTTTGTGTGGGAGTCAAAGGAGTAGTAGTTTCATGGGAAAGGAAGGTCTCCAAGTGCAATGAAAATGAGAGACAGCAGAATGAGTAGAATATAATTTGATTCCCTGGAAATAAGAAGTAAATGCTAACCTAGCCTACATATCCATGGAGTAGATGCATTGTGTAGAATCAGCAAAGAGTCCTGTGGCACCTTATAGACTAACAGATGTTTTGCAGCATGAGCTTTCGTGGGTGAATACCCACTTCTTCAGATGCAAGTCATGTGTAGAATAATTGCTGCCACTTACAACATATGATCCAATTTACACCTATCAAAATCAGCAAGAAGAAAGAGCAGTGGGAATGAGGAGAAAATACTTTAGTTCCTCCTGCTCCACTTTATTTTTGTAATGTTTTGCTAACTGACATTTTGCAGGACCTAAGCATTTTAGCAGATGTGATACAGAATAGAACATAGGAACTGCAAATATTCATAAAAAATTAATGACAAACAGAAAACAAAAGGCACAGTTATGTGCTCCCTGCACGTGAGTGTCAAAATATACTTAAAACTTGGGATGAAATCTTAGCCTTATTGAAGACAATATCAAATCTCCCATTAATTTCAGTGGTGTCAGGATATCATCCAGTACCCTGATTCCACTGATGTGTAGTCCTGAAAGTATCTTTATAAACTCAGTGCAAAACACAAACAGCATTAGAATCTTTTAGAGATATGAATATCATACACAATCATGAAATTAAATCCCACTGTATTTTGGTGACGTAATTTGTCTCAGCAATCAATAAGTGCACTGTCAATTACAAGATGTATATTTCTGGGGAATTGCTATTTTGTTTATCTCTGCATGATTTTCTGTCTTGTCTTTTAGAGTGCAAGCACTAAGGAGTGGTACTGCCTTCTGTTCTGTGTGTGTACAATGGCTAGTAGAGTAGGGCCGCAACTAGGGGCATTTAAGGTTCTACCAGAATAGAAATAATTATTAATAATAAATAATAAGTTTAAAAACTTTAAATCTCAGGATTAGAAAGCTGATTGGCTCAGCCTCAGAATTCTGATACAAGAAGAACTTTGCTTCATGGTGATTACTTGAAAACTGTCTTGAAGACAATACAAAGTATAACAGCTTAGATAATCATAGTGGTCCCTTCTGGCCTTAAAATCTATGAATCTCAATACATGTAATGCAAGAAAATTATTCTTAATAACCTTGTGAGAGTCATCTTTGTTAACCACTTCTAAAAAATCAGGTCACATCTGTGTAGCTACTTGAAAATTTATCTAGATGCTAAACTTGGGTTGCCAAATTTGAAATTTTTGGTGTCACTCTATATATAGTTGAACATTTATTCATTAGCTTACAAATCAGCAAAAGGAGTCTTCATTTTCAGATGCAGGACTATATATTTTCTTAGCTTTACCTTGTTCCAGGAAATGATTAACTAATATAATAAGTCCCAACTTGTACAAACATGTGGGTAGCTAACAGTCTGGGAGGCTGAGGGCTTTCAGTGCCATTCCTCCGTTCTTGAACACTATACATTTGTTTGTCTTCTGAGTAGTTTGACATAAATCAGCAACAGGGAGTGTTTTATTTCCAGGACTTAGGTGACTTTTCTCTGATCTTGCCACATGCAAAACTTTTCCTCTAGTCTCAATAATTTAAGGTCATGATCATGGTCTTGTTCAATATATAACAATTCTGATAGGAATTTTTTTACTGTTTTCTTTTGGGACGATTAGATTCTCTAGTGTCCATTCTCACACAGCTGGGAATATAGAAAGCTAAGGTTATGGCAAGTCTTTGTCCATCAAAATAGCCAATACAGGGCTAGTCTTGCCATATATGTATACTACACATAAAAAACAACAACCCTATGTTAAAAGAAAATTAAGGTTGAAAAGCCAAACCTTCAGATATTACAAAACTGCCAGAATTAAGGTTGGCCCCTTGTAGGTATGGGTTATGATAGTTTTTAACTACATGCTCATATTCTACTTTGTTCACAGGACCCCTGATACATTCATTGTACATGATGGATGGTGCTCACTTAACATGTGTCTATTCAGTAGCTGGTTTCCCCCTAGGCACACAATTCAGACCCTTTTCTGAAGACAGAATTAGTAATTTCTGCATGGAGTATTCTATGGTACTCCTCACTATAGTGCCTGAAAGCATCACAAATTAATTAATTCATCTTTATACCATCCTTGTGAGGTGAGGGAGTTGTATTATCTCCATTTTGTAGCCAGGGAGCAGAGACACAAAGAGATTAATTTTGGAAGCTCAATTTGAGATGCCTAGGACTTGATTCTTCAGAGTTCATAACATTATGAAGGATTTTATAATAATTAATAATTGTAAACACTTTAAACCTTAGAACTGGAAAGTTAATTGTGTTAAGTTTGCATTACTGATACAAAAAGAAGTTTGCTCACTGTTAATTATCCAAAATCTTCCTGAAAAAATATTAAATATAACAGACAAGGTGATCATAATGATCCCATCTGGCTTTAAGGACAAACCTTAAATCTGGCATAACTTTTGAATGCTTTGAGTGCTTAAAAATATTATTTTAATATATGTGTGTGTGTGTGTGTGTGTGTGTGTATATGTGTGTGAGAGAGAGAGAGAGAGAGAAAGTCAGGTAAAGTGACAATCTTTGAGGTTTTGGCCTCCCCTTTTCTAAGCCAGGTCAATCTGCCACCTCCTCATTATCATGTGCTGGCTCATGCCAAAGCCAAAGTAAGATGTACAGGGGAAGGACAAGGAGGCAGTTTGCACCTCAGGTGGTGCATGTTTCCTAGAGACCCCTACTTGTACTTACAGTGGACCTCACTTTTTCCCCTTATGGAGTGTATCATCCGTCTCTCTGAACAGCTGGGGCGATATCTGTTTTTCGCCAATTGTGGGGGTGACCACTTGGAGGGAGATGGGGGTGGAGGTAGAGCTATGGCTCTTTCCATATTTTCCACCACTCCCCATCCACTTTTTGGTCCACTTCTAGAGTGTGGGGAAAAGCAGCACATTAGCAGACCTTGTGCCCTCCTGAGTGTAGTGGCTTCAATGATGGTGGGACATTAGATGAGCCATTTAGAAGCAAGACATCCTTACTCCCTTCCCTATAGAGAGTGGAAAGGCAGGGCATGATTATTCAAAAGAGACAGTTCATTTGGCATTTTGAGTTGGATTCCCCAAAATTAAGACACCCCAGACCTCTAGTCACCTTCCAAATTTGAGTCCAAATTGTTTGAAATGTAGAATAAATTCAGCTTTCAGTGTCCCCAAACCACCAGTATTCACGTGATTAAAGTTAAGCACATACATTGCCGGACTGGGGCCTACAAGAATTGCTCAATTTATGTCTGTGATACAGTGCTATTTTTAATCCTCCTGCATTGTTCAGATGGAGGGGAGCCCCCTTATTACCAGTACTAACAGGATGCAAAAAGCACCATGATGTTACTACTCTGCACTAGGACATTGATGCTCTTGAGGTGTGACTGCTCTCCGAATGCTGTAGTAATAACCCTGAACACTACTACTACAGTTTATTCAAAGGACATTTTTTTAATTTATTTTTTAAAACACACACATTTATCAGAATGGGATATCTTCTTAATATTTTTGAATAAATGTATTTTAAATGGCCCTTCTGTAACTTTGATTGTGAGTCACTGATGTTCTTTGTTAAGCTCTAGCAGTGTGCTTGGTGTTCTTTTTTTTGTTTTTTAATCTCTGTTCCCTTGTTAGGAGTTATCACCTTTACAGTTGCCTATTGCCACTGCTGAGAGAAAAGGGAATGCTGTCTAGAAAAGGAGAAACAGAATTCCTGTGGTAAAGCATGGCACTTACAGACCGTCTGTCAGGAAAAAAGAAAGAACTTGCTTTGCCTGATACTCCTCGCTCCCCTTCTTTTACCAGTTTTACAACTGTGTAGCTCCATTGATTAGAATGGTGCTACTTCTGATTTGCAGTGATACAAATGAAAGGAGAATCAGGACTGTGATAATTTACTGTAGATTATTTGTACTTTTATATGCACATTGATTAGTAGGGTGACCAGATGTCCTGTTTTTAAAGGGACAGTCCTGTATTGAAGTCCTCCTGCAGGTGTCCTGACCTTTTCTTAAAAATGGGCAAACTGTCCCATATTTTCTGTCTCCCTCCCCCAGTCAGTTCTGGCAGGCCCTGCTGCTGGCTGGATCCCTGCTTGCCAGCTGCCAACCCACCAGTGGTGGGTAGGGGGGTCCAGTGGTTGATGATGGGTGTGGGTGTGCAAGGCTTGTGGCGGGGCAAAGGTGCAGTGTGTGGTGTCAGCTGCTTCCCCTGCACAGCCCCCACTACATGCCGGATCTTGGCCAGCAGGGCCTCACCTCTTGTCCAATTTCTGGCAGGCACTGGCAGCACGCTGCAAGCCGCGGTGGCTGGTGAGTACAGGCAGGCATCGGGCAGTGGCCAGTTAAGTGTCACCTCTGCTGCCCATCATCTCTTTATTTGCTTCCCCTCTTGCTGTCCTCTCCCTGCTTTGCCCCTTCACCCCCACAGTCCTGCTGCTCCTCAATATCCCCCACCCCACCCCCAGCGGGGCATGTCCTGCTCCCAACTCTGTGCAGAAAACCCACCCCTGGTTGGAGTGCTGAGCTCACCAACAGTCTAGCCAGCAGGCTCCTTCCTTCCCCCACTGCCTCTGGCTGGGCTGGTGCCCTAGGAAAGCCCAAGACCCTCTGGCTTGAGGCGCTGGCCAGGAGGAGCCAAGCCCTGCATGTGTTGAAGTCCCACACAGCGCTGGCATGGGGAAGCCCCTCTGCCCCTCAAGCTTAGCCCTGGACTGTCTGGGGTAGTAGGAAAGGGTGATCCCAAAGTGGGCACATTTCTAGTGGCCCAAAAGTGACTGACAGGAAGGTGCAAGATAAAATCCTGTCACTCCTTACTTTAAAAACTTCCTGCATCACTGTAGACAATACCAACATATCCAGATGCGCACAGAACCCCTCATACACAAGTTCCCTCCCATTGGTTCCTTTTTCATGTCTAAGGTGAAATTGGACCATCTGTGCAATTTCTATGGGTTTCGTTAGTGAGGTGACATGAAGATCCTCCATGACAGGGGATATTTTTATCCTTGCCTTTTTTCTTGTGGGTTTACAAGCATGTCTGTAAGATCTGACGTGTGAGTGATCAATTTTCCTTTTAGCCATGCAAGCCAAGTTGTGTAACATACCTATTCTGTCAGTTACAGTGTTCTGGCCTGCCCTCCTAATGTGCTTAGGATATGTCTTATTTTGCCTGCTCTGTACTGCTAAATTCCAGCTCATTTCCTATCTACTTTCATGAGCTTTGGGATGGGGGCAGGGATTGTGCTGAGGGCTGGTGTTCATGGGCCTGGTAGAGCATTTCTGATATTTTTAATTTTCTAGTTAGTTAGTTCTAATTAAGGATAGGTTGTGAAATTTATACCTATACTTAGATGTACTTGTCAAAAGGACCTACAGGAGTAGGTCTTTCTTTAATATAAAGCATGTATCAAAATAAATAAGTAAAACTTTGCAACTTGACTGCATGTGACTTCCACATGTACAGCCAAATTAATCTCTGGTGTAACTATATTAGCTTTAATAGAGTTTTGCCAGGGATGATTTTGGCCCATACATTTTTCACATTTGGCAAGTATTTTGGCCCCAAAATGTGGCTGACCCCAGAAAGATTTCATAGAACTATTAACTCAATATCAGTGTCATTAATTTGATAACACTATCATTATTTTTAGGTGGATGAGTGTGACGCTGAGACCTGTTAGCAAAGGGAGCCCTGTTCTTTGCAAATAACTCTCACTTCAGGCCTGAAAAACTCACTAGATCAAGCATGTCTTACAGGATATTTATCCATAAAGAGTAATATTTAACATACCTACAGAAAGCTTTTAACTTGTCAAGATTCATAATCATTGCAAGATGTATGTAGGGTAATATTTAAAGAACAATGTATTTAGGTTGAAAGTATGTTTTATGGACTTGAAATTAGTCATCAGGAAGTAATGTGGCTCGGTAACAACCCATTCAAATAAGAGGGAGTTGTCAACCCTGCCTAGTCAGTTGGCAAGATAATGCAAGGTACTATTATCTACCCGTGACCTATCCCAGAACAGTCAATAGAAAACCATCAAAGATAATTGCAAATGATCAAAACCATTTGGAAGTAAAAAGGAACATTACAGCAGGCAGGAAGGAAATCACCCTGGCTATGAATAAAGAAAAAAAGACTGTTTTAGTAGAGCAGAGTGGAAAGGCATGCTGGATCCATTAGCTGAGGAAACCCCTTAAGGAGCAGGGGGCTTTCATGAATGTTTGGATCCTAGTTCTGTTGCCAGCTCTGCAATGGATTGAACTTTGTGGGGAAAGCCTACTTCAAGGGTAGTCAGTAGTCTGACCGCAGGCCCTGAAATATTTTTATTTACTTATTATTGCTGTTATTTTTAAAATTATTTTCTCTAGAGTCTGGACCTTGACTATATCTTCACCAAGAAATTTGGACCTTGACAAAAAATAATTGGCTACGCCGGCCTACTTTATTTTATAGGAAAGATAACTATTCATAAGTGCAGAGACAGGTGCATGTTTTATTATTTTGTTTTGTAGTGTGACCAGTTGTTTCTATAATTTTCTCTCACTTCTAGTTAAATCATTATTCTTTCTTAAATAAACCAATTTTTGTTTTATTATAAGTTCTCACAAGTGCTCTATGGTTTACAGGAGGGACGGTTTAAGATAAAACTGGTAAAGTGGGGAATACTGCTCCTTTAGGGGCAGAGGATCTGTAACTACTGTGAGTAGTCAGTGTCAGGCTGGATATCACAGGGGAACAATTCAGAGACTCCAAAATAACTGTACATGCAGTAACCTGCAAGGAGACGTTAGGGCCGACATAGCCCAGAGGAGAGTTTTAAATGAGTTTTAGTCTGAAATGGAGGAGAGGAGAGTGCTTGAGTGGATGGTGGTATCGGGGAGTTGGCACCCAGAACCACAGGAGAGACTGCCTCTAGCTGCAGGTAAGGGGTGCTGTATGTGTCATCACATGTATGTTGCTGAGAATCTGCCCAATGAGCTGGGTTTATTGACACAATACATGGAAAAAATATAGGAAAGAAAATAATATTAATCAATTGAACAAATAGCATTATCTTTGTCAAAACACTTGTTTCTCAATCAGTGACTTGAGAACTGAGTATTGTGAAAGAGGAGGAAGGGGGTTAATGTACCTCTTAATTATAAAAAAGGCAAAGACTTGCAAAATCAAAGAGCGGCTTTTTCAGCTCATTTATTAGAATGCTTTCCATCCTTTTTCAGGATTTCTTCTGGTCTATTAATGAGATGCTACAATTCAAAGACCACATTTTATTTATCCTCTATTATTCACCTTAAGCAATTGCCCATTTAATTGATAACAAACTACCCCAACTAAACCCCAGAAACTGATTAAAACTTAAGAACCATCTTAATCCACAAAACTAGAGAATTTATATGCAGTTGTTTTGTTCTGAGGTAAGCTATTGAGTTGATGGGAGGTTGGCATCCACTCTTCGCAGTTGATGCTCACAGTCTGGAATCTTTTGCTTTTCTTTTCTGTGTTCTCAGATGATCCAAACTGCTGTGTACTCCTCAGCCCCGAGTAACAAGTTTTCCTTTGCTACTTTGGGCAGAATAGTTGGAAACAAATGTCTTTAGAACTGCCTCGCCTGGTATGTGGACTCTTGATTGGAGATCCAAGATTTCTCCTTGCATAGGAAGTTGCTCAACAACAATGTTGCAATGTGGTATTTTCAGCTATAGCTTACTTATTTTAAATAGCTTATCAGTTTATTTTTAAAAATATATTTTATTAGCATCCACAGAGAATGAAAGTGTGATCTTCCTTACTGTTATGAACTGTTACGTGAGAGTTCTACAATATACAGTATTTAAAACAAAATACTTAAATCTGTGAATTAAGGATAGGATTAATTGGAATGCAATGAGACTTTTTAACTAAAAAAAAAACCAAAAAAAAAAACCTTTAACAACTGCTCCTGTCTCTTAAGTATGCATTCACCTTTTGCATTTTGTGCTTCCGCCAATGGTGTGACAGCATGGGAACCAATAGGGACCTATTCCTAAAGCTAGAGGTGCCAGATGAGCTTAAAATTTTGGGAGAGAAAGGTGATGGTAGATAAGAACCACTTTGTGGGAGGAAAAACCTAAAGGACTAGAGCTGGGCAAGAAACAGTTTTCCCGTTGTGCAAAAAAATGTGATACATTGAAAAATTTTCCAGTTCCAAATCAGGATAATTCAAAATCTCAAAAATGTTTGCAAACTAGGGGAAAAAAATCATTTCAGTCATTCAAAACATTGTTTAGATTTCAACCATTTTTTAAAATTATAATTAGCTTAAATTTGTAAAGGAAAAGATATTTCAAACAGCAAAACTATAATTTTTCATTTTAAAAATGTCAAATCTTTTTTCAACAATTTTTCATATTGAAAAATTCTTTGAAACTGTCCCTTTCATATGAAAAATTTCAATTTTAATAAATCAGTGCCTTCTGATAAAAATGTTCTGTTGAAAAATTTCTCCCTAGCTTTATAAAGGACCATATATCCATCCATCCTTCCAAACACATTGTAAATGGTGGCTACATCTGTAGGTAGAACAACAGAAAGCTCATTGAAATCCTTTTGGTTTTTGTCCTGTTTTGGCTTCTAAACTTTGCTATGGCAGCAGCTCATATGACAGACTTGGAGGGTCAGGAACACTTATGACATTCAACAAAGCTTTGAGTGGCGCCAGTAGATGGTCCCTGCAAGCAAACAATATGCATTTTAATATGGCTAAATGTAAATGTATATACCTAGGAACAAAGAATGTAGACCATACTTACAGGATGCTCTATCCTCAGAAACAGTGACTTGGGAAAAATTTGGGGGTTGTGGTGGATAATCAGCTGAATGTGAACTTCCAGTGTGAAGCTGTGGCCAAAAGGGCAAATGCAATCCTTGGATGCATAAACAGGGAGATCTTAAGTAGGAGTAGAGAGGTTATTTTACCTCTGTATTTGGCACTAGTGAAAGTGCTGCTGGAATACTATGTCCAGTTCTCGTATCCACAATTGAAGAGGGATATTGATAAATTGGAATGGTGCAGAAAATAGCTATGAGAAGTATTAAAGTATTAGAAAACATGCCTTGTAATAGATTGGAGGAGGTCAGTCTATTTAGCTTTTTAAAGAGATGATGATTTGATTACAATCAATAAGAATCTGTGAGGGAAAATATTTATATAAAGAGCTCTTCAATCTAGCACAGAAAGGTATAACATGATCCGATGACTGGAAGCTGAATCCAGACTAGAAATAAATCTTTAACAGTGAGATAAATTAACCATTGTACCAAATTGCTAAGGGTCATGGTGGAGCTCCATAACTGGCAATTTTAAAATTAAGATTGTATGTTTTTCTAACAAATATGCTCTAGGAATTATTTTGGGGAAGTTCTATGGCTCATGTTATACAGGAAGTCAGACTAGATAATCACAATGGTTCCTTCAGGCTTTGGAATCTATGAATGTATGCGGTCTGTTCCCAGACTCTGAAGGAAGGGCTGTAAATTCATAGTAGTTTAGTTATTTCAAGAGAGATTAGAGATCCCTAGCTATTTGAATACCACAGGGGACCTATCACACAGATGTATGAAGAGAGAGCTCATGGAGTTTTTCCATTGACTTCAGTGATCCTTGGATCAGGCCTATAATGATTGCTCAGATACACTATCTCAGCTATAGTAATTTTCACACAGCCCAGTAGTAGTCTGTATCGTAACTCTAGTGGCTTGAGGTAGTCCTGCCAGTTTCACTGAAGTAGCACAAAATGTAATTAGCTAAAAGTTGAATTATGAGGAAGAAGTGGGATAGGGGAGAATGAATTGAAGAGAGAAATGGATTATTTATTTGCCATCTGATGACCAGTCTTGATGATCAAACAACTGACAGTCACTACAGGAAAAGGGAAGTAAATTGAGAAAGTTACTGCATGTACAATTATTTATAGCCCAAGAAAATGGAAAACCTAAGAACTTGACCAGCAGATTTGATGTATAAGATCATTTTTTTGAGTAATATATCTGACCTCAGAAATAAATAAATGTTTGGCAATTGCTATCTAAAAACAATGACTGAGAAAAATTCTGCAACTTCCCAGTATTTGTTCTTTTAGCAAGTTTTTACATACAATAGCAAAAATATTGCTATATGTTGCTGGTGCACACTGGTTCATATTCCATTCATTCATATCACTGGATTTTCATACCTGCAATAGTAAAACAAATTACATGTTAAAATTAAATATTTAATAGTTACTCAAGCAACTATCAAATTTCAATGTAATGCAATTTGACAGTTACATTTGTTTACATCTCTTCTTAAATAATAATATTGAACCTTTATGAACTAATGATAACATTATTTAATTTTAAAATTAATTTAGGATTATGTATGTTTTAATTCAGATTCAGCACTACACTGAACTAGTATTTTGGGGTGTGTATTATTGCTAAGGGTATGATTTTATTATGGTGCTACAGAAGTGTGAATTTTGCCATTTATATGGATCCCCACTGCCACACATTAATAGTTTGTTAGTTTTCTATGATCAGCTGCCATGTGTTAGCCGTTCGCTAATTCACTTTGATCTAATCTTCTTTGAAACAGGACTAGATCAAAGCTAACTAATGAACTGTTAATGCTTGGCAGCAGGGATCCACAGGTTGTCATGACCATAAAATGAAATTATCTATTTTTTTTTACCATGACTGTGCAGTGAATTATGCATAATTTTCCCTTGAAAAAATTGCCAATGAAACGGCATTTGTTAGGTAGAGAAGCAATACCATATATTTGTATATCAATTTATTGTAAATGAAGCACATGCTCTTTTGAAAGAATCTCAGGAGACCCTTTTCTGTATATTTAGTTTTCTTAATGTTATACAGTATAGGTCCCATTTTAAAGGGGCTCCAACCCAGCTATCAAGAATCACTAGAAAAATGTTACTTAAAAGAAAGGAATCCCTTCTGAAAAATGGCATATTACTGGTGCTGGCTGATGGAATGAAGAAAATAGAAATAGTAACACTCTCAAATGCTCTCTCTGATGGAACTGGCAACCTTCCCCATCCAGTTATATGACCAAGAACTTCAGTTGCATAGGTAGCAGAATTTGTAATATGCAGCGCACTTTATGTTATGTACATTCAAGATATAGCTTAATGCTATGCAGCAAATGCTTATATATCATCCAGAACCTGAATCCTATCACTCCTGCTGCAGAAATGTATGTGAAAGAGCAAAACTTATCTGGAAAACTCCATGCAGAGAACTGTGTAGAGTTTCTGATGTATCAACCCTCTGGAGAGAAGGGTTTGTGACCTGCATAGACAGGCTGGAGGTATGTGCCCATAAATGCGTGGATGCCTTGAAAACTGAGTGCATCACCTAGCTCTTTCACCATGGACCTTGGGTCATCCATGCAGGGAGATAATCCTTACAATCTGTCTTCCTCCCCTGCTCACTCCTCCCTCTGCAGCATAGCCTTGCCATTGCCTTGCTCTATCCTCCTAGTAATCACCAAATACTTGGAACAGTATTTAGCAGTATTTCATGGAGTGTCCGTGTCCCAGTTTCTTCCTTTTCTGGCTATGTATGTTCTCTTTTTAGACACTGCAGAATTCCACCAGCTTGTCTTTGAATGTGGACAGTGTGGAGCAGGACTGAATGAGAGCAGTGGCTCTAATTTAAGCACTGAGGCTTTTATGTTATGAGGATTATGTTAGCGCCAGTAGAGGATGTATATCACACTCTTTCTGTAAAAGACTATAGGAATCCTGCCCAAATCTTGGTATTCATGGCACAAATGGGTAGCTTGGTTGGAAAAGAAATAGCCATTGGAGGGGAGAAAGTCCACTGCACAGATAGGACATATTTCATCAGACATCATTGCCAATATTGAGCATGCAGTAAAAACACACAGCAGGATTTGTAAACGACTTAAATGAACAATCTATATGGATACTTTACTTCCTGGCTCTCAGGACAATAAAGGCCAGTCCTTCATAAAACAATACATAAACTGGCAGTGTATACGATCCAGAATTGTACCTTAAATCACAAGTAAGTAGACATTTATTTTCAATGGGTCTACCTGTGATGTAAGGTGCGGTTCAGTGCAGGGAAAGGTTTCACAACATATTCACAATGCCAACATGGGACTAGTGATAATTTTCTGCCATATTTTAGGAAGATGTACACTCCTATGAGGCCAGAGGAGCCATATTTGCAAGTAGTGTTGATGAAGGAATGCTGGTGTGTCATAAACAGATAGTTAAGGGTTAAGGTCTGTTTTACCTGTAAAGGGTTAACATGTAGTACCTGGTGACCACCTGACCAGAGGACCAATCAGAGATAAGATTTTTTCAAATCTCTGTGGAGGGAAGCCTTTGTCTTTGTGAGAACTGTTCTTGAATCTAACAGAGGACAGTCATGTCTCCAAGTTCTCCTGGAGTAGTTTCTACTAATTAATAGTGAGTATTAATTAGAAAGGCAAATTAGTCTTATGATTTGATTTCTATATTTGCAGTTGTGTGTTTGCTAAAGGAAATGCTTTATTCCTGTTTGCTGATATTGCTTTTACTGAGAAAAGGGGGAGAGGGGATTCTCTCCAGAGATTGATAAGGTTATACCCTATGAGTGTCCAGCTTGGGCTCATAGAGATTCTGTATTTTTCTTTTTATTCTTTAATAAATTCTTTTCTTTTCTTTGGACTTGGTTAATTCCTTCCCTTGGGGAAATTCAGGGGAAGGGGAGGGGGAAGTGGGCTGCTTCCCTGTGTGTAGAGATTCAAGGCGTTTGAATCCAGGCATCTCTGTCTTCAGAGCAAGCTGGAGAGAGGGGGGAGGGGGAAGGTTCCTCCTCTGTGAATTGATCTGTGTTCCCAAGGGGGGAAACAGGGGTGTCCCGGCCCACGGAATTGACCGGGTGGTGGCAGCCGAAGGGGAGACCTACCCTAGGATTTTGGGGTGGGGGGAAGACATGCGGGTCCTCACTTTGAAACCGCCCAGTTTCAAGTGAGGGTAGACCCCTGACATGGTGGCAGTGGTGTTTCGGACCCAGAGAGAGAGGCAAGGCTTTTCTACCAGAGGCACTCTGAGGCAGTTTCAGGGTTACAAGTATTTTCAGTTTTTTGCAGGGCTTTCTGTTACAGTACTTGCGTCCATTGTGATACCAGGTACCACTCAGTATTCCTGAGGTGGGGGGAAGTGCTCGCCAAAGTACATTCCCATCCAACAGGAAAAGCAGGTTTGGGGGTTGGAGAGAGAAACCCTCCAGCCAGGTTTTTTTTTCTCCCTGTGTCTTTTGAAAGGATCAGAAGACAGTAGAACACAAATCCCTGAGGAATAGACCAGATTTTTCTCAGGGGTATTGTTAGCAGCAGCCTTTCAGCTGGGCTGCTGAGTACAGCAACTCACAGCAGAGGCAGTTTACAGTTTCAGCCAGGTTGGCTGGAGGCAATTTAGTTTTCCAGCAGGCTTTGTTGGAAGCATATTTTCGTTCTTGTTGCTTGGACAGGCAGCTTGAGGAAAAGGCAAGTTTCAAGCAGTTTTCAGGGTTAGGAGGAGGTTTTTTTCTCTGCTGGCTATGCTGAGGAAAAACTCTTCCCTAGAGGTGTGTCCTTCCTTTGTGATATCAGGTATCACTCAGGATTCCTAAGGTGGGGGGAAGTGCTCTACAAAGTACATTCCCATCCAACAGGGAAAACAGGTTTGGGGGGGGGGAGACAGAAACCCTCCAGCCAGATTTTTTTTTCCCTGTGTCTTTTCAAATCCTCTGGAGCCAGGCAATACAAATCTCCCTCTCAGCTCTTCTACCCAATTCCAGTTTGTTCTAAAACAAGGACTTTTATATAAGGACATTCTTTCTGGTGGACACCAGAAAGGCCAGCATCCTCAAAAACAGTTGGTAGTTCCAACTAAGTACTGGGACAAGCTCTTAAGCTTGGGCCCTGACATCCCAGTGGGCATTCTGGGGTCAACAAAGCAAAAACAGATTAAAAACATTCCTTCCACTGGGAGGGGATGGGCAACAACGTTGCCAAGTATGTCCGCTCAAATACATACAAAGTCTTCTTCAGTGTCAAATATCTTGTTGTTTACATACTTAGTAGTATATGTAATAGTGCATGTGTTTTGTTTATCTGTTTATGTTACAGTGCTAGGAGGAAATCACCACCAGTAGTTCCCACTGTTGGCGATTTGGGGGGCGTGTCATAAACAGATAGTTAAGGGTTAAGGTCTGTTTTACCTGTAAAGGGTTAACATGTAGTACCTGGTGACCACCTGACCAGAGGACCAATCAGAGATAAGATTTTTTCAAATCTCTGTGGAGGGAAGCCTTTGTCTTTGTGAGAACTGTTCTTGAATCTAACAGAGGACAGTCATGTCTCCAAGTTCTCCTGGAGTAGTTTCTACTAATTAATAGTGAGTATTAATTAGAAAGGCAAATTAGTCTTATGATTTGATTTCTATATTTGCAGTTGTGTGTTTGCTAAAGGAAATGCTTTATTCCTGTTTGCTGATATTGCTTTTACTGAGAAAAGGGGGAGAGGGGATTCTCTCCAGAGATTGATAAGGTTATACCCTATGAGTGTCCAGCTTGGGCTCATAGAGATTCTGTATTTTTCTTTTTATTCTTTAATAAATTCTTTTCTTTTCTTTGGACTTGGTTAATTCCTTCCCTTGGGGAAATTCAGGGGAAGGGGAGGGGGAAGTGGGCTGCTTCCCTGTGTGTAGAGATTCAAGGCGTTTGAATCCAGGCATCTCTGTCTTCAGAGCAAGCTGGAGAGAGGGGGGAGGGGGAAGGTTCCTCCTCTGTGAATTGATCTGTGTTCCCAAGGGGGGAAACAGGGGTGTCCCGGCTCACGGAATTGACCGGGTGGTGGCAGCCGAAGGGGAGACCTACCCTAGGATTTTGGGGTGGGGGGAAGACATGCGGGTCCTCACTTTGAAACCGCCCAGTTTCAAGTGAGGGTAGACCCCTGACATGGTGTAATTCTCTCCAACTGCCATAGATCAGTTATTTCTAGGGTGACTGCTAATTCACCCTGGCAGCTTAGACCCTGCTTATGCCCCTCAAGGAAATATTCCCACAACGGACCACACTCGCCTGTAGCAGAGCATCCCAGGCCTGACTAGAACCTGCTCCCTGCCTGAACCAAGAAGAATGGGGATACATTTTGAGATATGGCTATGGTGCACCTGTAACAGGCTTGGGGAAAGCACTATTCTAATGTTAAGTATAATGTTTCTTTCCCCTTTTCTATACCTCAGCTAACCTCTATGCTGTGGCACAGATGAGAGTTCAGTCTTTTCAGGACTTTGAGTATATATAATATAAAGAGTTACATCTTTGGTAGAAGGATAGTCACATAAAATCTCTAAAGGAAAACAGTTACTAAATAGATGCACTTGCATCTGAAGAAGTGGGTATTCACCCACGAAAGCTCATGCTGCAAAACGTCTGTTAGTCTATAAGGTGCCACAGGATTCTTTGTTGCAGTTACTAAATAGCTATACATAAAGGAATGCATAAGTTTACTTATAACTCTTGAAACAATTGTCAAAAACAACACTTGTTTACATTTTCAGAAGGATGTTCCCCAAATTTTACTACTTGTTATTACCACAGGTTTAAATTAAACATATAATTATGTACACACCCTCTTCTAAGGCTCTTTTCTGGTGGATTTACTCTCCTCAGTCTCTGTAGACTGGTGTCCAACCCTGCTGCAGGGCATGCCAATTCCTAAAAATTGGGAAGAAGAGATAGGTCCCTAGTCTCCTTTAAACTCGCCTTGAGTCTTTGAAACATCAGTATGCAATTTTCACAGCCTCCAGAAAATTCCAGTCCTCCTCCTCTTCTCTAGTAGGATGAGTGAGCTGAACTCTAATCCAACAAAACTGCCAAAGTCCCTGGAACACAATCTTAATGGCAGACCCTTCTGGTTTCTGGACTGCTCCACTGCTGAATCCTCCAGTCTAGCTCCCACTTCTCCTATTTATAAAGTCCCCATCCCCTTGAGTTCCCATTGGTTCCACTCTCAGACAGTAACTGTGGGTATGTCCTACCAGGTTGCTTGCCCACAACTGAAATCACTTAAATAGCTTCAAACAGCTAATCAACATGCCAAGTTCCTGCCATACCCACATTCTGGAGGATTCTAGCCTATCTATCCAGGAAGTCTACAGAGAGTTGCCAAAATATGTATCTTCCCCAGTATTTCTTCCTTTATTTACACCTCTAAATGTTGCAGTGCACACTTGTGGAGCCACTCTACAAAAATGTGTGTGTAAAGATGGGACTCTAAGTATAGAACAAGCAATTGCCTGATTAATTTACTCCTTTACACACTCAATTACCTTTATTTTTCCTACTGGAAATTCATGTTTTGGTGTGCAATAGGTGCAAATGCATTTTTTCCCTTTGCAGACCCAGTTCAAGTTATTACTCGTGAAAATGTGCCCTTTGTTATTTCTCTTCTCAAGGCTGATTTTGTTTTCTATCATGTCCTCTCATTTATCAGTTCCTTCACGTCTCCCATCCTTGCTATGACTATGATACTGACTGAAACCAAGGCAATATGCAAAGTAAACCCACTTAGTCGTTTTGAGGTCACTTCTCTAGGCACTGAAAGCTGATCTTTTTTTTTTTGTAGGAACTAAGTGGAGTAACTTTCCTAATTAGCCACTGGTATTTTGGATGCAGTGTCGGGGTAAGTTGAGGATTTCAGCACCAATCCAACTCTAGTTATTTGGATACTATTTGTAACTTTTTTATTCAGTAAAGCACCACTCAGACGCAACATGGTTTCCCCTCTAGTAAATAATTGTTTTCCCAAGAAAATAGAAGGAAGTCTGTGGCTCAGCAAGGATTAGCATTCAGAAGTTTCCTGGTTCCCAATCCTTTACTGTAATCACTACAACCACACTGACTGTGTCCTAATAGTTCTTTTGAGAGGGGTGTGTGTGTATTTGTTCTGAAAATGTACCTGAAGTCACCTTGATGCACTGTGTTAAAAACCCTTTGTTTACTGTCCATCCATGGAAATAACAATGAGGAAGCATTCATGTACAATGTTTTAAAATTTGGTGCAACATACAACATATACCCAAAGAATTCCAGTGGCATAATGTGACTTATTTTCATGTAACTTGACATTCAGAATCAGATTTCCAAAGGCTACACAAAATGTACACACACTGTAACTGCAAAATGCGCTTATATACACAGCTATTTGTTATGCAGTTATTGATTTGTGCACAAAACACATTTTTAAATCTGCAAGAGCAAGGTTTTGCAAGTTAATGATAATAATAGGTCAAATACTGAGATACTTACCTGGAGTTAGATGATGTCTTTTAAGTTGCAGCCCTAACTAAGAGGTAGCATGGAGCCACACAATGCCAGAAGGCACTCTGGAGAGACTGTCTCTGTCAGACTCTGTCTCTGTGACTGCTCCTGGGACTTGGTACGTGAGCAATCTGCTCCATCCACTTGGATTGGTCTTTCTCTATCTTAGGGTTTTATATGGATACCCATCACCATAGTATTTGAGTGCCTTCCCTTGTAGAATAGACTGGCAATACTTAAACCCCTAGGGGACTACATGGAGTCTCTGCCTCTTCTTCTTTGTTGGGTTATAGAAGCTCTTCTTGGGGAAGTTTTTATTTTGGGGTGTTTATTTGGGAGGGGAGAGGGGAACAGTTACTGCTGTGAATGTTACTTTGATTATTCTGGCAAAACTTTGTCAAATAGGAAGATTTTACAGCTTTCCTAAATGCGGGTAGACTTTTTACTCAGCAGTAATTTATTGATTAGATAAGACTTCCTCATAGGACTCGCTGATTTGTGCAAGAAGGTGGATCATTAAATTATTGAAAACATGGATGAGGAAATCTTCTTTGTCTGACTATTTTTTCACATTCTTTCTGTTGCTTGCCAGAAGGCAAATCAAAACAATGGAAGCAATCTCATGTATCTTTTATATCCAGTAATATATATGCACAGTATACACTATGAATGATAGATGATTAGCTAGTTACAAGTACAAGAGTTTATTTCTGCTGGTATACATGAATACAGCAATACTGCAAGTTCTTTGGAACTGAATAATTAACACTCTGGGGGCTCTCAGCATTCTCCTAAGCATTCTTCTGGATGCTAGCTTGGCAAATGCCAGCATCCTGAGGGTTAAATATTATATCTGCAGTGACTAACCTTTAAAAAGTGTGACTCAAGGTCAGTTTCCATTTTCTGAGTTGGTGAATATCCTGTCTCAACACTACCTGAAATGATAGTGTCAAAATGCTTGCATAAGGGTCATAGTTAACTAGAGTATTTCTTATATGTACTATAATGCTTTAGAACAAAAATGGGGTACAGTCTGCTGGGACAAAGAACACTTTGTGGATTTGACATTAAAAAAAAATTCTCCATCAGTTTTACAGGATTAACTAGGCATAGACAGAAATGAGGATACAAGGGACCAGGACGTATCTCCAAATACCTTTCTTCTTGGCAGTCTGTCCAAATTAGTGGGAAGACACAATGTTTTTATATTGTTCCTTAGAAATACCACCTGAGAAAATTTATGTGAAAATTGTTCAACAACGCAAGTCAAATTTCCAAGTAGGAAAGTCTCAAAAGGGTGACAATTGTTGAACAACATCATAATCAAAGATGGCAATGGCCACTGGTTTTTGGATGAGCTGAACAGCCAAAATTCTTAACCTGTAGTCTTACCTCTGGGAGCGGTGGTATATGAACTTGTGTTCCAAGGTATTCGTATATAAGAACAGCCATACTGGGTCAGACCAAAGATTCATCTGTATTCTGTCTTCCAACAGTGGCCAATGCCAGGTGCCCCAGAGGGAATGACAGAACAGATAATCATCAGGTGATCCATCCCTTGTCACCCATTCCCAGGTTCTGGCAAACAGAGACTAGGGACACCATCCCTGCCCATCCTGGCTAATAGCCATTGATGGACCTATCCTCCATGAACTTATCTAGTTCTTTTTTGAACCTTTTATAGTTTTGGCCTTCACAACATTCTCTGGCAAGGAGCTCCAAAGGTTGACTGTGCATTCTGTGAAAAAGTGCTTCCTTTTGTTTGTTTTAAACCTCTGGCCTATTAATTTCATTTGGTGACCCCTAGTTCTTGTGTTATGAGAAGGAGTAAATAACACTTCCTTATTTACTTTCTCCAATCCAGTCATGATTTTATAGACCTCTATCATATCCTCCCATAGTCGTCTCTTTTCCAAGCTAAAAAGTCCCAGTCTTATTAATCTCTCCTCATATGGCAGCCTTTCCATACCCCTAATAATTTTTGTTGCCCTTTTCTGAACCTTTTCAAATTCCAATATATCTTTTTTGAGATGGGGCAACCATATCGGCATGCAGTATTCAAGATATGGGCGTACCATGGATTTATACAAAGGCAATATGATATTTTCTGTCTTATTATCTAGCCTTTTCTTAATTATTCCCAACATTCTGTTTGCTTTTTTGACTGCCGCTGCATAGGATGTTCAGAAAACTTGAGTGGTAACAGCTAATTTAGACCCCATCATTTTGTATGTATAGTTGGGATTATGTTTTCCAGTGTATATTACTTTGCATTTATCAACATTGATATTGTTTGATAGCAATGACATCATTACTTTCTTCATATTGTCTTCATTTACAGGTACATGATGTTCCTGTCCCCTCACATTGCTGTAAATGTTAAACACAGAGATGGAGATTAAATTGCAGGCACCACCTATGACTGAATGAAATGGGATATATTAATCCAGTGCCATCAATGCTCAGGGCAAGAAGAATTCTTGTCACTATACTTTCAAAGTTCTTTAAATGCAGAGAGCTCCATGATTTGCTCTTCTTTGGCACAATAGCTATTCAGTTTCCTGGCTTATCCTAGGGGGAAAAATCTTAAAAGTAAATCCACTATCAAACCTTCCCAGTAATCAGCAGTGATTCTATTTATGACTTAGCTTTTCTTGTTATAACCTAGAAATGGAGGTCAGGGCAAAACAATTGGTTCCGCCTGAAGCAAGTAAAAGAGTTTAAAAGGAAATATGAAAAAATCTCTAGTTATTGCAGGATATTACATTTAATGTTACCTATCTACAAGCAGGCTTAGTTGTCAAACTTGTCACATAACAAAGACATACGTTCTATTTTTCCATTAAAGTTTTCTTGCAAATTTATTACCCAAGATAACAGGATCATCACACCATTGGAACCCATTTCATCACTGACTGTTAATGTTAGGTTGAGGAAAATGCTAACCAAATGTTGCAATGGCTTTGCAAAATCCAGAATATAAGCAGTTTGGGAGGGTAGAATAGTTGTTCCAGAACCATTCAGTACCCTCCCAAAATCACAAACCTTAACTATTGGACTAATCAGATAATTCATGTGAGATAAAAGTATAATTGACTCAACTGCTAGAATTCTATCTCTGCCCATCACTCCTGCCAATGAGTTGATATATTTAAGGACACTCAAATGGACTTGACTATGCAAATACCCAGTGTGGGACTACTTAAGTGAGTAAAGTGACATGCATAAGTACTTAAGGATGGTGCGCCGTCTTTGGACAAAGTTTAAAGTGTTGTTTTATAAAATGTGTTATAAAAATGAAAGTAACAGCAACAAAAACAATGTGGTTATGCAGTCACAAAGGAATAGACCACATGCTGCTATTAAGTATGTAAGGAAAAAAGTTGTACCTGTTGTTTGTTTAGAACTTCATTCAGAATGATACTGAGCAACCTGTATGAAAACAACACTATATTCTGCTCTCTCTTTTTTCTCTTGGAATATTATATTTAAAAATAAAATCTTAATGTGCAACCTTGAGTTCCTGATAAGTCTTTGCAGTAAAAATTAATATGCTGCTTTAGAAATTAGAAATAACCGTGGTTTGTGCAGTATATTAAAAAAGGTAAAATCATAGCAGAATATTCATTTAAAATGATAGTGTAAAGGAAAGGAGCCTGATTCTGATCTTACAGAATTTTCACAATGATGTAATGCACCTGACTTTGGTGGAGTTACTCATGACTTGTGGAAATGAGATCAGAATCAGGCCTTGAGCTATTAAAATAAAAATCCTGTACAGTAAGTTCAAGTTAATAGTTCTTAAGGTAAAAGATTCAGCATATAAATTGAGCTATAAAAGCAGCAAAGTGCACCCCAACAAACCTAGCCAGCAGTATTTTAATGTTCACAGCAGTGTACATTTACTTCTGATTAAGTTAAACATTGCTGCTTTATAAAATGGTGATGCACAGCAGTTCACGTATTGGAATCCATTCAACTGCATCCATTGAACATGAATACATAAAATGTATAATACATACACTACATGATTTCTAATTCATTCTCCATTTGATCATACAAAAAAGGGAGAAAATCCTACCCCTGCCTTTGTGGGTGCTGAAGGAAACCTGGCAGAAGAACCAGTGCAGTTCTGCCATGAGAGAGGAAGGATGTGTGGAATTTTGGGAGCCACACAATAGATTATTAAGATGGTGCAGGTTTGAGCTGGAAGGGCGAGGCTTGAAGATCGTTACTAGGTACACTTTTCAGTCATTCCATACCAGGAGGGACGGAAAGTGGGGGTGGCATGCAAGAGCCCCGACCTTAGTTGAAGTCAGTAGCAAAACTCCTATTGACTTTAATGGTTCAGAATCAGGCCCTAAACTGCCAGAGACTACTGAAGTCATTAGGAAAATCCAACCACAGCCTTGTACATCATGAACCACTCATGTGGAATGCCATCTATTCCACACTAATCCTTCTGGCACAGCAGTCTCACTTGTGAACTTGGCTACCACTGGTTGCAAAGCAATAGCGCTACACTTCTCCTCTTTACATATATACATACAACCAATGGGACAGAAGCCATGGAGCCAGAAGCTACTGTTTTCCCAGTAGCATTAGTTTGAAATGGATTTTCCACTGAAATATCTGATGGTTTAGCTGGGGAACATACTGTGTAGAATGACTGCTCCCTGGCTTCAGCCCTCCATCCCCCAGCCTTCCCCTTGCCAACCCCCTGAAATTAGAGGGAGCCCCATTAGTGTGGTGTTGACACATAGAGGCTTCTTCCATCTTTAGGGGGCAGTGAAATAATATGCTGCCTAGACTCCACTAATCCTTTCCATTCACACTGGCCAGCTTTGGTTGCTATTTACACTGATTCCTTTCTGCCCCAACCAATGCTGAAGTCCTATGAATATGCATCCAGCACAAACAGGCCTTTCCATTGCATATAAAATATCGTTTTGAAGCTAAGCAAAGAGGTACTGTAATTCTATCCAAATCATCCTGCCAATAGGGTTTCATAGCTGGTACTTTTAAAATTAATTAATCATGAGTTTTTTAATGTGTTAAATACGTTAAAATGACAGACTTGCTTAAAAAAGACCAGGCACCACTGTATAAGGAAATGGAAGAGAGGCAAGTCTAGTGGTCTGAGTTCAATAACAAGTGCCAGAAAACCTCATTCCAACCCAGTGCTGACACTGACTTCCTCTGTGGGGTTTGAAAATGAAAAGTTTTATAGAAGTGCTCAGTAAAAAACAAGCTATCTTTAATATCTGTAAATCACTTTACTCAGGTAAGTAATCTCATTAGCTCATTGTGAGCAAAGTATATTTTGCACTCCCTGGGTATTAAACTAAGCAGAAAATATTTGTAAACGTCAGCTGAAGGATAATGCATCAGAACAGACACCCTATAAAAGGTTGGAATCAACACAGTCTTCCAAAAAAATGGAACCATGGAATCCTAAAGGGATGTAAGAATATTAGAGAATAAGCAATAAAATCCCAAAGAAAGAGTCACAATAATAATTCTTAACAAAGAGTAGGACTAAACAGAACAGTTAAGTCAATTTATGATGCAAATACCTATAAAACAGCCACTAAAAAAAAAAATCTAGTCTGCATCTCAGAAATACCCTAACAGAGGTGATAAATAATGACCCCCCCCTCGTTGAGAAAATACATGAACTTTTGGAAACATTACATTATTATAATTCACAATGTGTAAGCTTTTGTTCTTTAATAATGTTGATATTAGCCACAAAATAGGACTAATGTGTAGCCTGATTTGGGGAGGGTTAATAGGGACAGTGGAATTTATCCACCTAATTTAGTTTTATTTAATAATTAATTTTCTAATTAATTAGTAATATTAATAATAAGTGATAGGTATTAATAATATGGGTATGGCTCGCCAATATGTGTGATCAGAAGATAAAAGTTCGTCTTGAATCAGGCTTCACAGAATTTAATACAAGGAGATTGGGGTATATTACAGGAATTTAGACAGAGACAGAGTTTAGTCAAACAAGACCTTTTATTTAAAATCAATAAAACAAGAAGTAAATGTAAAATGTTAAAAGCAGTATGAGATTACAAAGTTACAAAATATCACAGTTCTTTAAGAGATATGATATGATATTACACAGTTCTAAATGCACTTTGCAGCAATAGCACTCAGAAGATTTCACACCTTTGCTAGAGGAAGTATAGTTATAAAGAAACTGGTTAAAGTTAAACCCTTCTTAGCATAGATGCTTTAGAGGTGAAGTAGAAATTAAGAATTATTTCATACTTACAGCTGTGAAAGGACACAACACTACGACTTATCAGTAGTTGACAGCTTTCGTAGGTGTAGGCAGGGTGAGGCGATGGAGAATAGAAGGATGGGTGTATCGCCTGCCCTAATGGAGGATTGCCACCCTTTTTATAGGGAGAAATCCTTCCTCCTATGCCCAAATTTGTCTTTCCCCCATGGAAAGGTGAGGGTACCTGTTTTCATTGGCTGACCTTTTGTTTGCGTACTAATGACAGCTTGCGGGTGTATGTGTTACATTTGTGGTCAAAAATACCCTCCTTTGTACCCTAACTAGGTGAAAGGTTAGTAAACATTCAAAAAGTCCCTAGACATTTGCGTAGGTTTGTCTCCTATTATTACTTTTCTGAGTAAGGGTCTTAAAGGTTGCTTTCAGCATCACAGAGGAAATAGGCCAGGATGTCTGGTCTAGAAGTTTCTAGGTATCTTCATTACAGCTTATTGCAAATTCTATTAATCTATGCAGCCTACACACTTTTATCAAAAAGACATTTTATACAGACCAACAGATTAATCCTCAGGGCTACAAATGATACTACCAGGAAACATAACAGATTAATGGGGAAGCTACTGTTCTACGTGAAGGGAACTTCACCAGCCTTAACGTTGCTTAAGCTCTAGCTGACATTGCTAGAAAGTCTATTGCAAAGCTTTATGTTTACTGTTACTGATGTTGCTACAAGGTGATGGTGGTAGAAATAGTTCTTAGCCATATTCACTATTCCCCAATAGCCATATATATATTTTATGTTTGATCTGATGAAGATGTTTTTGGCTCATATGCATCTCTCAGCTCTAGAATGCACCAAATATGGCTTTATGAATTAAGTAGGCAAAAGGATAGGAAGTTATGTTGTCATACGGTGGGCCTACAACTGGCCACTTAAATTGCTAATATTAATCTTTTTTTTCAGTCTCCTTCTTTTTGAACATATTTTTCCTTAGTATATTCAACCTTTTTTTAAAAAAGTTACAAATCACCTCTTTAAAAACTATTCTTCTCCCCCACAACAACTAAAGTAGTTTTAGCCTGCATTAGAGAGATCAAAATTCAGTGCAAAAAGCTTACAGATTGGCAGGGAGTGAACTAAAATCCAGGATATTTTTTTATACATGTGGAGGAAAAAATCTCCATTGTTTGTGAATGTCCATTTGAATTCTGAATAGCTGTTCAGTTTCAACTGTGTTGATAATCCTTATTGTTTGCTATTCATGAATGCTTGTATAAATGGGTTTTTCTTTTGATGAATGGTTATGGGATTGTTTGTACGAATGCCTTCACTCACATGTGGAGAAGGGTATTTGTGTACAAGCCACTGTGTGTGTTGTTCATTTTCCTTACTCTGTTGTCTGCCGTGTTTGTCTGCAAGTAGGAAGCAGAAATTTCTTATGACCTGGGTGACTGAGATAATATCAGAACTAATGAACAAACTGAATACTTTATGAACAGCTCATAGGTTGAAAATTTTGTGTGCAAACCATCCAGTAAATAACAAATACCTTAATAGAAATCAGGATTGAGTGATGAGGAATTTTGAGAAAGTGCTAAATTCTTTGGATAATTATTTGGAATTAATGTTTTGACCATTTTTTTCTATATAGATAGCTAGAGATCAGTGTATGTGGAGGATGACATGCTGGCCCCATTGAAGCAATATACAAATTCCTATTGACTTCAATGGGCCCAGGATTTCATTGGCATGTAAGTGTTTTTGTTAAAGTAAATTTGGTGCTTGTGAAAGGTGATTAGAGACCATTTTTTTGAGTGCAGTCCCTATTTTTTCCTTAGTAATTTGACTTTTATTATGCTGGCAGCAGTTCACTAAGAAGCAGGGTAAGACCATCATCTCATTTCATGTAAACCACCAAACAGCTGTAAGGTGTAGTAATGGTTTTTGGTCACCATGACCCTGATCTTGACAAAGACAAATGACCTAGAAATCAAGGTCATCATAGCCTATTACTAAATCCTAGAGACTATCTACTCTTCCTGGCATTACATTTTTAGGACCAATGAGACAAAGTAAAATGAATCATAGCTGAGTGTTTAACCGTGTACTTACTGTAGTAACAAAGGGAAGTTTTCACTGCATTCAAAAATATAAAGAAAGCACTGTTATAATAGCATATATGTGGTAAGCATTTTGTCCTTTTCATAAGGCTATAAATGTATTTTATTCTCTGTATGTGAATTTTCACTCCATTTGAAGAAACTGTGGTCCTTTTTCTACATGGACTCCCTCTCCTTTTACTGACCAGCTCTTTGAAAGACAGACCATTTGTACAAGAGCAGAAAACATCATTATTGTGAAATCCCACTCTAGTAATCTACACCCCTTGGCCTCCCCCCTCCAAAACCATACTGTACATCATTTATTGACCTGGATACTGATTCACATTTAGTGCTGGCGGGAAAACACAAATTCCATTTTGACATTTGGTTTTGTTCTCCATTGGGACAAAACCAAGCGCTTTAGAAAATTTTCATGAAAAACAATAGATAGTACAGCCCATCCAGAACAGCCCATAGCTAGGGCACTCATCTGCATTGTGGGTAATCCAGGTTCAAGTCCCTACTCTGCCTGATTCTCTCTAAGTGAGTGATCTAGCTACAGGCAATTGACTATTTTGAGGTGGCTGTCTCTCTGGTTTTGACCAGAAATTCCACCCTGGACCTGAGAAACCTTCCCAACAACATTTTCAAATGAAAAGTTTCAGGTTTGACAAATCAGTATTTTCTGCTGGAAAAAAAATATTTCATTGAAAAACTCCCAACCAGTTCTCCCCTTGGTGTATTTGGGGTGGACCTGTGGCCATTAGGTTCTGATGATAATCCTGTGAAATACAATAATATTGGCTTTAGACACAATGCTACCAGTATGAGTTCTTGTACTAACAGAGCAACTCTGTCTTGCACATCAATAAAAGCTGTTTGTAACCATTCTGTATTTTTTTGACAAATTTCAACTTTATTGTTAATAAACTGGCAAATTGTGTAGCACATTTGAATTCCCTGTGCTACACTGCTTTGCCAGGGAGACTTAAAATAGGTTTATAATTTCATATAGTCTAAAATTTAGAGAAATCATTAAAACTTGATGATGCCTTCAAATAAATGCAATCTTCACAAATCAAAAAAAGTTGGAATCTTTCTGCTGTACCTTTATATGAAGCTATATTTTAAGTGGACAACATGACTGAAAAGTGATGACTATTTGCCACAAGAAACTTAGCTTCCTTCCATTTGGGTATAAATGATGAGAAAATACTGAAAATTGATTATAAACATAATAACTTGGGTCCCAAGCTTTTCTTGCCTTCAATATGTTTTCTCAGAAAGAAGCCATTTTACCTTTATTATTTGCTGTCACATTTTTCACTTCATGTCAAACTTCAGCTATTTTGCCCACAGATGAAGGTTGCAATTACATGCACTATAAATTATGACAGTCAATCTGTCTGAAAATTCAGTTAAAAAGGTGCAAAACAAGGTTAGAGGTGTGCTGCCTGGCTGTCATAATGTAATGATTTCAAAAGAAAATCTGCAAAGTATTACTTGTAATGATGTGCTGTCAGAGGCTAAAAGGTAGTTGCCATTTTAGTGCAATTCTAGCTTACATATTTGTCAAACAGCAGTTTATCCACTTTGCGACTTTATCTTTCAGATAGGAATGAAATTAGGTTGCTCAGCTCAGCCAGTGTACCTCAAACCACATCTGATGGGGTCACAGAATCCCTGTTCTACTTTGTGTACAACCATTAACATGACTTTTGGAGCATTTTGACTCCAGTCAGGACAAGATCACAGTATTATGCCTGGTCTTTGGCATACCCACAAAAGAACTGAAAAGAGCACAATGATTCATCCTCTTATATTTTTGTGCAGAACTGGATTGAACTGTGCAGAGGACAGCCACGGAGTAGCCAGCCTGAGAAGCACAGGCACAGCATCAGCCTCCCCAGTAGGAAAGGGAAAAGAATGGGGAGTGAGAACAGCCTTGGCTCCTCCCATCTTCCACACCGGTCCACAAAGCAAGCAGAATGCTTTCATCCAGCTCTACAGCTGAGGTTCTGGTTCATCCTCACTACAACAGAGCTATAGCTATAGAGCTATAAGAGCAATAAGAAATGAAAGCCTAGATGGAACCTCAAGAAGTCATCAAATCCAGCCCTCTGTTTGGAGGCTGGACCAAGTAAAGCTAGACCATCCCTGGTATTTGTCAAACTTGTTACAAAACTTACAATGATGGGGACTTTATAGCCTCCCTTGGAAGCATATTCCAGAGCTTAGCTACCCTTGTAGTTAGAAAGGTTTTCCTAATATCTAACCTAGATCTCCCTTGCAGCTTAAGCCCATTACCTCTTGTCCTACCTTCAGTGAACATGGAGAACAATTGATCACCATCCTCTTTATAACAGCCCTTAACATCTTTGAAGAGTGAATCAGGTTGCCCCTCAGTCTTTTTTTCTCAAGACTAACATGCCCAGTTTTTTTTAACCTTTCCTTATAGATCAGGTATTCTAAATCTTTTATCATTTGCGTTGCTTTCCACTGGACTCTTTCCAATTTGTCCACATCTTTCCTAAATTGTGATGTCCAGAAATGGGCACAGTACTCCAGCTGAGGCCTCACCAATGCTGAGTACAGGAGGACAATTATTTCTTGTGTCTGACATACAACAGTCCAGTTAATACCCCCCCCCCAAATCATATTAGTCTTTTTTTGCAGCTGCATCACATTCATGACTCTCATTCAGTTTGTGGACTACTATAATCCTTAAATCCTTTTCAGCAGTATTACCACGTAGACAATTATCCCTTATTTTGTAGTTGTGCATTTGATTTTTCCTTCCTAAGTGATGTACTTTGTACTTGTCTTTATTGAGTTTCATTTTGTTGAATTCAGACCAATTCCCTAATTTGTCAAGGTCATTTTGAATTTTAAACCTGTCCTACAAAATGCTTGCGACGAACCCCTCCCAGCTTGGTGTCATCTGCAAATTTTATACACATACTCTGTACTCATAATATTTTAATTAACGACTTGGATAAAATAGTACTGGACCCAGGACTGACCCTGCATGACCCCACTAGATGAATCCTCCCAATTTGACAGCAAACCATTGATAACTACTCTTTGAGTATGGTCTTTCAGACAGTTGTGCATCCACCTTGTAGTAATTTAATCTAGACTACATTTCCCTAGATGGTTTATGACATGTCATGAGGAACTATGTCAAAAACCTTTCTAAAAATCAAGGTATATCACATCTACTGCTTTTCTCCATTCACCAGGTCAGCAATCTTATCAAAGAAGGAAATTAAATTGGTTTGGTATGATTTGTTCTTGACAAATCCATGCTGACTATTATCTTCCAAAATTGATTGTGTAATAATTTATTCCAGTATCTTTCCAGGTATTGAAGTTAGGCTGACTGGTCTATAATTCTCTGGGTCCTCCTTGTTCCCCATTTTAAAGATAGGTACTGTGTTTGTCCTTCTCCAGTCTTCTGAGCCTGCTCCTGTCCTCCAGGAGTTCTCAAAGATAATTGCTAATGGCTCCAAAATTGCTTCAGATAGTTCCTTAAGTACCCTACGATGAGTTTCATCAGTTCTGATTACTTGAATACATCTAACTTATCTGAATATTCTTTAACTTGTTCATATGTCTTACAGGACATCTTTTATGAGTTACTTAAACTAAACAAACCAACACAAAGTATCTGAACTACATAGTTGTTCAAAATACATTTGGAAATCCAGAACTTCAATAGTTCAGAAATATATATTAATGTTATATATGGGGTGAATAAAGTTGATAAATAGTTTTTGCTAATTTCCAATTGTTCCAATTCACTTTGCGTATAGTTGAGTCCTAAAAATGCAGCTTTTCACAGAATGCTGAGATCCCACAGGTTGTGTTTTTTGTTTTCTCTGCAGATCCTGTTGAAAAATCAATTTCTAGCTTTCAAGTGTCTCACATTAGAAATATGACATGTAAGTGCCCAGGCTGCCCTCTTTGGTAATTTTGGCTTGTGAACAGAACAATGGGAGGAATGGAGCATCACACATACATTTATAATATACACAGCTATGCAAGCACAGAGGCACACCAGACAGGTGGGGATGAAAGCAGCCATTCTATATACCATCTATTTCCATTTTCAGAAATGAAACAAGGATTAATAGTGGGTCCTACACCTCTAATAGTAGAGTCATGGCAGAGGGAGAAGTTGAGAGAGCAACAGATTGGCAGCTGGAAGTCAGATCCAGTAGTTTTTGACCCTGACAACCCCTATCTACTTACTCTGGTGACTCTAAAAGCAATTTCCTATGGCTTTGGGTCTACCTTCTCTCAACATGACCAGGCAGCAGAGTACCAGGAGTGGGCCCTGGAGCACCGGAAGCAGTGGTTGCTCAGCAAAAGATATAAGCTTCGTCTTACCACTGTGCTGCCAGAGGTCAGTGTCCTACAGCTGGTGATGCAGGTGGCTGTGTGGCCTATGTGGTGCAGGCAGTGGAAGCTCCTGGAATAGGCATGTCACTCAGCTACATCCCCAGTAATAGCTCTGATGGCCCTACCCCTGGGTCCTGCCACTGCAGTTTTTCTCCTCCTACAGCCCACAGAGATGCAGCAGGCTGCTATGAAGGCAGTTAGTTGAGGAGGAGTTTGACTTTTGAGGCAGAAGTATGGCCCTCTGGATCAAGGGAAGCAAGTTTAAGTATTGTTGTTACCTGTGGCTAAGCTATGGAGCAGAGAGATGAGCCTGTGTCCCACAGGAACCCAAAATATGCCCAGAGTTTATGTGATCTGTACACCGACTCATAGAGAATAAAATACCCCAAAATTTGCCAATCCCAACATTAACATAAAACTGAATGTAAAAGCACAGAGT
The DNA here is from genome assembly GCF_020497125.1 of Mauremys mutica. NCBI lineage: Eukaryota > Metazoa > Chordata > Testudines > Geoemydidae > Mauremys > Mauremys mutica. Next base: position 67,909,966 of record NC_059076.1, read on the forward strand.
GCTAAAAAAGAGGCAAACTGTATGTCAGCATACCCTATAAATCCACCTCACCATAGCAAAACTATATTTAAATGTGATGATGGGGGAACATCAAAAGTATCAGTGGCTGAATGCTTATTCAAGCTATCTGAACATTTGGAAAATACTATTTACCCTGTGACAATTATCGCAAATAATGCATATGCAATATCCCTATCATTACAGAACTTTTCTTCTGATTACAATAACTATTTTAAAGAGATATTAACATTTCATGTAATTAAAAAGATGCATCGTATGTTTTAACCATTTTAAACTTCCATTAATTTTAATTCCCATAAAATGCCATTACATTTAGGAATTGTAAGCAAGCTTAAAAATATTCATAGCAGCCATATTAGAGTTGCTACTTAACTATTCCCAATAACTGCATTTGCATTATTTCATAAATATGTCCTTGCCCATAGTAGTTGTTGTTAGTATTATTATTATGAATATTTGCAGGTTTTTTTTTGCCAGCACAGCACTCATCAGAAGATAAATATAAAACAAGAATATTTTGTTCTATGTTTTTCTCTAATAATCCAGGTTTTAAAATGTAATGTTAAAAAGATTAAGTGTAGAAGTGAAAGCTAACTAACTGAAAATAAATTGAACATTTATTAGAGACACACATCTTCATTTAGATTCTACAAAATAGACTACAAGTGGTAAGATGGAAAAATAAATCATATAATTTTCAGAACATTTTGGTTTTATAGTTCAGAGAATTATCAACTTTATTTATGGGATATATTAAGGGTAATTTATTATATGATTCTATAAATAATGTTTAACAGAGCAATAAAAGCACATGGATGACCTTCCTCTAAAATGTGCATATGAAAATGTTCAGTTCTTTTAGAGATGGCTTTTGTTATGGTTTATCTGCATCAGTATAATCACCCTTCATTTATACAACAACTACTGTAGTATTGCTCAACATTATTCTTCCAATAGTGTGTCGTATAGTTTCAGGTAGCAGTAAGAATAAAATATAAACCACCCAAACATATTCATATGGCGTTAATAACTTGATTAGACTGTTTTGGTGCAAACAAGAAAAAAATGTTTTCCATAACTGGAATATTAGCATATGTGCCAGATATGGAGCTGCTATGTAGTAGCGTTCTGAGTACTGAAATATAACAATTGTATGAACACTGTATTGTGACCAGATCAGTGAGGGGATGTTATTGTATATTGGGTTATTAGAATTTCCTTTATGGCTGTATTGAGCTTCCTTATACTGAGGTAATGGATTGTTTATTATATGCCTATAATGTGTGAATTCAGTGGGGTCTGTATTAAGGTGGTACTGGTAAAACTATGAGTATAGTTTGTTTTAAATATATGTTTTCTCCGGAATGCTTTTGTTCTAAACAGTAAATTGCTTTAAAGAGTCTGTCTGATCACTGGTTACTACTGTCATTGCCCCAGAGGCAACAGAACTGCAGGTTGTGAGCCTGTCAGACCTGCTCAGGCAATCATGACTGATACACAGCGGTCTATAACCCAGGGCCTGGTCTGAGAGTGGGAGAATTGCATGATTACACTCCAAAATAGATGACAGCTAGAAACCTGAGAGGGGTTGCACTCTATGGGAACAGGGGAAGGATCAGAGGTGCAGTTTGCCCAGTAACTGTGAGAGCATTCAGAAACTTTAATTTTGCATAAACAAGTATTCTCTCTGGAAGCATGTTATGAAAAGAAAGTTGAAGTCATCTGTCAAAACTAGTCCTTTTTTATGTATGGTCTTCACCATTTTTCATCTTGTTTCTCGTCGGTCATTTTTTTTAGGTTGAAGATATCTATCTAGAATTTTAAATTGTTTACTTAAGAATCTAGGGTCTTCTTTTTAATGAACATAGAGCTAACTTAAAAGAGACATATTTGAAAGCTAAGACTAGTGACGGAATATTGTGACCAGAGTGTGGCTTCATATGGGATACTCCAATCCTCCAGTTATTTCAAAGCCCCCAGCTCCAATTAAATCCAACCTACTCTCCCTATCCTGTTGTTACAGATTACCATTTTGTGACAGTAAATGCACTATAGGGGCATAAAAGAGAATCCTCCAGTGAACCTGGAGAGTAGTGAGTCATTTGTGTTGTGCTGCTTGGAGGGAGAATTATGACCAGAGAATTTGAATGGTAGTGGCAGGAGACAAGGTGGAGATGGAACCATGGCCTACACATCAGCTCTCATAGCTGGACCCACATGCCAGGGAAACAGGCTGCAGCCTATAAGCATTCCTTTTGGGCAATGTTGTTCTGACTACTCCTGATTCAGCGCTGGCCTTAAAGCCACGATCTACCTTAAATGTGTACTGTGTGACTTTACTTTCCTCAAGGCGAATTGTGTGGGTAGATGAAGTTGTACACTGTGCCTTTTACCTTTTATTATTTATAAGTACAAATCTCAGAGTCAGTGCTCTCACTTATACTGGTGTAAATCCAGACTAACTAAATTGACCTCAGAGGAATTACTCTGAATGTACACTAGTGTAATAGGCCAATCTTTAATACATTTAACAAGAGTGTAAGTTAATTCAAGTAATAATTTATTTTTAAAGTGTCTGTCATCCCCAGGTATCCTAATGTGCTTTACAAACTGAGATCCTGATCCAGTGAGAAGGTGAGTGCTTCCTGAGAAAAGTGGTGTATTCTCAATTCCGTTTTATTCTTTAAAAAAGTGAAAGTGGAGAGGACTGAGCATTAGTGCTGAGAAAAAAAAAAGAATGTCCATCATAGAGGAAATTCTTATATTTCAACATTTGTGTTTTCCTAAAGCAGAGCTAAAATTTGAAATATTGAAATTTTCCACAGACTTAAAACTTAAAAAATAAATAAATTCAATTTGGAAATGTCAGAATGTTCTGAAACTGAATGTTTTGACATTCCAGAATCAAAATGTTTCATTCTAGTTTATTGAACTGAATCAAAACATTCTGTTTCCAGTCAGTTTGACATTAAACTGCATCTGCCTAAGGTTGTGTGATGTCTCATGGGAGTTTTAAGTTCATGGGCCTCTTGCCCTCATATTCTCTTATGGGCTGGGCTCCATAGGTTCCACTTCATCGCCCATGAGGCACCTACAGTCATGTGACTCCCACAATGCAACATGTGCCCCAGTCAGAGGTTGAGACTGTGGTGCCCTGAGGGAGACTGTCCATTGAAGAAGCTTGGCCTCAATGGCACCTGAACTACAGCTTCCATGAGGCACTGCAGCACCATAGGCAGGTGCAGTAATGTTGAATCAAGTAAAACATAATATTTCATTACATATTCATGATGGGAAATAATTTTTTTTGCCAAATCAAAATTTTCCTGTGGAAATCAACATTTTTTCATCAAGACCATTTTGATGAAAAATTCCCAATCACCTCTATTGAGCATGTCACAGGGAGACATTTTGTACCCTGCCATATCTCAATTAAACTGGTATGCAAATGATATATCAGGATCACTTCACACACTGCTGAAATATAGTGGTTGTTTAATTGTGTAAGCAGTACTGCAGACCAGCTAGAGCGGGAACTGAAGAAGAATACTATAGTATTCTTGTAACAGGATTCTTCCATAATTAAAAAAGGAAAGAGAATTAACAAAGGCAAAAGCACCTGTTAATCTGGTCAAATATTTTTATTTTCTCATAGAGGAATTGACCTTGTTAATTCTGTTGGTTAAGAGAGAGGCAGCACTGATTGATGTAAACATTAAAATAAAAAAGTACAGGGACTGTAAACTGTATAGTAAAGAAGCAATGGGAAATAACAAAAGTATGCCATAGACGTGTGTTCTCTGTAGACCTATGCACTGCAGTAATTATATGGAAGAAAAATTCCATTAAATAAGTATTGTCTTGTCCACTCTGATACTGCTGGAACCTGAATATTTATAATTTTGGCATGCTCATAATTTAAGTCCTTCATTCTCTTCTTATAATCTTGTTAAACCTTATGTGCTCATCTTTCACTTTTAATTCATTCAATTTGGGTTATTGCTTAACAGCAACAACTAGATAACAAGTAACATGGAATTGGGACCATTATATTTTGTTTCCATGTTGTATATTTTAGCAGTTGCTAGTATCTGACTCCTTGCCAATTGCAATCTACTGCTCTTTCTGTAATTAATTTAAATTTCTGTGTCTTTATGAAAACAATTAAAAAGGGATTTTCAGCATTCACCGTAGGATTTATTTTACCTTTTGAAACTTCTAGTTTAGAGCTGGACATATCTCAGTATATGTAATTAATCATCATCTGCACTCGGCTGTTTAAGCTTAGATCCAGCACGTTGCAAATTATTTTAGCTGTTATTCTCAAACACATGTTATTCTCAAACACATTACCAATAACACTTCATTTGAGGATGAAGTGTTATTGGTAATTCCTTTTATTGTTGTCCTCCTTTTCTGGCATTCTACATGGGGACAACCTTAACTGACCCAGGGTGTGAGTCCACCTATTAGGGGCTAAGAACACAAAGTACTGTTGATAAAGGCAGCGGTATATAAATAACTTCCCAACTGTGCCCTCTCACTTTTCAACTTCCAAAGTTCACCAGGGATGGCTGTAGGATGACAGGATTGCAACAAAGGGAATTATCAGTAAGTCATTTATCCAACTTGTAAATCTTCTCTGCTTTCATTTTATGGAGAGGCAGCATCCTAGACAGTGGATGGAATCTAGGAAGCAATGTCCTGTATGATATGGCAAAAACATAATTTGCCACTAATTCACAGTGTCTCTTTTAATACATTGTGGCCAAATATTACAACTTTTGCTGTGGACAGAATAAACTACTAATGCCATATGATGACCAAGTTGTTCGTGTTATGAATTTCATTGGCAGAGCCACAAGCCCAAGAAATTGCCACAGCTCTAACAAAACAGCATTTAACTGAAATGGAAGTGACCACAATCATGGGCTCTTCCATCAGACCAAATTTTTTTTTGTATATATTTATTTATTGAAGAAATTTTAGCAGGTTTACAAACCATTGCCATGTATATGACAATGACAAAATGAGAATTATTGATCTCACTGGAACCCTGGATATGCAGAAACACTGGCTGTGAGGCTGGATAAGAAACTTCCTAAGGAAGACTACCTTTTGAGTGCTGCTTTAGTATGAGCAGGTTAGATGCTACTGATTTTGACATGTCTATGCTAGGATCTCCCACTGCTAGGAGAGAAAATATACATGTTTGCAGTTGCTTTAATTTTAGGGGGGGAAGAGGAGTATGGGGGATAGAGATTGGAGTGCCCTTCCCTCCATACACATGTGTGGAGAGGACTGGAGAGCAAAGGTTGGGGGTGAGACATTGGGGGTTAGAGGGATTTAATCTAAACTAAACCACAAAGAATTGGCAGATCTTATTACCTGAACCTGATGATAAATTCACTTCTTGGATACCTTTGATTTTTATCACTGTCTTCCAAACCGGTTGGCCTATACAGGATTCTAGCAACTGCACAGAAATTGTTGAACCTAGGATTGCAGCCCCACGTTACAGCACATTCACACAGACAAGAAAGGGCCAAAGATTAGGAAAAACTGAAGGGATAAGAACCTGGCTGGGATAATCAAGGCCTTCCCCCTGTGGTATCCAGGTAAATGACCACTGTTGAACTTTAAGAGTATGAGTAATCTCATTGAAATAAAATATATAAACTACTGAAAAACAGAATCGTAGGAATAGCTTTCTCAGAATGCAATTAGATCTTTAAATGAAGTCAGTGGGACTACTTACATACTTAAGGTTAGGCACAATGACCTTGCTGAATTGGGGTTTAAATCCTGGGAGACCACCAAGCAGCAGTAAATATGACAATAAAAATACTTTTTTAATATGCTCCAAATGTAGAGGAATTTAACTAAAGATGCACTGAGAGTTGTATTCTTACAATTCTAGGGTTTCAGTATTCTATTTCTTTTTTTTTTTTTTTTTGGAAAAACTTTACAGTTCTTCAAAAATGTCTAGTCAGGTATTAGCAGTTTGAAGCAGTGAAGCGTTGGATTTGAAATTGCCAACCAGGACAGTTAGGAACATAATCAGTGTACTCCAATCTCAAGAGCAATAGCATTTAACATAAAGCCTTCATTTGCTGATGGCATTGTATTAAATACTACAGACCTGATTATGTTCCACAAGAGCCAATGGTCAGGCTTTAAGTTATTATACTTAATTCCTCTCTGAGATTAACAGTATAGTTTGCAAATTGGTTGAAATTCATATGGATTCTTAGATTAGTGATGTATCCTGGGCTTTCAAAATAAAATACATAAAACTTCAACTTACAGAGCTCTGTTTCTCTGCAGTTAGATGTCTTTCTTTGAAAATTGTTGAATTATGGAATACATTCTAAATCACATAACCTCTTGCCATCAGAGAAATCTAGTGCATGATGACATGATGTACATGTGATGGATAATGCAGATAGAAACATCTATCTTTATAAAACACTATTTTGCTAAATGGATACTAAGTCCTTGTATTTCAGCTAGAATAAGGCATAAAAGGAATAAAACAAAGGGGACACAATTATTTCTTCTTGCTTTAATTCAGTGTTACTGTCGTAACAATCTACCAGTCATGCTATTGCAGCAGTTTTACTGCATAGACTGTTGCTTGATTTGTTAGCTTTCAGACTCAAACTCTGTTGTGCTGTTACATTCTTTGCCTTGTAAAGCACCTGGAAAGACCTCCAGTTATGAAGTTGTTATATATTATTCATACAATTTTCTGGGGCAAAGGGAAGACAAGTAGAATCAGAGATCACATGATCCTTTCAGGTCAAGCAGTTTGGCTTTTTGTAATCCCAAAGGTAACATCCTTTCTGTTTTTACAACAAAGAACAGCATTCCCAAAGGTTGAAATATCACATAAACGTCAATGCCTTTGGTAGTAAGAAGCTAAGTAAAAACAAATGCAGAAAATAAATTGCCTTCCCATGTAATCTAAACAGTCATTTTGAATATTGTTCAATCTCCTCCAGGAGCCACTTTAATTTATATGCCAGATTGACCCTGACAACAGTCCCAGGAGATGTGTGGGCAGATCCTCGCTGACTGCAATCTAATATCAATGTCCAAAACCCCCACAATGCTCTGAGGATAGTGCCAAATTGTATTTTTCACTAATCCTTTTTATTTTAGATCTAGTGGCAGCATCTTCTCTATCAGCCGGCAGTACAGAAACATGTAGGGAATCTATTTATTGGGTTATTCTTTCAAAAACATTAATGACAAGAGTTTCAAGGGACTGTTTTCCAAAGCTGCAAATGTGTCTGGATTATAAACCCCATCTCCTGCTGCCTTGTAACTATTAGGTTCACTTTTGGTTGAGAGCCTGTAGCTACAGGGTCTCACTGGGGATACCGTAAAGAAATATACTGTGTCTCAAAACAAAATGAACAAAAAGTCAAGGTATAGAGCCAGCACAAAGTCTAACCATTTACAAATATAGGAGTTGTTAAATTCCATGATAATATTCAGGGACAGACCTCTTTTATCATGTGGTCATTCTCAATGTGATTTGTTTTTTTGTGTTGGAGGAATGTCTGTCCTTTTTTGGACCAGACAAATGACTGTCATAAGTAGGGTGACCAGATATCAGCTGTGAAAAAAACGGGACAGAGGTGGGAGGTGTTGTCAGACACTACCAATGTGGTGCTCTGCTCTGTTCAATGTTGATAACAGTCAGCTGTGTGATGCCCCAGCTCTGCGCAGATCGCTGACACAGCAGACCCTGAGAGAACCCCCAATGACCACAGATTCTGATAAGGTACAAAGGCACCCAGCCAGGTTTATTGTCAAACGAAGCACAGTAATAGTTCCCTGCAAACTCTACAGGACATACTACGAATATATGCCCCCTGACAATGGACCTGCTCAGTCAGTGGCGGGACTCTCCATTGCCCCTTAGGCCAGACAAAGACATCCACTCGGGCATGCATTCTTATACACAGGTACAAACAAGTTACACATCACTCCTGACGCATTGAGGTACAGCCCCTCTACGCATTAGGGGTGCTGCCTCTCCCCTGATACAGGTTGGTTCGAACAAACAAGTCTATCCATCATATTGTCCTTTTGACCCTGTCTTTAGGATGGGTCAGCCTGTTCCTTGTTATCTCTGTGGAATGTGTTTGTACTGGGATGTTTTGGTGCCATCCTGGCACACGTTCATCCTATCAGTGCTTATATGTGTATACGTGCTTTCAGCAGCCGCCTTCTTGCCAACTTCTGTGAACAGGGCCTGCCTCTGGCTCACAGCTTAACTTTGCTTTATGTTACCAAAGTCTTGACCATTACTTCAGTTCAGGCCTCAGGCTTCATACCGGGCCTCTGATACCAAGGGTTTGTTTCAGGGACTCATCTTACTACATGGGGTAATAGGAGCCTATATAAGAAAAAGTCCCAAAAAACAGGAGTGTTCCTTTAAAAACGGGCCATCTGGTCACCCTAGTCATAAGCACTGAGTGGAGTAGTACCATAAACCAAGCCACATGTTTAATGAAAACCCCATCAATGATTGAGAGAGAAAGAGATATGAGAGAAGTGGTGGTGGCACAATATTTATTTGTTTGTTTATTTGTATTAAGTAAAGATGGGCTTAAGTTAGAAAACTTGTTTCTGAAGTTTGAACATCCCAAGATTCAGGGATATTCAGATCTGGGCTTTTCGTGTGGGCTCCTCTTTAACAGAAAACATCTCAAAGCCAGATTTCCAAAAATGCATGTGCATTTTTGTGCATGCCCAACTTGTATGTGTGCTAACTCTGATGCACCAGAGAAATAGAAATAAATCCACTTGCAAACAGCAAATATGCATGTGAAAGTTCATGTGCTTTTGAAAATCTCATTCTAGAAGGCCAAGGCAAGAAGTTAGGAGAGATGGGACATATTTGAACAGATCTGTAAATGTCCATTATTTTTAACAGCCATTTAAAGCAATCTAGCTCCTTACACTTACCTTTGTGGTATATGAAACTTTAATAAACAAAAGCAGTAAGAAATCAACTCAGTGGAGACAGTTAGGTAAAGGAATATACATGAATAGTGTGGAGTGTAAGCAGCAGGGAGAAGCAGTAGGCCCCTGAGTCCAAACCACTTATGCAAAAATGATTTCTTCAGTCTAACTTCAAGAGAAAAGGAATTATGGTTTTGGTATAAATGCTTTCTTCTGCCTAGCACGAACCCGACCTGTTTGTTCTACCCCAGTCAATGTCTCAGTGCACCCTTCCCCACTCAGGTTTTTATTCTCTTTTAGAGAAGGCTGCATGTTTGCATCCTTCACTGAAGCTTTTGCTATTTGCGGCAGGAGTGTATTTTCATCCTTGCCATAGCCTGCGTGTGGTCCATCACATCCAATCATACCAGCTCTGTGGGAAAATAAATCTTATTTGTTATTACCCTTAAATCAAAGTGGTGTTATTAACACCTGAAGGGAATTATTTGAAGCAAGCATCTTAATAATGTTGAATTAATACAGTCAAAAACCCCACTGGGTTTCTTCTAGTTGTTTATACTTTAATCTTTATTGGTTTATCTCTAACAAAAATTCCCACTAGATCCTGTTTAAGACATTGCTCAAGATTCTTCATACTTTCTTGAAGAGGAATTTTTACATCAGAGCTAAATAACTGATTTTTCAGTTCAGAGGCAGAACAAAAAAAATCAGAAAAAAAAGTTTAGTTTCAAATTGAAACTGAACCAAAACAAAAACTGATTTTTTTTTGTTAAGGTCAAATGAATCTTTTTGACATTTCAGCAGTTTCTTGTTTTTTTTTGTTTTTTTTGACAAACAGTTCTGGGGGTAGGGGATTGAATCTGTTTGTCAAATTTGTGAATAGTTTCAGTATCCCAGAAGTACATTTTTGGCAAATTTAGTATTCACCAAAATTTTCACCCACTCTATTTGTGACATGCTCTGTTATTGGAATTAAAATGTCAAAAATTCAAGACTTCACTGCAAGATCCAATAGGCAGAGAAAATGTGTCAGTGCTGAATTAAATCACACCAATATCTTGGATAATGACCAAATAAAGCAAAACAGCTGTGAGCGAAAGACTGCAAACTTTCCATTGTAAAAGTCCATTTTTTATAGTTTGCCTTTTCCTCTGGTTCAGGAGAATCACATGCACCACTGCTCATTCATGGCTTTCCCTCTTTGATTTCCTAAATAAGGAATATACTATTGGTCACTCTGACCTCAAGAACAATGCTGCTTCTATTTTTGTGAGCCAGTTTTGGCAATTCATCCCTTCAGTAAACATAAGTTACCAGTTTCATTGACTTGAGCATAGAGTTGTGAGTTTCTTGTAACATAGCCGCGTGTACCATGGAGGTGAGAGAAACAGGAGGTGCATTGGATGCTCATCGATTATTGGACAGAGAAAAATGTTTTTTGTCCAAGAGACAGGTAAATTATTGAGGCTTTGTGGCTTTAGTTAGGGAAGGGAGAAGGTATTGTTTGTTTTCTCTGCTACATCTGGTGTCTTTGTCCTATCCTCTGCTACTGTTTTAGCATCACCTCCTCTTATTGCTCTGTTGCTACCTCTTTTACGTTAATAGAGACTGTTCAAGTGTGTGTGTGTGTGTTTGTGTACATATACAATGTGTGTGTGAGAGAAGGGGGAGGGCAGGAGGGAAAGAGAGAAGATTTTGGGCCTGATCCTGAGTCAAGGGTAGTGTTACCACTGATTTAAATAGCATGAGGATTGTTATTAGAAAGACCAAGGGCAACATTCTGTGCATTCCTTGTTGGTAACCATGTTACCTCTAATCCTCTTCCTTCCATTTTGTTGTAAAAAAACACAGTCCTCAAAGCACTACCTTCACAATCCCTATTCTAATTTTTTTCTTTCCATAAGGAATAATTCAACAAAAAATAATTACTCATTTGGTGCTCTCCTAAGTAGAACAAAATGACACCAAATGCATGATGCTGACCATAATAGATCAGTTTTAACACAACAAGTATGTTATTTTAGAGGCTAGCAATACATGAATACAGACCAAGAATGTATCTAACTGGCACCCAAATATCATAAATGTTCCATACAAATACAGCTGCTGTTGCATTTAACTCATTTTTTTAATACTTGGCTCTTAAAGAAGGATGTTTGGAAATACTGTCATAATAAATGGGTGTGTGTGTGATCAACATATCTAGTTTTCAGTTATTGAGCTCTTATTAAGTATTGTGATTTTTGATAGGAGTGAAGTCACTATACAGAAAAAATATACGCTAATTTTAATAAACATGTCATCTCTAAAGAAACTAAAAGCATAGTAATGGAATAACTCCAGACACTATTAAGCGAATTGGCCAAAGTGTTTCCTACACGCCAGATGTAGCCTGTGGATTTATATAATGTGGCCTTTGGCCATTTGGTATCTTCAGTGCAGAGGTGTGGCCCATAGAGACTATATGTCTGAGATTATAATGCTCTGCCTTTATCTAGCTAGCCAGAGCAAGACAGAGCAGAAGTAGAAGGAGAAGCTGGGAAGTAGTTGACAGTATGTTGAATCATATTATACTTATTTTTCTTGACAATTTTTTAAAAAAACTATTGCATACATGAAGTAACATAGAAATATAAGGCAACATTCTATTCATACACATATCTAAAAGGAAAAGTAACAAACACACAGTGTAGCTATAGCAACTGTTGCAGAAAATGATATGGTGGGCCTCAAAGATAAAACACGAACGCTCAGCTAAAGCCCTGATCTTGCTCACAGTGAAATCACTAGCTTATTGATGTCAATAATATTAATGGAAGTGGGGGTGGAGATAAGTTATTTTCTGTTTTAAAATGTTCATCAATCATAACTGTAGATGTAGGCACCTATTGCTACTAACAGGAATTTTATTAAAGTCCTTGTTAACACCTTCCTTTATCCCCCTCTCAGCTGCTGAACTTTTTACTATGGCCATTTCATTTGTTTACTGCTATTTGTACTCTTAGGCCATTGCTTAGTGAAATAATCTGTCTACATGTCATTATTATTCCTAAATCAATCTCCTAGGTTTTGTTTTGATTGCTGCTGTGGTTGGGGTGGATCTGGGAGGAGATTGAGTGGTGACAGCAATAGGCTAAACATTAATGGAAAAACCCTAGAGTCCGTATTGTATTTCTAGAGTGGGTTCTGTTTCACAGTTTTCAATTACTTTCATGTCAAATCTGTTCAGCCCTAATGCCAGCACCTGAAACTTAACTTTCTTCCTGGGAGTCAGGCTGGGTTCTTTCCTTTTTGTGCATCATCCAGGGCAGGGTTAGGCCCTTTATTATACCTATCACAATCCATTTCCTCCAAATTATGTTCTTGTTACACTTATGCAACCCCATTGCTTGATTGGAATGTGTAGTAAACACTGCTCTTAATGACATAAGTGAAGAAACAGCACCACTCTCACTCTGTTTTAGTTGCCTGGAGAAGATTAAGAGGGATAAAAACAATAACATTTTTTGTGCTAGATTTACAAGGGAACTTATGCATCATTCATAAGGCAGAAGGGAAAGGTGGTGGGATGCAACAGTTTCACTAGTTGCATGAGGGATACTACATAGATGGTGATTTACTTGGCTCAGTTGATGCAGTTCTTATCACACAGACTTTCACCTAGTAGTGTTTAGTTATTCCGATAGAGTGGTGGAATAGCTGCAACAGGAGAGGCTGAGGGTATGTCTGTCATAAAAGATCTGCTGCATGGCCAAATACATGGTTGGGGTCAGCTGACTTTGATTCACGGGGCGGTAAAATTGCAGTGTGGACATTTGGGCTTCAGCTGGAGATCAGCTTTGAGACCTTCCTCTCCCCTCATTGCATACTAACTGAACATCTAACTTGCAATTTTATAGCCCTGTGAGCATGAGTCAGGTGACATAAATTCTGAGACTCTGTACCACGTTTTTTTATCACAGGGATCCGTGAGAGGGATCAGAATGCCCTATAGCCTTGTGGTGAAGGCATGCTTTTGAGAGGAAAGGAAGACCCTTGTTTGAGCCCCTATTCCTCTGTTGGGATTCAAACTTGGGTCTGCCACAACTCAGGTTCTCTGAGAGAGCCTATTCTCCGGGCTACCACCACTCCTTCTTTCTCCTCATTTTTGTGAATGGTGCCTAAATCCCCCTAGCCTTTCATTTCCAAAGTTCCTTTGCTTTTATTAAAAAAAATAATAACATCGTTAATAATGGCCCCAGAACTCAGTGTTTTGGGTCAACTTGAAACTTTTTTTTTATTTTTCAGAATTTCTAGCAAACCAAAATATCAGTTATTTGCACAGCTCTAATAACAGCATATTTTTGTTTCCAGAAAAAAGCACTTGTAGACTCAGAATATGCAAAATAGGAGAAATTCACTTGTGTAGAGAGCCAGCATAAGACCTATGCACCATTTAATTCTCATATATTGCTCAAAATAGGGTTTATGTGGGATTTAATTGGTGTATAGGCCTTAAGCTGGTCCTTTGTAAGGGGTGAAATTTACCCAGAAAGCAGAGCTCTTCAGTAAAAAAAGAGAGACAATATTTCCATGGATACTTGCACTTTCAAGAGTAGATCACTTTACTATAAAGGGACCAAATTCACATCTGATATAATTGGTGGAACTCCATTGACTTCAGTGAAATCACAGTGACTAATACCAGGCTTAAATTCGATCCAAAGTATTTTAACTATCATCTGAAGTTCTTTGGTTTCACGTCCTTCATGTTATTTACTGGCTGTATAAGAATAACCAGAGTGCTAATTTACTGAAAATATGACAACAGAATATGTCACTAATAGTTGAAATTTAGTCTAAAGGACTCAGGAAAAAAATCACTATACAGTCAAGTCAAACTAGTGACAATAACAGGCCAATGACATGAGAAGAAAAGGGGCTGGGGATTATTATAATGTCTTGTGAAATACTGCACTCGTGTAGAAAATGTTGAGAGCAAAACATCAACAATGATTAACTACCTACCTATCACTGCATAATTCAATGTCTCGGAGAATGCCAAAATGGTAGGACATAATACAATAAAGTCTTTCTGCAGGTGTCACTATAAAGGGGAAAACAGTTTCAGTCAGTGTGGACTAGTGAGGTTCTGCTTTTACCCTTCCTAGAGGCAATTATTCATTTACCATCACTGCAGCCCTTTTAATTGCTTATGAATGAGATTTTTCCCCTTTGTTTCTGGGGACTTAACCCATCAATACTCATATTATGCAGGAAGCTTGTAATACAGCAATAAAATTAATATTATGCTTCTCTTCTGAACATCAAGATAGCTTGGCTTCTAATGCCATGTTTTTCCCCAGACTGCTGAATAACTCCTCTTCAATATTCCTAATTATCATAATCAAAAGCTGGCAACACTCCATTCACCATTTGTTTTACCTATTTGTTATGCTGTTATTCACTTTTCTTCATGTACATCATAAAAAAGTAATTTTCGAAAATGGATTCATTAATAATTGTAATCATAATGCTCTAATTTTAATTTCTTTAGAATGGAATGAATAGCAGCTATATTACTTTTTAATTAACAAGCTGGAAATCTAGAGAGCACAAGGAGGTAAAATGACTTTTATAGTTCAAAAATGCACGTTGAAAGTGCCTGGGTACAACAGTAATGTGAAGGATGGGATTAATTAATTGGATGTGATACAATAAAATTTACTTTAAGTGTAATCTAAGGATGGAAAGGTTATTTAGTACATGTTTAAGGACCCAATCCTGCAAACAATTATTACCAGGCTTGCTGCTTGTCTTTGGGACTATCTGTAGTGAAGACATTGGGACTATTCAAGAAGTATATCCATTAATAAGTGTTTGTAGGATCAGGCCCTTAATTAGATCCATTTGTTGTGGTTTATAAAATACATTTAAAATATATGCAACAATATAAAAATACAGTATGTACTTATTTCTCAATGTTCTGCTCATTAGCAAAAATAGAGTTTCAGCAATATAGATTTTCACATAGTTCTGAACTTGTTTCATGCTACACAACTGGCAGCCTGAATATTGGCCAATTTTATAATAATTATTTGTATCTTCTATTTATACAACTCCTTTAATGATAAATATTTCAAAATCTCTTTACAAACTACAGGCCCAATATATAAGAGTTGTTGCATGATCTCAATTAGGTAACCTTGGCTCAGATCCTCAAAGGCATTTAGACACCTAACTCCCAATACCCTTTAGGATCTGGGTCTGTCCTTGTCTCTCTCTGTCCCTCCTTTATCTTCTCCAATTTTCATAATGTCATGTTTAAATTAGATCGTAAATACTTTAGAGCAAAGACATTGTCTTGAGAAACCTAGCACAGCACTGTGTGTGTGCTACAAATAATAATCTCCTGAATAGCCAGGTACTGCTGCTAGGAAACTCTTTCTCCCTCTGTGTGTTCCTCATATTCTTGTCTACTACTGCCCAGAGATCTTCTGCTCTCAAAATAGAGACCCTTAGGATTTGAGCTTATGAGAATCTCTGTAAGCTCTAGTAGTATAGAGACTTAGATCATTGGTATTATTGGTAGGCTAGTCTCTAAGGGCAGCGTGATCTCTTGTTCTGTCTCACTCATTCTTGACATCATCTGGCATCATTGGGTAGCAACTCACCCAGTATAGAATTTATGAACCTCCCAGCCTGAACTGTGTGGAATAAGGGCATAATTAAGTCACTCTGCTGGAATCAGAACACACCAATCTTTCATGGGTTCTGAGCGATTCATGCAGGATATGCTGTGCCCTACCAAAACCAGAAGTTCCTTGTGCACCCATCACATACTTGGTATTATGCCTGCTCCCCTTGGTTTGCTTCTGGGGTGATATTCTCCTCCTGATGCTATTATCTACCTGGCTATTCTGACACATGGCTGGACTTGCCATCATCCACTGTGCCATCTGCCTCCTCCATCAATTGTAGAGGCATGGTAGCCATGGATGCCCTCTGTTTTGAAAGATGCCATTAACTCTTCATTAACAGAGAAGAACATGCACCTATGGTGAAAATGCAGCCCTGTGCAAAGGGTTAGTACAGGGTCTATGCAGCACTTAGAGCCACTGAAGCTTTCAAAATAGGATTTAAGTGGTGCATAGTTAATCAATTACCTTAAATCAATTCCCTGCATGCCTAGTCCCTGGAAGAGAAAAATGTGAACATCTTGGAAACAGGGATAGATAACAAATTGAATTCTATACTGCTGAATAATTGCCCATAACAGTATGAAAACAGTGTTCAGTAGGTTTCATTTCTTTCCTAAACCATTTATTTAGTCCTGTAGAGTTGATGCCACAGGGCTTCTAAAACCATATTTGCTTTTTGTGCAAAGAATTCCCTGCTCATATAATTATCCACAAAATACAGCTCTTCTCTAGAGTTTAGTTACTAAAACCAAGAAGAAATATGAAAACAAGATATTACATCCACATTGAGAAACAACTCAAAGACTAAAGTCAATAGAAATACTTTGCTCCCTTTGCCCTTTTTACAAATCCTTTTACAAATGCAGATGGCTCCAGACCATGGTTCTGCACTCTGCCAGCTAGGGTGTGAAGTCTTTCTTTGGCCATTAGCATTTCTGAAACCTGGTCTATGCTTAAATTTTAGGTTGACATAGCTACATTAGTGAGAGAGTGAAAAATCAATACCTTTTCTCCAATGAAGCAATGTTGATATAACCCTCAATGTAGATTAAACTAATCGATGGAGGGATAGTTCTATTGACTTAGCTATTGTCATTCAGGAGATGGTGTTTCTATACTGACAGAAAAATCCCTTCCATCAGCATAGTCTGTGTCCACACTGTGGGATTATGCCAGTGTAGCTATGGCAACATACTTACACCATTATGGTCCCCCTTGTGTAGACATACCCTGAGTTAAAAAGTGTGGAGAATGTAGAATTTTGCTTTCCACTGCTTTTGCACCACTGACTGAGCCTAATTCCACCTGCCTCAGAATGCTCCTGATTTGACTAACAAAATATGTTATCTTTTAAAATTAATCCATACAAACATGGGAATACTAGTATTTCATCCCCAAACTCATCAGCTTTTCAGGTCAGGATTAAATACTACTGTATGCCTTGCAGGCCCACCTGTTATCAAGCTTTATATTTCATTTTCACATAGTACACGGTGTACCATTTTGTTTGCATACATACTGTTTGTGCTTACAGTTTGGTGCATAGCTAGCAAGGTCTTAGAACAACTGTATGTAGATAGGTAAATAGATTAGACCAAAGTTTAATTAATTAGGTAGAAATAAATTTACATAGAGTGGAACTCACCCAAGGGTTGGGAGGGAAAGTGAAAGGCCCTCCGCAGCACTCAAATAGGTCCTGGGGGGAAAGGAATGCAGGCAGAACAGGTGCCATGATTGCCTATTGGCTCTCTACAAAATTCTGGATGAACACAAACCCCATATCCTCAGCACACGTGTTCTCATCTTGTGTTGGTGCTTTTGCTAGAGGCATCATCTATTGTAAAGTGGAAACTTTTAAAAAAAACTACCCTGGGAGTGGCAGATTCAGAGTTTCCAGTTTAACAGGAGATAGGTACTTCAGATTAGGCCATGTCACTTAAAATCATCATCTGTTGACTGTAATTGCTGCCATAATGTAGGATCTTCTTGTCCATGAACAGACCTGGTCTTGAAGCTCCACAAGGCCCATGGCTATAGGTGCCCTGATCTGAGAGGGAAGTAGAAATATAAAGGAAATTTTTAGTTTTCAGTGTTTTAAAAAGATAAGTCTCGGTCCCTTTTCTCTGTAAATTTAGCCTGGAAATCATAAACTGATTTAGTTCAATCTCTTGGGCTTTGTATATGCTGGGGAATTTTAGAAAAAAATGGGCAGACATTAGTTATGTTTATAGGGAACTTCAAAAAAATTGTTTTGTAGTTCTACTATTGCTAAAACTAGATTTTTCCAGCTGAGGATCCTCACTCCAGCCATAGAGCTCTTACTGTCATTTATTAATTTATTGATAGATCTGTAAGCATGGGTACACCATCTCACTTCATACTTTGACTATAGTTGTTGTGAACAGGACATGATTGTAAATAGCAAAAATTCTGCATAAAATCTTAATTCAAGCTGCAGTATGCTGGATAAAATGGGGTTTGTGACTGCAGCTTTTCATCTAAGAAATCGTATTTAAACAGCAGCTCTTCTAAATAGAAAATGTCTTTTAACTATAGTTTAATCGTAGTTTCAAAATTAAACTCATTTGAAGTACATTTATTCTGAACAGAAAATGTCTTGTAAATGGAGTTACTCTACAAAATCACATTCAAATTATTAAGCGACAAAGGGTCCTGTGGCACCTTATAGACTAACAGAAGTATTGGAGCATAAGCTTTCATGGGTGAATACCCACGTCCTCAGACTCTTTGTCACTTTTTACAGATTCAGACGAACACAGCTACCCCTCTGATACTTGATTCAAATTATTGTTATTCCGAGTGCAAAGTAGTTTATATAACTGCAATTGTGTAATGAAGTGAAGATTAGTACACAACACATATGAGGCTTATAGTTATAAAGAAAAATTACTTTCCCTTACATTCAACTATAGTAAGGCCAACATTTTCTAACATAGGTACCTACACTTAGCTAGTTAAAGCCAGAAGTAACCTGATTTTTGAAAGGTGCTTGCATTGACTTAATTGAAAATGTTGGTCTACCACTGAAGTTGATGTTCATAAGTGTGGGTCTACAATGACAATGTGATTGGCTTGTGTATATTGTGTGTATTACGTTAGGCGCTATATCTGGACCTGGATAGGGTTACCTGTCTCAAACTAAGAACACAAGGGTTGGGGGTGGGCAGAGAGGGAAGGTTTGAATAGTTTCTCACAAGCCTACAGAAGTGGATCAATCCCTTTAATGAATAAGGCAGAATCTGAGAGTGTGGAGACAGATTTCAACAATAAAAGTTTATAGGTCAGTAAGATGAATGTAAGATGTATTGCAGGAATCAATACCAGGACTAATCCTTTTTAATCTCCAGGGAGTAATTAGAATTATTTAGCATAGACAAGAAACTGGGGATTTAGTTGGGCCTAACAGAGATGAAGTATTCACTTATGAATTATTCCAAAGGAATAAGATTGAGAGAGTCTTCTATCTGTTTTATATCTCATCACCCATCATCAGCCTGAACTATTCACTTGTGACATTCACAAATAATTTCCATATGAGTGTTGCTTGCTAATAACGCCATTTGCTTTGTATATAGGTTACTGAGGTGAAGCTACTACAATCAAAAGACATTGCTTAATGCTGAAATGATCCAATAACTGAGTACAGTGATGATCTAGACAGATTGGATGCATGAGCAGACATTTGGCATGTCGGTGTCAACCTAGACAAGGATAATGTTGTGATGTTTATGGGTTAGGTCAAGAATAATGGAAGAGAATTAATCTTAAAAGGATGTATGGTAATTTGAAGAACACACATGAGGAATGAAAGCAGATGAGTAGAATGAGTGTTTGGGGAAAGACTAGGGACTAGAACACAACGATATGGTAGGATTTTCAGAAGCAATTTACAGTAAACTTCACAATGGGAGTTTTACTTTTGACTTCAGTGAGAGCAGAATTAGTCCAAAGCTGAACACTGCTGAAAATTACCCACATAAGGTCATGGATTACATGTCAAAATAATTTGTTCCAACTTTCAGTAATAGGTTTTTTAGACTACTCTTAAAACTACTTTTGCCCAGTACATTGAGAAGACCCCCAAGGAGAAGGACAAAGTCCAGAGAGAAAATTATATTGCTGTAACAAGAATGATGATGGAGTTAACCAGTGCAGTGACTGGGGAAGCTGTAAGAATGTCAAAGGTAAACAAAGGTAAATTTTGATAAACTGTTTTAACTGCCATAAGATTAACCCCTGTGTTGTACTTTACTAAAGCCAGCAGCAGACGCAACTACCATACTTAGAAGCCACTTCTGTGCTGTGTAAAGGCTGATCCTGCCCGACTGAAGTCAATGGCAGCTTTGCCATTGACTGCAATGGGCATAGGATCAAGCTGCATAACCATGCCCCTTTAGAGGGATTCTAGAGAGCAGCCACAGTCAGGGGAACTTCCAAAAGCACTGCTTTCATAGGAACCATCTCTCTATCAGCCACTAGGAGGATGTGACCAGGCTGCAAAGAAGAGGCAAAGGGTATCTATTGAGGATGTCATATATCTTCCGGCACTCCTTGGATCCACGGGTTAGTGAGCAGAATCCCCAGCTTCTTTTAAGGTGAGGAAAACCCCATCTTCTGATGGGAGAACGAACTGAAAACTCCAGCAGTTGAAACTCACTAAGTTTCCTACTAATATACAGTAGTCAGGTTAGTGTATATATGCCAGCAAACTTTTCTTCCTCCATCTTTTGACCTGCTTTATAATTAATCACGTCATCTGAAATATCCAGTTTTGCCGCATAGACATTGTACCAGTTCATGTCTTATAAACAGATTCTGGGCTCAGTGTTATGCTATCATTTCTGAAGCAAAACTCCAATTGAAGTGTTATGGAGAAACTCTGGATATTTGATGGACATTTATGAAAAGCCCTGTTTCTGGGCCATGAGTCCATTGTGTGTTCTGTCTGTGGCCTCATTTCTGTATTTCTCATAATCTACATGACAATTACAAAGGATGTTTGCAAATCGAAAGGCAGAAAAAAAACTCTGCCAGAGGGGAATTAGAAAACGTATGGCTGATTTTTGTTACTATAGTAACAGATTTTGTTCTACATAATTACTTGTAATGTTTAATTTTTTTGTTTCTTTCAAGATGCACCACAATTATGACTTTCCAAATTGCATAATAAAATTGCATTGTGTTGCACTGGAACTGCAAAACTAGGTAAAAATTAAGAATTGCTATAAC
The DNA here is from genome assembly GCF_020497125.1 of Mauremys mutica. Taxonomy (NCBI): domain Eukaryota; kingdom Metazoa; phylum Chordata; order Testudines; family Geoemydidae; genus Mauremys; species Mauremys mutica. The sequence continues at coordinate 67,930,896 of NC_059076.1, forward strand.
TTATGTGTTTTCCCAATTTGTGAAATCCACTTTGCCTGCACAAACCCTGTTCTGATTTGCCTGAGCACCTAATGTACAGCTTCTGGCTCAGAAGGAATATTTAGGTACTTCTAAAACTAGTGCTTATTTCTTGCAGGCAAAGTCCTTTTACTTGGGCTTTACTCACAGGACCAAAATTTGACCCTCAATGGCTTAAAATGGCTATTTGCATACATAATCCTGATATAACCATCCAATGATAGGTTCTGATCATTCTGGTAAGAAGTTTGCATTTGATAATTGGGCGAATCATCTCCAAAACATTCACATTCTGATTTTTTTTATTGGCCTCACTGTGTGGAGTGTATTATAAAATATTTCTTAGTATTATAAAAATGTTTCTTACAAATTCCACATTTTGACGAAATACACTGACCACTGTGTTCAAACTTGGCTGCCTTAATTCAGGCTCTGAAATCAATGTTTAGGCAGCTAAATGTTAGTGTTTTGATTTTAAGAAGTGCTGAGCAACCTTAGCTGTCATAGCTGTACAAATGCTCAGCCTCTCTGAAAATTAATACACTTTTATTTGGCTGACTAAATATACTTAGGAGTCTAATTTTAGACACTTAGGTTTGCAAATTTTGGCCACTGAGAATGAAACTTGCAAATATTTAATTATACACTAAAAGTAAAAAGAAAACAGAGTTGAAGTCTTTTAAATCATATTCAGGGTATGGAGGAGACTCAGACCTATCACCCTGCTCTTAAAATTTCTGAGCCATGACTTGGTCCTTTGCTGTAGGCAAAATGACCCCTCACTATTTCCTGGCATTGTGCTAAAGACAAAGAGGACAGTTTTACTGTCCATATTAAAGCTGGGCTCAGCAGCAGAAGTGCATTTAAAAGCTGTTTTGTTGTTTGCAGCCTTTTCATCTTGAGCCATGATTTTGTCAGTTCTTGTAATCTAAGTGTGATTTCTGGTCAAAAATTGAATGGAAGACTTTCAAGGAAAATCCAGCTACCTTCAGTAAGTGACAGTAATTTAGTAGCTAGTACTCTTCCAGTACTATGCCTCAGCAGTGTGTTAGTGGGCCCTGTGTTATCCAGAAGGGTCTGTCTTTTACATGAGATTTAAAATCCGCTAAAGCTCTGGCATTGTTTTGCAAGAATAGAGTTAGCACTGCTGTCATGACCAAATTCCAGTCTGGATAAATACATTCTCCCTACTTAACTTCCACGACAGTTTCAATTGGATATAGTCATCTTCTGCACTTTCTGTCCTAAACTATTGTGTAAGGTCACTACAGCCACTGCAATTCATCCCAAAGTTGCCTAAAATTCATTGGTGTCTGAAATGATTTGTGTATGAGATGTATACAGTTTGTGAAGGGCTTGGAATCTTTGTGATGAATTGTGCTCTATTCATGTATAGTATCATACTCAAGCCCAGAGGAGCAGGGATGAGAGAATTGGCAGTTTAACTATATACGGGTCAAATGCTTAAAAATTAAAATGTGCTTAGAGGAAACATTTAACTACCCTGGTTTTCAGATTTTTGGTTTCTCCCCATCTTTGTTTCTTTATCGGCATTTGCTTGTGTGGGTGGAAATGGGTTATGAATGAGAGAGAGAGAGAGAGAGAAAGCCCATTGTCGTTTTATCCTCAGCAGAACGGAGTGCAGCATTTTCACTGGTAAGGTAAAACCTTACAATAGAGGAGGTGACAGTGACTCATGCTCCTCCTCTAGCAAGGAACTTCCCTCCCTGGTTTTCTTAGCTATTAATACAATAAAAGGGGACATTAAAGGTTAAACTTGGTACATTTTCTACATTAAGGTAGAGAGTGAGTGAAGTAGTACTATTGGAAAGAAATGTCTAAGCTGCTAATTGTCATTGTGGGCTATGTAAATTGGAGATTGAAGGTGCTACTTTGTTCTGTGAATTACATTGACAACTCTGAAACATTGTTTTATGTAAAAAATGTCTGTATTTGCTGATTGGGAAACAGCCTGTTGGGAGAATATGAAGCTACTCAAAGTTCTTCTATCCTAACTTTTGGTACTGGTTATCTGTGTAGTGAACTGTTTTTCAATCTTGAAATGAGAATTTTGTTTTAATTAAGCCTCAGTTTTTCCCTGAGATACTTATTTTGGGGCTGTGACAAACGCATACACATACACATACACATACATATACAGATATTGTCAGAAAATGTTGGAATCTATGTTTTTTTCTATGCAGATATTAGATTAGATAATCTTTAATAACTATGGGGGGCATTGCCAAAGGTATTTGCGTGTCTAATTCCCATTGAACTAATTGAGTTTAGTGCATAAATACTTTTGTGAATCCAATCCTACGTTCTTTTTTGGAATCATAAGTAGTCTCACTTTTCTTCCCCTCTTTGTGCAATATGACTGGTGTTTTTTGTTGGACAATACGTCTAATAATTACTTCTTACAGATCATTAAATTCATTTATTGACCTTGTAGTCGTTATATATGAGACACACATTTTTTCATTCTACAGGAAGTAAACATTAACTGCAGTCCTGCAATCAGATCTGCTAACATGGACCCCTGTTCCCATGCAGAGGCCCACTGACTTCACCAAATTTCCCTGAATTCATTAATTATCTAGAATTAGGTTTCAAACAAGAAACCAGGGATCATACTAGCAGATGGTCCTGCAAACCCATTATCTATAATGTGTAAATGGATTGATGACAATCATCACAGGGAACTCAATTAAATCAGGAGCAGTGATGCTGAAGTTTGTTTCTTTTGTGTGCTTGTACCACAGATTGTTTCATCAATACAGAATTTGCCGCTGGTTTAAATTAGACTGATTTTGCGCCACCTTCCTTCTCTCTTTCAAGAGTATAGTTAATGACTCGAGTGAAATCTGGATCAGTATCTCATCCATTGTCCATACACTGAAGATAAATAGATATAGATGCTTTTTGATAACAAGAGCTTGCACCAGTAACACTTTAATTCAGCCCCCCCAGCCCACCTGCCCCCCAAAATCAAACTTCATGACCGTAAAAATAAAATCTCCACGTTCAGTGAAAATGCAGTAATTCTTAAAATGAATGGATGCAAATGGCATATTTGGTCTCAAGTGTAATTTATGTCATTTTATACATAGGCCTGGAAGAGCTCCTGTCATATATTTAAAATATTTACCAGGAAAGTTGTAATATTGTTCAACCCAGGAAACAAAAAATTGTGGCTTTTTGTGGTTTTAATGCTTCAACGTGTAAGGCAACATTAAGTATAATTGCCAGGTGTCGCACTGCAAATGCATGCACAATTTCAAAGTCAATTTGACTCCTACAGAAAGAGTGAGACTTCTGAAACAACTGCACATATTTGCCTCATTCTTCCGAGCTTTCAACATGTTAGAGTTGTCTCTCTGTAAATTACTTGTCTGTGACCTATTATATTAATCTTTGCAGGAAAAAAATTCCCTCTGTATTATTAAAGAGCTTCTGTACACTCAGAATCTTCACTAATGTCTGCCTGTCTATTCTTCTTCCTGTTTACATAATATACTGCAAGTGCAATTTGGGTTGCAGCATCACTACAAGCGTCAGCTATTAAACAAACATATTTCTGTCTTTTCCTATGTGAGATTTTCCTATTTAATTTGATATGTTGGCTTGTTTTCTTCATTCTGGATCTTTGCTAATGTGTACTGTGAATTCGAAAATAGCAATTGTACATGTGTCCAAAAGCAAGGGATCTATTTCAACAACATAATGCAAAAGAGCACTCAGATTGTGAGTGCTGAGCAGACAGTCTTTTAGTACAATATTCTATTTGCCATGTAGTGTAAAAAAACTATGTAGATCCTTTTGTCTCTGGATATGATTGGTATAGTCTGTAAACTGACAATGTCTGGCATTCATCTTCACTTTTATTTCACAGACAACTGCAAAAGTATCTCCCTCTTCAAGTGAACTTCACATGTCTCACTATGATAGCTTTGTCATCTAATTTGTTTCCCCAAGGCATTGATTCCAAAACAAACAGTTTGCAGTTTCTTTTATTATATATTCAGTGGGGAAAGAATTCAATGGCACCAAGACCAACACCTCTGCAGTCTTTAAATATAGAGGATGGACTCTCAGGTCCAAAATGTATGATGTCTTTAAAATGGTGAATAAACTGAAGGCTGTATGGAAACAGGGATTTATCTTAAAGGTGCAGTCAAACTGCAATGAGAGTAATCTGCAATAACAAAGTGAATGATATTTTAACATGTTTATATGTCCGCCCTCCTGGAAATATCCCATGGAATATGAGAAAAATGATAATGTTTTCCACAGGCTTTTCTGACTATAATATAGAATTTAATCAAAAATTGTATGCCTTTTACAGCATGTCATAATATGGTGTGACCAGAGTCTCAGGGGGAGCCAGCTGCGGTCACTCAGTTAGGGTGAACTGTAAAGAATGGGGCAGACAAAACTGGTCAATATGCCAATACTTAGATTTATCAAGCCAGCACTAAACAGCTTCTGTTATACCTTACTTGTTACTCAGAAGTCCAAAATACAGTTCCCTTAAAGCAGTGATCTCCTACCTTTTTACACCCAAGATCACTTTTTAAATCTAAGGGCAACCCAGCATCTACTCCACCCCTTCATCAAAGCCCTGCCCTGCTCACTTCATACCCCCCTCTCTCCGTCTCTCTCCCCCACCTCACTCACTTTCACTAGGTTGGGACAGAGGTTTGGGGATTGGGAGGGGCTGTGAGCTCTGGGCTGGGGCCGAGGGGTTCGCAGTGTGGGAGGGGGCTCTGGGCTGAGCCTGGGGCAGGGGGTTGGGGTGCAGTAGGGGGCGAGGGGTGTAAGCTCAAGGAGGGAGTTTGGGTGCAGGAGGGGGCTGCAGGCTGGGATAGAGTGTTGGGGAGCAGGAGGGAGTGCTGGCTCTAGGAGAGGGGTCAGGACTGAGGCAGGTGCTTAGGGTGCAGGAGGGAATACGGGGTGCTGGCTCTGGGAGGGGGGTCAGGGCTGGGGCTTGGGGTGCAGGAGGGGGTTGGGGTGCTGGCTCCAGGAGGGGGCTCAGGGCTGGTTTGGGGTGCTGGCTCTGGGAGGGGAGTCAGGACTGGGGCTTGGGGTGAAGGGGTTTCGAGGTGCAGGAGGGGATATGGGGTGCTTGCTCTGGGAGGGGGCTCAGGGTGGGGCTTGGGATGCAGGAGGGGATATGGAATACTAGCTCATGGAGGTGGTTCAGGGCTGGGGGTTGGGTTGCAGCATCTCACCAGGCAGCACTTACCTCTTGCGGCTCCTGGTCGGTGGCGCAGCAAGGCTAAGGCAGGCTCCCTGCCTACCCCAGCCCCACACTGCACCCGGCAGAGGCCAACATGCCCTGCAGCCCCAGGGAGGAGTGGGGGGCATGTGGCTCCGTGCGCTGCTCCTTTCTGCAAGCACTGCCCCATAAGCTCTCCCAGCCAATGGTAGCTGCGGGGGGTGGTGCTTGCAGGCAGAAGCAGCGTACAGAGGGAGACTCTGCCCTACCCGCCCCTGGGCCACACTGGCCACTTCTGGGAGCAGTGTGGGGCCGGGGTAAGGAGTCTGCCTTAGCGGCAGCCATGCTGCACCACCAGAGATTGCGATAGCCTGGGAGATCCAGTTGATGACAAGCTGCTTAACCCTTTCTGGCCATATGTTACACTTTGTACAAAATTCATTGCAATTATATAACAGAGTTAGCAACCATGGTTTGCATAATTATATTTTAATCAGACAGCACAGATGGTTAAAAATCTGTGGAAATTATATGATATACTATAGCATATACGTATAAATGCATGAACTATAGCATTTTAGAATTATGTCTATAGCACTTTCTGTAGAAATGTATTGGTTTAATCCGTAATAAATTCCATGGGACTTTTCCATAAGAGTGTTAAACTGCTGACAACAAACACTAGATAGCATAATTTAATTCCTATATAATGTAAGTCCTATATTAGCAAATAATACATAAAATGATATTTGTTTCCTTGAAATGTATCAATTTGATAAATGTAATTACTGTGGCCCCAATCCTAATTCCTTACTCAGGCAAAACTCCCCTTGAGGCCGTGAGAAAAGACTGAAAGTCAATGAGAATTTCGAGGAATGAATAAAAAATGTAGGACTGGGACTGACACACTTAAAAAAAATCTTTAAGTAAGTCAGTCTTGCTGCTATAAATTGAGTCCCACTGTACTAATCCTATATCTGGAATGCATTTGATTTGTAGGCAGTGAAATCTCTATACTTTCTTCCCATAAGAACATTCAGTGGGGAAAAAAATTGCCACCCACTGATACCAGTCAGCTCTGTGTTCTTGAGGATCCAGGGCACTGTATCAAGCCTGTGTGACTCATGATAGGACCCCCACCCCCAGCGTCTGCTTGAATCAAAAACGATCAGAGAAAAGACTTGCAGAGAGCAGTGAAGGGCAGTGGGAGACGCACTTCGACCCCTCCTGACAAGGGTGACAAGAATAAGGCAACTCCTCTAGTCTCATCTGCATCAAAGATGGGACAGGGAGGCATCTCTATTAGCATACGGACTAGAGAAATGAGATTCCAAGGCAAGAACCGCACTGAACTCTAGGACCTGAAAATCAGGGAAGCCCTACGCCTGCACACACCCAGCTCAGGAGTTATCAGACCAATTCTAGTAATGAATCTTTGACTGATATCCAAAATACTGAAGTTGCCTAATTGCATTGTGAGCTCCCTGGAAGGAACACCGCCCATAGCCAAGAGTGATCAGCTCCTATTGTCTAGCCTAAAGAAAACCCTTGAATCATCAATTTAACCATAAACAAATCTAGTGTTCCCCCTTGAACCACTGTATTTTCCCTTCAAAACCCCCTACTCACACTCCAGTAAGTGTTCTGATGCATGGATCCAAACTCTGCATCAGTTCCATTGGGATTTCATCTTCTCCTGATTGCTGGGGGCTCTGCCTGTCTCCAGCACTCAGGATCCTGAGCTACCACCATCACCTGGGAACCTTGACCAGTTCAAGCTTCATGGAAGTGGAGAGATCCCTCTCTCTCTCTGTTTTCTTTTCTACCTCAGATATAACTTTCTAACCCTGACTTGTTTGATCCTTGATTTTTGTATCCTTTAATAGTGTAACTGTTATGTTGGTTTAGGCTTTCCTTGTGTAGTATCACTGTTATTCAATAAATAACTGTTATGGTTAACCTGGTTGCTTCCCTCTCTCTTTCTCTCTCTCTCTGAACTTTACTCTGTTGTGCTTTTAGCTTCCCCATTTGCTCTGCAGCAACACTTCTCTTACCTAAGCTAAAGATCCCTGTAGTGCCCAAAAATACTGTGGGGTTTGCTCATCAAGTAGGTTACTACCAGTAAAATTGTAACATGAAAGTGGGGATGGGGATGTGCTGAACCTGTGACATATGAGGGTGGCAGCTTGAAAGTGCTGCTCGACCCAGACTACTGAATCCAGGGGCATACAAGGGTGACAGCTTGAAAGTGCTGCTTGACCAAGTCCGCTGAGTCCAGGGGCACATAAGGGTGGAAGCCTGGAAGTGCTGTTTGACTCAGCCTGCTCAGGCTTACTCTATTCCGGTGTGGTACCTTTGGCACACAAGGGTGGCAGCTTGAAAGGCTGCTTGACCCAGCCCACTGAGTCCAGGGACATAAAGGGGTCAGCTTGAAAGTGCTGATTGACCTGGTCTGCTCAGACTTGCTCTGTTAATGTGTGTGTGTGTTCATCCAGTTCTGGGGCAGGCATCTACCCAGCCCTTGGGCAGGGCCGGCTCTACAGTTTTCGCCGTCCCAAGCAGCACACCGAATTGCCGCCGCGGGGGCGGGGGCAGTCCGTGTGCCCTTAGGGCGACAGGCGCGTTTCCACGGCGGCAGCAATTCAGCGGCAGCTTCTATGTTTAGCTGAAGCCGCCCCGGACAGCTAAAGATAGAAGCTGCCGCCGAATTGCCGCCGCCGTGGAAACGCGCCTGCCACCCTAAGGGCACACGGACTGCCCCCGCCCCTGCGGCAGCAATTCGGCATGCTGCTTGAGGGCAAAACAACAGGGACTGTCGCCCCTTGAAAATTGCCGCCCCAAGCACCAGCTTGGAATGCTGGTGCCTGGGGCCGGCCCTGCCCTTGGGAACCTAGGTCCTGCAGGATAGCGCCACTGGGAGGGGAATTGCAGAAGGGAGAAGTAGAGCTCCATATGAAAACACAAGTGACACAAGATTTACATTGATAGAATTATAGAGCCCCTTCCCTCAGAAGAGTAACCCTAATAAATGAGCGTACCCCAAAGTAACAGGCAAATCTGGTAACATCACGTAATGTAAAGAATAATTATTGACTTGATCCTGCTATTACAGTATTGAAGGCTTTTATAATTTACTAGCCAATATGGTAAGGGTAGTTTCTCATCATGTTGGCAGTTATTGATATCAAAAGCTATCTGGTACTGATATAGGATTTAACTAGGAATCACTCTTCATGTGCTTATGTGTTTGCTTTCTGAACAGGTGAAGACATGCACATCAAAATAAAGATAGCAAAGCTTATAAATGAAATTCAGTTCTTATGGCATAGGCATGTATAACAATCAGTTAACTACTATATGTACTTGAATCAACAACCATATCAGATCCCATTTCTGTGATATGTAAGAAGACTTTTTTTTCTAGGGATTGTAGTGCTTGAATGCTGAATGACAGCCCCAGTAAATGAAGTATTATATCCACGGAACAGATGTGGCACAGGCAGTGGCAGTAGAAACAACCTTCACTGAATCTCACCATTGTTATGGAGGGACCATTTTTAGAGGTGAAAGCATAGTTCTCTTTCCAATTCAGTCCCTTTCCACTTTGCTGTGGTATCTAAGATGACTGTGTGGATTACTGTGTTATTGGATGCATGTCCAATAAGAACTGGATTGAAACCACCAACACATTTCACATAGTCCACCTCATAGCCTTCAGTTGGCCATGACTTTTGCTCCTAAGTCACCCAAGCCAAATCAAATTAGTGATGTAGATGTGAAAAGAACTGGGGAAATTATTAAGAACTGGCAGAATGTTGGTCCTTAAAGAGTTATGTCCACTCAAGCTTCCTAAGAATGTCAAAAATGAAGACATCTTTTCTATACAAGAATTTAGGATGGGTGCAATCCAATTAAAGTGAAATATTTACCCAGCCTGCCTGTTAAATCACTTACGTCACATATCAGTGTAATGACATTTAAATTAATGGAGGAATAAAAATATATATAATATGAACATAGATACCTGAGTTTGAAATATGGAGAACAGCCATGGTTATGGAACCCGACAATGGATATCTGGGGGTGAAATGATGTTTTCTGTTCTTTATATTCTGGAATTCAAAATAAGTTTTTCCATCTTGTATCTTGCAGTACACTGCTAGCCTATTAATTGGAAGGACCACAAAACGGACACCATGTAGAATCAAGCAGGTGGGTTTATTACGCACAGAGCTGGCAGAGTGTCACCTTGCTTATTAGGCTCAGAGACACTGCCAATCAACTGATTACAGTAGATTATATGGATTTTTTTTTTATGGGCGGAGGAAAGTGACGGGGCAGGTAGTCCCAAACCCCCAGATAGGTCTAGCAGCAAGACAAGACAAGCACAGTAGCCAATAGTCAAAGATTACATAATGTCTCCACCCATGGTTTCGGGTTAACAAGTAACATACAATTAGTACTTCAAACAATGTATAAAATAGATATATTGAATTCTGAGTTAGGGTCCATAGGAATGAAGTAGCCCTTCTGATTGTCCTACAGGTACGTACCTAGGGGTTAAAACAAAATGAAAAGTACATGGCAATAAAGATTGTTTTTCAGTTGCTCATTTGAGTTTCTAAGGCAGGCACTGGTAACTGCGAGAAGCAGTAGGGAGGATGTCATATCTCATACGGACATGCTTGAACCCTTTCCATAAACTCAAGGTTGATGTGTGGGGAGAACATCTCTTTCTACAGAAAGAATGGATACAGGCATAATAGGCCTCTCTCATTCCTTTGGTCTGTTTGCAGCTTTAAATAAATACACCAATTAGGGCTCCCCACCTGGCTTTTTGCTGACCAAGCTTATCTTAGCAAAAAGCAAAGTTGTCTTTTCTTTGTTCTGCTTCTTTTAGCTAATATTGTTCACTGTTTACTAGGCCTCTGGCCTCTTGACCAAACTCTGGACTTTGGGCCTGTAAAAAGAGCTGACACTCTATATCAGGTTGTTACGTAAACAGCACATGAATTCTGGCCCTTCAAATCATTATAAGAAAGCAGAACTTTTATATAAGCAATACTGATTGGAAAATCTCCTGAAGCTAACTGAAAAAGGTCTTAACTGATTTGCACCATTTTTGAGGTAGAAAGACATGTTTACTTGGGACTTATATTCTGGATGCCAAGTTTTGGTCCATTACATTTTTGAATAACAGAGCCCACAGATAAAATTGACCCAATATTTCAGATCTATATAAACCCAAGCTTTCTTTATTTTTAAGGATGGATGTTCAGAATCCGAACCTGGGTGTTGATTCAAATTTCATCTTTAAGTAAGACATACATTCTTGGAATGCAACAGTTATAATGCAGTCATCAAATGCATAAAGGTGGGATTTTTAAAAATCTCTCACCTTGTCTCAGCAAGGGGGATGTTGATTAAACTGGCAGAGAAAATATAGCCCCTGGCATTCTGGGAGGAGGAGTGAATTGAGGGGCAGGCTTAGATACTCTAGGGCCTTCTCCCATTTGCCCCTGCCCCCATCCAGAACTGATATGGAGATCATGCCTGGGCCAGCTCAGGATTTTCTTATGCTAAGGAAATCCTCAGGTGCTCACTTAAGGTGGCTTTAATTCCCCATATTTCACAATCGCTACTAGCTGGAATGTGAAACAAGCATTTGTCTGATGATTATTAAAAAAAGGTGCAACAAAAACCTCAGTATGACCTAAATGTTTCTAAGAGAACTGTTACCTGCCCTAACTTAGAAGCCTATTGATGATGATTTAAATGTTAACTATTTCACATCTGATCATTTCTAGCAGGAACACTCTGGAATTGTGGGTGTAGGTTGAATAGAGTATCAGTTTGTTTTTTCTGCCATCTGACTCTTGATCATAGCTGACAAATGGAACTTATTTTCTATGATATGCAAAAACCAGGCTATCAGTAATATGGATAGAATATTATAATAAGAAAATTAAATGACCAGATCTTTTTTGGACATTATTTTTGTAGTGGTATGGCAGCTTACCTTATTTGTAAGTAATGCAAATCAGTTAGGCTAGGTCTACACTAGGAGGGAGAGTCGACCTAAGATACGCAACTTCAGCTACTCTGCTTCCGCCTCTTGCCGAGGTGGAGTTCCGGAGTCGACGGTAGAGCGATTGAGGATCAATTTTATCGCGTCTACACTAGACGCGATAAATCGATCCCCAATAGATCGATCACTACCCGCCGATCTGGCGGGTATTGTAGACATACCCTTAGTGCATACACCAGTTTCATCAATTGGTACTCAAATGGACCTTAGGATGAATTCGGAATCGGTTCAATATTGATATTAAAAAGAGAATCTCCATTAGTTTACAATTTCCAGTTTAATTCTGTGTACTGAAAAAGACATCAAAAACTAACAAATTCCATTGCTTATCTATTAAGCTCTCTGGTAGTTTGATATAATAAACTTGCTGTTATGATGAACAGATTTTTTCTTAAAGGGTTAGCAGATAGAATAGGTTTGTTTCTATGGCGGTATATGAAATATTATGTGAGGAATATGCAGTCTGTTTACTACTGTAAGGAGAGGTGTGACTGGTAATGTGTACAAGTGCTTTCAAAACTTCATCTCTCTAGCAATGTAGTTGGTGACTGGATGATTAAAAGGATTGGTAATAATGTACTGAATCCTTCACATCTGTCACTGGTTTAATGGTTTAAATCTGGCCCAATCAGTAATGGCTAAAAATTATTACTGTATGATGGCTGTGTAATGGCCTACACAAAATAAATTGGCGGTCTCAGTTCAGTTTTTAATGAACAGATATTCAAGTCAAAACAATCTGCACCAATTCCAATAGAGAATCCTTTTGCCCTCAGAATTTGGCACTCCTGAACAGAGAGGTGAACAATATTAGTGGAGAAGCATGAACTGTATTAGGATTGTTTTAAACAAAACTGCCTGCATTTCTCTTAATAACTTGTCATAACATATCTAAGCATATTCTTGATGAATTGATTTTGTAACACTTTATAATAACCAAACAGGAATTAATGCTTAATTGTAATGTAATTCCTAGTGGTCAGAGGAGTCTAGCCTAATGGTTGGAGCAGAATCAGCATGCAGAACTGGAAGCCTGATCAGGAGACAAGCCAGTGGTCAGGAACCAGAAGTCAGGAGCCAGAACTGAACCAAAATACAGAATCAGAGTCAAGATCAGCAGACAAGCCAGTGGTCAGAGCTGGGAATCAGCAGCAGTTCAAAGGAAGGTAGGGAGAAAGGCCAGGGTGGGAGCAGGCACTGGCTGGAGGAGGGTCCAGACAGCAAGCAGGTCTGAAGCATCTGTGGGCATGGAATGCATTGAACAGCCATTATGCTGCTGTTGCTACAACCCTAAATGGTGATCTGTTGGCCCTTCTGTCCAATCAGGAAGCACAGTCACGTAGTGAGGGTTTATCGGGCCCAGCTGAGCTCATTAGACTGCTAGGTGACTGAGGCCAGAGTCAGCTGAGTTCTGACATGCAAGAGGGCATTTATCTTTAATGGAAAAAGACTATCACAGTAGTTGCCATTAAAATTCAGTATGTACCAGCTATCATTCCATAGAGGTAGCTAGATTCTTACAATTATTTCTATTCTAAGTAACTGAAAATACAGCTTCTCAGATATCAATTGCTGATATAGTATAAGTTCCCATTGTGGTTACTGGGGCCTGGTCTACACTGGGGGGGGAGAGGGGGAGAGGATCAATCTAAGTTATAACGTAGCTGAAGTTGACATACTTAGATTGACTTACCGTGGTGTCTTCACCGTGGTTAGTCGACTGCTGCCGCTCCCCCATCAACTCCGCCTGCACCTCTCACGGTGGTGGAGTACAGGAGTAGACAGGAGAGCACTCGGGGATCGATTTATCGCGTCTAGACTAGATGCGATAAATCGACCCCCACTGGATCAATCACTGCCCACTTATTGGGGGGGCGTAGTGTAGACATACCCTGAGAGATGGTGAGCCTAAGCCTGCCCAAAGCTAATGGCCCACCCCCTGAACTGAGTGGGATGAGCAATTGAACCCATGTCACAAGTGAATACTGGGAACAACAAATGAAAAAAACAAGAACAAGAGTGAAGATTAAAGGTTAAAAATCAGGAATGCAGAGGGGTCCACTGAGCAGAGACCCCCTAACAATGCCCACTGTTCCTCTAAGATAGCTAAGGAGTCAGTGGACACTGCCCAAATGAACTCTGTCTGGGGCAATGATCAGATGAGGGACCAGAGATAGGCCTCACTTCGCAGAGCATTTCTCTCCGCCCCCCCCCCACCCTGCCCGCCATCCAGCTTCCTCCTCCTGTAGTGATGGATGGCCATCTTGCCCAGGATGAGGAGGTTGATGAGGAAGTCTTACAACTTTATGGGTTAAGGATGAGGTGTGCATAAATAAGGAGGTGCAGGGGAAAATGCAGCCAGAACCTCATTAAGAGGTTCTGGAGGAAATGGAAGACTCGCTGTAGCCTGGCACACTCTACACAGACATGTGCTAGGGTCTTCCTCTTGCCACAGAGGAGCAGGTATCAGGGGAATTCATGAACTGTGACAGATGTGACAAGCCCATGCTTACACTCCAGGGAGGAGCTGCCAACTAATATCCCCTGCGGACCCAAAATAGTATAAGAATTGTACTATAACCAATAGCCAGAAAATAAAATCTAATAATAAATGTTATAGAATTAGTGTTAAAAGAAATAGTTGTGTGATGATGACATCCTCAGATTGTGCAAAATATATTTTGGCATGAACTGTAGAGCATAAAATATAGATGTTAGTCTTTGATGTCACATACCTGGTTTATTAATTCCAAAGTACAGTGGCTAATTAATTGAGACTCCAGAATACACTCACCAGTACAGTGGAATGAAAAAAAGCACACCTGACATCAGCAGAAATGTCAGGAATATTAATGTGTCTTTTAAAAGTCGTTTATAGTCACTAACCTAGTTATAATCAATGGCTTAGGAAGATGGGAAGAGAGCATTTGTGATCAGGAGAGGTCAAAGTATACCTCTGTACATGTATAAGATAGAATACTTTGAATGTGAAGTGACTTTATTCCATATTATCCAAGTTATGAGATATTCTGGTTAAATACAAGAATATATAAAATATTTTAATGTAAAATGTGTTTATGGTATTTGCTTTATCTTAAATAACCTATTCAGTGTCAATCTCAACTTTATGTCTAAAGCAGACTACCATATGCCTCCAAAACTACTTCACAGTATGCCTTGTGCCTACCCAATTCCCAGTTAATTTACTAATAACATAGTTGTAGTACAGGGATAGCATCTAAAAAAGAGAAGCATGTATAGTGAGAAAGAGATGAATGATGAACTGCTGTAAGAGAAAATGAAGGAAATGTAGGTAGTTCCTCAGAGTAAACAACAGCAAGTTGCCAGAAAAATTAAAACTGTTCATTGGGAAGGAAACAAAAGGGAAAATGTCAAATGTGCTACATGTTGTAGAGAACAAAATGCAGTACCTGTGTGATGGTGAAGCTATTTTCCCTGTATAGTCAGAATAGACTTGAGATAATGGAAATCCTTCCTCTTTAGTTCAGTTAGAGCACATAAATATATGAGGCCAAATTCACCCTGGTGTAACTTCACCAAATTCATTGAATGCACCATAAATATTCCATTCAGTTCTGGGCACCAGATCACCTGAAACTTATTAACAAATTGGACAGTGTTCAGAGCAAAGCAACAAAAATTATCAGGAGACTGACTTGAAAGAATACTTAAAAGGTCTAAATATATAAAGCTTGTCTGAGGGGAAGACATGGTAAAAGACGACAGATATTGAAAGTGTGTAAACACCAAGGCAGGAGACAAATTATTTTAGGTGGTGTTATTAGATAGTATAACTAGAAGTAATGGGATGAAACTAAAAACGTGAAAATATTTCCTGATAGTGGACTGTATTCTGTACTATTTCTATACAGAGCTCATCACTGTAGTATCTGAGTGTCTTCCAGTACTTCATTAACCAACATGACTTACATTTTGATTTTCCTCACATGTGGTTTTTTTTCCCAATCAGCCTTTCCCCCATTAGACTTTGCAAATCACTGTCGGGGGAGGGGGAGAGGGGGGAAGGAAAGGGAGAGGAAGAGGGAGTGGTAAAAATCCCATCACACAGGACTTTTAAAAATAGACTGGCAAAAACCATTAGAAAATACATTATAGAAACACTCCCTGCATTGACTCAGGGAAGGAGATCTAGTAGATAATTTTCATATCTAACTTCTGTGAACAAAAGGAAGTACTTCTTCATACAACACATGCTCAACCTGTGGAATTTGTTGCCAGGGGATATTGTGAAAGCCAAAAGTATAACTGAGTTAAAAAATAATTAGAGAAGTTCATGGAGGATAAGTCCATCAGTGATTTTTAGCCAAGAAGATCAGGGATCATAGTAGAATCATAGAATATCAGGGTTGGAAGGGACCTCAGGAGGTCATTGAGCCCAACCCCCTGCTCAAAGCAGGGCCAATCCCCAGACATGCTCTCGGTATCCCTAAGCCTCTGACTACTAGAAGCTGGGACTGGACAATACGGGGTTGAAGCACTCACTAATTGTCTTGTTCTGTTCATTCCATCTGAAGCACCTGGCGTTGGCCAGTGTTGGAAAACAGAATACTGGGCTAGATGGACCATTGGCCAGATCCAATACGGCTGTTCTTATGAATATAATGTACATTACTTATATAAAAGTGTTGGGAAATTATGTTAACTGACTGTATTATGCTCTGTTCATAATTCTGTTCATCCATGTCAAATATCCCATAACACTTTGGAAAGCTGAAGTTAGCTTTATCATTAGAAGCCTGTCAGAAGCCATGATATGTAAATGGTGTGTCCAGGCACAGGATGGGATGTATCTTGTGGCCAACTCTTTTGGACTGTGATATCCTAAACAGAGATAAAAGAAGTACTGAACAAAACAAGTAGTTAAGGAACTGTTACAAATTGGTGGGTTTGATTTTAGTGACATTAAAAGAGTGTTGTCATTTGTAAACTCATACTATAAATACTACTAGCTGAAATGCATAGCGTTGAAGCACACCTTCTGTGTAAGATGAACATGCTGGGACTTAAGAATTGCTTCCTGGAAGGAGGGTCTGTATTTATACTTTGTGTATTATACTGCTTTGTCTGTAGGCAATACATTTGATTAAATTTGGTTATTTGGTCTCTTGAACATTTATAAGAATGAACCATAAGTGTCATCAAACAATTGGCTATACCTTTTAGTCAATAATGTAAATTCATAGATTCGAAGGCCGGAAGAGACCAATGTGATCATTTAGTCTGACCTACTGTATAACATAGGCCATTGAATTGACCCAAAACATTTTGTAGAAGGTATCTTTTAGAAAAAATAGCCAATCTTGATCTAAAAATTGTCAGTGATGAAGAATCCATAATGAACATTGGTAAATTGTTCCAATAGTTAATTACCCTCATGGTTAAATATTTATGCTTTATTTCCAGTCTGAATTTGTCTAGCTTCAATGTCCAGCCATTGGATCATATTATACCTTTATCTGCTAGATTGAAGAGTCCACTATCAAATAGTTGTTCTCCAGGTAGGTACATAATCGGGACACCTCTTAACCTTTTCTTTGTTGAGCTAAATCAATTGACCTCCCTGAGTCTATGAATATAAGGCAGATTTTCTAATCCTTGAATCCTTCTTGTGGGTCTTATGTAAGCCCTCTCTAATTTATTACCATCCTTCTTGAATTGTGGACACCAGAACTAGACACAGTATTCTAACAGTGGTTATACCAGTGCCAAATATAGAAGTAAAATAACCTCTCTACTCCTACTCAAGATTCCCCTGTTTATGCATCCAAAGATTGCACTAACCCTTTTAGGTACAACATTTCACTGGAAGCTTCTGTTCATCTGATTATTCGCCAGGACCCAAATCATTTTCAGAGTCACTGCTTTCCAGGACAGAAACCACATCATGTAAGTATTGCCTACATTTTTTGTCTGATTTACATTTAGCCATATCAAAACACATATTATTATGCTTGTGTCTAGCTTACCAGATATTCTAGATTGCTCTGTATCAGTTACCTGTCCTCTTCATTATTTACCGTGCCCCCAATTTTTGTGTCATTTGCAGAGTTTATCAAGTGAGGATTTTATGTTTTTTTCCAGGTCATTGATAAAAATATTAAATAGCACAGGGCCAAAAAAGTTCCTGTCAGACTCCACTAGAAACACACCAGTTCAATGATATTTACCTGTTTACATTTTGAGATCTATCAGTTAGCCTTTTTTAATTCATTTAACGTGTGCCATGTTAATTTGATGTTTTCTAATACGTGTATTGTAACTAACACTTCAACTGATTCAGCACCCTTTACATAACACTTGTAAATCTGACCCTATGAATTTAGAGAAGGGCTCAGAAGCTAGCTGTATTTTGGAGTTAGATAAAAATTCAATAAAACGTGATGCAAAGTTGTTTCAGCATATGCACAACAGCCATTTAAAAATGTTAGCATCTCCTCTACAATCAAAAGAAACATTTTCTTGTTGTGGAAGTGCACTGTGAAGTTTTAATTTCTTAAGGAAGAAAAAAATGAACAATAAAACCCCACTTTTAGCCTCCAAAATCTTGGTTTTATTTGCCAACCTGGAAAAAAAAGAGAAAGAGTAAGAAATAGTAAGTAAGTAAATAAATCCTTCTGGATTGTCAGCTTGAATAACAAATTCCAGGCCAGGGAGAATTTGTTTCATTTCATATACTATAGAATAGGGGATTGGATGTAAATGCTCATATACAGCTTTAAGTACATGGAATTACAAATCTACAATTACTTTTTTACTCTCTCACTTTCATTTTTTTAAAATGAAAAGTGTCTGCAGAATATTCCATATATGTATTTTAAAATTAAAGCTTTATAGCATTCCATTAAGAAAAAAACACTCAGGCCACATTACCAGCATTCAGAGATGCAGCATTAAATAGATGATGCTGTACTCACTTAAGTGTTAATGCAAGACAGATTGTGATTATATTCCAACAAAGAAAGGCAAAGTAGGACAGTTTTACTATGGTTTTTAATGGGCTTTGAAACTGTTCAAATGAAAAATTCGAGTCACATGGTCATTTCTTTCAGCCACTTCTATTTGTTTGAAATATAGTCAAGACTGCACTTTTTAAAATTAGAGCACAAAATATATCTTACTATCCAAGAGTACTTATTTCTTGTTATTTTAAAACAAAGTGTAATTTAGGATGAATAAACTCCAAATGTTATATATTATAATCACAATCCATCATAGAAAACCCAATGGATTATAGTTTATGACACTATTAAAATTAATATGACCCTACTCAATTTTGAAAATGTTCTTGGTAGTTGTTCCTAAACTCTAGTCATCAAAAGGGAACTACACTGAACTAATATTTTAAAATCACATTGAAAAATTCAGTGAATTTAGACCTATTTTGTGTTAAACTTTTTATTGTAGAAATAATTTTGGACCATATAAACAAAATAAATTCTACAAATCCTAGCAAAGTAAAAGAGCTGGAGCTAAAGAGGTACATTGATGAGCAATTAATATATTGTGACAGGAGATACAGTATTACAATTAACATATGAGAAACACAGGAATAATGTACCAGCAAATGGGGGAACTAGACTTTAAATTTACATTTTATTAAAGTGATTCACAGTATGCAATGGTGGGGACTACAGAAATATTGTTATCAACAGCCTGGTTAGACTTGTATATCACAGAGCTACTGTAATATCAGCAAATGAGTGTGGAATTCGTGACACTTTATTCTCCTATACTTCATATTTATTAGGCTATAAGTTTTGAAACTGAGATCATAAATGTTTCCTTTTCCCACTGAAAGATATCCCTTTGTTTTTCATTCTATGGCTATACTGCCATAAAAACAATGAAACACCTAATATCTACTATGTATATCTAGGTCTGGGCCATAAAGATGTGCCATGCATTGTAATTTACTTAACTACTCAGCAAGCTACTTCAGGAATTCTTAGGAAAACATTTAATCAAAGTAGAGCAAAGGGAAGTGTGCGGCATATGGTAGAAATTCCTGTGCAAGACCAAATGCATGAACAAAGATGAAAAGTAAGGGCATACTATACAGTAGTTTTAATCCAAAAACCTATAAGTAGCCCTCATGACGTCAGTGGAATTCCACAGGGTACAAGCAGCAAAGAATCCTGTGGCACCTTATAGACTAACAGACGTTTTGCAGCATGAGCTTTCGTGGGTGAATACCCACTTCTTCAGATGCCGGATGCTTGTTAACGTCTTGGCCTCAGCAACTTCTTGGCATCCGAAGAAGTGGGTATTCACCCACGAAAGCTCATGCTGCAAAACGTCTGTTAGTCTATAAGGTGCCACAGGATTCTTTGCTGCTTCTACAGAACCAGACTAACACGGCTACCCCTCTGATACTTGACACAGGGTACAAGTTTCAAGTGGAAGGGGTATTTGTCAGTTACCATTTATTGATGATCAATGTGCAAACTGTTGTATTATCTCTTTCCTCCCTCTTTTATGTTTTTCTCTCTTTTCTGTCTTAGGAGCATAGGGATTGCCATATTGGACTTACCAGAAGTCCATCTAGTCCAGCATCCTTGTTCTGACAGTAGCCAGTACCCAATGCTTTGTAGGAAGGTGTAAGTACTTTGCAGAAGACAGATACCTGCCTCCCATTAGGTCTCATTCAGATCTCTAATGGTTAGTAATAGAGATTGGCTTAAGCACTGGAGCATGCAGTGTAATAACCCTTTCAAAATGTTTGCTATCATTAATGATAACTCTTATTCTTGGTATCTATACAAATATCCAATCCCTTTCTAAACTTGTTAACGTCTTGGCCTCAGCAACTTTCTGTGACAATGAGTTCCACAGGCTAATTTCACATTGAGTGAAAAAGTATTTCCTTTTATTGATTTTTTTTAATTCCCCACTTTTTTTGTGTTCTGAGATGGAGAAAGAAGTTCCCAATCTACCTTCTCTATACCCTACTTTCTTGCATATACTTTTATCATGCCCCTCTTATTTGTCTCCTTCCAAAGGTAAACAATCCAATTCTTTCCCATCTCTTTGCACAAAAGTTTTCCCTCATCCTTAATCATTTTCATATATCTTCTTTGACTCCCCCTCTGTTGTTCTACAATATTCTTTTTGAAATGTAGTGACAAGTATTGTACATGATATTCCAGATGAAACTTCACCATTGGTTTATATCAAGTCATTGTAATATTTTTTTGTATTATTCATTATTCTATTCCTTGTTCATCATTACAGACAACACAGAAAGGAATACTTTTATGACAGACAGTGGGATCTCAAAAACTAGAAATGAAGAGTAATTTAACAGCAAATCTTTGTTCTTGGAATTTCTGGATGTCCAAGGCAGTAGACAACCAGCATAAAGTGAAATAGACATTTGTCATATCAAAAGGACACCAGGACCGTTCATTAATAATATTCTGACATCATCTATATTGTTAGTGTAGATGTCTCAGCTGATATTTCAATATTTCAATAGATAAACTATTTAGAAAAAATATGAAAAACAAACACCTCCTCCCTCCACAAATTAGATGCTTCCAAAACAAAACAAAATATAAAAAAATAGGATGAGATCCACACCTGTGAACATCTTTACACCAGGTATAAGGGCTGGAGTCATGTAAAAGGACTGTAAAAGCCCTCCAGTTGGGTGGAGTATCCTTCAACTCAGACACTGACCTCTGTGGGTATGTCTACACTGTAGTTAAAAACCTGCGTCTGGTTTGTGCCAGCTGACTTGGACTCGCGAGGCTCAGGCTAAGGGGCTGTTTAATCGCAGTGTAGATATTTGGTCTTGGTCTGGAACCTGGGCTCTAGGGCCCTGAGAGGTGGAAGGCTCCCAGACCTCAGCTGCAGCCTTAGCCCAAACATCTACCTGAGTCCCTTAGCTTGAGTCAGCTGGCATGGGCCAGCTGTGGGTTTTAATTGCAGTGTAGACATACCCTGTAAGGCTGCAAGACTACCCTCTAAGGACCCATCACATTCCCTTGTGTAGGGGACATGTTGGGAGCTGGGCTGGGGCAGGAAAGACAAGCAGAGTGAGATTGAAGCATTGTAAAGTTTCCAAGCAGCACTGTGGCCCACAGTACAGCCCAGGGAGGCTGCCATAATGTAGTCAGGTTCCCAAAGCTCCATCATAGAATCTCATCCTGAATAGGAAAAAATTTCAAAAGCACCTAAGTCCCATGTTTAAAAGACTGAGGCTCACTTAGGCCCTTCTGAAAATTTTACCCAGTGTCTCAAATATAAAGATTCTCCAAGACACCAAAATCTTCATCAGTTACCATAACACAAAACAGAGATCCCCTCCCAAAAAAAGATAAACCACAAATCCCTTCACCCCACCCACTGAAAATAATACAAAACCAGGTAATGCAATCACAGTCCAAAATACAATATTTAGTTCTACTTGATCATAGCATTAATGAGCGGGGGGGGGGGGGAAATATAAAAGTTGAGCAGCTAGTTACTTAGAATTTAAAGATCTTTCTTCTCTCCTCTCCAGCATTATAGGATGTAGGTGACCTTGGGAAATATTTCTTTTTGGATGTAACCATTCTATTTCAAAGAGCCTTTAAGAATTTTTATTTGCCATCTGTTTGTTTTTATACTTCTGGATGGAGAAGCTAAAGCAGATCATGATGAATGCTTATGCAAACCACATAATAAACACAGTAAAAAGGGGAATTAATTTTTTTTCCACGAGGATTTACTTAGAACTAGGAGTTATATGTCATGAGGACAGGAGTCGGAGACAGTGCACCAGATTTTTTAGCTGTTATGAATTGGCATAGCTGTACTGAGATCAAGGGAGTAAAACCAAGTTACACCAGCTGAGTTGTGAATATAGAGGTTCCAGTTGTGTGTCTTGTTGCTTGAGGAGATGACATGGCTAGGACAGATCCGAGCACTCAGAATGGGGGACCGTTCTGAGAACACAGTATTGTCAGAGGATCCAGAAGACTGCCTGTCAAGTATATTTTGTAGCTGCTAGAATTTATTTCTGTTCAGACTTAGCAAAAAGTAATTGAACATCATGAATTTTCATGGTACTAGAGAGAACTGGAGATTTCTGCATAACATTAGGGTGAAGCTGGCCACTTTTTAGAAAACTGAGGCAGAGAGGAAGAAGATCAAAGCTCAGGTGAACGTTTTCCTTTTTCATTCCCCATGAGATGCAGAATCTATTCATAGTACAGTGTGCCTGACAACAATATGACTTATGGCTAAAGCTGTCTGTAACCACTAAGTTCAATACAAGCATTTGAATTGCCCACATGTAATGTTTGTAATGTTACTGTAAGGTAGGCATGGGATGCCATATCCAAAAATGAAAGTGACAGCAACAACAGTCATACTGCTGGTTAATGTCATTGTCAGCAAGACTCAAGCTCCCTGTTCAAGGGAGGAAGAATGGTCAGAGAAAGAACAGAATGTACCTTTGGCTTTTCCCTCTTTGAGGGCTCCCAGCTCCTCCCAGAAGCTTTTAATTTTTGTTTTTAAATCTGGAATGATAAGCAGAGAATTGGCTGATTTGGGTGGAAACAAAGGCTAAATCTGTGGGACTACTGATTTGGCTTCTGTGTAGGTGAATGTCCTTTCTCTCCCTACTCACTAGCCAGCATAGCTGAATTACTGCAAGGTGAGAAGTAAGCACTATAGCCTTGTATCATATTAGTTAAAAATCTGTCTATTATTAAATTGTTTACTTTACATTCCGTGTACCAGAATTCTTCCTGGAATAAAAGGGATTATGAACCATATTTTAAAGTGCTTTGGGATGAAAGATGCTAATAACCAGTTAGTAGTATTATTTTTAATTACATAATCACATACTGCTTTTTCCACAGACCCCTGCCTCATTCAGTGAACAAGTTGGAGATACAAGGAGGCTGAATTAAGGTTGGACAGGCAGCCACAAAGCTGACAATTCCTAACTCTTGAGTGCTTGACTCTGCAACCTAAATAAATGTCTTTAAATGTAGTTTTAATATGAAAGTATTAATAGACTTCATCATGACTGTGAGGGTACATTGAAGGAAGAGTTGATGATTTCATCATGGGAAACATCACAGGGAAGTGAAATAATACTTGTGACTTTATTTTTTTACTTTCCCAAGTTGTGCTTTGTTATGTGATACCTGTACCACTCATGTAAATGTTATGTTTTTGAAGTTTAGAATGATCAGGGAGAATATTAAAGCACAGCTGATAAAATGTTCAAAAAAGCCAAAATGGAATGAAATCCCATTGACTTTCAGTGACATTGGGCTCCTAAATGTCTAAGTCACTTTTAAAAATGAAACTTAGAGTTCTAAGTCACTTGGGTTTTTTTTGAAAATTTTACCATCATCTTTCTAAACATTCATTTACTTATACATTAAATAGGATGACTAATGAAAAAGGTTATCTCAGGCTTTTTTCCTTTGTGACTAGATTGCTGTCCAATTCATCTTCCTTACAGACCTTTTGTTAAAATGCATAGCTGACTTGAAAAGATTGATTTACTATGGTCATTGTAGGCTTGGATGAGGACATAAGCCAATGAGGTTTTAAGTTTAGCAGTCACCAAATTAATAACTTTCCATAATGAGCAGCACTGATGTTTGGAACATGTAGTATATTATGTGAGCTTTGTTTTCAATTTGGTGATATGCATGCAAAATGAACAAAACAAGCAAAATGTTTTCCTAACCTTCCCTGTTGAATTTTACATCAAGAATGAGTAGGGAGGAGAAAGTGGGCATGAGGGAAAACAGAGTTATATTATCACTTCACTGGAAACAAGAGAGGTAGCCATTTGTGAATTCTGCTGACACAAGATGCACGAGAGAGCTTTATTTCATGGAAGAGCTGTTTTCTCCATTTACATTATCTGTGGCTTCATTAATCAGTACACAAGCAAGATTCTCATTTTGGAGTTTTTAAATAAACCTATTAGTAAACAAGTGAACTTCTACTGTTCCCCACCCCCCAAAAATTGACAAAAGAAATAATTTACTGGGCCATATTCTCCCCTCAGAGTGTACATGAAACTTCCATTGGATTAAATTCCTTGTAGCCCCAATGACTTTAGTAGGGTTGTGTGGGGTCTGAGTCATGGCAGATTTTGTGTCATTATTTCTAGCATTTCAAGTAGTCAAATTTGTCCTCAAGGAAGAGATCCTTTTTCTGAAGAAATTGCTAATCTAGAAAGGCTATCAAATTTATATCTTCCTCAGCTCAGACACCAGTTCCAACCATTCTTACTATAATTCTTTACACAGTTCTAGTCATTGCTCCCTACTAAGAATATTAAAACCTAAAGAAAATTAAGGGAAATAGCAAGTAGACCACTACAAGGGCTGGGCCACATGACATATGCAAAGAGACTTGAAGGAGCTCAGTTTCTGCAATCTGGAAAACAAGAGATTAGGGAGAACATAACACTGTATAAATATCTTCAGGGAAATTATATCAAGGAAGGAATAGGAATATTCACATTATCTGAAGATGGTAAACCAAGAAGTAATGGCCTCCAGCTAAAAATTGAAGCATTCAGATTAGTCTTTAGGAAAATATCCTGAGCAGTGTGAATGATTAGGCATTGAAATAGGTTACTGCTGGAGAACAATGTGGTGTATTGGACATTAGGTATTTCTGAGTTCTAATCCTACTTCTTGTATGGATTTCTTAGAGTGTGCTTGGGCAAATCACTTAAACTCTCTCTCTATCAATTTGCCTGTTAGTGAAATTGGATAAAACTACTTGCACTTTATGGGGCTGTTGTGAGAATTAATCAATGAATGTCTTCAGAGTACTTTGAAGATGGAAAGTGTATATAAATGCTCACTATTAATATTAAAGGCAATAGTTAAGGCAAAGATTTCTGAGATAAAACACTATTGGGAATGACATAGGGAAAATGTCCTGTACTGTTCATAATGTTGGTCTGTACTTCTGTGGCAGAAGAGGCATGAACTTAAAGGCCACAAGGATTTCCTCAGGATAATTACAGGTCATTAGACCTAGTTAATGTTTGAATTTTCACTGAATCTTTTAAAACCCTACAATTCTGAAGCCCTTAGGGAAGTTTCTAAAAAGATGGTTACCCCGACATTGCATCTTAACTTGATCAGGAGATGGTTACTGTAAGGGGTGTAAAGGTTAGTTCACCTTCCATGCAGACTCAGTCCTTAGCCTCGATGCTGTGATCACCAGTAGCCATTTTATTGCCATCCATGATGCTGGTTTTGTGCTATAGACACCATGCTGAGTCATGATAAGACCACCATTTCATTACTAGAGCTAGACAGAGGAGGACAATTCTATTTTGTGACAACTTTCAAGATTTTGAAATTTGTTTTTGTTCTACATTGGAAAGAAGACCAAACTTTTTGAATGTTTTAGGAGGATGAAATTGTGTATAAGGGTATATCTAATTAGCAAAAGAAGACCCAAGGCAGAGCGTCTCAAAGCCTGGGTCAACTGACTCAGGTTCCTGGTGCTAAAAATAGCAGTGTAGACATTTGACCTTAGCTGCAGCCTGCTCTCTGAAACCTGGAAGGCTCTCGGAGCTATTTTTAGCCCCATAGCATGAGCCCTGTGAATCTAGGTTAGTTGACCAGGCTCTGCATTTTTTTTTCTGCATAGGTGCACCCTAAAGGTATGTTTTCACAGTAAAAAGAAACCTGAGGCAGTGAGTTTCAGAGCCTGGGTCTACAGACTTGAGCTTGTGGGGCTCATGCCAAAAATAGAAATGTAGACACTCAGGCTCAGGTTTGTGTTCAGGCTCTGAAGCCCAATGATGAGGGTTGGCTTCAGAGCCTAAGTTCCACCCCGAGCCCTGACATTTACGTAGCTATTTTCTTCTCCGTAGCTCAAGCCTGAGTCTGTAAACTCAGGCTCTGAGATTCACTGACGTGAGTTTCTGCTTGCCAAGTAGACATATCCTAGATGCCCACTTTCAGACCAGTTCAGGTCTCTCATTCTCTCATCAGAAGTGACTACAGAGTTCATCTTGGACCTTAGAAATGTTCCTGTCAAAAACATCGTCAACATTAGTATGTAAGGCCTCCTAGATTGGAACTAGCAATCAAGGGGTTGGAAAAATCCATAACATCTAAATCATCCAGTCTTCAGATGTGTAATAGGATATGATTCAAATTTGTGAGGACATGATTCATTGGTACAGTAGTGTCAATTTACCAAATGTTTAGTTACACTATTCACTTATAAATGTTCCTCTTAAGAAGGCCTTTAGAGATGCAGCATCTTATTTTCATTTCAGTCCTAGGGGACAGCAAGAAATGTATGTATACTGACTATCAGTTACATCTACCTAATGAATTCACATTGCTTGTAAATGAAAATTGTATATCAAATGTGAAAATGTTCAGTAGATTAATAATTTGTAAAAGCACGGACAGGCTCTATACACAATAATATAATTCAGTTTTAAAAGCTGTAATTTCAGGAGATGCTCTTTAATTCTACTCCTCTTGGACAAGGTAGGAAATAGCAACCTGCCTGCCTGAGATAATTGGGAAATATAATACATTACTAGATTACAAAAAGATACTGGAGAAATAACCCATTTCTCTAGATTAATCTGAATTGTTTAGTGTCCTCCGTGTTCCTGCATTCAGATTAGGTGTTCATCACCAATCTAATTCTTTTTCATGTGCATTGGTTTTTTTTTAAAGCACAGTTTGCTCTAAACAGTTTAAATAATGGTAGTTTTGTAAAGTTTTGAATAGTTTTTCAAATGCCTTGAATTTTAACTTTGTGCCTCAGATTTTATTGCAGAATGTGCAGTTTGTATCAAGATGTAACCTCAGCTCCTTTTAACTCGATGAAATATTTTGGTATGGAAGTAAGGAATAAAAAGGGCTTAATG